>NC_090438.1:6689354-8004328 GCF_031143425.1 Pleurodeles waltl | reverse complement strand
CATGTGGCCAATTCTGCACAACAAACCAAGAGGGAACAACTAGTAGTACCCGAATCCTTCTCACTACTGATCAAGATGTCCCTCTCCAAGTTTTGAGCAGCAACACTGACACCTCTTTGAGCTTCAGGAGGGTGTAAAATGATCTTGCATTAGTTCCACTAACACCTATTGCAACAGGCAATACAGAAATTGCTGATCGATTTGATTTGGCCTCTACACAAACGGATGGCGTCTTTATTATGAACCACCGTGGGAGACTTCTACCCGTTCTCCTACTTCAAATACGGATATTTTGCCAACGTTAATGACACCTTTTCAAACTCATCTGCCTCTTCTGCATCTGTTAAAACACGTAAGCTAATAATTTGGCTTAAAACAAATTACTTTGTTTTCCCATGAAACTATCTGTGGCTTTCCTTGACTGTATTAGCTGTCCTCCTTTGGATTGGCTTCATCATTGTTTTCTTTCTGCTGATACATGGTCATTACCTTCCTGACCGACCAACAGTTGAACTGGTGGTTGAGGTCCTAAACACCATTTTTCTTCACACAAAATACAAAGAGACTTGTCTTACATTATCATTTCCGCTATGCCAATGCCTGATGGGATTGTATGGGATAAGGTCACATTTGATCTAACCGGCCCGAAGGAGGTCATTCAAATAGCATATGTGTTTAAACTCTCTATGAATGATGTATTAATACCCGGATTTGTTTCTGGTGACTGCGATGTGAAAACAGTTGATTCTATGATGACTGAGTTGCAGTATTTTACTGTATTTGAAAGTGAGGATGTTTATCAATCAAAAGAAAAATATGGTGACATGTTTTGCTATAATTATTATGGACACCATTTCATTCACAGAGCCAGAGCCAAAAAATATTGTCCAACTCCACCACAAGGCAGCTTCCTTGCACCTTCATCCGGGGTATCCTGGGCTCCTGCCCCCCATGGACACTATCACGACTCTTGGACTTGGTCCCCTTGCCTTGCAGGTCCTCAGGTCCAGGAATCCATCTTCAGTGCTTTGCTGGTGTTTGTGGTTCTTGCAGAATCCCCCTAGCACGACTATTGTGTCGTTTTGGGGTAGTAGGTGTACTTTACTCCTACTTTTCAGGGTCTTGGGGTGGGGTATCTTGGACACCCTGACTGTTTTCTTACAGTCCCAGCGACCCTCTACAAGCTCCCATAGGTCTGGGGTCCATTTGTGATTCGCATTCCGCTTTTGGAGTATATGGTTTGTGTTGCCCCTAGACCTATGTCTACCTATTGCATCCTATTGTAATTCTATACTGTTCGCATTACTTTTCTTACTATTACTTACCTATTTTGGGTTTGTGTACATATAACTTGTGTATATTACTTACCTTCTAACTGAGGGTACTCACTGAGATACTTTTGGCATATTGTCATAAAAATAAAGTACCTTTATTTTTAGTAACTCTGTGTATTGTGTTTCTTTATGATATTGTGCAGTATGATATAAGTGGTATAGTAGGAGCTTTGCATGTCTCCTAGTTCAGCCTAAGCTTTGCCATAGTTACCTTCTATCAGCCTAAGCTGCTAGAAACACCTCTATTCTACTAATAAGGGATAACTGGACCTGGCACAAGGTGTAAGTACCACAAGGTACCCACTGTAAGCCAGGCCAACCTCCTACATAAGGGGAAAGGAAGCTTTGTTTGGAGCATGCCTGATACCTGTTCAAATGATATTTTGAAATGAAACTTTACAACACACAGTTGTTTAGGCTCAGCAAAAATTTAGGATTTGAATGTGCTCAGTATTCCTGCCCCTGCAAAAGTTTACAAATGGCAACAGTATAAAAATACAACTTAAGATCAGCTCGATGAATGCGTCCAAAGAACCACTTTTTATGCTTCACTTTCACATCCTGGTGGGTGGTTATTGTGGCCAATAGATACCAATCCATGTCATAAACGTTCTGTAATCTCCACAGGGGCTTTAGAACAAGTAGGCCTGACCCTCGCTATGTGTCATCTGAACATGCGGGTATAGTAACAACATACAGTGTTGGGAAACTATGCCAGCAATGGTTGAAGAGTCCCTCACTAGATGTTGTTGAAGAACGCCTCAGTCTCCTGTCTAATAACACCGACTTGCAGGGCTTCCTCTTCTGCCCCAGAAAACAATGCAGAAAGTGCTTCTTATATGCAGTCTATAATGAAATTTGGAAAATTTCTCAATAAGAAGCTGCTGCCCGGTTAAGGCAAATGTACAAAAGGCATTAGCTGTTGTATATGATGGGATTAATACACTGTCCGACCGGATATACACCTTAAACAACATTGTTTCCTCTGCAATAGACATAGTACAGAGCAACATGTCCTTTTTACACCATGGACAGTCAACTAAGGTCCATTATGCAGTTAGGTTGGACACTACAAACACTGA
This sequence comes from Pleurodeles waltl, assembly GCF_031143425.1. Classification (NCBI taxonomy): domain Eukaryota; kingdom Metazoa; phylum Chordata; class Amphibia; order Caudata; family Salamandridae; genus Pleurodeles; species Pleurodeles waltl. The sequence goes on along the minus strand of NC_090438.1, from coordinate 8,001,912 downwards.
AGGCAGGTCGCATTCCCTGGCAGCATGTCAGTGCGAGGGACATATTTACCACATTTAATTTAATGCCACAAAAAAAGCTAATGGCTAAAAAAGAAACGATTTATGTCATGTTAAATATTGAGAAATTAGAAAAGTTGCCTTTTACTGTGGCTAAAATACCATCTGCTGAGACGTTGAAACACGAGGGTCATCAATCTGCCAATTTCAACACTTCAATTCACGGCCTTCTTAAAACACATTCCAGTGGGCAGATATGAAAGGCTAGGAGATAGTTACATCCATGAGGTGTGGGAGCTGCCCTTCTTGTACAAATGCCTCAGTGGCATGAAAGAGGTCTTTCTTAGCAGTAGTGAATGCAAGACTTCTCTCAGCCATTCAAGGGTTTGCAAACAGCTGTCCTTGCACGGTGCGTGCAACGGTTCAGCACCAATCTTGGCTTGTTATCTAAAGGAAAGTCACAGTCCCTTTGATTAGACGTGCATTTGAGGTGCTCTCAAATGGCAGCTAAGTGCTCCTTAATAGTGAGAGCTGTTGTGGGATGCGAGCCGGAATAGTTTATGTTGTTTCGGTCTCTTAAGTTGTTACATTCTACAGGAATGTACCTTTTCCTCCCACACGACAGAGGGAAGTAGTTGAGATTTGGCCCCGTATCGCTACTTCCAATGTGAATTTTGACAAGTTGAGCAGACTCAAGGCTTTCTTGTTTCAAAAACATGTGGCGCTTACATCTTCATGCAAGACCTATGCGCCTCAGGTTGCAAGGTCATCCGCAGAGGTACAGTCCCTTTTAAGTACTAACTTTCCAAGACACTTTGGTGAACTTGTGGGACAGATATTTAACGCATCCAGTACTCCTGAAATCGCAAATTTTCTTAAGGCTGTTGGTTATGGTTTCGTTCACATTTTCTCCTCTATATTTGACTTAATACCTTCAGCGATCCACTCAATATTCTCCAGTATTTTCGGGGGATTTCTGATAACTTTGGCTTTAATAGGTGGCATCTTGCTATTGCTACTTTTTCTGTGCGATGGCTGTCCTGTTACAACAAGGAGGACTGAAAGCACTTTCACCAGCGCAGTGGTGTCATGAACGTATGATGCAGTACTTTGGAGCATCACTCCTGGAGCGATTGCAGTGTGACTGGTGTCTGTCATTCAGACAGGTTTTGCATTGTGTGCAGCCCGTGTTTCGGTGCCTTAGGTGCCCTTTTGAATGTGTACTAAAAGTTTGTCTTTCTATGCAGCACTTGCTTTTATTGGACGCTGATCTGTTGATGTTCTCGCTGAGGGCTCATTACCAGACATGCACGTTGAGTGTGCGTTTGCTACGGGAAGCTCTGAACTCACTGTTGGGCACACCGCCTCGTCTGGAGCTCAGGCTTGGGAACTCGAATGCTCCTTGGTTTTCCTTGGCGAAGAACTTCCTACTTTAACACTTGCCGAAGTGGAAGATTTCTTATCTTCAATTATCCCGGATTCAATTCGCTACTTTAAAACTGACTCTGACTTTTGAAATTCGGCTTTTCTTGATGCCACAATTAACATTTTAAATTGTCCTTTTAATATATGCTCAAGTGTCTTTAGACTTGTCATCATTGACATTATGCTTTAATATGCATTTTAGTGGCTTATAGGTATTAGATTTGGCTTTGAACCGGCAAGGGGAGGGTGTTGTGTAGCCATTTTAGCTATAACTTTATACACGTTATTTTAGCAATCTAGGCCTGCCGCTGTGCACTTTAACCTAGATATGTTTTATTCAAATCCAGTAGTCTCATTAGGACAATGAGAACCTAGTGACAAACCTTTGCTTTGGCAAACTCCCTGCCCTAACCTCACATTCTATGTGTAATGCATGAAAGGCATGAGAATGGATTGTAAAGTGGTTGATGGAGTGGTTCTCTGATCTGATGTTGAAATAATTAACAATAACTTTTGCAGATTTTATTTTATAAAGTCATTGGTGAATAAAGTTTTTTTTATGAACCATTTACTTACCTTTGTGACAAATCCAACCAGTAGGCCTGTAATTGAGTAGGGGATGGGTGAGCAAGAATGTTTTTGTATTTTTTTTTCTTTTTACCGCCAGTGCATACTCTCTCTGCAGTGTGCCAGCAGCACCACTGTTTCCAAGATGGCAGAGGTCTGGAGCACACTGGAGGAGCTCTGGACACCTCCCAGGGGAGGTGCAGGTCAGGGGAGTGGTCACTCCCCTTTCCTTTGTCCAGTTTCGCGCCAGAGCAGGGGCTAAGGGGTCCCTGAACCGGTGTAGACTGGCTTATGCAGAATTGGGCACCTCTGTGCCCAACAAAGCATTTCCAGAGGCTGGGGGAGGCTACTCCTCCCCTGCCTTCACACCATTTTCCAAAGGGAGAGGGTGTCACACCCTCTCTCAGAGGAAGTTCTTTGTTCTGCCATCCTGGGCCAGGCCTGGCTGGACCCCAGGAGGGCAGATGCCTGTCTGAGGGGTTGGCAGCAGCAGCAGCTGCAGTGAAACCCCAGGAAGGGCAGTTTGGCAGTACCAGGGTCTGTGCTACAGACCACTGGGATCATGGGATTGTGCCAACTATGCCAGGATGGCATAGAGGGGGCAATTCCATGATCATAGACATGTTACATGGCCATTTTCGGAGTTACCATTGTGAAGCTACATATAGGTAGTGACCTATATGTAGTGCACGCGTGTAATGGTGTCCCCGCACTCACAAAGTTCAGTGAATTGGCTCTGAACAATGTGGGGGCACCTTGGCTGGTGCCAGGGTGCCCACACACTAAGTAACTTTGCACCTAACCTTTACCAGGTAAAGGTTAGACATATAGATGACTTATAACTTACTTAAGTGCAGTGTAAAATGGCTGTGAAATAACGTGGACGTTATTTCACTCAGGCTGCAGTGGCAGGCCTGTGTAAGAATTGTCAGAGCTCCCTATGGGTGGCAAAAGAAATGCTGCAGCCCATAGGGATCTCCTGGAACCCCAATACCCTGGGTACCTCAGTACCATATACTAGGGAATTATAAGGGTGTTCCAGTAAGCCAATGTAAATTGGTAAAATTGGTCACTAGCCTGTTAGTGACAATTTGAAAGTAATGAGAGAGCATAACCACTGAGGTTCTGGTTAGCAGAGCCTCAGTGAGACAGTTAGGCACCACACAGGGAACATATACATGCACACCTATGAGCACTGGGGCCCTGTGTGACAGGGTCCCAGTGACACATACATATAGGCCACAAACCTATGAGCACTGGGGTCCTGACCAGCAGGATCCCAGTGACACATAACAAACATACTGAAAACATAGTGTTTTCACTATGAGCACTGAGGCCTGGCTATCAGGATCCCAGTGAGACAGTGAAAACAGTGACAAACACCCTGACATACAGTCACAAACAGGTCAAAAGTGGGGGTAACAAGGCTAGAAAGAGGCTACCTTCTCACACCAGGTGACGTCAGAGACTCCTTGTGATCGGCTCCTTCAGGTGTTGCTAGCCTATCCTCTCTCCTAGGTAGCCAAACCCTCTTTTCTGGCTATTTAGGGTCTCTGTCTCTGGGGAAACTTTAGATAACGAATGCAAGAGCTCATCCGAGTTCCTCTGCATCTCTCTCTTCACCTTCTGCCAAGGAATCGACTGCTGACCGCGCTGAAAGCCTGAAAACCTGCAACAAAGTAGCTAAGACGACTACTGCAACTCTGTAACGCTGATCCTGCCGCCTTCTCGACTGTTTTCCTGCTTGTGCATGCTGTGGGGGTAGTCTGCCTCCTCTCTGCACCAGAAGCTCCGAAGAAATCTCCCGTGGGTCGACGGAATCTTCCCCCTGCAACCGCAGGCACCAAAAAGCTGCATCACCGGTCCCTTGGGTCTCCTCTCAGCACGACGAGCGAGGTCCCTCGAATCCAGCGACTCTGTCCAAGTGACCCCGACAGTCCAGTGACTCTTCAGTCCAAGTTTGGTGGAGGTAAGTCCTTGCCTCACCTCGCTGGGCTGCATTGCTGGGAACCGCGACTTTTGCAGCTACTCCGGCCCCTGTGCACTTCCGGCGGAAATCCTTTGTGCACAGCCAAGCCTGGGTCCACGGCACTCTAACCTGCATTGCACGACTTTCTAAGTTGGTCTCCGGCGACGTGGGACTCCTTTGTGCGACTTTGGGTGAGCACCGTTTCACGCATCCTCGTAGTGCCTGTTTCTGGCACCTCTCTGGGTGCTACCTGCTGCTGAGAGGACTCCTTGTCTTGCTCGACGTCCCCTCTCTCTCCTGGTCCAATTTGCGACCTCCTGGTCCCCCCAGGGCCACAGCAGCGTCCAAAAACCCTAACCGTACGATTTGCAGCTAGCAAGGCTTGTTGGCGTTCTTTCGGCGGGAAAACACTTCTGCACAACTCTCCACAGCGAGTGGGATCCGTCCACCGAAGGGGAAGTCTCTAGCCCTTTTCGTTCCTGCAGAAACCTCAGCTTCTTTTGTCCAGTAGAAGCTTCTTTGCACCCGCAGCTGGCATTTCCTGGGCATATGCCCATCTCCGACTTGCTTGTGACTTTTGGACTTGGTCCCCTTGTTCCACAGGTACCCTAGATTGGAAATCCACAGTTGTTGCATTGTTGGTTTGTGTCTTTCCTGCATTATTCCTCTAACACAACTTCTTTGTCCTTAGGGGAACTTTAGTGCACTTTGCACTCACTTTTCAGGGTCTTGGGGAGGGTTATTTTTCTAACTCTCACTATTTTCTAATAGTCCCAGCGACCCTCTACAAGGTCACATAGGTTTGGGGTCCATTCGTGGTTCGCATTCCACTTTTGGAGTATATGGTTTGTGTTGCCCCTATCCCTATGTTTCCCCATTGCATCCTATTGTAACCATACATTGTTTGCACTGTTTTCTAAGACTATACTGCATATTTTTGCTATTGTGTATATATATCTTGTGTATATTTGCTACCCTCTCACTGAGGGTACACTCTAAGATACTTTGGCATATTGTCATAAAAATAAAGTACCTTTATTTTTAGTATAACTGTGTATTGTGTTTTCTTATGATATTGTGCATATGACACTAAGTGGTACTGTAGTAGCTTCACACGTCTCCTAGTTCAGCCTAAGCTGCTCTGCTAAGCTACCATTATCTATCAGCCTAAGCTGCTAAACACCCTATACACTAATAAGGGATAACTGGGCCTGGTGCAAGGTGCAAGTCCCTCTTGGTACTCACTACAAGCCAGTCCAGCCTCCTACATTGGTTGTGCAGCGGTGGGATAAGTGCTTTGAGACTACTTACCACTCTTGTCATTGTACTTTTCATAAGAGAAAAATATACAAAACAAGGTCAGTGTATATACACATAGCCAAAAAGTTTTGCATTTCCTCTTTTCACTCTTTTCTAAGTGCTGAAAAGTACTTCTAAACTTTCAAAAAGTTCTTAAAAGTTTAAAAAGTTTTTTTTTCTGTCTTTCTAAAAAGTTCTGAAAACTTTTTTCTCTTTTTCTATCACTTTAACTCTCTCTAAAAATGTCTGGCACAGGCCAAAATGTTGATCTGTCCAAACTTGCATATGATCACCTTAGCTGGAAAGGAGCAAGGAGTCTCTGCATAGAGAGAGGTTTGAGTGTAGGCAAGAATCCTTCTTTGGAATTATTGCTTAACATGCTTAGAGAACAAGACAAGGCCATAGGGGCCACATCTGTTGAAAAGGTAGCAAATGGTTCCCAATCTGATCCAGGGACTCCCCCAGGAAAAGATTCTGGAAAGAAACTTCCTACCCTGCCCATTACTAGACAGTCTAGCATAGTTGGTAATGATGGAGAGCCTCACCATAGAAATAGTGTCTCACATCATAGCAAAAGCATTTATTCTCACCATACTGGTAGTGATGTTTCTGTTAGCCAAGCTGTTAGGGTGGCTTCTGTAAGGGACAGGTCTCCTTCTGTTCATTCTTCTGTGTCTAAGAATGTCCCTCCCACCAACCCTGATGACAGAATGTTAGAGAGGGAACTCAATAAGTTGAGAGTGGAACAAACCAGACTGAAGCTTAAAAAGCAACAGCTGGATTTGGATAGACAGTCTTTTGAACTAGAGAGAGAAAGACAGAAGTTGGGTTTAGATACCCATGGTGGCAGCAGCAGTATTCCCCATAGTCATCCTGCAAAAGAGCATGATTCCAGGAATCTGCACAAGATAGTTCCCCCTTATAAGGAGGGGGATGACATTAACAAGTGGTTTGCTGCACTTGAGAGGGCCTGTGTTGTACAGGATGTCCCTCAAAGGCAGTGGGCTGCTATCCTATGGCTATCATTTAGTGGAAAAGGTAGGGATAGGTTCCTTACTGTGAAAGAAAATGATGCTAATAATTTCCAAGTTCTTAAGAATGCACTCCTGGATGGTTATGGCTTAACCACTGAACAGTACAGGATAAAGTTCAGAGAGACCAAAAAGGAGTCTTCACAAGACTGGGTTGATTTCACTGACCATTCAGTGAAGGCCTTAGAGGGGTGGTTACATGGCAGTAAAGTTACTGATTATGACAGCCTGTATAACTTGATCCTGAGAGAGCATATTCTTAATAATTGTGTGTCTGATTTGTTGCACCAGTACTTGGTGGACTCTGATCTGACCTCTCCCCAAGAATTGGGAAAGAAGGCAGACAAATGGGTCAGAACAAGGGTGAACAGAAAAGTTCATACAGGGGGTGACAAAGATGGCAACAAAAAGAAGGATGGTAAGTCTTCTGACAAGGGTGGGGACAAATCTAAAAATGAGTCTTCATCAGGCCCACAAAAACACTCTGGTGGGGGTGGTGGGCCCAAATCCTCTTTTAATCAGAACAAGGAAAAGAAACCATGGTGCTATTTATGTAAAATAAAAGGCCATTGGACAACAGATCCCAGTTGTCCAAAGAAAGGCACCAAGCCTCCTACCACTACAACCCCTACTGCTACACCTAGTGTCCCTACTAATAGCAGTGGTGGTGGGAGCAAACCTACTAATAGCCAATCCAAGGGAGTAGCTGGGCTCACTTTTGGTAATTTAGTTGGGGTTGGTCTGATTAGGGAGACCACAGAGGCTGTGTTAGTCTCTGAGGGGGCTATTGATTTAGCCACCTTGGTTGCTTGTCCCCTTAACATGGATAAGTACAAGCAACTACCCCTAATAAATGGTGTTGAGGTTCAGGCCTACAGGGACACAGGTGCCAGTGTCACAATGGTGATAGAGAAACTGGTCCACCCTGAACAACACCTACTTGGTCACCAGTACCAAGTAACCGATGCACACAACAACACACTTAGACACCCCATGGCTGTTGTAAATCTCATCGGGGGGGGGTTACTGGTCCAAAGAAAATTGTGGTAGCCTCAGATTTACCTGTAGACTGTCTACTAGGAAATGATTTGGAGACATCAGCTTGGTCAGATGTGGAGTTGGAGGCCCATGCAGCAATGCTGCGCATCCCAGGGCATATTTTTGCTTTGACAAGGGCTCAGGCCAAAAAGCAAAAAGGACAGGGAAGCTTGGATCCTGGAACAATGGACCAAGTGTTCCCTAAAGCTAGGGCTAGTAGAAGCAAACCACTTCCTACTATCCCTCCCTCTACAGTGGATTCTACTTCCGAGGAAGAAGAATTCCCTCCCTGTGCAGAACCTACACCAGAGGAGCTGGAAGCAGACACTGCTGAGCTTTTGGGTGAAGGGGGGCCTGCCAGAGAGGAGCTGAGTGTGGCACAGCAAACCTGTCCCACATTAGAGGGTCTCAGACAGCAAGCTGTCAAACAGGCTAATGGGGATGTCAGTGACTCTCACAGAGTTTACTGGGAGGACAACCTCTTGTACACTGAGCATAGGGATCCTAAACCTGGAGCTGCCATGAGATTAGTGATTCCTCAGGAGTACAGAAAGTTCCTCCTAACACTGGCACATGACATTCCCCTAGCTGGGCATCTAGGACAAATGAAAACTTGGGACAGGCTTGTTCCCCATGTTCATTGGCCTAGAATGTCTGAGGACACAAAGGAATTTTGTAAGTCCTGTGAAACCTGTCAAGCCAGTGGCAAGACAGGTGGCACCCCAAAGGCACCCCTTATCCCACTGCCTGTGGTTGGGGTTCCCTTTGAAAGGGTAGGGGTTGACATAGTTGGCCCCCTTGACCCTCCTACTGCTTCAGGCAATAGGTTTATCTTGGTGGTAGTGGACCATGCCACAAGATATCCTGAAGCAATTCCTTTAAGGACCACTACAGCACCTGCAGTGGCAAAGGCCCTCCTGGGAATATTTTCTAGGGTGGGCTTCCCAGAGGAAGTGGTATCAGACAGGGGAAGCAATTTCATGTCTGCATACTTAAAGGCCATGTGGAAGGAGTGTGGTGTAACGTACAAGTTCACAACACCCTATCATCCACAAACAAATGGACTGGTGGAGAGATTTAATAAAACTCTCAAAGGCATGATTATGGGTCTCCCTGAAAAACTCCGCAGGAGATGGGATATCCTTCTACCATGCCTCCTTTTTGCCTACAGGGAGGTACCCCAGAAAGGAGTGGGCTTCAGCCCCTTTGAACTTCTTTTTGGACACCCTGTTAGGGGTCCACTCACACTTGTAAAGGAGGGTTGGGAACAACCTTTAAAAGCTCCTAAGCAGGATATTGTGGATTATGTACTTGGCCTCAGATCAAGGATGGCTGAGTACATGAAAAAGGCCAGTAAAAACCTTCAGGCCAGCCAAGAGCTCCAGAAGCAATGGCATGATCAGAAGGCTGTTTTGGTTCAGTACCAACCAGGGCAGAAAGTGTGGGTCTCCGAGCCTGTGGCCCCAAGAGCACTCCAAGATAAATGGAGTGGTCCCCACACAATTGTTGAAAAGAAGGGAGAAGTCACCTATTTAGTTGAGTTAGGCACTGCCAGGAGTCCCCTTAGCGTGCTCCATGTCAACCGCCTGAAACCCTACTATGACAGGGCTGATCTCACCCTGCTCATGGCAACTGATGAGGGACAGGAAGAAGACAGTGATCCTCTACCTGATCTCTTCTCTTCCACAGAACAAGATGCTCTTGTGGAAGGTGTAGTTTTGGCTGATTGTCTTACTGCTGAGCAGAAAGACAATTGCATAAATCTCCTAGATCAATTCTCTGAACTCTTCTCTACTGTGCCAGGTACCACTTCTTGGTGTGAGCACACTATAGATACTGGAGACAGTTTACCTGTCAAAAGTAAGATCTATAGGCAGCCTGACCATGTCAGGGACTGCATAAAGCAAGAGGTCCAGAAAATGTTAGAACTAGGAGTGGTTGAGCACTCTGACAGTCCATGGGCTTCTCCTGTGGTACTGGTACCAAAACCCCATTCCAAAGACGGAAAGAAGGAAATGCGGTTTTGTGTAGACTATAGAGGTCTCAACTTGGTAACCAAAACTGATGCTCACCCTATACCCAGGGCAGATGAGCTCATAGATACACTGGCATCTGCCAAGTATCTAAGCACTTTTGATTTGACTGCAGGGTATTGGCAGATCAAATTGTCAGAAGATGCTAAACCTAAGACTGCATTTTCTACCATTGGAGGCCATTACCAGTTTACTGTAATGCCTTTTGGTTTGAAAAATGCACCTGCCACTTTTCAAAGGTTGGTGAACACAGTCCTGCAAGGGCTGGAAGCTTTCAGTGCAGCATATTTGGACGATATAGCTGTCTTTAGCTCCAGCTGGGATGATCACCTGGTCCACCTATGGAAAGTTTTGGAGGCCCTGCAAAAGGCAGGCCTCACTATCAAGGCTTCAAAGTGCCAGATAGGGCAGGGTAAGGTGGTTTATCTGGGACACCTTGTTGGTGGGGAACAGATTGCACCACTTCAGGGGAAAATCCAAACAATTATTGATTGGGTTCCCCCTACCACTCAGACTTAGGTGAGAGCCTTCCTAGGCCTCACTGGGTATTACAGTAGGTTCATTAAGAACTATGGCTCCATTGCAGCCCCTCTTAATGACCTCACATCCAAGAAAATGCCTAAAAAGGTATTATGGACAGCAAACTGTCAGAAAGCTTTTGAGGAGCTGAAGCAGGCCATGTGCTCTGCACCTGTCCTGAAAATCCCTTGTTACTCTAAAAAATTCTATGTCCAAACTGATGCATCTGAATTAGGAGTAGGGGCAGTCCTATCACAACTTAATTCTGAGGGCCAGGATCAACCTGTTGCTTTTATTAGTAGGAGGTTGACCTCTAGAGAAAAGCGTTGGTCTGCCACTGAGAGGGAGGCCTTTGCTATGGTCTGGGCTCTGAAGAAGTTGAGGTCATACCTGTTTGGCACTCACTTCATTGTTCAGACAGACCACAAACCTCTACTTTGGCTAAAACAAATGAAAGGTGAAAATCCTAAATTGTTGAGGTGGTCCATATCCCTACAGGGAATGGACTATACAGTGGAACATAGACCTGGGAGTAGCCACTCCAATGCAGATGGACTCTCCAGATATTTCCACTTAGACAATGAAGACTCATCAGGTCATGGCTAGTCTTATTGTCCTTCGTTTGGGGGGGGGTTGTGTAGGAAAGTACCATCTTGCCTGGCATGTTACCCCCATTTTTCACTGTATATATGTTGTTTTAGTTGTATGTGTCACTGGGACCCTGGTAACCCAGGGCCCCAGTGCTCATAAGTGTGCCTGAATGTGTTACCTGTGTAGTGACTAACTGTCTCACTGAGGCTCTGCTAATCAGAACCTCAGTGGTTATGCTCTCTCATTTCTTTCCAAATTGTCACTAACAGGCTAGTGACCATTTTTACCAATTTACATTGGCTTACTGGAACACCCTTATAATTCCCTAGTATATGGTACTAAGGTACCCAGGGTATTGGGGTTCCAGGAGATCCCTATGGGCTGCAGCATTTCTTTTGCCACCCATAGGGAGCTCTGACAATTCTTACACAGGCCTGCCCCTGCAGCCTGAGTGTGAGAAAGTAGCCTCTTTCTAGCCTTGTTACCCCAACTTTTGGCCTGTTTGTGAGTGTATGTCAGGGTGTTTTCACTGTCTCGCTGGGATCCTGCTAGCCAGGGCCCAGTGCTTGTTAGAAATGGGGTCTCTGGTTGACAGTCAGGTTACCCCCTGTTCAAGCAAGGACCCTCACTCTAGTTAGGATAAAAGAGAATCACCCTCAGCTAACCCCTGCTTACCCCCTTGGTAGCTTGGCAGAGCAGTAGGCTTAACCTCAGAGTGCTGGGCGTAAAGTATTTGTACCAACACACACAGTAACTTAATGAAAACACTACAAAATGACACAACACCAGTTTAGAAAAATAGGAAATATTTATCTAGACAAAACAAGACCAAAACGACAAAAATCCAACATACACAAGTCAAGTTATGATTTTTAAAAGGTTTAAAATAAAAAGAGTCTTTAGGTAGTTGTAACACCACACTAGCGCTGCTAGCGTGAAAATGTACCTGGTTGGCGTCAAAAATAACCCCGCACGGGCGGTGTGCGTCGAAAGTAACCCTGCACGGCTGTGTGCGTCGAAAACAACTCGGCACGGCGGTGCGCGTTGAAAAAGCCAGCCACACGACGATCCGAAAGTCCCGCGGCGCAGGGTGCGATCTCTCAGCCTCCGTCAGCGATGCTGCGCGTCGTTTCTCCTGCTCCGGGCGTCGGTTTTTCGGTCGCGTTTCCTGCGGCGTCGTTTCTCAGCTGCGGAACCGGCGTCGCGTCGTTTTCTCAGCCGCGATCGGATTCGCGTCGATCTTTTCTCCGCACTGCGCTCGGTGCGTGTATTTTTGTCCTTAGGCTGCCAGCCTCTCCTTTCAGGGTCCCAGGAACTGGAAGGGCACCACAGAGCAGAGTAGGGGTCTCTCCAGAGACTCCAGGTGCTGGCAGGAAGAAGTCTTTGCTATCCCTGAGACTTCAACAACAGGAGGCAAGCTCTACATCAAGCCCTTGGAGATTTCTTCTTCAAGATGGAAGGCACACAAAGTCCAGTCTTTGCCCTCTTACTCTGGCAGAAGCAGCACTGCAGGAAAGCTCCACAAAGCACAGTCACAGGCAGGGCAGCACGTTTTCCTCAGCTATCAGCTCTTCTCCAGGCAGAGGTTCCTCTTGGTTCCAGAAGTGTTTCTGAAGTTTGTAAGTTTGGGTGCCCTTCTTATACCCATTTTAGTCTTTGAAGTCACCTTTCTTCAAAGGGGACTCACACCTTCTTGTGAAATCCTGCCTTGCCCAGGCAAGGCCTCAGACACACACCAGGGGGCTGGAGACAGCATTGTCAGAGGCAGGCACAGTCCTTTCAGATGAGAGTGACCACTCCACCCCTCCCTCCTAGCAGAGATGGCTAATCAGGAAATGCAGATCACACCCCAGCTCCCTTTGTGTCACTGTCTGGTGTGAGGTGAAAAACAACCCAACTGTCAAACTGACCCAGACAGGGAATCCACAAACCAGGCAGAGTCACAGAATGGTTTAAGCAAGAAAATGCTCACTTTCTAAAAGTGGCATTTCCAAACGCACAATCTTAAAATCAACTTTACTAAAAGATGTATTTTTAAATTGTGAGTTCAGGGATCCCAAACTCCACATGTCCATCTACTCTCTAGGGGAATCTACACTTTAATCATATTTAAAGGTAGCCCCCATATTATCCTATGAGAGAGAGACAGACCTTGCAACAGTGAAAACGAAATTGGCAGTATTTCACTGTCAGGACATATAAACCACATTACTATAGGTCCTACCTTATCCATACACTGCACCCTGCCCTTGGGGCTACCTAGGGCCTACCTTAGGGGTGCCTTACATGTAAGGAAAGGGAAGGTTTAGGCCTGGCAAGTGGGTACACTTGCCAAGTCGAATTTACAGTGTAAAAATACACATACAGACACTGCAGGGGCAGGTCTGAGACATGATTACAGAGCTACTTATGTGGGTGGCACAACCAGTGCTGCAGGCCCACTAGTAGCATTTGATTTACAGGCCCTGGCACCTCTAGTGCACCTTACTAGGGACTTACTAGTAAATCAAATATGCCAATCATGGATAAACCACTTACCTACAATTTAAACAGGAGAGCATATGCACTTTAGCACTGGTTAGCAGTGGTAAAGTGCTCAGAGTTGAAAAGCCAACGGCAACATGTCAGAAAAAAATAGGAGGCAGGAGGCGAAAAAGACTGGGGATGACCCTGCATAAGCAAAAGTCCAACACGACCCCCTACCAGCCTAAAGCCAGGGGAGAACAATCAATACCTTGATGTACTTCCCTGATTGGGGCGATAGAACAGGGACCCAGGCCCACAACAGCAGGGGCATGTTCCAGTTCTACGCCTTCCTGACTCCAGTTGGATCCCTCTGTCCATACTCTCAGGGCCCACTAAGCTAACCCATGGGGAACCCTTCTCCACATCTACAGACACCATCTGTGCAACACCTAACTTTACTTTGCTCACAGATGTATTGCAATGGGCAGATAGTACCACCAGGGCCAACACAGTGGTGTTGCCCACTCCACCCCCGGGGTGTGACTCTCGTCCTCCCCCCCCCAGGGGCAACTCTGTCCACCAGGACAGCAAGCCACAGTGGCCCCAGACAACTGTCAGGGATGAGAGCCCGACCTCAGGCCTCTCTAACCACTGTGACTGTGGAGAGTGGGGGGTGGTAGCCCCAGGTGCCTGGCACCCTTTGACCACTCTCTCTTCCACCAGGTCAGGGATGACAACCTGACCCTGGTCCTCCCCTCTGGGGCTCTGTAACCTCCCGGCAGACGCGGCACCCCCAGAGTCAAAAACTGTCAGGGTGCTTGTAGAAGCAGTCCTGCACAATTCTTCCACCAGTGCAGGGATGTTAACCTGCAACTGATCCTCCAACCTGGGGTCTGTACCTTCAGGTTGGACCAGGGCCAGGGGTGAGGCTTCCCTCCCCCTGCCCTCTCCTCTGGGGTCCTGGACCACCCAACTAGGAGTGGCCCCCCCAGAAGACAACATGGTAGGGGCACTGTTAGCAGTAGCCCCTTCCTCCAGGTCAGGGGGGACACCCTTAACCTGGCCTCTCAATCCAGGGTCTGTACCCACAGACTGGATCACTGCCTGGCAAACCAGGACTTCCTGGGGGGCATACCTACCCCCTACCAGGTCAGAGTTTACCCTCTGAACCTGGTCATCCAACCCAGGGTCACCACCCTGCGGTTGAACCACTGCCTGGCACACCAGGACTTCCTTGGGAGCACACTTACCCCCCATCAGGTCAGAGTTTACCCCCTGAACCTGATCATTCAACCCAGAGTCACCACCCTGCGGTTGAACCATTGCCTGGCACACCAGGACTTCCAGGGGGGCACACTTACCCCCCTCAAGGGACACACTGTCCCGAAGGGCCACACAAGAGTCTGGCTGGCGCAGGTCTCCTGACCTCTGCCCATCTGACAGAGTCTGGATTCCCCCCAACCCAGAAATGGTCTTACCAAGGTCATTCATGGGGGGCTCTGCTCTCAGAGCTGACCCCTGACCCTCCAGGTTCTCCACTGGGGTCCGCAACCCCCTCTCAACCCTCTGTCTGGACTTCTGCACCCCCTCACTAGGAGTGGTACTGCCAGACACCAGAACTGGTGGGACGCTGGCTACAGCCGCCCCCCCAAGTTCTCCTGACACTGTGGGGTCTCCCTCAACAGATGGCCCTATGGTACAGGCTAGGCTCCCCTCCTGGTGTTCCCGCAGGGAACCCTCCAGGACCTGGGACCGGATCTCGGGCACCTTGGGCCTCAACCCATCCCCATTCCCTCTCCTCTGAGACTGGACATGGGGTCCCTCACCCATCCCACTACACTGGGACCTACCTGGGACACTACAATCCTTCCCTTCCTCACCTGGTTGGGAACTACCTAGACCACTCCTCTCAGGAGCACCCCCAAATGCCTCTTCAGACTCTCTGGTACTCACCCAGAAGTCTGCCTCCATTGTAAGCTCCCTGGGGTCAGAGAACTCACACTCCACCTGGTGTTGGCATAGCTCTGGAAAATAAGGACTAGACATATGCTCTCCAGCAATTACATCACTCAGCCCCTCGCATGAATTAACCAAAGTACCCTTCACCCAACCATCCAGTGACTCTGCTTTGAAAAAGCACCCCACATCACCCTCCTGAGACTGGTGAGACAGTACCTGACTGTCCCTGACACTCAACCCACACTCTTCTGGGATGTTTTCACACTCAATAACCAGGACTTCTACCTGGGGGGAACCCCTCTCCCTGTCACTCTCACCTAGAGTCAGTAGAGTGTCCCTCCCATCAGTAGGAATATGACTCCCCATGCCAGTTCCCCAATCCACCTCAGGGACCCTGTGCATCACTGGAGCTACCACATACCCCTGAACCTCCTGGCGTGTGTTAACTCCCTCCTTCAAGTAGGGCACCACCTCTCTGGGCATGTGCACTTCTGCAGCATCACTGGATATACAATTGTTGCTGCCACCATTCCAGCTGGACTCAGCCCTCATGACTTCCAGCTCTTTCAATTTAAGCTCGTAAGCATAAATCATTTTTTTAATCTCTAAGTTCCTCCTCCTTTCTTCCAACTCCCAATCGAGCTTTTTCAGCTCCCATTGGTACTCCCTCTCTGCCTGTCTGTCCTGTAACTCTTCAGGAGTCAGACCCTTGGGTGACACCCTGCCACCCCTCCTGGGGACCCTCCCCCCAGGCGTAACAGGTTCCTCCACTACACCACTGTGTATCCTCTGCACTTCCCCACCCATATTCTCCTCCTCTGTGTGCCCTCCAGCCTTCTTGATTGTCACCCAAGCCCTCTGTGCCTGTTGCAGCTCCTCCTCCCTGGTGGAGCTCTCAGTGGGACAGTCAAGATCTTTAAGGAACTGTTTCAATTGAGCAACTGAGTACTCCTTCAGTTTCTCCATTTCAAACACAGCTCCAGCTGTTGCATCTCCAGATTGAGACATGATGGTCACAAGTGCAAAGTTCCAAAAGGCAGAAAAAAATAATTTCCCAATGAAGTAAAAAGAATCAGTCAAGGGATCAGCAAAATCATGGAAGTAGAATAAAAAGAGTCCTTAAGAGAAAAATCAAAAGATCACCAAACAAGTAGTATGTGGTCACGTAGTGGTCTGAGATCAAAACAGTAGTGTACACTCAATTACTGTATGTCAAGTACAAATACAAGTCCAATCCCGACCGCTGGTCACCAATGTTAGAAATGGGGTCTCTGGTTGACAGTCAGGTTACCCCCTGTTCAAGCAAGGACCCTCACTCTAGTTAGGATAAAAGAGAATCACCCTCAGCTAACCCCTGCTTACCCCCTTGGTAGCTTGGCAGAGCAGTAGGCTTAACCTCAGAGTGCTGGGCGTAAAGTATTTGTACCAACACACACAGTAACTTAATGAAAACACTACAAAATGACACAACACCAGTTTAGAAAAATAGGAAATATTTATCTAGACAAAACAAGACCAAAACGACAAAAATCCAACATACACAAGTCAAGTTATGATTTTTAAAAGGTTTAAAATAAAAAGAGTCTTTAGGTAGTTGTAACACCACACTAGCGCTGCTAGCGTGAAAATGTACCTGGTTTGCGTCAAAAATAACCCCGCACGGGCGGTGTGCGTCGAAAGTAACCCTGCACGGCTGTGTGCGTCGAAAACAACTCGGCACGGCGGTGCGCGTTGAAAAAGCCAGCCACACGACGATCCGAAAGTCCCGCGGCGCAGGGTGCGATCTCTCAGCCTCCGTCAGCGATGCTGCGCGTCGTTTCTCCTGCTCCGGGCGTCGGTTTTTCGGTCGCGTTTCCTGCGGCGTCGTTTCTCAGCTGCGGAACCGGCGTCGCGTCGTTTTCTCAGCCGCGATCGGATTCGCGTCGATCTTTTCTCCGCACTGCGCTCGGTGCGTGTATTTTTGTCCTTAGGCTGCCAGCCTCTCCTTTCAGGGTCCCAGGAACTGGAAGGGCACCACAGAGCAGAGTAGGGGTCTCTCCAGAGACTCCAGGTGCTGGCAGGAAGAAGTCTTTGCTATCCCTGAGACTTCAACAACAGGAGGCAAGCTCTACATCAAGCCCTTGGAGATTTCTTCTTCAAGATGGAAGGCACACAAAGTCCAGTCTTTGCCCTCTTACTCTGGCAGAAGCAGCACTGCAGGAAAGCTCCACAAAGCACAGTCACAGGCAGGGCAGCACGTTTTCCTCAGCTATCAGCTCTTCTCCAGGCAGAGGTTCCTCTTGGTTCCAGAAGTGTTTCTGAAGTTTGTAAGTTTGGGTGCCCTTCTTATACCCATTTTAGTCTTTGAAGTCACCTTTCTTCAAAGGGGACTCACACCTTCTTGTGAAATCCTGCCTTGCCCAGGCAAGGCCTCAGACACACACCAGGGGGCTGGAGACAGCATTGTCAGAGGCAGGCACAGTCCTTTCAGATGAGAGTGACCACTCCACCCCTCCCTCCTAGCAGAGATGGCTAATCAGGAAATGCAGATCACACCCCAGCTCCCTTTGTGTCACTGTCTGGTGTGAGGTGAAAAACAACCCAACTGTCAAACTGACCCAGACAGGGAATCCACAAACCAGGCAGAGTCACAGAATGGTTTAAGCAAGAAAATGCTCACTTTCTAAAAGTGGCATTTCCAAACGCACAATCTTAAAATCAACTTTACTAAAAGATGTATTTTTAAATTGTGAGTTCAGGGATCCCAAACTCCACATGTCCATCTACTCTCTAGGGGAATCTACACTTTAATCATATTTAAAGGTAGCCCCCATATTATCCTATGAGAGAGAGACAGACCTTGCAACAGTGAAAACGAAATTGGCAGTATTTCACTGTCAGGACATATAAACCACATTACTATATGTCCTACCTTATCCATACACTGCACCCTGCCCTTGGGGCTACCTAGGGCCTACCTTAGGGGTGCCTTACATGTAAGGAAAGGGAAGGTTTAGGCCTGGCAAGTGGGTACACTTGCCAAGTCGAATTTACAGTGTAAAAATACACATACAGACACTGCAGGGGCAGGTCTGAGACATGATTACAGAGCTACTTATGTGGGTGGCACAACCAGTGCTGCAGGCCCACTA
Source organism: Pleurodeles waltl (assembly GCF_031143425.1). Lineage (NCBI taxonomy): Eukaryota > Metazoa > Chordata > Amphibia > Caudata > Salamandridae > Pleurodeles > Pleurodeles waltl. The sequence continues at coordinate 7,983,887 of NC_090438.1, read as the reverse complement.
GTAGCATTTGATTTACAGGCCCTGGCACCTCTAGTGCACCTTACTAGGGACTTACTAGTAAATCAAATATGCCAATCATGGATAAACCACTTACCTACAATTTAAACAGGAGAGCATATGCACTTTAGCACTGGTTAGCAGTGGTAAAGTGCTCAGAGTTGAAAAGCCAACGGCAACATGTCAGAAAAAAATAGGAGGCAGGAGGCGAAAAAGACTGGGGATGACCCTGCATAAGCAAAAGTCCAACAGTGCTCATAGTGAAAACCCTATGTTTTCAGTATGTTTGTTATGTGTCACTGGGACCCTGCTAGTCAGGACCCCAGTGCTCATAAGTTTGTGGCCTATATGTGTGTGTTCCCTGTGTAGTGCCTAACTGTCTCACTGAGGCTCTGCTAACCAGAACCTCAGTGGTTATGCTCTCTCATTTCTTTCAAATTGTCACTAACAGGCTAGTGACCAATTTTAGCAATTTACATTGGCTTACTGGAACACCCTTATAATTCCCTAGTATATGGTGATGAGGTACCCAGGGTATTGTGGTTCCAGGAGATCCCTATGGGCTGCAGCATTTCTTTTGCCACCCATAGGGAGCTCTGACAATTCTTACACAGGCCTGCCACTGCAGCCTGAGTGAAATAACGTCCACGTTATTTCACAGCCATTTTACACTGCACTTAAGTAACTTATAAGTCACCTATATGTCTAACCTTTATCTGGTAAAGGTTAGGTGCAAAGTTACTTAGTGTGAGGGCACCCTGGCACTAGCCAAGGTGCCCCCACATTGTTCAGAGCCAATTCCCTGAACTTTGTGAGTGCGGGGACACCATTACACGCGTGCACTACATATAGGTCACTACCTATATGTAGCTTCACAATGGTAACTCCGAATATGGCCATGTAACATGTCTATGATCATGGAATTGCCCCCTCTATACCATCCTGGCATAGTTGGCACAATCCCATGATCCCAGTGGTCTGTAGCACAGACCCTGGTACTGCCAAACTGCCCTTCCTGGGGTTTCACTGCAGCTGCTGCTGCTGCCAACCCCTCAGACAGGCATCTGCCCTCCTGGGGTCCAGCCAGGCCTGGCCCAGGATGGCAGAACAAAGAACTTCCTCTGAGAGAGGGTGTGACACCCTCTCCCTTTGGAAAATGGTGTGAAGGCAGGGGAGGAGTAGCCTCCCCCAGCCTCTGGAAATGCTTTCTTGGGCACAGATGTGCCCAATTCTGCATAAGCCAGTCTACACCGGTTCAGGGACCCCTTAGCCCCTGCTCTGGCGCGAAACTGGACAAAGGAAAGGGGAGTGACCACTCCCCTGACCTGCACCTCCCCTGGGAGGTGTCCAGAGCTCCTCCAGTGTGCTCCAGACCTCTGCCATCTTGGAAACAGAGGTGCTGCTGGCACACTGGACTGCTCTGAGTGGCCAGTGCCACCAGGTGACGTCAGAGACTCCTTGTGATAGGCTCCTTCAGGTGTTAGTAGCCTATCCTCTCTCCTAAGTAGCCAAACACACTTTTCTGGCTATTTAGGGTCTCTGTCTCTGGGGAAACTTCAGATAACGAATGCAAGAGCTCATCCGAGTTCCTCTGCATCTCCCTCTTCACCTTCTGATAAGGAATCGACTGCTGACCGCGCTGGAAGCCTGCAAACCTGCAACATAGTAGCAAAGATGACTACTGCAACTCTGTAACGCTGATCCTGCCGCCTTCTCGACTGTTTTCCTGCTTGTGCATGCTGTGGGGGTAGCCTGCCTCCTCTCTGCACCAGAAGCTCCGAAGAAATCTCCCGTGGGTCGACGGAATCTTCCCCCTGCAACCGCAGGCACCAAAAAGCTGCATTACCGGTCCCTTGGTTCTCCTCTCAGCACGACGAGCGAGGTCCCTCGAATCCAGCGAATCTGTCCAAGTGACCCCCACAGTCCAGTGACTCTTCAGTCCAAGTTTGGTGGAGGTAAGTCCTTGCCTCACCTCGCTGGGCTGCATTGCTGGGAACTGCAACTTTGCAGCTACTTCGGCCCCTGTGCACTTCCGGCGGAAATCCTTTGTGCACAGCCAAGCCTGGGTCCACAGCACTCTAACCTGCATTGCACGACTTTCTAAGTTGGTCTCCGGCGACGTGGGACTCCTTTGTGCAACTTCGGCAAGCACCGTTTCACACATCCTCGTAGTGCCTGTTTCTGGCACTTCTCTAGGTGCTACCTGCTTCAGTTAGGGCTCTTTGTGTTGGTCGACGTCCCCTGTCTCTTCAGGTGCAATTTGCGATCTCCTGGTCCCTTCTGGGCCACAGCAGCGTCCAAAAATGCCAAACTTACGATTTGCAACTAGCAAGGCTTGTTGGCGTCCTTTCGGCGGGAAAACACTTCTGCACAACTCTCCAAGGCGAGTGAGATCGGTCCACCAAAGGGGAAGTCTCTAGCCCTTTTTGTTCCTGCAGAAACCTCAGCTTCTTCTGTCCAGTAGAAGCTTCTTTGCACCCGCAGCTGGCATTTCCTGGGCATCTGCCCATCTCCGACTTGCTTGTGACTTTTGGACTTGGTCCCCTTGTTCCACAGGTACCCTAAATTGGAAATCCACAGTTGTTGCATCGCTGGTTTGTGTCTTTCCTGCATTATTCCTCTAACACGACTTCTTTGTCCTTAGGGGAACTTTAGTGCACTTTGCACTCACTTTTCAGGGTCTTGGGGAGGGTTATTTTTCTAACTCTCACTATTTTCTAATAGTCCCAGCGACCCTCTACAAGGTCACATAGGTTTGGGGTCCATTCGTGGTTCGCATTCCACTTTTGGAGTATATGGTTTGTGTTGCCCCTATCCCTATGTTTCCCCATTGCATCCTATTGTAACTATACATTGTTTGCACTGTTTTCTAAGACTATACTGCATATTTTTGCTATTTGTGTATATATATCTTGTGTATATTTCCTATCCTCTCACTGAGGGTACACTCTAAGATACTTTGGCATATTGTTATAAAAATAAAGTACCTTTATTTTTAGTATAACTGTGTATTGTGTTTTCTTATGATATTGTGCATATGACACTGAGTGGTACTGTAGTAGTTTCACACGTCTCCTAGTTCAGCCTAAGCTGCTCTGCTAAGCTACCATTATCTATCAGCCTAAGCTGCTAGACACCCTATACACTAATAAGGGATAACTGGGCATGGTGCAAGGTGCAAGTACCCCTTGGTACTCACTACAAGCCAGTCCAGCCTCCTACATTGGTTGTGCAGTGGTGGGATAAGTGCTTTGAGACTACTTACCACTCTTGTCATTGTACTTTTCATAAGAGAAAAATATACAAAACAAGGTCAGTGTATATACACATAGCCAAAAAGTTTTGCATTTCCTCTTTTCACTCTTTTCTAAGTGCTGAAAAGTACTTCTAACTTTCTAAAAAGTTCTAAAAAGTTAAAAAAGTTTTTTTCTCTGTCTTTCTAAAAGCTCTGACAAACTTTTTATCTTTTACTATCACTTTAACTCTCTCTAAAAATGTCTGGCACAGGCCAAAATGTTGATCTGTCCAAACTTGCATATGACAACCTTAGCTGGAAAAGAGCAAGGAGTCTCTGTATAGAGAGAGGTGTGAGTGTAGGGAAGAATCCTTCCTTGGAACTGTTACTTAACGTGCTTAGAGAACAGGATAAGGCCATATGTGCCTCATCTGTTGAAGTGTGCAAACCTGCAACATAGTAGCAAAGACGACTACTGCAACTCTGTAACGCTGATCCTGCCGCCTTCTCGACTGTTTTCCTGCTTGTGCATGCTGTGGGGGTAGCCTGCCTCCTCTCTGCACCAGAAGCTCCAAAGAAATCTCCCGTGGGTCGACGGTATCTTCCCCCTGCAACCGCAGGCACCAAAAAGCTGCATTACCGGTCCCTTGGGTCTCCTCTCAGCACGACGAGCGAGGTCCCTCGAATCCAGCGACTCTGTCCAAGTGACCCACACAGTCCAGTGACTCTTCAGTCCCAGTTTGGTGGAGGTAAGTCCTTGCCTCACCTCGCTGGGCTGCATTGCTGGGAACCGCGACTTTTGCAGCTACTCCGGCCCCTGTGCACTTCCGGCGGAAATCCTTTGTGCACAGCCAAGCCTAGGTCCATGGCACTCTAACCTGCATTGCACGACTTGCTAAGTTGGTCTCCGGCGACGTGGGACTCCTTTGTGCAACTTCGGCGAGCACCGTTTCACGCATCCTTGTAGTGCCTGTTTCTGGCACTTCTCTGGGTGCTACCTGCTTCAGTGAGGGCTCTTTGTCTTGCTCGACGTCCCCTCTCTCTTCAGGTCCAATTTGCGACCTCCTGATCCCTCATGGGCCTCAGCAGCGTCCAAAAACGCCAAACGCACAATTTGCAACTAGCAAGGCTTATTGGCGTCCTTTCGGCAGGAAAACACTTCTGCACAACTCTTCAAGGCGAGAGGGATTCGTCCACCAAAGGGGAAGTCTCTAGCCCTTTTTGTTCCTGCAGAAACCTCAGCTTCTTCTGTCCAGTAGAAGCTTCTTTGCACCCGCAGCAGGCATTTCCTGGGCATCTGCCCATCTCCGACTTGCTTGTGACTTTTGGACTTGGTCCCCTTGTTCCACAGGTACCCTAGATTGGAAATCCACAGTTGTTGCATCGCTGGTTTGTGTCTTTCCTGCATTATTCCTCTAACACGACTTATTTGTCCTTAGGGGAACTTTAGTGCACTTTGCACTCACTTTTCAGGGTCTTGGGGAGGGTTATTTTTCTAACTCTCACTATTTTCTAATAGTCCCAGCGACCCTCTACAAGGTCACATAGGTTTGGGGTCCATTCGTGGTTCGCATTCCACTTTTGGAGTATATGGTTTGTGTTGCCCCTATCCCTATGTTTCCCCATTGCATCCTATTGTAACTATACATTGTTTGCACTGTTTTCTAAGACTATACTGCATATTTTTGCTATTTGTGTATATATATCTTGTGTATATTTCCTATTCTCTCACTGAGGGTACACTCTAAGATACTTTGGCATATTGTCATAAAAATAAAGTACCTTTATTTTTAGTATAACTGTGTATTGTGTTTTCTTATGATATTGTGCATATGACACTGAGTGGTACTGTAGTAGCTTCACACGTCTCCTAGTTCAGCCTAAGCTGCTCTGCTAAGCTACCATTATCTATCAGCCTAAGCTGCTAGACACCCTATACACTAATAAGGGATAACTGGGCCTGGTGCAAGGTGCAAGTACCCCTTGGTACTCACTACAAGCCAGTCCAGCCTCCTACACTGAGTGAAATAACGTCCACGTTATTTCACAGCCATTTTACACTGCACTTAAGTAACTTATAAGTCACCTATATGTCTAACCTTTACCTGGTAAAGGTTAGGTGCAAAGTTACTTAGTGTGAGGGCACCCTGGCACTAGCCAAGGTGCCCCCACATTGTTCAGAGCCAATTCCCTGAACTTTGTGAGTGCGGGGACACCATTACACGCGTGCACTACATATAGGTCACTACCTATATGTAGCTTCACAATGGTAACTCCGAATATGGCCATGTAACATGTCTATGATCATGGAATTGCCCCCTCTATGCCATCCTGGCATAGTTGGCACAATCCCATGATCCCAGTGGTCTGTAGCACAGACCCTGGTACTGCCAAACTGCCCTTCCTGGGGTTTCACTGCAGCTGCTGCTGCTGCCAACCCCTCAGACAGGCATCTGCCCTCCTGGGGTCCAGCCAGGCCTGGCCCAGGATGGCAGAACAAAGAACTTCCTCTGAGAGAGGGTGTGACACCCTCTCCCTTTGGAAAATGGTGTGAAGGCAGGGGAGGAGTAGCCTCCCCCAGCCTCTGGAAATGCTTTGTTGGGCACAGAGGTGCCCAATTCTGCATAAGCCCGTCTACACCGGTTCAGGGGACCCCTTAGCCCTGCTCTGGCGCGAAACTGGACAAAGGAAAGGGAGTGACCACTCCCCTGACCTGCACCTCCCCTGGAGGTGTCCAGAGCTCCTCCAGTGTGCTCCAGACCTCTGCCATCTTGGAAACAGAGGTGCTGCTGGCACACTGGACTGCTCTGAGTGGCCAGTGCCACCAGGTGACGTCAGAGACTCCTTGTGATAGGCTCCTTCAGGTGTTGCTAGCCTATCCTCTCTCCTAGGTAGCCAAACCCTCTTTTCTGGCTCTTTGGGGTCTCTGTCTCTGGGGAAACTTTAGATAACGAATGCATGAGCTCATCCGAGTTCCTCTGCATCTCTCTCTTCACCTTCTGCCAAGGAATCGACTGCTGACCGCGCTGGAAGCCTGCAAACCTGCAACAAAGTAGCTAAGACGACTACTGCAACTCTGTAACGCTGATCCTGCCGCCTTCTCGACTGTTTTCCTGCTTGTGCATGCTGTGGGGGTAGTCTGCCTCCTCTCTGCACCAGAAGCTCCGAAGAAATCTCCCGTGGGTCGACGGAATCTTCCCCCTGCAATCGCAGGCATCAAAAAGCTGCATCACCGGTCCCTTGGGTCTCCTCTCAGCACGACGAGCGAGGTCCCTCGAATCCAGCGACTCTGTCCAATTGACCCCCACAGTCCAGTGACTCTTCAGTCCAAGTTTGGTGGAGGTAAGTCCTTGCCTCACCTCGCTGGGCTGCATTGTTGGGATCCGCGACTTTTGCAGCTACTCCGGCCCCTGTGCACTTCCTGCGGAAATCCTTTGTGCACAGCCAAGCCTGGGTCCACGGCACTCTAACCTGCATTGCACGACTTTCTAAGTTGGTCTCCGGCGACGTGGGACTCCTTTGTGCAACTTTGGGTGAGCACTGTTTCACGCATCCTCGTAGTGCCTGTTTCTGGCACTTCTCCGGGAGCTACCTGCTGCTGAGAGGGCTCCTTGTCTTGCTCGACGTCCCCTCTCTCTCCTGGTCCAATTTGGGACCTCCTGGTCCCCCCAGGGCCACAGCAGTGTCCAAAAACGCTAACCGCACGATTTGCAGCTAGCAAGGCTTGTTGGCGTTCTTTCGGCAGGAAAACACTTCTGCACGATTCTCCACAGCGAGTGGGATCCGTCCTCCAAAGGGGAAGTCTCTAGCCCTTTTTGTTCCTGCAGAAACCTCAGCTTCTTCTGTCCAGTAGAAGCTTCTTTGCACCCGCAGCTGGCATTTCCTGGGCATATGCCCATCTCCGACTTGCTTGTGACTTTTGGACTTGGTCCCCTTGTTCCACAGGTACCCTAGATTGGAAATCCACAGTTGTTGCATTGTTGGTTTGTGTCTTTCCTGCATTATTACTCTAACACGACTTCTTTGTCCTTAGGGGAACTTTAGTGCACTTTGCACTCACTTTTCAGGGTCTTGGGGAGGGTTATTTTTCTAACTCTCACTATTTTCTAATAGTCCCAGCGACCCTCTACAAGGTCACATAGGTTTGGGGTCCATTCGTGGTTCGCATTCCACTTTTGGAGTATATGGTTTGTGTTGCCCCTATCCCTATGTTTCCCCATTGCATCCTATTGTAACCATACATTGTTTGCACTGTTTTCTAAGACTATACTGCATATTTTTGCTATTGTGTATATATATCTTGTGTATATTTGCTACCCTCTCACTGAGGGTACACTCTAAGATACTTTGGCATATTGTCATAAAAATAAAGTACCTTTATTTTTAGTATAACTGTGTATTGTGTTTTCTTATGATATTGTGCATATGACACTAAGTGGTACTGTAGTAGCTTCACACGTCTCCTAGTTCAGCCTAAGCTGCTCTGCTAAGCTACCATTATCTATCAGCCTAAGCTGCTAGACACCCTATACACTAATAAGGGATAACTGGGCCTGGTGCAAGGTGCAAGTACCCCTTGGTACTCACTACAAGCCAGTCCAGCCTCCTACAGCAATACATTGATATACATTGCCATAGGACTGAAGTAAATACAGTGGCATTAGAAAGACATAGCCTGGAGTAATGGCAGCTAGTGGGAGTACTTGCAAATCATAGCTATAAAATATGTGTTACCACCTAAAGGACCTATGCCATGCCCAAATATTAGTTCCTTTCCATTTAATAAGATTCAAATTGAGAATTGTGTCTTTCCTACCGTACTACACTTCATGGAAAATGCAACCATTTAGGCAGCCACTAATACTACCACAAACATAAATACCATGCACCCACAATCAATAAACACAGTGATGCATTGAAACATACCGAACATCTGTCCATTCTGATGGATACAACTACCTGTGGATTCCTCACCTAATGAATAATCCCATGGCGCCAGCATTCGACGGAAATCTTCTTACTAGTCTCTGCACGTCGACGAGGACGTCACTCTAGCCCACGCGACGCCGTCTGACGTCATACAGGCAATAAGAGGTCCTCGACGACGTGCGGACGTCAGTTCCCTTTTTTCCGTGCATTCGAAACGGTTATCTTCGAGGGAGCAACTGTTACTTTTGTGGTTACAGTGTATTTTTGTTGCGTAGTCTTTCGCTGTGGTAATAATGTTGCAGAGAAAGTCTGGATTCAAGCCTTGTCGTGAGTGTGGAGGCAAGATGTCGGTGACGGATCCTCATTCCGATTGCCTTTGGTGTTTGAGCTCCGACCACGACGTCTCGACTTGTGATTCATGCCAGCACATGAATCCAAAGGCCCTCAAGGAACGTGAGGCGAAGCTGTTTATGGCGATATCGAAGGAGAAGCATCACAAGAAGTCTTCTTCTCCAAGACATCGGCGTCATCGAGACTCCCGGCGCCGTAGAGAATCTCGGCGTCATTCGAAGGAGACTCGTTCCAGGTCTTCGGATCGGCGCCGAAGGACATGGGAGATCAGTCCCACGGTTACGCCGCATCCTTCGACGCCGTTGCCCTGTCCGGCGTCTCCAACTTCACCTGGACAGGCGTCGGTGATTGAGGTATTGGAGCCTCAGGTGTTTTCTCCGGCGTTGCAGACGTCGAGGCCGGCGTCGGGGTCGCCTCCGAGACAGGCACCCCAGTATCCGGCTTTTCCCACCCCTGGAGCCGATAGTTTCGCATTCTTGAATGCGATGTATGCCATCTTCCAACAGATGGCTCCAGGGGGTGCTCCGGCTGGGCCTTTGGCCTTTTCATTGGGTGATCCTGCGCCTCTTCGGCCGGCACCCTTTATGCCCTTTCTCCCTTTTGGGAACGTGGGCTCGGCGCCAGTGTCGGCGCCGGTGGCCGCTCCGGTGGCTTCAGAAGGATTGGCCCCGGGGATTTCCATCCCGTCGACGTCGACGTTGGGATTTCGGCCTGTGACTCCGGTGGGTCCATCTGCTTCAGCTGCTCTTTCGTCGGCGCCGAAGTTACCTGTTGCGCCGGACGCGGCGTCGGTGGCTGCTGAAGATCGGCGCCGATCTTCGACTTCGGCGGAGGCATTGTCGACTCCGCGTATTGAACAACGACTTCATTCGAGGAGACGTGCTCTCCGTGTATTAGAGGAGCAGGAGTACCAACGAGCCCTGGAGGAAGGAGAGCTAGAGGACTCGGTGATGGGCTGCGTGGTCTGGAGTCGGCCAGTGGGCTGGACACTTCCCCTGAGTGGGATCTTTCGTCCCCGGGAGAATACACTGAGGAGGCTGCTTCCTTTCATGCAGTGGTACGGAAGGCAGCTAGTTTTTTGGACCTGCCTTTGCCGGTGGTGGAGGCTAAACAAAACCTTTTAACAGAGGTGCTACATCCGGCCTCAGCTGCGGCGGAGCCTCTTTTGCCATTTAATGACGCTCTGCTGGATCCGGTGTTAGAGGTGTGGAAGAGGCCGGCATCTTCCCCAGCAGTTCACAGAGCCGTGGCCAGGAGGTATCGGGCGGCTCCGACTGACCCTGGTTTTCTATCTAGGCACCCTACGCCGGAGAGCTTGGTGGTGCAGGCCTCCTGTTCATCCAAGTCAGCGCCTGGTTCTTTCCTGACGGTGCCTGGGGACAGAGATTCAAATAAACTAGAGGCGCAGTCCAAGAAGATGTTTTCGTCCTGCAGTCTGGCGTTAAAAGCCACCAATGCAACCTGTATCCTGGGGAGGTATATTCATGCTCTGATGGATGACATTTCCTCATCATTTACAGAGCTTCCCCAGGGTCTTTTGGATCTTGTTTCAAATGCCCAGGCTGCTGCGACCCAGATTATCCAGACGGGACTGGATACCACCGACTCGGTAGCCAGAGCAATGGGCACAACAGTGGTGGCAAGGAGACAGGCCTGGCTCCGTAACTCGGGCTTTTCTGCGGATGTACAGTCCACATTGTTGGATCTCCCGTTTGATGGGGACAAACTGTTTGGAGCCAAGGCTGATTCGGCCTTGGAACGTTTTAAGGAAAGCAGGACCACGGCTAAGTCGTTAGGGCTCCAAGCTCCTTCTTCCACGGCCTCTTCCAGATTTTTCAGGAGGTTTCGTGGATTTGGGCGTGGCTCTTCCTCCTCTTCCTTTCGGGGAAGATATCAGCAACCTGCCTCTTCCCATCCCTATAGATCTTTTAGGGGGAGAGGTAGGGTCCGCACCAGAGGAGCCTCTCAGCAGCACTCTGCCTCTTCCTCATCCTCTGGCGGGGTGCAGCAGGGGAAGCAGCCTTAGGCTTCCACCATTTCCCACTCACTCCTCTCCTGTAGGGGGAAGATTACAGCATTTTCTCACCAAATGGAAGACTGTTACAACGGACACTTGGGTTCTCAGTATTGTGGGAAAAGGCTACACCCTTCCCTTTCGGGAGTTCCCGCCCCTCATCCCGCCCCGTCCTTCTTATTGTTCAGAAGAACACCTCCTGTTGCTAGAACAGGAGGTACAAGCCCTCCTTTCAAAGGGCGCGGTGGAGTTGGTCCCAGAGCAGGAAAGGGGTCGAGGATGTTACTCAAGGTATTTCCTGATTCCCAAGAAGGATGGTCGTTTGAGACCAATCCTGGACCTGAGGATCTTGAATTGGTTCCTCAAGCAGGAAAAGTTCAAGATGCTGACCCTAGCACAGGTGCTCTTGGCGTTGAACAAAGAAGACTGGATGGGGTCTGTCGACTTGCAGGATGCTTACTTTCATATCCCGATACTCAAGTCACACAGGAAGTATCTCCGGTTTGTGGTGGGATCGCAGCACTATCAGTTTGCGGTCCTTCCGTTTGGTCTTACTTCAGCACCTCGAGTCTTCACGAAGGTGATGTCGGTGGTTGCGGCAGAACTCAGAAGGAAGGGGATAGCAGTATTCCCTTACTTGGACGACTGGTTGATCAAAGCCAAGTCCCCGGAGCTTGTGTCGCATCATCTGCAGTCAACAACCCAGTTGTTGTTCGACCTGGGTTTTTCGGTGAACGAGCCCAAATCTCACCTAGAGCCCTCTCAGCGCCTCCTGTTCATAGGGGCAGTACTGGATACAACATTGGGTCGGGCCTTTCCTCCGCCTCAGCGGATTCAAGATATTCAGGATTTGGTTCCAATGTTTCGAAATGGAGCGGTAGTTCCAGTCCTCAAGGTCCTTCGTCTGCTCGGTCTGTTTGCCTCCTGCATTCTGTTGGTCACGCATGCTCGCTGGCACATGAGGGCTCTTCAGTGGTGCCTCCGAAGGCAGTGGTCTCAACACAAAGGGGATCTAGAGAGTACTGTCAAGATATCCAGAGATGCTGCTGTGGATTTGAAGTGGTGGATTGCAAGCAACAATCTTTCACAAGGAAAGCCGTTCCAGCAGTCGCCACCAGTAGCCACAGTCATAACGGATGCTTCCACTCTAGGGTGGGGAGCTCATCTGGGGGATCTGGAGATCAAAGGTCTTTGGTCTCCAGAGGAACAGATGTTTCACATCAATCTGTTAGAGTTACGGGCTGTACGTCTGGCTCTCAAGGCCTTCCTCCCTTCCCTTCGTGGTCAGTCGGTACAGGTCCTAACGGACAATACTACCACGATGTGGTACATAAACAAGCAGGGAGGAGTGGGGTCGTACCTTCTCTGCAGAGAAGCTCTTCGACTATGGTCCTGGGCAAAGGACCATCAGATTTGCTTGATAGCAAACCATCTGGCCGGAGTCTTGAATGTGCGTGCGGACAGTCTCAGTCGCCATTTCTCGGCAGACCACGAGTGGCGTCTCCATCCAGATCAAGTCCGTTTAATCTTCCAGAGGTGGGGGTTTCCTCGGGTAGATCTGTTTGCCACTCGAGAGAACGCGCATTGTCCGTTATTCTGCAGCCTCCAGTATCCGATGCAGGGAGCGTTGGGGGACGCGTTTCAAATAACCTGGTGCGGCCAGTTGCTTTACGCGTTTCCTCCCATACCCTTGATTCCTCGAGTATTGAGGAAGATTCGCCAGGACCGGGCTCTAGTCATCCTAATAGCTCCGGATAGGCCAAGGAGGGTATGGTACTCCGACCTTCTCCAACTCTCAATGTGCCCTCTGCTCCGTCTCCCTTTCAGGGCAGACCTCCTCTCGCAGTCGCAGGGGCAGGTTCTACACCCCAACCTCCAGAGTCTGCACCTACATGCCTGGAGATTGAACGGGCAACCTGAGTTACTTCTCTCTCCCACCTGAGGTAGTGGATGTTATATTAGCGGCCAGGCGACACTCCACTAAATCTATCTACGCTAATAGATGGTCTAAATTTGTTGCGTGGTGTGGAGAGAGGCAGATTGATCCTTTGCATGCTCATCTATCGGACGTTTTGTCTTTTGCTCTGTCTCTAGCGCAGAAAGGTTGTGCAGTGGCTACCATTAAGGGTTATTTATCGGCCTTGTCAGCCTTCATATGTCTTCCAGACCAACCATCTTTATTTAAATCCCCTATTGTTATCAGATTCTTGAAAGGTCTTCTAAATAAATATCCTCCAAAGCCATTCGTTATGCCGCAATGGGATTTGTCCTTGGTCCTGACTTTCCTTATGGGGTCCCCTTTTGAACCTATGCATTCTTGCCCCTTAAGGTATTTGGTTTTAAAAACAGTCTTCCTGATAGCTATAACATCAGCAAGGAGAGTGAGTGAGTTGCAGGCCTTATCAGTAAAGCCCCCTTATACAACTTTTTATGGGGATAAGGTGGTGTTGAGGACCAAGGCTGCTTTCCTCCCGAAGGTTGTTTCACCCTTCCATTTGGCTCAGGCCATTACTTTGTCCACGTTCTATCCTCCGCCTCATCCTTCCAAAGAGGAAGAAAGACTGCACCGTCTGGACCCAAAGAGGGCGTTGAGCTTCTTTATTGATAGAACAAAGGATTTCAGGCTGGAGGATCAGCTGTTTATTGGATACGTGGGCAAGAGGAGAGGAAAGGCAGTCCACAAGAGAACACTATCCAGGTGGGTTGTTCTTTGCATTAAAATCTGTTACTCTTTGGCAAAGAAGGATCCTCCTGAGGGCATTAGAGCTCATTCCACCAGAGCTAAGTCGGCCACTTCGGCATTGGCCAGAGGTGTTCCTGTGGTCGACATCTGCAAGGCCGCAACTTGGTCGTCCCTTCACACTTTTGCAAAACATTACTGTTTGGATTCTGAGGTTAGAAGGGACGGCCATTTTGCACGGTCAGTGCTGCAGGATTTCTTGGTTTGACCATTTAGGCACCCACCGCCGGGCGTGGTACTGCTTTGGGACTCTATTCATTAGGTGAGAAATCCACAGGTAGTTGTATCCATCAGAAGAACGAGTTACTTACCTTCGGTAACGACTTTTCTGGTGGATACATTAGCTACCTGTGGATTCCTCACGGTCCCACCCGCCTCCCCGTTGCCTTTCTGGTCTTGCCAAGTAATCCTTGAGTACGCTCCTCTTGGTCTTTGAGGGTGCAATAGATGTTGTATATATTATATGTATATATGTATATATCTTTGTGTATATACTTGATGTGTAGATATATGTTTTAAAAAGACAGAGTTATATATATATATAAAAGATTTACAGTTATTCATGCAATGTTGTGTATTTTTACAATGTAATGGGATGCTGCCTTGCTCTTTCATTGCATTGCCTGGTTGTTCTCATGCACGTAAAAAATGATTGGTACTGACGTCCGCACGTCGTCGAGGACCTCTTATTGCCTGTATGACGTCAGACGGCGTCGCGTGGGCTAGAGTGACGTCCTCGTCGACGTGCAGAGACTAGTAAGAAGATTTCCGTCGAATGCTGGCGCCATGGGAGTATTCATTAGGTGAGGAATCCACAGGTAGCTAATGTATCCACCAGAAAAGTCGTTACCGAAGGTAAGTAACTCGTTCATTTGCACCAATAAACGCATCTACACATTATGCATCTAACTTTGGTTATAGGGACATTTCAATGAGGTCAAAGCCCAGATAAAGAGTGAGTATTGTCTGGACGAGAATCTTGTCTCTTAGAGGCATTCTAACCATTGATATACAGGCATGCTGAATCTTTCAGACAGGATTTAACAATTTAAAACATTGTAGTTCTCTTACAATTTCACCCCACACATTTTCTGAAATCCATTTCTTTGCTTGTGATGAGCTCTAAAACAGAAAATTAGGAGAATCGATTATAAAAACAAATTAAGAATAAGATAAAATTGCCACTACATAAATGTACACTTTCATAACATAATAAACATGAAGGAGGGAGAGATACAAGTAAAGATAAAAAGTGATGAGATACTCATGCCCTGGGAGTGTCTCGGAGCATAGTTATTGACAGAGTATAACAAACTAGGGGTGAGACACCTGTCTTGCTCAGGGGTGTAGTTTTGGGTTGGGGAGGGGGTGAGGTGCTACACCCCCCTAATAAATTCATTTTCTGGTAAATACTTGGGTACAGGTGCTTTCAGTCAGGTATGGTGAGATGTCCAGGAATTGATACTTGATTCCCTCCAAGATGCTGCCCACCTCCATCGGGAGTGACCAGACATGAAGCTGCCTGCCTTTTCCGTACCTCACTGATTAAGGCTAAAGCACCTATGATGAAGTTGTAAGTATTGTTACAAGGAATATCAGTTATGAAAATGAGTAATCCCTGCATGGTTACCTCTTTCCAGCGTCTATATTAATCAGAATACACCCAAGTTGTGTACTTTCAATCCCATCCTAGTGACTACAACACCGCACCAAAGCCATGTGAAACAATCATCATGTGCATCCATGTAAATGCTAGACAATGCTGTGGACAAAAAATAAAAACTTTACAAAATCTAAGAATCCCCTCATCCAAATCTACCAATGGTGTGGCACAAATGTTGAAAGCATTGCCTTGGATGCATCCCAACAGATGTCTACAATTGACTTTTATGCACCAAGAAGGGCCAACTGGCCATCCCCCGTAGTTGACCACCCCGTTCTTGTGGTTCAGAGAACTGCTTACTTATCTTGTTGGCCAGCAACACTGCCAATTTAACTCAGTGTTGACAAGCTGTGGCTTGAGAGGGAGAAAGGCTTACATAGATAGAGGATTCCAAAATAACACAACCCTCAATAAGTTGAAAGAAGGTAATGTCTTGTCCCCAGTGTGAGAAAACAGGGCTGATTGCAGAGGCCCCATAACTTTTTGCCCCCATTTTCCTCTTTTTGCTGGTGTTTTCCTGACTTTGATGGTGCCCTGGGTACTGCTAACCAGTCCCAGGGCCTGTGCTCTGTGTAAAATGGATATGCAAATTAGGCTAATTATAATTGGCTAAGTTAACCTACCTATAAGTCCCTAGTATATGGTAGGGCATGTAGGTTTAGGGACCACAGCATAGGTGGTGCACACCTAGGTGCACTGCTGAGGTGCCCAGTGTCATTTTAAAAGCAAGCCTGCCTTGCTGGCTGCTTTTAAATTAAAGTTATATGCAAATTCGACTTTGGAATTAAAGGTACTTCCAAAGTCTTAAACTACCTTATTTTTACATATAAGTCACCCCTAAGGTGTGCCCTATGTGCCCCTAGGGCTGGGTGCCATGTAACTATAAGCAGGGACTTTATAAAAATAGATTTATAAGCCCTGGTGAGGTAAAAACAGCCAAATTCGTTTTTCCCTCATTGAAGTAAATGGCCTTCATAGGCTAGAATGGGCAGACTTTATTTTACATTTTAAAGTCTCCTTAAATGTTACATACCAAGAATTTGGTATCAAATTAATTGTTGTAATAAATCCCACAACTTCCAGTTGTTGGATTTAATATAACTTGTTCAGGTAAAAAGTTTAGACTTTACCTAAAAAGTTGCCAATTTCAGCTCTGCATTGTTTTTGCTGCTGTGCTCTGATTGGCCAGCCTGCAGCAGCTTCTGCCAGGCTGCCTTGATGAGGTGTGAAGTGGCCAGGCTTCACACAAAGGAATGTGCTTGGGGGAGAGAATCTCCCCTCAGCAGATGGTGAGGCAGGAAGGGGGAGGGCTGCCAAACTGGTCTTCAAAGGCAGAGAAGGACATTTGGAGCACCCAGCAACACCCCCACATCCTGCAACCCCAGACAATTAGGTGCCCCCTTGATTAGATTAGGAGAGGGCAGGAGAGGGGTGTGTTTATGATTTTTAGCCACACCAGTGGGTGGGCTCAGCCAGATGTAACCTCCAAAAATCAGATTCATCCATGTTGGATTTTTAGAGACTGTTGCCTTCTGGGATGGATTTTTGCCACACTTCCCAGGAAGTGGTCATCACAGGGGGACGACCCTGTCCCTGATTGGAGAACCAGGGCCCCCCAGCTTTTCACCCAGGAGCAAGGATAAAACTGGCAGACCTGCACCCACGCCTCAGATCCCCACCAAATTTCAAGAAGAAAGAACTTAAGGAGAAGAAGGACTGCCCTGCTGGACCCCTGGCCTGCACCTGGACCCTGCACTCAGCAGGACTGCACCAGCTGCACACTTGGGCTTCACCACAAGAAGGACTTTGCCTGGCTTCAACTGGTTCAAGGAGGGACTCCCTGTTTGCTACAGGTGAAAAATTGCTAAACCAGAGTCCCCTGCACCAACTCCTGAAGAAAGCGACCAGCTGACCACTGTCCTGTGGCCAAAAAGGAGTTTGCGCCAGGTGCATTCTGGGAGTTGAAGTCCGCACCCCCCAAGGACCATCACAGAACTTCTGGACCCTTGGGGTGAGCTGTGGACCCCAAAAGAACCTTAAAAGAACATCTGGGTGAAGCCCCAGAAGTTTGGAAAAGATTTGAGAATTTTTGGAAAAAAGCTCCAGAGAGGGACCGACCCGCAGCGGAAATTCTAGCCGGCTTGCCTCAACCGCGACCCGGCCTGACTTCGTGGGTCGTCCCGGTAAAGAAAAACATCCAAAAAAGAGACTAAGTCCGAACGTAAAAAGTTGACTGGGACCTCCCAGCCATCGTATCCGAGAAGGGCTCCATGGACGTCGGATCAAGATCCAGGTTTACCCCGGTCGAAGGATTTTCATCTCGAAAAAACGACTAAGTCCGAAGGTAAAAGTCTCCACCGAGGAAACCCACATCGCGTATCCGGACAAGGGCTCCAGGAGGTCGGATTCAACTGGCAGGTTCGTCCCGGTGAAGAAAAACTTCCAAATAAAGACTAAGTCAGAAGGTAACTTTTTAACCGAGGCCTCCCGCGACCTGTAGCCGAGCAGGGCTCCATCGCGGTCGGCCTGAAAGTTTGACTTTGCCCCGGTCGAGGTGCAACCAGATGACCCGATTGGCGCTTTTTGTTTCTAAGCGCTAGAAAAGTAATAATTCTTTAAAAATTAATATCTCCGGTTCCCCTGAACCGATTTTAATCGTTTTTGTGTCATTTTAAAGATAAAAATATAAACTATTTTTATAAATTGGTTTTGGATTTTTAAACTGTTTCCTGTGTTTTATTTAATTACTGTTTTGTGATATTTGAATGCTTTACACTTTGTCTCCTAAGTTAAGCCTTGACGCTCGTTGCCAAGCTACCAAGGGTTGAGCTGGGATTAATTTACTGAGACCTAACTGTACCTATGTGGAGGTTAGTGGCTTGTTTCTAGGTGTAGGTACCTACCTGCCCTACCAATAACTCATTTTCCAACATAATTGGAAGCAGCGACGGGATCCTGTACTTGTGTTCAATATCACGTTACAGTTTTAGGTAAAACAAATAAAAAATCCTTTAAATTGTCCTAGTGCAAAAATTGTTTTTAATTTTTAATTTGGATTAATTTCAAATATTGAATTTTTGTAATTTTTCTAAATTCTTGTTTCCAATTTTTGCAAAAAGTTTTTGTTGACACAAAACTAGGAAACCATGGAGCTTGATCTGGCTAGCCTACCCACACTGACAGTAGTCCAGCTTAGGGGG
Source organism: Pleurodeles waltl (assembly GCF_031143425.1). Classification (NCBI taxonomy): domain Eukaryota; kingdom Metazoa; phylum Chordata; class Amphibia; order Caudata; family Salamandridae; genus Pleurodeles; species Pleurodeles waltl. Next base: position 7,965,758 of record NC_090438.1, on the reverse strand, counting down.
TTGTGTATTGAAAGAGGGTTGCCTGCAACCACTGATCTCAGGAAGCAAATCCTGATCACATCCCTGACAGCATGGGCTGAGGCCCAAGAGGTAGAGTCAGAAGAAGCTCATCCTGACTTTCTTTGTCTTTCCTGGGACATACATGTCTGGGATCCCTACCACTGGCCTGAGAGACACCTGTGCCAGTCAAACTATAGTGAGTGACCGGTTAGTGACCCCAGACATGTATGTCCCAGGAAAGACAAAGAAAGTCAACATAGCCACAGGGGAGGTCACCTCCAAACCTGTAGCCATAGTGCCCCTAGAGAGGGAGGGTATCCTTGACTGGATTAGGGTGGTAGTCAGTGCTGACCTACCCCTAGATTGTATCCTGGGCAATGACCTCCCAGAGGTGAGTCTGGTCACAGATGGGGTGGTCGCCCAAGGCGCCCCCCCAACCCAAAGTCCTGGGGAGTCAGTCCCTACAGTTAGGAGACAGGGGTCCCCAAGAAAAGGAAAGAAGAAAAGGAAGGGTAGGCCACTCTTAAAGAGAGTTCCAGGGAGCCAAGGGCCTTCTGCCCCAGTAGGGGGGGAGCCCAGAGTTGGCACTGGTGAGGCCTCACCTGACCCCAATGAAGTCCTGAGTAGTCAGGCAGCTGTCCAGATGCAAGGTGTTGCCCCTGCACTGACAGAAGGGAGAGTGGAAGGAAGGTGTCTGCCACAGGAGGTGGTAGCCCCCCACTCTAGACAGCAAGAGGGGTGCCAGGACCCCAAAGATGCCCCTAAAGCAGCTCAGCCACCTGTCAGTGGAGAGCTTAGGGTGTGGTTCTCGGTACTGACAGCTGTCAGTAGCCTCTGCTGGGTGCTAGCCTTCCTGGCAGCACTGTACTTGGCCTGGGAGGCAGACCCCAGGGCCAATAGCAAAGTAGGACCCCTGACCCTATTGGTCATGGTGGGGTTGCTCAAGTGTTGGGTGACCTCTTTGGGTAAGCTAGGTGTTGCCCTAGCAAAGTTTGGAGTAGGGGAGGTGGGCACCTCACTACCCAAGTTGGCAGAGAGAAAGGAGGAAGACCCCCCTAGAGGAAAGTTTCAGTTTGAGTTGGGTCCTTTTACTGTTGGGATGGCTTCACTACCCATAGGAAGTGACCCTGACAGGAGGATATAAGGCAGAGTAGGCCCTGCAAAGGGACAGCCAGTTTTCTTCACTGTCTTCCTCGCCTAACAAGCCAGGAAGACTCTCCCAGGGTTGGGCTGAGTCTCCTGGGCGTGTGGGCTGGGGGGGGGGTTGTGTGAGAAAACAGGGCTGATTGCAGAGGCCCCATAACTTTTTGCCCCCATTTTCCTCTTTTTGCTGGTGTTTTCCTGACTTTGATGGTGCCCTGGGTACTGCTAACCAGTCCCAGGGCCTGTGCTCTGTGTAAAATGGATATGCAAATTAGGCTAATTATAATTGGCTAAGTTAACCTACCTATAAGTCCCTAGTATATGGTAGGGCATGTAGGTTTAGGGACCACAGCATAGGTGGTGCACACCTAGGTGCACTGCTGAGGTGCCCAGTGTCATTTTAAAAGCAAGCCTGCCTTGCTGGCTGCTTTTAAATTAAAGTTATATGCAAATTCGACTTTGGAATTAAAGGTACTTCCAAAGTCTTAAACTACCTTATTTTTACATATAAGTCACCCCTAAGGTGTGCCCTATGTGCCCCTAGGGCTGGGTGCCATGTAACTATAAGCAGGGACTTTATAAACATAGATTTATAAGCCCTGGTGAGGTAAAAACAGCCAAATTTGTTGTTCCCTCATTGAAGTAAATGGCCTTCATAGGCTAGAATGGGCAGACTTTATTTTACATTTTAAAGTCTCCTTAAATGTTACATACCAAGAATTTGGTATCAAATTAATTGTTGTAATAAATCCCACAACTTCCAGTTGTTGGATTTAATATAACTTGTTCAGGTAAAAAGTTTAGACTTTACCTAAAAAGTTGCCAATTTCAGCTCTGCATTGTTTTTGCTGCTGTGCTCTGATTGGCCAGCCTGCAGCAGCTTCTGCCAGGCTGCCTTGATGAGGTGTGAAGTGGCCAGGCTTCACACAAAGGGATGTGCTTGGGGGAGAGAATCTCCCCTCAGCAGATGGTGAGGCAGGAAGGGGGAGGGCTGCCAAACTGGTCTTCAAAGGCAGAGAAGGACATTTGGAGCACCCAGCAACACCCCCACATCCTGCAACCCCAGACAATTAGGTGCCCCCTTGATTAGATTAGGAGAGGGCAGGAGAGGGGTGTGTTTATGATTTTTAGCCACACCAGTGGGTGGGCTCAGCCAGATGTAACCTCCAAAAATCAGATTCATCCATGTTGGATTTTTAGAGACTGTTGCCTTCTGGGATGGATTTTTGCCACACTTCCCAGGAAGTGGTCATCACAGGGGGACGACCCTGTCCCTGATTGGAGAACCAGGGCCCCCCTGCTTTTCACCCAGGAGCAAGGATAAAACTGGCAGACCTGCACCCACGCCTCAGATCCCCACCAAATTTCAAGAAGAAAGAACTTAAGGAGAAGAAGGACTGCCCTGCTGGACCCCTGGCCTTCACCTGGACCCTGCACTCAGAAGGACTGCACCAGCTGCACACTTGGGCTTCACCACAAGAAGGACTTTGCCTGGCTTCAACTGGTTCAAGGAGGGACTCCCTGTTTGCTACAGGTGAAAAATTGCTAAACCAGAGTCCCCTGCACCAACTCCTGAAGAAAGCGACCAGCTGACCACTGTCCTGTGGCCAAAAAGGAGTTTGCGCCAGGTGCATTCTGGGAGTTGAAGTCCGCACCCCCCAAGGACCATCACAGAACTTCTGGACCCTTGGGGTGAGCTGTGGACCCCAAAAGAACCTTAAAAGAACATCTGGGTGAAGCCCCAGAAGTTTGGAAAAGATTTGAGAATTTTTGGAAAAAAGCTCCAGAGAGGGACCGACCCGCCGTGGAAATTCTAGCCGGCTTGCCTCAACCGCGACCCGGCCTGACTTCGTGGGTCGTCCCGGTAAAGAAAAACATCCAAAAAAGAGACTAAGTCCGAACGTAAAAAGTTGACCGGGACCTCCCAGCCATCGTATCCGTATCCGAGAAGGGCTCCATGGACGTCGGATCAAGATCCAGGTTTACCCCGGTCGAAGGATTTTCATCTCGAAAAAACGACTAAGTCCGAAGGTAAAAGTCTCCACCGAGGAAACCCACATCGCGTATCCGGACAAGGGCTCCAGGAGGTCGGATTCAACTGGCAGGTTCGTCCCGGTGAAGAAAAACTTCAAAATAAAGACTAAGTCAGAAGGTAACTTTTTAACCGAGGCCTCCCGCGACCTGTAGCCGAGCAGGGCTCCAACGCGGTCGGCCTGAAAGTTTGACTTTGCCCCGGTCGAGGTGCAATCAGATGACCCGATTGGCGCTTTTTGTTTCTAAGCGCTAGAAAAGTAATAATTCTTTAAAAATTCATATCTCCGGTTCCCCTGAATTTTTAAACTGTTTCCTGTGTTTTATTTAATTACTGTTTTGTGATATTTGAATGCTTTACACTTTGTCTCCTAAGTTAAGCCTTGACGCTCGTTGCCAAGCTACCAAGGGTTGAGCTGGGATTAATTTACTGAGACCTAACTGTACCTATGTGGAGGTTAGTGGCTTGTTGCTAGGTGTAGGTACCTACCTGCCCTACCAATAACCCATTTTCCAACACCCAGTAAAACAGAGTAATCACATTTGAAAGAATCCCTGGACCAGATAACGGCAACAATACCTGGAAATGTGAAGCCTGTCATCTCCCCCCTTGTCCTGGTCAAGAAATGACCACTAAGAAGATGATCTTCAAAGAAAGAACCAGAAGCAAAACTTCCATTTGATATACACATGATAAATCCAGCAGCAAGCCTAAAACCAAATGAAGATTGTACTTTGGTGCAAGAGGCTTAAAGACTGATCCCCGCAGCTTTAACTCCTACAGAGAGACCATTCCAGACTCTTAATGCCCACAAAGCAACATCTCCTTCCTGGGGTCCACATATTGAGCTCATGAAAATCCTTACTACCACGGTGTGTCCCCTGCCAGGCCTACGCCCAAAACAAACTAGAGCAGTATTATCAACTGTTCTTCAGAGTCCTACGTAGTGTCTGCTCCTTGCACAATGAATGAACATGAGTTGTGAGTGTAATAAGTAGCTACTGTTTAGGGCTTATGAGAGACTTGGATAGAACAAGCTAAATACCTGAAAAGGCCCAAAAACCCATGTCAAGCCTTCACAACCTGTAGGCTAGTAGCCATTAGAGGGTGCATGTCAGTGAAAAGCAGCAGACTGAAAAAAGGGCATGACAATGCAGGGAAACATAATACTATGAATGACCAAAGGAAGACCACATCAATCCCCAGTGCCAATGACTTTCACATCTGTGACAATAAGCTGGGTACTCAGTGGAAAAGCCGAGGTGTACTGGATCTGGGTCTGTAACAGAAAGAGCAGCACATCTACCTCATACACCCACCAGCAGGACCCTTTTGAGGAATCTGATGAATGCCACCTTACATTTGGGCCATGCAGAGGTCCACCATCAAAGACTGAAACCTACAGTATAAATACTGAAGTTACTGAGAGAGATACAAGGGTCCTGGCAAGAAGAGAAAATCATGCTCCACCCGTCTGCCTCTGTGCCACCTACCAACTTATTTAATGACAGCTGATGAAGTCCATGTCTAACACACCCCTTCACCTCTTTACACTCCAATTTGTGATGCATGCCTGGATCATTGCTTTTGTGTTTTCTGTCTTTACAGTCACCACCTGGAACATGAAAAGCATCTTAGAGCCAGCTGGACTGCTGCCAGTACCTTCCATTTTAACAATGGAAAACTTCCAAGGGGCAGGAGGGACCCTGACGCAAGCTCAGCGCCAACCTTGCCATCTAGAGGAATCCTCGTCTATATTGTATAATGATCAACTGAATTATAACAAAAGACATACTGAAATGACAAAGGTGACTTGGGAGCCGGGAGTGGGTGTAAATACTTTCATATGACCAGCAGAAGATTTTCCAAAACAGATTTCCCTGCACCATAGTCACCAACGGATCAACGACCAAATATAATAATGGCAACAAAAAAAGCTGCCATTACTTAACTCCATGAAACGGGAAAATCACCAGACAAGGAAGAACAAAGGCTGGATTCATCATATTCCTCCATGTCTTGTGCCACTCTCTGCCCTTTGGTTGGTCATTCAGTGTAATCGTGAGCAAGTGACACAATCATGCTAGCCCTCAGATCTCACAGTAGGACTGAACCCACATCAACTCAAAATCAAACTGTAGTATAGCATTATAGCCTGCCGTAGTAGGTTATACCGGCCATTAAAAGCCAGCTCCAGCAGTAAGGTCCAGGCTGAAGCAAAGGGCAGAATGTTCTAATAAACAAAACAAAGGGCTCCCGGAGCCCGAGGGGATTGAAATCCCCTTTGGCTCTGTGAGACCTTTGTTCAGGGCTGTTGCTGTTAACAAAGAACATAGAAATGTTGAGGCTCAGGGCTTTTACCAGCCATTAGAAGTACAGAGCACTCCATTGTGTACAATGGAGCTCCCAACAATCCAATGTTCTAATTAAAATTAAATGGAGGAAAAAGCCTTCCTTTTGGTTTATGAGAAAGCCAGTCAACAACAGCAGCTTTCAAACAATCTCATGGACCTGAAGTAGGAAGGGACATGCATGAATCTGTTGTCTATGTCGTGGTGTAGAGCCCTCAACCTGAATCCAGTTTACTAGTTGTGGTTAAAGGACACACACACTAGGCTCGAAAGGTTGTTAGAAATGGGGCCTTTGGTTACCAGTCAGGTTACCCCCGTCCAAGCACGGACCCTCCCTCTAGTCAGGGCAAAGGAGAAACACACCCAGTTAACCCCTGCTCACCCCCTTGGTAGCTTGGCACGAGCAGAAAGGTTTAACCCAGAAACGATATGGAAAGTATTTTTACCAACACACACAGTAATACAGTGAAAACAATACAAACAAGACCAAAATGACAAAAATCAAACATACACAAGCAAAGTTCTGAATTTTTAGAAGATTAAATTCAATATAGCGCTTAGAAACACAAATGCTTCGAATTGGTGATATCACAGCATCATGGTGGAGTCGCTCCCAACAATCCAATGCCAATGGCGCCGGTCGTGCGTCACGCTCACCCCCAGGTACAGTACCTAGAGAAAATGAGGAAACAAGCCGGTGCACGGACTCGGGGATCGCAGCTTCGCATCAGTTCCGGTGCTGTGGAGCAAAGGCGAGGAGGTTTCACAAAAAGAAGTTGGGTCCTTGCTTCGGAGAGGCTGAGGTGAGGAGGCGTTGGTGCAAAGCATTGGATCCGCGCACTTCCGGTAGAGTCGGTATCCGGCAGTCATGACATGGTGCGGCAACTTCCACGGAGTCGCGGACTTCAGCAAGGCTGCAGCAGCATCGGGCCTGTGGGGTCGTCACACTCCAACGAGGACAACGGCTGTGGTTGCAGACGGTGTCACAGGATTAAGCAGCAGCGTCAATCTGGAGTCATCTGAAGTTGGTTTAGTTGAATCTTCTTGATTTTTTCTCCAGCTTCTTCTTTCAATGGCCCAGGCACTGGATTAGGCACCACTTGGCGGGGCAGAGGTCTCAGCAGAGAGTCCAGGTGCTGGCAGAGGAAGTCTTTGATGGCCCTGAGACTTCAGAACAGGGAGCAAGCTCAGTCCAAGCCCTTGGAGATTCTTCTCAAGCAGGAATATACCACAAAGTCCAGCCTTCTTCCCCTTCCTCAGGCAGAAGCAGCAACTGCAGGATAGCCCAACAGTCACAGGTAGCAGCAGCACTTATCCTCAGCTCTTCAGCTCTTCTCCTTGGCAGAGATTCCTCTTGGTTCCAGAAGTGAATCCAAAGTCTGGGGTTTTGGGTCCACTACTTATACCCCTTTCTGCAGATAAAGTAGGAAAGTCTCTGTTGTTCACAAGATTCTCCCTTGCCCAGGCCTGCCCCAGACAACACACCAGGGGGTTGGAGTCTGCATTGTGTGAGGGCAGGCACAGCCCATTCAAGTGTAAGTTGCCACTCTAGCCCAGATGGCTCATCCGGATATGCAGGCTACACCCCAGCTCCCTTTGTCACTGTCTAGAGGGGATTCACAAACAGCCCAACTGTCTGTCTGGCCCAGACAGGGAATACACAAGCAAGCAGAGTCACAGAATGGTTTAAGCAAGAAAATGCCCACTTTCTAAAAGTGGCATTTTCAAACTAACAATCAAAAAAACACCTTCACTAAAAGATGTTAAATTGTGAGTTAAGAGACCCCAACTATTTAAAGGAAGCCCCTATGGTAACCTATGAGAGAGATAGGCCTTGCAACAGTGAAAAAGAATTTGGCAGTATTTCACTGTTAGGACATGTACAACACATGTCCCACCTTTAACATACACTGCACCCTGCTCCTGGGGCTACCTAGGGTCTACCCTAGGGGTGCCTTATATGTATAAAAAGGGAAGGTTTAGACCTGGCAAGCGGGTACACTTGCCAAATCGAATTGGCAGTTTAAAACTCCACACACAGACACTGCATTGGCAGGTCGAGACATATTTTCAGGGCTACTCATGTGGATGGCACAATCAGTGCTGTAGGTCCACTAGTAGCATTTGATTTACAGATCCTAAGCACTTCTAGTGCACTTTACTAGGGACTTACCAGTAAATCAAATATGCCAATCATGGAAAAGCCAATTGTACATACAATTTATACAGGGACCACTTTCACTTTAGCACTGATCAGCAGTGGTAAAGTGCCCAGAGTACCAAAAATTGTATAAACAGAGTCCGCACACAGTCACAACATGTGAAGCAGAGGCAAAAAAGACAGGGGAGACAACGCCAAGGATGCCAAGTCTAACATGTGTCCCCCCCAGCTGAAAGTGGAGAGAACTACCCAACTTCATGGAAGTTCTCTTCACGCTGGCGGAAGAATCTGGACAGACCATCAGCACTGGCGTGTTTTGTTCAAGGGCGGTGTTCCACTGTAAAGTCCATTTGCTGTAGGGAAATGGACCACCTCAACTGTTTTGGGTTCTCACCCCTCATCTGCATTAACCATCTGAGGGGTCTGTAATCTGTCTGAACCCAGAAGTAAGTCCCAAACAAGTAGGGTCTTAGCTTCTTCAGCGCCCAGACCACAGCGAAAGCTTCACGCTCTATTGCACTCCACCTAAGATCCAGGGGAAGTAACTGCCTACTGATGAAGGCTACAGGCTGTTCTAGGCCCTCTCCATTTAGCTGTGACAACACTGCTCCTACACCATGCTCTGAAGCCGTGCACATGGGTGCCTTCAGGGCATCAAAAACTGTCTGGCGAGACTTAGTCCTGATCACTTTTTTGGTTGTTTCTTGGAGGTTAACACAGTCAAGGAACAGCAATAGTACCATACCCCTTGACAAACCTACTATAGTATCCTGTGAGACCTAAAAAGGCTCTCAACGCAGTCTGGGTCTTGGGAGGCTCCCAAGCCAGAATGGTATCAATCTTTGGCTGTAGGGGTATCACCTGGCCACTCCCTACCTGGTGTCCCAAGTACACCACAGAACCCTGCCCTATTTGACACTTACTGGCCTTAACAGTGAGTACTGCCTTCTGCAGGGCCTCTACACTTTACAGAGGTGCTTCAAGTGTTCCTCCAAAGTGGAGCTGAACACAGCAATGTCATTCTGGTAGGCTACACTGAAATCATCCAATCCAACCAATACATAACTAACTAGCCTCTGAAATGTGGCAGGGGCATTTTTCATCCCAAAGGGCATCACACTAAACTGGTAGTGCCCATCTGGGGTAGAAAAAGCAGACCTCTCCTGAACCCCCTCAGTCAGAGCAATCTGCCAATATCCAGATGTTAGATCAAACGTACTTAGATATTTGGCAGCACCTAACCGATCAATGAGCTCATCAGCTCGGGGATGGGGTGCGCGTCAGTCTTAGTGACCTCATTGAGTACCCTGTAATCCACACAGAACCGTATTTCTGGAGTGGCACCAGGAGCATCAGCTTTTGGGACCAAGACTACAGGGCTGGTCCGAGGGCAACTGAAGAACTCAATAACCCCAAGGGCTAACATTTTGGATACCTTACCACCGGGGATACGATGTGGCAAAGCTTATGACTACCGTGATGAGTGCAGTGCTCCTGCGATGAAAATGAACACCTTTTGTGTGGATGCACCCATAAAGTTTCTCTAAGTGCGTCGAACCGTTGACCCTCGGCGAATATATCTGGAGGGACCAAGACTTCGCCATACTGTTTATCTGAAGCCAAGGCGCGTCACTCCTGGCAGTTTAAGCATGGCCAGCAGACCCACATCACTCCCAGTATCTTGCCACGTAGGCCATAATCTCTGGTGAACACTGTCAATTAAATTATCCAAGATGTTTTCAAGGGGACTCTGTGTCCCAGGAGCCCTTGGGGGAAGGGGGCGGTGACAGGAACTTGCTCCAGCAGCACCAACAGCGCAAGAAAGTGTTTCTGCCTTCCTGCAGCACAGAACGTGCGTGGGCCAAGGGCGGGCCCATCCATGCCCGTTAGAGACAGCCTGAGGCCGGGCTGGGCCATACCTCTTGGTCTTAAGGTAGGGATTGATCACTAATTCTTCCAAACACTACTACCTTTTCAAATACAAGTTACATTATGGAGCAGCGTAAGGTAAAAGGGAGCCCTGCAGCATGTGCAACTTTATCCAAAATCCCCAAAATTCACAAAATTCTTCAAAATCCCTCTAATTGTGTTACAAATTAAATTGACTCATTAATTGAAGACGCAGAATCTATATTGAAGGGGAAAGAGAAGTGAACCTCTAAGGGGTTGAAAAGTGGCTCACTCTCACCCTTTTTTAACCCTAGATTGCCAAACAAGGGAGATATTGCCTGCAAGAAAGACATCTTGACCGGTTTGTTGTTAACAGGGGAATCTGGTGAATCTAACGCAGAGGCTAGTAAAAGTAGCCCCTCACATAGCAATGCTGATGGTGTCCCAACATGTAGTGCAATTGTCCACGTAATTCCTTGCTAAATTCGTTTTTTGCCACTGGAGACTCTTGACCAATCAACAGGATTCAGTAAGCTTGACTCGACTGTGGGAATATTTAGCCACCAGCCTAATGGAGTCTTCAACCAGGAAGAAGTGGTTAATGTTATTAATGGCTTAAAAAAAGAGGTAACAGAGCTTAAACAAATGATGATGGAGGTACTCAATCTCCTCCGACCCATTGCAATGAAAAGGGATATTGAAAGTACTCGAAGAGAAGGCCCATCTCTACATAACATCATAGAGCAGAGGAATATGACGAGCAAGGGCTCTCCTAGGCCAGCTGCGAGGACAAGAGTACCCTTGGCAAATTCCAAAAACCAACATAGAGCATCTGGTCAAAATAGTTCTTTAACATTGATTCATCTGCGTGTGCCTACGACATAGAATTCGAGCATTGTGCAGTCTACTAAAAACCTTAATAGAGCTTATCCAATTTACTAGTGTGGAGTACCATCTTTACCTCCTAATGTACGAGAAGACAGCTTGTCGCTAAAGAATAAAGTGATGCATTGGATAAGACATGTTAGGCAATGTGGGTCTATTGTACATTCAGATATAATTTCTGCCAAGTGTTATACAGAGCATTCAGGCTGTAGGGATACCAAAGAATTAATGCTTGTCAGTCCCATGTTGGTAAAAAGTTTGATATCCTTGGAGATGCGTAACTCATTAAGAAATGGTTCAAATACTGTTTTCAAAAGTTCTTGGTCTGACCGAGGCACTGGGGGCAGTGGGGTCTCTACTACCATGAGTACAGAACCATCCCATATGGGAACTGAGGATTCAAATCCATCTGCGGGTGTATTCTATGGCTGCTAGGAGGGAGTGCGTAAACTCTAATGGAGAAGAGAATTTATTGAGAACAATGCAGGCAGATAATCTCTCAGATATAGGTTGACTGCATTTATCATCCACTCCTGCAGATAATAACGTACATGTTGATGTAAGTAATCTCCAAATAGAAACTAGGGTGCTCTTCGAATTGGCTACTCCTAGGGGATTTTACCAAGCCAAAAAATCAAACAGGGTAGAAATCAACAGGAGAACAAACATAATCCCTAGCTGTGAGTTCCGAAAGAATGATCATGTGGGACATGGGTTCTCTAACCCTGCATTAATTTAATGGAATATAGCCGGCATACGAAATAAGACTGATGATGTGGAGTGGGGGCAGTTTGTCGATAGCTTTAACATTTGCTTTTTTCAGGAAACGTGGGCCACGTCAAATGTTTACAGGCAAGGGTTTACCTCATTTTGCAAGGAGGCTACTCCATCCGCAGCTGGGAGAGCAGGTGGGGCCTTATTACCTGGGTAAAAATCTTGCAGGTGGGTGAAATGAAAGAAATCCATGTAGACTCAGCCCATATATTGGCAGTTTCAATTAAGCTGAATCGGGGTCCCTTGCTTCTGTGTGTCAATATATATATAATAGACCAGGTTCTCCAAGCCTAATCACTAATTCTATTAGTATTCTGAGTGTTCTTGTCTCGAAATGTCTTCCCTCACATTTTATTATTGTAGCCGGAGATTTTAATGTGTCCCCAGAGCCTAAATCCCTCTTTTCTGAGCTTACGCAGGTAGAGGACTGTATATGGGGAATTCCAGCTCCTTCAATGTAAAAGAAAAAACAGTCAAAATCCAGTGCCAGGGCGCAGCAGGTCATTGAATTTATGAAAACACATGGACTTCGGCCAGGAAATGGGCGCTTTCCTTCAGACACCCCATCGAATCCAACATTCCTTCGAGGGTCCTACAGCAGTCATATTGATTTCGTGCTCATTGATGTAAGGATCTGGCATGAAATCGAAGACCTTAGGGTGGGAGAACAGCGCTGCAGTGGTCACTCACCTATTGTGGTCGTGTGTGATTGGTGGTTTTCTACTAAAAAAGACATTCAGCAGAAGCATGGTGATATGCTCCCCATAGTGGTGACGAATAACAAGCGTGCCATAAAATGGGAGACTTTTACAAATTCAAATGAATCAGTGGCTGAAAAGCACAACTCAGGCTTCACTTATCATGTAGCCGCTGCTTCTAGTACACACACCGGATCAGATTATGGCCACTCATGCAGAATTCTTTTCTTCTCTGAAAGAGCTATTTTTCAGAGTCAGCAAAGGAAATAAACAGCCGAAAATAGGCAAATGCAATAGATGGTTTAATAAAGTGTGTAAAAAGGCCAAGTGCAGGCTCTTGGAGGCAATCAAACAAAAAGATAGATCAATGATTATTTTGTTGAGGAGAGAGTATGCCACTGCAATTAGGACTAGTGAGACTAAATGGGAGGAGGCAACTTGGCAGGAATTGTTAGTAGCAGCTAAGGAAAGTAATCATTAGCAGTTCTGGTTGTTGGTAACCCAAAGGGGGTGAAAAGAGAATCCCAGAGCTGATTGCCATATACAACCTGATGACTGGACTCTATAGGCAGGAGTCTGGACCTCTAATTGGCACAGGGAGAGCAAGGGTGATTGATAACACTCGTGCAGGCGGGCTTACACCGTTTACTCTAAAAGACACAGAGAGATAGGTCAGTCCCTGGCAATTATAGACCAATACGTTTGCTTCACAGTTTGCAGAAAATATTTTCTTACCAGTGTAGGAAAGTACCATCTTGCCTGGCATGTTACCCCCGTATTTCATTGTATATATGTTGTTTTAGTTGTATGTGTCACTGGGACCCTGCCAGCCAGGGCCCCAGTGCTCATAAGTGTGCCTGAATGTGTTACCTGTGTAGTGACTAACTGTCTCACTGAGGCTCTGCTATCCAGAACCTCAGTGGTTATGCTCTCTCATTTCTTTCCAAATTGTCACTAACAGGCTAGTGACCAATTTTACCAATTTACATTGGCTTACTGGAACACCCTTATAATTCCCTAGTATATGGTACTGAGGTACCCAGGGTATTGGGGTTCCAGGAGATCCCTATGGGCTGCAGCATTTCTTTTGCCACCGATAGGGAGATCTGACAATTATTACACAGGCCTGCCACTGCAGCCTGACTGAAATAACGTCCACGTTATTTCACAGACATTTACCACTGCACTTAAGTAACTTATAAGTCACCTATATGTCTAACCTTTACCTGGTAAAGGTTGGGTGCTAAGTTACTTAGTGTGTGGGCACCCTGGCACTAGCCAAGGTGCCCCCACATTGTTCAGGGCAAATTCCCCGGACTTTGTGAGTGCGGGGACACCATTACACGCGTGCACTATACATATGTCATGACATATGTATAGCGTCACAATGGTAACTCCGAACATGGCCATGTAACATGTCTAAGATCATGGAATTGTCATTGGCATTGGGGAGACAATTCCATGATCCCCCGAGTCTCTAGCTCAGACCCGGGTACTGCCAAACTACCTTTCCCTGGGTTTCACTGCAGCGGCTGCTGCTGCCAACCCCTCAGACAGGTTTCTGCCCTCCTGGGGTCCAGCCAGGCTTGGCCCAGGAAGGCAGAACAAAGGACTTACTCAAAGAGAGGGTGTTACACCCTCTCCCTTTGGAAAAAGGTGTTAGGGCTAGGAAGGAGTAGCCTCCCCCAGCCTCTGGAAATGCTTTCATGGGCACAGATGGTGCCCATTTCTGCATAAGCCAGTCTACAGCGGTTCAGGGATCCCCCAGACCTGCTCTGGCGCGAAACTGGACAAAGGAAAGGGGAGTGACCACTCCCCTGACTTGCACCTCCCCTGGGAGGTGCCCAGAGCTCCTCCAGTGTGCTCCAGACCTCTGCCATCTTGGAAACAGAGGTGCTGCTGGCACACTGGACTGCTCTGAGTGGCCAGTGCCAGCAGGTGACGTCAGAGACTCCTTCTGATAGGCTCCTTCAGGTGTTGCTAACCTATCCTCTCTCCTAAGTAGCCAAACCTCCTTTTCTGGCAATTTAGGGTCTCTGCTTTGGGGAATTCTTTAGATAACGAATGCAAGAGCTCATCAGAGTTCCTCTGCATCTCTCTCTTCACCTTCTGCCAAGGAATCGACCGCTGACTGCTCTGGAAGCCTGCAAAACTGCAACAAAGTAGCAAAGACGACTACTGCAACCTTGTAACGCTGATCCGGACGCCTTCTCGATTGTTTTCCTGGTGGTGCATGCTGTGGGGGTAGTCCGCCTCCTCTCTGCACTAGAAGTTCCGAAGAAATCTCCTGTGGGTCGATGGAATCTTCCCCCTGCAACCGCAGGCACCAAAAGACTGCATCACCGGTCCTCTGGGTCTCCTCTCAGCACGACGAACGAGGTCCCTTGAACTCAGCAACTCTGTCCAAGTGACTCCCACAGTCCAGTGACTTTTCAGTCCAAGTTTGGTGGAGGTAAGTCCTTGCCTCCCCACGCTAGACTGCATTGCTGGGAACAGTGTGATTTGCAGCTGCTCCGGCTCCTGTGCACTCTTCCAGGATTTCCTTTGTGCACAGCCAAGCCTGGGTCCCCGGCACTCTAACCTGCATTGCACGACCTCCTGAGTTGTGCTCCGGCATCGTGGGACCCTCCTTTGTGACTTCAGGTGAGCTCCAGTTCACTCCAATTCGTAGTGCCTGTTCCGGCACTTCTGCGGGTGCTGCTTGCTTCTGAGTGGGCTCTTTTTCTTGCTGGACGCGCCCTCTGTCTCCTCCCACAATTGGTGACATCCTGGTCCCTCCTGGGTCACAGCAGCATCCAAAAACCCTTACCAAAACCCTTGCAGCTAGCAAGGCTTGGTTGCAGTCTTTCTGCACAGAAACACATCTGCAAGTCTCTTCATGACGTGGGACATCCATCCTCAAAAGGGGAAGTTTCTAGCCCTTGTCGTTCTTGCAGAATCCACAGCTTCTACCATCCAGTGGCAGCTTCTTTGCACCCAGAGCTGGCATTTCCTGGGCATCTGCCCACTCCCGACTTGATCGTGACTTTTGGACTTGGTCCCCTTGTTCCACAGGTACTCTCGTCTAGAAATCCATTGTTGTTGCATTGCTGGTGTTTGTCTTCCTGGCAGAATTCCCCTATCACGACTTCTGTGCTCTCTGGGGAACTTAGGTGCACTTTGCACCCACTTTTCAGGGTCTTGGGGGGGGCTATTTTTCTAACCCTCACTGTTTTCTTACAGTCCCAGCGACCCTCTACAAGGTCACATAGGTTTGGGGTCCATTCGTGGTTCGCATTCCACTTCTAGAGTATATGGGTTGTGTTGCCCCTATCCCTATGTGCCCCCATTGCATTCTATTGTGACTATACATTGCTTGCACTGTTTTCTATTGCTATTACTGCATATTTTAGTATTGTGTACATATATCTTGTGTATATTTGCTATCCTCATACTGAGGGTACTCACTGAGATACTTTGACATATTGTCATAAAAATAAAGTACCTTTATTTTTAGTATATCTGTGTATTGTGTTTTCTTATGATATTGTGCATATGACACCAGTGGTATAGTAGGAGCTTTACACGCCTCCTAGTTCAGCCTAAGCTGCTCTGCTAAGCTACCTTTTCTATCAGCCTAAGCTGCTAGACACCCCTCTACATTAATAATAGATACCTGGACCTGGTGCAAGGTGTAAGTACCTATTGGTACCCACTACAAGCCAGGCCGGCCTCCTACATTGGTTGTGCAACGGTGGGATAAATACTTGTAACTATTTACCACTTTGTCATTTTGTACTTTTCATAAGAGAAAAATATACAAAACAAGTTCAGTGTATGTACACCTAACCAAAAAGTTTTGCTTTTCTTCTCTTACTCCTTTGCTAAGTGCTGAAAAGTACCTCTAAAACTTTCAAAAAGTTCTTAAAAAGTTAAAAACGTTTTTTATGTTCTTGAAAAAGTTCTGAAACTTTTTCTTTCTTTTTCTGTCCCTTAAACCTTTTCTATAATGTCTGATACAGGTCAAACTGTTGATCTGACCAAACTTGCTTTTGATCACCTTAGCTAGAAAGGAGCAAGGTGTCTCTGCATTGAAAGAGGTTTAGGGGAAAGGAAGAGTCCCTCAAGAGAACTGTTAGTTAATATGCTCATTGAACAAGATAAGACCATAGTTGGCACTTCTGGTGAGAGATTAGCTGATGGTTCCCACTCTGATTCTGGGGCACCCCTAGTAAAAGAGTTAGAAGGGAACCTTCCCAACCTGCCCATTAGTAGACCACCTAGCAGGGCTGGTACTGCTGTGAGTTATCATCATAGTTTAGAGATAGCTCCTTTAGGCCAGGTTGTTAGAGAGCCATCTGTTAGGGAAAGGTCTCCCTCCGTTCATTCTCACCATTCTTCTGTGTCAAGGCATGCCCAACCCACCCACCCTGATGACAGAGTGTTAGAAAGGGAGCTCAATAGATTGAGAGTGGAAGAATCCAGGCTGAAGCTCAAGAAGCAACAGCTGGATTTAGATAGGCAAGCCTTTGATTTAGAAAAAGAAAGACAGAGGTTGGGGTTTGGACCCCATGGTGGCAGCAGCAGTATTACAGATAGTAATCCTGTAAAAGAGCATGATTCTAGGAATCTGCACAAGATAGTTCCCCCTTACAAGGAGGGGGATGACATTAACAAGTCGTTTGCTGCACTTGAGAGGGCCTGTAATGTACAGGGGGTCCCTCAAAGGCAGTGGGCTGCTATCCTATGGCTATCTTTCAGTGGAAAGGGTAGGGATAGGCTCCTTACTGTTAAGGAAAGTGATGCCAATGATTTTACAGTTCTTAAGAATGCACTCCTAGATGGTTATGGCTTAACCACTGAACAGTACAGGATCAAGTTCAGAGAAACCAAAAAGGAGTCTTCACAAGACTGGGTAGACTTTGTTGACCATTCAGTGAAGGCCTTGGAGGGGTGGTTACATGGCAGTAAAGTTTCTGACTATGAAAGCCTGTATAACTTAATCCTGAGAGAGCATATTCGTAATAATTGTGTGTCTGATTTGTTACACCAGTACCTGGTAGACTCTGATCTGACCTCTCCCCAAGAATTGGGAAAGAAGGCAGACAAATGGGTCAGAACAAGAGTGAACAGAAAAGTTCATACAGGTGGTGACAAGGATGGCAAGACAAAAGATGGTGAGAAATCTCAGGATAAGGATGGGGATAAGGGTAAAACCAAAGATCCTTCTTCAAATCCTAAACACTCTTCAGGGGGTGGGGATAAAACAAATTCTTCCTCTTCTTCACAACCTGCACACATTAAGAAGCCTTGGTGCTTTGTGTGTAAAAACAGAGGCCATAGGCCAGGGGATAAGTCCTGTTCAGGTAAACCCCCTGAGCCTACCACCACTAATACATCAAGCTCTAGTGCCCCTAGCAGTAGCGGTACTAGTGGTGGGACTGCTGGCAACAGTCAAGCAAAGGGTATAGTTGGGTTCACTTATGGGTCCATCATAGAAACTGGGGTAGTCAGTCCCAAGACAGTTTCTGTCACACCTAGTGGCATTGGCCTTACCACACTGGCTGCTTGTCCCCTTACAAATGATAAGTACAGGCAGACATTTTCAATAAATGGTGTTGAGGCCCAGGCCTACAGGGCCACAGGTGCCAGTATCACTTTGGTGACTGAAAACCTAGTGGCTCCTGAACAACACATCACTGGACAACAGTATAAGATTATTGATGTCCATAACTCCACTAAATTTCTTCCCTTAGCTATAGTCCAGCTTAGTTGGGGTGGAGTTACTGGCCCTAAGCAGGTGGTAGTGTCACCTAGCTTACCTGTAGATTATCTCTTAGGTAATGACCTAGAGGCCTCAGGTTGGGCTGATGTAGAGTTTTATACCCATGCAGCCATGCTGGGCATCCCTGAGGAATTGTTCCCTCTCATTTCTACTGAAATGAAAAAGCAAAGGAGAGAAGGCCTGAAAACTCAGGATCCCTCTCCAACAACAGGTAAAAAGGGTATCACAGTATCCCCTAACCACCCTACCATTCAGGATACCATTCCTGTGGTGGGAGAAACCTCTCCTGGGGTGGCACCTGTCCCAAGGGAATCATCAGCTGGCATAGCTGTTCTCCCTGAGGTGGAAGTACCTCTCCGTGGGATAACTAACATTGGTGAGAAAAAGATCACCATTTTAGTTAACATGGAGCATCCCTCCAACCCTCCCAGAGAAACTTTAGTGCAGAAACCATGCACTGCCTCACAACACTTAGGACAGCATCCCTGCCCTAGTGTGGAGCTCCTAGGACAGCATCCCTGCCCTGCTCCAACTAAAGAGAAACAGCATCCCTGTTCTCTCTTCCAGCCATATGGACATCGTTTTTTCCCAGCTATGGCTTTACTGAGACAGCATCCCTGTCTGGCATTTTCATCACTACAAATAGGTTCAGTGGACAATTCCCACTGCTCTAAGCTAAAACTTAGGTTCAGTGGACAATTCCCACTGCTCTAAGCTAAAACTTACTGATAGAAACTCTGAAAATATATCTTCACATTGTTGCTTAGCTAAACAACTTTAAACAGAGTGGTTTACATCCCCACAGGGAAGTAACCATATAGTGGATGATAAAGGGAGTAACCAGTCTATTGCAGAGCTACTCTCTACTTATCACCACTTAGACAATAAAGTCTCAACTGGCCAAGGTTAGCCTTATTATCCTTCATTTGGGGGGGGGGGGGGGTGTAAGAAAGTAGCCTCCTTCTAGCCTTGTTACCCCCACTTTTGGCCTGTTTGTGAGTGTATGTCAGGGTGTTTTCACTGTCTCACTGGGATCCTGCTAGCCAGGGCCCAGTGCTCATAGTGAAAACCCTATGTTTTCAGTATGTTTGTTATGTGTCACTGGGACCCTGCTAGCCAGGACCCCAGTGCTCATAAGTTTGTGACCTATATGTACGTGTTACCTGTGTTATGACTAAATGTCTCACTGAGGCTCTGCTATCCAGAACCGCAGTGGTTATGCTCTCTCTGTACAAATTGTCACTAACAGGCTAGTGACCAATTTCACCAATTTACATTGGCATACTGGAACACCCTTATAATTCCCTAGTATATGGTACTGAGGTGCACTCTTCCAGGATTTCCTTTGTGCACAGCCAAGCCTGGGTCCCCGGCACTCTAACCTGGAGTGCACGACCTCCTGAGTTGTCCTCCGGCGTTGTGGGACCCTCCTTTGTGACTTCGGGTGAGCTCCGGTTCACTCCACTTTGTAGTGCCTGTTCTGGCATTTCTGCGGGTGCTGCTTGCTTCTGAGTGGGCTCTTTGTCTTGCTGGACGCCCCCTCTGTCTCCTCACGCAATTGGTGACATCCTGGTCCCTCCTGGGCCACAGCAGCATCCAAAAACCCTAACTGCGACCCTTACAGCTAGCAAGGCTTGTTTGCGGTCTTTCTGCACAGAAACACCTCTGCAAGTCTCTTCACGACGTGCGACATCCATCCTCCAAAGGGGAAGTTTCTAGCCCTTGTCGTTCTTGCAGAATCCACAGCTTCTACCATCCGGTGCCAGCTTCTTTGCACCAACAGCTGGCATTTCATGGGCATCTGCCCACTCACAACTTGATCGTGACTTTTGGACTTGGTCCCCTTGTTCCACAAGTACTCTCGTCTGGAAATCCATTGTTGTTGCATTGCTGGTGTTTGTCTTCCTGGCAGAATTCCCCTATCACGACTTCTGTGCTCTCTGGGGAACTTAGGTGCACTTTGCACCCACTTTTCAGGGTCTTGGGGTGAGCTATTTTTCTAACCCTCACTGTTTTCTTACAGTCCCAGCGACCCTCTACAAGGTCACATAGGTTTGGGGTACATTTGTGGTACATTCTACTTCTAGAGTATATGGTTTGTGTTGCCCCTATCCCTATGTGCCCCCATTGCATTCTATTGTGACTATACATTGCTTGCACTGTTTTCTATTGCTATTACAGCATATTTTAGTATTGTGTACATATATCTTGTGTATATTTGCTATCCTCATACTGAGGGTACTCTCTGAGATACTTTGGCATATTGTCATAAAAATAAAGTACCTTTATTTTTAGTATATCTGTGTATTGTGTTTTCTTGTGCATATGACACCAGTGGTATAGTAGGAGCTTTACACGCCTCCTAGTTCAGCCTAAGCTGCTCTGCTAAGCTACCTTTTCTATCAGCCTAAGCTGCTAGACACCCCTCCACACTAATAAGGGATACCTGGACCTGGTGCAAGGTGTAAGTACCTCTTGGTACCCACTACAAGCCAGTCCAGCCTCCTACAGCATCCCCCTCAGGTTCAGTCTTCTCCCGGACCGTTGGAACTTCAGGGTTGGGTTTCCCGTGCCCCATGTCCTTAGTTCTTCTGGCAGACACCTGGGCCACTCTTAAAGGCTTCAGGGCCTGCTGATCACCCTGACGAGCTGCCTTTCTGGGATCAGTCAGCTTGCTGTCAATTAGGTGCTGGTGCAGCTCAGGAAAACAATGACTGTACAAGTGCTCCCAAGCAATTCAGTTGTAAAGCCCCTGCTAAATTGTTACCTTACTGCCCTTCACCCAACCATCCAGTGACCTGCAGAAAGAGTCAACACATTCTAATCATGTTTGTCTTGTAGGACCTAAACTGTCCTTGTACTGCTCAGGGTGAGACCATGCCTTGTGAGTAGGGCGTCCTTCTTGATAGAGTAAGTGATCCCCTGAGAATTCCCGAAGGATGTCAGAATATCCCTCCCCTCTACCTCAAAGTGATTCCACAGACCTGCCCCCCATTGTGCTTCAGGGACCATGTACATTTGGAGAGCAGACTCATACCCCTTAAACCACAGATATATGTCATCCTCCCTCTTGTAATCTTTCACCAGATCTTTAGGAATTTGTACCTGTAGGAAAGTACCATCTTGCCTGGCATGTTACCCTATTTTTACTGTATATATGTTTGTTTTTGCCTGTGTCACTGGGATCCTGCTCATAAAGTGTGCCCTGTATGTGTTCCCTGTGTGGTGACTAACTGTATCACTGAGGCTCTGCCAACCAGATCATTGTTTATGCTCTCTCTGCTTTTAAAATTGTCACTGCAGGATAGTGACTAATTTTACCAATTCTGATTGGCACACTGGAACACCCTTATAATTCCCTAGTATATGGTACCTAGGTACCCAGGGTACTGGGGTTCCAGAAGATCCCTATGGGCTGCAGCATTTCTTTTGCCACCCATAGGGAGCTCAGACAATTCTTACACAGGCCTGCCCTTGCAGCCTGAGTGAAATAACGTCCACATTATTACACAGCCATTTTTCATTGCACTTATGTAACTTATAAGTCACCTATATGTCTAACCCTCACTTAGTGAAGGTTAGGTGCAAAGTTACTTAGTGTGTGGACACCCTGGCACTAGCCAAGGTGCCCCCACATTGTTCAGGGCAAATTCCCCGGACTTTGTGAGTGCGGGGACACCATTACACAAGGGCACTACATATAGGTCAATACCTATATGTAGTGCCACAATGGTAACTCCGAACATGGCCATGTAACATGTCTAGGATCATGGAACTGTCACCCCAATACCATTCTGGTATTGGGGTGACAATGGGTGCATCCCCAGGTCTCCAGCATAGAGCCTGGGTACTGCCAAACTAACTTTCCGGGGTTTTCCTTGCAGCTACCACTGCTGCCAACCCTCAACAGGTTTCTGCCCCCCTGGGGCCTGGGCAGCCCAGTCCCAGGAAGGCAGAACAAAGGATTTCCTCTGAGAAAGGGTGTTACACCCTCTCCCTTTGGAAATAGGTGTGGGGAGGAGTAGCCTCTCCAGGCCTCTGGAAATGCTTTGAAGGGCACAGATGGTGCCATCCTTGCATAAGCTAGTCTACATTGGTTCAGGGATCCCCCCAGCCCTGCTCTGGCACGAAACTGGACAAAGAAAAGGGGAGTGACCACTCCCCTGTCCATCACAACGCCAGGGGTGGTGCCCAGAGCTCCTACAGTGTGTCCCAGACCTCTGCCATCTTGGATGCAGAGGTGTGAGGGCACAATGGACATCTATGGGTGGCCAGTGCCAGCAGGTGACGTCAGAGACCCCTCCTGATAGGTGCTTACCTTTCGCGGTAGCCAATCCTCCTCTGAGGGCTATTTAAGGTCTCTCCTGTGGGTATTTCACCAGATAACGAATGCAAGAGCTCACCAGAATTCCTCTGTACTTCCCTCTTCGACTTCTGCCAAGGATTGACTACTGACTGCTCCAGGACGCCTGAAAAACCGCAACAAAGTAGCAAGAAGACTACCAGCAACATTGTAGCGCCTCATCCTGTCGGCTTTCGTGACTGTTTCCTGGTGGTGTCTGCCTTCACCATGCACTAGAAGCTAAGAAGAAATCTCCTGTGGGTCGACGGAATCTTCCCCCAGCCAACGCTGGCACCAAACTTCTGTATCACCGGTCCTCTGGGTCCCCTCTCATCCTGACGAGCATGGTCCCTGGAACACAGGAGCTGCGTCCAAGTGTCCCCGACAGTCCAGTGGCCCTTCTGTCCAGATTTGGTGGAGGTAAGTCCTTGCCTCCCCACGCCAAACAGCAATCCTGTGTACTGTGTGAACTGCAGCTGCTAGGGCTTCTGTGCACTTTTGCAAGACTTCCTTCGTGTACAACCTACCATAGGTCCCCAGCACCCCATCCTACATTGCCCAACTCACTGAGTTGGACTCCGACTTCGTGGGACTCCCTTTTGTTTTGCTGAGTCGACCGTTTTGCTCAGATCTTCTGAACGCCTGTTCAGGTGCTTCTGCGGGTGCTGCCTGCTTCTACGTGGGCACTCTCTGTTGCTGAGCGCTCCCTCTGTCTCCTCCTCCAAGGGGTGACTCCTGGTCCTTCTTGGGCCCTGGCAGCACCCTGCTTGGAAACAACTCTGCATCCTCCAGTACGCCGAGGGACATCTTCTGAGCGAAGGAGAAGTTCCTGGCACCTTCCGTTGTTGCAGAATCTTCAGCTTCTTCCACCCAGAGGCACCCCTTTTGCACCTTCATCCGGGGTTTAGTGGGCTCCTGTCCACCCGGACACTTGCGTGACTCTTGGGCTTGGTTCCCTTCCTTTACAGGTGCTCAGGTCCAGAAATCCGTCTTCAGTGCTTTGCAGTCAGTTGTTGTCCTTGCAGAATCCCCTATCTCGACTTTACTGTCTTTCTGGGGTAGTAGGGTAACTTTACTCCTACTTTTCAGGGTTTTGGGGTGGGGTATCTTGGACACCTTTAGTGTTTTCTTACACTCCACCGACCCTCTACGCACTACACTAGGCCTGGGGTCCATTTGTGGTTCTCATTCCACTTTTGGAGTATATGATTTGTGTTGCCCCTAGGCCTATTTTTCCCTATTGCGTTCCATTGTGTTCTACAGTTTTTGCACTACTTTTCCAACTGTTTACTTACCTGATTTTGGCTGTGTGTGTATATTTTGTACTTACCTCCTAACGGAGTATATCCTCTGAGATACTTTTGGCATATTGTCACTAAAATAAAGTACCTTTATTTTTAGTAACTCTGAGCATTGTGTTTTCTTATGATATTGTGCATATGACACCAGTGGTATAGTAGGAGCTTTACATGTCTCCTAGTTCAGCCTTAGCTGCTTTGCCATAGCTACCTTCTATCAGCCTAAGCTGCTAGAAACACCTCTTCTACACTAATAAGGGATAACTGGACCTGGGACAAGGTGTAAGTACCTCTGGTACCCACTACAAGCCAGGCCAGCCTCCTACAGTGCCCTTCTTGCATAAACCAGTCTACACCAGTTCAGGGATCCCCCAGTCCCTGCTCTGGCATGAAACTGGACAAAGGAAAGGGGACTGACCACTCCCCTGTCCATCACAACGCCAGGGGTGGTGCCCAGAGCTCCTACAGTGTGTCCCAGACCTCTGCCATCTTGAATCCAGAGGTGTGAGGGCACAATGGAGGCCTCTGAGTGGACAGTGCCAGCAGGTGATGTCAGAGACCCCTCCTGATAGGTGCTTACCTCACTAGGTGGCCAATCCTCCTCTGGGGGCTATTTAGGGTCTCTCCTGTGGGCTTTTCCTCAGATCACAATTTACAAGAATTCACCAGAGTTCCTCTGCATCTCCCTCTTCGACTTTTGCCAAGGATCGACCACTGACTGCTCCAGGACGCCTGCAAAACTGCAACAAAGTAGCAAGAAGACTACCAGCGTCATTGTAGCGCCTAATCCTGACGGCTTTCTCAACTGTTTCCTGGTGGTGCATGCTCTGGGGGCTGTCTGCCTTCACCCTGCACTGGAAGCCAAGAATAAATCTCCTGTGGGTCGACGGAATTTTCCCCCTGCTCTAGAAGGCACCAAACCTCAGCGTCACTGGTACTCTGGGATCCCTCTTACCCTGACGAGCGTGGCCCCTGGAACACAGGTGGTGGACCCAAGTAATCCAGACTGTCCAGTGGTCCAACTGTCCAAATTTGGAGAAGGTAAGTCCTTGCCTCCCCTCTGCAGACAGTAATCCTGTGCACTGCGTGAACGGCAGTTGCTAGGGCTTTTGTGCACTTTTGCAAGGAAACCTTCCTGCACAGCCTAGCCCAGGTCCCCAGCACTCCGTCCTGTATTGCTCAACTCGCTGAGTTGACCACCCGCTTCATTGGACCCGCTTTTGTCGTGTTGAGATGACCGCCATGCTAAGTTTTCTCTGAACCTGTGTTCAAGTACTTCTGCAGGTGCTGCCTTCTTGTGCATGGGCTTTCTTTATTGCTGTGGGCCCCCTCTGTCTCCTCTTCCAAGTGGCGATCTCCTGGTCCTTCATGGACCTGGGCGGCACCCTTTTTCTTCAACCACGACCTTTGCAGCTAGCAAGGCTTGTTTATGGTCTTTCTCCAAAGAAACAATGCTGCATCCTCTAGCACTCCGTGGGACTTCTTCTGCACAAAGAAGAAATTCCTAGCACCTTTCGTTGTCACAAAATCTTTGGCTTCTTCTATCTGGAGGCTGCCATTTTGCACCTTCATCCGGGGTTTAGTGGGCTCCTGCCCCCCCTGGACACTTTTGTGACTCTTGGACTTGGTCCCCTTCCTTTAAACATACTCAGGTCCAGGAATCACTTTACTCCTATTTTTAAGGCTCTTGGGTGGGGTATATTGGACACCCTTAGTGTTTTCTTACACTCCCAGCTATCCTCTACACACTACACTAGACCAGGGGTCCCGAAGTGGTTCGCATTACACTTTCTTAGTATATGGTTTGTGTTGCCCCTAGGCCTATTGCATCCTATTGTATTCTACAGAGTTTGCACTACTTTTCTAACTGTTTACTACCTGATTTTTGTTTCTGTGTATATTTTGTGTATTTTACTTACCTCTTAAGAGAGTATATCCTCTGAGATATTTTTGGCACATTGTCACTAAAAAAAGTACCTTTATTTTAAGTACCTCGGAGTGTTGTGTTTCTTGTGATATAGTGCTATATGATATAAGTGGAGCTTTGCATGTCTCCTAGTTCAGCCTAAGCAGCTCTGCTATCTCTATCAGCCTAAGCTGCTAGAACACTACTGATCTACTAATAAGGTATAACTGGACCTGGCACATGATGTAAGTACCATCAGGTACCCACTATAAGCCAGGCCAGCCTCCTACACACCGGGGGCAGCAGCCTTAGGTACCAGCACCCCAGGGTTGGCCCAGGGACTACTGGACTTCTCAATAACCCCTAGGGTCAACATCTTGGAGACCTCCTCCTTGATGCTGGCCTTCACCTTATCCGACAACCTGTAAATGTTGGTCTTCACAGGGGGACTGTCTCCCGTGTCATTGTCATGGACACACAGATGAGTAAGTCCAGAAGTAAGGGAAAACAGGGAAGATAACTGCTCTAACTCATAGCAGTCTCCTGTCTGATCTAGAGTCAGGGAGTCAGAGAGAATGACACCCTCCACTGACCCTGTAGTGAATCCTAGTTTGTTTTAATGGGATAACAGGAGTTAGCTTAGCCTTTAGCTTGCAGACTCGTGCCCCCGTCACCTAGTGACTTTTAACCTACTTAGCTTGCTCTGCCTTATCCTATTTAATTATTTAATTCTTCTAAGATGGCTGCTTTGTTTATAGTTAGGCCACTTGTTATGATTTGCATTATCAGTGCCACTGCGTTAAGACGTCAAGATCAAGTGACAAACAGTAGGTGTTCACACTTAGGGACTTTCCCTCTCCATGCTTTCGAGGGAATTGTTTATATTAATTGCCGCCCCAAGCATGCCTGTTATCTATTGTTTGGGAACACACCTACGTCAGGGGTCCAAGTAGATCTGTATAAATACATCACACTTTAGACAGATAATCAGAGGGATTCCGACCAGAGGGCATCGCCACCATCGCTGATATCGATGCTGCAGTCGTCTTGACGTTGACCCAGTCTTCGTGTCCCTGCAGAGTCTGAGATAGAAACCTCATTCCAAGGTAACAAGGGTTGGGGGTCCTCTCATGGACATGGCATTGGCAGATTAGGTTTAACATTCCCAGCTCTCCTTTAGGTAGGAGGTTAGGCCAATCATGATAAGGTATTAGGACATAATGCACACTTTATGTCTTTTCATGTTATTGCAAGATGGTAGGGGTCTTTGTAATAATGACTCTCGTCTTTACAATTCTGTTTCTTGCACTATTCATTATCCTAATCATTGCAGCCCATGCAACTTATCGCAAATTGCAGTTGTGTTAAATAAAAACCATGGAAACTTTACTGCATTTTCGTTATTGCCTGTGTTTGGATGAGACATGATATATCTGTGAGAAAGGGGTAATCTCCGTTAAACCACAACACTCCCTGAGATGTCATACTTTTAAGTCCATGCGTAAAGGCTGCCACAAATCACCTTTTACTGTTTGGGTTTTTGGTGAGGTGCTGCTAGTGAGCCCGAAGGGTTGGGACTACAGCTGTGACTTATTGTAGGATAGGCATAGTAGCCTACAAACATAAGTACTGTCATCCTTAAACCAGCTGTATTGCCTAGAGCAAGAGTCCAACTACGACAACCCATCACCTGCTTTGAGAGAGAGGAGGTCGGGGAGAGGTTCACTATCCTCTTCCATGTCCTCATCAGTGACCAGGAGAATACTGACCTCAGACCTCTCAAAGTGAGGTTTGAGTCTGTTATGATGGAGGACCCTTAGGGGGTGCCTAAGGGTCTTGAGGTCCACTAGGTAAGTGGCCTCCCCTTCCGATCCTTAATCTCAAATAGGCCAGACCAGTGGTCCTGGAGAGCCCTAGGTTCTACTGGCTCCTTCACCCAAACAATGTCTCCAGGTGAGAACTCAACCAGAGTGGCCTCCCGGTCATACTTCTTCATCACCTCTTGACTGGCCTTGAGGATACTCTTGGCCTGCTTCCAGAAGCGTTGGGTTTGGTTGCGGAGGGCCAGCATGTAACTGACCACATCCTGGGGATGTGTCTTGGGAGCTTTCTCCCAGCCCTCTTTAACTATGCTTAGCGGTCACTGACAGGGTGTCCATAGAGAAGTTCAAAGGGGATGAACACAACCCCTTTCTGGGGCACCTCCCTATAAGCAAACAGCAGGCATGGCAAGAGGACGTGCCACTTATGCTTCATGGCTTCAGTAAGGCCATTGATCATGCCTTTAAGGGTCTTGTTGAATCTCTCAACAAGCCCATTGGATTGAGGTTGATAAGGGGGGGGAAACCGGTAGGTCACCCCACACTCATCCTACATGGACTTCATGTATGCAGACATGAAGTTTGTGCCTCTGTCAGACACAACTTCCTTAGGGAATCCCACACGGTTAAATATTCCCAGTAGGGCTCAGGTCACCACCGGTGCAGTCACTGTTCTCAGAGGGATTGCCTTTGGATAGTGGGTGGCATGGTCCACCAAAACGAGGATAAACCTGTTGCCCAAGGCAGTTTTGGGGTCCAAGGGACCAAAAATGTCGATGCCCACCCTTTCAAAGGGGGTGCCAATGACGGGGAGTGGGATCAGGGGAGCTTTAGGCTTTTTCCCTGTCTTCCCACTAGCCTGGCTGGTGAGGCAGGCTCTGTGGAAATTATCTGAGGCTACCCTCATTCTAGGCCAATGGAAGTGGGTGACAAGCCTGTCAAAGGTCTTGTCTTGGCCCAGATGTCGTGCAAGGGGAATGTCGTGAGCCAGACCCAGTAGGAAGGCTCGGTAACACTGGGGGACCACCAGCACACGTGCTGCCCCAGGGCCCAGAACCTTAGGCTCACTGTAAAGGAGTTAATTCTCCCAGTAGATATGGTGAGTGCCAGAGGCTTCACCAGCTGCTTGGGCTGTGGCCTGTCGCCTCAGACCCTCAAGGGCGGGGCATTCTTTCTGCGCCTTGCAGAACTCTGCCCTAGTTGGCCCACCCTCTACTTGCCTGCCAGCAAGTTCAGGCAGGTTGCCCAGGTCAGCAACGTGCTCTCCAGTTGGCTCAGGGGCCTCCTCCTCCTCAGGGGCCCCGTCCACCACCTTGGGAACATCTGAGGCGGGTTTCCCATGCCTCTTGCCCTTCCTCTTTGCAGCTGTCTGGGCCATTGTTCCAGGCTCCAGATGCCCTTGACTCGGGCAGCCATGGACCCTATGTGCATGCAGACCAACTCAGGCAAACCTAACATCTCCAGGCGGGATCTGAGCTCTACCTCCTTCCAGGTAGTGTACTCAAGATCATTGCCTAACAAACAATCTACAGGCATGGCAGGACTCACAGCTACTTTCAGAGTAACAAACCACCCCCCACTCAAAGGGAACCAGAGCCACTGGTCGGTGACTCTCACGATTGTCAGTGACTATGACCTGGTGGAATGTATCTGGGACTATCTGCTCTGCTGACACCTGCTGACTCTTGACAGTAGTCATACTATCTCCTGTGACACGCAGAGCCTCCACCCTTTGCCCATCAATGGTGACCCACTGCCTGTACTTTGAAGTATTTGCCGGCATGTGGGCTTTAGGCACCATCTCTCTATCTCCCAGGGACACTAGGGAAACCTCTGTCTTCCCCCCAAAGCTAACTGGGACTATCTCCCCCGAGCACTACACTAGCCGACCCAGGTGTCTGTCCAGTGGTGGACTCTGCTCTCTTGGAACACTGGGAGTCGCCGTTAGAGTGTCCATGCTGGTAGCACACTAAGCATTTGGGGATGAACTTCCCTAACTTTCTGTCAAAGAACCCTGGTTTCTTCCCAAATCTAGAACAGGAATGGTTACCACCCCCCCTTGGGAATTGTTTTGGGGGCCTTTTGAGAACTCCTTTTCTTTAAGTTTTTCGCCCCCCTCTTTCTTCTGTTGGGAACCCTGACCACCTTTGTGGGTGTCCCCACCAGATGCCTTCTTGGAAACTGGTGCTAACCCAGAGATCCACCTCCTCAGCAAGCTTCCTAGGATCAGTCAGCTTACTATCTACCAAGTGCTGCCGCAATTCTGTAAAAGAAATAATGAGCATATGCTCTCTCAGAATCAAGTCATATAACCCTTTATAATCATCTACTTTGCTGCCCCGCACCCATCCATCCTGTGCCTTATTGGAGAAATCATAACAATCTACCCAAGTTTGTGTGGGAAGTTTGGTGCTGTCCCTAAACCTCTGACGGTATTTCTCAGGGGTCAGCGCAAACTTGGCCAGTGAAGCAGCTTTCATGGGTGCATAGACATCTCTATCCTGTGGAGCTAGTGTAAGAATTGTGTCCCTCCCCACCAGCAAAAACAATATTTTGGTTCAGTCTATTTCTTTCTGCGGATGATACACAAACCACTTGGAACCTGTCCCACGATGTCCAGCCAGTGGTGGCTCGCCTGTATGATTGCCTCCCCAAGGTTCAGCTTTGGATGAGTTCAAACCATCCCTGGCTTCATGGGGACCAGACATAAATCCTTTGTGCTAGTAACCCTTCAACGTTTACATAACTATCATCTTGGCCCAGCCACCCTAGGCCCTACGTCCACCTCCATGGCATCTGTGAAAGATCTCAATGTAAAGGTGGATTCCTCCACTACTATGGTCGATCAGAGTTATTCAGCCGAAAAATCTTGTTTACTCCAACTGCGTTCACTAAAATATTTTCACAGCTTTTTCCATTCCTTCACAAGTTTCAAATTAAGAACTCTTTTTGTCAGCTCACTTGGATTACAGCCCGTCTTGACCTTCCAGCAGTCTTGTTCCAGGAGAAGAAATTCAGGATCACGCTGCAGGACCAGCCCTTGGCTTTCATCAAAGGAACCATCTCTGAGCAGGCCTCGCTGCATCGCCCGCAGTGAAAGACTTTGGGCCTAATTAATATATTGGAGGCAATGGCGAGGGAGTACTCCTCCCTTTAACATAATGGTCTACTCATCCGATTTAAATGCGGGCAGATCTATGATGCAACCACAACAGAGACTACTACACCTCCGTCGTGGTGACGCCCTTCTGATGGCCTGAAGGACTAAGGCCTGTTGGAGGTTCACATGTATATTGGCGGCAATGGCAAGGGAGTACCCTATCCTCTAACATAATGGTCTACTCATCTGATTTAAATGCGGGCAGACCTATGGAGACTACTGCGACTCTGTCGTGGTGACGCCCTCCTGATGGCCTGAAGGAGTCAGGCCTGTTGGAGGTTCACATGTATGTGCGCCCACATCATTCAGAAGGGCGGACATGCAGGTTAGTTTTCACTGCGAGTCACCCACAGGAAAGCCCTTGCTGTAACTGACAGTGAAAACTGCAAAATGCTCCCTTTGCCATGGCAAGTAAAGTAGGGCATTGTTTTGTTTTTATTTTCAACAATGGAAATCCCTCTTTGAGGTTTTGTTTATGAAAAAAATATTAACTTTTATCACACAGATCCTTCATGTCTGACGGAGACGTACAACAACATTACAGTGCATAGCAGTGACCACCTTGGCGGTTCCTCTCAATCCTTGAAAGGTCCAGAGACGTTTCAAAATGTGGCCGCTGGGACCCCCCCAAGAGACACGGAGGGATTTACTCCATCACCCTGGCGGAGGACAGCCCAACTGCAAAATTTTAAATTAGGCCATTAAACTTATTTAAACAAATGTTATGGTATCAAATCTACTTTTACTCCTGAACATTCCTATTCCAACACAGAGTTTGCATGTACTCCTCTGGTCACCCATTAAGGCCTAAAAACAAGTGTATATTTGAGAATTCTAAATTTAAGTCCAACGACCACGAGTAGCGGGCCCTTTATCAATAACTCCAGCCCTTCAGTGGAATTACATGCCACCATATATCATGAAATTCAGAAAACTGCTGAAGACTGGTGGTGTCCAGCCCTCCAGTGCCCTGGGGTCTCTAGTCCTGCGGTCACTTTTTCAAGCCTGTTCAACTGGAGCTGTTGAGTGACTTTTGGTTTTCAGCATCTATATTCCCTAGTTAGGGTGTAGATTGCACTTTACAAGTATCAAAACTAAACTAAAGCAAACACAATAATTCCCCAAAAGCAGAAAGCTATGCTCGGCTGGCAGCTTGCAGTAGACACTGAGACAGGGAGGTCATAGCAGGATGTGATAAACCTGCTTTCTGCCCTATTGTTGATAGAGATCCTTGAGTGATACCATAGACCTTGGTACCAACCTCATTCATTCCACCCTTAGTGGTCCACCGACTTCTGAGAACTCAGAATCATGACCTCCCTTATATTACAAAGCAGAAGAACTGATCTGCACAGCTGCTTAACGACTGGCGGTGTGTATCTGACTCCAGACACATTGCTTCGATAGAGCAGCTTCGATAGAGCAGCACTATGTCCTCCATGTACGTAAAGCAATAATCGACCACATACGTCTTACGCCAGATCTGCAGGACAGTAACTCTTTTAACAAACACTTGAAGGAATTTCGAAGCAGGCATGTTTATACAGAAAAGGTGCTACTATGACACTAGAAATTCTGCAGGAAGAACTCTTGTTCATTTTTACGCATTCCCAGGTCTACCACTAATGGTACATCTGGGAATATGTCAAGATTCATGGGCGGATGGTTGGGAACACCTATGTACCAACTACGGAACACCTCCCTGGGCCAAAGTAAAGCCAGGCAACAATTTGCCAGACGTGCATGATGCCAGAGGATCAATTCAGCAGTCAATCCAGTGCTTAATTTGTAAATAAAAACGTGCTGGTGCTCAAAGCCTTCCTTTGGAACACGCGGTTGCTACAATTAAATGTGCTAGGACAGACTACTGAGGCATCATAATCCTGAAGCCAACTGGGGCCTCTTTAATCCATTTACAGACACTCCCTGCCCCTTCTGCTCACCCTTGCAGCTTTCTCCCTTTGTGAGGCTCCTTCGTTTTTCTCTTCCTCTGTGGTTCCCACTTGCATCTTTTGCTCACCGTAAATGCCTGATGCAGAAAAATAAGTACTGGCCCTCAAAAATAAGTGCTGTGCCCCCCCCCCCCCCCACCAGAAGCCACCAGCTCAAATTAAGTCCTGAGTCAATCATTAGTTTTTCTGCAAAAAATACAAAATAAATGCTAGGAGGTTGCCAAAACACAGCAGCCTCACAACGCAGGGTTCTGCCAAATGGTCTTCTGCTACAGCAGCGTCAGCATTTTTAGCAAAAGAGATCCCCACCCAGACAGGGGGCCTCTCCATAGGGAGGGATCTTGTGCGCCTGGGGGTGATGGGGGTGGAGACAGCAATCTGTACAACTCTAAGTCAGACCTTCAGCTTGTTCCAAGTATAAAGTGTCCTCAGATCTGGACGCCCCATCCATGATGTGTATTTCTCGCCCACTGAACACTACATTTCAAGTCATCACTACGATCTGAGGCAGCGTCTCCAATGAGGCTTCAGGTTGTAAATAATAGAAGTAAATAAAAAACTTACTTGTTCTCCAACGGCTAAACGGTTCTCCACTATTATCACTACTATTTTCAAGGTAAACGTCAGCTACAAAAGAATGAAACAAAGCGCTTAGGAGAGCTCTCCAAACACTGTAACAACAGTTCTTCTGTTCAATCACTGAAGTGTGACACATCACTGGCACTTACACAGCTTTGCCCTTCACTCACCAGATTCTGTGCCAATGACAGAGGGCACAACGAGGTGGCAGACCGTCTGCTGGTTTTGATTTGTAATTCCCACGTGCATTGCAGTAGGAATCCTCATGCCCTTGGGAGGGTCAGTCAAGTGTGTCCAGCCCCCCACGGTGGAGGAGGTCAGAGGCCACACATCTATGTGAGGGGCCAGTCAGGTGTGCCCCCCGTGGAGGAGGTCAGAGGCCAGACATCCATGTGGGGGGCCAGTCAGGTGTGCCCCCCGTGGAGGAGGTCAGAGGCCAGACATCCATGTGAGGGGACAGTCAGGTGTCCCCCCGTGGAGGAGGTCAGAGGCCACACATCCATGTGAAGGACCAGTCAAGTGTCCCCCCCCCCCCGGTGGAGGAGGTCAGAGGCCAGACATCTCTGTTACTCGGTTCAGCTGCTTCTCTGCACCTTCTCCTGGCAGCTGCCCTGGCACATTTCTGTGACCTGGCAATCCTCGTGCTCAAGAACTTTGGGACTCTAATTGCTAAACTGGAACTGAGGCCTCATTTCACTGCAGATGAACGGTGCCATCGCAGGAGTTACAGAGCTCTAAGCAGACCACAGAGTCAACTATTCCAGCATTTGTACTTAGATGTTTTTCTGAAAGTTGAGCCACTTACACCGCTGCCTTAAGTCTCCTCTTAGGTGACGTCCATGAAATCTACTTCTCTGCATTGGTGACCCAGATTGTGATGGGTCTTAAAGTGCTGAACATAGCAGAGTGGCTGCTCCCCTACTCTCGTCCTGGTGAGCACTGGGGGGCATATTTATACTTTGTTTGCACTGTTTGTGTCATTTGTTTTGACGCAAATGCGGCACAAACTTAACTCCATATTTATAGGTTGACACTAGACACATCTAGCGTCGAAATATAGGAGTTTGCACCATTTTTTGGATCCGTGAACCTACCTTGCGTCAATGAGATGCAAGGTAGGCGTACCCATCCAATAAAAGCAGCTATACCCATAGCGCTATATTTGTACCCCTGTGCAAAGATGACGCACGGCTGGAATGCGGCCCCAAATAATGGGGTTCAGCTATCTTGGTGCCATTATTTAATGCCTGGGTCAGACCAGCCGCTAGGGGACATGTGGACCCATTTCCATGGTCAAACACCATTAAAAGAACCCACAGGTGCCAACCTGAAACTCCAGCAACACCCCCACCCACACCAGAGGGATGCTGTGGAATGGGGGACCCCATCCCAGGTAAGTAGGGTAAGTATAGGTAAGCATTGGGGGCCCTAACAAGGGTCCCCTGTGCTCGCCATTGGGGCGGTGGGCATGACTCCTGTCTTTTCTAAGACAGGAGTCATGTTTTAGGATGGTTGTGTGCCTAGAAATGATGCAAGGCTGGCTGGCGGCATTTATTTTGCCGCAACCAGCCTAACATCATTTTTGGGTACACAACCCCCTCACACCATACCGTCATCCCCACCCGGCTAGCGTTGTTTTTTTTAGACACTAGCCCAAGCTTAGAGCCCGCTTGCGCCATTCTATAAATAAGCCACCCTGCTGGCGTTGTAGAGTGACGCAAGCCAGAGCTAAACATTTTGCCCCAAAACTGCATTAGCGCAGTTTTGCAGCAAAAAGTATAAATATGCCCCTAAACATGTCTGAGAAAGATCACAAGCCATATTCCATGTGAGCCAGTCATTCTACCATCCGTCAGCACCATTTAAGTTGATCATAATAACTGCCTTTTGAATGTTCTCTATGTTTCAAGCTGCCCTGGAAGGTGGCGTAGTGAAAACAACAGCAGATCCGTCTACAACAAGCTGGACCAGCATGTATCCATCATGCAGATGGAAGAGTTGTCTAGGGAATGCATTAAGGATCACACAACCAAAGAAGCTGCTCGGTGCCTTTTCTCACCCATCACAAATGTCCTGGTTCCTTTTAACATGTATGAGCAGATGTTATTGCCATGTCCTCTAGCTTCTCTGGCATTACCTTATCAGTTCTAGTTGCAAGGTCCTCTCTTTCTCTTGGAAACAGTCACCCTCACCCTCTGTCGGAAGTTGGCTCTGTATATACTATCTCAAAGTTCCTTCAAGTAGGGGCGAAGTGCCAGTAGCTCCAGAGCCTCCTGCTGCAGGACTCTTGTGCTGAGGCCATTTGTGCAAGACTCACCTCGCACACACCCTCAGACATCCCCAGGAGCCACAAGACTTACCCCTCACGCACCCCCTGACATCAACAGGAGCCCCAAGACTCATCCCACACATACCCCCAGACATCCCCAGGAGCCCCAAGACTCATCCCACACACCCCCCCAGACTTACCCAGGAGCCCCAAGACTTACCCCTCACACACCCCCAGACATCCACAGGAGCCCCAAGACTTACCCCTCACACACCTCCAGACTTCCACAGGAGCCCCAAGACTCACCCCCAGACATCCCCAGGAGCCCCAAAACTCACCCCCACACACCCTCAGACATCCCCAGGAGCCCCAAGACTCACCCGCACACACCCTCAGGCATCCCCAGGAGCCCCAAAACTCACCCGCACACACCCTCAGACATCCCCAGGAGCCCCAAGACTCACCCACACACACCCCCAGATGTCCCCAGGAGCCCCGCAGGTGGGCAGCGACTCAGCACGTGTGCATTCACCATGGATGGAGATCATCACTTCAACAGCAGAAGAACATCTTTAAAGGCAAATTGGAACTTAAAATGCATACCCCTGGGAGCAGAACATAGGTGGGGTCATCGACTGCAGGCAAACCCAATCCTGCAGGAGCCGCCAACACAAGACCTGGGCACAGGGATGAAAAAGACGCAATCAGTGCATTTACAGACAGTGACGTGTTCTACAAGAAGCATCGACGCGGAGGTGATTCCATGTGAGCTGATTTAGAAGCAGTATTGTTGGAAAATAAAGGAACAGCATTGAAACGGCAGAATACCAGTGATGACATCAAAAGCAAGACACAGAAGAAGCAAAGGTCCATCCCCTGACTCTCCAGAGGGCCGAGACCCCGATGACCTTCCAGAGATCTGTTAGTAAGGAACCCCATAACCAAGGAGCCCCATAACCAAGGAGCTCCATAACCCAGGATGGCGAAGCAGCTCCAAGCAGCTGTAGTTCCAGGAGATCTGCTAGTAAGGAGCCCCATAACCCAGGAGCCCCCATTACCCAGGAGCCCCATAAACAAGGAGCCCCATAACCCAGGAAGGCCAAGCAGCTCCGCCCAGCTGTAGTTCCCAGAGACTTGCTAGTAAGGATCCCCATAACCAAGGAGCCCCATAACCCAGGAAGGCCAAGCAGCTCCGCGCAGCCGTAGTTCCAGGACATCTGCTAGTAAGGAGCCCCATAACCCAGGAAGGCCAAGCAGTTCCGCGCAGCTGTAGTTCCAGGACATCTGCTAGTAAGGAGCCCCATAACCCAGGAAGGCCAAGCAGTTCCGCGCAGCTGTAGTTCCAGGACATCTGCTAGTAAGGAGCCCCATAACCCAGGAGCCCCCATAATCAAGTAAGGCTCCGCGCAGTTGTGATTGAAAGGGACAGATGCACCTTCTGTGGACTTCATTCACCAGACTGACTATTGTTTCTAAGCTTTTCTCTCGATGCCAAAGGTGAAAGGTGCTAATGATCCCCTCGGCCAGATAGCTCAGAAGAAACACCACATGGAGACAATTTCCAGAGTTTATCCTGAGCAAACAGATATCAAGATAATGACAGGGAGGGCTGGAAGCCACAGGGGCTCCAGAGGCCTGTGTTATGCAGCTAACATCCCATATATACATTATTAAACAAATATATATATATATATATATATATACATATATATATATATATATACATATATATAGAGAGAGAGAGAGATAGATAGATAGATAGATAGATAGATAGATAGATAGATAGATAGATAGATAGATAGATAGACAGACAGATAGATATCAAGATAATGACATGGAGGGCTGGAAGCCACAGGGGCTCCAGAGGACTGTGTTATGCAGCTAACATCCCATATATACATTATTGAAAAAATATATATATATCCATATATATCTCTATAGATAGATAGATACAAAGATAGACACATAGATAGATAGATAGCTTGAGAGGTAGATAGATAGATAGATAGATAGATAGATAGATAGATAGATAGATAGACAGATATCAAAATATTGATATACAGACAGACAGATAGATAGATAGATAGATAGATAGATAGATAGATAGATAGATAGATAGAAATACAGATAGATAGATAGATAAATAGATAGATAGATAGATAGACAGACAGACAGACAGATATCAAGATAATGACAGGCAGGGCTGGAAGCCACAGGGGCTCCAGAGGCCTGTGTTCTGCAGCTAACATCCCATATATACATTAAAAAAAAATATCTATATATATATATATATATAGATAGATATATAGATAGATCTAAAAAAGGAACCACAAGGTTGATAAAGTGGAAGTGTGCCTTCTCAGTGCTGTAGGCTAGTGCGCGCACATGGCAGAGTGCTGTATGCTAGCGTGCGCACATGGCACAATGTTGTATGCTAGCTGGCACAGTGCTGTATGCTAGTGCGCGCACATGGCACTGTGCTGTATGCTAGCTGGCACAGTGCTGTATGCTAGCGTGCCCACATGGCACAGTGTTGTATGCTAGCGCGCGCACATGGCACAGTGCTGTATGCTTTTGCACGCACATGGCACAGTGCTGTATGCTAGCGTGAGCACATGGCACAGTGCTGTATGCTAGCAGCGTACATGGCACAATGCTGTATGCTAGCTTGCACAGTGCTGTAAGATAGCACGCGCACATGGCACAGTGCTGTATGCTA
Organism: Pleurodeles waltl; assembly: GCF_031143425.1. Taxonomy (NCBI): domain Eukaryota; kingdom Metazoa; phylum Chordata; class Amphibia; order Caudata; family Salamandridae; genus Pleurodeles; species Pleurodeles waltl. The sequence continues at coordinate 7,928,015 of NC_090438.1, read as the reverse complement.
GCGCGCGCACATGGCACAGTGCTGTATTCTTTTGCGCGCACATGGCACAGTGCTGTATGCTAGCGCGAGCACATGGCACAGTGCTGTATGCTAGCGAGAGCACATGGCACAGTGCTGTATGCTAGCGTGCGCACATGGCACAGTGATGTATGCTAGCTGGCACAGTGCTGTATGCTAGCTGGCATTGTGCTGTATGCTAGCACGCGCACATGGCACAGTGCTGTATGCTAGCTGGCACATTGCTGTAAGCTAGCACGCGCACATGGCACAGTGCTGTATGCTAGCTGGCACAGTGCTGTATGCTAGCGCAAGCACATGGCACAGTGCTGTATGCTAGCGCAAGCACATGGCACAGTGCTGTATGCTAGGACGCGTACATGGCACAGTGCTGTATGCTAGCTGGCAGAGTGCTGTATGCTAGCGCGTGCACATGGAACAGTGCTGTATGCTAGCGCGCACACATAGCACAGTGCTGTATGGTAGCGGGCGCACATGGCACACTGCTGTATGCTAGCTGGCACAGTGCCAGATGCTAGCTGGCACAGTGCTGTATGCTAGCACGCGTACATTGCACAGTGCTGTATGCTAGCTGGCACAGTGCTGCATGCTAGCGCGCGCACATGGCACAGTGCTGTATGCTAGGACGCGTACATGGCACAGTGCTGTATGCTAGCTGGCAGAGTGCTGTATGCTAGCGCGCGCACATGGAAAAGTGCTGTATGCTAGCGCGCACACATAGCACAGTGCTGTATGGTAGTGGGCGCACATGGCACACTGCTGTATGCTAGCTGACACAGTGCCAGATGCTAGCTGGCACAGTGCTGTATGCTAGCACGCGTACATGGCACAGTGCTGTATGCTAGCTGGCACAGTGCTGCATGCTAGTGCGCGCACGTGGCACAGTGCTGTATGCTAGCGCGCGCACATAGCACAGTGCTGTATGCTAGTGCACGCACATTGCACAATGCTGTATGCTAGCTGGCACAGTGCTGTATGCTAGCACGCGCACATGGCACAGTGCTGTATGCTAGCTGGCACAGTACTGTATGCTAGCACAAGCACATGGCACAGTGCTGTATGCTAGCACGCGCACATGGCACAGTGCTGTATGCTAGCTGGCACAGTACTGTATGCTAGCACAAGCACATGGCACAGTGCTGTATGCTAGCACGCGCACATGGCACAGTGCTGTATGCTAGCGCCCGCATATAGCATCAGATTAGGCTGCTATGCAGGGTTTGGCTGGGAACACAAAGCAATCCTCACAATTTTGTCAGACCAGTCCCTCACCCCCACCGCCAGTGGTGGGGGAGTTGGGTGCACGTGTGGAGCACCGCTGCGTTTGTTACTGGACGCCGATATTGCAGCACTGCTCGGAAACCAGCCCGCAATAACAAAAGCAGGCTCCACAGCTGCAAAACCGACCCACACCCCCCTTCCAGCCTCCCAGGAGAACGGCCAATGCCCGCTACAGCCAGTCCGGCCCTGCTGCTATGGGCGGATCCTATCACACTTTTAGCTTCTTGTCCCCATTAGATCAGCGGGTTACGCAGTCTAAGGCGCATTGTGATCATGGGACCCTCTTGCAAGCACTGTGGCCAAGAAAGTGGAATTTGCGTACAATGAATCTAGAGACATCACTGAGGACAAGAAACCTGCCCAAGAGTCTGAGAAAGGTGCTTGAAGTGCACGAGATACAGGATTGCTGACAAGCATCTCTTGAGACTTTATATAGAATAGTGAAATCTGCAGCACTCAGGAGGATCTCATTTATTTAGGATGCATCAGTGATAATGGACTCCGTATGGGCTTCCAAAGATCCGACGGGGTAGTGTGACTCCCCGGCGGTAAATGATCTACCTATATTCCTGCATTGTCCAGCTCTCCCATGCTCCAGACCACCTCACATATCTCCAAGGAGCGATGCAGTGGTTATTTTAAGGACCTCCACCCGTTACCTCAGTCATGGACGTCACCTAGGGGCTGCAGCTCCACCACTGGCTTGCCCCTTGTGATCCCTGCCACTGCCTTCGCGACCCCGGGCCTCAGGTGCCAAAATCAGTGCCAGGAACACAGTGGCAGCTCGTCCTTATGGGCCTCGGCTGGGGCTCCACTCGCTTTCTGTTTCTTTTACACTAATAGTGAACAATGCCGTATTATTCACTATTAAAGGAATACAAAATGGAGTACAATTAGCTGGAATATGACATATTTTTAAATAAATGTTGTATGTGTGTGCTTGCAGGAGTGTGCGTTTATGTGGGAGAGTGTGTTCACGTGTCAGTGTATGTGTAAGCATGTGCTTGTGAGTAAAACTGAAGGTCAAAGGGCGTGTGATGTCACTTCTGCTACCCCTGCAATTTTGGTGAATTAGCGTTCATGAGCTCGGTAGATCGGTGAGAAATAAACGATTACCCTTGTGTCTGAAGTTTGCTGATCAGACAGAAGAGCTGCAGTTTGTGGATTGTAGGAGGCTGGCCTGGCTTATAGGGGGTACCTGATGGTACTTACACCTTGTGCCAGGTCCAGTTATCCCTTATTAGTAGATTAGTAGTGTTATAGCAGCTTAGGCTGATAGAAGGTAGCTATAGCAGAGCAGCTTAGGCTGAACTAGGAGACATGTAAAGCTCCTACTATAACACTTATATCGCTTAGCACTATATCATAAGAAACACAATACTAAGAGGCCTAGGGGCAACACAAACCATACACTCCAAAAGTGCAATGTGAACCACAAATGGACCCCAGGCCTAGTGTAGTGTGTAGAGGGTCACTGGGAGTGTAAGAAAACACTAAGGGTGTCCAAGATACCCTACCACAAGACCCTGAAAAGTAGGAGTAAAGTTACCCTACTACCCCAGAAAGACAGTAAAGTCGAGATAGGGGATTCTGCAAGGACAACAACTGACTGCAATGCACTGAAGACGGATTCCTGGACCTGATGACCTGCAAAGGAAGGGGACCAAGTCCAAGAGTCATGCAAGTGTCCTGGGGGCAGGAGCCCACTAAACCCCGGATGAAGGTGCAAAAGGGCTCCCTCTGGGTGGAAGAAGCCAAAGATTCTGCAACAACGGAAGGTGCCAGGAACTTCTCCTTTGGTTAGAAGATATCCTACGGCGTGCTGGAGGATGCAGTGTTGTTTCCACTCAGAAAGACCACAAACAAGCCTTGCTAGCTGCAAGAGTCAGGGTTGAAGGTTTTGGGTGCTGCCAGGGCCCAGGAAGAACCAGTAGGTCGCCCCTTGGAGGAGGAAACAGAGGGGGCACTCAACAACATGGAGAGCCCACACAGAAGCATGCAGCACCTGCAGAAGGACTTCAACAGGCGTTCAGAAGATCTGAGCATAACGGTCGACTCAGCACAACAAAAGAGGGTCCCACGAAGTCGGAGTCCAACTCAGCGAGTTGGGCAATATAGGACAGAGTGCAGGGCTAGGCTGTCCACAAAGGAAGTCTTGCAAAAGTGCACAGAAGCCCGAGCAGCTGCAGTTCTCGCAGTACACAGGATTACTGTCTGGCGTGGGGAGGCAAGGACTTACCTCCACCAAATTTGGACAGAAGGACCACTGGACTGTCGGGGACAATTGGATCCGGCTCCTGTGTTCCAGGGACCACGCTCGGCAAGACGAGAGGGGACCCAGAGGACCGGTGAAGTTAAAGTTTGGTGCCTGCGTTGGCAGGTGGACGATTCCGTCGACCCACTGGAGATTTCTTCTTGGCTTCCAGTGCAGGGTGAAGGCAGACAGCACTCAGAGCATGCACCACCTGGAAACAGTTGAGAAAGCCGGCAGGATGAGGTGCTACAATGTTGCTTGTAGTCTTCTTGCTACTTTGTTGTCGTTTTTCAGGCGTCCTGGAGCAGTCAGTAGTCGATCCTTGGCAAAAGTCGAAGAGGGAAGTGCAGAGGAACTCTGGTGAGCTCTTGCATTAGGTATCTGAAGAGAAACCCACAGGAGAGACCCTAAATAGCCATCAGAGGAGGTTTGGCTACAGAGGAAGGTAAGCACCTATCAGGAGGGGTCTCTGACGTAACATGCTAGCACTGGACACTTAGAGGTCTCCATTGTGCCCTCACACCTCTGCATCCAAGATGGCAGAGGTCTGGGACACACTGGAGGAGCTCTGGGCATCTCCCCTTGGGAGGTGCTGATCAGGGGAGTGGTCACTCCCCTTTCCTTTGTCCAGTTTCACGCCAGAGCAGGGCTGGGGGGATCCCTGAACCGGTGTAGACTGGTTTATGCAAGGAGGGCACCATCTGTGCCCTTCAAATAATTTCCAGAGGCCAGGAAAGGCTACTCCTCCCAGGCCCTTCACAATATTTCCAAAGGGAGAGGGTGTAACACTCTCTCTCAGAGGAAATCCTTTGTACAGCCTTCATGGGACTGGGCTGCCCAGGCCCCAGGGGGGCAGAAACCTGTCTGAGGGTTGGCAGCAGCAGCAGCTGCAGAGAAAACCCCAGAGAGTTAGTTTGGCAGTACCCGGGCTCTTTGTTGGAGCCCTGGGGATGCATAGAATTATATTGGGGTGATAATTCCATGATCCTAGACATGTTACATGGCCATGTTCGGAGTTACCATTGTGACGCTACATACTGGTATTGACCTATATGTAGTGCACACGTGTAATGGTGTCCCCGCACTCAAAGTCCAGGGAATTTGCCCTGAACAATGTGGGGGCACCTTGGCTAGTGACAGGGTGCCCTCACACTTAGTAACTTTGCACCTAACTTTCACTAAGAGAGGGTTAGACATATAGGTGACTTATAAGTTACTTAAGTGCAGTGTAAAATGGCTGTGAAATAACGTGGACATTATTTCACTCAGGCTGCAGTGGCAGTCCTGTGTAAGAATTGTCTGAGCTCCCTATGGGTAACAAAAGAAATGCCGCAGCCCATAGGGATCTCCTGGAACCCCAATACCCTGGGTACCTAGGTACCATATACTAGGAAATTATAAGGAAATCTTGGAAACAGAGGTGCTGCTGGCACACTGGACTGCTCTGAGTGGCCAGTGCCTGCAGGTGACGTCAGAGATTCCTTCTGATAAGCTCCTTCAGGTGTTGCTAGCGTATCCTCTCTCCTAAGTAGCCAAACCCTCTTTTCTGGCTATTTAGGGTCTCTGCTTTGGGGAATTCCTTAGATAACGAATGCAAGAGCTCATCAGAGTTCCTCTGCATCTCTCTCTTCACCTTCTGCCAAGGAATCGACTGCTGACCGCGCTGGAAGCCTGCAAAACTGCAACAAAGTAGCAAAGACGACTACTGCGACCTTGCAACGCTGATCCTGCCGCCTTCTCGACTATTTTCCTGGTGGTGCATGCTGTGGGGGTAATCTGCCTCCTCTCTGCACTAGAAGCTCCGAAGAAATCTCCTGTGGGTCCACGGAATCTTCCCCCCTGCAACTGCAGGCACCAAAGAACTGCATCACCGGTCCTCTGGGTCTCCTCTCAACACTACGAGCGAGGACCCTTGAACTCAGCAACTCTGTCCAAGAGACTCCCACAGTCCAGTGACTCTTCAGTCCAAGTTTGGTGGAGGTAAGTCCTTGCCTCCCCATGCCAGACTGCATTGCTGAGAACCGCATGTTTTGCAGCTACTCCGGCTCCTGTGCACTTTTCCAGGATTTCCTTTGTGCACAGCCAAGCCTGGGTCCACGGCACTCTAACCTGCATTGCACGACCTGCCCACTCCTGACTTGATCGTGACTTTTGGACTTGGTCCCCTTGTTCCACAGGTACTCTCGTCTGGAAATCCATTGTTGTTGCATTGCTGGTGTTGGTCTTTCCTGCAGAATTCCCCTAGCACGACTTCTGTGCTCTTTGGGGAACTTAGGTGCACTTTGCACCCACTTTTCAGGGTCTTTGGGTGGGCTATTTTTCTAACCCTCACTGTTTTCTTACAGTCCCAGCGACCCTCTACAAGGTCACATAGGTTTGGGGTCCATTCGTCGTTCGCATTCCACTTCTAGAGTATATGGTTTGTGTTGCCCCTATCCCTATGTGCCCCTATTGCATCCTATTGTGACTATACATTGTTTGCACTGTTTTCTATTGCTATTACTGCATATGTTGATATTGTGTACATATATCTTGTGTATATTTGCTATCCTCATACTGAGGGTATTCACTGAGATACTTTGGCATATTGTCATAAAAATAAAGTACCTTTATTTTTAGTTTATCTGTGTATTGTGTTTTCTTATGATATTGTGCAAGTGACACTAGTGGTACTGTAGGAGCTTCACTCGTCTCCTAGTTCAGCCTAAGCTGCTCTGCTAAGCTACTTTTTCTATCAGCCTAAGCTGCTAGACACCCCTCTACACTAATAAGGGATTTGCCTGGTGCAAGGTGTAAGTACCCCTTGGTACTCACTACAAGCCAGTCCAGCCTCCTACATTGGTTGTGCAGCGGTGGGATAAGTACTTTGCAACCACTTACCACTTTGTCATATTGTACTTTTCATAAGAGAAAAATATACAAAACAAGTTCAGTGTATGTACACATAACCAAAAAGTTTTGCTTTTCTCCTTTCACTTCTTTACTAAGTGCTGAAAAGTACCTCTAAACTTTCTAAAAGTTCTTAAAAAGTTTAAAAAGTTTTTTTTCTGTCCTTTAAAAACTTCTGAAAACTTTTTTCTCACTTTTTCTGTCCCTTATACACTTTCTATCATGTCTGGTACAGGCCAAACTGTTGATCTGTCCAAAGTTGCTTATTATCACCTTAGCTGGAAAGGATCAAGGAGTCTCTGCATAGAAAGAGGTTTAGGGGTAGGGAAGAATCCCTCTAGAGAACTGTTGGTTAATATGCTTGTTGAACAAGATAAGGCCAGAGGTGGCACTTCTGGTGAGAAATTAGCTGATGGTTCCCAGTCTGATCCTGGGGCACCCCTAGCAAAAGATTTGAGAGGGAATCTTTCCAACCTGCCCCTTAGCAAGCCACCTAGCATAGCTGGTACTGATTTGAATTCACATCACAGTAATAGTGTTGTTTCTCATCACAGTAGTACTGTTGTTTCTCATCACAGTAAAAGTGTTACTTCTGTAGGCCAGAATGTTAGAGTGTCATCTGTTAGGGCCAGGTCTCCTTCTGTTCATTCTCACCATACTTCTGTTTCAAGACATGCCTCACCCACCCACCCTGATGACAGAGTGTTAGAAAGGGAGCTCAATAGATTGAGAGTGGAACAAGCCAGACTGAAGCTCAAGACGCAACAGCTGGATTTAGATAGGCAGTCCTTAGAGATAGAAAGAGAAAGACAGAAATTGGGATTTGAATCCCATTGTGGCAGCAGCAGTATTCCAAATAGTCATCCTGCAAAAGAGCATGATTCTCGGAATCTGCAAAAGATAGTTCCCCCTTACAAGGAGGGGGATGACATTAACAAGTGGTTTGCTGCACTTGAGAGGGCCTGTGTTGTACAGGATGTCCCTCAAAGGCAGTGGGCTGCTATCCTATGGCTATCTTTCAGTGGAAAGGGAAGGGATAGGCTCCTTACTGTGAAGGAAAGTGATGCCAATAATTTTGCAGTCCTTAAGAATGCACTCCTTGATGGTTATGGCTTAACCACTGAACAGTACAGGATGAAGTTCAGAGAAACCAAAAAGGAGTCTTCACAAGAATGGGTAGACTTTGTTGACCATTCAGTGAAGGCCTTGGAGGGGTGGTTACATGGCAGTAAAGTTTCTGACTAAAGCCTGTATAACTTAATCCTGAGAGAGCATATTCTTAATAATTGTGTGTCTGATTTGTTACACCAGTACCTGGTAGACTCTGATCTGACCTCTCCTCAAGAATTGGGAAAGAAGGCAGACAAATGGGTCAAAACAAGGGTGAACAGAAAGGTTCATACAGGGGGTGACAAGGATGGCAAGAAGAAGGATGGTAAGTCTTCTGACAAGGGTGGGGACAAATCTAAAAATGAGTCTTCATCAGGTCCACAAAAACACTCTGGTGGGGGTGGTGTGCCCAAATCCTCTTCAAATCAAAACAAAGAAAAGAAACCATGGTGCTATTTATGTAAAATAAAAGACTAAAGCTAGGGTTAGTAAAGGTAAAACACTACCTACTGTCCCTCCCTCTACAGTGGATTCTACTTCTGAGGAAGAAGAATTTCCATCCTGTGCAGAACCTACACCAGAGGAGCTGGAAGCAGACACTCCTGAGCTTTTGGGTGAAGGGGGGCCTGCCAGGGAGGAGCTGAGTGTGGCACAGCATACCTGTCCCACACTAGAGGGTCTAAGGCAGCAAGCTGTCAAACACGCAAATGGGGATGTCAGTGACTCTCACAGAGTTTACTGGGAGGACAACCTCTTGTACACTAAGTCAAGGTATCCAAAACCTGGAACTGCCAGGAAATTGGTGATTCCTCAGGAGTACAGAAAGTTCCTACTAACTCTTGCTCACGACATTCCCTTAGCTGGACATTTGGGGCAAATGAAAACTTGGGACAGGCTTGTTCCCTTGTTTCATTGGCCTAGAATGTCAGAGCACACCAAGGAATTTTGTAAGTCCTGTGAAACCTGTCAAGCCATTGGCAAGACAGGTGGCACTCCAAAGGCACCCCTTATTCCACTGCCTGTGGTTGGGGTTCCCTTTGAAAGGGTAGGGGTTGACATAGTTGGCCCCCTTGACCCCCCTACTGCTTCAGGCAATAGGTTTATCTTGGTGGTAGTGGACCATGCCACAAGATATCCTGAAGCTATTCCTCTTAGGACCACTACAGCTCCTGCAGTGGCAAAGGCCCTCCTGGGAATATTTTCCAGGGTGGGCTTCCCAAAAGAGGTAGTATCAGACAGAGGAAGCAATTTCATGTCTGCTTACTTGAAGGCCATGTGGAAGGAGTGTGGTGTAACGTACAAGTTCACTACACCCTATCATTCACAAACAAATGGACTGGTAGAGAGATTTAACAAAACTCTCAAAGGCATGATTATGGGTCTCCCTGAAAAACTCCGCAGGAGATGGGATATCCTGTTACCTTGCCTCCTTTTTGCTTACAGGGAGGTACCTGTAGGAAAGTACCATCTTGCCTGGCATGTTACCCCCATTTTTCACTGTATATATGTTGTTTTAGTTGTATGTGTCACTGGGACCCTGGTAACCCAGGGCCCCAGTGCTCATAAGTGTGCCTGAATGTGTTACCTGTGTAGTGACTAACTGTCTCACTGAGGCTCTGCTAATCAGAACCTCAGTGGTTATGCTCTCTCATTTCTTTCCAAATTGTCACTGACAGGCTAGTGACCATTTTTACCAATTTACATTGGCTTACTGGAACACCCTTATAATTCCCTAGTATATGGTACTGAGGTACCCAGGGTATTGGGGTTCCAGGAGATCGCTATGGGCTGCAGCATTTCTTTTGCCACCCATAGGGAGCTCTGACCATTCTTACACAGGCCTGCCACTGCAGCCTGAGTGAAATAACGTCCACGTTATTTCACAGCCATTTTACACTGCACTTAAGTAACTTATAAGTCACCTATATGTCTAACCTTTACCTGGTAAAGGTTAGGTGCAAAGTTACTTAGTGTGAGGGCACCCTGGCACTAGCCAAGGTGCCCCCACATTGTTCAGAGCCAATTCACTGAACTTTGTGAGTGCGGGGACACCATTACACGCGTGCACTACATATAGGTCACTACCTATATGTAGCTTCACCATGGTAACTCCGAATATGGCCATGTAACATGTCTATGATCATGGAATTGCCCCCTCTATGCCATCCTGGCATTGTTGGTACAATTCCATGATCCCAGTGGTCTGTAGCACAGACCCTGGTACTGCCAGACTGCCCTTCCTGGGGTTTCACTGCAGCTGCTGCTGCTGCCAACCCCTCAGACAGGCAGCTGCCCTCCTGGGGTCCAGCCAGGCCTGGCCCAGGATGGCAGAACAAAGAACTTCCTCTGAGAGAGGGTGTGACACCCTCTCCCTTTGGAAAATGGTGTGAAGGCAGGGGAGGAGTAGCCTCCCCCAGCCTCTGGAAATGCTTTGTTGGGCACAGATGTGCCCAATTCTGCATAAGCCAGTCTACACCGGTTCAGGGACCCCTTAGCCCCTGCTCTGGCGCGAAACTGGACAAAGGAAAGGGGAGTGACCACTCCCCTGACCTGCACCTCCCCTGGGAGGTGTCCAGAGCTCCTCCAGTGTGCTCCAGACCTCTGCCATCTTGGAAACAGAGGTGCTGCTGGCACACTGGACTGCTCTGAGTGGCCAGTGCCACCAGGTGACGTCAGAGACTCCTGCTGATAGGCTCCTTCAGGTGTTAGTAGCCTTTCCTCTCTCCTAGGTAGCCAAACCCTCTTTTCTGGCTATTTAGGGTCTCTGTCTCTGGGGAAACTTTAGATAACGAATGCATGAGCTCAGCCGAGTTCCTCTGCATCTCCCTCTTCACCTTCTGATAAGGAATCGACCGCTGACCTCGCTGGAAGCCTGCAAACCAGCAACATAGTAGCAAAGACGACTACTGCAACTCTGTAACGCTGATCCTGCCGCCTTCTCGACTGTTTTCCTGCTTGTGCATGCTGTGGGGGTAGTCTGCCTCCTCTCTGCACCAGAAGCTCCGAAGAAGTCTCCCGTGGGTCGACGGAATCTTCCCCCTGCAACCGCAGGCACCAAAAAGCTGCATTACCGGTCCCTTGGGTCTCCTCTCAGCATGACGAGCGAGGTCCCTCGAATCCAGCGATGCTGTCCAAGTGACCCCCACAGTCCAGTGACTCTTCAGCCTAAGGTTGGTGGAGGTAAGTCCTTGCCTCACCTCGCTGGGCTGCATTGCTGGGAACCGCGACTTTGCAGCTACTCCGGCCCCTGTGCACTTCCGGCGGAAATCCTTTGTGCACAGCCAAGCCTGGGTCAACGGCACTCTAACCTGCATTGCACGACTTTCTAAGTTGGTCTCCGGCGACGTGGGACTCCTTTGTGCAACTTCGGCGAGCACCGTTTCATGCATCCTTGTAGTGCCAGTTTCTGGCACTTCTCCGGGTGCTGCCTGCTTCAATGAGGGCTCTTTGTCTTGCTCGACGGCCCCTCTCTGTGCAGGTCCAATTTGCGACCTCCTGGTCCCTCCTGGGCCCCAGCAGTGTCCAAAAACGCCAAACGCACAATTTGCGTGTAGCAAGGCTTGTTGGCGTCCTTCCGGCGGGAAAACACTTCTGCACGACTCTCCAAGGCGAGTGGGATCCGTCCACCAAAGGGGAAGTCTCTAGCCCTTTTCGTTCCTGCAGAAACCTCAGCTTCTTCTGTCCAGTTGAAGCTTCTTTGCACCCGCAGCTGGCATTTCCTGGGCATCTGCCCATCTCCGACTTGCTTGTGACTTTTGGACTTGGTCCCCTTGTTCCACAGGTACCCTAGATTGGAAATCCACAGTTGTTGCATTGCTGGTTTGTGTCTTTCCTGCATTATTCCTCTAACACGACTCTTTTGTCCTTAGGGGAACTTTAGTGCACTTTGCACTCACTTTTCAGGGTCTTGGGGAGGGTTATTTTGCTAACGCTCACTATTTTCTAAAAGTCCCAGCGACCCTCTACAAGGTCACATAGGTTTGGGGTCCATTCGTGGTTCGCATTCCATTTCTGGAGTATATGGTTTGTGTTGCCCCTATCCCTATGTTTCCCCATTGCATCCTATTGTAACTATACATTGTTTGCACTGTTTTCTAAGACTATACTGCATATTTTTGCTATTGTGTATATATATCTTGTGTATATTTCCTATCCTCTCACTGAGGGTACACTCTAAGATACTTTGGCATATTGTCATAAAAATAAAGTACCTTTATTTTTAGTATAACTGTGTATTGTGTTTTCTTATGATATTGTGCATATGACACTAAGTGGTACTCTAGTAGCTTCACACGTCTCCTAGTTCAGCCTAAGCTGCTCTGCTAAGCTACCATTATCTATCAGCCTAAGCTGCTAGACACCCTATACACTAATAAGGGATAACTGGGCCTGGTGCAAGGTGCAAGTACCCCTTGGTACTCACTACAAGCCAGTCCAGCCTCCTACATTGGTTGTGCAGTGGTGGGATAAGTGCTTGAGACTACTTACCACTCTTGTCATTGTACTTTTCATAAGAGAAAAATATACAAAACAAGGTCAGTGTATATACACATAGCCAAAAAGTTTTGCATTTCCTCTTTTCACTCTTCTCTAAGTGCTGAAAAGTACTCCTAAACTTTCAAAAAGTTCTTAAAAGTTTAAAAAAAAAAAAATTCTGCCTTTCCAAAAAGTTCTGAAAACTTTTTTCTCTTTTTCTATCACTTTAACTCTCTCTAAAAAATGTCTGGTACAGGCCAAAATGTTGAACTGTCCAAAATTGCATATGATCACCTTAGCTGGAAAGGAGCAAGGAGTCTCTGCATAGAGAGAGGTTTGAGTGTAGGGAAGAATCCTTCCTTAGAACTGTTAATTAATATGCTTAGAGTACAGGATAAGGCCATAAGTGCCCAATCTGGTGAAAAAGTAGCTAATGGTTCTCAATCTGATCCAGGGACTCCCCCAGGAAAAGGTTCAGGAAAGAAACTTCTCAGCCTGCCCATTACTAGACAGTCTAGCATAGTTGGTACAGAAATTGAATCACACCATACTGATGGTGTGCTCTCACATTATGCTGGTAGCCAAGCTGTTAGGGTGCCCTCTGTAAGGGACAGGTCTCCTTCTGTTCATTCCCATCATACCTCTGTATCTAGAAATGTCCCTCCCACCCACCCTGATGACAGATTGTTAGAAAGGGAGCTCAATAGATTGAGAGTGGAACAAACCAGACTGAAGCTCAAGAAGCAACAGCTGGATTTGGATAGACAGTCTTTAGAATTAGAGAAGGAAAGACAGAAGTTGGGTTTAGATACCCATGGTGGCAGCAGCAGTATTCCCCATAGTCATCCTGCAAAAGAGCATGATTCAAGGAATCTGCACAAGATAGTTCCCCCTTATAAGGAGGGGGATGACATTAACAAGTGGTTTGCTGCACTTGAGAGGGCCTGTGCTGTACAGGATGTCCCTCAAAAGCAGTGGGCTGCTATCCTATGGCTATCATTTAGTGGAAAAGGTAGGGATAGGCTCCTTACAGTGAAAGAAAATGATGCCAATAATTTCCAAGTTCTTAAGAATGCACTCCTGGATGGTTATGGCTTAACCACTGAACAGTACAGGATAAAGTTCAGAGAGACCAAAAAGGAGTCTTCACAAGACTGGGTTGATTTCATTGACCATTCAGTGAAGGCCTTGGAGGGGTGGTTACATGGCAGTAAAGTTACTGATTATGACAGCCTGTATAACTTAATCCTGAGAGAGCATATTCTTAATAATTGTGTGTCTGATTTGTTGCACCAGTACTTGGTGGACTCTGATCTGACCTCTCCCCAAGAATTGGGAAAGAAGGCAGACAAATGGGTCAGAACAAGAGTGAACAGAAAAGTTCATACAGGGGGTGACAAAGATGGCAACAAAAAGAAGGATGGTAAGTCTTCTGACAAGGGTGGGGACAAATCTAAAAATGAGTCTTCATCAGGCCCGCAAAAACACTCTGGTGGGGGTGGTGGGCCCAAATCCTCCTTTAATCAGAACAAGGAAAAGAAACCATGGTGCTATTTATGTAAAATAAAAGGCCATTGGACAACAGATCCCAGTTGTCCAAAGAAAGGCACCACAGCTCCTACCACTACAACCCCTACTGCTACACCTAGTGTCCCTACTAATAGCAGTGGTGGTGGGAGCAAACCTACTAATAGCCAATCCAAGGGAGTAGCTGGGCTCACTTTTGGTAATTTAGTTGGGGTTGGTCTGATTAGGGAGACCACAGAGGCTACTTTAGTCTCTGAAGGGGCTATTGATTTAGCCACTTTGGTTGCTTGCCCCTATAACTTGGAGAAGTACAAGCAACTAACCCTAATAAATGGTGTTGAGGTCCAGGCCTACAGGGACACAGGTGCCAGTGTCACAATGGTGATTGAGAAACTGGTGCACCCTGAACAACACATACTTGGACACCAGTACCAAGTAACTGATGCTCACAACATAACACAAAGCCACCCCATGGCTGTTGTAAATCTCAACTGGGGGGGGGTAACTGGTCCAAAGAAAGTTGTGGTAGCTTCAGATTTACCTGTAGACTGTCTATTAGGGAATGATTTGGAGACATCAGCTTGGTCAGATGTGGAGTTGGAGGCCCATGCATCAATGCTGGGCATCCCAGGGCATATTTTTGCTTTGACAAGGGCTCAGGCCAAAAAGCAAAAAGGACAGGGAAGCTTGGATCCTGGAACAATGGACCAAGTGCTCCCTAAAGCTAGGGCTAGTAGAAGCAAACCACTTCCTACTATCCCTCCCTCTACAGTGGATTCAACTTCTGAGGAAGAAGAATTCCCTCCCTGTGCAGAACCTACACCAGAGGAGCTGGAAGCAGACACTACTGAGCTTTTGGGTGAAGGGGGGCCTGCCAGGGAGGAGCTGCGTGTGGCACAGCAAACCTGTCCCACATTAGAGGGTCTCAGACAGCAAGCTGTCAAACAGGCTAATGGGGATGTCAGTGACTCTCACAGAGTTTACTGGGAGGACAACCTCTTGTACACTGAGCATAGGGATCCTAAACCTGGAGCTGCCAGGAGATTAGTGATTCCTCAGGAGTACAGAAAGTTCCTCCTAACACTGGCACATGACATTCCCTTAGCTGGGCACCTGGGTCAAATGAAAACTTGGGACAGATTGGTACCATTGTTTCATTGGCCTAGGATGTCTGAGGACACAAAGGAATTTTGTAAGTCCTGTGAAACCTGTCAAGCCAGTGGCAAGACAGGTGGCACTCCAAAGGCACCCCTTATCCCACTGCCTGTGGTTGGGGTTCCCTTTGAAAGGGTAGGGGTTGACATAGTTGGCCCCCTTGACCCTCCTACTGCTTCAGGCAATAGGTTTATCTTAGTGGTAGTGGACCATGCCACAAGATATCCTGAAGCTATTCCTTTAAGGACCACTACAGCTCCTGCAGTGGCAAAGGCCCTCCTTGGAATATTTTCCAGGGTTGGCTTCCCAAAGGAAGTAGTATCAGACAGAGGAAGCAATTTCATGTCTGCATACTTAAAGGCCATGTGGAAGGAGTGTGGTGTAACGTACAAGTTCACAACACCCTATCATCCACAAACAAATGGACTGGTGGGGAGATTTAATAAAACTCTCAAAGGCATGATTATGGGTCTCCCTGAAAAACTCCGCAGGAGATGGGATATCCTTCTACCATGCCTCCTTTTTGCCTACAGGGAGGTACCCCAGAAAGGAGTGGGCTTCAGCCCCTTTGAACTTCTTTTTGGACACTCTGTTAGGGGTCCACTCACACTTGTAAAGGAGGGTTGGGAACAACCTTTAAAAGCTCCTAAGCAGGATATTGTGGATTATGTACTTGGCCTCAGATCAAGGATGGCTGAGTACATGAAAAAGGCCAGTAAAAACCTTCAGGCCAGCCAAGAGCTCCAGAAGCAATGGCATGATCAGAAGGCTGTTTTGGTTCAGTACCAACCAGGGCAGAAAGTGTGGGTCTTGGAGCCTGTGGCCCCAAGAGCACTCCAAGATAAATGGAGTGGACCCCACACAATTGTTGAAAAGAAGGGTGAAGTCACCTACTTGGTTGACTTAGGCACTGCCAGGAGTCCCCTTAGGGTGTTCCATGTCAACCGCCTGAAACCCTACTATGACAGGGCTGATCTCACCCTGCTCATGGCAACAGATGAGGGACAGGAAGAAGACAGTGATCCTCTACCTGATCTCTTCTCTTCCACAGATCAAGATGCTCTTGTGAAAGGTGTAGTTTTGGCTGATTGTCTTACTGCTGAGCAGAAAGACAATTGCATAAATCTCCTAGGACAATTTTCAGAACTCTTCTCTATTGTGCCAGGCACCACTTCTTGGTGTGAGCACACTATAGATACTGGAGACAGTTTACCTGTCAAAAGTAAGATCTATAGGCAGCCTGACCATGTCAGGGACTGCATAAAGCAAGAAGTTCAGAAAATGTTGGAACTAGGAGTGGTTGAGCACTCTGACAGTCCATGGGCTTCTCCTGTGGTACTGGTACCAAAACCCAATTCTAAGGATGGAAAGAAAGAAATGCGGTTTTGTGTAGACTATAGAGGTCTCAACTTGGTAACCAAAACTGATGCTCACCCTATACCCAGGGCAGATGAGCTCATAGATACACTGGCATCTGCCAAGTATCTAAGCACTTTTGATTTGACTGCAGGGTATTGGCAGATCAAATTGTCAGAAGATGCTAAACCTAAGACTGCATTTTCTACCATTGGAGGACATTACCAGTTTACTGTAATGCCTTTTGGTTTGAAAAATGCACCTGCCACTTTTCAGAGGTTGGTGAACACAGTCCTGCAAGGGCTGGAAGCTTTCAGTGCAGCATATTTGGACGATATAGCTGTCTTTAGCTCCAGCTGGGATGATCACCTGGTCCACCTTTGGAAAGTTTTGGAGGCCCTGCAAAAGGCAGGCCTCACTATCAAGGCTTCAAAGTGCCAGATAGGGCAGGGTAAGGTGGTTTATCTGGGACACCTTGTTGGTGGGGAACAGATTGCACCACTTCAGGGGAAAATCCAAACAATTATTGATTGGGTTCCCCCTACCACTCAGACTCAGGTGAGAGCCTTCCTAGGCCTCACTGGGTATTACAGGAGGTTCATTAAGAACTATAGCTCCATTGCAGCCCCTCTTAATGACCTCACATCCAAGAAAATGCCTAAAAAGGTATTGTGGACAGCAAGCTGTAAGAAAGCTTTTGAGGAGCTGAAGCAGGCCATGTGCTCTGCACCTGTCCTGAAAAGCCCTTGTTACTCTAAAAAATTCTATGTCCAAACTGATGCATCTGAATTAGGAGTAGGGGCAGTCCTATCACAACTTAATTCTGAGGGCCAGGATCAACCTGTTGCTTTTATTAGTAGAAGGTTGACCCCTAGAGAAAAGCGTTGGTCTGCCATTGAGAGGGAGGCCTTTGCTGTGGTCTGGGCTCTGAAGAAGTTGAGGCCATACCTGTTTGGCACTCACTTCATTGTTCAGACAGACCACAAACCTCTACTTTGGCTAAAACAAATGAAAGGTGAAAATCCAAAATTGTTGAGGTGGTCCATATCCCTACAGGGAATGGACTATACAGTGGAACATAGACCTGGGAGTAGCCACTCCAATGCAGATGGACTCTCCAGATATTTCCACTTAGACAATGAAGACTCATCAGGTAATGGCTAGTCTTATTGTCCTTCGTTTGGGGGGGGGGGGGGTAGGAAAGCACCATCTTGCCTGGCATGTTACCCCCATTTTTCACTGTATATATGTTGTTTTAGTTGTATGTGTCACTGGGACCCTGGTAACCCAGGGCCCCAGTGCTCATAAGTGTGCCTGAATGTGTTACCTGTGTAGTGACTAACTGTCTCACTGAGGCTTTGCTAATCAGAACCTCAGTGGTTATGCTCTCTCATTCTCTTTCCAAATTGTCACTAACAGGCTAGTGACCAATTTCACCAATTTACATTGGCATACTGGAACACCCTTATAATTCCCTAGTATATGTTACTGAGGTACCCAGGGTATTGGGGTTCCAGGAGATCCCTATGGGCTGCAGCATTTCTTGTGCCACCCATAGGGAGATCTGACAATTATTACACAGGCCTGCCAGTGCAGCCTGAGTGAAATAACGTCCACGTTATTTCACAGCCATTTACCACTGCACTTAAGTAACTTATAAGTCACCTATATGTCTAACCTTTACCTGGTAAAGGGTGGGTGCTAAGTTACTTAGTGTGTGGGCACCCTGGCACTATCCAAGGTGCTCCCACATTGTTCAGGGCAAATTCCCCGGACTTTGTGAGTGCGGGGACACCATTACTCGTGTGCACTATACATATGTCACGACATATGTATAGCGTCACAATGGTAACTCTGAACATGGCCATGTAACATGTCTAGGATCATGGAATTGTCACCCCAATGCCATTCTGGCATTGGGAAGACAATTCCATGATCTCCCGAGTCTCTAGCTCAGACCCGGGTACTGCCAAACTACCTTTCCCGGGGTTTCACTGCAGCTGCTGCCAACCCCTCAGACAGGTTTCTGCCCTCCTGGGGTCCAGCCAGGCTTGGCCCAGGAAGGCAGAACAAGGGACTTCCTCAGAGAGAGGGTGTTACACCCTCTCCCTTTGGAAAAAGGTGTCAGGGCTGTGGAGGAGCATCCTCCCCCAGTCTCTGGAAATGCTTTGATGGGCACAGATGGTGTCCATCTCTGCATAAGCCAGTCTGCACCAGTTCAGGGATCCCTCAGCCCTGCTCTGGCGCGAAACTGGACAAATTAAAGGGGAGTGACCACTCCCCTGACCTGCACCTTCCCTGGGAGGTGCCCAGAGCTCCTCTAGTGTGCTCCAGACCTCTGCCATCTTGGAGACAGAGGTGCTGCTGGCACACTGGACTGCTCTGAGTGGCCAGTGCCAGCAGGTGACTTCAGAGACTCCTTCTGATAGGCTCCTTCAGGTGTTGCTAGCCTATCCTCTCTCCTAAGTAGCCAAACCCTCTTTTCTGGCTATTTAGGGTCTCTGCTTTGAGTAGGTCCTTAGATAACGAATGCAAGAGCTCATCAGAGTTCCTCTGCATCTCTCTCTTCACCTTCTGCCAAGGAATCGACTGCTGACCACGCTGGAAGCCTGCAAAACTGCAACAAAGTAACAAAAACGACTACTGCAACTCTGTAACGCTGATCCTGCCGCCTTCTCAACTGTTTTCCTGGTGGTGCATGCTGTGGGGGTAGTCTGCCTCCTCTCTGCACTAGAAGCTCCGAAGAAATCTCCCATGGGTCGACGGAATCTTCCCCCTGCAACCGCAGGCACCAAAGAACTGCATTACCTGTACTCTGGGTCTCCTCTCAGCACAACGAGCGAGGTCCCTTGATTCCAGCAACTCTGTCCAAGTGACTCCCACAGTCCAGTGACTCTTCAGTCCAAGTTTGGTGGAGGTAAGTCCTTGCCTCCCCACGCCAGACTGCATTGCTGTGAACTGCATCTTTTGCAGCTACTCCGGCCTCTGTGCACTTCCGGTGGAAATCCTTTGTGCACAGCCAAGCCTGGGTCCACGGCACTCGAACCTGCATTGCACGGCTTTCTAAGTTGCCCTCCGGCGGAGTGGGACTCCTTTGTGCAACTTCGGGTGAGCACCATTTCACTCCTCTTCCTGGTGCCTTTTCCAGCACTTCTGCGGGTGCTGCCTTCTTTTGAGAGGGCTCCTTGTCTTGCACGACGCCCACTCTGTCCCCAGACGCAATTGACGACATCCTGGCCCCTCCTGGGCTACAACAGCATGCAAAAACCTTTACAGCACAATTTGCAGCTAGCAAGGCTTGTTGGCTGTATTTCCACAGAAAAACACTTCTACACGACTGTCCAAGGCGTGGGAAAACCATCCTCCAAAGGGGAAGTCTCTAGCCCTTGTCGTTCCTGCAGAATCCTCAGCTTCTCCTGTCCAGTAGCAGCTGCTTTGCACCCACCGTTGGCATTTCCTGGGCATCTGCCCATCTCCGACTTGCTTGTGACTTTTGGACTTGGTCCCCTTGTTCCACACGTTCTCTTGTTTGGAAATCCATCGTTGTTGCATTGCTGGTTTGTGTCTTTCCTGCAGAATTCCCCTATGACGACTTCTATGTCCTTTGGGGAACTTTAGTGCACTTTGCACTCACTTTTCAGGGTCTTGGGGTGGGCTATTTTTCTAACCCTCACTGTTTTCTTACAGTCCCAGCGACCCTCTACAAGTTCACATAGGTTTGGGGTCCATTCGTGGTTCGCATTCCACTTTTGGAGTATATGGTTTGTGTTGCCCCTATCCCTATGTGTCCCCTTTGCATCCTATTGTAACTATACATTGTTTGCACTGTTTTCTAAGACTATACTGCATATTTTTGGTATTGTGTACATATATCTTGTGTATATTTGCTACCCTCATACTGAGGGTACTCACTGAGATACTTTGGCATATTGTCATAAAAATAAAGTACCTTTATTTTTAGTATATCTGTGTATTGTGTTTTCTTATGATATTGTGCAAGTGACACTAGTGGTACTGGAGGAGCTTTACTCGTCTCCTAGTTCAGCCTAAGCTGCTCTGCTAAGCTGCCATTATCTATCAGCCTAAACTGCTAGACACCCTATACACTAATAAGGGATACCTGGGCCTGGTGCAAGGTGTAAGAACCCCTTGGTACTCACTACAAGCCAGTCCAGCCTCCTACACCCGGGTACTGCCAAACTTTCTTTCCCGGGGTTTCACTGCAGCTGCTGCTGCTGCCAACCCATCAGACAGGTTTCTGCCCTCATGGGGTCCAGCCAGGCTTGGCCCAGGAAGGCAGAACAAAGGACTTCCTCAGAGAGAGGGTGTTACACCCTCTCCCTTTGGAAAAAGGTGTTAGGGCTTGGGACGAGTAGCCTCCCCCAGCCTCTGGAAATGCTTTCATGGGCACAGATGGTGCCCATTTCTGCATAAGCCAGTCTACACTGGTTCAGGGATCCCCCAGCCCTGCTCTGGCGCGAAACTGGACAAAGGAAAGGGGAGTGACCACTCCCCTGACCTGCACCTCCCCTGGGAGGTGCCCAGAGCTCCTCCAGTGTGTTCCAGACCTCTGCCATCTTGGAAACAGAGGTGCTGCTGGCACACTGGACTGCTCTGAGTGGCCAGTGCCAGCAGGTGACGTCAGAGACTCCTTCTGATAGGCTCCGTCAGGTTTTGCTAGCCTATCCTCTCTCCTAGGTAGCCAAACCTCCTTTTCTGGCTATTTAGGGTCTCTGCTTTGGGGAATTCCTTATATAACGAATGCAAGAGCTCATCAGAGTTCCTCTGCATCTCTCTCTTCACCTTCTGCCAAGGAACCGACTGCTGACCGCGCTGGAAGCCTGCAAAACTGCATCAAAGTAGCAAAGACAACCTCCTGAGTTGTCCTACGGCGTCCTGGGACCTTACTTTGTGACTTTGGGTGAGCTCCGGTTCACTCCACTTCGTAGTGCATGTTCCGGCACTTCTGCGGGTGCTGCTTGCTTCTGAGTGGGCTCTTTGTCTTGGTGGACGCCCCCTCTGTCTCCTCACGCAATTGGCGACAACCTGGTCCCTCCTGGGCCACAGCAGCATCCAAAAACCCTAACCGCGACCCTTGCAGCTAGCAAGGCTTGTTTCCGGTCTTTCTGCACGGGAACACCTCTGCACGACTCTCCACGACGTGGGACATCCATCCTCCAAAGGGGAAGTTTCTAGCCCTTGTCGTTCTTGCAGAATCCACAGCTTCTACCATCCGGTGGCAGCTTCTTTGCACCCACAGCTGGAATTTCCTGTGCATCTGCCCACTCCCGACTTGATCGTAACTTTTGGACTTGGTCCCCTTGTTCCACAGGTACTCTCATCTGGAAATCTATTGTTGTTGCATTGCTGGTGTTGGTCTTCCTTGCAGAATTCCCCTATCACGACTTCTGTGCTCTTTGGGGAACTTCGGTGCACTTTGCACCCACTTTTCAGGGTCTTGGGGTGGGTTATTTTTCTAACCCTCACTGTTTCCTTACAGTTCCAGCGACCCTCTACAAGGTCACATAGGTTTGGGGTCAATTCGTGGTTCGCATTCCACTTCTAGGGTATATGGTTTGTGTTGCCCCTATCCCTATGTGCCCCCATTGCATTCTATTGTGACTTTACATTGTTTGCACTGTTTTCTATTGCTATTACTGCATATTTTGGTATTGTGTACATATATCTTGTGTATATTTGCTATCCTCATACTGAGGGTATTCACTGAGATGCTTTGGCATATTGTCATAAAAATAAAGTACCTTTATTTTTAGTATATCTGTGTATTGTGTTTTCTTATGATATTGTGCAAGTAACACTAGTGGTACTGTAGGAGCTTCACTTGTCTCCTACTTCAGCCTAAGCTGCTCTGCTAAGCTACCTTTTCTATCAGCCTAAGCTGCTAGACACCCCTCTACACTAACAAGGGATACCTGGGCCTGGTGCAAGGTGTAAGTACCTCTTGGTACCCACTGCAAGCCAGTCCAGCCTGGAAAAATATACAAAACAAGTTCAGTGTATGTACAGCTAACCAAAAGGTTTTGCTGTTCTTCTCTCACTTCTTTGCTAAGTGCTGAAAAGTACCTCTAAAACTTTCAAAAAGTTCTTTAAAAGTTTTTAAAGTTTTTTTTTTCCTGTTCTTTAAAAAGTTCTGAAACTTTTTCTTTCTTTTTCTGACCCTTAAACTATTGTCTATCATGTCTGGTACAGGCCAAACTCTTGATCTGGCCAGCATAGCTTATGACAACATTATCTGGAAAGAAGCAAGGAGTCTCTGCATAGATAGAGGTTTAGGGGTAGGGAAGAATCCCTCAAGACAACTGTTGGTTAATATGCTCATTAAACAAGATAAGACCTTAGTTGGCACTTCTGTTGAGAAATTAGCTGATGGTTCCCAATTTGATCCTGGGGCACCCCTAGCAAAAGATTTGGAAGGGAACCTTCCCAACCTGCCCATAAGCAGACCACCTAGCATTGCTGTTACTAATGTGAGTTCTCATCACAGTAGGAGTGTTACTTCTGTTAGCCAGGTTGTTAGAGTGCCATCTGTTAAGGACAGGTCCCCCTCTGTTCATTCTCATCATACTTCTGTGTCAAAGCATGCCCCACCCACCCACCCTGATGACAGAGTGTTAGAAAGGGAGCTCAATAGATTGAGAGTGGAAGAATCCAGGCTGAAGCTCAAGAAGCAACAGCTGGATTTAGATAGGCAAGTCTTTGATTTAGAAAAAGAAAGACAGAGATTGGGGCTAGGACCCCATGGTGGCAGCAGCAGTATTCCAAATAGTCATCCTGCAAAAGAGCATGATTCTAGGAATCTGCACAAGATAGTTCCCCCTTACAAGGAGGGGGATGACATTAACAAGTGGTTTGCTGCACTTGAGAGGGCCTGTGTTGTACAGGAAGTCCCTCAAAGGCAGTGGGCTGCTATCCTATGGCTATCTTTCAGTGGAAAGGGTAGGGATAGGCTCCTTACTGTGAAGGAAAGTGATGCCAATAATTTTACAGTTCTTAAGAATGCACTCCTTGATGGTTATGGCTTAACCACTGAACAGTACAGGATCAAGTTCAGAGAAACCAAAAAGGAGTCTTCACAAGACTGGGTAGACTTTGTTGACCATTCAGTGAAGGCCTTGGAGGGGTGGTTACATGGCAGTAAAGTTTCTGACTAAAGCCTGTATAACTTAAGCCTGAGAGAGCATATTCTTAATAATTGTGTGTCTGATTTGTTACACCAGTACCTGGTAGACTCTGATCTGACCTCTCCCCAAGAATTGGGAAAGAAGGCAGACAAATGGGTCAGAACAAGGGTGAACAGAAATGTTCATACAGGGGGTGACAAGGATGGCCAGAAGAAGGATGGTAAGTCTTCTGACAAGAGTGGGGACAAATCTAAAAATGAGTCTTCATCAGGCCCACAAAAATACTCTGGTGGGGGTGGTGGGTCCAAATCCTCTTCAAATCAAAACAAAGAAAAGAAACCATGGTGCTATTTATGTAAAATAAAAGGCCATTGGACAACTGATCCCAGTTGCCCAAAGAAAAGCACCAAGCCTCCTACCACTACAGCCCCTGCTGCTACACCTAGTACGCCTAGTAATAACAGTGGTGGTGGGAGCAAACCTACTAATAGCCAATCCAAAGGAGTAGCTGGGCTCACTTTTGGTAATTTAGTTGGGGTTGGTCTTGTTAGGGAGACCACAGAGGCTGTGTTAGTCTCTGAGGGGGCCATTTTTTTGGCCACCTTGGTTGCTTGTCCCCTTGATATGGATAAGTACAAGCAACTACCCCTAATAAATGGTGTTGAGGTTCAGACCTACAGGGACACAGGTGCCAGTGTTACAATGGTAATAGAGAAACTGGTCCACCCTGAACAACACCTACTTGGTCACAGTACCAAGTGACTGATGCTCATAACACCACTCTTAGCCACCCCATGGCTGTTGTGAATCTCAACTGGGGGGGGGTTACTGGTCCAAAGAAAGTTGTGGTTGCCTCAGATTTACCTGTAGACTGTCTACTAGGGAACGATTTAGAGACATCAGCTTGGGCAGAAGTGGAGTTGGAGGCTCATGCAGCAATGCTGGGCATTCCAGGGCATATTTTTGCTTTGACCAGGGCTCAGGCCAAAAAGCAAAAAGGACAGGGTGACTTGGATCCTGGAAGAATGGACCAAGTGCTCCCTAAAGCTAGGGTTAGTAAAGGTAAAACACTACCTACTATCCCTCCCTCTACAGTGGATTCAACTTCTGAGGAAGAAGAATTTCCACCCTGTGCAGAACCTACACCAGAGGAGCTGGAAGCAGACACTGCTGAGCTTTTGGGTGAAGGGGGGCCTGCCAGGGAGGAGCTGAGTGTGGCACAGCATACCTGTCCCACACTAGAGGGTCTAAGGCAGCAAGCTGTCAAACAAGCAAATGGGGATGTCAGTGACTCTCACAGAGTTTACAGGGAGGACAACCTCTTATATACTGAGGCAAGGTATCCAAAACCTGGAGCTGCCAGGAGGTTGGTGATTCCTCAGCAATACAGAAAGTTCCTCCTAACTCTAGCCCAGGACATTCCCTCAGCTGGACATTTGGGGCAAATGAAAACGTGGGACAGGCTTGTCCCCTTGTTTCATTGGCCTAGAATGTCAGAGGACACAAAGGAATTTTGTAAGTCCTGTGAAACCTGTCAAGCCAGTGGCAAGACAGGTGGCACTCCAAAGGCACCCCTTATTCCACTGCCTGTGGTTGGGGTTCCCTTTGAAAGGGTAGGGGTTGACATAGTTGGCCCCCTTGACCCTCCTACTGTTTCAGGCAATAGGTTTATTTTGGTGGTAGTGGACCATGCCGCCAGATATCCTGAAGCAATTCCTCTAAGGACCACTACAGCTCCTGTAGTGGCAAAGGCCCTCCTGGGAATCTTTTCCAGGGTGGGCTTCCCAAAAGAGGTGGTATCAGACAGGGGAAGCAATTTTATGTCTGCTTACTTAAAGGCCATGTGGAAGGAATGTGGTATGACATACAAGTTCACCACACCCTATCATCCACAAACAAATGGACTGGTTGAGAGGTTTAATAAAACTCTCAAAGGAATGATAATGGGACTCCCTGAAAAACTCCGCAGGAGATGGGATATTCTGTTACCTTGCCTCCTTTTTGCTTACAGGGAGGTACCCCAGAAAGGAGTGGGCTTCAGCCCCTTTGAACTCCTATTTGGACACCATGTAAGAGGTCCTCTAACACTTGTGAAGGAGGGTTGGGAACAACCTTTAAAAGCTGCAAAGCAAGACATAGTGGACTATGTACTTGGCCTAAGATCTAGGATAGCTGAGTACATGAAAAAGGCCAGTAAAAACCTTCAGGCCAGCCAAGAGCTCCAAAAGCAATGGTATGACCAGAAGGCTGTTTTGGTTCAGTACCAACCAGGGCAGAAAGTGTGGGTCTTGGAGCCTGTGGCCCCAAGAGCACTCCAAGACAAATGGAGTGGAGCCCACATAATTGTTGAAAAGAAGGGAGAAGTCACCTACTTGGTTGACTTAGGCACTGCCAGGAGTCCCCTTAGGGTGCTCCATGTCAATCGCCTGAAACCCTACTATGACAGGGCTGATCTCACCCTGCTCATGGCAACAGATGAAGGACAGGAAGAAGAGAGTGACCCTCTCCCTGATCTCTTCTCTTCCACAGAACAAGATGCTCTAGTGGAAGGTGTAGTGTTAGCAGATTGTCTTACTGCTGAGCAGAAAGACCACTGCATAAATCTCCTGGGTCAGTTTTCTGAACTCTTTTCTACTGTGCCAGGCACCACTTCTTGGTGTGAGCACACTATAGATACTGGAGACAGCTTGCCTGTCAAAAGTAAGATCTATAGGCAGCCTGACCATGTCAGAGACTGCATAAAACAAGAGGTGCAGAAAATGCTTGAACAAGGAGTGGTTGAGCACTATATAAGTCCATGGGCCTTTCCTGTGGTACTTGTACCAAAACCTCATTCCAAAGATTGTAAAAGGGAAATGAGATTTTGTGTTGACTACAGAGGTCTCAACCAGGTAACCAAAACTGATGCTCACCCTATACCCAGGGCAGACGAGCTAATAGATACACTGGCATCTGCCAAGTATCTAAGCACCTTTGATTTGACTGCAGGGTATTAGCAGATCAAGTTATCAGAGGATGCAAAAGCAAAAACTGCATTTTCAACCATTGGAGGCCATTACCAATTCACAGTAATGCCTTTTGGATTAAAAAATGCACCTGCCACTTTTCAAAGGTTGGTGAACACAGTCCTGCAAGGGCTGGAAGCTTTTAGCGCAGCATATCTAGATTATATAGCTGTCTTTAGCTCCAGCTGGGATGATCACCTGGTCCACCTATGGAAAGTTTTGGAGGCCCTGCAAAAGGCAGGCCTCACTATCAAGGCTTCAAAGTGCCAGATAGGGCAAGGGAAAGTGGTTTATATGGGACACCTGGTAGGTGGAGAACAGATTGCACCACTTCAGGGGAAAATCCAAACTATTATAGATTGGGTTCCCCCTACAACTCAGACTCAGGTGAGAGCCTTTTTAGGCCTCACTGGGTACTACAGGAGGTTCATAAAGAACTATGACTCCATAGCAGCCCCTCTTAATTACCTCACTTCAAAGAAAATGTCTAAAAAGGTATTATGGACAGCAAACTGTCAGAAAGCTTTTGAGGAGCTCAAGCAGGCCATGTGCTCTGCACCTGTCCTGAAAAGCCCCTGTTACTCCAAACAATTCATTGTCCAAACTGATGCATCTGAATTAGGGGTAGGGGCAGTCTTATCACAACTTAATTCTGAGGGCCAGGATCAACATGATGCTTTTATCAGCAGAAGGTTGACCCCTAGAGAAAAGCGTTGGTCTGCCATAGAGAGGGAGGCCTTTGCTGTGGTCTGGGCACTGAAGAAGTTGAGGCCATACCTGTTTGGCACTCACTTCATTGTTCAGACAGACCACAAACCTCTACTTTGGCTAAAACAAATGAAAGGTGAAAGCCCTAAATTGTTGAGGTGGTCCATATCCCTACAGGGAATGGACTATACAGTGGAACACAGACCTGGAAGTACCCACTCCAATGCAGATGGGCTCTCCAGATATTTCCACTTAGACAATGAAGACTCATCAGGTCATGGCTAGTCTTATTGTCCTTCGTTTGGGGGGGGGTTGTGTAGGAAAGTACCATCTTGCCTGGCATGTTACCCCCATATTTCACTGTATATATGTTGTTTTAGTTGTATGTGTCACTGGGACCCTGCCAGCCAGGGCCCCAGTGCTCATAAGTGTGCCCTGTATGTGTTACCTGTGTTAAGACTAACTGTCTCACTGAGGCTCTTCTATCCAGAACCTCAGTGGTTATGCTCTCTCATTTCTTTCCAAATTGTCAAGTTTGTGGGCACCCTGGCACTAGCCAAGGTGCTCCCACAATGTTCAGGGAAACTTCCCTGGACTTTGTGAGTGCGGGGACACCATTACACGCGTGCACTATACATATGTCACAACATATGTATAGCGTCACAATGGTAACTCCGAACATTGCCATGTAACATGTCTAAGATCATGGAATTGTCACCTCAATGCCATTCTGACATTGGGGAGACAATTCCATGATCCCCCGAGTCTCTAGCACAGACCCGGGTACTGCCAAACTGCCTTTCCCGGGGTTTCACTACAGCTGCTGCTGCCAACCCCTCAGACAGGTTTCTGCCCTCCTGGGGTCCAGCCAGGCTTGTCCCAGGATGGCAGAACAAAGGAACTCCTCTGAGAGAGGGTGTTACACCCTCTCCCTTTGGAAAAAGGTGTTAGGGCTTGGGAGGAGTAGCCTCCCCCAGCCTCTGGAAATGCTTTCATGGGCACAGATGGTGCCCATTTCTGCATAAGCCAGTCTACACCGGTTCAGGGATCCCCCAACCCTGCTCTGGCGCGTAACTGGACAAAGGAAAGGGGAGTGACCACTCCCCTGACCTGCACCTCCCAGGGGAGGTGCCAAGAGCTCCTCCAGTGTGCTCCAGACCACTGCCATCTTGGAAACAGAGGTGCTGCTGGCACACTGGACTGCTCTGAGTGGCCAGGGCCAGCAGGTGACGTCAGAGACTCCTTCTGATAGGCTCCTGCAGGTGTTGCTAGCCTATCCTCTCTCCTAGCTAGCCAAACCTCCTTTTCTGGCTATTTAGGGTCTCTGCTTTGGGGAATTCCTTAGATAACGAATGCAAGAGCTCATCAGAGTTCCTCTGCATCTCTCTCTTCACCTTCTGCCAAGGAACCGACTGCTGACCGCACTGGAAGCCTGCAAAACTGCAACAAAGTAGCAAAGATAACCTCCTGAGTTGTCCTTCGGCGTCGTGGGACCTTACTTTGTGACTTCGGGTGAGCTCCGGTTCACTCCACTTTGTAGTGCCTGTTCCGGCACTTCTGCGGGTGCTGCTTGCTCCTGAGTCGGCTCTTTGTCTTGCTGGACGCACCCTCTGTCTCCTTTCGCAATTGGCGACATCCTGGTCCCTCCTGGGCCACAGCAGCATCCAAAAACCCTAACCGCCACCCTTGCAGCTAGCAAGGCTTGTTTGCAATCTTTCTGCACGGGAACACCTCTGCACGACTCTTCACGACCTGGGACATCCATCCTCCAAAGGGGAAGTTTCTAGCCCTTGTCGTTCTTGCAGAATCCACAGCTTCTACCATCCGGTGGCAGCTTCTTTGCACCCACAGCTGGCATTTCCTGGGCATCTGCCCACTCCCGACTTTATCGTGACTTTTGGACTTGGTCCCCTTGTTCCACAGGTACTCTTGTCTGGAAATCCATTGTTGTTGCATTGCTGGTGTTGGTCTTCCTTGCAGAATTCCCCTATCACGACTTCTGTGCTCTTTGGGGAACTTAGGTGCCCTTTGCACCCACTTTTCAGGGTCTCGGGTGGGCCTTTTTTCTAACCCTCACTGTTTCCTTACAGTCCCAGCGACCCTCTACAAGGTCACATAGGCTTGGGGTCCATTCGTGGTTCGCATTCCACTTCTAGAGTATATGGTTTGTGTTGCCCCTATCCCTATGTGCCCCCATTGCATTCTATTGTGACTATACATTGTTTGCACTGTTTTCTATTGCTATTGCTGCATATTTTGGTATTGTGTACATATATCTTGTGTATATTTGCTATCCTCATACTGAGGGTACTCACTGAGATACTTTGGCATATTGTCATAAAAATAAAGTACCTTTATTTTTAGTATATCTGTGTATTGTGTTTTCTTATGATATTGTGCAAGTAACACTAGTGGTACTGTAGGAGCTTCACTCGTCTCCTAGTTCAGCCTAAGCTGCTCTGCTAAGCTACCTCTTCTATCAGCCTAAGCTGCTAGACACCCCTCTACACTAATAAGGGATACCTGGGCCTGGTGCAAGGTGTAAGTACCTCTTGGTACCCACTACAAGCCAGTCCAGCCTCCTACACTTGCATACAGTATAATAGCGTGAAGTGGAGTGGCATAGAATGAAGACTCATACAGTGGAAAGTCATAGAGTGGAGCGGTGTAGAATGGAATAGCATACAGTGGAGTGTTGTAGAGTGGAGTGGCATACAGTGGGATAGAGTAAAGTGGAGTGGCATAAAGTACAATGATATAAAGTGGAATAGCGTACAATGGAGTAGCATCCTGTTGAGTGGCATACAGTGGAGTGACATAGACTGGAGTGGCATACAGTGGCTTGCAAACATTGTAATAGCATAGAGTGGAGTGGAGTAGAATGAAGTCTCATACAGTGGAGTGCTGTATAGTGGAGTGGCATCCAGTAGAGAGGCTTACAGTGGAGTGTTATAGAGTGGAGTGGCATACAGCGGGATTGAGTAAAGTGGAATGGCATGAGTGGGAAGTACAATCATATAAAGTGGAATAGTGTATATTGGAGTAGCATCCAGTGGAGTGGCTTACAGTGGAGTGACATACAGTGGAGTGACATAGACTGGAGTGGCATACAGTGCTTGCATACAGTGTAATAGCGGAGATTGTAGTGGCATAGAATGGAGTATCATACAGTGGAGAGGCACAGAGTGGAGAGGTGTAGAATGGGATAGCATACACTGGAGTGCTGTAGAGTGGAGTGGCATCCAGTGGAGTGGCATACAGTGGAGTGACCTGGAGTGGCATACAGTGGCTTGCATACAGTGTAAGAGTGTAGAGTGTAGTGGCGCAGAATGGAGTCTCATACAGTGGAGAGGCATAGAGTGGAGAAGTGGAGAATTGGATAGCATACAGTGGAGTGCTGTAGAGTGGAGTGGCATCCAGTGGAGTGGCATACAGTGGAGTGACATAGACTGGAGTGGCATACAGTGGCTTGCATACAGTGTAAGAGCGTAGAGTGGAGTGGCGTAGAATGGAGTCTCATACAGTAAAAAAGCATAGAGTGGAGAGGTGTAGAATGGGATAGCATACAGTGGACTGCTGTAGAATGGAGTGGCATACAGTGGAGTGACATAGACTGGAGTGGCATACAGTGGCTTGCATACAGTGTAAGAGCGTAGAGTGGAGTGGCGTAGAATGGAGTCTCATACAGTGGAGAGTGCAGGAAAGTACCATCTTGCCTGGCATGTTACCCCCATTTTTCACTGTATATATGTTGTTTTAGTTGTATGTGTCACTGGGACCCTGGTAACCCAGGGCCCCAGTGCTCATAAGTGTGCCTGAATGTGTTACCTGTGTAGTGACTAACTGTCTCACTGAGGCTCTGCTAATCAGAACCTCAGTGGTTATGCTCTCTCATTTCTTTCCAAATTGTCACTGACAGGCTAGTGACCATTTTTACCAATTTACATTGGCTTACTGGAACACCCTTATAATTCCCTAGTATATGGTACTGAGGTACCCAGGGTATTGGGGTTCCAGGAGATCCCTATGGGCTGCAGCATTTCTTTTGCCACCCATAGGGAGCTCTGACAATTCTTACACAGGCCTGCCACTGCAGCCTGAGTGAAATAACGTCCACGTTATTTCACAGCCATTTTACACTGCACTTAAGTAACTTATAAGTCACCTATATGTCTAACCTTTACCTGGTAAAGGTTAGGTGCAAAGTTACTTAGTGTGAGGGCACCCTGGCACTAGCCAAAGTGCCCCCACATTGTTCAGAGCCAATTCACTGAACTTTGTGAGTGCGGGGACACCATTACACGCGTGCACTACATATAGGTCACTACCTATATGTAGCTTCACCATGGTAACTCCGAATATGGCCATGTAACATGTCTATGATCATGGAATTGCCCCCTCTATGCCATCCTGGCATTGTTGGTACAATTCCATGATCCCAGTGGTCTGTAGCACAGACCCTGGTACTGCCAGACTGCCCTTCCTGGGGTTTCACTGCAGCTGCTGCTGCTGCCAACCCCTCAGACAGGCAGCTGCCCTCCTGGGGTCCAGCCAGGCCTGGCCCAGGATGGCAGAACAAAGAACTTCCTCTGAGAGAGGGTGTGACACCCTCTCCCTTTGGAAAATGGTGTGAAGGCAGGGGAGGAGTAGCCTCCCCCAGCCTCTGGAAATGCTTTGTTGGGCACAGATGTGCCCAATTCTGCATAAGCCAGTCTACACCGGTTCAGGGACCCCTTAGCCCCTGCTCTGGCACGAAACTGGACAAAGGAAAGGGGAGTGACCACTCCCCTGACCTGCACCTCCCCTGGGAGGTGTCCAGAGCTCCTCCAGTGTGCTCCAGACCTCTGCCATCTTGGAAACAGAGGTGCTGCTGGCACACTGGACTGCTCTGAGTGGCCAGTGCCACCAGGTGACGTCAGAGACTCCTGCTGATAGGCTCCTTCAGGTGTTAGTAGCCTTTCCTCTCTCCTAGGTAGCCAAACCCTCTTTTCTGGCTATTTAGGGTCTCTGTCTCTGGGGAAACTTTAGATAACGAATGCACGAGCTCAGCCGAGTTCCTCTGCATCTCCCTCTTCACCTTCTGATAAGGAAACGACCGCTGACCGCGCTGGAAGCCTGCAAACCTGCAACATAGTAGCAAAGACGACTACTGCAACTCTGTAACGCTGATCCTGCCGCCTTCTCGACTGTTTTCCTGCTTGTGCATGCTGTGGGGGTAGCCTGCCTCCTCTCTGCACCAGAAGCTCCGAAGAAATCTCCCGTGGGTCGACGGAATCTTCCCCCTGCAACCGCAGGCACCAAAAAGCTGCATTACTGGTCCCTTGGGTCTCCTCTCAGCACGACGAGCGAGGTCCCTCGAATCCAGCGACGCTGTCCAAGTGAACCCCACAGTCCAGTGACTCTTCAGCCCAAGTTTGGTGGAGGTAAGTCCTTGCCTCACCTCGCTGGGCTGCATTGCTGGGAACCGCGACTTTGCAGCTACTCCGGCCCCTGTGCACTTCCGGGGGAAATCCTTCGTGCACAGCCAAGCCTCGGTCCACGGCACTCTAACCTGCATTGCACGACTTTCTAAGTTGGTCTCCGGTGACGTGGGACTCCTTTGTGCAACTTCGGCGAGCACCGTTTCACACATCCTCGTAGTGCCTGTTTCTGGCACTTCTCTGGGTGCTACCTGCTTCAGTGAGGGCTTCTTGTCTTGCACGACGTTCCTTCTCTCTGCAGGTCCAATTTGCGACCTCCTGGTCCCTCCTGGGCCCCAGCAGCGTCCAAAAACGCCAAACGCACGATTTGCGTGTAGCAAGGCTTGTTGGCCTCCTTCCGGCGGGAAAACACTTCTGCACAACTCTCAAAGGCAAGAGGGATCCGTCCACCAAAGGGTAAGTCTCTAGCCCTTTTCGTTCCTGCAGAAACCTCAGCTTCTTCTGTCCAGTCGAAGCTTCTTTGCACCCGCAGCTGGCATTTCCTGGGCATCTGCCCATCTCCGACTTGCTTGTGACTTTTGGACTTGGTCCCCTTGTTCCACAGGTACCCTAGATTGGAAATCCACAGTTGTTGCATTGCTGGTTTGTGTCTTTCCTGCATTACTCCTCTAACACGACTCTTTTGTCCTTAGGGGAACTTTAGTGCACTTTGCACTCACTTTTCAGGGTCTTGGGGAGGGTTCTTTTGCTAACTCTCACTATTTTCTAATAGTCCCAGCGACCCTCTACAAGGTCACATAGGTTTGGGGTCCATTCGTGGTTCGCATTCCACTTCTGGAGTATATGGTTTGTGTTGCCCCTATCCCTATGTTTCCCCATTGCATCCTATTGTAACTATACATTGTTTGCACTGTTTTCTAAGACTATACTGCATATTTTTGCTATTGTGTATATATATCTTGTGTATATTTCCTATCCTCTCACTGAGGGTACACTCTAAGATACTTTGGCATATTGTCATAAAAATAAAGTACCTTTATTTTTAGTATAACTGTGTATTGTGTTTTCTTATGATATTGTGCATATGACACTAGGTGGTACTGTAGTAGCTTCACACGTCTCCTAGTTCAGCCTAAGCTGCTCTGCTAAGCTACCATTATCTATCAGCCTAAGCTGCTAGACACCCTATACACTAATAAGGGATAACTGGGCCTGGTGCAAGGTGCAAGTACCCCTTGGTACTCACTACAAGCCAGTCCAGCCTCCTACATTGGTGGCAGTGGTGGGATAAGTGCTTGAGACTACTTACCACTCTTGTCATTGTACTTTTCATAAGAGAAAAATATACAAAACAAGGTCAGTGTATATACACATAGCCAAAAAGTTTTGCATTTCCTCTTTTCACTCTTTTTTAAGTGCTGAAAAGTACTTCTAAAACTTTCAAAAAGTTCTTAAAAGTTTAAAAAGTTTTTTTTTCTGTCTTTCCAAAAAGTTCTGAAAACTTTTTTCTCTTTTTCTATCACTTTAACTCTCTCTAAAAAATGTCTGGCACAGGAAAAAATGTTGAACTGTCCAAACTTGCATATGATCACCTTAGCTGGAAAGGAGCAAGGAGTCTCTGCATAGAGAGAGGTTTGAGTGTAGGGAAGAATCCTTCCTTAGAACTGTTAATTAATATGCTTAGAGTACAGGATAAGGCCATAAGTGCCCAATCTGTAGAAAAAGTAGCTAATGGTTCTCAATCTGATCCAGGGACTCCCCCAGGAAAAGGTTCAGGAAAGAAACTTCTCAGCCTGCCCATTACTAGACAGTCTAGCATAGTTGGTACAGAGGTTGAATCACACCATACTGATGGTGTGCTCTCACATTATGCTGGTAGCCAAGCTGTTAGGGTGCCCTCTGTAAGGGACAGGTCTCCTTCTGTTCATTCCCATCATACCTCTGTATCTAGAAATGTCCCTCCCACCCACCCTGATGACAGATTGTTGGAAAGGGAGCTCAATAGATTGAGAGTGGAACAAACCAGACTGAAGCTCAAGAAGCAACAGCTGGATTTGGATAGACAGTCTTTAGAAATAGAGAGGGAAAGACAGAAGTTGGGTTTAGATACCCATGGTGGCAGCAGCAGTATTCCCCATAGTCATCCTGCAAAAGAGCATGATTCCAGGAATCTGCACAAGATAGTTCCCCCTTATAAGGAGGGGGATGACATTAACAAGTGGTTTGCTGCACTTGAGAGGGCCTGTGCTGTACAGGATGTCCCTCAAAAGCAGTGGGCTGCTATCCTATGGCTATCATTTACTGGAAAAGGTAGGGATAGGCTCCTTACTGTAAAAGAAAATGATGCTAATAATTTCCAAGTTCTTAAGAATGCACTCCTGGATGGTTATGGCTTAACCACTGAACAGTACAGGATAAAGTTCAGAGAGACCAAAAAGGAGTCTTCACAAGACTGGGTTGATTTCATTGACCAGGCAGTGAAGGCCTTGGAGGGGTGGTTACATGGCAGTAAAGTTACTGATTATGACAGCCTGTATAACTTAATCCTGAGAGAGCATATTCTTAATAATTGTGTGTCTGATTTGTTGCACCAGTACTTGGTGGACTCTGATCTGACCTCTCCCCAAGAATTGGGAAAGAAGGCAGACAAATGGGTCAGAACAAGAGTGAACAGAAAAGTTCATACAGGGGGTGACAAAGATGGCAACAAAAAGAAGGATGGTAAGTCTTCTGACAAGGGTGGGGACAAATCTAAAAATGAGTCTTCATCAGGCCCACAAAAACACTCTGGTGGGGGTGGTGGGTCCAAATCCTCCTTTAATCAGAACAAGGAAAAGAAACCATGGTGCTATTTATGTAAAATAAAAGGCCATTGGACAACAGATCCCAGTTGTCCAAAGAAAGGCACCACAGCTCCTACCACTACAACCCCTACTGCTACACCTAGTGTCCCTACTAATAGCAGTGGTGGTGGGAGCAAACCTACTAATAGCCAATCCAAGGGAGTAGCTGGGCTCACTTTTGGTAATTTAGTTGGGGTTGGTCTGATTAGGGAGACCACAGAGGCTACTTTAGTCTCTGAAGGGGCTATTGATTTAGCCACTTTGGTTGCTTGCCCCCATAACTTGGAGAAGTACAAGCAACTAACCCTAATAAATGGTGTTGAGGTCCAGGCCTACAGGGACACAGGTGCCAGTGTCACAATGGTGATTGAGAAACTGGTGCACCCTGAACAACACATACTTGGACACCAGTACCAAGTAACCGATGCTCACAACATAACACAAAGCCACCCCATGGCTGTTGTAAATCTCAACTGGGGGGGGGTAACTGGTCCAAAGAAAGTTGTGGTAGCTTCAGATTTACCTGTAGACTGTCTATTAGGGAATGATTTGGAGACATCAGCTTGGTCAGATGTGGAGTTGGAGGCCCATGCAGCAATGCTGGGCATCCCAGGGCATATTTTTGCTTTGACAAGGGCTCAGGCCAAAAAGCAAAAAGGACAGGGAAGCTTGGATCCTGGAACAATGGACCAAGTGCTCCCTAAAGCTAGGGCTAGTAGAAGCAAACCACTTCCTACTATCCCTCCCTCTACAGTGGATTCAACTTCTGAGGAAGAAGAATTCCCTCCCTGTGCAGAACCTACACCAGAGGAGCTGGAAGCAGACACTGCTGAGATTTTGGGTGAAGGGGGGCCTGCCAGAGAGGAGCTGAGTGTGGCACAGCAAACCTGTCCCACATTAGAGGGTCTCAGACAGCAAGCTGTCAAACAGGCTAATGGGGATGTCAGTGACTCTCACAGAGTTTACTGGGAGGACAACCTCTTGTACACTGAGCATAGGGATCCTAAACCTGGAGCTGCCAGGAGATTAGTGATTCCTCAGGAGTACAGAAAGTTCCTCCTAACACTGGCACATGACATTCCCTTAGCTGGGCACCTGGGTCAAATGAAAACTTGGGACAGATTGGTACCATTGTTTCATTGGCCTAGGATGTCTGAGCACACAAAGGAATTTTGTAAGTCCTGTGAAACCTGTCAAGCCAGTGGCAAGACAGGTGGCACCCCAAAGGCACCCCTTATCCCACTGCCTGTGGTCGGGGTTCCCTTTGAAAGGGTAGGGGTTGACATAGTTGGCCCCCTTGACCCTCCTACTGCTTCAGGCAATAGGTTTATCTTGGTGGTAGTGGACCATGCCACAAGATATCCTGAAGCTATTCCTTTAAGGACCACTACAGCTCCTGCAGTGGCAAAGGCCCTCCTGGGAATATTTTCCAGGGTGGGCTTCCCAAAGGAAGTAGTATCAGACAGAGGAAGCAATTTCACGTCTGCATACTTAAAGGCCATGTGGAAGGAGTGTGGTGTAACTTACAAGTTCACAACACCCTATCATCCACAAACAAATGGACTGGTGGAGAGATTTAATAAAACTCTCAAAGGCATGATTATGGGACTCCCTGAAAAACTCCGCAGGAGATGGGATATCCTTCTACCATGCCTCCTTTTTGCCTACAGGGAGGTACCCCAGAAAGGAGTGGGCTTCAGCCCCTTTGAACTTCTTTTTGGACACCCTGTTAGGGGTCCACTCACACTTGTAAAGGAGGGTTGGGAACAACCTTTAAAAGCTCCTAAGCAGGACATTGTGGATTATGTACTTGGCCTCAGATCAAGGATGGCTGAGTACATGAAAAAGGCCAGTAAAAACCTTCAGGCCAGCCAAGAGCTCCAGAAGCAATGGCATGATCAGAAGGCTGTTTTGGTTCAGTACCAACCAGGGCAGAAAGTGTGGGTCTTGGAGCCTGTGGCACCAAGAGCACTCCAAGATAAATGGAGTGGACCCCACACAATTGTTGAAAAGAAGGGTGAAGTCACCTACTTGGTTGACTTAGGCACTGCCAGGAGTCCCCTTAGGGTGCTCCATGTCAACCGCCTGAAACCCTACTATGACAGGGCTGATCTCACCCTGTTCATGGCAACAGATGAGGGACAGGAAGAAGACAGTGATCCTCTACCTGATCTCTTCTCTTCCACAGATCAAGATGCTCTTGTGGAAGGTGTAGTTTTGGCTGATTGTCTTACTGCTGAGCAGAAAGACAATTGCATAAATCTCCTAGGACAATTTTCAGAACTCTTCTCTACTGTGCCAGGCACCACTTCTTGGTGTGAGCACACTATAGATACTGGAGACAGTTTACCTGTCAAAAGTAAGATCTATAGGCAGCCTGACCATGTCAGGGACTGCATAAAGCAAGAAGTTCAGAAAATGTTGGAACTAGGAGTGGTTGAGCACTCTGACAGTCCATGGGCTTCTCCTGTGGTACTGGTACCAAAACCCAATTCTAAAGATGGAAAGAAGGAAATGAGGTTTTGTGTAGACTATAGAGGTCTCAACTTGGTAACCAAAACTGATGCTCACCCTATACCCAGGGCAGATGAGCTTATAGATACACTGGCATCTGCCAAGTATCTAAGCACTTTTGATTTGACTGCAGGGTATTGGCAGATCAAATTGTCAGAAGATGCTAAACCTAAGACTGCATTTTCTACCATTGGAGGACATTACCAGTTTACTGTAATGCCTTTTGGTTTGAAAAATGCAACAGCCACTTTTCAGAGGTTGGTGAACACAGTCCTGCAAGGGCTGGAAGCTTTCAGTGCAGCATATTTGGACGATATAGCTGTCTTTAGCTCCAGCTGGGATGATCACCTGGTCCACCTATGGAAAGTTTTGGAGGCTCTGCAAAAGGCAGGCCTCACTATCAAGGCTTCAAAGTGCCAGATAGGGCAGGGTAAGGTGGTTTATCTGGGACACCTTGTTGGTGGGGAACAGATTGCACCACTTCAGGGGAAAATCCAAACTATTATTGATTGGGTTCCCCCTACCACTCAGACTCAGGTGAGAGCCTTCCTAGGCCTCACTGGGTATTACAGGAGGTTCATTAAGAACTATGGCTCCATTGCAGCCCCTCTTAATGACCTCACATCCAAGAAAATGGCTAAAAAGGTATTGTGGACAGCAAGCTGTCAGAAAGCTTTTGAGGAGCTGAAGCAGGCCATGTGCTCTGCACCTGTCCTGAAAAGCCCTTGTTACTCTAAAAAATTCTATGTCCAAACTGATGCATCTGAATTAGGAGTAGGGGCAGTCCTAACACAACTTAATTCTGAGGGCCAGGATCAACCTGTTGCTTTTATTAGTAGGAGGTTGACCCCTAGAGAAAAGCGTTGGTCTGCCATTGAGAGGGAGGCCTTTGCTGTGGTCTGGGCTCTGAAGAAGTTGAGGCCATACCTGTTTGGCACTCACTTCATTGTTCAGACAGACCACAAACCTCTACTTTGGCTAAAACAAATGAAAGGTGAAAATCCTAAATTGTTGAGGTGGTCCATATCCCTACAGGGAATGGACTATACAGTGGAACATAGACCTGGGAGTAGCCACTCCAATGCAGATGGACTCTCCAGATATTTCCACTTAGACAATGAAGACTCATCAGGTAATGGCTAGTCTTATTGTCCTTCGTTTGGGGGGGGGTTGTGTAGGAAAGTACCATCTTGCCTGGCATGTTACCCCCATTTTTCACTGTATATATGTTGTTTTAGTTGTATGTGTCACTGGGACCCTGGTAACCCAGGGCCCCAGTGCTCATAAGTGTGCCTGAATGTGTTACCTGTGTAGTGACTAACTGTCTCACTGAGGCTCTGCTAATCAGAACCTCAGTGGTTATGCTCTCTCATTTCTTTCCAAATTGTCACTGACAGGCTAGTGACCATTTTTACCAATTTACATTGGCTTACTGGAACACCCTTATAATTCCCTAGTATATGGTACTGAGGTACCCAGGGTATTGGGGTTCCAGGAGATCCCTATGGGCTGCAGCATTTCTTTTGCCACCCATAGGGAGCTCTGACAATTCTTACACAGGCCTGCCACTGCAGCCTGAGTGAAATAACGTCCACGTTATTTCACAGCCATTTTACACTGCACTTAAGTAACTTATAAGTCACCTATATGTCTAACCTTTACCTGGTAAAGGTTAGGTGCAAAGTTACTTAGTGTGAGGGCTCCCTGGCACTAGCCAAAGTGCCCCCACATTGTTCAGAGCCAATTCACTGAACTTTGTGAGTGCGGGGACACCATTACACGCGTGCACTACATATAGGTCACTACCTATATGTAGCTTCACCATGGTAACTCCGAATATGGCCATGTAACATGTCTATGATCATGGAATTGCCCCCTCTATGCCATCCTGGCATTGTTGGTACAATTCCATGATCCCAGTGGTCTGTAGCACAGACCCTGGTACTGCCAGACTGCCCTTCCTGGGGTTTCACTGCAGCTGCTGCTGCTGCCAACCCCTCAGACAGGCAGCTGCCCTCCTGGGGTCCAGCCAGGCCTGGTCCAGGATGGCAGAACAAAGAACTTCCTCTAAGAGAGGGTGTGACACCCTCTCCCTTTGGAAAATGGTGTGAAGGCAGGGGAGGAGTAGCCTCCCCCAGCCTCTGGAAATGCTTTGTTGGGCACAGATGTGCCCAATTCTGCATAAGCCAGTCTACACCGGTTCAGGGACCCCTTAGCCCCTGCTCTGGCGCGAAACTGGACAAAGGAAAGGGGAGTGACCACTCCCCTGACCTGCACCTCCCCTGGGAGGTGTCCAGAGCTCCTCCAGTGTGCTCCAGACCTCTGCCATCTTGGAAACAGAGGTGCTGCTGGCACACTGGACTGCTCTGAGTGGCCAGTGCCACCAGGTGACGTCAGAGACTCCTGCTGATAGGCTCCTTCAGGTGTTAGTAGCCTTTCCTCTCTCCTAGGTAGCCAAACCCTCTTTTCTGGCTATTTAGGGTCTCTGTCTCTGGGGAAACTTTAGATAACGAATGCACGAGCTCAGCCGAGTTCCTCTGCATCTCCCTCTTCACCTTCTGATAAGGAAACGACCGCTGACCGCGCTGGAAGCCTGCAAACCTGCAACATAGTAGCAAAGACGACTACTGCAACTCTGTAACGCTGATCCTGCCGCCTTCTCGACTGTTTTCCTGCTTGTGCATGCTGTGGGGGTAGCCTGCCTCCTCTCTGCACCAGAAGCTCCGAAGAAATCTCCCGTGGGTCGACGGAATCTTCCCCCTGCAACCGCAGGCACCAAAAAGCTGCATTACCGGTCCCTTGGGTCTCCTCTCAGCACGACGAGCGAGGTCCCTCGAATCCAGCGACGCTGTCCAAGTGACCACCACAGTCCAGTGACTCTTCAGCCCAAGTTTGGTGGAGGTAAGTCCTTGCCTCACCTCGCTGGGCTGCATTGCTGGGAACCGCGACTTTGCAGCTACTCCGGCCCCTGTGCACTTCCGGCGGAAATCCTTCGTGCACAACCAAGCCTGGGTCCACGGCACTCTAACCTGCATTGCACGACTTTCTAAGTTGGTCTCCGGCGACGTGGGACTCCTTTGTGCAACTTCGGCGAGCACCGTTTCACGCATCCTCGTAGTGCCTGTTTCTGGCACTTCTCCAGGTACTACCTGCTTGAGTGTGGGTTCCTTGTCTTGCTCGACGTCCCCTCTCTCTGTAGGTCCAATTTGCGACCTCCTGGTCCCTCCTGGGCCCCAGCAGCGTCCAAAAACGTCAAACGCACGATTTGCGTGTAGCAAGGCTTGTTGGCATCCTTCCGGCGGGAAAATACTTCTGCACGACTCTCCAAGGCGAGTGGGATCCGTCCACCAAAGGGGAAGTCTCTAGCCCTTTTCGTTCCTGCAGAAACCTCAGCTTCTTCTGTCCAGTCGAAGCTTCTTTGCACCCGCAGCTGGCATTTCCTGGGCATCTGCCCATCTCCGACTTGCTTGTGACTTTTGGACTTGGTCCCCTTGTTCCACAGGTACCCTAGATTGGAAATCCACAGTTTTTGCATTGCTGGTTTGTGTCTTTCCTGCATTATTCCTCTAACACGACTCTTTTTTCCTTAGGGGAACTTTAGTGCACTTTGCACTCACTTTTCAGGGTCTTGGGGAGGGTTCTTTTGCTAACTCTCACTATTTTCTAATAGTCCCAGCGACCCTCTACAAGGTCACATAGGTTTGGGGTCCATTCGTGGTTCGCATTCCACTTCTGGAGTATATGGTTTGTGTTGCCCCTATCCCTATGTTTCCCCATTGCATCCTATTGTAACTATACATTGTTTGCACTGTTTTCTAAGACTATACTGCATATTTTTGCTATTGTGTATATATATCTTGTGTATATTTCCTATCCTCTCACTGAGGGTACACTCTAAGATACTTTGGCATATTGTCATAAAAATAAAGTACCTTTATTTTTAGTATAACTGTGTATTGTGTTTTCTTATGATATTGTGCATATGACACTAGGTGGTACTGTAGTAGCTTCACACGTCTCCTAGTTCAGCCTAAGCTGGTCTGCTAAGCTACCATTATCTATCAGCCTAAGCTGCTAGACACCCTATACACTAATAAGGGATAACTGGGCCTGGTGCAAGGTGCAAGTACCCCTTGGTACTCACTACAAGCCAGTCCAGCCTCCTACAGAGAGGAAAAGAGTGGAGCGGTGTAGAATGGAATAGCATACATTGGAGTGCTGTAGACTGGAGAGGCATCCAGTGGAGTGGTATACACTGGAGTGGTATAGAGTGGAGTAGCGTACAGTGGAGTGGCATACAGTGGAGTGTTGTAGAGTGGAGTGGCATAAAGTGGGTTAGAGTAAGTGGAGTGGCATACTGTACAATGACATAAAGTGGAATAGCATACAGTGGAGTAGCATCCAGTGGAGTGGCATACAGTGGAGTGAAATAGACTGGAGTGGCATACAGTGGCTTGCATACAGTGTAATAGCGTAGAGTGGAGCGGCAGAGAATGGAGTCTCATACAGTGGAGAGGCATAGAGTGGGATTCCGACCCCCCCTACCGCCATCCAGTTCCCGGCGGTCCGCCCGCCGGGAACGGATGGCGGTGGGGGGGTCGCGGGGCCCCTGGGGGCCCCTGCAGTGCCCATGCCACTGGCATGGGTACTGCAGGGGCCCCCGTAAGAGGGCCCCTACAAGTATTTCACTGTCTGCTTGGCAGACAGTGAAATACGCGACGGGTGCAACAGCACCCGTCGCACCTTCCCACTCCGCCGGCTCGATTACGAGCCGGCATCCTTGTGGGAAGGGAGTTTTTCCCTGGGCTGGCGGGCGGTCTTTTGGCGACCGCCCGCCAGCCCAGGGAAAAACTTAGAATACCCTCCGCGGTCTTTCGACCGCGGAGTGGTATTTCGGAGGGGGGAACTCTGGCGGGCGGCCTCCGCCGCCCGTCAGGGTCAGAATGACCCCCACAGTGTCTTGCACACAGTGTAATAGCGTAGAGTGGAGTGGTGTTGAATGGAGTCTCATACAGTGGAGAGGTATAGAGGGAGCAGTGTAGAATGGGATAGCATACAATGGAGTACTGTAGAGTGGAGTGGTATCCAGTGGAGTGGCATACAGTGGAGTGGTATACAGTGTAATAGCATAGAGTGGAGTGGCATACAGTGGCTTGTATACATTGTAACAGTGTAGAGTGGAGTGGTGTAGAATGGAGTCTCATACAGTGGAGAGGCATAGAATAGAGCGGTGTAGAATGGGATAGCATACAGTGGAGTGCTGTAGAGTGGAGTGGCATCCAGTGGAGTGGCATACAGTGGAGTGACATAGACTTGAGTGGTATACAGTGGCTTGCATACAGTGAAATAGCGTACAGTGGAGTAGTGTAGAATGGAGTTTCATACAGTGGAGAGGCATAGAGTGGAGTGGTGTAGAATGGTATAGCACACAGTGGAGTGCTGTAGAGTGGAGTGGCATACCCTGGAGTGGTGCAGTGTGGAGTAGCGTACAGTGGAGTGGCATACAGTGGAGTGTTGTAGAGTGGAGTGGCGTAGAATGGAGCCTCATACAGTACAGTAGAGAGGCGTAGAGTGGAGCGGTGTGGAATGGGATAGCATACAGTACAGTGGCTACAGTGGCATGGCATATGGATGTATATAAACGTTAGCAGCAATCTAGATTATGGGGAGCAGAGTAAAGTAAAACAGCGAAATGCACTGCCTTTTGCTTCTCCAGATTCACCAATCAATGCAGGGCCACATATCGTGGCCTTGCGGTCTTTTGTAACTCTGACTTAAGTATTGCGTTGACATGGGACACCATGAGTGACACAAGGGACGGCAATCCAATAATACAGCTAGACCTTAGTTATATTTTGGCTCATGGTATACCATATCTTTGCAGGATACTGTAGTACATTGTGATGACAAATCAGTATATAATTGGGTAATGGTTGTTTTTTGAGAATGAAAAGGCAGCCATATTTTTGTTTTATTTCTCTGTGGCTGTGTTCAGTGTTAGGGCCTTAGATTTTGGTAAGTTGAAGGTCCCTAACTATTACCACTTTATTAAAGCGGTAATAACTATGGACATATATTTATATTTTTTATATATTTGAAATAAGTTTACAGCTATGTAACACAAAACGTTCACAAAATTTGGTGAAGTTCAAATGCTTTATAACTGAAAAATAATTACCCTACTTAACTACAGTATCCAAAAAGCATATTCTATGCACCATAATGTATAATGATGCCAAGTTTTATGTAAATCCATTCAGCCATTTTCGTGCTAAGTCAAATGCAATAGTCTATGGAAAATGCATTGGTGGAAAAACTCATTTTGGGACCCCCTTTTATCTTTGCATCCCCCTACGACTCACCACAAAAGTTTACATCATCGCACAATGTAGAGAATGCTATAGGTCCGGAACGTTTTGTGGTGATTTGTCAAATAGGGGGAACATATTAGGGAGTTTTTATCCAAGTCATTCCTATACTTGGGAATATCTTTTGGGAATACTAACTATAACTACAGAGTGGCAATCAGATTTACTGTGATGTCTTCCTTTTTATTTATTGTATTTGTTATGTATTTGTTTATTGGCTTACATAATGATGTGACCATGAATGTGTTTTTTAGTTATTTATGTACTAATTCTGAAACTTTATGTATGCAGTCTAGTTTATTATTTGGGCTTCCATGCAACTTTAGTAGGATTGTATCACATATGGAGCTCAACATCAATGAAAAACAAAAATACAATTATTATTTTTTCCTAATGATGAATTATCATGTCCTCCATATAGTAGTTTGTGTAGCTCACTGCCAGGTCGCCTTTCCCTTTAGTTGCACAGACTATGTAGGGAAGATGTTTTTTGTTTGGTTTGTTGGGCACAGTTTTATTTTGTGAGTCAGAGAATATGCAAAGAAAACGTATGTAGATTATGATGTGTTCTATTTGTTTATAGATCTCCATAATGTGCCCATACGTGGGTCATTCAGTTGTTATGTAGTAAATCTGAATGTTTGCATATGCCGTCTGGTTTACTCTTTGGGT
Organism: Pleurodeles waltl; assembly: GCF_031143425.1. NCBI lineage: Eukaryota > Metazoa > Chordata > Amphibia > Caudata > Salamandridae > Pleurodeles > Pleurodeles waltl. The sequence continues at coordinate 7,883,277 of NC_090438.1, read as the reverse complement.
TTCCTTGCTCCTTTTCCTTGAGTGTGGTACATATAAAGCCAAGGTGTGTGAAAGGCAAGCATTGGTTTTGTTATAGAAATGTAGATTATTATCTTTCCTAGTGGCTAATTATTGTGTCCTTAAATAGTAGCTAGTGTGTCTCACTGCTAGGGCAATGTTCCATTTGTTAGTCTGGGGTGCATAAGAAAGATGGGTTTTGTTTGGCTTGTGGGGCCAGTTTTAATTTGTGAGCCAGAGTGCATGCAAAGAAAGTGTATGTAGCTAAGGACGTATTCTATTTGTTATGTATTTGTTTATAAGTTTCCATTAGCAAGTGACCGTAAATGGGTCTTTTCAGCTGATTCATGTACTAGTCTGAAACTTTACATCTGCAGTATTGTTTATTTTTTGACTTCCTTGCTACTTTTAGTAGCATTGTGCTACAAGATATCACTGGGTTGTTGGCCCTTGTAACTTCTCCTCTCAGTTGGGAATTTCACTCATGGAAAAACCTGCTCTGCTGTAATCAGGCATCGAATCACACCCGACATACTACGTGTCTCAGATGGACCCTAATGATTAAGCATGCCACCAACTAGTGAGTGTTTGGGACATCACAGAAGTAAGAGACTTGGTAGTGTGCTCGCTTCTTGTCTAGGCAAAAACTACCAAGTCTCGATATGTTAAAAAACTAGACACCAGGGGAGTACAGGATTGCGTGACTTTCGTTGTCCCAAATAGGTTTTCTTACAATGCTCTGCAAGCCTCAAAAGGTGACTAAAATCACAAATTGTTCATGAATTTCTGTACCATGTTCTTCCACAAACAGAAATAAGCGACACATTTCCTACTACCCAACATTCCCAGATAAAACTGATACCGGGTGCCCACAGCAGTCACCCTCAAAATGTCTAAAAAGCTTGCCCCTTTGTACCCTCGTTGGTTCTTCCTCAATTTTTACATGTTTTTGGCCTTTCCCTGTCAAAGGCAGTTGGCCCAGCCACACATGTGGGGTATCATTTTTATCAGGGGAATGCTGAGTGGTATGAAATGTGTGGGTCCCCTCAAATTCCTGAATTGTCCCTCACAGAAATGTGAAGTAAATGTGTTTTAGACACATATTGAGGTTTGCAAGGGAGTCTGGGTAAGAACCTGTGCTGAGAGCCACACATGTTACCCCCATCCTGAATTCCACAACCTGTCTACTTTTAAAAAATGCACAGGTTTTGTAGGTGTCCGTAGGTGCTCTCTGAGCTAGAGTCCAAAATCCACAGCTAGGTACATTGCAAAAAAGAAGTTAGTTTTCGGTGGAAAAATGTGATGTGTTTACGTTGCATTTTGGGCCATTTCCTGTCATGGGCACTAGGCCTTTCCACAGAAGTGAGGTACCATTTTTATGAGGTGAATTGAGGAAACGCTGGGTGGAAGGTAGTTTATGGTTCCCCTCAGATTTCAGAACTTTGCATCACACAAATGTGAGAGAAATGTGTTCTTAGGTACATTTTGAGATTTGCAAGGGATTTTGGGTAAGAAAATGCGTTGAGAGCGACACAAGTCACCCCATCCTGTATTTCTCTAGGTGTGTGGACTTCAAAGATGTACATGTTTGCTAGGTTTCCTTAGGTGTCGGTTAAGTGAGAACCCAAAATCCACAGCTACGCACATTGCAAAAAAAATAGGTCAGTTTTCAGTGGAAAAATGTGATGTGTCCACGTTCTGTTTTGGGCCATTACCTGTTGCAAATACTAGACCTAACCACACAAGTGAGGTACCACTTGTATTGGGAGGCTTGAGGGAATGCTGGATGAAAGAAAGTTTTGGTTCCCCTCAGATTCCAGAACCTTCCTTCATTGAAATGTGAAGAAAATATGTTTTTTAGGCAAATGTTGAGGTTTGCAAGGAGTTCTATTTAAAGGAATGTGGTGAGAGCCACACAAGTCACCCATGGGTGTCTAGTTTTAAAAAATATGCGTTTGCTAGGTTTCCCTAGGTGCCAGCTGAGCTAGATCCCAAAATCCACAGCTAGGCACTTTACAAATAAAGGTTCAGCTTTCAGTGGAAAAATGTGATGGGTCCACATTGCGTTTTGGGACGTTTCCTGTCGCAGGCACAAGGCCAACCCAAACAAGTGAGGTACAATTGTTATCGGGAGACTTGGGGGTACACGGAATAGCAGAATAAGTGTTATTACCAATTCTCTTTCTCTACATTTGTGCCTTCCAAATGTAAGACGGTGTGTAAGAAAGCGGTCACTTTGAGAAATGCCCTCTACTTCACACGCTAGTAAGGGTGCTCACAAATTCAGAGATGTGCAAATAACCACTGCATTAATCTCCATATCTTATGCCCAGTTCGGAAATACATAGGTTTCTTTGATGCCTATTTTCATTCCTTATATTTTACTAATTGGATTGCTGTATTCCCAGTACACAATTAAAACCCATTGCAAGGTGCAGCTCAGTTATTGGCTCTGGGTGCCTTTAGTTCTTGGTGAACCTACAAGTCCTATATATACCCACAACCAGAAGAGTCCACGGACGTAACTGTGTATTGCTTTTGAAAATCTGCCATAGTTAAAAAAGTTATAGATGAAAACATAGACAGAAATGGCTGTTTTTTTAATCTCAATTTCAATATTATTTTATTTCAATTTGTACTTTTTTATAAGAAAACCTTGAAGGATCTACACACCCCTTGCTAGATTTGCAACTTTGTCTACTTTTCAGAAATATATAGCTTTCTGGGATCCACCATCAGTTTCACACCCATTTCTGTCACTAACTGGAAGGAGGCTGAAAGCATAAAAAATAGGAAAATGTGGTATGTCCCAGTAAAATGCCAAAACTGTGTTGAAAATGTTTGTTTTCTGATTCTAGTCTGTCTGTTGCCTAGGGTGGGTATGTGGTGATTTAAGCGCCACAAACCCTTCATTGATGCCATTTGCAGGGAAAAGAAACAGATGTTGTTGCCAGTTTTTCCTGAAAAACTCAAAGTTTAGCTGTAATTAGGTACGTTCTCGGTCCTCTACAAGGGAATCCACAAAGCCTGGAGAACTTTAGAATCCCCAGGATGTTGGAAAAAAGGACACACAGTTGAAATAACAAAGGTATGGGGGCCTCAACACAAACTACCTCATATAGCCCCCCAAAAAAGACAGCACGTATGGGGAAAGCTTAGCAGTGTAGGGATTAAACCATATGTATCGAGTGTGATGTGCATAGTCATGGGGTCAACACTCGAAGGTATGTTTAATCCATTGTTTTACAGAATCTATCATTTCAAATGATTATTCCATCCCAAGAGAATGATGTTTTATTAGGGAGCTTCTGAAATACTCAGTGCACCTACAGCAATGATCCAATTCCAAGAGGGAGTTGGACCTCTACAGTTGTTCATCCCTTTTAGTGGTGTGAGGACTGCCCACAGCCCGCTGCATGTTTTATTCTGCTTGGGGGCTCTCTACGACCGACGCTTTCACAGACATCACAGAGTCCAGGAGATTATTTATTTAAAGAGAGGCACATTTAGACCCATGTCTTCTGACCCCCATTCTCTGAGCATAAGAATTACACTTACCAAGGGAGCACATGACTGCCACCGACAGGAAGGAGAGAGCGGTCTTCATGGCTGAGAGACGGCTGAGTATTGAGATTTAATCTAGAAAAGGTCTGATCTCAAGGTGTCTTTCTAAGCCCAGAGCTCCAGTATTTACGCTGGAAGCCGCCGTCCCTCCCCTCTCAGCAGATCTGATGACAGATCCTGAGGCAGCTCTACCAGTTTGGTTCTTGGCAGGAGGATGAGTCAATGTTGACTAAACAGGTGACTGTTTCCCCCACCTTCTGTCTCGTGCTCCTTGCAACTGGAGGAGATAAAAACTGCAATTGGCATCTTTCTGTTTGTTGTCCTTAAGGGCAGAGCACGTAAGCCATGGACATCATTCATTATACATTGCACCCTGCCCTCTGGGCTGTCCGAGCCTACCCTAAAGTTGACTATATGCACGGAAAAGGAAGGTTTGGGCCTGGCAAAAGGTTTATTTTGCCAGGTAGGCATGGCAGCATACATTTGCACACATAAACTCTGCAATGGCAGGCCTGGGACATGTTTAAAGGGCTAGTTCAGTGGGTGGCACAATCAGTGCTGCTGGCCTAATAGCAGCTTTAAATTTACAGGCCCTGGGCACGAGTAGTGCACTTTACAAGGGACCTATAAGTAAATGAAATATGCTGATTGGGTATAAGCCAATGTTACCACGTTGAGTTGTGAAAGCACAAGTACATTAGCACTGATTAGCAGTGGTAAAGTGAACAGCGATAGTGAGGTGGATGGCGGTGCGAGTACTTCTGCCCAAGGGAGTGACACTTCGGGTGGGAATGCTTTTTTACAAGAACTAATGAGGATGAAACGAGGCAAATATGTCCAAAGCAGAGGAATATCACATACAAAAAAAACAGGAGGGGTAGGAGAGGAGCAGGTGGTCAAGGCAAAAGATCAACATGGTGTCAAAACGAGATCTCGGGCCAAGAAAATATAGGGGTAGACGGTTAATCATCGATTAATGTGATTAATCTTTCCAAGGTTGAATTGACGTTAGGGGTTAGGAGTCTCCTGGCTAAAGGTCTTAATTTTTGTCCTAAAACTTTTGGTGATCCCTGTAGATATAAAATTGATTTATTTAGGTTTGTTCGTAAACTTAAATTAAAAAAACATTTTCAACTGAATCCGTTTGATAGCTCGATTCCGGATGAAGCTACATCTTCTTTGAGTACATTGTCTATTGAAGAAGTGTATGATACAGCACTTCTTTTATCTATAGCTGAACGAGATGAAGAGCCTGATATTCTTTCAAGGGTACTACATGATTTGGACGTAGTATCCAGTAGACGTATCTCTAGTGGCTTGAAAAGAAAGTCGTGTTGGACTCCGAGATCTGTAGGCATGAATTCTTTTGATAAGTTCTTTGACCTGGTTTGTCAAGACTGTGACAATTATCTAACTAAGAACAACTATAGACAATTAAAAAAAAATATGAATACAGAGGAATTAGCTGCACTGGAAAAACTCAGACATGACAAAGACATTATTATTAGGCAAGCGGATAAAGAGGGGAATGTTGTTCTCATGAACAAGATAGACTATGACAATGAGATTTTGTCACAATTGAATGATAGGACATGTTATGAGAAGATCATTGGTAATTCCATTCCCAACCTTATGCACATAATCAACAAGAGGTTACTTGCTTGGCAACAACAGGGGCTACCTAGCAAGGACGAATATCTCTATCTGAAGGTAGACCATCCTAGATATCCTTGTCTCTATACACTACCGAAAATACACAAAGGATTACCTTTCCCACCGGGTAGACCAATTGTTTCTGGTATACTAGGTCCCACTGAGAGACTGTCTGAATTTGTGGATTGTTTTTTTGCAACCTTTGGTTCAAAATCTCCCATCTTTTATCAAGGAAACTACACATATTCTCAGTATTTTGAATGATGTGGAATGGGAGAGCAATATGTTATTAGTTACATTGGACGTGGTATCTTTATGTACCTGCATCAATCATGAATTAGGACAGGAAGCTATTCGATATTTTCTAAATAAAAGATCAGCAAGTCTTTGGGAACATACCACAATGGTAATTGAGATGATGAGTTTGATTCTCAATAATAATTTTTTTCTGTTCAATAATGATTGGTTTAGACAAAAACGGGGTGTTGCGATGGGCTCCAAATTTTCTCCCTCCTATGCGAATCTTTTAATGGCGTGGTTTGAACACAAATGGGTTTGGGGTCCTGAATCCACTCAATGACAAACTCATATATTATTTTGGGGTCGTTACATAGACGATTGTTTTTTGATTTGAACCAGTGGAGAGCAGAAATTGATGGAATTTTGTACCTTTTCAATTTCAAATTCCATGTATGTTGAATTCACTTATCAATTTAGTTTGGTTAGTATTGAATTCCTGGATGTAGAACTTTTCTTTGCGGGTGGTAGAATCCAAAGTAGACTCTTCCGTAAAGCTAAAGCATGCAACTCTATTCTTCATGCTGAGAGTGCACACCCCAGACATCAAGTAGTTTCAATTCCCTTTGGAGAGCTTACAAGGGCACGACGTAACTGTAGTTTGGATGATGAGTTTTTAGACCATGTGGTTGATATGGGTAGGAGATTTAAGGCACGGGGTTACTCCAACAAGGTAGTTAAGAGGGCACAGTTGAGAGCCAAACAATTGAATAGAAGTGACACCTTGAGAACCAAAGATCGAAATAGTGTGGGAAAGGAGAAATCCAATAAGGTTCAATTTATAACAGATTACAATGATGCTTCTCTGATTTTAAGAAGATTTATGATTAAACATTGGAATATATTACTCCAAGACGAATCAATGAAAAATCTAATACCAGAAAGAATACCTACATGGTATCGGAAAGGTAGAACTTTAAAGAATATGTTGAGTCCTAGTTTTACTACTACTTCTCCCAGCAAAACTTGGCTATCCACACGAGGAACAGGTTTTTATTGCTTTTGACTGCCTGCATGTGCAAGCGATGTGCGGCCTTACAGTGCATGGCGCAGCGAGTAATGTATGCAAGGTGGGTGTTCCCACACAAATTGTAAGGCAACACTAAGCAGTGGTACTTGCAAACAGCGTCACACAGCATCCTGCAGTTTAAGGCAACAATGAGGATGTATCAGAATGCTATGCATGATCGACGCGCGTGAGAGAACCCATGCAGTGCCATCAACTCAAATAGACGTCAGATCTAGCACACTGAAGCAAGCTCTCTCAGCCACGGAGACAGTCATGCTGCATTAATGACAGCCACATTGAAGGTATAGTTGTTATGTCACTCATACAGCATACAGAACATGGGGATAGAAATGTGAGACCCATTTTCCATATGTTTTAGGAGGATGATTTATATGTAGTCATGTGTCCGTTTCATTTTGTATTGTTTGTCGCAGACTTCAGTTCTTTCCCTTGTAACTTGGTGTAGGAAAGTACCATCTTGCCTGGCATGTTACCCCCATTTTTCACTGTATATATGTTGTATTAGTTGTATGTGTCACTGGGACCCTGCCAGCCAGGGCCCCAGTGCTCATAAGTGTGCCTGACTGTGTTACCTGTGTATATGACTAACTGTCTCACTGAGGCTCTGCTATCCAAAACCTCAGTGGTTATGCTCTCTCATTTCTTTCCAAATTGTCACTAACAGGCTAGTGACCAATTTTACCAATTCACATTGGCATACTGGAACACCCTTATAATTCCCTAGTATATGGTACTGAGGTACCCAGGGTATTGGGGTTCCAGGAGATCCCTATGGGCTGCAGCATTTCTTTTGCCACCCATAGGGAGCTCTGACAATTCTTACACAGGCCTGCCACTGCAGCCTGAGTGAAATAACGTCCACGTTATTTCACAGCCATTTACCACTGCACTTAGGTAACTTATAAGTCACCTATATGTCTAACCTTTACCTGGTAAAGGTTGGGTGCTAAGTTACCTAGTGTGTGGGCACCCTGGCACTAGCCAAGGTGCCCCCACATCGTTCAGGGCAAATTCCCCGGACTTTGTGAGTGCGGGGACACCATTACACGCGTGCACTACACATAGGTCACTACCTATGTGTAGCTTCACAATGGTAACTCCGAATATGGCCATGTAACATGTCTAAGATCATGGAATTGCCCCCTCTATGCCATCCTGGCATTGTTGGTACAATCCCATGATCCCACGGGTCTGTAGCTCAGACCCGGGTACTGCCAAACTGTCTTTTCAGGGGTTTCACTGCAGCTGCTGCTGCTGCCAACCCCTCAGACAGGTTTCTGCCCTCCTGGGGTCCAGCCAGGCTTGGCCCAGGAAGGCAGAACAAAGGACTTCCTCAGAGAGAGGGTGTTACACCCTCTCCCTTTGGAAAAAGGTGTGAAGGCAGGGGAGGAGTAGCCTCCCCCAGCCTCTGGAAATGCTTTCATGGGCACAGATGGTGCCCATTTCTGCATAAGCCAGTCTACACCGGTTCAGGGACCCTTAGCCCTGCTCTGGCACGAAACTGGACAAAGGAAAGGGGAGTGACCACTCCCCTGACCTGCACCTCCCCAAAGGTGAACTGTATAGGATGTCAGTCATTTACATTTTGTGTGTATGTGACCGTTGTGTTATAGGCATTACATTTGTAGTGTATTTTTCTGTGTCCTGATTGGTATATCATTAATGCTCCATGAGGCGACATTCTTCTTCTGATATTTAGAGCTAAAGGTGTGCAGAAATGAATAGCCAGACCATGATGTGGTGTTTGTTATCAGTGTTTATTTACAATAGTTCATTAAGTGGTGATGGTGATAATTATGAAAAGAAATTGTTTACAATGTGTTGGCGCCTACGCACTCCAGCAGCTGTGTTTGGTTGTTCCCCCTCCTGTTGCAGGCCAGCATCCTCCTCTTCCTCGTATTCAGGCATGTATGGATCTGGTTCGAGGAGGGGAATGTTCCTTTTGACACAAATGTTGTGCAATATTGCACATGTGAGGATGATCCTACAGACCATCTCGGGGGTAGGCTACCACCAGTGATGTCGAGGCAGCGGAACCTTGACTTGAGGATGCCGAAGGTCCGCTCGACAATGCTGCGTGTCCTCTTATGGGCGTCGTTGTATGCCCGCTATGCAGCAGTACTCGGGTTGCCAAATGGTGTCATTATCCATGGCTGGATGCCATATCCCTGATCAGCTGAAAGAGAAAAAGAATGGGATCATGTTGATGTAGCTTGCGCTATTGAAAAGACCTTCAATGGCAGTAGTTGTCTTGTGTTGTCTGTGACTATTTAGTGTACTAATGTGACATCCTATACTTGTAGGCTATACCATCTGCATTGTGTTGTTTCCTTGGCTGAGTAAGTGTTTGTCATCAGTATGTTTTGGGATTTTCAGTGCAGTGTGCCCTCCCTAGCATTGTGACTTGTGATACAGGTGTCCTTGTGTCTTCACTTGGGGTGAGTAGATAGTTCAATGTAGAGTTTCATTTATAAGTGTTGTTAGCACGTTCATCTGAAAGTACCCTGGACATCCCATACCTTTAGACTTAGGCAGTGTATTAATGTAAAGGTAATTGGGACACTTACAATTTGCAAGGTGACATTTCGGCTACCACACTCATTAATGTCTTCACATTAGGCTGTACAGTAAATTCCGATGTGTGACAGGTTCAATGGTGACTTAAGAAACATGGCTAGTGATGTCAGGACCTCAGTGTGTTCCTGTCTAGATGTTGCTGTTGTGGTGTGTGTGTTGTGTGTCCTAGAGGGTTGCTGTGCAGTGTGTATATTAGTAGGTTTTTGTACTTACCAACAAGTAGTCCATTGCCATACCGTCCATCCTGGAAGTGTTGGTTGATGGTAGAGTGACAGAAGATGAATGAGTCATGTACACTCCCAGGATATTTAGCCACGATGTTGGTGATCAATCCCTGGTGATCGACTATGGCCTGCACGTTGATTGAATGTGTGTGCTTCCTGTTGTGGTAGAGGTGTTCAGTTGCAGCAGGTGGCACAAGGCGTACATGTGTGCAGTCGATTGCACCAAGGACGTGTGGGAAGCCACTGATTGCGTAGAACCCCTGTTTTGTTTCCTGCTGCTTCTGCTGTGTGTTAGGGAAGCAGATGTGGCGGGGTGTCAGGCGAATGATGGCGTCCAGTACTTTGGGCAGAAATGCGGAGAATGATGGTTGTGATATTCCGCCAACCAGGGCACCAGTTGTTTGAAAAGAGCCACTTGCCAGCATGTGAAGTACGGCAAGCAGCTTTGTTTCTGTTGGTATGGTGTGGGGTGTCACCAAAGTGGGGGCCAACTGCTGTTCAATGTTTCTCAGCAGCTGCTGTATGGCATGCCAGTTCAACCGGTACCTCTGGATAATGTCATGTTCCCTGAGGCCCTGAAGGGTTGTTCTTGGGCAGAATATCCTCTCCTGCCTTCTGCGCTGCCTTTGGGGTCCCTGCTGGTGTTGTTGTAGCTGCTGTTCTTGCTGCTGGGCTCTGCGTCTGCGTGCACGCTGTGAGAAAGTAGCCTCTTTCTAGCCTTGTTACCCCCACTTTTGGCCTGTTTGTGAGTGTATGTCAGGGTGTTTTCACTGTCTCACTGGGATCCTGCCAGCCAGGGCCCAGTGCTGATAGTGAAAACCCTATGTTTTCAGTATGTTTGTTATGTGTCACTGGGACCCTGCTAGCCAGGACCCCAGTGCTCATAAGTTTGTGACCTATATGTATGTGTTCCCTGTGTGGTGCCTAACTGTCTCACTGAGGCTCTGCTAACCAGAACCTCAGTGGTTATGCTCTCTCATTTCTTTCCAAATTGTCACTAACAGGTTAGTGACCAATTTCACCAAATTTACATTGGCATACTGGAACACCCTTATAATTCCCTAGTATATGATACTGAGGTACCCAGGGTATTGGGGTTCCAGGAGATCCCTATGGGCTGCAGCATTTCTTGTGCCACCCATAGGGAGATCTGACAATTCTTACACAGGCCTGCCAGTGCAGCCTGAGTGAAATAACGTCCACGTTATTTCACAGCCATTTACCACTGCACTTAAGTAACTTATAAGTCACCTATATGTCTAACCTTTATCTGGTAAAGGTTGGGTGCTAAGTTACTTAGTGTGTGGGCACCCTGGCACTAGCCAAGGTGCTCCCACATTGTTCAGGGCAAATTCCCCAGACTTGCGGGGACACTATTACACGCGTGCACTATACATATGTCACGACATATGTATAGCGTCACAATGGTAACTCCGAACATGGCCATGTAACATGTCTAAGATCATAGAATTGTCACCCCAGTGCCATTCTGGCATTGGGGCGACAATTCCATGATCCCCCGAGTCTCTAGCTCAGACCCGGGTACTGCCAAACTACCTTTCCCGGGGTTTCACTGCAGCTGCTGCTGCTGCCAACCCCTCAGACAGGTTTCTGCCCTCCTGGGGTCCAGCCAGGCCTGGCCCAGGATGGCAGAACAAAGAACTTCCTCTGAGAGAGGGTGTGACACCCTCTCCCTTTGGAAAATGGTGTGAAGGCAGGGGAGGAGTAGCCTCCCCCAGCCTCTGGAAATGCTTTGTTGGGCACAGATGTGCCCAATTCTGCATAAGCCAGTCTACACCGGTTCAGGGACCCCTTAGCCCCTGCTCTGGCGCGAAACTGGACAAAGGAAAGGGGAGTGACCACTCCCCTGACCTGCACCTCCCCTGGGAGGTGTCCAGAGCTCCTCCAGTGTGCTCCAGACCTCTGCCATCTTGGAAACAGAGGTGCTGCTGGCACACTGGACTGCTCTGAGTGGCCAGTGCCACCAGGTGACGTCAGAGACTCCTGCTGATAGGCTCCTTCAGGTGTTAGTAGCCTTTCCTCTCTCCTAGGTAGCCAAACCCTCTTTTCTGGCTATTTAGGGTCTCTGTCTCTGGGGAAACTTTAGATAACGAATGCATGAGCTCAGCCGAGTTCCTCTGCATCTCCCTCTTCACCTTCTGATAAGGAATCGACCGCTGACCTCGCTGGAAGCCTGCAAACCTGCAACATAGTAGCAAAGACGACTACTGCAACTCTGTCACGCTGATCCTGCCGCCTTCTCGACTGTTTTCCTGCTTGTGCATGCTGTGGGGGTAGTCTGCCTCCTCTCTGCACCAGAAGCTCCGAAGAAGTCTCCCGTGGGTCGACGGAATCTTCCCCCTGCAACCGCAGGCACCAAAAAGCTGCATTACCGGTCCCTTGGGTCTCCTCTCAGCATGACGAGCGAGGTCCCTCGAATCCAGCGATGCTGTCCAAGTGACCCCCACAGTCCAGTGACTCTTCAGCCTAAGGTTGGTGGAGGTAAGTCCTTGCCTCACCTCGCTGGGCTGCATTGCTGGGAACCGCGACTTTGCAGCTACTCCGGCCCCTGTGCACTTCCGGCGGAAATCCTTTGTGCACAGCCAAGCCTGGGTCAACGGCACTCTAACCTGCATTGCACGACTTTCTAAGTTGGTCTCCGGCGACGTGGGACTCCTTTGTGCAACTTCGGCGAGCACCGTTTCATGCATCCTTGTAGTGCCTGTTTCTGGCACTTCTCCGGGTGCTACCTGCTTCAATGAGGGCTCTTTGTCTTGCTCGACGTCCCCTCTCTCTGCAGGTCCAATTTGCGACCTCCTGGTCCCTCCTGGGCCCCAGCAGCGTCCAAAAACGCCAAACGCACGATTTGCGTGTAGCAAGGCTTGTTGGCGTCCTTCCGGCGGGAAAACACTTCTGCACGACTCTCCAAGGCGAGTGGGATCGGTCCACCAAAGGGGAAGTCTCTAGCCCTTTTCGTTCCTGCAGAAACCCTCAGCTTCTTCTGTCCAGTTAAGCTTCTTTGCACCCGCAGCTGGCATTTCCTGGGCATCTGCCCATCTCCGACTTGCTTGTGACTTTTGGACTTGGTCCCCTTGTTCCACAGGTACCCTAGATTGGAAATCCACAGTTGTTGCATTGCTGGTTTGTGTCTTTCCTGCATTATTCCTCTAACACGACTCTTTTGTCCTTAGGGGAACTTTAGTGCACTTTGCACTCACTTTTCAGGGTCTTGGGGAGGGTTATTTTGCTAACTCTCACTATTTTCTAAAAGTCCCAGCGACCCTCTACAAGGTCACATAGGTTTGGGGTCCATTCGTGGTTCGCATTCCATTTCTGGAGTATATGGTTTGTGTTGCCCCTATCCCTATGTTTCCCCATTGCATCCTATTGTAACTATACATTGTTTGCACTGTTTTCTAAGACTATACTGCATATTTTTGCTATTGTGTATATATATCTTGTGTATATTTCCTATCCTCTCACTGAGGGTACACTCTAAGATACTTTGGCATATTGTCATAAAAATAAAGTACCTTTATTTTTAGTATAACTGTGTATTGTGTTTTCTTATGATATTGTGCATATGACACTAAGTGGTACTCTAGTAGCTTCACACGTCTCCTAGTTCAGCCTAAGCTGCTCTGCTAAGCTACCATTATCTATCAGCCTAAGCTGCTAGACACCCTATACACTAATAAGGGATAACTGGGCCTGGTGCAAGGTGCAAGTACCCCTTGGTACTCACTACAAGCCAGTCCAGCCTCCTACATTGGATGTGCAGTGGTGGGATAAGTGCTTGAGACTACTTACCACTCTTGTCATTGTACTTTTCATAAGAGAAAAATATACAAAACAAGGTCAGTGTATATACACATAGCCAAAAAGTTTTGCATTTCCTCTTTTCACTCTTCTCTAAGTGCTGAAAAGTACTCCTAAACTTTCAAAAAGTTCTTAAAAGTTTAAAAAAAAAAAAATTCTGCCTTTCCAAAAAGTTCTGAAAACTTTTTTCTCTTTTTCTATCACTTTAACTCTCTCTAAAAAATGTCTGGTACAGGCCAAAATGTTGAACTGTCCAAAATTGCATATGATCACCTTAGCTGGAAAGGAGCAAGGAGTCTCTGCATAGAGAGAGGTTTGAGTGTAGGGAAGAATCCTTCCTTAGAACTGTTAATTAATATGCTTAGAGTACAGGATAAGGCCATAAGTGCCCAATCTGGTGAAAAAGTAGCTAATGGTTCTCAATCTGATCCAGGGACTCCCCCAGGAAAAGGTTCAGGAAAGAAACTTCTCAGCCTGCCCATTACTAGACAGTCTAGCATAGTTGGTACAGAAATTGAATCACACCATACTGATGGTGTGCTCTCACATTATGCTGGTAGCCAAGCTGTTAGGGTGCCCTCTGTAAGGGACAGGTCTCCTTCTGTTCATTCCCATCATACCTCTGTATCTAGAAATGTCCCTCCCACCCACCCTGATGACAGATTGTTAGAAAGGGAGCTCAATAGATTGAGAGTGGAACAAACCAGACTGAAGCTCAAGAAGCAACAGCTGGATTTGGATAGACAGTCTTTAGAATTAGAGAAGGAAAGACAGAAGTTGGGTTTAGATACCCATGGTGGCAGCAGCAGTATTCCCCATAGTCATCCTGCAAAAGAGCATGATTCAAGGAATCTGCACAAGATAGTTCCCCCTTATAAGGAGGGGGATGACATTAACAAGTGGTTTGCTGCACTTGAGAGGGCCTGTGCTGTACAGGATGTCCCTCAAAAGCAGTGGGCTGCTATCCTATGGCTATCATTTAGTGGAAAAGGTAGGGATAGGCTCCTTACAGTGAAAGAAAATGATGCCAATAATTTCCAAGTTCTTAAGAATGCACTCCTGGATGGTTATGGCTTAACCACTGAACAGTACAGGATAAAGTTCAGAGAGACCAAAAAGGAGTCTTCACAAGACTGGGTTGATTTCATTGACCATTCAGTGAAGGCCTTGGAGGGGTGGTTACATGGCAGTAAAGTTACTGATTATGACAGCCTGTATAACTTAATCCTGAGAGAGCATATTCTTAATAATTGTGTGTCTGATTTGTTGCACCAGTACTTGGTGGACTCTGATCTGACCTCTCCCCAAGAATTGGGAAAGAAGGCAGACAAATGGGTCAGAACAAGAGTGGACAGAAAAGTTCATACAGGGGGTGACAAAGATGGCAACAAAAAGAAGGATGGTAAGTCTTCTGACAAGGGTGGGGACAAATCTAAAAATGAGTCTTCATCAGGCCCGCAAAAACACTCTGGTGGGGGTGGTGGGCCCAAATCCTCCTTTAATCAGAACAAGGAAAAGAAACCATGGTGCTATTTATTTAAAATAAAAGGCCATTGGACAACAGATCCCAGTTGTCCAAAGAAAGGCACCACAGCTCCTACCACTACAACCCCTACTGCTACACCTAGTGTCCCTACTAATAGCAGTGGTGGTGGGAGCAAACCTACTAATAGCCAATCCAAGGGAGTAGCTGGGCTCACTTTTGGTAATTTAGTTGGGGTTGGTCTGATTAGGGAGACCACAGAGGCTACTTTAGTCTCTGAAGGGGCTATTGATTTAGCCACTTTGGTTGCTTGCCCCTATAACTTGGAGAAGTACAAGCAACTAACCCTAATAAATGGTGTTGAGGTCCAGGCCTACAGGGACACAGGTGCCAGTGTCACAATGGTGATTGAGAAACTGGTGCACCCTGAACAACACATACTTGGACACCAGTACCAAGTAACCGATGCTCACAACATAACACAAAGCCACCCCATGGCTGTTGTAAATCTCAACTGGGGGGGGGTAACTGGTCCAAAGAAAGTTGTGGTAGCTTCAGATTTACCTGTAGACTGTCTATTAGGGAATGATTTGGAGACATCAGCTTGGTCAGATGTGGAGTTGGAGGCCCATGCAGCAATGCTGGGCATCCCAGGGCATATTTTTGCTTTGACAAGGGCTCAGGCCAAAAAATCAAAAAGGACAGGGAAGCTTGGATCCTGGAACAATGGACCAAGTGCTCCCTAAAGCTAGGGCTAGTAGAAGCAAACCACTTCCTACTATCCCTCCCTCTACAGTGGATTCAACTTCTGAGGAAGAAGAATTCCCTCCCTGTGCAGAACCTACACCAGAGGAGCTGGAAGCAGACACTGCTGAGCTTTTGGGTGAAGGGGGGCCTGCCAGGGAGGAGCTGCGTGTGGCACAGCAAACCTGTCCCACATTAGAGGGTCTCAGACAGCAAGCTGTCAAACAGGCTAATGGGGATGTCAGTGACTCTCACAGAGTTTACTGGGAGGACAACCTCTTGTACACTGAGCATAGGGATCCTAAACCTGGAGCTGCCAGGAGATTAGTGATTCCTCAGGAGTACAGAAAGTTCCTCCTAACACTGGCACATGACATTCCCTTAGCTGGGCACCTGGGTCAAATGAAAACTTGGGACAGATTGGTACCATTGTTTCATTGGCCTAGGATGTCTGAGGACACAAAGGAATTTTGTAAGTCCTGTGAAACCTGTCAAGCCAGTGGCAAGACAGGTGGCACTCCAAAGGCACCCCTTATCCCACTGCCTGTGGTTGGGGTTCCCTTTGAAAGGGTAGGGGTTGACATAGTTGGCCCCCTTGACCCTCCTACTGCTTCAGGCAATAGGTTTATCTTAGTGGTAGTGGACCATGCCACAAGATATCCTGAAGCTATTCCTTTAAGGACCACTACAGCTCCTGCAGTGGCAAAGGCCCTCCTTGGAATATTTTCCAGGGTGGGCTTCCCAAAGGAAGTAGTATCAGACAGAGGAAGCAATTTCATGTCTGCATACTTAAAGGCCATGTGGAAGGAGTGTGGTGTAACGTACAAGTTCACAACACCCTATCATCCACAAACAAATGGACTGGTGGGGAGATTTAATAAAACTCTCAAAGGCATGATTATGGGTCTCCCTGAAAAACTCCGCAGGAGATGGGATATCCTTCTACCATGCCTCCTTTTTGCCTACAGGGAGGTACCCCAGAAAGGAGTGGGCTTCAGCCCCTTTGAACTTCTTTTTGGACACTCTGTTAGGGGTCCACTCACACTTGTAAAGGAGGGTTGGGAACAACATTTAAAAGCTCCTAAGCAGGATATTGTGGATTATGTACTTGGCCTCAGATCAAGGATGGCTGAGTACATGAAAAAGGCCAGTAAAAACCTTCAGGCCAGCCAAGAGCTCCAGAAGCAATGGCATGATCAGAAGGCTGTTTTGGTTCAGTACCAACCAGGGCAGAAAGTGTGGGTCTTGGAGCCTGTGGCCCCAAGAGCACTCCAAGATAAATGGAGTGGACTCCACACAATTGTTGAAAAGAAGGGTGAAGTCACCTACTTGGTTGACTTAGGCACTGCCAGGAGTCCCCTTAGGGTGTTCCATGTCAACCGCCTGAAACCCTACTATGACAGGGCTGATCTCACCCTGCTCATGGCAACAGATGAGGGACAGGAAGAAGACAGTGATCCTCTACCTGATCTCTTCTCTTCCACAGATCAAGATGCTCTTGTGAAAGGTGTAGTTTTGGCTGATTGTCTTACTGCTGAGCAGAAAGACAATTGCATAAATCTCCTAGGACAATTTTCAGAACTCTTCTCTATTGTGCCAGGCACCACTTCTTGGTGTGAGCACACTATAGATACTGGAGACAGTTTACCTGTCAAAAGTAAGATCTATAGGCAGCCTGACCATGTCAGGGACTGCATAAAGCAAGAAGTTCAGAAAATGTTGGAACTAGGAGTGGTTGAGCACTCTGACAGTCCATGGGCTTCTCCTGTGGTACTGGTACCAAAACCCAATTCTAAGGATGGAAAGAAAGAAATGCGGTTTTGTGTAGACTATAGAGGTCTCAACTTGGTAACCAAAACTGATGCTCACCCTATACCCAGGGCAGATGAGCTCATAGATACACTGGCATCTGCCAAGTATCTAAGCACTTTTGATTTGACTGCAGGGTATTGGCAGATCAAATTGTCAGAAGATGCTAAACCTAAGACTGCATTTTCTACCATTGGAGGACATTACCAGTTTACTGTAATGCCTTTTGGTTTGAAAAATGCACCTGCCACTTTTCAGAGGTTGGTGAACACAGTCCTGCAAGGGCTGGAAGCTTTCAGTGCAGCATATTTGGACGATATAGCTGTCTTTAGCTCCAGCTGGGATGATCACCTGGTCCACCTTTGGAAAGTTTTGGAGGCCCTGCAAAAGGCAGGCCTCACTATCAAGGCTTCAAAGTGCCAGATAGGGCAGGGTAAGGTGGTTTATCTGGGACACCTTGTTGGTGGGGAACAGATTGCACCACTTCAGGGGAAAATCCAAACAATTATTGATTGGGTTCCCCCTACCACTCAGACTCAGGTGAGAGCCTTCCTAGGCCTCACTGGGTATTACAGGAGGTTCATTAAGAACTATAGCTCCATTGCAGCCCCTCTTAATGACCTCACATCCAAGAAAATGCCTAAAAAGGTATTGTGGACAGCAAGCTGTCAGAAAGCTTTTGAGGAGCTGAAGCAGGCCATGTGCTCTGCACCTGTCCTGAAAAGCCCTTGTTACTCTAAAAAATTCTATGTCCAAACTGATGCATCTGAATTAGGAGTAGGGGCAGTCCTATCACAACTTAATTCTGAGGGCCAGGATCAACCTGTTGCTTTTATTAGTAGAAGGTTGACCCCTAGAGAAAAGCGTTGGTCTGCCATTGAGAGGGAGGCCTTTGCTGTGGTCTGGGCTCTGAAGAAGTTGAGGCCATACCTGTTTGGCACTCACTTCATTGTTCAGACAGACCACAAACCTCTACTTTGGCTAAAACAAATGAAAGGTGAAAATCCAAAATTGTTGAGGTGGTCCATATCCCTACAGGGAATGGACTATACAGTGGAACATAGACCTGGGAGTAGCCACTCCAATGCAGATGGACTCTCCAGATATTTCCACTTAGACAATGAAGACTCATCAGGTAATGGCTAGTCTTATTGTCCTTCGTTTGGGGGGGGGGGGGTGGGTAGGAAAGCACCATCTTGCCTGGCATGTTACCCCCATTTTTCACTGTATATATGTTGTTTTAGTTGTATGTGTCACTGGGACCCTGGTAACCCAGGGCCCCAGTGCTCATAAGTGTGCCTGAATGTGTTACCTGTGTAGTGACTAACTGTCTCACTGAGGCTCTGCTAATCAGAACCTCAGTGGTTATGCTCTCTCATTCTCTTTCCAAATTGTCACTAACAGGCTAGTGACCAATTTCACCAATTTACATTGGCATACTGGAACACCCTTATAATTCCCTAGTATATGTTACTGAGGTACCCAGGGTATTGGGGTTCCAGGAGATCCCTATGGGCTGCAGCATTTCTTGTGCCACCCATAGGGAGATCTGACAATTATTACACAGGCCTGCCAGTGCAGCCTGAGTGAAATAACGTCCACGTTATTTCACAGCCATTTACCACTGCACTTAAGTAACTTATAAGTCACCTATATGTCTAACCTTTACCTGGTAAAGGGTGGGTGCTAAGTTACTTAGTGTGTGGGCACCCTGGCACTAGCCAAGGTGCTCCCACATTGTTCAGGGCAAATTCCCCGGACTTTGTGAGTGCGGGGACACCATTACTCGTGTGCACTATACATATGTCACGACATATGTATAGCGTCACAATGGTAACTCTGAACATGGCCATGTAACATGTCTAGGATCATGGAATTGTCACCCCAATGCCATTCTGGCATTGGGAAGACAATTCCATGATCTCCCGAGTCTCTAGCTCAGACCCGGGTACTGCCAAACTACCTTTCCCGGGGTTTCACTGCAGCTGTTGCTGCTGCCAACCCCTCAGACAGGTTTCTGCCCTCCTGGGGTCCAGCCAGGCTTGGCCCAGGAAGGCAGAACAAGGGACTTCCTCAGAGAGAGGGTGTTACACCCTCTCCCTTTGGAAAAAGGTGTCAGGGCTGTGGAGGAGCATCCTCCCCCAGTCTCTGGAAATGCTTTGATGGGCACAGATGGTGTCCATCTCTGCATAAGCCAGTCTGCACCAGTTCAGGGATCCCTCAGCCCTGCTCTGGCGCGAAACTGGACAAATTAAAGGGGAGTGACCACTCCCCTGACCTGCACCTTCCCTGGGAGGTGCCCAGAGCTCCTCTAGTGTGCTCCAGACCTCTGCCATCTTGGAGACAGAGGTGCTGCTGGCACACTGGACTGCTCTGAGTGGCCAGTGCCAGCAGGTGACTTCAGAGACTCCTTCTGATAGGCTCCTTCAGGTGTTGCTAGCCTATCCTCTCTCCTAAGTAGCCAAACCCTCTTTTCTGGCTATTTAGGGTCTCTGCTTTGGGTAGGTCCGTAGATAACGAATGCAAGAGCTCATCAGAGTTCCTCTGCATCTCTCTCTTCACCTTCTGCCAAGGAATCGACTGCTGACCACGCTGGAAGCCTGCAAAACTGCAACAAAGTAACAAAAACGACTACTGCAACTCTGTAACGCTGATCCTGCCGCCTTCTCAACTGTTTTCCTGGTGGTGCATGCTGTGGGGGTAGTCTGCCTCCTCTCTGCACTAGAAGCTCCGAAGAAATCTCCCATGGGTCGACGGAATCTTCCCCCTGCAACCGCAGGCACCAAAGAACTGCATTACCGGTACTCTGGGTCTCCTCTCAGCACAACGAGCGAGGTCCCTTGATTCCAGCAACTCTGTCCAAGTGACTCCCACAGTCCAGTGACTCTTCAGTCCAAGTTTGGTGGAGGTAAGTCCTTGCCTCCCCACGCCAGACTGCATTGCTGTGAACTGCATCTTTTGCAGCTACTCCGGCCTCTGTGCACTTCCGGCGGAAATCCTTTGTGCACAGCCAAGCCTGGGTCCACGGCACTCGAACCTGCATTGCACGGCTTTCTAAGTTGCCCTCCGGCGGAGTGGGACTCCTTTGTGCAACTTCGGGTGAGCACCATTTCACTCCTCTTCCTGGTGCCTTTTCCAGCACTTCTGCGGGTGCTGCCTTCTTTTGAGAGGGCTCCTTGTCTTGCACGACGCCCACTCTGTCCCCAGACGCAATTGACGACATCCTGGCCCCTCCTGGGCTACAACAGCATGCAAAAACCTTTACAGCACAATTTGCAGCTAGCAAGGCTTGTTGGCTGTATTTCCACAGAAAAACACTTCTGCACGACTGTCCAAGGCGTGGGAAAACCATCCTCCAAAGGGGAAGTCTCTAGCCCTTGTCGTTCCTGCAGAATCCTCAGCTTCTCCTGTCCAGTAGCAGCTGCTTTGCACCCACCGTTGGCATTTCCTGGGCATCTGCCCATCTCCGACTTGCTTGTGACTTTTGGACTTGGTCCCCTTGTTCCACACGTTCTCTTGTTTGGAAATCCATCGTTGTTGCATTGCTGGTTTGTGTCTTTCCTGCAGAATTCCCCTATGACGACTTCTATGTCCTTTGGGGAACTTTAGTGCACTTTGCACTCACTTTTCAGGGTCTTGGGGTGGGCTATTTTTCTAACCCTCACTGTTTTCTTACAGTCCCAGCGACCCTCTACAAGTTCACATAGGTTTGGGGTCCATTCGTGGTTCGCATTCCACTTTTGGAGTATATGGTTTGTGTTGCCCCTATCCCTATGTGTCCCCTTTGCATCCTATTGTAACTATACATTGTTTGCACTGTTTTCTAAGACTATACTGCATATTTTTGGTATTGTGTACATATATCTTGTGTATATTTGCTACCCTCATACTGAGGGTACTCACTGAGATACTTTGGCATATTGTCATAAAAATAAAGTACCTTTATTTTTAGTATATCTGTGTATTGTGTTTTCTTATGATATTGTGCAAGTGACACTAGTGGTACTGGAGGAGCTTTACTCGTCTCCTAGTTCAGCCTAAGCTGCTCTGCTAAGCTGCCATTATCTATCAGCCTAAGCTGCTAGACACCCTATACACTAATAAGGGATACCTGGGCCTGGTGCAAGGTGTAAGAACCCCTTGGTACTCACTACAAGCCAGTCCAGCCTCCTACACCCGGGTACTGCCAAACTTTCTTTCCCGGGGTTTCACTGCAGCTGCTGCTGCTGCCAACCCATCAGACAGGTTTCTGCCCTCATGGGGTCCAGCCAGGCTTGGCCCAGGAAGGCAGAACAAAGGACTTCCTCAGAGAGAGGGTGTTACACCCTCTCCCTTTGGAAAAAGGTGTTAGGGCTTGGGACGAGTAGCCTCCCCCAGCCTCTGGAAATGCTTTCATGGGCACAGATGGTGCCCATTTCTGCATAAGCCAGTCTACACTGGTTCAGGGATCCCCCAGCCCTGCTCTGGCGCGAAACTGGACAAAGGAAAGGGGAGTGACCACTCCCCTGACCTGCACCTCCCCTGGGAGGTGCCCAGAGCTCCTCCAGTGTGTTCCAGACCTCTGCCATCTTGGAAACAGAGGTGCTGCTGGCACACTGGACTGCTCTGAGTGGCCAGTGCCAGCAGGTGACGTCAGAGACTCCTTCTGATAGGCTCCGTCAGGTTTTGCTAGCCTATCCTCTCTCCTAGGTAGCCAAACCTCCTTTTCTGGCTATTTAGGGTCTCTGCTTTGGGGAATTCCTTATATGACGAATGCAAGAGCTCATCAGAGTTCCTCTGCATCTCTCTCTTCACCTTCTGCCAAGGAACCGACTGCTGACCGCGCTGGAAGCCTGCAAAACTGCATCAAAGTAGCAAAGACAACCTCCTGAGTTGTCCTACGGCGTCCTGGGACCTTACTTTGTGACTTCGGGTGAGCTCCGGTTCACTCCACTTCGTAGTGCATGTTCCGGCACTTCTGCGGGTGCTGCTTGCTTCTGAGTGGGCTCTTTGTCTTGGTGGACGCCCCCTCTGTCTCCTCACGCAATTGGCGACAACCTGGTCCCTCCTGGGCCACAGCAGCATCCAAAAACCCTAACCGCGACCCTTGCAGCTAGCAAGGCTTGTTTCCGGTCTTTCTGCACGGGAACACCTCTGCACGACTCTCCACGACGTGGGACATCCATCCTCCAAAGGGGAAGTTTCTAGCCCTTGTCGTTCTTGCAGAATCCACAGCTTCTACCATCCGGTGGCAGCTTCTTTGCACCCACAGCTGGAATTTCCTGTGCATCTGCCCACTCCCGACTTGATCGTAACTTTTGGACTTGGTCCCCTTGTTCCACAGGTACTCTCATCTGGAAATCTATTGTTGTTGCATTGCTGGTGTTGGTCTTCCTTGCAGAATTCCCCTATCACGACTTCTGTGCTCTTTGGGGAACTTCGGTGCACTTTGCACCCACTTTTCAGGGTCTTGGGGTGGGTTATTTTTCTAACCCTCACTGTTTCCTTACAGTTCCAGCGACCCTCTACAAGGTCACATAGGTTTGGGGTCAATTTGTGGTTCGCATTCCACTTCTAGGGTATATGGTTTGTGTTGCCCCTATCCCTATGTGCCCCCATTGCATTCTATTGTGACTTTACATTGTTTGCACTATTTTCTATTGCTATTACTGCATATTTTGGTATTGTGTACATATATCTTGTGTATATTTGCTATCCTCATACTGAGGGTATTCACTGAGATGCTTTGGCATATTGTCATAAAAATAAAGTACCTTTATTTTTAGTATATCTGTGTATTGTGTTTTCTTATGATATTGTGCAAGTAACACTAGTGGTACTGTAGGAGCTTCACTTGTCTCCTACTTCAGCCTAAGCTGCTCTGCTAAGCTACCTTTTCTATCAGCCTAAGCTGCTAGACACCCCTCTACACTAACAAGGGATACCTGGGCCTGGTGCAAGGTGTAAGTACCTCTTGGTACCCACTGCAAGCCAGTCCAGCCTGGAAAAATATACAAAACAAGTTCAGTGTATGTACAGCTAACCAAAAGGTTTTGCTGTTCTTCTCTCACTTCTTTGCTAAGTGCTGAAAAGTACCTCTAAAACTTTCAAAAAGTTCTTTAAAAGTTTTTAAAGTTTTTTTTTTCCTGTTCTTTAAAAAGTTCTGAAACTTTTTCTTTCTTTTTCTGACCCTTAAACTATTGTCTATCATGTCTGGTACAGGCCAAACTCTTGATCTGGCCAGCATAGCTTATGACAACATTATCTGGAAAGAAGCAAGGAGTCTCTGCATAGATAGAGGTTTAGGGGTAGGGAAGAATCCCTCAAGACAACTGTTGGTTAATATGCTCATTAAACAAGATAAGACCTTAGTTGGCACTTCTGTTGAGAAATTAGCTGATGGTTCCCAATTTGATCCTGGGGCACCCCTAGCAAAAGATTTGGAAGGGAACCTTCCCAACCTGCCCATAAGCAGACCACCTAGCATTGCTGTTACTAATGTGAGTTCTCATCACAGTAGGAGTGTTACTTCTGTTAGCCAGGTTGTTAGAGTGCCATCTGTTAAGGACAGGTCCCCCTCTGTTCATTCTCATCATACTTCTGTGTCAAAGCATGCCCCACCCACCCACCCTGATGACAGAGTGTTAGAAAGGGAGCTCAATAGATTGAGAGTGGAAGAATCCAGGCTGAAGCTCAAGAAGCAACAGCTGGATTTAGATAGGCAAGTCTTTGATTTAGAAAAAGAAAGACAGAGATTGGGGCTAGGACCCCATGGTGGCAGCAGCAGTATTCCAAATAGTCATCCTGCAAAAGAGCATGATTCTAGGAATCTGCACAAGATAGTTCCCCCTTACAAGGAGGGGGATGACATTAACAAGTGGTTTGCTGCACTTGAGAGGGCCTGTGTTGTACAGGAAGTCCCTCAAAGGCAGTGGGCTGCTATCCTATGGCTATCTTTCAGTGGAAAGGGTAGGGATAGGCTCCTTACTGTGAAGGAAAGTGATGCCAATAATTTTACAGTTCTTAAGAATGCACTCCTTGATGGTTATGGCTTAACCACTGAACAGTACAGGATCAAGTTCAGAGAAACCAAAAAGGAGTCTTCACAAGACTGGGTAGACTTTGTTGACCATTCAGTGAAGGCCTTGGAGGGGTGGTTACATGGCAGTAAAGTTTCTGACTAAAGCCTGTATAACTTAAGCCTGAGAGAGCATATTCTTAATAATTGTGTGTCTGATTTGTTACACCAGTACCTGGTAGACTCTGATCTGACCTCTCCCCAAGAATTGGGAAAGAAGGCAGACAAATGGGTCAGAACAAGGGTGAACAGAAATGTTCATACAGGGGGTGACAAGGATGGCCAGAAGAAGGATGGTAAGTCTTCTGACAAGAGTGGGGACAAATCTAAAAATGAGTCTTCATCAGGCCCACAAAAATACTCTGGTGGGGGTGGTGGGTCCAAATCCTCTTCAAATCAAAACAAAGAAAAGAAACCATGGTGCTATTTATGTAAAATAAAAGGCCATTGGACAACTGATCCCAGTTGCCCAAAGAAAAGCACCAAGCCTCCTACCACTACAGCCCCTGCTGCTACACCTAGTACGCCTAGTAATAACAGTGGTGGTGGGAGCAAACCTACTAATAGCCAATCCAAAGGAGTAGCTGGGCTCACTTTTGGTAATTTAGTTGGGGTTGGTCTTGTTAGGGAGACCACAGAGGCTGTGTTAGTCTCTGAGGGGGCCATTTTTTTGGCCACCTTGGTTGCTTGTCCCCTTGATATGGATAAGTACAAGCAACTACCCCTAATAAATGGTGTTGAGGTTCAGACCTACAGGGACACAGGTGCCAGTGTTACAATGGTAATAGAGAAACTGGTCCACCCTGAACAACACCTACTTGGTCACAGGACCAAGTGACTGATGCTCATAACACCACTCTTAGCCACCCCATGGCTGTTGTGAATCTCAACTGGGGGGGGGTTACTGGTCCAAAGAAAGTTGTGGTTGCCTCAGATTTACCTGTAGACTGTCTACTAGGGAACGATTTAGAGACATCAGCTTGGGCAGAAGTGGAGTTGGAGGCTCATGCAGCAATGCTGGGCATTCCAGGGCATATTTTTGCTTTGACCAGGGCTCAGGCCAAAAAGCAAAAAGGACAGGGTGACTTGGATCCTGGAAGAATGGACCAAGTGCTCCCTAAAGCTAGGGTTAGTAAAGGTAAAACACTACCTACTATCCCTCCCTCTACAGTGGATTCAACTTCTGAGGAAGAAGAATTTCCACCCTGTGCAGAACCTACACCAGAGGAGCTGGAAGCAGACACTGCTGAGCTTTTGGGTGAAGGGGGGCCTGCCAGGGAGGAGCTGAGTGTGGCACAGCATACCTGTCCCACACTAGAGGGTCTAAGGCAGCAAGCTGTCAAACAAGCAAATGGGGATGTCAGTGACTCTCACAGAGTTTACAGGGAGGACAACCTCTTATATACTGAGGCAAGGTATCCAAAACCTGGAGCTGCCAGGAGGTTGGTGATTCCTCAGCAATACAGAAAGTTCCTCCTAACTCTAGCCCAGGACATTCCCTCAGCTGGACATTTGGGGCAAATGAAAACGTGGGACAGGCTTGTCCCCTTGTTTCATTGGCCTAGAATGTCAGAGGACACAAAGGAATTTTGTAAGTCCTGTGAAACCTGTCAAGCCAGTGGCAAGACAGGTGGCACTCCAAAGGCACCCCTTATTCCACTGCCTGTGGTTGGGGTTCCCTTTGAAAGGGTAGGGGTTGACATAGTTGGCCCCCTTGACCCTCCTACTGTTTCAGGCAATAGGTTTATTTTGGTGGTAGTGGACCATGCCGCCAGATATCCTGAAGCAATTCCTCTAAGGACCACTACAGCTCCTGTAGTGGCAAAGGCCCTCCTGGGAATCTTTTCCAGGGTGGGCTTCCCAAAAGAGGTGGTATCAGACAGGGGAAGCAATTTTATGTCTGCTTACTTAAAGGCCATGTGGAAGGAATGTGGTGTGACATACAAGTTCACCACACCCTATCATCCACAAACAAATGGACTGGTTGAGAGGTTTAATAAAACTCTCAAAGGAATGATAATGGGACTCCCTGAAAAACTCCGCAGGAGATGGGATATTCTGTTACCTTGCCTCCTTTTTGCTTACAGGGAGGTACCCCAGAAAGGAGTGGGCTTCAGCCCCTTTGAACTCCTATTTGGACACCATGTAAGAGGTCCTCTAACACTTGTGAAGGAGGGTTGGGAACAACCTTTAAAAGCTGCAAAGCAAGACATAGTGGACTATGTACTTGGCCTAAGATCTAGGATAGCTGAGTACATGAAAAAGGCCAGTAAAAACCTTCAGGCCAGCCAAGAGCTCCAAAAGCAATGGTATGACCAGAAGGCTGTTTTGGTTCAGTTCCAACCAGGGCAGAAAGTGTGGGTGTTGGAGCCTGTGGCCCCAAGAGCACTCCAAGACAAATGGAGTGGAGCCCACATAATTGTTGAAAAGAAGGGAGAAGTCACCTACTTGGTTGACTTAGGCACTGCCAGGAGTCCCCTTAGGGTGCTTCATGTCAATCGCCTGAAACCCTACTATGACAGGGCTGATCTCACCCTGCTCATGGCAACAGATGAAGGACAGGAAGAAGAGAGTGACCCTCTCCCTGATCTCTTCTCTTCCACAGAACAAGATGCTCTAGTGGAAGGTGTAGTGTTAGCAGATTGTCTTACTGCTGAGCAGAAAGACCACTGCATAAATCTCCTGGGTCAGTGTAGGAAAGTACCATCTTGCCTGGCATGTTACCCCCATTTTTCACTGTATATATGTTGTTTTAGTTGTATGTGTCACTGGGACCCTGGTAACCCAGGGCCCCAGTGCTCATAAGTGTGCCTGAATGTGTTACCTGTGTAGTGACTAACTGTCTCACTGAGGCTCTGCTAATCAGAACCTCAGTGGTTATGCTCTCTCATTTCTTTCCAAATTGTCACTGACAGGCTAGTGACCATTTTTACCAATTTACATTGGCTTACTGGAACACCCTTATAATTCCCTAGTATATGGTACTGAGGTACCCAGGGTATTGGGGTTCCAGGAGATCCCTATGGGCTGCAGCATTTCTTTTGCCACCCATAGGGAGCTCTGACAATTCTTACACAGGCCTGCCACTGCAGCCTGAGTGAAATAACGTCCACGTTATTTCACAGCCATTTTACACTGCACTTAAGTAACTTATAAGTCACCTATATGTCTAACCTTTACCTGGTAAAGGTTAGGTGCAAAGTTACTTAGTGTGAGGGCACCCTGGCACTAGCCAAGGTGCCCCCACATTGTTCAGAGCCAATTCACTGAACTTTGTGAGTGCGGGGACACCATTACACGCGTGCACTACATATAGGTCACTACCTATATGTAGCTTCACCATGGTAACTCCGAATATGGCCATGTAACATGTCTATGATCATGGAATTGCCCCCTCTATGCCATCCTGGCATTGTTGGTACAATTCCATGATCCCAGTGGTCTGTAGCACAGACCCTGGTACTGCCAGACTGCCCTTCCTGGGGTTTCTCTGCAGCTGCTGCTGCTGCCAACCCCTCAGACAGGCAGCTGCCCTCCTGGGGTCCAGCCAGGCCTGGCCCAGGATGGCAGAACAAAGAACTTCCTCTGAGAGAGGGTGTGACACCCTCTCCCTTTGGAAAATGGTGTGAAGGCAGGGGAGGAGTAGCCTCCCCCAGCCTCTGGAAATGCTTTGTTGGGCACAGATGTGCCCAATTCTGCATAAGCCAGTCTACACCGGTTCAGGGACCCCTTAGCCCCTGCTCTGGCGCGAAACTGGACAAAGGAAAGGGGAGTGACCACTCCCCTGACCTGCACCTCCCCTGGGAGGTGTCCAGAGCTCCTCCAGTGTGCTCCAGACCTCTGCCATCTTGGAAACAGAGGTGCTGCTGGCACACTGGACTGCTCTGAGTGGCCAGTGCCACCAGGTGACGTCAGAGACTCCTTGTGATAGGCTCCTTCAGG
Organism: Pleurodeles waltl; assembly: GCF_031143425.1. NCBI lineage: Eukaryota > Metazoa > Chordata > Amphibia > Caudata > Salamandridae > Pleurodeles > Pleurodeles waltl. Next base: position 7,855,081 of record NC_090438.1, on the reverse strand, counting down.
TGTTAGTAGCCTTTCCTCTCTCCTAGGTAGCCAAACCCTCTTTTCTGGCTATTTAGGGTCTCTGTCTCTGGGGAAACTTTAGATAACGAATGCATGAGCTCAGCCGAGTTCCTCTGCATCTCCCTCTTCACCTTCTGATAAGGAATCGACCGCTGACCGCGCTGGAAGCCTGCAAACCTGCAACATAGTAGCAAAGACGACTACTGCAACTCTGTAACGCTGATCCTGCCGCCTTCTCGACTGTTTTCCTGCTTGTGCATGCTGTGGGGGTAGTCTGCCTCCTCTCTGCACCAGAAGCTCCGAAGAAATCTCCCGTGGGTCGACGGAATCTTCCCCCTGCAACCGCAGGCACCAAAAAGCTGCATCTCCGGTCCCTTGGGTCTCCTCTCAGCACGACGAGCGAGGTCCCTCGAATCCAGCGACACCGTCCAAGTGACCCCCACAGTCCAGTGACTCTTCAGCCCAAGTTTGGTGGAGGTAAGTCCTTGCCTCACCTCGCTGGGCTGCATTGCTGGGAACCGCGACTTTGCAAGCTTCTCCGGCCCCTGTGCACTTCCGGCGGAAATCCTGTGTGCACAGCCAAGCCTGGGTCCACGGCACTCTAACCTGCATTGCACGACTTTCTAAGTTGGTCTCCGGCGACGTGGGACTCCTTTGTGCAACTTCGGCGAGCACCGTTTCACGCATCCTCGTAGTGCCTGTTCCTGGCACTTCTCCGGGTGCTACCTGCTTCAGTGAGGGCTCTTTGTCTTGCTCGACATCCCCTCTCTCTGCAGGTCCAATTTGCGACCTCTTGGTCCCTCCTGGGCCCCAGCAGCGTCCAAAAACGCCAAACGCACGATTTGCGTGTAGCAAGGCTTGTTGGCATCCATCCGGCGGGAAAACACTTCTGCACGACTCTCCAAGGCGTGGGGGATCCATCCTCCAAAGGGGAAGTCTCTAGCCCTTGTCGTTCCTGCAGTATTCACAGTTCTTCAGCCTAGTAAGAGCTTCTTTGCACCAACCGCTGGCATTTCTTGGGCATCTGCCCATCTCCGAGCTGCTTGTGACTTTTGGACTTGGTCCCCTTGTTCCACAGGTACCCTCAGACAGGAATCCATCGTTGTTGCATTGCTGATTTGTGTTTTCCTTGCATTCTCCCTCTAACACGACTATTTTGTCCTTAGGGGAACTTTGGTGCACTTTGCACTCACTTTTCAGGGTCTTGGGGAGGGTTATTTTTCTAACTCTCACTATTTTCTAATAGTCCCAGCGACCCTCTACAAGGTCACATAGGTTTGGGGTCCATTCGTGGTTCGCATTCCACTTTTGGAGTATATGGTTTGTGTTGCCCCTATCCCTATGTTTCCCCATTGCATCCTATTGTAACTATACATTGTTTGCACTGTTTTCTAAGACTATACTGCATATTTTTGCTATTGTGTATATATATCTTGTGTATATTTCCTATCCTCTCACTGAGGGTACACTCTAAGATACTTTGGCATATTGTCATAAAAATAAAGTACCTTTATTTTTAGTATAACTGTGTATTGTGTTTTCTTATGATATTGTGCATATGACACTAAGTGGTACTGTAGTAGCTTCACATGTCTCCTAGTTCAGCCTAAGCTGCTCTGCTAAGCTACCATTATCTATCAGCCTAAGCTGCTAGACACCCTATACACTAATAAGGGATAACTGGGCCTGGTGCAAGGTGCAAGTACCCCTTGGTACTCACTACAAGCCAGTCCAGCCTCCTACATTGGTTGTGCAGTGGTGGGATAAGTGCTTTGAGACTACTTACCACTCTTGTCATTGTACTTTTCATAAGAGAAAAATATACAAAACAAGGTCAGTGTATATACACATAGCCAAAAAGTTTTGCATTTCCTCTTTTCACTCTTTTCTAAGTGCTGAAAAGTACTGCTAAACTTTCAAAAAGTTCTTAAAAGTTTAAAAAAGTTTTTTCTGTCTTTCCAAAAGTTCTGAAAACTTTTTTTTCTCTTTGTCTATCACTTTAACTCTCTCTAAAAATGTCTGGCACAGGCCAAAAAGTTGAACTGTCCAAACTTGCATATGATCACCTTAGCTGGAAAGGAGCAAGGAGTCTCTGCATAGAGAGAGGTTTGAGTGTAGGGAAGAATCCTTCCTTAGAACTGTTAATTAATATGCTTAGAGTACAGGATAAGGCCATAAGTGCCCAATCTGTAGAAAAAGTAGCTAATGGTTCTCAATCTGATCCAGGGACTGTAGGAGGCTGGACTGGTTTGTAGTGAGTACCAAGGGGTACTTGCACCTTGCACCAGGCCCAGTTATCCCTTATTAGTGTATAGGGTGTCTAGCAGCTTAGGCTGATAGATAATGGTAGCTTAGCAGAGCAGCTTAGGCTGAACTAGGAGACGTGTGAAGCTACTACAGTACCACTTAGTGTCATATGCACAATATCATAAGAAAACACAATACACAGTTATACTAAAAATAAAGGTACTTTATTTTTATGACAATATGCCAAAGTATCTTAGAGTGTACCCTCAGTGAGAGGATAGGAAATATACACAAGATATATATACACAATAGCAAAAATATGCAGTATAGTCTTAGAAAACAGTGCAAACAATGTATAGTTACAATAGGATGCAATGGGGAAACATAGGGATAGGGGCAACACAAACCATATACTCCAAAAGTGGAATGCGAACCACGAATGGACCCCAAACCTATGTGACCTTGTAGAGGGTCGCTGGGACTATTAGAAAATAGTGAGAGTTAGAAAAATAACCCTCCCCAAGACCCTGAAAAGTGAGTGCAAAGTGCACTAAAGTTCCCCTAAGGACAAAAGAGTCGTGTTAGAGGAATAATGCAGGAAAGACACAAACCAGCAATGCAACAACTGTGGATTTCCAATCTAGGGTACCTGTGGAACAAGGGGACCAAGTCCAAAAGTCACAAGCAAGTCGGAGATGGGCAGATGCCCAGGAAATGCCAGCTGCGGGTGCAAAGAAGCTTCGACTGGACAGAAGAAGCTGAGGTTTCTGCAGGAACAAAAAGGGCTAGAGACTTCCCCTTTGGTGGACGGATCCCTCTCGCCGTGGAGAGTCGTGCAGAAGTGTTTTCCCGCCGAAAGAACGCCAACAAGCCTTGCTAGCTGCAAATCGTGCGGTTAGCGTTTTTGGACGGTGCTGAGGCCCAGGAGGGATCAGGAGGTCGCAAATTGGACCAGCAGAGAGAGGGGACGTCGAGCAAGACAAGGAGCCCTCTCTGAAGCCGGTAGCTCCCGGAGAAGTGCCAGAAACAGGCACTACGAGGATGCGTGAAACGGTGCTCGCCGAAGTTGCACAAAGGAGTCCCACGTCGCCGGAGACCAACTTAGAAAGTCGTGCAATGCAGGTTAGAGTGCCGTGGACCCAGGCTTGGCTGTGCACAAAGGATTTCCGCCGGAAGTGCACAGGGGCCGGAGTAGCTGCAAAGTCGCGGTTCCCAGCAATGCAGCCCAGCGAGGTGAGGCAAGGACTTACCTCCACCAAACTTGGACTGAAGAGTCACTGGACTGTGGGGGTCATTTGGACAGAGTTGCTGGATTCGAGGGACCTCGCTCGTCGTGCTGAGAGGAGACCCAAGGGACCGGTAATGCAGCTTTTTGGTGCCTGCGGTTGCAGGGGGAAGATTCCGTCGACCCACGGGAGATTTCTTCGGAGCTTCTGGTGCAGAGAGGAGGCAGACTACCCCCACAGCATGCACAAGCAGGAAAACAGTCGAGAAGGCGGCAGGATCAGCGTTACAGAGTTGCAGTAGTCGTCTTTGCTACTATGTTGCAGGTTTGCAGGCTTCCAGCGCGGTCAGCAGTCGATTCCTTATCAGAAGGTGAAGAGAGAGATGCAGAGGAACTCGGCTGAGCTCATGCATTCGTTATCTGAAGTTTCCCCAGAGACAGAGACCCTAAATAGCCAGAAAAGAGGGTTTGGCTACCTAGGAGAGAGGAAAGGCTACTAACACCTGAAGGAGCCTATCAGCAGGAGTCTCTGACGTCACCTGGTGGCACTGGCCACTCAGAGCAGTCCAGTGTGCCAGCAGCACCTCTGTTTCCAAGATGGCAGAGGTCTGGAGCACACTGGAGGAGCTCTGGACACCTCCCAGGGGAGGTGCAGGTCAGGGGAGTGGTCACTCCCCTTTCCTTTGTCCAGTTTCGCGCCAGAGCAGGGGCTAAGGGGTCCCTGAACCGGTGTAGACTGGCTTATGCAGAATTGGGCACATCTGTGCCCAACAAAGCATTTCCAGAGGCTGGGGGAGGCTACTCCTCCCCTGCCTTCACACCATTTTCCAAAGGGAGAGGGTGTCACACCCTCTCTCAGAGGAAGTTCTTTGTTCTGCCATCCTGGGCCAGGCCTGGCTGGACCCCAGGAGGGCAGCTGCCTGTCTGAGGGGTTGGCAGCAGCAGCAGCTGCAGAGAAACCCCAGGAAGGGCAGTCTGGCAGTACCAGGGTCTGTGCTACAGACCACTGGGATCATGGAATTGTACCAACAATGCCAGGATGGCATAGAGGGGGCAATTCCATGATCATAGACATGTTACATGGCCATATTCGGAGTTACCATGGTGAAGCTACATATAGGTAGTGACCTATATGTAGTGCACGCGTGTAATGGTGTCCCCGCACTCACAAAGTTCAGGGAATTGGCTCTGAACAATGTGGGGGCACCTTGGCTAGTGCCAGGGTGCCCTCACACTAAGTAACTTTGCACCTAACCTTTACCAGGTAAAGGTTAGACATATAGGTGACTTATAAGTTACTTAAGTGCAGTGTAAAATGGCTGTGAAATAACGTGGACGTTATTTCACTCAGGCTGCAGTGGCAGGCCTGTGTAAGAATTGTCAGAGCTCCCTATGGGTGGCAAAAGAAATGCTGCAGCCCATAGGGATCTCCTGGAACCCCAATACCCTGGGTACCTCAGTACCATATACTAGGGAATTATAAGGGTGTTCCAGTAAGCCAATGTAAATTGGTAAAAATGGTCACTAGCCTGTTAGTGACAATTTGAAAGTAATGAGAGAGCATCACCACTGAGGTTCTGGTTAGCAGAGCCTCAGTGAGACAGTTAGGCACCACACAGGGAACATATACATGCACACCTATGAGCACTGGGGCCCTGTGTGACAGGGTCCCAGTGACACATACATATAGGCCACAAACCTATGAGCACTGGGGTCCTGACTAGCAGGATCCCAGTGACACATAACAACCATACTGAAAACATGGTGTTTTCACTATGAGCACTGAGGCCTGGCTATCAGGTTCCCAGAGAGACAGTGAAAACAGTGACAAAACACCCTGACATACACTCACAAACAGGCCAAAAGTGGGGGTAACAAGGCTAGAAAGAGGCTACCTTCTCACAGGGACTCCCCCAGGAAAAGGTTCAGGAAAGAAACTTCTCAGCCTGCCCATTACTAGACAGTCTAGCATAGTTGGTACAGAGGTTGAATCACATCATACTGATGATGTGCTCTCACATTATACTGGTAGCCAAGCTGTTAGGGTGCCCTCTGTAAGGGACAGGTCTCCTTCTGTTCATTCCCATCATACCTCTGTATCTAGAAATGTCCCTCCCACCCACCCTGATGACAGATTGTTAGAAAGGGAGCTCAATAGATTGAGAGTGGAGCAAACCAGACTGAAGCTCAAGAAGCAACAGCTGGATTTGGATAGACAGTCTTTAGAAATAGAGAGGGAAAGACAGAAGATGGGTTTAGATACCCATGGTGGCAGCAGCAGTATTCCCCATAGTCATCCTGCAAAAGAGCATGATTCCAGGAATCTGCATAAGATAGTTCCCCCTTACAAGGAGGGGGATGACATTAACAAGTGGTTTGCTGCACTTGAGAGGGCCTGTGCTGTACAGGATGTCCCTCAAAAGCAGTGGGCTGCTATCCTATGGCTATCATTTACTGGAAAAGGTAGGGATAGGCTCCTTACTGTAAAAGAAAATGATGCTAACAATTTCCAAGTTCTTAAGAATGCACTCCTGGATGGTTATGGCTTAACCACTGAACAGTACAGGATAAAGTTCAGAGATACCAAAAAGGAGTCTTCACAAGACTGGGTTGATTTCATTGACCAGGCAGTGAAGGCCTTGGAGGGGTGGTTACATGGCAGTAAAGTTACTGATTATGACAGCCTGTATAACTTGATCCTGAGAGAGCATATTCTTAATAATTGTGTGTCTGATTTGTTGCACCAGTACTTGGTGGACTCTGATCTGACCTCTCCCCAAGAATTGGGAAAGAAGGCAGACAAATGGGTCAGAACAAGAGTGAACAGAAAAGTTCATACAGGGGGTGACAAAGATGGCAACAAAAAGAAGGATGGTAAGTCTTCTGACAAGGGTGGGGACAAATCTAAAAATGAGTCTTCATCAGGCCCACAAAAACACTCTGGTGGGGGTGGTGGGCCCAAATCCTCCTTTAATCAGAACAAGGAAAAGAAACCATGGTGCTATTTATGTAAGATAAAAGGCCATTGGACAACAGATCCCAGTTGTCCAAAGAAAGGCACCACAGCTCCTACCACTACAACCCCTACTGCTACACCTAGTGTCCCTACTAATAGCAGTAGTGGTGGGAGCAAACCTACTAATAGCCAATCCAAGGGAGTAGCTGGGCTCACTTTTGGTAATTTAGTTGGGGTTGGTCTGATTAGGGAGACCACAGAGGCTACTTTAGTCTCTGAAGGGGCTATTGACTTAGCCACTTTGGTTGCTTGCCCCCATAACTTGGAGAAGTACAAGCAACTAACCCTAATAAATGGTGTTGAGGTCCAGGCCTACAGGGACACAGGTGCCAGTGTCACAATGGTGATTGAGAAACTGGTGCACCCTGAACAACACATACTTGGACACCAGTACCAAGTAACCGATGCTCACAACATAACACAAAGCCACCCCATGGCTGTTGTAAATCTCAACTGGGGGGGGGGTATCTGGTCCAAAGAAAGTTGTGGTAGCCACAGATTTACCTGTAGACTGTCTACTAGGAAATGATTTGGAGACATCAGCTTGGTCAGATGTGGAGTTGGAGGCCCATGCAGCAATGCTGGGCATCCCAGGGCATATTTTTGCTTTGACAAGGGCTCAGGCCAAAAAGCAAAAAGGACAGGGAAGCTTGGATCCTGGAACAATGGACCAAGTGCTCCCTAAAGCTAGGGCTAGTAGAAGCAAACCACTTCCTACTATCCCTCCCTCTACAGTGGATTCAACTTCTGAGGAAGAAGAATTCCCTCCCTGTGCAGAACCTACACCAGAGGAGCTGGAAGCAGACACTGCTGAGCTTTTGGGTGAAGGGGGGCCTGCCAGAGAGGAGCTGAGTGTGGCACAGCAAACCTGTCCCACATTAGAGGGTCTCAGACAGCAAGCTGTCAAACAGGCTAATGGGGATGTCAGTGACTCACACAGAGTTTACTGGGAGGACAACCTCTTGTACACTGAGAATAGGGATCCTAAACCTGGAACTGCCAGGAAATTAGTGATTCCTCAGGAGTACAGAAAGTTCCTCCTAACACTGGCACATGACATTCCCTTAGCTGGGCACCTGGGTCAAATGAAAACTTGGGACAGATTGGTACCACTGTTTCATTGGCCTAGGATGTCTGAGGACACAAAAGAATTTTGTAAGTCCTGTGAAACCTGTCAAGCCAGTGGCAAGACAGGTGGCACTCCAAAGGCACCCCTTATCCCACTGCCTGTGGTTGGGGTTCCCTTTGAAAGGGTAGGGGTTGACATAGTTGGCCCCCTTGACCCTCCTACTGCTTCAGGCAATAGATTTATCTTGGTGGTAGTGGACCATGCCACAAGATATCCTGAAGCTATTCCTTTAAGGACCACTACAGCTCCTGCAGTGGCAAAGGCCCTCCTGGGAATATTTTCCAGGGTGGGCTTCCCAAAGGAAGTAGTATCAGACAGAGGAAGCAATTTCATGTCTGCATACTTAAAGGCCATGTGGAAGGAGTGTGGTGTAACTTACAAGTTCACAACACCCTATCATCCACAAACAAATGGACTGGTGGAGAGATTTAATAAAACTCTCAAAGGCATGATTATGGGACTCCCTGAAAAACTCCGCAGGAGATGGGATATCCTTCTACCATGCCTCCTTTTTGCCTACAGGGAGGTACCCCAGAAAGGAGTGGGCTTCAGCCCCTTTGAACTTCTTTTTGGACACCCTGTTAGGGGTCCACTCACACTTGTAAAGGAGGGTTGGGAACAACCTTTAAAAGCTCCTAAGCAGGATATTGTGGACTATGTACTTGGCCTCAGATCAAGGATGGCTGAGTACATGAAAAAGGCCAGTAAAAACCTTCAGGCCAGCCAAGAGCTCCAGAAGCAATGGCATGATCAGAAGGCTGTTTTGGTTCAGTACCAACCAGGGCAGAAAGTGTGGGTCTTGGAGCCTGTGGCCCCAAGAGCACTCCAAGATAAATGGAGTGGTCCACACACAATTGTTGAAAAGAAGGGTGAAGTCACCTACTTGGTTGACTTAGGCACTGCCAGGAGTCCCCTTAGGGTGCTCCATGTCAACCGCCTGAAACCCTACTATGACAGGGCTGATCTCACCCTGCTCATGGCAACCGATGAGGGACAGGAAGAAGACAGTGATCCTCTACCTGATCTCTTCTCTTCCACAGAACAAGATGCTCTTGTGGAAGGTGTAGTTTTGGCTGATTGTCTTACTGCTGAGCAGAAAGATAATTGCATAAATCTCCTAGGACAATTTTCAGAACTCTTCTCCATTGTGCCAGGCACCACTACTTGGTGTGAGCACACTATAGATACTGGAGACAGTTTACCTGTCAAAAGTAAGATCTATAGGCAGCCTGACCATGTCAGGGACTGCATAAAGCAAGAAGTTCAGAAGATGTTGGAACTAGGAGTGGTTGAGCACTCTGACAGTCCATGGGCTTCTCCTGTGGTACTGGTACCAAAACCCAATTCTAAAGATGGAAAGAAGGAAATGAGGTTTTGTGTAGACTATAGAGGTCTCAACTTGGTAACCAAAACAGATGCTCACCCTATACCCAGGGCAGATGAGCTAATAGATACACTGGCATCTGCCAAGTATCTAAGCACTTTTGATTTGACTGCAGGGTATTGGCAGATCAAAATGTCAGAAGATGCTAAACCTAAGACTGCATTTTCTACCATTGGAGGACATTACCAGTTTACTGTAATGCCTTTTGGTTTGAAAAATGCACCTGCCACTTTTCAGAGGTTGGTGAACACAGTCCTGCAAGGGCTGGAAGCTTTCAGTGCAGCATATTTGGACGATATAGCTGTCTTTAGCTCCAGCTGGGATGATCACCTGGTCCACCTTTGGAAAGTTTTGGAGGCCCTGCAAAAGGCAGGCCTCACTATCAAGGCTTCAAAGTGCCAGATAGGGCAGGGTAAGGTGGTTTATCTGGGACACCTTGTTGGTGGGGAACAGATTGCACCACTTCAGGGGAAAATCCAAACTATTATTGATTGGATTCCCCCTACCACTCAGACTCAGGTGAGAGCCTTCCTAGGCCTCACTGGGTATTACAGGAGGTTCATTAAGAACTATGGCTCCATTCCAGCCCCTCTTAATGACCTCACATCCAAGAAAATGCCTAAAAAGGTATTATGGACAGCAAACTGTCAGAAAGCTTTTGAGGAGCTGAAGCAGGCCATGTGCTCTGCACCTGTCCTGAAAAGCCCTTGTTACTCTAAAAAATTCTATGTCCAAACTGATGCATCTGAATTAGGAGTAGGGGCAGTCCTATCACAACTTAATTCTGAGGGCCAGGATCAACCTGTTGCTTTTATTAGTAGAAGGTTGACCCCTAGAGAAAAGCGTTGGTCTGCCATTGAGAGGGAGGCCTTTGCTGTGGTCTGGGCTCTGAAGAAGTTGAGGCCATACCTGTTTGGCACTCACTTCATTGTTCAGACAGACCACAAACCTCTACTTTGGCTAAAACAAATGAAAGGTGAAAATCCTAAATTGTTGAGGTGGTCCATATCCCTACAGGGAATGGACTATACAGTGGAACATAAACCTGGGAGTAGCCACTCCAATGCAGATGGACTCTCCAGATATTTCCACTTAGACAATGAAGACTCATCAGGTAATGGCTAGTCTTATTGTCCTTCGTTTGGGGGGGGGTTGTGTAGGAAAGTACCATCTTGCCTGGCATGTTACCCCCATTTTTCACTGTATATATGTTGTTTTAGTTGTATGTGTCACTGGGACCCTGGTAACCCAGGGCCCCAGTGCTCATAAGTGTGCCTGAATGTGTTACCTGTGTAGTGACTAACTGTCTCACTGAGGCTCTGCTAATCAGAACCTCAGTGGTTATGCTCTCTCATTTCTTTCCAAATTGTCACTGACAGGCTAGTGACCGTTTTTACCAATTTACATTGGCTTACTGGAACACCCTTATAATTCCCTAGTATATGGTACTGAGGTACCCAGGGTATTGGGGTTCCAGGAGATCCCTATGGGCTGCAGCATTTCTTTTGCCACCCATAGGGAGCTCTGACAATTCTTACACAGGCCTGCCACTGCAGCCTGAGTGAAATAACGTCCACGTTATTTCACAGCCATTTTACACTGCACTTAAGTAACTTATAAGTCACCTATATGTCTAACCTTTACCTGGTAAAGGTTAGGTGCAAAGTTACTTAGTGTGAGGGCACCCTGGCACTAGCCAAGGTGCCCCCACATTGTTCAGAGCCAATTCACTGAACTTTGTGAGTGCGGGGACACCATTACACGCGTGCACTACATATAGGTCACTACCTATATGTAGCTTCACCATGGTAACTCCGAATATGGCCATGTAACATGTCTATGATCATGGAATTGCCCCCTCTATGCCATCCTGGCATTGTTGGTACAATTCCATGATCCCAGTGGTCTGTAGCACAGACCCTGGTACTGCCAGACTGCCCTTCCTGGGGTTTCTCTGCAGCTGCTGCTGCTGCCAACCCCTCAGACAGGCAGCTGCCCTCCTGGGGTCCAGCCAGGCCTGGCCCAGGATGGCAGAACAAAGAACTTCCTCTGAGAGAGGGTGTGACACCCTCTCCCTTTGGAAAATGGTGTGAAGGCAGGGGAGGAGTAGCCTCCCCCAGCCTCTGGAAATGCTTTGTTGGGCACAGATGTGCCCAATTCTGCATAAGCCAGTCTACACCGGTTCAGGGACCCCTTAGCCCCTGCTCTGGCGCGAAACTGGACAAAGGAAAGGGGAGTGACCACTCCCCTGACCTGCACCTCCCCTGGGAGGTGTCCAGAGCTCCTCCAGTGTGCTCCAGACCTCTGCCATCTTGGAAACAGAGGTGCTGCTGGCACACTGGACTGCTCTGAGTGGCCAGTGCCACCAGGTGACGTCAGAGACTCCTTGTGATAGGCTCCTTCAGGTGTTAGTAGCCTTTCCTCTCTCCTAGGTAGCCAAACCCTCTTTTCTGGCTATTTAGGGTCTCTGTCTCTGGGGAAACTTTAGATAACGAATGCATGAGCTCAGCCGAGTTCCTCTGCATCTCCCTCTTCACCTTCTGATAAGGAATCGACCGCTGACCGCGCTGGAAGCCTGCAAACCTGCAACATAGTAGCAAAGACGACTACTGCAACTCTGTAACGCTGATCCTGCCGCCTTCTCGACTGTTTTCCTGCTTGTGCATGCTGTGGGGGTAGTCTGCCTCCTCTCTGCACCAGAAGCTCCGAAGAAATCTCCCGTGGGTCGACGGAATCTTCCCCCTGCAACCGCAGGCACCAAAAAGCTGCATCTCCGGTCCCTTGGGTCTCCTCTCAGCACGACGAGCGAGGTCTCTCGAATCCAGCGACACCGTCCAAGTGACCCCCACAGTCCAGTGACTCTTCAGCCCAAGTTTGGTGGAGGTAAGTCCTTGCCTCACCTCGCTGGGCTGCATTGCTGGGAACCGCGACTTTGCAAGCTTCTCCGGCCCCTGTGCACTTCCGGCGGAAATCCTGTGTGCACAGCCAAGCCTGGGTCCACGGCACTCTAACCTGCATTGCACGACTTTCTAAGTTGGTCTCCGGCGACGTGGGACTCCTTTGTGCAACTTCGGCGAGCACCGTTTCACGCATCCTCGTAGTGCCTGTTCCTGGCACTTCTCCGGGTGCTACCTGCTTCAGTGAGGGCTCTTTGTCTTGCTCGACGTCCCCTCTCTCTGCAGGTCCAATTTGCGACCTCTTGGTCCCTCCTGGGCCCCAGCAGCGTCCAAAAACGCCAAACGCACGATTTGCGTGTAGCAAGGCTTGTTGGCGTCCATCCGGCGGGAAAACACTTCTGCACGACTCTCCAAGGCGTGGGGGATCCATCCTTCAAAGGGGAAGTCTCTAGCCCTTGTCGTTCCTGCAGTATTCACAGTTCTTCAGCCTAGTAAGAGCTTCTTTGCACCAACCGCTGGCATTTCTTGGGCATCTGCCCATCTCCGAGCTGCTTGTGACTTTTGGACTTGGTCCCCTTGTTCCACAGGTACCCTCAGACAGGAATCCATCGTTGTTGCATTGCTGATTTGTGTTTTCCTTGCATTCTCCCTCTAACACGACTATTTTGTCCTTAGGGGAACTTTGGTGCACTTTGCACTCACTTTTCAGGGTCTTGGGGAGGGTTATTTTTCTAACTCTCACTATTTTCTAATAGTCCCAGCGACCCTCTACAAGGTCACATAGGTTTGGGGTCCATTCGTGGTTCGCATTCCACTTTTGGAGTATATGGTTTGTGTTGCCCCTATCCCTATGTTTCCCCATTGCATCCTATTGTAACTATACATTGTTTGCACTGTTTTCTAAGACTATACTGCATATTTTTGCTATTGTGTATATATATCTTGTGTATATTTCCTATCCTCTCACTGAGGGTACACTCTAAGATACTTTGGCATATTGTCATAAAAATAAAGTACCTTTATTTTTAGTATAACTGTGTATTGTGTTTTCTTATGATATTGTGCATATGACACTAAGTGGTACTGTAGTAGCTTCACATGTCTCCTAGTTCAGCCTAAGCTGCTCTGCTAAGCTACCATTATCTATCAGCCTAAGCTGCTAGACACCCTATACACTAATAAGGGATAACTGGGCCTGGTGCAAGGTGCAAGTACCCCTTGGTACTCACTACAAGCCAGTCCAGCCTCCTACAGTCAGTTTTCTGAACTCTTTTCTACTGTGCCAGGCACCACTTCTTGGTGTGAGCACACTATAGATACTGGAGACAGCTTGCCTGTCAAAAGTAAGATCTATAGGCAGCCTGACCATGTCAGAGACTGCATAAAACAAGAGGTGCAGAAAATGCTTGAACAAGGAGTGGTTGAGCACTATATAAGTCCATGGGCCTTTCCTGTGGTACTTGTACCAAAACCTCATTCCAAAGATGGTAAAAGGGAAATGAGATTTTGTGTTGACTACAGAGGTCTCAACCAGGTAACCAAAACTGATGCTCACCCTATACCCAGGGCAGACGAGCTAATAGATACACTGTCATCTGCCAAGTATCTAAGCACCTTTGATTTGACTGCAGGGTATTAGCAGATCAAGTTATCAGAGGATGCAAAAGCAAAAACTGCATTTTCAACCATTGGAGGCCATTACCAATTCACAGTAATGCCTTTTGGATTAAAAAATGCACCTGCCACTTTTCAAAGGTTGGTGAACACAGTCCTGCAAGGGCTGGAAGCTTTTAGCGCAGCATATCTAGATTATATAGCTGTCTTTAGCTCCAGCTGGGATGATCACCTGGTCCACCTATGGAAAGTTTTGGAGGCCCTGCAAAAGGCAGGCCTCACTATCAAGGCTTCAAAGTGCCAGATAGGGCAAGGGAAAGTGGTTTATATGGGACACCTGGTAGGTGGAGAACAGATTGCACCACTTCAGGGGAAAATCCAAACTATTATAGATTGGGTTCCCCCTACAACTCAGACTCAGGTGAGAGCCTTTTTAGGCCTCACTGGGTACTACAGGAGGTTCATAAAGAACTATGACTCCATAGCAGCCCCTCTTAATTACCTCACTTCAAAGAAAATGTCTAAAAAGGTATTATGGACAGCAAACTGTCAGAAAGCTTTTGAGGAGCTCAAGCAGGCCATGTGCTCTGCACCTGTCCTGAAAAGCCCCTGTTACTCCAAACAATTCATTGTCCAAACTGATGCATCTGAATTAGGGGTAGGGGCAGTCTTATCACAACTTAATTCTGAGGGCCAGGATCAACATGATGCTTTTATCAGCAGAAGGTTGACCCCTAGAGAAAAGCGTTGGTCTGCCATAGAGAGGGAGGCCTTTGCTGTGGTCTGGGCACTGAAGAAGTTGAGGCCATACCTGTTTGGCACTCACTTCATTGTTCAGACAGACCACAAACCTCTACTTTGGCTAAAACAAATGAAAGGTGAAAGCCCTAAATTGTTGAGGTGGTCCATATCCCTACAGGGAATGGACTATACAGTGGAACACAGACCTGGAAGTACCCACTCCAATGCAGATGGGCTCTCCAGATATTTCCACTTAGACAATGAAGACTCATCAGGTCATGGCTAGTCTTATTGTCCTTCGTTTGGGGGGGGGTTGTGTAGGAAAGTACCATCTTGCCTGGCATGTTACCCCCATATTTCACTGTATATATGTTGTTTTAGTTGTATGTGTCACTGGGACCCTGCCAGCCAGGGCCCCAGTGCTCATAAGTGTGCCCTGTATGTGTTACCTGTGTTAAGACTAACTGTCTCACTGAGGCTCTTCTATCCAGAACCTCAGTGGTTATGCTCTCTCATTTCTTTCCAAATTGTCAAGTTTGTGGGCACCCTGGCACTAGCCAAGGTGCTCCCACAATGTTCAGGGAAACTTCCCTGGACTTTGTGAGTGCGGGGACACCATTACACGCGTGCACTATACATATGTCACAACATATGTATAGCGTCACAATGGTAACTCCGAACATTGCCATGTAACATGTCTAAGATCATGGAATTGTCACCTCAATGCCATTCTGACATTGGGGAGACAATTCCATGATCCCCCGAGTCTCTAGCACAGACCCGGGTACTGCCAAACTGCCTTTCCCGGGGTTTCACTACAGCTGCTGCTGCCAACCCCTCAGACAGGTTTCTGCCCTCCTGGGGTCCAGCCAGGCTTGTCCCAGGATGGCAGAACAAAGGAACTCCTCTGAGAGAGGGTGTTACACCCTCTCCCTTTGGAAAAAGGTGTTAGGGCTTGGGAGGAGTAGCCTCCCCCAGCCTCTGGAAATGCTTTCATGGGCACAGATGGTGCCCATTTCTGCATAAGCCAGTCTACACCGGTTCAGGGATCCCCCAACCCTGCTCTGGCGCGTAACTGGACAAAGGAAAGGGGAGTGACCACTCCCCTGACCTGCACCTCCCAGGGGAGGTGCCAAGAGCTCCTCCAGTGTGCTCCAGACCACTGCCATCTTGGAAACAGAGGTGCTGCTGGCACACTGGACTGCTCTGAGTGGCCAGGGCCAGCAGGTGACGTCAGAGACTCCTTCTGATAGGCTCCTGCAGGTGTTGCTAGCCTATCCTCTCTCCTAGCTAGCCAAACCTCCTTTTCTGGCTATTTAGGGTCTCTGCTTTGGGGAATTCCTTAGATAACGAATGCAAGAGCTCATCAGAGTTCCTCTGCATCTCTCTCTTCACCTTCTGCCAAGGAACCGACTGCTGACCGCACTGGAAGCATGCAAAACTGCAACAAAGTAGCAAAGATAACCTCCTGAGTTGTCCTTCGGCGTCGTGGGACCTTACTTTGTGACTTCGGGTGAGCTCCGGTTCACTCCACTTTGTAGTGCCTGTTCCGGCACTTCTGCGGGTGCTGCTTGCTCCTGAGTCGGCTCTTTGTCTTGCTGGACGCACCCTCTGTCTCCTTTCGCAATTGGCGACATCCTGGTCCCTCCTGGGCCACAGCAGCATCCAAAAACCCTAACCGCCACCCTTGCAGCTAGCAAGGCTTGTTTGCAATCTTTCTGCACGGGAACACCTCTGCACGACTCTTCACGACCTGGGACATCCATCCTCCAAAGGGGAAGTTTCTAGCCCCTGTCGTTCTTGCAGAATCCACAGCTTCTACCATCCGGTGGCAGCTTCTTTGCACCCACAGCTGGCATTTCCTGGGCATCTGCCCACTCCCGACTTTATCGTGACTTTTGGACTTGGTCCCCTTGTTCCACAGGTACTCTTGTCTGGAAATCCATTGTTGTTGCATTGCTGGTGTTGGTCTTCCTTGCAGAATTCCCCTATCACGACTTCTGTGCTCTTTGGGGAACTTAGGTGCCCTTTGCACCCACTTTTCAGGGTCTCGGGTGGGCCTTTTTTCTAACCCTCACTGTTTCCTTACAGTCCCAGCGACCCTCTACAAGGTCACATAGGCTTGGGGTCCATTCGTGGTTCGCATTCCACTTCTAGAGTATATGGTTTGTGTTGCCCCTATCCCTATGTGCCCCCATTGCATTCTATTGTGACTATACATTGTTTGCACTGTTTTCTATTGCTATTGCTGCATATTTTGGTATTGTGTACATATATCTTGTGTATATTTCCTATCCTCTCACTGAGGGTACACTCTAAGATACTTTGGCATATTGTCATAAAAATAAAGTACCTTTATTTTTAGTATAACTGTGTATTGTGTTTTCTTATGATATTGTGCATATGACACTAGGTGGTACTGTAGTAGCTTCACACGTCTCCTAGTTCAGCCTAAGCTGCTCTGCTAAGCTACCTCTTCTATCAGCCTAAGCTGCTAGACACCCCTCTACACTAATAAGGGATACCTGGGCCTGGTGCAAGGTGTAAGTACCTCTTGGTACCCACTACAAGCCAGTCCAGCCTCCTACACTTGCATACAGTATAATAGCGTGAAGTGGAGTGGCATAGAATGAAGACTCATACAGTGGAAAGTCATAGAGTGGAGCGGTGTAGAATGGA
This sequence comes from Pleurodeles waltl, assembly GCF_031143425.1. Taxonomy (NCBI): domain Eukaryota; kingdom Metazoa; phylum Chordata; class Amphibia; order Caudata; family Salamandridae; genus Pleurodeles; species Pleurodeles waltl. The sequence continues at coordinate 7,838,149 of NC_090438.1, read as the reverse complement.
ATAGCATACAGTGGAGTGTTGTAGAGTGGAGTGGCATACAGTGGGATAGAGTAAAGTGGAGTGGCATAAAGTACAATGATATAAAGTGGAATAGCGTACAATGGAGTAGCATCCTGTTGAGTGGCATACAGTGGAGTGACATAGACTGGAGTGGCATACAGTGGCTTGCAAACATTGTAATAGCATAGAGTGGAGTGGAGTAGAATGAAGTCTCATACAGTGGAGTGCTGTATAGTGGAGTGGCATCCAGTAGAGAGGCTTACAGTGGAGTGTTATAGAGTGGAGTGGCATACAGCGGGATTGAGTAAAGTGGAATGGCATGAGTGGGAAGTACAATCATATAAAGTGGAATAGTGTATATTGGAGTAGCATCCAGTGGAGTGGCTTACAGTGGAGTGACATACAGTGGAGTGACATAGACTGGAGTGGCATACAGTGCTTGCATACAGTGTAATAGCGGAGATTGTAGTGGCATAGAATGGAGTATCATACAGTGGAGAGGCACAGAGTGGAGAGGTGTAGAATGGGATAGCATACACTGGAGTGCTGTAGAGTGGAGTGGCATCCAGTGGAGTGGCATACAGTGGAGTGACCTGGAGTGGCATACAGTGGCTTGCATACAGTGTAAGAGTGTAGAGTGTAGTGGCGCAGAATGGAGTCTCATACAGTGGAGAGGCATAGAGTGGAGAAGTGGAGAATTGGATAGCATACAGTGGAGTGCTGTAGAGTGGAGTGGCATCCAGTGGAGTGGCATACAGTGGAGTGACATAGACTGGAGTGGCATACAGTGGCTTGCATACAGTGTAAGAGCGTAGAGTGGAGTGGCGTAGAATGGAGTCTCATACAGTAAAAAAGCATAGAGTGGAGAGGTGTAGAATGGGATAGCATACAGTGGACTGCTGTAGAATGGAGTGGCATACAGTGGAGTGACATAGACTGGAGTGGCATACAGTGGCTTGCATACAGTGTAAGAGCGTAGAGTGGAGTGGCGTAGAATGGAGTCTCATACAGTGGAGAGTGCAGGAAAGTACCATCTTGCCTGGCATGTTACCCCCATTTTTCACTGTATATATGTTGTTTTAGTTGTATGTGTCACTGGGACCCTGGTAACCCAGGGCCCCAGTGCTCATAAGTGTGCCTGAATGTGTTACCTGTGTAGTGACTAACTGTCTCACTGAGGCTCTGCTAATCAGAACCTCAGTGGTTATGCTCTCTCATTTCTTTCCAAATTGTCACTGACAGGCTAGTGACCATTTTTACCAATTTACATTGGCTTACTGGAACACCCTTATAATTCCCTAGTATATGGTACTGAGGTACCCAGGGTATTGGGGTTCCAGGAGATCCCTATGGGCTGCAGCATTTCTTTTGCCACCCATAGGGAGCTCTGACAATTCTTACACAGGCCTGCCACTGCAGCCTGAGTGAAATAACGTCCACGTTATTTCACAGCCATTTTACACTGCACTTAAGTAACTTATAAGTCACCTATATGTCTAACCTTTACCTGGTAAAGGTTAGGTGCAAAGTTACTTAGTGTGAGGGCACCCTGGCACTAGCCAAAGTGCCCCCACATTGTTCAGAGCCAATTCACTGAACTTTGTGAGTGCGGGGACACCATTACACGCGTGCACTACATATAGGTCACTACCTATATGTAGCTTCACAATGGTAACTCCGAATATGGCCATGTAACATGTCTATGATCATGGAATTGCCCCCTCTATGCCATCCTGGCATTGTTGGTACAATTCCATGATCCCAGTGGTCTGTAGCACAGACCCTGGTACTGCCAGACTGCCCTTCCTGGGGTTTCACTGCATCTGCTGCTGCTGCCAACCCCTCAGACAGGTTTCTGCCCTCCTGGGGTCCAGCCAGGCTTGGCCCAGGAAGGCAGAACAAAGGACTTCCTCAGAGAGAGGGTGTTACACCCTCTCCCTTTGGAAAAAGGTGTGAAGGCAGGGGAGGAGTAGCCTCCCCCAGCCTCTGGAAATGCTTTCATGGGCACAGATGGTGCCCATTTCTGCATAAGCCAGTCTACACCGGTTCAGGGATCCTTAGCCCTGCTCTGGCACGAAACTGGACAAAGGAAAGGGGAGTGACCACTCCCCTGACCTGCACCTCCCCAAAGGTGAACTGTATAGGATGTCAGTCATTTACATTTTGTGTGTATGTGACCGTTGTGTTATAGGCATTACATTTGTAGTGTATTTTTCTGTGTCCTGATTGGTATATCATTAATGCTCCATGAGGCGACATTCTTCTTCTGATATTTAGAGCTAAAGGTGTGCAGAAATGAATAGCCAGACCATGATGTGGTGTTTGTTATCAGTGTTTATTTACAATAGTTCATTAAGTGGTGATGGTGATAATTATGAAAAGAAATTGTTTACAATGTGTTGGCGCCTACGCACTCCAGCAGCTGTGTTTGGTTGTTCCCCCTCCTGTTGCAGGCCAGCATCCTCCTCTTCCTCGTCTTCAGGCATGTATGGATCTGGTTCGAGGAGGGGAATGTTCCTTTTGACACAAATGTTGTGCAATATTGCACATGTGAGGATGATCCTACAGACCATCTCGGGGGAAGGCTACCACCAGTGATGTCGAGGCAGCGGAACCTTGACTTGAGGATGCCGAAGGTCCGCTCGACAATGCTGCGTGTCCTCTTATGGGCGTCGTTGTATGCCCGCTATGCAGCAGTACTCGGGTTGCCAAATGGTGTCATTATCCATGGCTGGATGCCACATCCCTGATCAGCTGAAAGAGAAAAAGAATGGGATCATGTTGATGTAGCTTGCGCTATTGAAAAGACCTTCAATGGCAGTAGTTGTCTTGTGTTGTCTGTGACTATTTAGTGTACTAATGTGACATCCTATACTTGTAGGCTATACCATCTGCATTGTGTTGTTTCCTTGGCTGAGTAAGTGTTTGTCATCAGTATGTTTTGGGATTTTCAGTGCAGTGTGCCCTCCCTAGCATTGTGACTTGTGATACAGGTGTCCTTGTGTCTTCACTTGGGGTGAGTAGATAGTTCAATGTAGAGTTTCATTTATAAGTGTTGTTAGCACGTTCATCTGAAAGTACCCTGGACATCCCATACCTTTAGACTTAGGCAGTGTATTAATGTAAAGGTAATTGGGACACTTACAATTTGCAAGGTGACATTTCGGCTACCACACTCATTAATGTCTTCACATTAGGCTGTACAGTAAATTCCGATGTGTGACAGGTTCAATGGTGACTTAAGAAACATGGCTAGTGATGTCAGGACCTCAGTGTGTTCCTGTCTAGATGTTGCTGTTGTGGTGTGTGTGTTGTGTGTCCTAGAGGGTTGCTGTGCAGTGTGTATATTAGTAGGTTTTTGTACTTACCAACAAGTAGTCCATTGCCATACCGTCCATCCTGGAAGTGTTGGTTGATGGTAGAGTGACAGAAGATGAATGAGTCATGTACACTCCCAGGATATTTAGCCACGATGTTGGTGATCAATCCCTGGTGATCGACTATGGCCTGCACGTTGATTGAATGTGTGTGCTTCCTGTTGTGGTAGAGGTGTTCAGTTGCAGCAGGTGGCACAAGGCGTACATGTGTGCAGTCGATTGCACCAAGGACGTGTGGGAAGCCACTGATTGCGTAGAACCCCTGTTTTGTTTCCTGCTGCTTCTGCTGTGTGTTAGGGAAGCAGATGTGGCGGGGTGTCAGGCGAATGATGGCGTCCAGTACTTTGGGCAGAAATGCGGAGAATGATGGTTGTGATATTCCGCCAACCAGGGCACCAGTTGTTTGAAAAGAGCCACTTGCCAGCATGTGAAGTACGGCAAGCAGCTTTGTTTCTGTTGGTATGGTGTGGGGTGTCACCAAAGTGGGGGCCAACTGCTGTTCAATGTTTCTCAGCAGCTGCTGTATGGCATGCCAGTTCAACCGGTACCTCTGGATAATGTCATGTTCCCTGAGGCCCTGAAGGGTTGTTCTTGGGCAGAATATCCTCTCCTGCCTTCTGCGCTGCCTTTGGGGTCCCTGCTGGTGTTGTTGTAGCTGCTGTTCTTGCTGCTGGGCTCTGCGTCTGCGTGCACGCTGTGAGAAAGTAGCCTCTTTCTAGCCTTGTTACCCCCACTTTTGGCCTGTTTGTGAGTGTATGTCAGGGTGTTTTCACTGTCTCACTGGGATCCTGCCAGCCAGGGCCCAGTGCTGATAGTGAAAACCCTATGTTTTCAGTATGTTTGTTATGTGTCACTGTAGGAAAGTACCATCTTGCCTGGCATGTTACCCCCATCTTTCACTGTATATTTGTTGTTTTAGTTGTATGTGTCACTGGGACCCTGGTAACCCAGGGCCCCAGTGCTCATAAGTGTGCCTGTATGTGTTACCTGTGTAGTGACTAACTGTCTCACTGAGGCTCTGCTAATCAGAACCTCAGTGGTTATGCTCTCTCATTTCTTTCCAAATTGTCACTGACAGGCTAGTGACCATTTTTACCAATTTACATTGGCTTACTGGAACACCCTTATAATCCCCTAGTATATGGTACTGAGGTACCCAGGGTATTGGGGTTCCAGGAGATCCCTATGGGCTGCAGCATTTCTTTTGCCACCCATAGGGAGCTCTGACAATTCTTACACAGGCCTGCCACTGCAGCCTGAGTGAAATAACGTCCACGTTATTTCACAGCCATTTTACACTGCACTTAAGTAACTTATAAGTCACCTATATGTCTAACCTTTACCTGGTAAAGGTTAGGTGCAAAGTTACTTAGTGTGAGGGCACCCTGGCACTAGCCAAGGTGCCCCCACATTGTTCAGAGCCAATTCACTGAACTTTGTGAGTGCGGGGACACCATTACACGCGTGCACTACATATAGGTCACTACCTATATGTAGCTTCACCATGGTAACTCCGAATATGGCCATGTAACATGTCTATGATCATGGAATTGCCCCCTCTATGCCATCCTGGCATTGTTGGTACAATTCCATGATCCCAGTGGTCTGTAGCACAGACCCTGGTACTGCCAGACTGCCCTTCCTGGGGTTTCTCTGCAGCTGCTGCTGCTGCCAACCCCTCAGACAGGCATCTGCCCTCCTGGGGTCCAGCCAGGCCTGGCCCAGGATGGCAGAACAAAGAACTTCCTCTGAGAGAGGGTGTGACACCCTCTCCCTTTGGAAAATGGTGTGAAGGCAGGGGAGGAGTAGCCTCCCCCAGCCTCTGGAAATGCTTTGTTGGGCACAGATGTGCCCAATTCTGCATAAGCCAGTCTACACCGGTTCAGGGACCCCTTAGCCCCTGCTCTGGCGCGAAACTGGACAAAGGAAAGGGGAGTGACCACTCCCCTGACCTGCACCTCCCCTGGGAGGTGTCCAGAGCTCCTCCAGTGTGCTCCAGACCTCTGCCATCTTGGAAACAGAGGTGCTGCTGGCACACTGGACTGCTCTGAGTGGCCAGTGCCACCAGGTGACGTCAGAGACTCCTTGTGATAGGCTCCTTCAGGTGTTAGTAGCCTTTCCTCTCTCCTAGGTAGCCAAACCCTCTTTTCTGGCTATTTAGGGTCTCTGTCTCTGGGGAAACTTGAGATAACGAATGCATGAGCTCAGCCGAGTTCCTCTGCATCTCCCTCTTCACCTTCTGATAAGGAATCGACTGCTGACCGCGCTGGAAGCCTGCAAACCTGCAACATAGTAGCAAAGACGACTACTGCAACTCTGTAACGCTGATCCTGCCGCCTTCTCGACTGTTTTCCTGCTTGTGCATGCTGTGGGGGTAGTCTGCCTCCTCTCTGCACCAGAAGCTCCGAAGAAATCTCCCGTGGGTCGACGGAATCTTCCCCCTGCAACCGCAGGCACCAAAAAGCTGCATCTCCGGTCCCTTGGGTCTCCTCTCAGCACGACGAGCGAGGTCCCTCGAATCCAGCGACACCGTCCAAGTGACCCCCACAGTCCAGTGACTCTTCAGCCCAAGTTTGGTGGAGGTAAGTCCTTGCCTCACCTCGCTGGGCTGCATTGCTGGGAACCGCGACTTTGCAAGCTACTCCGGCCCCTGTGCACTTCCGGCGGAAATCCTTCGTGCACAGCCAAGCCTGGGTCCACGGCACTCTAACCTGCATTGCACGACTTTCTAAGTTGGTCTCCGGCGACGTGGGACTCCTTTGTGCAACTTCGGCGAGCACCGTTTCACGCATCCTCGTAGTGCCTGTTTCTGGCACTTCTCCGGGTGCTACCTGCTTCAGTGAGGGCTCTTTGTCTTGCTCGACGTCCCCTCTCTCTGCAGGTCCAATTTGCGACCTCCTGGTCCCTCCTGGGCCCCAGCAGCGTCCAAAAACGCCAAACGCACGATTTGCGTGTAGCAAGGCTTGTTGGCGTCCATCCGGCGTGAAAACACTTCTGCACGACTCTCCAAGGCGTGGGGGATCCATCCTCCAAAGGGGAAGTCTCTAGCCCTTGTCGTTCCTGCAGTATTCACAGTTCTTCAGCCTAGTAAGAGCTTCTTTGCACCAACCGCTGGCATTTCTTGGGCATCTGCCCATCTCCGAGCTGCTTGTGACTTTTGGACTTGGTCCCCTTGTTCCACAGGTACCCTCAGTCAGGAATCCATTGTTGTTGCATTGCTGATTTGTGTTTTCCTTGCATTTTCCCTCTAACACGACTATTTTGTCCTTAGGGGAAGTTTGGTGCACTTTGCACTCACTTTTCAGGGTCTTGGGGAGGGTTATTTTGCTAACTCTCACTATTTTCTAATAGTCCCAGCGACCCTCTAGAAGGTCACATAGGTTTGGGGTCCATTCGTGGTTCGCATTCCACTTCTGGAGTATATGGTTTGTGTTGCCCCTATCCCTATGTTTCCCCATTGCATCCTATTGTAACTATACATTGTTTGCACTGTTTTCTAAGACTATACTGCATATTTTTGCTATTGTGTATATATATCTTGTGTATATTTCCTATCCTCTCACTGAGGGTACACTCTAAGATACTTTGGCATATTGTCATAAAAATAAAGTACCTTTATTTTTAGTATAACTGTGTATTGTGTTTTCTTATGATATTGTGCATAGGACACTAAGTGGTACTGTAGTAGCTTCACACGTCTCCTAGTTCAGCCTGAGCTGCTTTGCTAAGCTACCATTATCTATCAGCCTAAGCTGCTAGACACCCTATACACTAATAAGGGATAACTGGGCCTGGTGCAAGGTGCAAGTACCCCTTGGTACTCACTACAAGCCAGTCCAGCCTCCTACATTGGTTGTGCAGTGGTGGGATAAGTGCTTTGAGACTACTTACCACTCTTGTCATTGTACTTTTCATAAGAGAAAAATATACAAAACAAGGTCAGTGTATATACACATAGCCAAAAAGTTTTGCATTTCCTCTTTTCACTCTTTTCTAAGTGCTGAAAAGTACTTCTAAACTTTCAAAAAGTTCTTAAAAGTTTAAAAAGTTTTTTTCTGTCTTTCCAAAAAGTTCTGAAAACTTTTTTCTCTTTTGCTATCACTTTATCTCTCTCTAAAAAATGTCTGGCACAGGCCAAAAAGTTGAACTGTCCAAACTTGCATATGATCACCTTAGCTGGAAAGGAGCAAGGAGTCTCTCCATAGAGAGAGGTTTGAGTGTAGGGAAGAATCCTTCCTTAGAACTGTTAATTAATATGCTTAGAGTACAGGATAAGGCCATAAGTGCCCAATCTGTGGAAAAAGTAGCTAATGGTTCTCAATCTGATCCAGGGACTCCCCCAGGAAAAGGTTCAGGAAAGAAACTTCTTAGCCTGCCCATTACTAGACAGTCTACCATAGTTGGTACAGAGGTTGAATCACATCATACTGATGATGTGCTCTCACATTATACTGGTAGCCAAGCTGTTAGGGTGCCCTCTGTAAGGGACAGGTCTCCTTCTGTTCATTCCCATCATACCTCTGTATCTAGAAATGTCCCTCCCACCCACCCTGATGACAGATTGTTAGAAAGGGAGCTCAATAGATTGAGAGTGGAGCAAACCAGACTGAAGCTCAAGAAGCAACAGCTGGATTTGGATAGACAGTCTTTAGAAATAGAGAGGGAAAGACAGAAAATGGGTTTAGATACCCATGGTGGCAGCAGCAGTATTCCCCATAGTCATCCTGCAAAAGAGCATGATTCCAGGAATCTGCATAAGATAGTTCCCCCTTACAAGGAGGGGGATGACATTAACAAGTGGTTTGCTGCACTTGAGAGGGCCTGTGCTGTACAGGATGTCCCTCAAAAGCAGTGGGCTGCTATCCTATGGCTATCATTTACTGGAAAAGGTAGGGATAGGCTCCTTACTGTAAAAGAAAATGATGCTAACAATTTCCAAGTTCTTAAGAATGAACTCCTGGATGGTTATGGCTTAACCACTGAACAGTACAGGATAAAGTTCAGAGATACCAAAAAGGAGTCTTCACAAGACTGGGTTGATTTCATTGACCAGGCAGTGAAGGCCTTGGAGGGGTGGTTACATGGCAGTAAAGTTACTGATTATGACAGCCTGTATAACTTAATCCTGAGAGAGCATATTCTTAATAATTGTGTGTCTGATTTGTTGCACCAGTACTTGGTGGACTCTGATCTGACCTCTCCCCAAGAATTGGGAAAGAAGGCAGACAAATGGGTCAGAACAAGAGTGAACAGAAAAGTTCATACAGGGGGTGACAAAGATGGCAACAAAAAGAAGGATGGTAAGTCTTCTGACAAGGGTGGGGACAAATCTAAAAATGAGTCTTCATCAGGCCCACAAAAACACTCTGGTGGGGGTGGTGGGCCCAAATCCTCCTTTAATCAGAACAAGGAAAAGAAACCATGGTGCTATTTATGTAAGATAAAAGGCCATTGGACAACAGATCCCAGTTGTCCAAAGAAAGGCACCACAGCTCCTACCACTACAACCCCTACTGCTACACCTAGTGTCCCTACTAATAGCAGTGGTGGTGGGAGCAAACCTACTAATAGCCAATCCAAGGGAGTAGCTGGGCTCACTTTTGGTAATTTAGTTGGGGTTGGTCTGATTAGGGAGACCACAGAGGCTACTTTAGTCTCTGAAGGGGCTATTGACTTAGCCACTTTGGTTGCTTGCCCCCATAACTTGGAGAAGTACAAGCAACTAACCCTAATAAATGGTGTTGAGGTCCAGGCCTACAGGGACACAGGTGCCAGTGTCACAATGGTGATTGAGAAACTGGTGCACCCTGAACAACACATACTTGGACACCAGTACCAAGTAACCGATGCTCACAACATAACACAAAGCCACCCCATGGCTGTTGTAAATCTCAACTGGGGGGGGGTATCTGGTCCAAAGAAAGTTGTGGTAGCTTCAGATTTACCTGTAGACTGTCTATTAGGGAACGATTTGGAGACATCAGCTTGGTCAGATGTGGAGTTGGAGGCCCATGCAGCAATGCTGGGCATCCCAGGGCATATTTTTGCTTTGACAAGGGCTCAGGCCAAAAAGCAAAAAGGACAGGGAAGCTTGGATCCTGGAACAATGGACCAAGTGATCCCTAAAGCTAGGGCTAGTAGAAGCAAACCACTTCCTACTATCCCTCCCTCTACAGTGGATTCTACTTCTGAGGAAGAAGAATTCCCTCCCTGTGCAGAACCTACACCAGAGGAGCTGGAAGCAGACACTGCTGAGCTTTTGGGTGAAGGGGGGCCTGCCAGAGAGGAGCTGAGTGTGGCACAGCAAACCTGTCCCACATTAGAGGGTCTCAGACAGCAAGCTGTCAAACAGGCTAATGGGGATGTCAGTGACTCACACAGAGTTTACTGGGAGGACAACCTCTTGTACACTGAGCAAAGGGATCCTAAACCTGGAGCTGCCAGGAGATTAGTGATTCCTCAGGAGTACAGAAAGTTCCTCCTAACACTGGCACATGACATTCCCTTAGCTGGGCACCTGGGTCAAATGAAAACTTGGGACAGATTGGTACCACTGTTTCATTGGCCTAGGATGTCTGAGGACACAAAATAATTTTGTAAGTCCTGTGAAACCTGTCAAGCCAGTGGCAAGACAGGTGGCACTCCAAAGGCACCCCTTATCCCACTGCCTGTGGTTGGGGTTCCCTTTGAAAGGGTAGGGGTTGACATAGTTGGCCCCCTTGACCCTCCTACTGCTTCAGGCAATAGGTTTATCTTGGTGGTAGTGGACCATGCCACAAGATATCCTGAAGCTATTCCTTTAAGGACCACTACAGCTCCTGCAGTGGCAAAGGCCCTCCTGGGAATATTTTCCAGGGTGGGCTTCCCAAAGGAAGTAGTATCAGACAGAGGAAGCAATTTCATGTCTGCATACTTAAAGGCCATGGGAAGGAGTGTGGTGTAACTTACAAGTTCACAACACCCTATCATCCACAAACAAATGGACTGGTGGAGAGATTTAATAAAACTCTCAAAGGCATGATTATGGGACTCCCTGAAAAACTCCGCAGGAGATGGGATATCCTTCTACCATGCCTCCTTTTTGCCTACAGGGAGGTACCCCAGAAAGGAGTGGGCTTCAGCCCCTTTGAACTTCTTTTTGGACACCCTGTTAGGGGTCCACTCACACTTGTAAAGGAGGGTTGGGAACAACCTTTAAAAGCTCCTAAGCAGGATATTGTGGATTATGTACTTGGCCTCAGATCAAGGATGGCTGAGTACATGAAAAAGGCCAGTAAAAACCTTCAGGCCAGCCAAGAGCTCCAGAAGCAATGGCATGATCAGAAGGCTGTTTTGGTTCAGTACCAACCAGGGCAGAAAGTGTGGGTCTTGGAGCCTGTGGCCCCAAGAGCACTCCAAGATAAATGGAGTGGTCCACACACAATTGTTGAAAAGAAGGGTGAAGTCACCTACTTGGTTGACTTAGGCACTGCCAGGAGTCCCCTTAGGGTGCTCCATGTCAACCGCCTGAAACCCTACTATGACAGGGCTGATCTCACCCTGCTCATGGCAACAGATGAGGGACAGGAAGAAGACAGTGATCCTCTACCTGATCTCTTCTCTTCCACAGAACAAGATGCTCTTGTGGAAGGGGTAGTTTTGGCTGATTGTCTTACTGCTGAGCAGAAAGATAATTGCATAAATCTCCTAGGACAATTTTCAGAACTCTTCTCCATTGTGCCAGGCACCACTTCTTGGTGTGAGCACACTATAGATACTGGAGACAGTTTACCTGTCAAAAGTAAGATCTATAGGCAGCCTGACCATGTCAGGGACTGCATAAAGCAAGAAGTTCAGAAGATGTTGGAACTAGGAGTGGTTGAGCACTCTGACAGTCCATGGGCTTCTCCTGTGGTACTGGTACCAAAACCCAATTCTAAAGATGGAAAGAAGGAAATGAGGTTTTGTGTAGACTATAGAGGTCTCAACTTGGTAACCAAAACAGATGCTCACCCTATACCCAGGGCAGATGAGCTAATAGATACACTGGCATCTGCCAAGTATCTAAGCACTTTTGATTTGACTGCAGGGTATTGGCAGATCAAAATGTCAGAAGATGCTAAACCTAAAACTGCATTTTCTACCATTGGAGGACATTACCAGTTTACTGTAATGCCTTTTGGTTTGAAAAATGCACCTGCCACTTTTCAGAGGTTGGTGAACACAGTCCTGCAAGGGCTGGAAGCTTTCAGTGCAGCATATTTGGATGATATAGCTGTCTTTAGCTCCAGCTGGGATGATCACCTGGTCCACCTTTGGAAAGTTTTGGAGGCCCTGCAAAAGGCAGGCCTCACTATCAAGGCTTCAAAGTGCCAGATAGGGCAGGGTAAGGTGGTTTATCTGGGACACCTTGTTGGTGGGGAACAGATTGCACCACTTCAGGGGAAAATCCAAACTATTATTGATTGGATTCCCCCTACCACTCAGACTCAGGTGAGAGCCTTCCTAGGCCTCACTGGGTATTACAGGAGGTTCATTAAGAACTATGGCTCCATTGCAGCCCCTCTTAATGACCTCACATCCAAGAAAATGCCTAAAAAGGTATTATGGACAGCAAACTGTCAGAAAGCTTTTGAGGAGCTGAAGCAGGCCATGTGCTCTGCACCTGTCCTGAAAAGCCCTTGTTACTCTAAAAAATTCTATGTCCAAACTGATGCATCTGAATTAGGAGTAGGGGCAGTCCTATCACAACTTAATTCTGAGGGCCAGGATCAACCTGTTGCTTTTATTAGTAGAAGGTTGACCCCTAGAGAAAAGCGTTGGTCTGCCATTGAGAGGGAGGCCTTTGCTGTGGTCTGGGCTCTGAAGAAGTTGAGGCCATACCTGTTTGGCACTCACTTCATTGTTCAGACAGACCACAAACCTCTACTTTGGCTAAAACAAATGAAAGGTGAAAATCCGAAATTGTTGAGGTGGTCCATATCCCTACAGGGAATGGACTATACAGTGGAACATAGACCTGGGAGTAGCCACTCCAATGCAGATGGACTCTCCAGATATTTCCACTTAGACAATGAAGACTCATCAGGTAATGGCTAGTCTTATTGTCCTTCGTTTGGGGGGGGGTTGTGTAGGAAAGTACCATCTTGCCTGGCATGTTACCCCCATCTTTCACTGTATATATGTTGTTTTAGTTGTATGTGTCACTGGGACCCTGGTAACCCAGGGCCCCAGTGCTCATAAGTGTGCCTGTATGTGTTACCTGTGTAGTGACTAACTGTCTCACTGAGGCTCTGCTAATCAGAACCTCAGTGGTTATGCTCTCTCATTTCTTTCCAAATTGTCACTGACAGGCTAGTGACCATTTTTACCAATTTACATTGGCTTACTGGAACACCCTTATAATCCCCTAGTATATGGTACTGAGGTACCCAGGGTATTGGGGTTCCAGGAGATCCCTATGGGCTGCAGCATTTCTTTTGCCACCCATAGGGAGCTCTGACAATTCTTACACAGGCCTGCCACTGCAGCCTGAGTAAAATAACGTCCACGTTATTTCACAGCCATTTTACACTGCACTTAAGTAACTTATAAGTCACCTATATGTCTAACCTTTACCTGGTAAAGGTTAGGTGCAAAGTTACTTAGTGTGAGGGCACCCTGGCACTAGCCAAGGTGCCCCCACATTGTTCAGAGCCAATTCACTGAACTTTGTGAGTGCGGGGACACCATTACACGCGTGCACTACATATAGGTCACTACCTATATGTAGCTTCACCATGGTAACTCCGAATATGGCCATGTAACATGTCTATGATCATGGAATTGCCCCCTCTATGCCATCCTGGCATTGTTGGTACAATTCCATGATCCCAGTGGTCTGTAGCACAGACCCTGGTACTGCCAGACTGCCCTTCCTGGGGTTTCTCTGCAGCTGCTGCTGCTGCCAACCCCTCAGACAGGCATCTGCCCTCCTGGGGTCCAGCCAGGCCTGGCCCAGGATGGCAGAACAAAGAACTTCCTCTGAGAGAGGGTGTGACACCCTCTCCCTTTGGAAAATGGTGTGAAGGCAGGGGAGGAGTAGCCTCCCCCAGCCTCTGGAAATGCTTTGTTGGGCACAGATGTGCCCAATTCTGCATAAGCCAGTCTACACCGGTTCAGGGACCCCTTAGCCCCTGCTCTGGCGTGAAACTGGACAAAGGAAAGGGGAGTGACCACTCCCCTGACCTGCACCTCCCCTGGGAGGTGTCCAGAGCTCCTCCAGTGTGCTCCAGACCTCTGCCATCTTGGAAACAGAGGTGCTGCTGGCACACTGGACTGCTCTGAGTGGCCAGTGCCACCAGGTGACGTCAGAGACTCCTTGTGATAGGCTCCTTCAGGTGTTAGTAGCCTTTCCTCTCTCCTAGGTAGCCAAACCCTCTTTTCTGGCTATTTAGGGTCTCTGTCTCTGGGGAAACTTGAGATAACGAATGCATGAGCTCAGCCGAGTTCCTCTGCATCTCCCTCTTCACCTTCTGATAAGGAATCGACTGCTGACCGCGCTGGAAGCCTGCAAACCTGCAACATAGTAGCAAAGACGACTACTGCAACTCTGTAACGCTGATCCTGCCGCCTTCTCGACTGTTTTCCTGCTTGTGCATGCTGTGGGGGTAGTCTGCCTCCTCTCTGCACCAGAAGCTCCGAAGAAATCTCCCGTGGGTCGACGGAATCTTCCCCCTGCAACCGCAGGCACCAAAAAGCTGCATCTCCGGTCCCTTGGGTCTCCTCTCAGCACGACGAGCGAGGTCCCTCGAATCCAGCGACACCGTCCAAGTGACCCCCACAGTCCAGTGACTCTTCAGCCCAAGTTTGGTGGAGGTAAGTCCTTGCCTCACCTCGCTGGGCTGCATTGCTGGGAACCGCGACTTTGCAAGCTACTCCGGCCCCTGTGCACTTCCGGCGGAAATCCTTCGTGCACAGCCAAGCCTGGGTCCACGGCACTCTAACCTGCATTGCACGACTTTCTAAGTTGGTCTCCGGCGACGTGGGACTCCTTTGTGCAACTTCGGCGAGCACCGTTTCACGCATCCTCGTAGTGCCTGTTTCTGGCACTTCTCCGGGTGCTACCTGCTTCAGTGAGGGCTCTTTGTCTTGCTCGACGTCCCCTCTCTCTGCAGGTCCAATTTGCGACCTCCTGGTCCCTCCTGGGCCCCAGCAGCGTCCAAAAACGCCAAACGCACGATTTGCGTGTAGCAAGGCTTGTTGGCGTCCATCTGGCGGGAAAACACTTCTGCACGACTCTCCAAGGCGTGGGGGATCCATCCTCCAAAGGGGAAGTCTCTAGCCCTTGTCGTTCCTGCAGTATTCACAGTTCTTCAGCCTAGTAAGAGCTTCTTTGCACCAACCGCTGGCATTTCTTGGGCATCTGCCCATCTCCGAGCTGCTTGTGACTTTTGGACTTGGTCCCCTTGTTCCACAGGTACCCTCAGTCAGGAATCCATTGTTGTTGCATTGCTGATTTGTGTTTTCCTTGCATTTTCCCTCTAACACGACTATTTTGTCCTTAGGGGAACTTTGGTGCACTTTGCACTCACTTTTCAGGGTCTTGGGGAGGGTTATTTTGCTAACTCTCACTATTTTCTAATAGTCCCAGCGACCCTCTAGAAGGTCACATAGGTTTGGGGTCCATTCGTGGTTCGCATTCCACTTCTGGAGTATATGGTTTGTGTTGCCCCTATCCCTATGTTTCCCCATTGCATCCTATTGTAACTATACATTGTTTGCACTGTTTTCTAAGACTATACTGCATATTTTTGCTATTGTGTATATATATCTTGTGTATATTTCCTATCCTCTCACTGAGGGTACACTCTAAGATACTTTGGCATATTGTCATAAAAATAAAGTACCTTTATTTTTAGTATAACTGTGTATTGTGTTTTCTTATGATATTGTGCATAGGACACTAAGTGGTACTGTAGTAGCTTCACACGTCTCCTAGTTCAGCCTGAGCTGCTTTGCTAAGCTACCATTATCTATCAGCCTAAGCTGCTAGACACCCTATACACTAATAAGGGATAACTGGGCCTGGTGCAAGGTGCAAGTACCCCTTGGTACTCACTACAAGCCAGTCCAGCCTCCTACAGTCACTGGGACCCTGCTAGCCAGGACCCCAGTGCTCATAAGTTTGTGACCTATATGTATGTGTTCCCTGTGTGGTGCCTAACTGTCTCACTGAGGCTCTGCTAACCAGAACCTCAGTGGTTATGCTCTCTCATTTCTTTCCAAATTGTCACTAACAGGTTAGTGACCAATTTCACCAAATTTACATTGGCATACTGGAACACCCTTATAATTCCCTAGTATATGATACTGAGGTACCCAGGGTATTGGGGTTCCAGGAGATCCCTATGGGCTGCAGCATTTCTTGTGCCACCCATAGGGAGATCTGACAATTCTTACACAGGCCTGCCAGTGCAGCCTGAGTGAAATAACGTCCACGTTATTTCACAGCCATTTACCACTGCACTTAAGTAACTTATAAGTCACCTATATGTCTAACCTTTATCTGGTAAAGGTTGGGTGCTAAGTTACTTAGTGTGTGGGCACCCTGGCACTAGCCAAGGTGCTCCCACATTGTTCAGGGCAAATTCCCCAGACTTGCGGGGACACTATTACACGCGTGCACTCTTCATATGTCACAACATATGTATAGCGTCACAATGGTAACTCCGAACATGGCCATGTAACATGTCTAAGATCATAGAATTGTCACCCCAGTGCCATTCTGGCATTGGGGCGACAATTCCATGATCCCCCGAGTCTCTACCTCAGACCCGGGTACTGCCAAACTACCTTTCCCGGGGTTTCACTGCAGCTGCTGCTGCTGCCAACCCCTCAGACAGGTTTCTGCCCTCCTGGGGTCCAGCCAGGCCTGGCCCAGGAAGGCAGAACAAAGGACTTCCTCAGAGAGAGGGTGTTACACCCTCTCCCTTTGGAAAAAGGTGTCAGGGCTGGGGAGGAGTAGCCTCCCCCAGCCTCTGGAAATGCTTTGATGGGCACAGATGGTGCCCATCTCTGCATAAGCCAGTCTGCACTGGTTCAGGGATCCCTCAGCCCTGTTCTGGCGCAAAACTGGACAAAGGAAAGGGGAGTGACCACTCCCCTGACCTGCACCTCCCCTGGGAGGTGCCCAGAGCTCCTCCAGTGTGCTCCAGACCTCTGCCATCTTGGAAACAGAGGTGCTGCTGGCACACTGGACTGCTTTGAGTGGCCAGTGCCAGCAGGTGATATCAGAGACTCCTTCTGATAGGCTTCTTCAGGTGTTGCTAGCCTATCCTCTCTCCTAAGTAGCCAAGCCTCCTTTTCTGGCTATTTAGGGTCTCTGCTTTGGGGAATTCCTCAGATAACGAATGCAAGAGCTCATCAGAGTTCCTCTGCATCTCTCTCTTCACCTTCTGCCAAGGAATCGACTGCTGACTGTGAGAAAGTAGCCTCTTTCTAGCCTTGTTACCCCCACTTTTGGCCTGTTTGTGAGTGTATGTCAGGGTGTTTTCACTGTCTCACTGGGATCCTGCCAGCCAGGACCCAGTGCTCATAGTGAAAACCCTATGTTTTCAGTATGTTTGTTATGTGTCACTGGGACCCTGCTAGCCAGGACCCCAGTGCTCATAAGTTTGTGACCTATATGTATGTGTTCCCTGTGTGATGCCTAACTGTCTCACTGAGGCTCTGCTATCCAGAACCTCAGTGGTTATGCTCTCTCATTCTCTTTCCAAATTGTCACCAACAGGCTAGTGACCAATTTCACCAATTTGCATTGGCATACTGGAACACCCTTATAATTCCCCAGTATATGGTACTGAGGTCCCCAGGGTATTGGGGTTCCAGGAGATCTCTATGGGCTGCAGCATTTCTTGTGCCACCCACAGGGAGATCTGACAATTATTACACAGGCCTGCCAGTGCAGCCTGAGTGAAATAACGTGCACGTTATTTTACAGCCATTTACCACTGCACTTAAGTAACTTATATGTCACCTATATGTCTAACCTTTACCTGGTAAAGGTTGGGTGCTAAGTTACTTAGTGTGTGGGCACCCTGGCAATAGCCAAGGTGCTCCCACATTGTTCAGAGCAAATTCCCCGGACTTTGTGAGTGCGGGGACACCATTACACGCGTGCACTATACATATGTCACAACATATGTATAGCGTCACAATGGTAACTCCGAACATGGCCATGTAACATGTCTAGGATCATAGATTTGTCACCCCAATGCCATTCTGGCATTGGGGAGACAATTTCATTATCCCCTGAGTCTCTATCTCAGAACCGGGTACTGCTAAACTACCTTTCCTGAGGTTTCACTGCAGCTGCTGCCAACCCCTCAGACAGGTTTCTGCCCTCCTGGGGTCCAGCCAGGCTTGACCCAGGAAGGCAGAACAAAGGACCTCCTCAGAGAGAGGGTGTTACACCCTCTCCCTTTGGAAAAAGGTGTCAGGGCTGGGGAGGAGCAGCCTCCCCCAGCCTCTGGAAATGCTTTGATGGGCACAGATGGTGCCCATCTCTGCATAAGCCAGTCTACACCGGTTCAGGGATCCCTCAGCCCTGCTCTGGTGCGAAACTGGACAAAGGAAAGGGGAGTGACCACTCCCCTGACCTGCACCTCCCCTGGGAGATGCCCAGAGCTCCTCCAGTCTGCTCCAGACCTCTGCCATCTTGGAAACAGAGGTGCTGCTGGCACACTGGACTACTATGAGAGGCCAGTGCCAGCAGGTGACGTCAGAGACTCCTTCTGATAGGCTCCGTCAGGTGTTGCTAGCCTATCCTCTCTCCTAAGTAGCCAAACCTCCTTTTCTGGCTATTTAGGGTCTCTGCTTTGGGGAATTCCTTAGATAACGAATGCAAGAGCTCATCAGAGTTCCTCTGCATCTCTCTCTTCACCTTCTGCCAAGGAATCGACTGCTGACCGCGCTGGAAGCCTGCAAAACTGCAACAAAGTAGCAAAGACGACTACTGCGACCTTGTAACGCTGATCCTGCCGCCTTCTCGACTGTTTTCCTGGTGGTGCATGCTGTGGGGGTAGTCTGCCTCCTCTCTGCACTAGAAGCTCCGAAGAAATCTCCCGTGGATCGACGGAATCTTCCCCCTGCAAACGTAGGCACCAATGAACTGCATCACCGGTCCTCTGGGTCTCCTCTCAGCACAACGAGCGAGGTCCCTTGAACTCAGCAACTCTGTCCAAGTGACTCCCACAGTCCAGTGACTCTTCAGTCCAAGTTTGGTGGAGGTAAGTCCTTGCCTCCCCACGCTAGACTGCATTGCTGGGAACCGCGTCTTTTGCAGCTACTTCCACTTCCTGTGCACTTTTCCAGGATTTCCTTTGTGCACAGCCAAGCCTGGGTCCACAGCACTCTAACCTGCATTGCACGACCTCCTGAGTTGTCCTCCGGCGGCGTGGGACTCTCTTGTGCAACTTCGGGTGAGCACCGTTTCACTCCACTTCGTAGTGCCTGTTCCGGCACTTCTCCGGGTGCTGCTTGCTTCTGAGTAGGCTCCTTTTCTTGCTGGCTGCCCCCTCTGTCTCCTCACACAATTGGTGACATCCTGGTTCCTCCTGGGCCACAGCAGCATCCAAAAACCCTGAAAGCGAGCTTTGCAGCTAGCAAGGCTTGTTTGCGGTCTTTCTGAGGGAAAATACTTTTGCACGACTCTTCCCAACGTGGGACATCCATCCTCCTAAGGGAAAGTTTCTAGCCCTTGTCGTTCTTGCAGAATCCTCAGCTTCTACCATTCGGTGGCAGCTTCTTTGCACCCACAGCTGGCATTTCCTGGGCATCTGCCCACTCCCGACTTGATCGTGACTTTTGGACTTGGTCCCCTTGTTCCACAGGTACTCTCGTCTGGAAATCCATTGTTGTTGCATTGCTGGTGTTGGTCTTTCCTGCAGAATTCCCCTATCACGACTTCTGAGCTCTTAGGGGAACTTAGGTACACTTTGCACCCACTTTTCAGGGTCTTGGGGTGGGCTATTTTTCTAACCCTCACTGTTTTCTTACAGTCCCAGCGACCCTCTACAAGGTCACATAGGTTTGGGGTCCATTTGTGGTTCGCATTCCACTTCTAGAGTATATGGTTTGTGTTGCCTTCATCCCTATGTGCCCCCATTGCATTCTATAGTGACTATACATTGTTTGCACTGTTTTCTATTGCTATTACTGCATATTTTTGTGTTGTGTACATATATCTTGTGTATATTTGCTATCCTCATACTGAGGGTACTCACTGAGATACTTTTGGCATATTGTCATAAAAATAAAGTACCTTTATTTTTAGTATATCTGTGTAGAGTGTTTTCTTATGATATTGTGCAAGTGACACTAGTGGTACTATAGGAGCTTCACTCGTCTCCTAGTTCAGCCTAAGCTGCTCTGCTAAGCTACCTTTTCTATCAGCCTAAGCTGCTAGACACCCCTCTACACTAATAAGGGATACCTGGGCCTGGTGCAAGGTGTAAGTACCCCTTGGTACTCACTACAAGCCAGTCCAGCCACCTACACTGACCGCGCTGGAAGCCTGCAAAACTGCAACAAAGTAGCAAAGATGACTACTGCGACCTTGTAACGCTGATCCTGCTGCCTTCTCGACTGTTTTCCTGGTGGTGCATGCTGTGGGGGTAGTCTGCCTCCTCTCTGCACTAGAAGCTCCGAAGAAATCTCCCGTGGGTCGACGGAATCTTCCCCCTGCAACCGCAGGCACCAAAGAACTGCATCACCGGTCCCCTGGGTCTCCTCTCAGCACGACGAGCGAGGTCCCTTGAACTCAGCAACTCTGTCCAGGTGACTCCCACAGTCCAGTGACTCTTCAGTCCAAGTTTGGTGGAGGTTAGTCCTTGCCTCCCCACGCTAGACTGCATTGCTGGGAACTACGTGTTTTGCAGCTACTCCAGCTCCTGTGCACTCTTCCAGGATTTCCTTTGTGCACAGCCAAGCCTGGGTCCCCGGCACTCTAACCTGCATTGCAGAACCTCCTGAGTTGTCCTCCGGCTTCGTGGGACCCTCTTGTGCAACTTCGGGTGAGCTCCGGTTCACTCCACTTTGTAGTGCCTGTTCTGGCACTTCAGCGCATGCTGCTTGCTTCTGGGTGGGCTCTTTTTCTTGCTGGACACCCCTTCTGTCTCCTCACGCAATTGGCGACATACTGGTCCCTCCTGGGCCACAGCAGCATCCAAAAACCCTAACCGTGACCCTTGCAGGTAGCAAGGCTTGTTTGCGGTCTTTCTGCACGAAAACACCTCTGCACGGCTCTTCACGAGGTGGGACATCCATCCTCTAAAGGGGAAGTTTCTAGCCCTTGTCGTTCTTGCAGAATCCACAGCTTCTACCATCCGGTGGCAGCTTCTTTGCACCCACAGCTGTCATTTCCTGGGCATCTGCCCACTCCCCGACTTGATCGTGACTCTTGGACTTGGTCCCCTTGTTCCACAGCTACTCTCGTCTGGGAATCCATCGTTGTTGCATTGCTGGTGTTGGTCTTTCCTGCAGAATTCCCCTATCACGACTTCTGTGCTCTTTCGGGAACTTAGGTGCACTTTGCACCCACTTTTCAGGGTCTTGGTGTGGGCTATTTTTCTAACCCTCACTGTTTCCTTACAGTCCCAGCGACCCTCTACAAGGTCATATAGGTTTGGGGTCCATTCGTGGTTCGCATTCCACTTCTAGAGTATATGGTTTGTGGTTGCCCCTATCCCTATGTGCCCCCATTGCATTCTATTGTGACTATAAATTGTTTGCACTGTTTTCTATTGCTATTACTGCATATGTTGGTATTGTGTACATATATCTTGTGTATATTTGCTATCCTCATACTGAGGGTACTCACTGAGATACTTTCGCATATTGTCATAAAAATAAAGTACCTTTATTTTTAGTATATCTGTGTATTGTGTTTTCTTATGATATTGTGCAAGTGACACTAGTGGTACTGTAGGAGCTTCACTCGTCTCCTAGTTCAGCCTAAGCTGCTCTGCTAAGCTACCTTTTCTATCAGCCTAAGCTGCTAGACACCCCTCTACACTAATAAGGGATTCCTGGGCCTGGTGCAAGGTGTAAGTACCCCTTGGTACTCACTAAAAGCCAGTCCAGCCTCCTACAGTTGTGTGTGCTGAATACCAGCCATTTACTTCTGCACAGAGGCTATGATGTTTCCTGATCAATGTCCATCCACAGAGGCCAACTGGAGTACAAATGTTGCAATGACAAATGCCGGATCCAGACACCTGAGACATTCTCTCACTCAGCAAACCACGGTTGCCCAGCTGAAAGCCTCATTACACGTCTTCAGTGACAGGGTGGGACCATCCACGTGTAGGTTACCATGTCCTCAATGACTTTTGTCACATTTAGCTACAAACGATACTCATTAGATACACGATTAGGTGCCAATAACTCATGATGAGACGTGGACGTTACAGTGACAACATACACCTTAACAGTTGATACTGGATCAACATTGGACCACACACATGTACATGTACCATCCAATCAACAAAATGGTTGCAAGCAGCCTATCACAGTAGTGTCCCAGTTGTAACCTAGCAGGAAGAATGAAACATGCCACTAAACCAGGTAATGCATAAAGGGCCGCATACATCAACAACCTATTTGCTATCATGATATAAGGAACGTTGAGATTTTGCTATTAAATCAATGCTAAATGGTATGTCAGAATTCTCCAAAGAATCAATAGGGCAAACGTCAAATGGGCAAATGGGATTACAGATTAGCAAACAGAGAATCATACTCAATTTGCTTCCATGGGCCTGCTTCCAATGGTTTTGGGAAAACCTTGGATAAAGTTGCAAGTCAGGAACAGCAAACCCCAGGGTGCTGGGGGCCTAAGTCCCCCTCTGCTGCACCCCAAATATTCATTTTTTATGCACATGTGAAGCACACACATGCATAAGGCGCATGTGTGCCCTACATGTCAATAGTGAAGCACATTTTAGCTACATTAGCTCGTAATAAGGATATGGTTACCCCCAAAAAAGGTTTAGGCGACAATTGCATTACCTAATTGGCCTTTATGCAATTTGGAATAGCTTGATACATGTGCTCACAAATTTGCTAAGGAATACATCTTGGTATCTCCTTCATATTTTGAAATTTGCAATCAGCAATTACCTACATATGTGCACAATTATGAGTAATATCCATTCTGGCCAATCATTACTATTGCACTGTGAATACCTTCTATACATCCTATAAGGGACATTTGCAATAGCTAACCCCAAAGTTTATCACTTAGCACCGTTTGGTCATGCAAAATTCCATTTCTCATTTGGACAAATGAAATACATATTTGTCATAATGCGTCATATTTTCACACATACAGCTTATGCGTCATAATTGTTGACGCACAGAAGTGCAAATAATGCAGAGTCAAAAATATTTTTCATAAATAGATATCATAATTGGCTGCGGCTTAATTTTCACCTTTAGAACTGTAAAATATGCCGCAAACAAATATTAATTCCCAATTAAGAAAAATATTTTGACTCTGCATTATCTGCACTCCTGTGCTTCAACAAATATGACGCATAACCTGTATGTGTGAAAATATGACGCATAATGGAAAAAATACGGCGGCCATGTTATGCAGGATGTGATGTAATAGGATATCCTGTTTACAGATTCTGTACAGTGGGTGTACTTTCACTTTCACTTTGCAGTCTCTGATTATTCTAGACTTTGTGGCTGTGTGCAAAGTGTTGTCCTGTGTATTAGTGCTTTTGTGTCCAGAGTGCCATCTTACTTGTTGTTTTGTCATCAATATATTGTTGCAGAATACTGTCTGAGTCTGTGTTGTATACATTTGTCCAGTCCAGTGTTGTATTTATTGTCTGTGGTAGTCTGTTGTGGGTACTGTGATATAGGGGATAGTTGGGCTCTTCTATTTGTTAGGTTTTCTTTGTATTTCCTCACTCTAACTTTCCCCATTTCCCCCTTTTCTTTTTTTCTACTACTTTTTCCCCTTTTTCAGTGCTTAAATGTTTGGTAGGCCACAGCTTTCCAGGATGGGTGAGGAGAAATTGGGGGGGTTTATATGGCTGGTTTGCCATTTCCTCCCACTTATGCTGGAGGCTGGGGGTAGGGTGATACAGGGGTATCACACGGAGGCCCGAAAAGTCAGGTGGGGGAAGGTGCGCCATCACTTGGTGCGTCTGTATGGGAGCCAAAGGAATGATCATCAATTGAAGCACCACTGGGCTGACCTGATCTCCAGGGAGCAAGATCTGCTGGACCACCTGGGAATCAGGATTGGTGGCCATGTTGGTGAGTACAGATCATGTAAATGTGCACAATTTAAAGCTGTGTAGTGACATGTGATGATTGTTACCCAAGCTACCAGATAAGTAGCTGACTGTGTGTAATGCTAGGGAAACATGCAGGGTAATTGATGCACTATGTGAAGGATGTCAAATGCTAGCAGTCAGGCAGCTCAGGTTTTCCACACATACAGGTTGCTTGTAGCTGAATGTAATGTAGTGCCGCCTTTGTGTCAGACAAGCAACACATTAATGAGGCAATCAGGACTCTGCAGGTCACAATAGCCAGTGAAGTATGGATGTAGTAACATCATACCTACATATGTTGACGCTATAGCTAGACTGACATTTGAAACCCTACATGATGTTGAAAATGAGTGCTGCCTTCACGTCAATTGAAGTTAGCAATGTGGCCCACACATATGTCACATGTGTGTCTGGTTAGTGTGTAGGGAAAGTGTTCACGGAAGAGCCATGCCTGTTCGTGATAAATGTGCTCCTTCACATTTTATTGATACATACCAGATCTGAACATGAACCATATTTGTAAAGGACTCAGGTGCCCTCAGCTAACATATTAGACAGGTATTTTTTGTCACTTTTGCCAAAATCCGAATAGGGATGGCAGTCCAAAGGTATGGACTGGGGTACAAACATCTATGTTTGGTGCCAATCACCATTGTTTGGACACATCAATTTATGAAACTGTAACAACATGAGGTATTGCCAAAGTACCTGGCCCTTTGTACCATGTACCTAACTGTCACAAATGTGTCATGACCACATAGGCTGTTTGACAGGTCATGCAGTCCTCAAGTAACCAGCTTTTGGATGTCTCTCTTGGATGCACATGATGAGATGAATACACAGCTATATTGTTGCTGCACACTAATGGAGGTGCATGTTTGCCACCACATGACAGTCCGGGCCACTGCATGTGTGTAGAAGTGTGTGTAACTGTAGCAGGAGACCCATCCTATGTAAATGTTGCACAGGAATTATTCCATGCAGTATGAGCATGTGTGAAAGTGTTTCATTACTCATGTCAGATTATCACATTGTGTTTGTATTTGAAAATGTTTGTCAGTGCACGGATTCTGAGCATATTCTTCCTTCCATGCTTTACAGGTGGACCTGCACCGTACACAGTGGGAGAGGTGGCTCGTTTTGAGGACCCCGACACCTACAGTGAGTGTTGACATGTGTGGTATGTTTTGTGTTTGCTGGTGATGTGTGATGGACTACTGTGTGTTGAACAGATTGCAAGGTTTGATGCGCTGCCCAATCATTAGTCTTGTTCCATTAGTGGGATTTCAGTTATCACTTCATTTTGAGTTGACCTCTGCTTATCCATTTGTCTGATCTTGGGTCTGTAGGCCATTCCTGTAGGGACCGCTATGGGAAATGGGGTGAGTCATGTGGAATACACTAGTTACTTTAAGAGTTGCACTGGGACTCGTCTCGGACTGAGTCTGCATGCAAGACTGACATTCTCCCAGATAGCTTCTGCAAATGGCTTGTCTGAAGTCTGCTGCTTCCCTATTAACCGATGTACTGAGTACACTGTAGGTTGGATCTTCCGGGAGCATGTACTTCCACAAGTTGTACTAGAAGTGTGTGGGACTAGAGTGCAACGGCCTAGGTGTGAATGCTATTCATGATCATGGGTGTTCTTGCTCCTCTGTGTCTGTAGAAAAATATGCCTCACTGGAAGTATGTGATGTTGGCCTAGGTCAGTACATTTTGACATGTGTGGACCTTGGATAGGACAAGGTTTAGCTGACTCCAATTTGTTGATAGCCCTTCACTGGTGGTGTGTGTGGAGGCAAAACAATTTTGAGCTTTCTATTCACTCCAGGGTGTGCATCTATTTTGGGATTGTTTGTTGTTCTTCCCACCCCCCCCTCAAAGACAGGCATGGGTTTGTGAATAGGGTACCTAGGACTGAAGCAACCAGTATGTTACACATTCTTGTGATTATATGAAATATGGTTTTGAACCTAGTGTACACACTCAGGTATGGCACATGAGTTCTATAAATCCTATTACAAATAGCAGACCTTGTGGTTTGTGATTGTTATCACATACACTGACATATGTAGCCCAGGCATTGGCGGAGGATGTGCAGCATGATTGTTAGCTGACAACTGTCAGTACTCTGATGGCAAGTTATTGCCAGTTGTTACCCATCATGTAGATTATTGTATATGCTACGTGTGAGATGACCTTTGTAGGCAGGCTTCCCATGTACTTCCTCTGAGACTTTCAATGATCTGTATGGTGATATGAGCTGTTACAAGTACAGTAGATGTATTGTCAGATTGACCACTTGTGCTATTCCACACAGTGCAGTTCCTATGGTAAATAGTTGCCCTTTGTCTTCACAGCTGCAAACATGACACCCGTCCAAGTGCATGAGTTTGAGAGGCGGGCCATGAGGTACCGACACATCCTGCAGGTGCAGTCGGGGTTCCGAAGGATGGGCCGTACATACCAGTCCGATCGGGCCTCTGGAGCATGGTGGGCTTCACCACAGGGTGGCCCAACGTTGCCCACTACAGCCACCACCACCACAACCACCGGTTCTCCCCAAGTGGCCCCAGCCACAGCGGGGACAGTTGTCCCTGTATCTGCAGCACAACCAGGACGCAGCAGTGTGACAGCTGCAGGACAGTCCAGTGGGCTACAATCAACTCCCACACAGAGCACCTCTCCCGGCTCCCAAACAGCAGCAGCACCTCCAATCGACCCTGCGGCATTCCAGGCTTTGGAACGCAAAATGGACAAGTTTATGAGGAAGGTGGACAAGCTTAGCCAGGATGTGGCCTACATCAAGAAGCGGGTCAGGTCTATCAGGCGGACCCTCCGGAGGGCCAACCTCTAGGACTGATATGTTCAATGTACATAATTCCCTCCCCTCCCTCCTCTTTCCTTGTTATCATGATTAGTGGGCTTGGGGGATTAGTGTCAGGTTAGTATAGGTTGTTAGCCTAGTTAGTGTTAGGGAGGAGGGTGGGGGGGTCCTGATTCTTTCTACTTTTCATTATTAAGTGTGTGGGTGGGTGGGTGGTTGGGGGTCAATGTTGGGGTTCCTGTGTGTTTAAAAAATAAATAATTTTTTTTTTACAAAAAAATATATTATTGTTTAGGATAGTATAGTATGTGTGTAGGTTAGTATGTGTTGTCCTGCATGTGTCCTGTCTCATAATGGTGGGTGGGGGTTGATGTTTAGATCGATTTGTTATATGTGTAGAGTAAGTTTAGATTAGGTTAGTTAGGGACAGTTGTGGGTAATGTGTAGTCAGTTTAGATTAGTGTAGGTATGACTTTTCCCTTAGTTGCCTCTGGTGTGATTAGTTATGAATAAATATATAGATAACCCTTTGCATTATGTGTTAACTGCTACTTGATCATGGCCTTGCCATCAGTCTAGGTGATTGTTGTTCTATGACATTTGTGTCCTATGCTACAAACCAAAACAAACTGAGGTGTAAAATGGCAGCTACCCCTGTGCTACCTTGGTAAGTATCCACCATTTGTTAGAACCACAAATCGGAGTTGACATGGATCACAAAGGATTTGTGTTGATGAGTATGTTTTCTACGTCACAAAGTGTGCTTCCAGACTTGGTACTGTGGGCAAATTTTTAGGTCGGACTGCAGTGTGATGTTCAGGGACATCTTTGAAGATGAGGTCTTGTTAACACTCTTGTCTTCTTGTCTTCATAACTGACATTGATCATTTGTGCTAAAATTCAGCATGATTACCTATTTGGATGTTTACTCAGAAAGGTTGATTGATGCTGTGTTTTGTAGTGTTTGCTTAGATTAGACTGCATAATTCAATGTGTTAGTAGTGCATGGTGACAACATTTACCAGCAACTATTAGTTGACTTTGATTTCTCTTGATGAAGCATTATTCTGTCCAACACAGCATGATTGTGTGTGGTTTCTCCCTTCATCAGTTATTCTCCTCAGGATGGTCAGGCTATGATGCAATCCTGGCCACTGCACAGATGTATCTGACTACATGATGTCAGGACAGTTGTATTGACAAGCTACATGGTTGTCACACAGGCACATTTG
This sequence comes from Pleurodeles waltl, assembly GCF_031143425.1. Lineage (NCBI taxonomy): Eukaryota > Metazoa > Chordata > Amphibia > Caudata > Salamandridae > Pleurodeles > Pleurodeles waltl. Next base: position 7,810,401 of record NC_090438.1, on the reverse strand, counting down.
TGTTATCTACTGCACAGTTGATGTGTCAAATTACACAGAGACATATTTGGTGTGCAAGTGCAATTTATTGATAGGTGCTGTAGTGCAATATGTACATGTCCATGTTTGCTGAGTCCGTTCCAGTGCAATCTTACATGGTGATCCTACAGAAGGGGTGTGGATAATGCTCCTGACATGCTGGGGTGATGTTACAGACAGTGCAGAGGGACAGGATTTGCCGATTAGTAGGAGAGAGACATTCACTGGCAATGCTGACAAGTCATACAGTGGTTAGCAGAACAGTCATTGAGTATAGTTGTAGTAAGACTGGCATTTGACAAAACGTAGGAAATTTGGTCAAAGTAGGCCATGGTGCAGGGACTAGTGCTTCCGGGTACTCTTCCGTGTGAATGTGATCTGTTCCATGTCTTCTTCTTCTGATGTGTGTGTTGCCTGCTTTGTCCTTGTTGTTGTTGGTTGTGAAGGGGAAACACACACCTCAGTGTTAGAAGACGTGGAGTCAGACATCCCGGTCGCTGCTCCCTGTGAAGGTCTTAAGGACAGTAGTGCAGCAAGGAGGGTCTGCTGGTTTTTGAGAATAGCAGCCACATCACGATGGTAGGCAGCCAGGTCGGCCCTGAGGGAGTCATGATTGCATTCGTGCATGCAGTGGAAGGTTTGGGGTACGAGGTGTTGTAGCAACTCCCTTACTGCAGTGGTGAATTCCTTGACAGTTTCTTGTAGTCCTTGCAGTATGGATGTTAGGGCTTGCATAGCTGCTGCCTGATCTGCAGATGACATCATGCACGAGTGCACTCCCTCAAGGCTGGCTGCCATAGTTTGCATCCCCACCCGTACCTCCTTGGCCAGCTCCCGCTGTACTCCAACTACAGTTCTTTCAAAGCTGGTGCCAGTGTCGTCAGAGTCCTCAGCTGTATTGGAGCTGGCAGGTCTTGCAATTGGGGTGGTGGGTGGTTCTTCTGTGATGGCTGCTTGTTCTTTGCTCCTCCTTGTGACTGAAGGTGGGTCTGGAGGGTTTCAAGGACTTTTTGGATGGTCTCTTGGGGAATGTTTATGGGCTCGTCATCCATGTCATCAGGGAAATCTGGGACAGGCATATCAGCAGGTGATCCATCTTCCTCTGCAATGAAACAGGGTACAATTAGTGTGTCTGTGTTGTGACAATTTTGACATGACGTGCCTGCCTTTTGATGAATTCACTTTGTGATCTTGTTTGGTATTGGTATCTGCTGTCCTTCAGATGGGCATTGTTATAGGCCTATGGCCCACCTGTGTTTCACATGTATGTTATTGAGTTATCAGACTTGTCAGCCTCATCGCCTCTAGGTGTTGCTTTATACCAAATAGAGAATAGCCACCTTTGTGTCCTACTCGACCCTCCGTGTATATCCATTCTCATGGTGAGACCTTTCACTGGCTGTGGGTGTTCTGATGGTCCTGACAGCACAATTGACTTTCAGGGCCTGCCCCAATCCCTGATCGTTCACATTGACTTAATGTAATTGACATGTAGCATATCCTATGCATGGCAATGTTATGATGTGATATGGATGTTGATATTGTTAATGTGTTCTGCTGATGTTGGGTAATTTCCCCCTCTGACTGTGCAGGTGTATTTCAGTGACCAGTTCCATGTGCCCCCTCCTCAATGCTGTTGTCTGAGCAGTATGACTTTTGTGATGTTGCCTTGTTTGCCAGGCACGGGAAGGACCCTGACATATGCAGCATAGGTGTGTCCTTAGTGCTGTGTCACTCCTATTGTTGTTTACATTGGCTGATGTTTGTGAAAATGGGCATTGACATTTGAGTGTACTGGGGCCTTTGTCTTGTTTCAGGAGATTGTTGCAGATGTCATCCTCATCCTCTAATTTAGGTATGTATGTTCCATGGGGAGGTTACTGCCATTGGCTACTTGAGCTGCACACAGATCAGAGGTGGTAGTGTCAACTGTTGTGGCAGTTACATTGCAGTTGTCGTTTTCGCTAGAGGATTGCTAATAGGGCCCTAGTTAATGTAGGAGATATGTTGGCTGACGAGTGCCAGGATGTAAGTTTGACGTAGTGGCCTTCCCTCCTATCAAGGCTTTCCCTTTGCTTCATTGTTGGCATGACAGCATGCCCCCAAAGGACTGTTGTTGGTATAGTGTAATGTTGTGCCCCAGCTTTTGTCTGTGCAGGCCATGCCCCCATGCCGTGCCCCTTTACCCATGCCACTCCATGTATATGATGACTTACATGCAATGTGTAGTAGGTATTTCCCCCCCTGCTTACAGTCAACATTATTGTATTTTAATTCCCCATGCGACTTACCCTGCATGTGTGTTGTCTCGTGGTAGTCTGCGCTGTCCTGTCCTTGAATCCCTGTGACGATCTCCTCAGGGATGACGGCTGCGACCATCTCCTCCATGTGGTCCAGGGCCTCCTGGTGTGCTGGACTCCCACCTCCAGTCTGCAGTGCTGCCTTCCTGTTCCTGGCCATTTTTTCCTTTGTCCTGCGTTTGCAGTCATGCCAGCGTTTCTTACACTCGGTGACTGTCCTGCGTACTTCAGCCACACTGTTAATCTTGTCAACAATTTGTTGCCATATGGCCTCTCTCCTACTGATTGGCAACTTTGATGTGATAAACAGTTGGTGCTGGTGTTCCGTCACCTCTTTAACCAGGATTTCCTGCTCCTCTGCACTGAAGCGACACTATCTTTTCTTTCTATAAATGTCCTGGTTCTTGTATGGATCGTCCTGGCTGGTTCCTGGTCTGCTGTCATCTTCCTGGGGTCTGTAGTGGCATCTGGGATCCATTTTGGCTCTCCTCTGGTGCACTTGCAGTGTTCGCTTTTTTTTTTACGCTATTGCGTAAAAAAGCGGCGCATATCCGGGTTGCGGTGTCGTAAATCGACCCGCAGTCATTTCCACCACGTTAACGTAGTTTTCCTTTACGACTTGACGCCGCGATGTGCGTAAAAAATAATGACTCCCACCTGTTGATTGCGGCACCGTGCGTGAAAGTATAAATTTGACGCCCGCATGGCGCTACGAAATGGCGTTAGCCGGCGGTAAAAAATGTTACGCACAACTGCGGCGGCGTAGTTTTGCGTCAAAAAGTATAAATATGGCCCTAAGGGTGTCCAAGATACCTGTAGGAAAGTACCATCTTGAATGGCATGTGTAGGAAAGTACCATCTTGCCTGGCATGTTACCCCCATTTTTCACTGTATATATGTTGTTTTAGTTGTATGTGCCACTGGGACCCTGTTCTCCAGGGCCCCAGTGCTCATAAGTGTGCCTGAATGTGTTACCTGTGTAGTGACTAACTGTCTCACTGAGGCTCTGCTAATCAGAACCTCAGTGGTTATGCTCTCTCATTTCTTTCAAATTGTTACTAACAGGCTAGTGACCAATTTTACCAATTTACATTGGCTTACTGGAACACCCTTATAATTCCCTAGTATATGGTACTGAGGTACCCAGGGTATTGGGGTTCCAGGAGATCCCTATGGGCTGCAGCATTTCTTTTGCCACCCATAGGGAGCTCTGACAATTCTTACACAGGCCTGCCACTGCAGCCTGAGTGAAATAACGTCCACGTTATTTCACATCCATTTTACACTGCACTTAAGTAACTTATAAGTCACCTATATGTCTAACCTTTACCTGGTAAAGGTTAGGTGCAAAGTTACTTAGTGTGAGGGCACCCTGGCACTAGCCAAGGTGCCCCCACATTGTTCAGGGCCAATTCCCTGAACTTTGTGAGTGCGGGGACACCATTACACGCGTGCACTACATATAGGTCACTACCTATATGTAGCTTCACAATGGTAACTCCGAATATGGCCATGTAACATGTCTAAGATCATGGAATTGCCCCCTCTATGCCATCCTGGCATTGTTGGCACAATTCCATGATCCCAGTGGTCTGTAGCACAGACCCTGGTACTGCCAAACTGCCTTTCCTGGGGTTTCACTGCAGCTGCTGCTGCTGCTAACCCCTCAGACAGGTTTCTGCCCCCCGGGGTCAAGCCAGGCTTGTCCCAAGATGGCAGAACAAAGGACTTCCTCTGAAAGAGGGTGTTACCCCCTCTCCCTTTGGAAAATGGTGTGAAGGCAGGGGAGGAGTAGCCTCCCCCAGCCTCTGGAAATGCTTTCTTGGGCACAGATGTGCCCAATTCTGCATAAGCCAGTCTACACCGGTTCAGGGGACCCCTTAGCCCTGCTCTGGCGCGAAACTGGACAAAGGAAAGGGGAGTGACCACTCCCCTGACCTGCACCTCCCCTGGGAGGTGTCCAGAGCTCCTCCAGTGTGCTCCAGACCTCTGCCATCTTGGAAACAGAGGTGCTGCTAGCACACTGGACTGCTCTGAGTGGCCAGTGCCACCAGGTGACGTCAGAGACTCCTTCTGATAGGCTCCTTCAGGTGTTAGTAGCCTATCCTCTCTCCTAGGTAGCCAAACCCTCTTTTCTGGCTATTTAGGGTCTCTGTCTCTGGGGAAACTTCAGATAACGAATGCAAGAGCTCATCAGAGTTCCTCTGCATCTCTCTCTTCACCTTCTGCCAAGGAATCGACTGCTGACCGCGCTGGAAGCCTGCAAAACTGCAACATAGTAGCAAAGACGACTACTGCAACTCTGTAACGCTGATCCTGCCGCCTTCTCGACTGTTTTCCTGGTGGTGCATGCTGTGGGGGTAGTCTGCCTCCTCTCTGCACTAGAAGCTCCGAAGAAATCTCCCGTGGGTCGACGGAATCTTCCCCCTGCTACCGCAGGCACCAAAAAGCTGCAATACCGGTCCCTTGGGTCTCCTCTCAGCACAACGAGCGAGGTCCCTTGAATCTAGCAACTCTGTCCAATTGACTCCCACAGTCCAGTGACTCTTCAGTCCAAGTTTGGTGGAGGTAAGTCCTTGCCTCCCCACGCCAGACTGCATTGTTGGAAACGGCAACTTTTGCAACTACTCCGGCTTCCGTGCACTTCCGGCGGAAATCCTTTGTGCACAGCCAAGCCTGGATCCACGGCACTCTAACCTGCATTGCACGACTTTCTAAGTTGGTCTCCGGCGATGTGGGACTCCTTTGTGCAACTTCGATGAACACCGTTTCACACATCCTTGTAGTGCCTGTTTCTGGAACTCCTCTGGGTGCTACCTGCAGCTGAGAGGGCTCCTTGTCTTGCTCGACATCCCCTCTCTCTTCTGGTCCAATTTGCGACCTCCTGGTCCCTCCTGAGCCGCAGCAGTGTCCAAAAACACTAAACGCACGATTTGCAGCTAGCAAGGCTTTTTGGTGTTCTTTTGACGGGAAAACACTTTTGCACAACTCTCCACGGCAAGAAAAATCCGTCCACCAAAGGGGAAGTGTCTAGCCGTTTTCGTTCCTGCAGAAACCTCAGCTTCTTCTGTCCAGTAGAAGCTTCTTTGCACCCACAGCTGGCATTTCCTGGGCATCTGCCCATCACCGACTTGCTTGTGACTTTTGGACTTGGTCCCCTTGTTCCACAGGTACCCTAGATTGGAAATCCACAGGTGTTGCATTGTTGGTTTGTTTCTTTTCTGCATTATTCCTCTATCACGACTTCTTTGTCTTTTGGGGAACTTCAGTGCACTTTGCACTCACTTTTCAGGGTCTTGGGGAGGGCTATTTTTCTAACTCTCACTATTTTCTAATAGTCCCAGCGACCCTCTACAAGGTCACATAGGTTTGGGGTCCATTCGTGATTCACATTCCACTTTTGGAGTATATGGTTTGTGTTGCCCCTGTCCCTATGTGTCCCCATTGCATCCTATTGTAACTATACATTGTTTGCACTGTTTTCTAAGACTATACTGCATATTTTTGGTATTGTGTACATATAACTTGTGTATATTTGCTATCCTCTTACTGAGGGTACACTCTAAGATACTTTGGCATATTGTCATAAAAATAAAGTACCTTTATCTTTAGTATAACTGTGTATTGTGTTTTCTTATGATATTGTGCAAGTGACACTTGTGGTACTGTAGTAGCTTCACACGTCTCGTAGTTCAGCCTAAGCTGCTCTGCTAACCTACCATTATCTATCAGCCTAAGCTGCTAGACACCCTATACACTAATAAGGGATAACTGGGCCTGGTGCAAGGTGCAAGTACCCCATGGTACTCACTACAAGCCAGTCCAGCCTCCTACATTGGTTGTGCAGCGGTGGGATAAGTGCTTTGAGACTACTTACCACTCTTGTCATTGTACTTTTCATAAGAGAAAAATATACAAAACAAGTCCAGTGTGTGTACACAGTGCTAACAAGTTTTGCATTTCCTCTTTTCACTCTTTTCTAAGTGCTGAAAAGTACATCTAAACTTTCTAAAAAGTTCTAAAAAGTTTTAAAAGTTTTTTTTCTGTCTTTCTAAAAGTTCTGAAAACCTTTTTCTCTTTTTCTATCACTTTAACTCTCTCTAAAAGTGTCTGGCACAGGCCAAAATGTTGATCTGTCCAAACTTGCATATGACCACCTTAGCTGGAAAGGAGCAAGGAGTCTCTGTGTAGAGAGAGGTTTGAGTGTAGGGAAGAATCCTTCCTTGGAATTATTGCTTAATATGCTTAGAGAACAAGAGAAGGCCATAGGGGCCACATCTGTTGAAAAAGTAGCAAATGGTTCCCAATCTGATCCAGGGACTCCTCCAGGAAAAGATTCAGGAAAGAAAGTTCCTAGCCTGCCCATTACTAGACAGTCTTGCATAGTTGGTAATGATGAAGAGCCACACCATACAAATAAAGTTATCTCACATCATAGCAAGAGCATTTATTCACACCACAGTGGAAGTGATGTTTCTGTTAGCCAAGCTGTTAGGGTGGCTTCTGTAAGGGACAGGTCTCCTTCTGTTCATTCTTCTGTGTCTAAGAATGTCCCTCCCACCAACCCTGATGACAGAATGTTAGAAAGGGAACTCAACAAGTTGAGAGTGGAACAAACCAGACTGAAGCTTAAAAAGCAACAGCTGGATTTGGATAGACAGTCTTTTGAACTAGAGAAAGAAAGACAGAAGTTGGTTTTAGATACCCACGGTGGCAGCAGCAGTATTCCCCATAGTCATCCTGTAAAAGAGCATGATTCCAGGAATCTGCACAAGATAGTTCCCCCTTATAAGGAGGGGGATGACATTAACAAGTGGTTTGCTGCACTTGAGAGGGCCTGTGTTGTACAGGATGTCCCTCAAAGGCAGTGGGCTGCTATCCTATGGCTATCATTTAGTGGAAAAGGTAGGGATAGGCTCCTTACTGTGAAAGAAAGTGATGCCAATAATGTCCATGTTCTTAAGAATGCACTCCTGGATGGTTATGGCTTAACCACTGAACAATACAGGATAAAGTTCAGAGAGACCAAAAAGGAGTCTTCACAAGACTGGGTTGATTTCATTGACCATTCAGTGAAGGCCTTGGAGGGGTGGTTACATGGCAGTAAAGTTACTGATTATGACAGCCTGTATAACTTGATCCTGAGAGAGCATATTCTTAATAATTGTGTGTCTGATTTGTTGCACCAGTACTTGGTGGACTCTGATCTGACCTCTCCCCAAGAATTGGGAAAGAAGGCAGACAAATGGGTCAGAACAAGGGTGAACAGAAAAGTTCATACAGGGGGTGACAAAGATGGCAAGAAGAAGGATGGTAAGTCTTCTGACAAGGGTCGGGACAAATCTAAAAATGAGTCTTCATCAGGCCCACAAAAACACTCTGGTGGGGGTGGTGGGCCCAAATCCTCTTCAAATCAGAACAAGGAAAAGAAACCATGGTGCTATTTATGTAAGATAAAAGGCCATTGGACAACAGATCCCAGTTGTCCAAAGAAAAGCACCAAGCCTCCTACCACTACAACCCCTACTGCTACACCTAGTGTCCCTACTAATAGCAGTGGTGGTGGGAGCAAGCCTACTAATAGCCAATCCAAGGGAGTAGCTGGGCTCACTATTGGTAACTTATTTGGGGATGGTCTTGTTAGGGAGACCACAGAGGCTGTATTAGTCTCTGAGGGGGCTATTGATTTAGCCACCTTAGTTGCTTGTCCCCTTAATATGGATAAGTACAAGCAGCTACCCCTAATAAATGGTGTTGAGGTTCAGGCCTACAGGGACACTGGAGCCAGTGTGACTATGGTAATAGAGAAACTGGTCCACCCTGAACAACACCTACTTGGTCACCAGTACCAAGTAACCGATGCTCACAACAACACACTTAGCCACCCCATGGCTGTTGTAAATCTCAACTGGGGGGGGGTTACTGGTCCAAAGAAAGTTGTGGTAGCCACAGATTTACCTGTAGACTGTCTACTAGGAAATGATTTGGAGACATCAGCTTGGTCAGATGTGGAGTTGGAGGCCCATGCAGCAATGCTGGGCATCCCAGGGCATATTTTTGCTTTGACAAGGGCTCAGGCCAAAAAGCAAAAAGGACAGGGAAGCTTGGATCCTGGAACAATGGACCAAGTGCTCCCTGAAGCTAGGGCTAGTAGAAGCAAACCACTTCCTACTATCCCTCCCTCTACAGTGGATTCTACTTCTGAGGAAGAAGAATTCCCTCCCTGTGCAGAACCTACACCAGAGGAGCTTGAAGCAGATACTGCTGAGCTTTTGGGTGAAGGGGGGCCTGCCAGGGAGGAGATGAGTGTGGCACAGCAAACCTGTCCCACATTAGAGGGTCTGAGACAGCAAGCTGTCAAACAGGCTAATGGGGATGTCAGTGACTCTCACAGAGTTTACTGGGAGGACAACCTCTTGTACACTGAGCATAGGGATCCTAAACCTGGAGCTGCCAGGAGATTAGTGATTCCTCAGGAGTACAGAAAGTTCCTCCTAACTCTTGCCCTTGACATTCCCCTAGCTGGGCATCTGGGACAAATGAAAACTTGGGACAGGCTTGTTCCCTTGTTTCATAGGCCTAGAATGTCTGAGGACACAAAAGATTTTTGTAAGTCCTGTGAAACCTGTCAAGCCAGTGGCAAGACAGGTTGCACTCCAAAGGCACCCCTTATTCCACTGCCATTGGTTGGGGTTCCCTTTGAAAGGGTAGGGGTTGACATAGTTGGCCCCCTTGACCCTCCTACTTCTTCAGGCAATAGATTTATCTTGGTGGTAGTGGACCATGCCACAAGATATCCTGAAGCTATTCCTTTAAGGACCACTACAGCCCCTGCAGTGGCAAAGGCCCTCCTGGGAATATTTTCCACGGTGGGCTTCCCAAAGGAAGTAGTATCAGACAGGGGAAGCAATTTCATGTCTGCATACTTAAAGGCCATGTGGAAGGAGTGTGGTGTAACTTATAAGTTCACTACACCCTATCATCCACAAACTAATGGACTGGTGGAGAGATTTAACAAAACTCTCAAAGGCATGATTATGGGTCTCCCTGAAAAACTCCGCAGGAGATGGGATATCCTTCTACCATGCCTCCTTTTTGCCTACAGGGAGGTACCCCAGAAAGGAGTGGGCTTCAGCCCCTTTGAACTTCTTTTTGGACACCCTGTTAGGGGTCCACTCACACTTGTCAAGGAGGGTTGGGAACAACCTTTAAAAGCTCCAAAACAAGATATTGTGGATTATGTACTTGGCCTCAGATCAAGGATGGCTGAGTATATTTCAGAGTGCTCAACCACTCCTAGTTCCAACATTTTCTGCACCTCTTGCTTTATCCAGTCCCTGACATGGTCAGGCTGCCTATAGATCTTACTTTTGACAGGCAAGCTGTCTCCAGTATCTATAGTGTGCTCACACCAAGAAGTGGTACCTGGCACAATTGATCTAGGAGATTTATGCAATGGTCTTTCTGCTCAGCAGTAAGACAATCAGCCAAAACTACACCTTCCACAAGAGCATCTTGATCTGTGGAAGAGAAGAGATCAGGTAGAGGATCACTGTCTTCTTCCTGTCCCTCATCTGTTGCCATGAGCAGGGTGAGATCAGCCCTGACATAGTAGGGTTTCAGGCGGTTGACATGGAGCACCCTAAGGGGACTCCTTGCAGTGCCTAAGTCAACCAAGTAGGTGACTTCACCCTTCTTTTCAACAATTGTGTGGGGTCCACTCCATTTATCTTGGAGTGCTCTTGGGGCCACAGGCTCCAAGACCCACACTTTCTGCCCTGGTTGGTACTGAACCAAAACAGCCTTCTGATCATGCCATTGCTTCTGGAGCTCTTGGCTGGCCTGAAGGTTTTTACTGGCCTTTTTCATGTACTCAGCCATCCTTGATCTGAGGCCAAGTACATAATCCACAATATCCTGCTTAGGAGCTTTTAAAGGTTGTTCCCAACCCTCCTTTACAAGTGTGAGTGGACCCCTAACAGGGTGTCCAAAAAGAAGTTCAAAGGGGCTGAAGCCCACTCCTTTCTGGGGTACCTCCCTGTAGGCAAAAAGGAGGCATGGTAGAAGGATATCCCATCTCCTGCGGAGTTTTTCAGGGAGACCCATAATCATGCCTTTGAGAGTTTTATTAAATCTCTCCACCAGTCCATTTGTTTGTGGATGATAGGGTGTTGTGAACTTGTACGTTACACCACACTCCTTCCACATGGCCTTTAAGTATGTAGACATGAAATTGCTTCCCCTGTCTGATACCACTTCCTTTGGGAAGCCCACTCTGGAAAATATTCCCAGGAGGGCCTTTGCCACTGCAGGAGCTGTAGTGGTCCTTAAAGGAATAGCTTCAGGATATCTTGTGGCATGGTCCACTACCACCAAGATAAACCTATTGCCTGAAGCAGTAGGAGGGTCAAGGGGGCCAACTATGTCAACCCCTACCCTTTCAAATGGAACCCCAACCACAGGCAGTGGGATAAGGGGTGCCTTTGGAGTGCCACCTGTCTTGCCACTGGCTTGACAGGTTTCACAGGACTTACAAAATTCCTTTGTGTCCTCAGACATCCTAGGCCAATGAAACAATGGTACCAATCTGTCCCAAGTTTTCATTTGACCCAGGTGCCCAGCTAAGGGAATGTCATGTGCCAGTGTTAGGAGGAACTTTCTGTACTCCTGAGGAATCACTAATCTCCTGGCAGCTCCAGGTTTAGGATCCCTATGCTCAGTGTACAAGAGGTTGTCCTCCCAGTAAACTCTGTGAGAGTCACTGACATCTCCATTAGCCTGTTTGACAGCTTGCTGTCTGAGACCCTCTAATGTGGGACAGGTTTGCTGTGCCACACTCAGCTCCTCTCTGGCAGGCCCCCCTTCACCCAAAAGCTCAGCAGTGTCTGCTTCCAGCTCCTCTGGTGTAGGTTCTGCACAGGGAGGGAATTCTTCTTCCTCAGAAGTAGAATCCACTGTAGAGGGAGGGATAGTAGGAAGTGGTTTGCTTCTACTAGCCCTAGCTTTAGGGAGCACTTGGTCCATTGTTCCAGGATCCAAGCTTCCCTGTCCTTTTTGCTTTTTGGCCTGAGCCCTTGTCAAAGCAAAAATATGCCCTGGGATGCCCAGCATTGCTGCATGGGCCTCCAACTCCACATCTGACCAAGCTGATGTCTCCAAATCATTCCCTAATAGACAGTCTACAGGTAAATCTGAAGCTACCACAACTTTCTTTGGACCAGTTACCCCCCCCCAGTTGAGATTTACAACAGCCATGGGGTGGCTTTGTGTTATGTTGTGAGCATCGGTTACTTGGTACTGGTGTCCAAGTATGTGTTGTTCAGGGTGCACCAGTTTCTCAATCACCATTGTGACACTGGCACCTGTGTCCCTGTAGGCCTGGACCTCAACACCATTTATTAGGGTTAGTTGCTTGTACTTCTCCAAGTTATGGGGGCAAGCAACCAAAGTGGCTAAATCAATAGCCCCTTCAGAGACTAAAGTAGCCTCTGTGGTCTCCCTAATCAGACCAACCCCAACTAAATTACCAAAAGTGAGCCCAGCTACTCCCTTGGATTGGCTATTAGTAGGTTTGCTCCCACCACCACTGCTATTAGTAGGGACACTAGGTGTAGCAGTAGGGGTTGTAGTGGTAGGAGCTGTGGTGCCTTTCTTTGGACAACTGGGATCTGTTGTCCAATGGCCTTTTATTTTACATAAATAGCACCATGGTTTCTTTTCCTTGTTCTGATTAAAGGAGGATTTGGGCCCACCACCCCCACCAGAGTGTTTTTGTGGGCCTGATGAAGACTCATTTTTAGATTTGTCCCCACCCTTGTCAGAAGACTTACCATCCTTCTTTTTGTTGCCATCTTTGTCACCCCCTGTATGAACTTTTCTGTTCACCCTTGTTCTGACCCATTTGTCTGCCTTCTTTCCCAATTCTTGGGGAGAGGTCAGATCAGAGTCCACCAAGTACTGGTGCAACAAATCAGACACACAATTATTAAGAATATGCTCTCTCAGGATTAAGTTATACAGGCTGTCATAATCAGTAACTTTACTGCCATGTAACCACCCCTCCAAGGCCTTCACTGAATGGTCAATGAAATCAACCCAGTCTTGTGAAGACTCCTTTTTGGTCTCTCTGAACTTTATCCTGTACTGTTCAGTGGTTAAGCCATAACCATCCAGGAGTGCATTCTTAAGAACTTGGAAATTATTGGCATCATTTTCTTTCACTGTAAGGAGCCTATCCCTACCTTTTCCACTAAATGATAGCCATAGGATAGCAGCCCACTGCTTTTGAGGGACATCCTGTACAGCACAGGCCCTTTCAAGTGCAGCAAACCACTTGTTAATGTCATCCCCCTCCTTATAAGGGGGAGCTATCTTGTGCAGATTCCTGGAATCATGCTCTTTTGCAGGATGACTATGGGGAATACTGCTGCTGCCACCATGGGTATCTAAACCCAACTTCTGTCTTTCCTTCTCTAATTCTAAAGACTGTCTATCCAAATCCAGCTGTTGCTTCTTGAGCTTCAGTCTGGTTTGTTCCGCTCTCAATCTATTGAGCTCCCTTTCTAACAATCTGTCATCAGGGTGGGTGGGAGGGACATTTCTAGATACAGAGGTATGATGGGAATGAACAGAAGGAGACCTGTCCCTTACAGAGGGCACCCTAACAGCTTGGCTACCAGCATAATGTGAGAGCACACCATCAGTATGGTGTGATTCAATTTCTGTACCAACTATGCTAGACTGTCTAGTAATGGGCAGGCTGAGAAGTTTCTTTCCTGAACCTTTTCCTGGGGAAGTCCCTGGATCAGATTGAGAACCATTAGCTACTTTTTCACCAGATTGGGCACTTATGGCCTTATCCTGTACTCTAAGCATATTAATTAACAGTTCTAAGGAAGGATTCTTCCCTACACTCAAACCTCTCTATGCAGAGACTCCTTGCTCCTTTCCAGCTAAGGTGATCATATGCAATTTTGGACAGTTCAACATTTTGGCCTGTACCAGACATTTTTTAGAGAGAGTTAAAGTGATAGAAAAAGAGAAAAAAGTTTTCAGAACTTTTTGGAAAGACAGAAAAAAACGTTTTAAACTTTTAAGAACTTTTTGAAAGTTTAGGAGTACTTTTCAGCATTTAGAAAAGAGTGAAAAGAGGAAATGCAAAACTTTTTGGCTATGTGTATATACACTGACCTTGTTTTGTATATTTTTCTCTTATGAAAAGTACAATGACAAGAGTGGTAAGTAGTCTCAAGCACTTATCCCACCACTGCACAACTAATGTAGGAGGCTGGACTGGCTTGTAGTGAGTACCTAGGGGTACTTGCACCTTGCACCAGGCCCAGTTATCCCTTATTAGTGTATAGGGTGTCTAGCAGCTTAGGCTGATAGATAATGGTAGCTTAGCAGAGCAGCTTAGGCTGAACTAGGAGACGTGTGAAGCTACTACAGTACCACTTAGTGTCACATGCACAATATCATAAGAAAACACAATACACAGTTATACTAAAAATAAAGGTACTTTATTTTTATGACAATATGCCAAAGTATCTTAGAGTGTACCCTCAGTGAGAGGATAGGAAATATACACAAGATATATATACACAATAGCAAAAATATGCAGTATAGTCTTAGAAAACAGTGCAAACAATGTATAGTTACAATAGGATGCAATGGGGAAACATAGGGATAGGGGCAACACAAACCATATACTCCAAAAGTGGAATGCGAACCACGAATGGACCCCAAACCTATGTGACCTTGTAGAGGGTCGCTGGGACTATTAGAAAATAGTGAGAGTTAGAAAAATAACCCTCCCCAAGACCCTGAAAAGTGAGTGCAAAGTGCACTAAAGTTCCCCTAAGGACAAAAGAGTCGTGTTAGAGGAATAATGCAGGAAAGACACAAACCAGCAATGCAACAACTGTGGATTTCCAATCTAGGGTACCTGTGGAACAAGGGGACCAAGTCCAAAAGTCACAAGCAAGTCGGAGATGGGCAGATGCCCAGGAAATGCCAGCTGCGGGTGCAAAGAAGCTTCGACTGGACAGAAGAAGCTGAGGTTTCTGCAGGAACGAAAAGGGCTAGAGACTTCCCCTTTGGTGGACGGATCCCTCTCGCCTTGGAAAGTCGTGAAAAAGTGTTTTCCCGCCGAAAGGAAGCCAACTACCCTTGCTACACGCAAAACGAGCGTTTGGCGTTTTTGGACGCTGCTGGGGCCCAGGAGGGACCAGGAGGTTGCAAATTGGCCCTGAAGAGAGAAGGGACGTCGAGCAAGACAAAGAGCCCTCACGGAAGCAGGTAGCTCCCGGAGAAGTGCCAGAAACAGGCACTACGAGGATGCGTGAAACGGTGCTCGCCGAAGTTGCACAAAGGAGTCCCACGTCGCCGGAGACCAACTTAGAAAGTCGTGCAATGCAGGTTAGAGTGCCGTGGACCCAGGCTTGGCTGTGCACGAAGGATTTCCGCCGGAAGTGCACAGGGGCCGGAGTAGCTGCAAAGTCGCGGTTCCCAGCAATGCAGCCCAGCGAGGTGAGGCAAGGACTTACCTCCACCAAACTGGGGCTGAAGAGTCACTGGACTGTGGGGGTCACTTGGAGAGCGTCGCTGGATTCGAGGGACCTCGCTCGTCGTGCTGAGAGGAGACCCAAGGGACCGGTAATGCAGCTTTTTGGTGCCTGCGGTTGCAGGGGGAAGATTCCGTCGACCCACGGGAGATTTCTTCGGAGCTTCTGGTGCAGAGAGGAGGCAGGCTACCCCCACAGCATGCACAAGCAGGAAAACAGTCGAGAAGGCGGCAGGATCAGCGTTACAGAGTTGCAGTAGTCTGCTTTGCTACTATGTTGCAGGTTTGCAGGCTTCCAGCGCGGTCAGCGGTCGATTCCTTATCAGAAGGTGAAGAGAGAGATGCAGAGGAACTCGGCTGAGCTCATGCATTCGTTATCTAAAGTTTCCCCAGAGACAGAGGCCCTAAATAGCCAGAAAAGAGGGTTTGGCTACCTAGGAGAGAGGAAAGGCTACTAACACCTGAAGGAGCCTATCACAAGGAGTCTCTGACGTCACCTGGTGGCACTGGCCACTCAGAGCAGTCCAGTGTGCCAGCAGCACCTCTGTTTCCAAGATGGCAGAGGTCTGGAGCACACTGGAGGAGCTCTGGACACCTCCCAGGGGAGGTGCAGATCAGGGGAGTGGTCACTCCCCTTTCCTTTGTCCAGTTTCGCGCCAGGGCAGGGGCTAAGGGGTCCCTGAACCGGTGTAGACTGGCTTATGCAGAATTGGGCACATCTGTGCCCAACAAAGCATTTCCAGAGGCTGGGGGAGGCTACTCCTCCCCTGCCTTCACACCATTTTCCAAAGGGAGAGGGTGTTACACCCTCTCTCAGAGGAAGTTCTTTGTTCTGCCATCCTGGGCCAGGCCTGGCTGGACCCCAGGAGGGCAGCTGCCTGTCTGAGGGGTTGGCAGCAGCAGCAGCTGCAGTGAAACCCCAGGAAGGGCAGTCTGGCAGTACCAGGGTCTGTGCTACAGACCACTGGGATCATGGAGTTGTACCAACAATGCCAGGATGGCATAGAGGGGGCAATTCCATGATCATAGACATGTTACATGGCCATATTCGGAGTTACCATGGTGAAGCTACATATAGGTAGTGACCTATATGTAGTGCACGCGTGTAATGGTGTCCCCGCACTCACAAAGTTCAGTGAATTGGCTCTGAACAATGTGGGGGCACCTTGGCTAGTGCCAGGGTGCCCTCACACTAAGTAACTTTGCACCTAACCTTTACCAGGTAAAGGTTAGACATATAGGTGACTTATAAGTTACTTAAGTGTAGTGTAAATTGGCTGTGAAATAACGTGGACGTTATTTCACTCAGGCTGCAGTGGCAGGCCTGTGTAAGAATTGTCAGAGCTCCCTATGGGTGGCAAAAGAAATGCTGCAGCCCATAGGGATCTCCTGGAACCCCAATACCCTGGGTACCTCAGTACCATATACTAGGGAATTATAAGGGTGTTCCAGTAAGCCAATGTAAATTGGTAAAATTGGTCACTAGCCTGTTAGTGACAATTTAGAAAGAAATCAAATCAAATCATTAACATTTATAAAGCGCGCTACTCACCCGTGCGGGTCTCAAGGTCTCAAGAAATGAGACAGCATAACCACTGAGGTTCTGATTAGCAGAGCCTCAGTGAGACAGTTAGTCACTACACAGGTAACACATTCAGGCACACTTATGAGCACTGGGGCCCTGGGTTACCAGGGTCCCAGTGACACATACAACTAAAACAACATATATACAGTGAAAAATGGGGGTAACATGCCAGGCAAGATGGTACTTTCCTACAATGTGTCACTGGGACCCTGTTGTCCAGGGCCCCAGTGCTCATAAGTGTGCCTGAATGTGTTACCTGTGTAGTGACTAAGTGTCTCACCGAGGCTCTGCTAATCAGAACCTCAGTGGTTATGCTCTCTCATTTCTTTCAAATTGTCACTAACAGGCTAGTGACCAATTTTACCAATTTACATTGGCTTACTGGAACACCCTTATAATTCCCTAGTATATGGTACTGAGGTACCCAGGGTATTGGGTTTCCAGGAGATCCCTATGGGCTGCAGCATTTCTTTTGCCACCATAGGGAGCTCTGACAATTCTTACACAGGCCTGCCACTGCAGCCTGAGTGAAATAACGTCCACGTTATTTCACAGCCATTTTACACTGCACTTAAGTAACTTATAAGTCACCTATATATCTAACCTTTACCTGGTAAAGGTTAGGTGCAAAGTTACTTAGTGTGAGGGCACCCTGGCACTAGCCAAGGTGCCCCCACATTGTTCAGGGCCAATTCCCTGAACTTTGTGAGTGCGGGGACACCATTACACGCGTGCACTACATATAGGTCACTACCTATATGTAGCTTCACAATGGTAACTCCGAATATGGCCATGTAACATGTCTAAGATCATGGAATTGCCCCCTCTATGCCATCCTGGCATTGTTGGCACAATTCCATGATCCCAGTGGTCTATAGCACAGACCCTGGTACTGCCAAACTGCCTTTCCTGGGGTTTCACTGCAGCTGCTGCTGCTGCCAACCCCTCAGACAGGTTTCTGCCCCCCTGGGGTCAAGCCAGGCTTGTCCCTGGATGGCAGAACAAAGGACATCCTCTGAGAGAGGGTGATACCCCCTCTCCCTCTGGAAAATGGTGTGAAGGCAGGGGAGGAGTAGCCTCCCCCAGCCTCTGGAAATGCTTTATTGGGCACAGAAGTGCCCAATTCTGCATAAGCCAGTCTACACCGGTTCAGGGGACCCCTTAGCCCTGCTCTGGCGCGAAACTGGACAAAGGAAAGGGGAGTGACCACTCCCCTGACCTGCACCTCCCCTGGGAGGTGTCCAGAGCTCCTCCAGTGTGCTCCAGACCTCTGCCATCTTGGAAACAGAGGTGCTGCTAGCACACTGGACTGCTCTGAGTGGCCAGTGCCACCAGGTGATGTCAGAGACTCCTTCTGATAGGCTCCTTCAGGTGTTAGTAGCCTATCCTCTCTCCTAGGTAGCCAAACCCTCTTTTCTGGCTATTTAGGGTCTCTGTCTCTGGGGAAACTTTAGATAACGAATGCAAGAGCTCATCAGAGTTCCTCTGCATCTCTCTCTTCACCTTCTGCCAAGGAATCGACTGCTGACCGCGCTGGAAGCCTGCAAAACTGCAACATAGTAGCAAAGACGACTACTGCAACTCTGTAACGCTGATCCTGTCGCCTTCTCGACTGTTTTCCTGGTGGTGCATGCTGTGGGGGTAGTCTGCCTCCTCTCTGCACTAGAAGCTCCGAAGAAATCTCCCGTGGGTCGACGGAATCTTCCCCCTGCTACCGCAGGCACCAAAAAGCTGCATTACCGGTCCCTTGGGTCTCCTCTCAGCACAACGAGCGAGGTCCCTTGAATCCAGCAACTCTGTCCAAGTGACTCCCACAGTCCAGTGACTCTTCAGTCCAAGTTTGGTGGAGGTAAGTCCTTGCCTCCCCACGCCAGACGGCATTGTTGGAAACCGCAACTTTTGCAACTACTCTAGCTTCCTTGCACTTCTGGCGGAAATCCTTTGTGCACAGCCAAGCCTGTATCGACTGCACTCTAACCTGCTTTGCACGACTTTCTAAGTTGGTCTCCGGCGACGTGGGACTCCTTTGTGCAACTTCGGCAAGCACCATTTCACGCATCCTTGTAGTGCCTGTTTCTGGCACTCCTCTGGGTGCTACCTGCTGCTGAGAGGGTTCTTTGTCTTGCTCGACGTCCCCTCTCTGTTCTGGTCTAATTTGCGACCTCCTGGTCCCTCCTGGGCTGCAGCAGCGTCCAAAAACGCTAACTGCACGATTTGCATCTAGCAAGGCTTGTTGGCATTCTTTCGGTGGGAAAATACTTCTGCACGACTTTCCACGGCAAGAGGGATCCGTCCACCAAAGGGGAAGTCTCTATCCCTTTTCGTTCCTTCAGAAACCTCAGCTTCTTCTGTCCAGTAGAAGCTTCTTTGCACCCACAGCTGGCATTTCCTGGGCATCTGCCCATCTCCAACTTGCTTGTGACTTTTGGACTTGGTCCCCTTGTTCCACAGGTACCCTAGATTGGAAATCCACAGTTGTTGCATTGTTGGTTTGTGTCTTTCCTGCATTATTCCTCTATCACAACTTCTTTGTCTTTTGGGGAACTTCAGTGCACTTTGCACTCACTTTTCAGGGTCTTGGGGAGGGCTATTTTTCTAACTCTCACTATTTTCTAATAGTCCCAGCAACCCTCTACAAGGTCACATAGGTTTGGGGTCCATTCGTGGTTCACATTCCACTTTTGGAGTATATGGTTTGTGTTGCCCCTGTCCCTATGTGTCCCCATTGCATCCTATTGTAACTATACATTGTTTGCACTGTTTTCTAAGACTATACTGCATATTTTTGGTATTGTGTACATATAACTTGTGTATATTTGCTATCCTCTTACTGAGGGTACACTCTAAGATACTTTGGCATATTGTCATAAAAATAAAGTACCTTTATTTTTAGTATAACTGTGTATTGTGTTTTCTTATGATATTGTGCAAGTGACACTTGTGGTACTGTAGTAGCTTCACACGTCTCCTAGTTCAGCCTAAGCTGCTCTGCTAAGCTACCATTATCTATCAGCCTAAGCTGCTAGACACCCTATACACTAATAAGGGATAACTGGGCCTGGTGCAAGGTGCAAGTACCCCTTGGTACTCACTACAAGCCAGTCCAGCCTCCTACAGCATGTTACCCCCATTTTTCACTGTATGTATGTTGTTTTAGTCCATGTGTCACTGGGACCCTGCCAGGCAGGGCCCCAGTGCTCATAAGTATGTGCCATGTATGTGTTCCCTGTGTGATGACTAACTGTCTCACTGAGGCTCTGCTAACCAGAACCTCAGTGGTTATGCTCTCTCTGCTTTCCAAATTGTCACTAACAGGCTAGTGGCCAATTTCACCAATTCACATTGGCATATTGGTACACCCATGTAATTCCCTAGTACATGGTACTGAGGTACCCAGGGCATTGGGGTGCCAGGAGATCTCTATGGGCTGCAGCATTTCTTTTGCCACCCATAGGGAGCTCAGACAATTTGTACACAGGCCTGCCACTGCAGCCTGAGTGAAATAATGCCCA
Organism: Pleurodeles waltl; assembly: GCF_031143425.1. Classification (NCBI taxonomy): domain Eukaryota; kingdom Metazoa; phylum Chordata; class Amphibia; order Caudata; family Salamandridae; genus Pleurodeles; species Pleurodeles waltl. The sequence goes on along the minus strand of NC_090438.1, from coordinate 7,790,424 downwards.
CATTATTTCACAGCCATTTTTCACTGCACATAAGTAACTTATAAGTCACCTATATGTCTAACCTTCACCTGGTGAAGGTTGGGTGCCAAGTTACTTAGGGGCTGATTCTAACCCCGGCGGTCTTCGACCGCCGGGGCGAGGGTCGGCGGGAGCACCGCCGACAGGCCGGCGGTGCCCCGCAGGGCATTCTGACCGCGGCGCTTTGGCCGCGGTCAGAAAGGGTAAACCGGCGGTCTCCCAAGCTGCGCCGCCATGGGGGATTCTGACCCCCCCTACCGCCATCCTGTTCATGGCGGGAAAGCCGCCATGAACAGGATGGCGGTAGAGGGGGTCGCGGGGCCCCTGGGGGCCCCTGCCGTGCCCATGCCAATGGCATGGGCACGGCAGGGGCCCCCGTAAGAGGGCCCCGCAAGGTATTTCAGTGTCTGCCTTGCAGACACTGAAATACGCGACGGGTGCTACTGCACCCGTCGCACCTTCCCACTCCGCCGGCTCGATTACGAGCCGGCATCCTCGTGGGAAGGGAGTTTTTCCCTGGGCTGGCGGGCGGTCTTTTGGAGACCGCCCGCCAGCCCAGGGAAAAACTCATAATACCCTCCGCGGTCTTCTGACCGCGGAGCGGTATTATGGGGGCGGAATTCTGGCGGGCGGCCTCCGCCGCCCGCCAGAATTAGAATCACCCCCTTAGTGTGTGGGCACCCTGGCACTAGCCAAGGTGCCCCCACATTGTTCAGGGCAATTTCCCCGGACTTTGTGAGTGCGGGGACACCATTACATGCGTGGTTTACACATAGGGCACCACCTATGTGTAGCGTCACAATGGTAACTCCGAACATGGCCATGTAACATGTCTAAGATCATGGAATTGTCCCCCCAATACCATTCTGGTATTGGGGAGACAATTCCATGATCCCCGGGTCTCTACCACAGAACCCGGGTACTGCCAAACTTCCTTTCCGGGGTTTTCACTGCAGCTGCTGCTGCTGCCAACCCCTCAGACAGGTTTCTGTTCCCCTTGGGTCCAGGCAGCCCTGGCCCAGGAAGGCAGAACAAAGGACTTCCTCAGAGAGAGGGTGTTACACCCTCTCCCTTTGGAAAAGGTGAGAAAGGCAGGGGAGGAGCAGCCTCCCCCAGCCTCTGGAAATGCTTTGATGGGAACAGATGCTGCCCATCTTTGCATAAGCCAGTCTACACCGGTTCAGGGATCCCCCAGGCCTGCTCTGGTGCGAAACTGGACAAAGGGAAGGGGAGTGACCCCCCCCCCCCTGACCTGCACCTCCCAGGGGAGGTGCCCAGAGCTCCTCCAGGGTGCCCCAGAAATCTGCCATCTTGGATTCAGAGGTGTTGCTGGCACACTGGACTGCTCTGAGTGGCCAGAGCTAGCAGGTGACGTCAGAGACTTCTTCTGATAGGCTCTTACCTTTCTTACTAGCCTATCCTCCTTCATAGGTAGCCAAACCTCCTTTTCTGGCTATTTAGGGTCTCTGCTTTGGGGAATTCTTTAGATAACGAATGCAAGAGCTCATCAGAGTTCCCCTGCATCTCCCTCTTTACCTTCTGCCAAAGGATCGACCTCTGACGGCTCAGGACGCCTGCAAAACTGCAATAAAGTAGCCAGACGACTACTAGCAACCTTGTATAGCTTCATCCGGCCGGCTTTCTCGACTGTTTCCAGGTGGTGCATGCTCTGGGGGTAGCCTGCCTCCTCTCTGCACCAGGAGCTCTGAAGAAATCTCCTGTGCGTCGACGGAATTTTCCCCCTGCAACCGCAGGCAACAAAAGACTGCATCACTGGTCCTCTGGGTCCCCTCTTGTGAGAAAGTAGCCTCTTTCTAGCCTTGTTACCCCCACTTTTGGCCTGTTTGTGAGTGTATGTCAGGGTGTTTTCACTGTCTCACTGGGATCCTGCCAGCCAGGGCCCAGTGCTCATAGTGAAAACCCTATGGTTTCAGTATGTTTGTTATGTGTCACTGGGACCCTGCTAGTCAGGACCCCAGTGCTCATAAGTTTGTGGCCTATATGTATGTGTTCCCTGTGTGGTGCCTAACTGTCTCACTGAGGCTCTGCTAACCAGAACCTCAGTGGTTATGCTCTCTCATTTCTTTCCAAATTGTCACTAACAGGCTAGTGACCATTTTTACCAATTTACATTGGCTTACTGGAACACCCTTATAATTCCCTAGTATATGGTACTGAGGTACCCAGGGTATTGGGGTTTCAGGAGATCCCTATGGGCTGCAGCATTTCTTTTGCCACCCATAGGGAGCTCTGACAATTCTTACACAGGCCTGCCACTGCAGCCTGAGTGAAATAACGTCCACGTTATTTCACAGCCATTTTACACTGCACTTAAGTAACTTATAAGTCACCTATATGTCTAACCTTTACCTGGTAAAGGTTAGGTGCAAAGTTACTTAGTGTGAGGGCACCCTGGCACTAGCCAAGGTGCCCCCACATTGTTCAGAGCCAATTCCCTGAACTTTATGAGTGCGGGGACACCATTACACGCGTGCACTACATATAGGTCACTACCTATATGTAGCTTCACAATGGTAACTCCGAATATGGCCATGTAACATGTCTATGATCATGGAATTGCCCCCTCTATGCCACCCTGGCATTGTTGGCACAATTCCATGATCCCAGTGGTCTGTAGCACAGACCCTGGTACTGCCAAACTGCCCTTCCTGGGGTTTCACTGCAGCTGCTGCTGCTGCCAACCCCTCAGACAGGCATCTGCCCTCCTGGGGTCCAGCCAGGCCTGGCCCAGGATGGCAGAACAAAGAACTTCCTCTGAGAGAGGGTGTGACACCCTCTCCCTTTGGAAAATGGTGTGAAGGCAGGGGAGGAGTAGCCTCCCCCAGCCTCTGGAAATGCTTTGTTGGGCACAGATGTGCCCAATTCTGCATAAGCCAGTCTACACCGGTTCAGGGACCCCTTAGCCCCTGCTCTGGCGCGAAACTGGACAAAGGAAAGGGGAGTGACCACTCCCCTGACCTGCACCTCCCCTGGGAGGTGTCCAGAGCACCTCCAGTGTGCTCCAGACCTCTGCCATCTTGGAAACAGAGGTGCTGCTGGCACACTGGACTGCTCTGAGTGGCCAGTGCCACCAGGTGACGTCAGAGACTCCTGCTGATAGGCTCCTTCAGGTGTTAGTAGCCTATCCTCTCTCCTAGGTAGCCAAACCCTCTTTTCTGGCTATTTAGGGTCTCTGTCTCTGGGGAAACTTCAGATAACGAATGCAAGAGCTCATCAGAGTTCCTCTGCATCCCTCTCTTCACCTTCTGATAAGGAATCGACTGCTGACCGCGGTGGAAGCCTGCAAACCTGCAACATAGTAGCAAAGACGACTACTGCAACTCTGTAACGCTGATCCTGCCGCCTTCTCGACTGTTTTCCTGCTTGTGCATGCTGTGGGGGTAGTCTGCCTCCTCTCTGCACCAGAAGCTCCGAAGAAATCTCCCGTGGGTCGACGGAATCTTCCCCCTGCAACCGCAGGCACCAAAAAGCTGCATTACCGGTCCCTTGGGTCTCCTCTCAGCACGACGAGCGAGGTCCCTCGAATCCAGCGACTCTGTCCAAGTGACCCCCACAGTCCAGTGACTCTTCAGTCCAAGTTTGGTGGAGGTAAGTCTTTGCCTCACCTCGCTGGGCTGCATTGCTGGGAACCGCGACTTTGCAGCTACTCCGGCCCCTGTGCACTTCCGGCGGAAATCCTTTGTGCACAGTCAAGCCTGGGTCCACGGCACTCTAACCTGCATTGCACGACTTTCTAAGTTGGTCTCCGGCGACGTGGGACTCCTTTGTGCAACTTCGGCCAGCACCGTTTCACGCATCCTTGTAGTGCCTGTTTCTGGCACTTGTCCGGATGCTACCTGCTTCAGTGAGGGCTCTTTGTCTTGCTCGACGTCCCTTCTTTCATCAGGTCCAATTTGAGACCTCCTGGTCCCTTCTGGGCCCCAGCAGCGTCCAAAAACGCCAAACGCATGATTTGCAACTAGCAAGGCTTGTTAGCGTCCTTTCGGCGGGAAAAGACTTCTGCACGACTCTAAAAGGCGAGAGGGATCCGTCCACCTAAGGGGAAGTCTCTAGACCTTTTTGTTCCTGCAGAAACCTCAGCTTCTTCTGTCCAGTAGAAGCTTCTTTGCACCCGCAGCTGGCATTTCCTGGGCATCTGCCCATCTCCGACTTGCTTGTGACTTTTGGACTTGGTCCCCTTGTTCCACAGGTACCCTAGATTGGAAATCCACAGTTGTTGCATTGCTGGTTTGTGTCTTTCCTGCATTATTCCTCTAACACGACTTCTTTGTCCTTAGGGGAACTTTAGTGCACTTTGCACTCACTTTTCAGGGTCTTGGGGAGGGTTATTTTGCTAACTCTCACTATTTTCTAATAGTCCCAGCGACCCTCTACAAGGTCACATAGGTTTGGGGTCCATTCGTGGTTCGCATTCCACTTTTGGAGTATATGGTTTGTGTTGCCCCTGTCCCTATGTTTCCCCATTGCATCCTATTGTAACTATACATTGTTTGCACTGTTTTCTAAGACTATACTGCATATTTTTGCTATTGTGTATATATATCTTGTGTATATTTCCTATCCTCTCAAAGAGGGTACACTCTAAGATACTTTGGCATATTGTCATAAAAATAAAGTACCTTTATTTTTAGTATAACTGTGTATTGTGTTTTCTTATGATATTGTGCATATGACACTAAGTGGTACTGTAGTAGCTTCACACGTCTCCTAGTTCAGCCTAAGCTGCTCTGCTAAGCTACCATTATCTATCAGCCTAAGCTGCTAGACACCCTATACACTAATAAGGGATAACTGGGCCTGGTGCAAGGTGCAAGTACCCCTTGGTACTCACTACAAGCCAGTTCAGCCTCCTACACCTCTCAGCACGACGAACATGGTCCCTGGAACTCAGCAGCCCTGTCCAAGTGGCTCCCACAGTCCAGTGACTCTTCAGTCCAAGTCTGGTGGAGGTAAGTCCTTGCCTCCCCACGCTAGACTGCATTGCTGGGTAAAGCGTGATTCGCAGCTCCTCTGTCTCCTGTGCACTCTTCCAGCATTTCCTTTGTGTGCAGCCAAGTCTGGGTCCCCAACACTCCTTCCTGCAGTGCACAACCTTCTGAGTTGTCCTCCGGCGTCGTGTTACTCCCTTTTGTGACTTCAGGCGGACTCCGGTTCACTCCTCTTCTAAGTGCCTGTCTGGGTACTTCTGCGGGTGCTGCCTGCTTCTGTGAGGGCTCCCTGACTTGCTGGGCGCCCCCTCTGTCTCCTCATCCAAGGACATCCTGGTCCCTCCTGGGCCACAGCAACATCCAAAAACCCTAACTGCGACCCTTGCAGCTAGCAAGGCTTGTTTGCGGTCCTTCTGTGTGGGAACACCCCTGCAAGCTTCTTCACGACGTGGGTCATCCATCCTCCAAAGGGGAAGTTCCTAGTCCTCTTCGTTCTTGCAGAACAGCAAGCTTCTTCCAACAGGTGGCAGCTTCCTTGCACCCTCAGCTGGCATTTCTTGGGCTCCTGCTCACTCTCGAGGCTGAACTAGGAGACATGTAAAAGCTCCTACTACACCACTGGTGTCATATGCACAATATCATAAGAAAACTGGGGGCTCCCGTTCAACCTACTTGGAAAGGGGCTGAAATAGTACCCATTTTTAAAAAAGGAAACCCCAACATCCCTGCCAATTATCGTCCGATTTGTCTTCTTGATAACTCCCAAAAAATGTATGCAAAACATCTCCTGCTCCAGCTTGATGAATGGATTATGGAGTCTGAAGCTCTCTCTGAACTACAAGCGGGATTTAGACCTGCAGTGAGTACAGTAGACCAAGCCCTAAGATTCCTGTCAAGAAAATGGAAGAATGTTGACCTGGGGGGGGGGAATCTGTATGTGGTCTTTATAGATCTTAGAGCCGCATTTGATTTGATCCCCAGGAATTTGCTGTGGTCAACATTATCAAACATGGGGGTGCCATCTGGTCTTCTGAAACTCATTGCCCAACTGCATGAAAATACTTCTGCTCAAATTAGATGTGGCCAGGGGGGTGAGTTGACTGACCCCGTAGCTATTAAAAAAGGAGTCAGACAGGGATGTGTCCTGGCGCCCACTCTTTTCCTGCTCTATATCAATAATTGCATCCACTACTTAGAGAATTGCACAAATGATTCACCTAAACTGGTTGGAAAAAAAAATCCTGTGTCTGCTATATGCAGATGATACAATCTTGCTTTCGAAATCGCCAATGGGAATCCAAAACTTGATCAATCAATTCTGTGTCTATTGTAGTGACTATGGTCTGGATGTAAACGTCAAGAAAACAAAACTTATGATATATAGTACTTCAAGGAAATGACCGCGCGTTAGAATAGAAATGAACTCGATTCCGCTGGAAAAAGTGGAAGAGTTTGACTATTTGGGTATCAGATTATCGACTACAGGCAAATGGAAGGCAGCTATTGATAAAGGGGCTCTTATTATAAGCCAAAGAGGTGGGGCCCTTGTCCGTAGATCTAGAAAGGCTCCGAGCCCCCCCTTGAACATACTTGCGGAGATTTACAATGTCCAAATCCGTGCGGCGGCCTTATATGGAGCGGAACTTTGAGGGTCTCACAAAAACGTGGACATTCTGCAAACTAAAGAAAATCATTTCCTTAGACAGGTGTCCCGGTTAGGTATGGGCACACCAATGGCCAATCTTAGCCTCGACTTAGGTTTAAATAGCATCAAAACCACAGCGGCCCTAAGACCTCTTTCCTATTGGATTCGTTTATGGAAAATTGTTGAACTCGAACCATATAGGTTGGCGATAAGGGAGCTCATAGCCGCCCCCCAGGCCCTGGAGAAAATTCATTGGCTGAAGGAGATTAAATCTGCCTGGGATAAAATAGGCCTTCCCCATTACTGGAAATATCCGGATCTAATACCCAATACTGCAAGGAAACTCGTTACAAGAAGATATTGGGAGAAAGTTAATGAAGAATCCTTGCACCAAAAGGGGGTTGGCAGGCTAACAATGGAATTTCTCCAACTTAAGCACGAGCCCCGGGCTGAGAATTTTTTGAACCTTCCTATGCCTCCGTATGCCCGTGTTCTATATCTCCAGCTAAGATATGGTACATTGCCTATCAATGGTTTCACGGCCCACTGGCCATCTAACATCGCCTCAACTGATAGATGTATTTCTTGCCAACACTGTAAAGAAACAACAGAGCATATACTATTCTTTTGCCCTTTGTATAAGAGTCCCAGAGGGAGGTGGATCATTCCCCTCTGCAAAAATTGATTATTGCAGGATGGAGCTAACGCCACCAGACTTTGCACATATGATACATCTTCCCTGGTAGCTACCACAGTTACCAAATATCTATTGGAGGCCTGGTTCATCCGTCGTAGGTTTATTGTAACAAAGGGCATTTGAGCTAACTTGACAATAGTCCATAGAGGGAGTCTCAATTGTTATTTTCTATGTGGTTCCAGTAGAAATTTTACTAGGAACTTGTTGCCCTCTATATGACTAATAGAGATTGTATAAGCTCATAGAGTCATTTTTGCTGTCAAAATTTTATATGCTTCTTGCCAAAATATTTTATATCCGGAAGGGAACTCTATTTGTTCTTTGGATTGACGAGGGCCAGGTCTCATGGAAAAATAGTTGCACACACTGGTATGTTAGATATAAGTTTTATATCCTAGCTTTTATCTTTTTTAGTTTTCTCACCATTTTTAGCTATGTTTTATCCATTGTATTTTATCTATGATGAAAAGCCTAGTCTTGATGATTTTATAGTTATATTGCTTTGATTATAATTGGTCTTACTAGTACCTTATATTATTATCATGAATTTTAACATATATTATTTATTATGTAAGATTATTATCTTTGTAATTCTAAATGGTTTAGATCTCTAGACCGAATGAATTTAAATAAAATCATAAGAAAACACAATACACTGATATACTAAAAATAAAGGTACATTATTTTTATGACAATATGCCAAAAGTATCTCAGTGAGTACCCTTAGTATGAGGATAAGTTATATACACAAGATATATGTACACAAACCAAAATTATGCAGTAAATAGCAAAAGGAAGTAATGCAAGCAATGTAAAGTTACAGTAGATTGCAATTGGAGCACATACGTATAGGGGCAACACAAACCAAATACTCCAAAAGTGAAATGCGAACCACAATTGGACCCCAAGCTTATGTGAGCTTGTAGAGGGTCGCTGAGACTGTAAGAAAACAGTGAGGGTTAGAAAAATAGCCCACGCCATGACCCTGTAAGGTAGGTGTAAAGTGCACCTACAACCCCCAGAAAGCATAGAAGTCGTGATAGGGGGATTCTGCAAGGAAAACAAACACCAGCAATGCAACATTAGTGGATTTCCGGACCTGGGTACCTGCAAGAGAAGGGGACCAAGTCCAAGAGTCACGACAGTGTTGAGAGTTGGCAGGAGCCCAAGAAATGCCAGCTGTGGGTGCAAGGAGCTTGCTGTTCTGCAAGAACGAAGAGGACTAGGAACTTCCCCTTTGGAGGATGGATGTCCCACGTCGTGAAGAAGCTTGCAGAGGTGTTTCCACGCAGAAAGACCGCAAACTAGCCTTGCTAGCTGCAAGTGTTGCGGTTAGGGTTTTTGGACGCTGCTGTGGCCCAGGAGGGACCAGGATGTCACCACTTGGATGAGGAGAGAGAGGGGGCGCCCAGCAAGTCAGGGAGCCCTCATAGAAGCAGGCAGCACCCGCAGAAGTACCCGGACAGGCACTTAGAAGAGGAGTGATCCGGAGTCCACCCAAAGTCACAAAAGGGAGTCCCACGATGCCGGAGGACAACTCAAAAGGTTGTGCACTGCAGGTTAGAGAGTCGGGGACCCAAGCTTGGCTGTGCACAAAGGAAATCCTGGAAGAGTGCACAGGAGCCGGAGCAGCTGCAAATCACGCAGTACCCAGCAATGCAGTCTAGCGTGGGGAGGCAAGGACTTGCCTCCACCAAACTTGGACTGAAGAGTCACTGGACTGTGGGAGTCACTTGGGCAGAGATGCTGAGTTCCAGGGACCACGCTCGTCGTGCTGAGAGGGGACCCAGAGGACCCGTGATACAGTTTTTTGTTGCCTACAGTTGCAGGGGGAAGATTCCGTCGACCCACGGGAGATTTCTTCAGAGCTCCTGGTGCCAGAAGGAGGCAGGCTACCCCTAGAGCATGCACCACCTGGAAACAGTCGAGAAAGCCGGCAGGATGAAGCGATACAAGGTTGCTAGTAGTCGTCTGGCTACTTTGTTGCTGTTTTGCAGGCGTCCTGAGTAGTCAGCGGTCGATCCTTTGGCATAAGGTGAAGAGGGAGATGCAGAGGAACTCTGGTGAGCTCTTGTATTCATTATCTGAAGAATTCCCTAAAGCAGAGACCCTAAATAGCCAGAAAAGGAGGTTTGGCTACCTAGAAAGGAGGATTGGCTACTAACAGTGGTAAGAGCCTATCAGAAGGAGTCTCTGACATCACCTGCTTGCACTGGCCACTCAGAGCAGTCCAGTGTGCCAGCAACACCTCTGTTTCCAAGATGGCAGAGGTCTGGGGCACACTGGAGGAGCTCTGGGCACCTCCCCTGGGAGGTGCAGGTCAGGGGAGTGGTCACTCCCCTTTCCTTTGTCCAGTTTCGCGCCAGAGCAGGGCTGGAGGATCCTTGAACCGGTGTAGACTGGCTTCTGCAGAAATGGGCACCATCTGTGCCCATGAAAGCATTTCCAGAGGCTGGGGGAGGCTACTCCTCTCCGGCCATCACACCTTTTCCAAAGGGAGAGGGTGTAAAACCCTCTCTCTGAGGAAGTCCTTTGTTCTGCCTTCCTGGGCCAGGGCTGCCTGGACCCCAGGTGGGCAGAAACCTGTCTGAGGGGTTGGCAGCAGAAGCAGCTGCAGTGAAAACCCGGAAAGGCAGTTTGGCAGTACCCGGTTCTGTGCTAGAGACCCGGGGATCATGGAATTGTCCCCCCAATGCCAGAATGGCATTGGGTTGACAAGTCCATGATCTTAGACATGTTACATGGCCATGTTCGGAGTTACCATTCTGACGCTACACATAGGTGGTGCCCTATGTGTAGGGCACGCGTGTAATGGTGTCCCCGCACTCACAAAGTCTGGGGAATTTGCCCTGAACAATGTGGGGGCATCTTGGCTAGTGCCAGGGTGCCCACACACTAAGTAACGTGGCACCCAACCTTCACCAGGTGAAGGTTACACATATAGGTGACTTATAAGCTACTTATGTGCAGTGTAAAATGGCTGTGAAATAACGTGGACGTTATTTCACTCAGGCTGCAGTGGCAGGCCTGTGTAAGAATTGTCAGATCTCCCTATGGGTGGCACAAGAAATGCTGCAGCGCATAGGGATCTGCTGGAGCCCCAATACCTTGGGTACCTCAGTACCATATACTAGGGAATTATAAGGGTGTTCCAGTAAGCCAATGTAAATTGGTAAAATTGGTCACTAGCCTGTTAGTGACAATTTGAAAGAAATGAGAGAGAAAACCACTGAGGTTCTGGTTAGCAGATCCTCAGTGAGAAAGTTAGGCATCACACAGGGAACACATACATATAGGCCACAAACTTATGAGCACTGGGGTCCTAGCTAGCATGGTCCCAGTGACACATAACAAACATACTGAAAACATAGGGTTTTCACTATGAGCACTGGGACCTGGCTGGCAGGATCCCAGTGAGACAGTGAAAACACCCTGACATACACTCACAAACAGGCCCAAAGTGGGGGTAACAAGGCTAGAAAGAGGCTACTTTCTCACAACCACTAGTGTCATATGCACAATATCATAAAAAAACACAATACACAGATATACTAAAAATAAAGGTACTTTATTTTTATGACAATATGCCAAAGTATCTCAGTGAGTACCCTCATCAAAATTAGTCTTCATCAGGCCCACAAAAACACTCTGGTGGGGGTGGTGGCCCAAATCCTCATGGTGCTATTTATGTAAAATAAAAGGCCATTGGAAAACTGATCCCAGTTGCCCAAAGAAAAGCACCAAGCCTCCTACCACTACAACCCCTGCTGCTACACCTTGTGCCCCTAGTAATAGCAGTGGTGGTGGGAGCAAACCTACTAATAGCCAATCCAATGGAGTAGCTGGGCTCACCTTTGGTAACTTTGTTGGGGTAGGTCTTGTTAGGGAGACCACAGAGGCTGTGTTAGTTTCTGAGGGGGCCATTGATTTGGCCACCTTGGTTGCTTGTCCCCTTAATATGGATAAGTACAAGCAACTACCCCTAATAAATGGTGTTGAGGTTCAGGCCTACAGGGACACAGGTGCCAGTGTTACAATGGTAATAGAGAAACTGGTCCACCCTGAACAACACCTACTTGGTCACCAGTACCAAGTGACTGATGCTCATAACAACACTCTTAGCCACCCCATGGCTGTTGTGAATCTCAACTGGGGGGGGGGGGGTTACGGGTCCAAAGAAAGTTGTGGTTGCCTCAGATTTACCTGTAGACTGTCTATTAGGGAATGATTTAGAGACATCAGCTTGGGCAGAAGTGGAGTCGGAGGCTCATGCAGCAATGCTGGGCATTCCAGGGCATATTTTTGCTTTGACCAGGGCTCAGGCCAAAAAGCAAAAAGGACAGGGTGACTTGGATCCTGGAAGAATGGACCAAGTGCTCCCTAAAGCTAGGGTTAGTAAAGGTAAAACACTACCTACTATCCCTCCCTCTACAGTGGATTCAACTTCTGAGGAAGAAGTATTTCCACCCTCTGCAGAACCTACACCAGAGGAGCTGATGGCAGACACTGCTGAGCTTTTGGGTGACGGGGGGCCTGCCAGGGAGGAGCTGAGTGTGGCACAGCATACCTGTCCCACACTAGAGGGTCTAAGGCAGCAAGCTGTCAAACAAGCAAATGGGGATGTCAGTGACTCTCACAGAGTTTACTGGGAGGACAACCTTCTGTATACTGAAGCAAGGGATCCAAAACCTGGAGCTGCCAGGAGATTGGTGATTCCTCAGGAGTACAGAAAGTTCCTCCTAACTCTAGCCCACGACATTCCCTTAGCTGGACATTTGGGGCAAATGAAAACTTGGGACAGGCTTGTTCCCTTGTTTCATTGGCCTAGAATGTCAGAGGACACAAAGGAATATTGTAAGTCCTGTGAAACCTGTCAAGCCAGTGGCAAGACAGGTGGCACTCCAAAGGCACCCCTTATTCCACTGCCTGTGGTTGGGGTTCCCTTTGAAAGGGTAGGGGTTTACATAGTTGACCCCCTTGACCCTCCTACTGCTTCAGGCAATAGGTTTATCTTGGTGGTAGTGGACCATGCCACCAGATATCCTGAAGCAATTCCTCTATGGACCACTACAGCTCCTGCAGTGGCAAAGGCCCTCCTGGGAATCTTTTCCAGGGTGGGCTTCCCAAAAGAGGTGGTATCAGACAGGGGAAGCAATTTCATGTCTGCTTACTTAAAGGCCATGTGGAAGGAATGTGGTGTGACATACAAGTTCACCACACCCTATCATCCACAAACAAATGGACTGGTTGAGAGGTTTAATAAAACTCTCAAAGGTATGATAATGGGACTCCCTGACAAACTCCGCAGGAGATGGGATGTCCTGTTACCTTGCCTCCTTTTTGCTTACAGGGAGGTACCCCAGAAAGGAGTGGGCTTCAGCCCCTTTGAACTCCTATTTGGACACCCTGTAAAAGGTCCTCTAACACTTGTGAAGGAGGGTTGGGAACAACCTTTAAAAGCTCCAAAGCAAGACATAGTGGACAATGCACTTGGCCTAAGATCTAGGATGGCTGAGTACATGAAAAAGGCCAGTAAAAACCTTCAGGCCAGCCAAGAGCTCCAAAAGCAATGGCATGACCAGAAGGCTGTTTGGTTCAGTACCAACCAGGGCAGAAAGTGTGGGTCTTGGAGCCTCTGGCTCCAAGAGCACTCCAAGACAAATGGAGTGGACCCCACATAAGTGTTGAAAAGAAGGGTGAAGTCACCTACTTAATTGACTTAGGCACTGCCAGGAGTCCCCTTAGGGTGCTCCATGTCAATTGCCTGAAACCCTACTATGACAGGGCTGATCTCACCCTGCTCATGGCAACAGATGAGGGACAGGAAGAAGAGAGTGACCCTATCCCTGATCTCTTCTCTTCCACAGAACAGGATGCTCTAGTGGAAGGTGTAGTACTGGCAGGTTGTCTTACTGCTGAGCAGAAAGACCACTGCATAAATCTCCTGGGTCAGTTTTCTGAACTCTTTTCTACTGTGCCAGGCACCACTTCCTCGTGTGAGCACACTTTAGATACTGGAGACAGCTTGCCTGTCAAAAGTAAGATCTATAGGCAGCCTGACCATGTCAGAGACTGCATAAAACAAGAGGTGCAGAAAATGCTTGAACTGGGAGTGGTTGAGCACTCTGAAAGTCCATGGGCCTCTCCTGTGGTACTTGTACCAAAACCTCATTCCAAAGATGGTAAAAGGGAAATGAGATTTTGTGTTGACTTCAGAAGTCTCAACCAGGTAACTAAAACTGATGCTCACCCTATACCCAGGGCAGATGAGCTAATAGATACACTGGCATCTGCCAAGTATCTAAGCACCTATGATTTGACTTCAGGGTATTGGCAGATCAAGTTATCAGAGGATGCAAAAGCAAAAACTGCATTTTCAACCATTGGAGGCCATTACCAATTCACAGTAATGCCTTTTGGATTGAAAAATGCACCTGCCACTTTTCAAAGGTTGGTGAACACAGTCCTGCAAGGGCTGGAAGCTTTTAGTGCAGCATATCTAGATGACATAGCTGTCTTTAGCTCCAGCTGGGATGATCACCTGGTCCACCTATGGAAAGTTTTGGAGGCCCTGCAAAAGGCAGGCCTCACTATCAAGGCTTCAAAGTGCCAGATAGGGCAAGGCAAAGTGGTTTATCTGGGACACCTGGTAGGTGGAGAACAGATTGCACCACTTCAGGGGAAAATCCAAGCTATTATAGATTGGGTTCCCCCTACAACTCAGACTCAGGTCAGAGCCTTTTTAGGCCTCACTGGGTACTACAGGAGGTTCATACAGAACTATGGCTCCATTGCAGCCCCTCTTAATGACCTCACATCTAAGAAAATGCCTAAAAAGGTATTATGGACAGCAAACTGTCAGAAAGCTTTTGAGGAGCTGAAGCAGGCCATGTGCTCTGCACCTGTCCTGAAAAGCCCCTGTTACTCCAAAAAATTCATTGTCCAAACTGATGCATCTGAATTAGGGGTAGGAGCAGTCTTATCAAAACTTAATTCTGAGGGCCAGGATCAACCTGTTGCTTTTATCAGCAGGAGGTTGACCCCTAGAGAAAAGCGTTGGTCTGCCATAGAGAGGGAGGCCTTTGGTGTGGTCTGGGTACTGAAGAAGTTGAGGCCATACCTGTTTGGCACTCACTTCATTGTTCAGACAGACCACAAACCTCTACTTTGGCTAAAACAAATGAAAGGTGAAAACCCTAAATTGTTGGATTCTTCCACTCTCAATCTATTGAGCTCCCGTGTCATCAGGGTGGGTGGGAGGGGCATGCCTTGACACAGAAGTATGATGAGAATGAACAGAGGGAGACCTGGCCCTAACAGATGGCACTCTAACATTCTGGCCTACAGAAGTAACACTCCTACTGTGATGAGAAGTAACTTTCTTACTGTGATGTGAATTCACATCAGTACTGTAGGAACGTACCATTTTGCCTGGCATGTTACCCCCATTTTTCACTGTATATATGTTGTTTTAGTTGGATGTGTCACTGGGACCCTGCCAGCCAGGGCCCCAGTGCTCATAAGTGTGCCCTGAATGTGATACCTGTGTTATGACTAACTGTCTCACTGAGGCTCTGCTATCCAGAACCTCAGTGGTTATGCTCTCTCATTTCTTTCCAAATTGTCACTAACAGGCTAGTGACCAATTTCACCAATTCACATTGGCATACTGGAACACCCTTATAATTCCCTAGTATATGGTACTAAGGTACCCAGGGTATTGGGGTTCCAGGAGATCCCTATGGGCTGCAGCATTTCTTTTGCCACCCATAGGGAGCTCTGACAATTCTTACACAGGCCTGCCACTGCAGCCTGAGTGAGATAAGGTCCACGTTAGTTCACAGCCATTTACCACTGCACTTAAGTAACTTATAAGTCACCTATATGTCTAACCTTTACCTGGTAAAGGTTAGGTGCAAAGTTACTTAGTGTGAGGGCACCCTGGCACTAGCCAAGGTGCCCCCACATTGTTCAGGGCAAATTCCCCGGACTTTGTGAGTGCGGGGACCCCATTACACGCGTGCACTACACATAGGTGACTACCTATGTGTAGCTTCACAATGGTAACTCCGAATATGGCCATGTAACATGTCTATGATCATGGAATTGCCCCCTCTATGCCATCCTGGCATAGTTGGCACAATCCCATGATCCCACGGGTCTGTAGCTCAGACCCTGGTACTGCCAAACTGCCTTTTCAGGGGTTTCACTGCAGCTGCTGCTGCTGCCAACCCCTCAGACAGGTTTCTGCCCTCCTGGGGTCCAGCCAGGCTTGGCCCAGGATGACAGAACAAAGGACTTCCTCAGAGAGAGGGTGTTACACCCTCTCCCTTTGGAAAAAGGTGTTAAGGCAGGGGAAGAGTAGCCTCCCCCAGACTCTGGAAATGCTTTCATGGGCACAGATGGTGCCCATTTCTGCATAAGCCAGTCTACACTGGTTCAGGGACCCCTCAGCCCTGCTCTGGCGTGAAACTGGACAAAGGAAAGGGGAGTGACCACTCCCCTGACCTGCACCTCCCCTGGGAGGTGCCCAGAGCTCCTCCAGTGTGCTCCAGACCCCTGCCATCTTGGAAACAGAGGTGCTGCTGGCACACTGGACTGCTCTGAGTGGCCATGGCCAGCAGGTGACGTCAGAGACTCCTTCTGATAGAATCCTTCAGGTGTTGCTAGCCTATCATCTCTCCTAAGTAGCCAAACCCTCTTTTCTGGCCATTGAGGGTCTTTGCTTTGGGGATTTCCTTAGATAACGAATGCAAGAGCTCATCAGAGTTCCTCTGCATCTCTCTCTTCACCTTCTGCCAAGGAATCGGCTGGAAGCCTGCAAAACTGCAACAAAGTAGCGAAGACGACTACTGCAACTCTGTAACTCTGATCCTGCCGCCTTCTCAACTGTTTTCCTGGTGGTGCATGCTGTAGGGGTAGTCTGCCTCCTCTCTGCACTAGAAGCTCCGAAGAAATCTCCCGTGGGTCGACGGAATCTTCCCCCTGCTACCGCAGGCACCAAAGAACTGCATCACTGGTCCCCTTGGTCTCCTCTCAGCACGATGAGCGAGGTCCCTTGAATCCAGCAACTCTGTCCAAGTGACTCCCACAGTCCAGTGACTCTTCAGTCCAAGTTTGGTGGAGGTAAGTCCTTGCCTCCCCACGCTAGACTGCATTGCTGGGAACCGCGTGTTTTGCAGCTACTCCGCCTCCTGTGCACTCTTCCAGGATTTCCTTTGTGCACACCAAATCCTGGGTCCCCGGCACTCTAACCTGCAGTGCACGACCTCCTGAGTTGTCCTCCGGCGTCGTGGGACGCTCCTTTGTGACTTCGGGTGAGCTCTGGTTCATTCCACTTTGTAGTGCCTGTTCAAGCACTTATCCGGGTGCTGCTTGCTTCTGAGTGGGCTCTTTTTCTTGCTGGTTGCACCCTCTGTCTCCTCACACAATTGGAGACATCCTGGTCCCTCCTGGGCCACAGCAGCGTCCAAAAACCCTAACCGCGACCCTTGCAGCTAGCAAGGCTTGTTTGCAATATTTTTGCACGGAAACACCTCTGCACAACTCCTCACGACGTGGGACATCCATCCTCCAAAGGAGAAGTTTCTAGCCCTTGTCGTTCTTGCAGAATCCACAGCTTCTACCATCCGGTGGCAGCTTCTATGCACCCACAGCTGGCATTTACTGGGCATCTGCCCACTCCCGACTTGATCATGACTCTTGGACTTGGTCCCCTTGTTCCACAGGTACTCTCGTCACGAAATCCATCGTTGTTGCATTGCTGGTGTTGGTCTTCCTTGCAGAATTCCCCTATCACGACTTCTGTGCTCTTTGGGGAACTTAGGTGCACTTTGCACCCACTTTTCAGGGTCTTGGGGTGGGCTATTTTTCTAACCCTCACTGTTTTCTTACAGTCCCAGCGACCCTCTACAAGGTCACATAGGTTTGGGGTCCATTCGTGGTTCGCATTCCACTTCTAGAGTATATGGTTTGTGTTGCCCCTATCCCTATGTGCCCCCATTGCATTCTATTGTGACTATACATTGTTTGCACTGTTTTCTATTGCTATTACTGCATATTTTGGTATTGTGTACATATATCTTGTGTATATTTGCTATCCTCATACTGAGGGTACTCACTGAGATACTTTTGGCACATTGTCATAAAAATAAAGTACCTTTATTTTTAGTACATCTGTGTATTGTGTTTTCTTATGATATTGTGCAAGTGACACTAGTGGTACTGTAGGAGCTTCACTCGTCTCCTAGTTCAGCCTAAGCTGATCTGCTAAGCTACCTTTTCTATCAGCCTAAGCTGCTAGACACCCCTCTACACTAATAAGGGATTCCTGGGCCTGGTACAAGGTGGAAGTACCTCTTGGTACTCACTACAAGCCAGTCCAGCCTCCTACAGCAGGCCCTTCAGCCCTGAGGGCATGGTGCAAAGTACCTGTGTGTGAGGGCACCCCGGTAGTAGTAGAGGTGCCCCCAAAACCTCCAGGACTATTTTCCCAGACTTCGTGTGTGCGGGGATGCCATTTTACGCGTGTAATGGACATATATCACTACCTGTGTCCAGCTATATAATGGTAACTCTGAATATAGGCAAGTTTGCTATCATACATTTCGGAATCATACCCCAAGGCTACATGTTTGAATCATACCCCAAGGCTTTTTCAAGCATTTGTTGTATGATTCCATGGACTTTGGAGGCTCCTTAGAGGACCCCCTGTATTGTCGTTTCAGCCTTCTGAGGTTTTCCAGGCTGCCCCAGCTGCTGTCACCTCACAGACAGGTTTTCTGCTTGAGCCCAGGAAGGCATAACAAAGAATTTCCTTTGGGAGAGGGTTGTTACACCCTCTCCCTTTGGAAATATGTGTTACAGGCATGGGAGGGATAGCCTCCTGAGGCCACTTGAAATGACTTGAAGGGCACATTTGGTGCGCTCCTTGCATAATCCAGTCTACACTGGTTCATGGAACCCCGTCCCTGCTCTGGTGTGAAACTGGACAAAGGAAAGGGGAGTGACCACTCCCCTGTCCATCACCACCCCAGGGATGGTGTTCAAAGGTCCTCCAGAGGGGCCCTAGGTTGTCCCATCTTTGATTAAAGGTTGTCAGGGAACTCTGAGAGCACCTGAGTGGCCAGTGCCAGCAGGGGACATCAGAGCCTTTCCCTGAAAGGTGCTTACCTGGTTAGCTGATCAATGCCCCTTTCAGGGCTATTTAGGGTCTCTCCTTTGGGGGGGGCCTCAGATTCGGACAGCAAAAGTCCAGCTTCTCTGCATCCTCCACTTCGACTTTTTATCCGAGAAACTGCATCTGGACCCTCGCGGAACTCTACACGCTGCAACAAAGAAGCAAGACACCTTCTGTAACATTGCATCTCTGGCTCCTGCCAGCAACTGCAACTGTTTCTGGGTCATGCATCCTCTAAAGACAGCCCATCTTCAACCTGCATCACAAGAGCGAAGGAATCTCCCTTGGGGTGAAGGATTCACTCCCCTGCTTCTGCAGGCACCAACTGCAACAACGACTGACTGCGTGGATCCCCTCTCCTGCTAAGCTGTGTGGATCCTGCATCACAGATAGTGGAATGAAGTGGTCCTGATGGTCCTCTCTTCCAACTGTCCAACTTTGGTGGAGGTAAGCGCTTGCCTCCCCACGCAAGATAGTACCCCCATGCAACACTTGTTTTGCAGCTACCAAGCCTTGTTGGGCTGTAGCTCCAGCCCCCAGCACTCAATCCTGCGACGCACAGCATTGTGAGTGGTTCTCCAGTGGCATGGGAGCCTTTGTTGTAGTGCTGCATGGGTCTCTTCTGCGACTTCCTTGTACACATGCTGTGGGACTCCTTTGAGCCCCCTCTGACTTCCTTTCCTGGGTAGAGCCTACCTGGTCCTTCCTGGTCCCGGGCAGTGCCACTTTCTGCTAACCGCGAGCTTTGCGTGTGCCAAGGCTTGGTGGCGCACTCCGACAATGCAAACCCGACTGCAATCCTCCATCCAGCATGGGACATCACTTGCATCCTCCAGCAACACAACTTCGTCTTCTTGGGTGCAGTACTGACTGTTCTTCTTCAACTGTGGTTCTTCTTTTGCGCCTTCAACCGGGTTAGCAGGGGCTTGTGCTCTTCCTGGACTCTTCTGTGCTTCTTGTACTTGGTCCCCTTCTTTAACAGGTTCTCTTGTCCAAAATCCACTGTTAGTGTCTTGCAGTGTCTTCTTGGTTTTGCATAATTCTTCTTCTCGTTTCTGTATGTGTTCTGGGAAAGTTACTGTGATTTACTCCTGCTTTCCTGGTCACTAGGTTAGGTTCTAGTACTTTCCTTTGGGGTTTTCTAGTAATCCCAGCGCCCCTCTACACACTACACTTGCCTAGGTGGGAGACCGACTTTCACATTCCACTTTCTTAGTATATGGTTTTTGTTCTCCGTAGGCCCATTTCTAACTAGTGATTTTCACTAATTGCACTGTTTTCTAAATGTTTTAACGCCTATTTCTGCTTAGTAGTGTATATAATTGGTGTATTACTTACCTCCTAAGGGAGTATAGTCTCTATGGTATTTTTGTTATTTTTTTCACCAAAATAAAGTACCTTTATTTTTGTACATTGAGAATTTTCTTTCATTGTGGAGTACTGTGTGACTACAGTGGAATTGCACAAGCTTTGAATGTCTCCTCGATAAGCCTTGGCGGCTAAGCTACAGCTACTCCTACAGAGCCTAGCTGGTAGACACTGACTACATTTCACTAATAGGGGATGACTGGACGTGGTATAAGGTGTAAGTACCTTAGGTACCCAGTACAAGCCAGGTCAGCCTTATACAACATATCACCCCAGGTATCGTGTATGCATGTCTAAAACATATGTTTTCTTTGTCTCACTCACTTTTCTGTGCTGACACTTCCTTGATGCGAAGGAACCCCTCGCCCCAGTGATTTTGGCATTGTTGTGGTGTCCTGTTCTTGTCACTAATTGTATTTCGTTTTTCCATATGGCCCTAAAGACAGCCCTCATCTACCTCTCTAGGGTCAGGGTTGCTTTGCTGGTGTGGCTTTGTTAGTGTTTTTACAGCTACCAGGTTTTCACTGTACATGTGCATAACCTTTTAAAGTTCAGCCTACAAGTGCATGTGGTACCACATGTGTCTCACTTACAAGATATTATTGTTAACAAAAGGACTTGGAGCCCGCCTATTGCTTATCCTTTTGTTAGCTTACATAAAACTCTTCTTTACAGCCTTGTATTTGTATCTGTAAACCTAACTTCATTTACATTTCTGTCATTTGAGCAGTGAACAAGCACCTATTAATTCAACTTAATCAGTGCCTCTCCACTTCTCCTTACACGAATAGACTACATTTGTATTCATTTAAACTTTTACTGCTATTGAAACAGAAGGTGTACTAATAGCAAGCACATGCCTAGCAGAACAAGCACATGTCATTTTGCACTCATGTTTGTTTTTTTTGTTCATGGGTACTGTTCTTAAAATAAAAGGGTTATCTTGTTATAAAAATTTAAAGAACAAATATTTCTTTATTGTACATAATCTCACAATTAATGCTTTGCTACATAATCAGACACTACACCACAATCTGCAATACTCCAATACTCCAATGTGTAGCACTCCAAAAGACAGCACTCAAACCCAAAATGATCTGTCCCATTCAAATGTGCCTAACTAATCCTAATCCACCCCACTCAAATCCAAAACAAAATCCCCCACTCCAATCTGCCCCACTCAAATCTATGCCACTAAAATCCAAAACAATAGACCCTACTCTAAAGTTCTTCATTCAAATCACAGACAATATCACAGACTCTAAACACAAATAATCTGTCCTACTCCAATCCGGGCCACTCTCATAAAAACTATCTGCACCACCCCAATCTACCCAATTCCAATCCAAAACAATCTACCCCACTATAAGATGAAAACAATATACACCACTCTACTCCATCCTACTACAATCCCCCCCACCCCAAAATGATACATCCCAATATCATACACCCCACTCAATTCAATCCACTTTACTCAAATGCAATCCATTCCACTTCAATACAGTACACGCTACTACAATCCACCCACTTCCACTCCAGTCCAATCCATCTCTCTCCATTCCATCCCATTCCAATCCACCCCCCACTCCGGATTACCCCATCTAATCCACCACACTCAATTTGATTCACCCCACACCACTACAATCTACCTTTCTCCAATCAATCCCATTCAACCCACCCCAATCCAATACAGACCACCCCACTCCAATCCAAATCATTCCACTCCACTCCAACCCACCCTAATCTAATCCACCCCATGCTCCACCTCTAGAAACACCACTCAACTTTACCAAATACAATATACTATATTTTAATTCATTTCAATCTGCTACATACTACAATATCCCCACTTTACCACACTCAAATAAAAACTACTTTACTACACTATACTTCAATCTACCACACATCAAATAACCTTACTCCAATCTACCTCACTCTACCACACTCCACTTCAATCCATTCGTCTCCAATCCAATCAACCCCATTAAAATCCAATCCAGTCAAATCAATCACACTCTACCCATTCCGATCCATCCCACCTCTCTTTCATCTATACCTTTTCAATCCAATCCATCCAACCCACCTTAATCCAAATCAATCTACTCGATAGAATCAAATCCACCTGACTCTAATCCAACCACCTCTAATACAACCTACTGTACTCTAATCTAAAAAATACAATCCACTCCACTCCAATCCACCCTCTCTAATCCAATACACCCCACTCTAATCAAATATACAATACTCCAGTCTAATAAATTAGATCCTCCTCACACCAATCCCATACATCCTGCTCACTACTACATCCACTCAAAAGTAATCAACAACAATTCACACCATTGCAAAACAGAAAAATCTGCACAGCACCAATAAAACTACGGCAATGGACCCAACAACATTGTAGTCCATTTCATTAACCATGAATTCAAAATTCATACTACAATCAACCATACTACACTCTAACCTGATCCAACAAATAAAATATGCACCACTCTGATCAACCACATTATAAACAAACTCTAACCTAAAACAATCTACCCACACCAGTCTGCCCCACTCCAATCTTCCCAACACCAATACCAAAAAAATATAACACTACAATCCCAAAATTATGTACCGTTCAAAACCATTCCATTCAAAACTACACTACCCAGTCCACTCTATATCCTTCACCTCTATCCCATACCATTACACTCCACAAACATTAACACACTCCCAGTACATATTACAACATGTTGCATAATACACCTACATTTTATAACATTCTACTCTCTACTCCACTATACTCAAATCTACCCAAAGCACACTTCACTGTAAGATGCGCCCTTCAATATAATGTACACACCTCAAAACTAACAATAAAATACACCACAGCCTACCTCCAAGCTAAACCCACTCTAATATAAAACAATCTGCCCCACTCTAATGCAAAACAATCTATGTCAATCCAACACAATGTCCCCACTCCAATCTACTCCAATCCAATACAAAACTATATGTCCCATTGCAATCCAAATCAACCTACCCAACTCTATTCCACAACAATGTGCCCCATACCAATCCAAAAAGGCAACCCCATGCGTATAAAAAAAATTGCCCTACTCCAGTAACATCGATTCCATTCCAAAACCTATACTCACCACTCCAATCGGCACAATTCCAATCCAAAACAATCTACCCCACTACAATCAAACTCCCTGTAGGAGGCTGGACTGGCTTGTAGTGAGTACCAAGGGGTACTTGCACCTTGCACCAGGCCCAGTTATCCCTTATTAGTGTATAGGGTGTCTAGCAGCTTAGGCTGATAGATAATGTTAGCTTAGCAGAGCAGCTTAGGCTGAACTAGGAGACGTGTGAAGCTACTACAGTACCACAAGAGTCACTTGCACAATATAACAAGAAAACACAATACACAGTTATACTAAAAATAAAGGTACTTTATTTTTATGACAATATGCCAAAGTATCTTAGAGTGTACCCTCAGTATGAGGATAGCAAATATACACAAGTTATATGTACACAATACTAAAAATATGCAGTATAGTCTTAGAAAACAGTGCAAACAATGTATAGTTACAATAGAATGCAATGGGGACACATAGGGATAGGGGCAACACAAACCATATACTCCAAAAGTGGAATGTGAACCACGAATGGACCCCAAACCTATGTGACCTTGTAGAGGGTCGCTGGGACTATTAGAAAATAGTGAGGGTTAGAAAAATAGCCCTCCCCAAGACCCTGAAAAGTGAGTGCAAAGTGCACTGAAGTTCCCCAAAAGACAAAGAAGATGTGATAGAGGAATAATGCAGGAAAGACACAAACCAACAATGCAACAACTGTGGATTTCCAATCTAGGGTACCTGTGGAACAAGGGGACCAAGTCCAAAAGTCACAAGCAAGTCGGAGATGGGCAAATGCCCAGGAAATGCCAGCTGTGGGTGCAAAGAAGCTTCTACTGGACAGAAGAAGCTGCGGTTTCTGCAGGAACAAAAAGTGCTAGAGACTTCCCCTTTGGTGGACTGATCCCTCTTGCCGTGGAGAGTCGTGCAGAAGTGTTTTCCCGCCGGAAGAATGCCAACAAGCCTTGCTAGCTGCAAATCGTGCAGTTAGCATTTTTGGACGCTGCTGCAACCCAGGAGGGACCAGGAGGTCGCAAATTAGACCAGGAGAGAGAAGAGACGATGAGCAAGAAAAGGAGCCCTCTCAGCAGCAGGTAGTACCCGGAGAAGTGCCAGAAACAGGCACTACGAGGATGCGTGAAATGGTGCTCGCCGAAGTTACACAAAGGAGTCCCCCGTCGCCGGAGACCAACTTAGAAAGTCGTGCAATGCAGGTTAGAGTGCCGTGGAACCAGGCTTGGCTGTGCACAAAGGATTTCCACCGGAAGTGCACGGAAGCCGGAGTAGTTGCAAAAGTCGCGGTTTCCAACCATGCAGTCTGGCGTGGGGAGGCAAGAACTTACCTCCACCAAACTTGGACTGAAGAGTCACTGGACTATGGGAGTTAATTGGACAGTATTGCTGGATTCAAGGGACCTCGCTCGTTGTACTGAGAGGAGACCCAAGGGACCGGTAATGCAGCTTTTTGGTGCCTGCGGTAGCAGGGGGAAGATTCCGTCGACCCACGGGAGATTTCTTCGGAGCTTCTGGTGCAGAGAGGAGGCAGGCTACCCCCACAGCATGCACAAGCAGGAAAACAGTCGAGAAGGCGGCAGGATCAGCGTTACAGAGTTGCAGTAGTCGTCTTTGCTACTATGTTGCAGGTTTGCAGGCTTCCAGCGCGGTCAGCGGTCGTTTCCTTATCAGAAGGTGAAGAGAGAGATGCAGAGGAACTCGGCTGAGCTCATGCATTCGTTATCTAAAGTTTCCCCAGAGACAGAGACCCTAAATAGCCAGAAAAGAGGGTTTGGCTACCTAGGAGAGAGGATAGGCTACTAACACCTGAAGGAGCCTATCAGCAGGAGTCTCTGACGTCACCTGGTGGCACTGGCCACTCAGAGCAGTCCAGTGTGCCAGCAGCACCTCTGTTTCCAAGATGGTAGAGGTCTGGAGCACACTGGAGGAGCTCTGGACACCTCCCAGGGGAGGTGCAGGTCAGGGGAGTGGTCACTCCCCTTTCCTTTGTCCAGTTTCGCGCCAGAGCAGGGGCTAAGGGGTCCCTGAACCGGTGTAGACTGGCTTATGCAGAATTGGGCACATCTGTGCCCAACAAAGCATTTCCAGAGGCTGGGGGAGGCTACTCCTCCCCTGCCTTCACACCATTTTCCAAAGGGAGAGGGTGTCACACCCTCTCTCAGAGGAAGTTCTTTGTTCTGCCATCCTGGGCCAGGCCTGGCTGGACCCCAGGAGGGCAGCTGCCTGTCTGAGGGGTTGGCAGCAGCAGCAGCTGCAGTGAAACCCCAGGAAGGGCAGTCTGGCAGTACCAGGGTCTGTGCTACAGACCACTGGGATCATGGAATTGTACCAACAATGCCAGGATGGCATAGAGGGGGCAATTCCATGATCATAGACATGTTACATGGCCATATTCGGAGTTACCATGGTGAAGCTACATATAGGTAGTGACCTATATGTAGTGCACGCGTGTAATGGTGTCCCCGCACTCACAAAGTTCAGTGAATTGGCTCTGAACAATGTGGGGGCACCTTGGCTAGTGCCAGGGTGCCCTCACACTAAGTAACTTTGCACCTAACCTTTACCAGGTAAAGGTTAGACATATAGGTGACTGTCTCACTGAGGCTCTGCTAAACAGAACCTCAGTGGTTATGTTCTCTCATTTCTTTCAAAGTGTCACTAACAGGCTAGTGACCAATTTTACCAATTTACATTGGCTTACTGGAACACCCTTATAATTCCCTAGTATATGGTACTGAGGTACCCAGGGTATTGGGGTTCCAGGAGATCCCTATGGGCTGCAGCATTTCTTTTGCCACCCATAGGGAGCTCTGACAATTCTTACACAGGCCTGCCACTGCAGCCTGAGTGAAATAACGTCCACGTTATTTCACAGCCATTTTACACTGCACTTAAGTAACTTATAAGTCACCTACAGTATATGTCTAACCTTTACCTGGTAAAGGTTAGGTGCAAAGTAACTTAGTGTGAGGGCACCCTGGCACTAGCCAAGGTGCCCCCACATTGTTCAGGGCCAATTCCCCGGACTTTGTGAGTGCGGGGACACCATTACACGCGTGCACTACATATAGGTCACTACCTATATGTAGCTTCACAATGGTAACTCCGAATATGGCCATGTAACATGTCTAAGATCATGGAATTGCCCCCTCTATGCCATCCTGGCATTATTGGCACAATTCCATGATCCCAGTGGTCTGTAGCACCGACCCTGGTACTGCCAAACTGCCTTTCCTGGGGTTTCACTGCAGCTGCTGCTGCTGCCAACCCCTCAGACAGGTTTCTGCCCCCCTGGGGTCAAGCCAGGCTTGTCCCAGGATGGCAGAACAAAGAACTTCCTCTGGGAGAGGGTGTGACACCCTCTCCCTTTGGAAAATGGTGTGAAGGCAGGGGAGGAGTAGCCTCCCCCAGCCTCTGGAAATGCTTTGTTGGGCACAGATGTGCCCAATTCTTCATAAGCCAGTCTACACCGGTTCAGGGACCCCTTAGCCCCTGCTCTGGCGCGAAACTGGACAAAGGAAAGGGGAGTGACCACTCCCCTGACCTGCACCTCCCCTGGGAGGTGTCCAGAGCTCCTCCAGTGTGCTCCAGACCTCTGCCATCTTGGAAACAGAGGTGCTGCTGGCACACTGGACTGCTCTGAGTGGCCAGTGCCACCAGGTGACGTCAGAGACTCCTGCTGATAGGCTCCTTCAGGTGTTAGTAGCCTATCCTCTCTCCTAGGTAGCCAAACCCTCTTTTCTGGCTATTTAGGGTCTCTGTCTCTGAGGAAACTTTAGATAACGAATGCATGAGCTCAGCCGAGTTCCTCTGCATCTCTCTCTTCACCTTCTGATAAGGAAACGACCGCTGACCGCGCTGGAAGCCTGCAAACCTGCAACATAGTAGCAAAGACGACTACTGCAACTCTGTAACGCTGATCCTGCCGCCTTCTCGACTGTTTTCCTGCTTGTGCATGCTGTGGGGGTAGCCTGCCTCCTCTCTGCACCAGAAGCTCCGAAGAAATCTCCCGTGGGTCGACGGAATCTTCCCCCTGCAACCGCAGGCACCAAAAAGCTGCATTACCGGTCCCTTGGTTCTCCTCTCAGCACGACGAGCGAGGTCCCTCGAATCCAGCGACGCTGTCCAAGTGACCCCCACAGTCCAGTGACTCTTCAGCCCAAGTTTGGTGGAGGTAAGTCCTTGCCTCACCTCGCTGGGCTGCATTGCTGGGAACCGCGACTTTGCAAATACTCCGGCCCCTGTGCACTTCCGGCAGAAATCCTTTGTGCACAGCCAAGCCTGGGTCCACGGCACTCTAACCTGCATTGCACGACTTTCTAAGTTGGTCTCCGGCGACGTGGGACTCCTTTGTGCAACTTCGGCGAGCACCGTTTCACGCATCCTCGTAGTGCCTGTTTCTGTCCCCTCTCTCTGCAGGTCCAATTTGCGACCTCCTGGTCCCTCCTGGGCCCCAGCAGCGTCCAAAAACGCCAAACGCACGATTTGCGTGTAGCAAGGCTTGTTGGCGTCCTTCCGGCGGTAAAACACTTCTGCACGACTCTCCAAGGCGAGAGGGATCCGTCCACCAAAGGGGAAGTCTCTAGCCCTTTTTGTTCCTGCAGAAACCTCAGCTTCTTCTGTCCAGTCGAAGCTTCTTTGCACCCACAGCTGGCATTTCCTGGGCATCTGCCCATCTCCGACTTGCTTGTGACTTTTGGACTTGGTCCCCTTGTTCCACAGGTACCCTAGATTGGAAATCCACAGTTGTTGCATTGCTGGTTTGTGTCTTTCCTGCATTATTCCTCTAACACGACTCTTTTGTCCTTAGGGGAACTTTAGTGCACTTTGCACTCACTTTTCAGGGTCTTGTGGAGGGTTATTTTGCTAACTCTCACTATTGTCTAATAGTCCCAGCGACCCTCTACAAGGTCACATAGGTTTGGGGTCCATTCGTGGTTCGCATTCCACTTTTGGAGTATATGGTTTGTGTTGCCCCTATCCCTATGTTTCCCCATTGCATCCTATTGTAACTATTCATTGTTTGCACTGTTTTCTAAGACTATACTGCATATTTTTGCTATTGTGTATATATATCTTGTGTATATTTCCTATCCTCTCACTGAGGGTACACTCTAAGATACTTTGGCATATTGTCATAAAAATAAAGTACCTTTATTTTTAGTATAACTGTGTATTGTGTTTTCTTATGATATTGTGCATATGACACTAAGTGGTACTGTAGTAGCTTCACACGTCTCCTAGTTCAGCCTAAGCTGCTCTGCTAAGCTACCATTATCTATCAGCCTAAGCTGCTAGACACCCTATACACTAATAAGGGATAACTGGGACTGGTGCAAGGTGCATGTACCCCTTGGTACTCACTACAAGCCAGTCCAGCCTCCTACATTGGTTGTGCAGTGGTGGGATAAGTGCTTGAGACTGCTTACCACTCTTGTCATTGTACTTTTCATAAGAGAAAAATATACAAAACAAGGTCAGTGTATATACACATAGCCAAAAAGTTTTGCATTTCCTCTTTTCACTCTTTTCTAAGTGCTGAAAAGTACTTCTAAACTTTCAAAAAGTTCTTAAAAGTTTAAAAAGTTTTTTTCTGTCTTTCCAAAAAGTTCTGAAAACTTTTGTCTCTTTCTCTATCACTTTAACTCTCTCTAAAAAATGTCTGGCACAGGCCAAAGTGTTGATCTGTCCAAACTTGCATATGACAACCTTAGCTGGAAAAGAGCAAGGAGTCTCTGTATAGAGAGAGGTTTGAGTGTAGGGAAGAATCCTGCCTTAGAACTATTAATTAACATGCTTAGAGAACAGGATAAGGCCATAGGTGCCCCATCTGTTGAAAAAGTACCTAATAGTTCACAATCAGATTCAGGGACTCCCCCAGGAAAAGATTCAGGAAAGAAACTTCCTAGCCTGCCCATTACTAGACAATCTAGCATAGATGGTAATGATGATGAGCCACACCATAGAAATAGTGTTGTCTCACATCATAGCAAAAGCATTTATTCTCACCATACTGGTGGTAATGTTTCTGTAAACCAAGCTGTTAAGTTGGCTTCTGTAAGGGACAGGTCTCCTTCTGTTCATTCCCATCATAGCTCTGTTTCTAGAAATGTCCCTCCCACCAACCCTGATGACAGAATGTTAGAGAGGGAACTCAATAAGTTGAGGGTGGAACAAACCAGACTTAAGCTTAAAAAGCAACAGCTGGATTTGGATAGACAGTCTTTTGAATTAGAGAAGGAAAGACAGAAGTTGGGTTTAGATACCCATGGTGGCAGCAGCAGTATTCCCCATAGTCATCCTGCAAAAGAGCATGATTCCAGGAATCTGCACAAGATAGTTCCCCCTTATAAGGAGGGGGATGACATTAACAAGTGGTTTGCTGCACTTGAGAGGGCCTGTGTTGTACCGGATGTCCCTCAAAGGCAGTGGGCTGCTATCCTATGGCTATCATTTAGTGGAAAAGGTAGGGATAGGCTCCTTACTGTGAAAGAAAATGATGCCAATAATTTCCAAGTTCTTAAGAATGCACTCCTGGATGGTTATGGCTTAACCACTGAACAGTACAGGATAAAGTTCAGAGAGACCAAAAAGGAGTCTTCACAAGACTGGGTTGATTTCATTGACCAGGCTTTGAAGGCCTTGGAGGGGTGGTTACATGGCAGTAAAGTTACTGATTATGACAGCCTGTATAACTTAATCCTGAGAGAGCATATTCTTAATAATTGTGTGTCTGATTTGTTGCACCAGTACTTGGTGGACTCTGATCTGACCTCTCCCCAAGAATTGGGAAAGAAGGCAGACAAATGGGTCAGAACAAGAGTGAACAGAAAAGTTCATACAGGGGGTGACAAAGATGGCAACAAAAAGAAGGATGGTAAGTCTTCTGACAAGGGTGGGGACAAATCTAAAAATGAGTCTTCATCAGGCCCACAAAAACACCCTGGTGGGGGTGGTGGGTCCAAATCCTCCTTTAATCAGAACAAGGAAAAGAAACCATGGTGCTATTTATGTAAAATAAAAGGCCATTGGACAACAGATCCCAGTTGTCCAAAGAAAGGCACCACAGCTCCTACCACTACAACCCCTACTGCTACACCTAGTGTCCCTACTAATAGCAGTGGTGGTGGGAGCAAACCTACTAATAGCCAATCCAAGGGAGTAGCTGGGCTCACTTTTGGTAATTTAGTTGGGGTTGGTCTGATTAGGGAGACCACAGAGGCTACTTTAGTCTCTGAAGGGGCTATTGATTTAGCCACTTTGGTTGCTTGCCCCCATAACTTGGAGAAGTACAAGCAACTAACCCTAATAAATGGTGTTGAGGTCCAGGCCTACAGGGACACAGGTGCCAGTGTCACAATGGTGATTGAGAAACTGGTGCACCCTGAACAACACATACTTGGACACCAGTACCAAGTAACCGATGCTCACAACATAAGACAAAGCCACCCCATGGCTGTTGTAAATCTCAACTGGGGGGGGGTAACTGGTCCAAAGAAAGTTGTGGTAGCTTCAGATTTACCTGTAGACTGTCTATTAGCGAATGATTTGGAGACATCAGCTTGGTCAGATGTGGAGTTGGAGGCCCATGCAGCAATGCTGGGCATCCCAGGGCATATTTTTGCTTTGACAAGGGCTCAGGCCAAAAAGCAAAAAGGACAGGGAAGCTTGGATCCTGGAACAATGGACCAAGTGCTCCCTAAAGCTAGGGCTAGTAGAAGCAAACCACTTCCTACTATCCCTCCCTCTACAGTGGATTCTAATTCTGAGGAAGAAGAATTCCCTCCCTGTGCAGAACCTACACCAGAGGAGCTGGAAGCAGACACTGCTGAGCTTTTGGGTGAAGGGGGGCCTGCCAGAGAGGAACTGAGTGTGGCACAGCAAACCTGTCCCACATTAGAGGGTCTCAGACAGCAAGCTGTCAAACAGGCTAATGGGGATGTCAGTGACTCTCACAGAGTTTACTGGGAGGACAACCTCTTGTACACTGAGCATAGGGATCCTAAACCTGGAGCTGCCAGGAGATTAGTGATTCCTCAGGAGTACAGAAAGTTCCTCCTAACACTGGCACATGACATTCCCTTAGCTGGGCATCTAGGACAAATGAAAACTTGGGACAGGCTTGTTCCCCTGTTTCATTGGCCTAGGATGTCTGAGGACACAAAAGAATTTTGCAAGTCCTGTGAAACCTGTCAAGCCAGTGGCAAGACAGGTGGCACCCCAAAGGCACCCCTTATCCCACTGCCTGTGGTTGGGGTTCCCTTTGAAAGGGTAGGGGTTGACATAGTTGGCCCCCTTGACCCTCCTACTGCTTCAGGCAAAAGGTTTATCTTGGTGGTAGTGGACCATGCCACAAGATATCCTGAAGCTATTCCTTTAAGGACCACTACAGCTCCTGCAGTGGCAAAGGCCCTCCTGGGAATATTTTCCAGGGTGGGCTTCCCAAAGGAAGTAGTATCAGACAGAGGAAGCAATTTCATGTCTGCATACTTAAAGGCCATGTGGAAGGAGTGTGGTGTAACTTACAAGTTCACAACACCCTATCATCCACAAACAAATGGACTGGTGGAGAGATTTAATAAAACTCTCAAAGGCATGATTATGGGACTACCTGAAAAACTCCGCAGGAGATGGGATATCCTTCTACCATGCCTCCTTTTTGCCTACAGGGAGGTACCCCAGAAAGGAGTGGGCTTCAGCCCCTTTGAACTTCTTTTTGGACACCCTGTTAGGGGTCCACTCACACTTGTAAAGGAGGGTTGGGAACAACCTTTAAAAGCTCCTAAGCAGGATATTGTGGATTATGTACTTGGCCTCAGATCAAGGATGGCTGAGTACATGAAAAAGGCCAGTAAAAACCTTCAGGCCAGCCAAGAGCTCCAGAAGCAATGGCATGATCAGAAGGCTGTTTTGGTTCAGTACCAACCAGGGCAGAAAGTGTGGGTCTTGGAGCCTGTGGCCCCAAGAGCACTCCAAGATAAATGGAGTGGACCCCACACAATTGTTGAAAAGAAGGGTGAAGACACCTACTTGGTTGACTTAGGCACTGCCAGGAGTCCCCTTAGGGTGCTCCATGTCAACCTCCTGAAACCCTACTATGACAGGGCTGATCTCACCCTGCTCATGGCAACAGATGAGGGACAGGAAAAAGACAGTGATCCTCTACCTGACCTCTTCTCTTCCACAGAACAAGATGCTCTTGTGGAAGGTGTAGTTTTGGCTGATTGTCTTACTGCTGAGCAGAAAGATAATTGCATAAATCTCCTAGGACAATTTTCAGAACTCTTCTCTACTGTGCCAGGCACCACTTCTTGGTGTGAGCACAATATAGATACTGGAGACAGATTACCTGTCAAAAGTAAAATCTATAGGCAGCCTGACCATGTCAGGGACTGCATAAAGCAAGAAGTTCAGAAAATGATGGAACTAGGAGTGGTTGAGCACTCTGACAGTCCATGGGCTTCTCCTGTGGTACTGGTACCAAAACCCAATTCTAAAGATGGAAAGAAGGAAATGAGGTTTTGTGTAGACTATAGAGGTCTCAACTTGGTAACCAAAACTGATGCTCACCCTATACCCAGGGCAGATGAGCTTATAGATACACTGGCATCTGCCAAGTATCTAAGCACTTTTGATTTGACTGCAGGGTATTGGCAGATCAAATTGTCAGAAGATGCTAAACCTAAGACTGCATTTTCTACCATTGGAGGACATTACCAGTTTACTGTAATGCCTTTTGGTTTGAAAAATGCACCTGCCACTTTTCAGAGGTTGGTGAACACAGTCCTGCAAGGGCTGGAAGCTTTCAGTGCAGCATATTTGGACGATATAGCTGTCTTTAGCTCCAGTTGGGATGATCACCTGGTCCACCTTTGGAAAGTTTTGGAGGCCCTGCAAAAGGCAGGCCTCACTATCAAGGCTTCAAAGTGCCAGATAGGGCAGGGTAAGGTGGTTTATCTGGGACACCTTGTTGGTGGGGAACAGATTGCACCACTTCAGGGGAAAATCCAAACTATTATTGATTCGGTTCCCCCTACCACTCAGACTCAGGTGAGAGCCTTCCTAGGCCTCACTGGGTATTACAGGAGGTTCATTAAGAACTATGGCTCCATTGCAGCCCCTCTTAATGACCTCACATCCAAGAAAATGCCTAAAAAGGTATTATGGACAGCAAGCTGTCAGAAAGCTTTTGAGGAGCTGAAGCAGGCCATGTGCTCTGCACCTGTCCTGAAAAGCCCTTGTTACTCTAAAAAATTCTATGTCCAAGCTGATGCATCTGAATTAGGAGTAGGGGCAGTCCTATCACAACTTAATTCTGAGGGCCAGGATCAACCTGTTGCTTTTATTAGTAGAAGGTTGACCCCTAGAGAAAAGCGTTGGTCTGCCATTGAGAGGGAGGCCTTTGCTGTGGTCTGGGCTCTGAAGAAGTTGAGGCCATACCTGTTTGGCACTCACTTCATTGTTCAGACAGACCACAAACCTCTACTTTGGCTAAAACAAATGAAAGGTGAAAATCCTAAATTGTTGAGGTGGTCCATATCCCTACAGGGAATGGACTATACAGTGGAACATAGACCTGGGAGTAGCCACTCCAATGCAGATGGACTCTCCAGATATTTCCACTTAGACAATGAAGACTCATCAGGTAATGGCTAGTCTTATTGTCCTTCGTTTGGGGGGGGGGTTGTGTAGGAAAGTACCATCTTGCCTGGCATGTTACCCCCATTTTTCACTATATATATGTTGTTTTAGTTGTATGTGTCACTGGGACCCTGGTAACCCAGGGCCCCAGTGTTCATAAGTGTGCCTGAATGTGTTACCTGTGTAGTGACTAACTGTCTCACTGAGGCTCTGCTAATCAGAACCTCAGTGGTTATGCTCTCTCATTTCTTTCCAAATTGTCACTGACAGGCTAGTGACCATTTTTACCAATTTACATTGGCTTACTGGAAAACCCTTATAATTCCCTAGTATATGGTACTAAGGTACCCAGGGTATTGGGGTTCCAGGAGATCCCTATGGGCTGCAGCATTTCTTTTGCCACCCATAGGGAGCTCTGACAATTCTTACACAGGCCTGCCACTGCAGCCTGAGTGAAATAACGTCCACGTTATTTCACAGCCATTTTACACTGCACTTAAGTAACTTATAAGTCACCTATATGTCTAACCTTTACCTGGTAAAGGTTAGGTGCAAAGTTACTTAGTGTGAGGGCACCCTGGCACTAGCCAAGGTGCCCCCACATTGTTCAGAGCCAATTCACTGAAATTTGTGAGTGCGGGGACACCATTACACACGTGCACTACATATAGGTCACTACCTATATGTAGCTTCACCATGGTAACTCCGAATATAGCCATGTAACATGTCTATGATCATGGAATTGCCCCCTCTATGCCATCCTGGCATTGTTGGTACAATTCCATGATCCCAGTGGTCTGTAGCACAGACCCTGGTACTGCCAGACTGCCCTTCCTGGGGTTTCACTGCAGCTGCTGCCAACCCCTCAGACAGGCAGCTGCCCTCCTGGGGTCCAGCCAGGCCTGGCCCAGGATGGCAGAACAAAGAACTTCCTCTGAGAGAGGGTGTGACACCCTCTCCCTTTGGAAAATGGTGTGAAGGCAGGGGAGGAGTAGCCTCCCCCAGCCTCTGGAAATGCTTTGTTGGGCACAGATGTGCCCAATTCTGCATAAGCCAGTCTACACCGGTTCAGGGACCCCTTAGCCCCTGCTCTGGCGCGAAACTGGACAAAGGAAAGGGGAGTGACCAATCCCCTGACCTGCACCTCCCCTGGGAGGTGTCCAGAGCTCCTCCAGTGTGCTCCAGACCTCTGCCATCTTGGAAACAGAGGTGCTGCTGGCACACTGGACTGCTCTGAGTGGCCAGTGCCACCAGGTGACGTCAGAGACTCCTGCTGATAGGCTCCTTCAGGTGTTAGTAGCCTATCCTCTCTCCTAGGTAGCCAAACCCTCTTTTCTGGCTATTTAGGGTCTCTGTCTCTGGGGAAACTTTAGATAACGAATGCATGAGCTCAGCCGAGTTCCTCTGCATCTCTCTCTTCACCTTCTGATAAGGAAACGACCGCTGACCGCGCTGGAAGCCTGCAAACCTGCAACATAGTAGCAAAGACGACTACTGCAACTCTGTAACGCTGATCCTGCCGCCTTCTCGACTGTTTTCCTGCTTGTGCATGCTGTGGGGGTAGCCTGCCTCCTCTCTGCACCAGAAGCTCCGAAGAAATCTCCCGTGGGTCGACGGAATCTTCCCCCTGCAACCGCAGGCACCAAAAAGCTGCATTACCGGTCCCTTGGGTCTCCTCTCAGCACGACGAGCGAGGTCCCTCGAATCCAGCGACTCTGTCCAAGTGACCCCCACAGTCCAGTGACTCTTCAGTCCAAGTTTGGTGGAGGTAAGTCCTTGCCTCACCTCGCTGGGCTGCATTGCTGGGAACCGCGACTTTGCAGCTACTCCGGCCCCTGTGCCCTTCCGGCAGAAATCCTTTGTGCACAGCCAAGCCTGGGTCCACGGCACTCTAACCTGCATTGCATGACTTTCTAAGTTGGTCTCCGGCGACGTGGGACTCCTTTGTGCAACTTCGGCGAGCACCGTTTCACGCATCCTCTTAGTGCCTGTTTCTGGCACTTCTCCGGGTGCTACCTGCTTCAGTGAGGGCTCTTTGTCTTGCTCGACGTCCCCTCTCTTTGCAGGTCCAATTTGCGACCTCCTGGGCCCCAGCAGCGTCCAAAAACGCCAAACGCACGATTTGCGTGTAGCAAGGCTTGTTGGCGTCCTT
This sequence comes from Pleurodeles waltl, assembly GCF_031143425.1. NCBI lineage: Eukaryota > Metazoa > Chordata > Amphibia > Caudata > Salamandridae > Pleurodeles > Pleurodeles waltl. The sequence continues at coordinate 7,754,638 of NC_090438.1, read as the reverse complement.
CCGGCGGGAAAACACTTCTGCACGACTCTCCAAGGCGAGAGGGATCCGTTCACCAAAGGGGAAGTCTCTAGCCCTTTTTGTTCCTGCAGAAACCTCAGCTTCTTCTGTCCAGTCGAAGCTTCTTTGCACCCGCAGCTGGCATTTCCTGGGCATCTGCCCATCTCCGACTTGCTTGTGACTTTTGGACTTGGTCCCCTTGTTCCACAGGTACCCTAGATTGGAAATCCACAGTTGTTGCATTGCTGGTTTGTGTCTTTCCTGCATTATTCCTCTAACACGACTCTTTTGTCCTTAGGGGAACTTTAGTGCACTTTGCACTCACTTTTCAGGGTCTTGGGGAGGGTTATTTTGCTAACTCTCACTATTGTCTAATAGTCCCAGAGACCCTCTACAAGGTCACATAGGTTTGGGGTCCATTCGTGGTTCGCATTCCACTTTTGGAGTATATGGTTTGTGTTGCCCCTATCCCTATGTTTCCCCATTGCATCCTATTGTAACTATACATTGTTTGCACTGTTTTCTAAGACTATACTGCATATTTTTGCTATTGTGTATATATATCTTGTGTATATTTCCTATCCTCTCACTGAGGGTACACTCTAAGATACTTTGGCATATTGTCATAAAAATAAAGTACCTTTATTTTTAGTATAACTGTGTATTGTGTTTTCTTATGATATTGTGCATATGACACTAAGTGGTACTGTAGTAGCTTCACACGTCTCCTAGTTCAGCCTAAGCTGCTCTGCTAAGCTACCATTATCTATCAGCCTAAGCTGCTAGACACCCTATACACTAATAAGGGATAACTGGGCCTGGTGCAAGGTGCAAGTACCCCTTGGTACTCACTACAAGCCAGTCCAGCCTCCTACAGAGGGTTGGAGGGATTCTCCATGTTAACTGAAATGGTGCTCTTTTTGTCACCAATGTTAGTTATCCCACAGAGAGGTACTTCTACCTCAGGGAGTCCAGCTTTGCCAACTGATGATTCCCTTGTAACAGGTGCCACCCCAGGAGAGGTTTCTCCCACCACAGGAATGTTATCCTGAATGGTAGGGTGGTTAGGGGATACTGTTATACCCTTTTTACCTGTTGATGGAGAGGGATCCTGAGTTTTCAGGCCTTCTCTCCTTTGCTTTTTCATTTCAGTAGAAATGAGAGGGAACAATTCCTCAGGGATGCCCAGCATGGCTGCATGGGCATAAAACTCTACATCAGCCCAACCTGAGGCCTCTAGGTCATTACCTAAGAGACAGTCTACAGGTAAGCTAGGTGATACCACCACCTGCTTAGGGCCAGTAACTCCACCCCAACTAAACTGAATTATAGCTAAGGGAAGAAACTTATTGGAGTTATGGACATCAATAATCTTATACTGGTGTCCAATGATGTGTTGATCAGGATGCACTAGGTTTTCAGTCACCAAAGTGATACTGGAACCTGTGTCCCTGTAGGCCAAGGCCTCAACACCATTTATTGAAACTGTCTGCCTGTACTTATCCATTGTAAGGGGACACGCAGCCAGTGTGGCAAGGCCAATGCCACTAGGTGTGACAGAAACTGTCTTGGGACTGACTACCCCAGTTTCTACTATGGACCCATAAGTGAACCCAACTACACCCTTAACTTGACTGTTGCCAGCAGTCCCACCACTAGTACCACTACTGCTAGGGGCACTAGAGATTGATGTATTAGTGGTGGAAGGCTCAGGGGGTTTACCTGGACAGGACTTATCCCCTGGCCTATGGCCTCTGTTTTTACACACAAAGCACCAAGGCTTTTTGAATTGTGTAGGTTGAGAAGAAGAAGAAGAATTTGTTTTATCCCCACCCCCTGAAGAGTGTTTAAGATTTGAAGTGGGATCTTTGGTTTTACCCTTATCCCCATGCTTATCTTGAGATTTTTCACCATCTTTCTTCTTATTGACATCTTTGTCACCCCCAGTATGAATTTTTCTGTTCACCCTTGTTCTGACCCATTTGTCTGCCTTCTTTCCCAATTCTTGGGGAGAGGTCAGATCAGAGTCCACCAAGTACTGGTGCAACAAATCAGACACACAATTATTAAGAATATGCTCTCTCAGGATCAAGTTATACAGGCTGTCATAATCAGTAACTTTACTGCCATGCAACCACCCCTCCAAGGCCTTCACTGAATGGTCAACAAAATCAACCCAGTCTTGTGAAGACTCCTTTTTGGTCTCTCTGAACTTTATCCTGTATTGTTCAGTGGTTAAGCCATAACCATCCAGGAGTGCATTCTTAAGAACTGTACAATTATTGGCATCACTTTCTTTCACAGTAAGGAGCCTATCCCTACCTTTTCCACTAAATGATAGCCATAGGATAGCAGCCCACTGCCTTTGAGGGACATCCTGTACAACACAGGCATTCTCAAGTGCAGCAAACCACTTGTTAATGTAATCCCCCTCCTTATAAGGGGGAACTATCTTGTGCAGATTCCTGGAATCATGCTCTTTTACAGGATGACTATGGGGAATATTGCTGCTGCCACCATGGGTATCTAAACCCAATTTCTGTCTTTCTTTTTCTAGTTCAAAAGACTGTGGCCCATATTTATACTTTTTGACGCTAAACTGCGCTAACGCAGTTTAGCGTCAAAAAATTTAGCGCCGTCTAACGCCATTCTGAAGCGCCATGCGGGCGCCGTATTTATGGAATGGCGTTAGGCGGCGCAAGCAGACCGGCACTGCCTGGTGTGCGTGGAAAAAAAACACGTAGACCAGGCAGCGCCGGCGTAGGGGGAAAATGGCGTTAGGGCGTCTTAAAATGGGGCAAGTCAGGTTGAGGCAAAAAAATCGCCTCAACCCGATTTGCGCCATTTTTTTCGACGCCCAGACGCCATTTAAATGACTCCTGTCTTAGTAAAGACAGGAGTCATGCCCCCTTGCCCAATGGCCATGCCCAGGGGACTTATGTCCCCTGGGCATGGTCATTGGGCATAGTGGCATGTAGGGGGGCACAAATAAGGCCCCCCTATGCCACCAAAAAAACAAACAAAAAAAAAAATTATACTTACCTGAACTTACCTGAATGTCCCTGGGGTGGGTCCCTCCATCCTTGGGGGTCCTCCTGGGGTGGGCAGGGTGGCAGGGGAGGTCCCTGGAGGCATGGGAGGGCACCTGTGGGCTCATTTTGAGCCCACAGGCCCCTTAACGCCTGGCCTGAGCAGGCGTTAAAAAGTGGCGCAAATGCGGGGTTTTTTGCCCCGCCCACTGCCGGGCGTGATTTTTGCCCGGGAGTATAAATACGACGCATTTGCGTCGCCGTCATTTTTTTAGACGGGAACGCCTTCCTTGCATCTCATTAACGCAAGGAAGGCGTTCACGCAAAAAAATGACGCTATTTGCCCATACTTTGGCGCTAGACGCGTCTAACGCCAAAGTATAAATATGGTGTTTGTTTTGCGCCGAATTTGCATTGAAAAAAACGACGCAAATTCGGCGCAAACGAAGTATAAATACGGGCCTGTCTATCCAAATCCAGCTGTTGCTTTTTAAGCTTCAGTCTGGTTTGTTCCACTCTCAACTTGTTGAGTTCCCTTTCTAACATTCTGTCATCAGGGTTGGTGGGAGGGACATTCTTAGACACAGAAGAATGAACAGAAGGAGACCTGTCCCTTACAGAAGCCACCCTAACAGCTTGGCTAACAGAAACATCACTTCCACTGTGGTGTGAATAAATGCTCTTGCTATGATGTGAGACAACACTATTTGTATGGTGTGGCTCTTCATCATTGCCAACTATGCTAGACTGTCTAGTAATGGGCAGGCTGGGAACTTTCTTTCCTGAATCTTTTCCTGTGGGAGTCCCTGGATCAGATTGGGAACCATTTGCTACTTTTTCAACAGATGTGGCCCCTTTGGCCTTATCTTGTTCTCTAAGCATATTAAGCAACAATTCCAAGGAAGGATTCTTCCCTACACTCAAACCTCTCTCTACACAGAGACTTCTTGCTCCTTTCCAGCTAAGGTGGTCATATGCAAGTTTGGACAGATCAACATTTTGGCCTGTGCCAGACATTTTTAGAGAGAGTTAAAGTGATAGAAAAAGAGAAAAAAGTTTTCAGAACTTTTAGAAAGACAGAAAAAAACTTTTAAAACTTTTTAGAACTTTTTAGAAAGTTTAGATGTACTTTTCAGCACTTAGAAAAGAGTGAAAAGAGGAAATGCAAAACTTTTTAGCAATGTGTACACACACTGAACTTGTTTTGTATATTTTTCTCTTATGAAAAGTACAATGACAAGAGTGGTAAGTAGTCTCAAAGTACTTATCCCACCGCTGCACAACCAATGTAGGAGGCTGGACTGGCTTGTAGTGAGTACCAAGGGGTAATTGCACCTTGCACCAGGCCCAGTTATCCCTTATTAGTGTATAGGGTGTCTAGCAGCTTAGGCTGATAGATAATGGTAGCTTAGCAGAGCAGCTTAGGCTGAACTAGGAGACGTGTGAAGCTACTACAGTACCACAAGTGTCACTTGCAGAATATCATAAGAAAACACAATACACAGTTATACTAAAAATAAAGGTACTTTATTTTTATGACAATATGCCAAAGTATCTTAGAGTGTACCCTCAGTATGAGGATAGCAAATATACACAAGTTATATGTACACAATACTAAAAATATACAGTATAGTCTTAGAAAACAGAACAAACAATGTATAGTTACAATAGGATGCAATGGGGACACATAGGGATAGGGGCAACACAAACCATATACTCCAAAAGTGGAATGTGAACCACGAATGGACCCCAAACCTATGTGACCTTGTAGAGGGTCGCTGGGACTATTAGAAAATAGTGAGGGTTAGAAAAATAGCCCTCCCCAAGACCCTGAAAAGTGAGTGCAAAGTGCACTGAAGTTCCCCAAAAGACAAAGAAGATGTGATAGAGGAATAATGCAGGAAAGACACAAACCAACAATGCACCAACTGTGGATTTCCAATCTAGGGTACCTGTGGAACAAGGGGACCAAGTCCAAAAGTCACAAGCAAGTCGGAGATGGGCAAATGCCCAGGAAATGCCAGCTGTGGATGCAAAGAAGCTTCTACTGTACAGAAGAAGCTGCGGTTTCTGAGGGAACAAAAAGGGCTAGAGACTTTCCCTTTAGTGGACGGATCTCTCTCGCCGTGGAGAGTCGTGCAGAAGTATTTTCCCGCCGAAAGAACGCCAACAAGCCTTGCTAGCTGCAAATCGTGGGGTTATCGTTTTTGGACACTGCTGCGGCCCAGGAGGGACCAGGATGTCGCAAATTGGACCAGGAGAGAGAGGGAACTTCGAGCAAGACAAGGAATTCTCTCAGCAGCAGGTAGCACCCAGAGAAGTGCCAGAAACAGGCACTACGAGGATGCGTGAAACAGTGCTTGCCGAAGTTGCACAAAGGAGTCCCACGTCGCCGGAGATCAACTTAGAAAGTCGTGCAATGCAGGTTAGAGTGCCGTGGACCCAGGCTTGGCTGTGCACAAAGGATTTCCGCCAGAAGTGCACAGGGGCCGGAGTAGCTGCAAAGTCGCGGTTCCCAGCAATGCAGCCCAGCGAGGTGAGGCAAGGACTTACCTCCACCAAACTTGGACTGAAGAGTCACTGGACTGTGGGGGTCACTTGGACAGAGTCGCTGGATTCGAGGGACCTCGCTCGTCGTGCTGAGAGGAGACCCAAGGGACCGGTAATGCAGCTTTTTGGTGCCTGCGGTTGCAGGGGGAAGATTCCGTCGACCCACAGGAGATTTCTTTGGAGCTTCTGGTGCAGAGAGGAGGCAGGCTACCCCCACAGCATGCACAAGCAGGAAAACAGTCGAGAAGGCGGCAGGATCAGCGTTACAGAGTTGCAGTAGTCGTCTTTGCTACTATGTTGCAGGTTTGCAGGCTTCCAGCGCGGTCAGCAGTCGTTTCCTTATCAGAAGGTGAAGAGAGAGATGCAGAGGAACTCGGCTGAGCTCATGCATTCGTTATCTAAAGTTTCCCCAGAGACAGAGACCCTAAATAGCCAGAAAAGAGGGTTTGGCTACCTAGGAGAGAGGATAGGCTACTAACACCTGAAGGAGCCTATCAGCAGGAGTCTCTGACGTCACCTGGTGGCACTGGCCACTCAGAGCAGTCCAGTGTGCCAGCAGCACCTCTGTTTCCAAGATGGCAGAGGTCTGGAGCACACTGGAGGAGCTCTGGACACCTCCCAGGGGAGGTGCAGGTCAGGGGAGTGGTCACTCCCCTTTCCTTTGTCCAGTTTCGCGCCAGAGCAGGGGCTAAGGGGTCCCTGAACCGGTGTAGACTGGCTTATGCAGAATTGGGCACCTCTGTGCCCAACAAAACATTTCCAGAGGCTGGGGGAGGCTACTCCTCCCCTGCCTTCACACCATTTTCCAAAGGGAGAGGGTGTCACACCCTCTCTCAGAGGAAGTTCTTTGTTCTGCCATCCTGGGCCAGGCCTGGCTGGACCCCAGGAGGGCAGCTGCCTGTCTGAGGGGTTGGCAGCAGCAGCAGCTGCAGTGAAACCCCAGGAAGGGCAGTTTGGCAGTACCAGGGTCTGTGCTACAGACCACTGGGATCATGGGATTGTGCCAACTATGCCAGGATGGCATAGAGGGGGCAATTCCATGATCATAGACATGTTACATGGCCATATTCGGAGTTACCATTGTGAAGCTAATTATAGGTAGTGACCTATATGTAGTGCACGCGTGTAATGGTGTCCCCGCACTCACAAAGTTCAGTGAATTGGCTCTGAACAATGTGGGGGCACCTTGGCTAGTGCCAGGGTGCCCTCACACTAAGTAACTTTGCACCTAACCTTTACCAGGTAAAGGTTAGACATATAGGTGACTTATAAGTTACTTAAGTGCAGTGTAAAATGGCTGTGAAATAACGTGGACGTTATTTCACTCAGGCTGCAGTGGCAGGCCTGTGTAAGATTTGTCAGAGCTCCCTATGGGTGGCAAAAGAAATGCTGCAGCCCATAGGGATCTCCTGGAACCCCAATACCCTGGGTACCTCAGTACCATATACTAGGGAATTATAAGGGTGTTCCAGTAAGCCAATGTAAATTGGTAAAAATGGTCACTAGCCTGTCAGTGACAATTTGGAAAGAAATGAGAGAGCATAACCACTGAGGTTCTGATTAGCAGAGCCTCAGTGAGACAGTTAGGCACCACACAGGGAACATATACATGCACACCTATGAGCACTGGGGCCCTGTGTGACAGGGTCCCAGTGACACATACATATAGGCCACAAACCTATGAGCACTGGGGTCCTGACTAGCAGGATCCCAGTGACACATAACAACCATACTGAAAACATGGTGTTTTCACTATGAGCACTGAGGCCTGGCTATCAGGATCCCAGTGAGACAGTGAAAACAGTGACAAACACCCTGACATACACTCACAAACAGGCCAAAAGTGGGGGTAACAAGGCTAGAAAGAGGCTACCTTCTCACACAACCCCCCCCCAAACGAAGGACAATAAGGCTAACCTTGGCCAGTTGAGACTTTATTGTCTAAGTGGTGATAAGTAGAGAGTAGCTCTGCAATAGACTGGTTACTCCCTTTATCATCCACTATATGGTTACTTCCCTGTGGGGATGTAAACCACCCTGTTTGAAGTTTTTTAGCTAAGCAACAATGTGAAGATGTATTTTCAGAGTTTCTATCAGTAAGTTTTAGTTTAGAGCAGTGGGAATTGTCCACTGAACCTATTTGTAGTGATGGAAATGCCAGACAGGGATGCTGTCTCAGAAAAGCCATAGCTGGGCAAAAACTTTGTCCATATGGCTGGAAGAGAGAACAGGGATGCTGTTTCTCTTGGGTTGGAGCAGGGCAGGGATGCTGTCCTATCAGCTCCACACTAGGGCAGGGATGCTGTCCTAAGTGTTGTGAGGCAGTGCAGAGTTTCTGCACTAAAGTTTCTCTGGGAGGGTTGGAGGGATGCTCCATGTTAACTAAAATGGTGCTCTTTTTCTCACCAATGTTAGTTATCCCACAGAGAGGTACTTCCACCTCAGGGAGTCCAGCTTTGCCAGCTGATGATTCCCTTGGAACAGGTGCCACCCCAGGAGAGGTTTCTCCCACCACAGGAATAGTATCCTGAATGGTAGGGTGGTTAGGGGATACTGTGATACCCTTTTTACCTGTTGATGGAGAGGGATCCTGAGTTTTCAGGCCTTCTCTCCTTTGCTTTTTCATTTCACTTGAAATGAGAGGGAACAATTCCTCAGGGATGCCCAGCATGGCTGCATGGGCATAAAACTCTACATCATCCCAACCTGAGGCCTCTAGGTCATTACCTAAGAGACAGTCTACAGGCAAGCTAGGTGATACCACCACCTGCTTAGGGCCAGTAACTCCACCCCAACTAAACTGAATTATAGCTAAGGGAAGAAACTTAGTGGAGTTATGGACATCAATAATCTTATACTGTTGTCCAATGATGTGTTGTTCAGGAGGCACTAGGTTTTCAGTCACCAAAGTGAAACTGGCACCTGTGTCCCTGTAGGCCAAGGCCTCAACACCATTTATTGAAACTGTCTGCCTGTACTTATCCATTGTAAGGGGACAAGCAGCCAGTGTGGCAAGGCCAGTGCCACTAGGTGTGACAGAAACTGTCTTGGGACTGATTACTTCAGTTTCCACTATGGACCCATAAGTGAACCCAACTACACCCTTTGCTTGACTGTTGCCAGCAGTCCCACCACTAGTACCACTACTGCTAGGGGCACTAGAGCTTGATGTATTAGTGGTGGTAGGCTCAGGGGGTTTACCTGGACAGGACTTATCCCCTGGCCTATGGCCTCTATTTTTACACACAAAGCACCAAGGCTTTTTAATGTGTGCAGGTTGGGAAGAAGAGGAAGAATTTGTTTTATCCCCACCCTCTGAAGAGTGTTTAAGATTTGAAGTGGGATCTTTGGTTTTACCCTTATCCCCATGCTTACCTTGAGATTTTTCACCATCTTTCTTCTTATTGCCATCTTTGTCACCCCCTGTATGAACTTTTCTGTTCACCCTTGTTCTGACCCATTTGTCTGCCTTCTTTCCCAATTCTTGGGGAGAGGTCAGATCAGAGTCTACCAGGTACTGGTGCAACAAATCAGACACACAATTATTAAGTATATGCTCTCTCAGGATTGTGTTATACAGGCTTTCATAATCAGTAACTTTACTGCCATGTAACCACCCCTCCAAGGCCTTCACTGAATGGTCAATGAAATCAACCCAGTCTTGTGAAGACTCCTTTTTGGTCTCTCTGAACTTTATCCTGTACTGTTCAGTGGTTAAGCCATAACCATCCAGGAGTGCATTCTTAAGAACTGTAAAATTATTGGCATCATTTTCTTTCACTGTAAGGAGCCTATCCCTACCTTTTCCACTAAATGATAGCCATAGGATAGCAGCCCACTGCCTTTGAGGGCCATCCTGTACAGCACAGGCCCTCTCAAGTGCAGCAAACCACTTGTTAATGTCATCCCCCTCCTTATAAGGGGGAACTATCTTGTGCAGATTCCTGGAATCATGCTCTTTTGCAGGATGACTATGGGGAATACTGCTGCTGCCACCATGGGTATCTAAACCCATCTTCTGTCTTTCCCTCTCTATTTCTAAAGACTGTCTATCCAAATCCAGCTGTTGCTTCTTGAGCTTCAGTCTGGTTTGTTCCACTCTCAATCTATTGAGCTCCCTTTCTAACAATCTGTCATCAGGGTGGGTGGGAGGGACATTTCTAGATACAGAGGTATGATGGGAATGAACAGAAGGAGACCTGTCCCTTACAAGGGGCACCCTAACAGCTTGGCTACCAGCATAATGTGAGAGCACATCATCAGTATGATGTGATTCAACCTCTGTACCAACTATGCTAGACTGTCTAGTAATGGGCAGGCTGAGAAGTTTCTTTCCTGAACCTTTTCCTGGGGGAGTCCCTGGATCAGATTGAGAACCATTAGCTACTTTTTCTACAGATTGGGCACTTATGGCCTTATCCTGTACTCTAAGCATATTAATTAACAGTTCTAAGGAAGGATTCTTCCCTACACTCAAACCTCTCTCTATGCAGAGACTCCTTGCTCCTTTCCAGCTAAGGTGATCATATGCAAGTTTGGACAGTTCAACTTTTTGGCCTGTGCCAGACATTTTTAGAGAGAGTTAAAGTGATAGACAAAGAGAAAAAAGTTTTCAGAACTTTTTGGAAAGACAGAAAAAACTTTTTAAACTTTTAAGAACTTTTTGAAAGTTTAGAAGTACTTTTCAGCACTTAGAAAAGAGTGAAAAGAGGAAATGCAAAACTTTTTGGCTATGTGTATATACACTGACCTTGTTTTGTATATTTTTCTCTTATGAAAAGTACAATGACAAGAGTGGTAAGCAGTCTCAAAGCACTTATCCCACCGCTGCACAACCAATGTAGGAGACTGGACTGGCTTGTAGTGAGTACCAAGGGGTACTTGCACCTTGCACCAGGCCCAGTTATCCCTTATTAGTGTATAGGGTGTCTAGCAGCTTAGGCTGATAGATAATGGTAGCTTAGCAGAGCAGCTTAGGCTGAACTAGGAGACGTGTGAAGCTACTACAGTACCACTTAGTGTCATATGCACAATATCATAAGAAAACACAATACACAGTTATACTAAAAATAAAGGTACTTTATTTTTATGACAATATGCCAAAGTATCTTAGAGTGTACCCTCAGGGAGAGGATAGGAAATATACACAAGATATATATACACAATAGCAAAAATATGCAGTATAGTCTTAGAAAACAGTGCAAACAATGTATAGTTACAATAGGATGCAATGGGGAAACATAGGGATAGGGGCAACACAAACCATATACTCCAGAAGTGGAATGCGAACCACGAATGGACCCCAACCCTATGTGACCTTGTAGAGGGTCGCTGGGACTATTAGAAAATAGTAAGAGTTAGCAAAATAACCCTCCCCAAGACCCTGAAAAGTGAGTGCAAAGTGCACTACAGTTCCCCTAAGGACAAAACAGTCGTGTTAGAGGGAAAATGCAAGGAAAACACAAATCAGCAATGCAACAACGATGGATTCCTGACTGAGGGTACCTGTGGAACAAGGGGACCAAGTCCAAAAGTCACAAGCAGCTCGGAGATGGGCAGATGCCCAAGAAATGCCAGCGGTTGGTGCAAAGAAGCTCTTACTAGGCTGAAGAACTGTGAATACTGCAGGAACGACAAGGGCTAGAGACTTCTTCTTTGGAGGATGAATTCCCCACGCCTTGGAGAGTCGTGCACAAGTGTTTTCCCGACGGATGGACGCCAACAAGCCTTGCTACACGCAAATCGTGCGTTTGGCGTTTTTGGACGCTGCTGGGGCCCAGGAGGGACCAGGAGGTCGCAAATTAGACCTGCAAAGAGAGGGGACGTCGAGCAAGACAAAGAGCCCTCACTGAAGCAGGTAGCACCCGGAGAAGTGCCAGAAACAGGCACTACGAGGATGCGTGAAACGGTGTTCGCCGAAGTTGCACAAAGGAGTCCCACGTCGCCGGAGACCAACTTAGAAAATCGTGCAATGCAGGTTAGAGTGCCGTGGACCCAGGCTTGGCTGTGCATGAAGGATTTCCGCCGGAAGTGCAGAGGGGCCGGAGTAGCTTGCAAAGTCGCGGTTCCCAGCAATGCAGCCCAGCGAGGTGAGGCAAGGACTTACCTCCACCAAACTTGGGCTGAAGAGTCACTGGACTGTGGGGGTCACTTGGACGGTGTCGCTGGATTCGAGGGACCTCGCTCGTCGTGCTGAGAGGAGACCCAAGGGACCGGTAATGCAGCTTTTTGGTGCCTGCGGTTGCAGGGGGAAGATTCCGTCGACCCACGGGAGATTTCTTCGGAGCTTCTGGTGCAGAGAGGAGGCAGACTACCCCCACAGCATGCACAAGCAGGAAAACAGTCGAGAAGGCGGCAGGATCAGCGTTACAGAGTTGCAGTAGTCGTCTTTGCTACTATGTTGCAGGTTTGCAGGCTTCCAGCGCGGTCAGCGGTCGATTCCTTATCAGAAGGTGAAGAGGGAGATGCAGAGGAACTCGGCTGAGCTCATGCATTCGTTATCTGAAGTTTCCCCAGAGACAGAGACCCTAAATAGCCAGAAAAGAGGGTTTGGCTACCTAGGAGAGAGGAAAGGCTACTAACACCTGAAGGAGCCTATCACAAGGAGTGTCTGACGTCACCTGGTGGCACTGGCCACTCAGAGCAGTCCAGTGTGCCAGCAGCACCTCTGTTTCCAAGATGGCAGAGGTCTGGAGCACACTGGAGGAGCTCTGGACACCTCCCAGGGGAGGTGCAGGTCAGGGGAGTGGTCACTCCCCTTTCCTTTGTCCAGTTTCGCGCCAGAGCAGGGGCTAAGGGGTCCCTGAACCGGTGTAGACTGGCTTATGCAGAATTGGGCACATCTGTGCCCAACAAAGCATTTCCAGAGGCTGGGGGAGGCTACTCCTCCCCTGCCTTCACACCATTTTCCAAAGGGAGAGGGTGTCACACCCTCTCTCAGAGGAAGTTCTTTGTTCTGCCATCCTGGGCCAGGCCTGGCTGGACCCCAGGAGGGCAGCTGCCTGTCTGAGGGGTTGGCAGCAGCTGCAGAGAAACCCCAGGAAGGGCAGTCTGGCAGTACCAGGGTCTGTGCTACAGACCACTGGGATCATGGAATTGTACCAACAATGCCAGGATGGCATAGAGGGGGCAATTCCATGATCATAGACATGTTACATGGCCATATTCGGAGTTACCATGGTGAAGCTACATATAGGTAGTGACCTATATGTAGTGCACGCGTGTAATGGTGTCCCCGCACTCACAAAGTTCAGTGAATTGGCTCTGAACAATGTGGGGGCACCTTGGCTAGTGCCAGGGTGCCCTCACACTAAGTAACTTTGCACCTAACCTTTACCAGGTAAAGGTTAGACATATAGGTGACTTATAAGTTACTTAAGTGCAGTGTAAAATGGCTGTGAAATAACGTGGACGTTATTTCACTCAGGCTGCAGTGGCAGGCCTGTGTAAGATTTGTCAGAGCTCCCTATGGGTGGCAAAAGAAATGCTGCAGCCCATAGGGATCTCCTGGAACCCCAATACCCTGGGTACCTCAGTACCATATACTAGGGAATTATAAGGGTGTTCCAGTAAGCCAATGTAAATTGGTAAAAATGGTCACTAGCCTGTCAGTGACAATTTGGAAAGAAATGAGAGAGCATAACCACTGAGGTTCTGATTAGCAGAGCCTCAGTGAGACAGTTAGGCACCACACAGGGAACATATACATGCACACCTATGAGCACTGGGGCCCTGTGTGACAGGGTCCCAGTGACACATACATATAGGCCACAAACCTATGAGCACTGGGGTCCTGACTAGCAGGATCCCAGTGACACATAACAACCATACTGAAAACATGGTGTTTTCACTATGAGCACTGAGGCCTGGCTATCAGGATCCCAGTGAGACAGTGAAAACAGTGACAAACACCCTGACATACACTCACAAACAGGCCAAAAGTGGGGGTAACAAGGCTAGAAAGAGGCTACCTTCTCACAGTGAGACAACACTATTTATATGGTGTGGCTCATCATCATTACCATCTATGCTAGATTGTCTAGTAATGGGCAGGCTAGGAAGTTTCTTTCCTGAATCTTTTCCTGGGGGAGTCCCTGAATCAGATTGAGAACTATTAGGTACTTTTTCAACAGATGAGGCACCTATGGCCTTATCTTGTTCTCTAAGCATGTTAAGTAACAGTTCCAAGGAAGGATTCTTCCCTACACTCAAACCTCTCTCTATGCAGAGACTCCTTGCTCTTTTCCAGCTAAGGTTGTCATATGCAAGTTTGGACAGATCAACACTTTGGCCTGTGCCAGACATTTTTTAGAGAGAGTTAAAGTGATAGAAAAAGAGAAAAAAGTTTTCAGAACTTTTTTGGAAAGACAGAAAAAAAACTTTTTTAAACTTTTAAGAACTTTTTGAAAGTTTAGGAGTACTTTTCAGCACTTAGAAAAGAGTGAAAAGAGGAAATGCAAAACTTTTTGGCTATGTGTATATACACTGACCTTGTTTTGTATATTTTTCTCTTATGAAAAGTACAATGACAAGAGTGGTAAGTAGTCTCAAGCATTTATCCCACCACTGCACAACCAATGTAGGAGGCTGGACTGGCTTGTAGTGAGTACCAAGGGGTACTTGCACCTTGCACCAGGCCCAGTTATCCCTTATTAGTGTATAGGGTGTCTAGCAGCTTAGGCTGATAGATAATGGTAGCTTAGCAGAGCAGCTTAGGCTGAACTAGGAGACGTGTGAAGCTATACAGTACAACTTAGTGTCATATGCACAATATCATAAGAAAACACAATACACAGTTATACTAAAAATAAAGGTACTTTATTTTTATGACAATATGCCAAAGTATCTTAGAGTGTACCCTCAGTGAGAGGATAGGAAATATACACAAGATATATGTACACAATAGCAAAAATATGCAGTATAGTCTTAGAAAACAGTGCAAACAATGTAAAGTTACAATAGGATGCAATGGGGAAACATAGGGATAGGGGCAACACAAACCATATACTCCAAAAGTGGAATGCGAACCACGAATGGACCCCAAACCTATGTGACCTTGTAGAGGGTCGCTGGGACTATTAGACAATAGTGAGAGTTAGAAAAATAACCCTCCCCAAGACCCTGAAAAGCGAGTGCAAAGTGCACTAAAGTTCCCCTAAGGACAAAGTAGTCGTGTTAGAGGAATAATGCAGGAAAGACACAAACCAGCAATGCAACAACTGTGGATTTCCAATCTAGGGTGCCTGTGGAACAAGGGGACCAAGTCCAAAAGTCACAAGCAAGTCGGAGATGGGCAGATGCCCAGGAAATGCCAGCTGCGGGTGCAAAGAAGCTTCGACTGGACAGAAGAAGCTGAGGTTTCTGCAGGAACGAAAAGGGCTAGAGACTTCTCTTTTGGTGGACGGATTCCTCTTGCCTTGGAGAGTCGTGCAGAAGTGTTTTGCCGCCGGAAGGATGCCAACAAGCCTTGCTAGTTGCAAATCGTGCGTTTGGCGTTTGTGGAAGCTGCTGGGGCCCAGTAGGGACCAGGAGGTCGCAAATTGGACCTGAAGAGAGAGGGGACGTCGGGCAAGAAAAAGAGCCCTCACTGAAGCAGGTAGCACCCGGAGAAGTGCCAGAAACAGGCACTACGAGGATGCGTGAAACGGTGCTCGCCGAAGTTGCACAAAGGAGTCCCACGTCGCCGGAGACCAACTTAGAAAGTCGTGCAATGCAGGTTAGAGTGCCGTGGACCCAGGCTTGGCTGTGCACAAAGGATTTCCACCGGAAGTGCACAGGGGCCGGAGTAGCTGCAAAGTCGCGGTTCCCAGCAATGCAGCCCAGCGAGGTGAGGCAAGGACTTACCTCCACCAAACTTGGACTGAAGAGTCACTGGACTGTGGGGGTCACTTGGACAGAGTCGCTGGATTCGAGGGACCTCGCTCGTCGTGCTGAGAGGAGACCCAAGGGACTGGTAATGCAGCTTTTTGGTGCCTGCGGTTGCAGGGGGAAGATTCCGTCGACCCACGGGAGATTTCTTCGGAGCTTCTGGTGCAGAGAGGAGGCAGGCTACCCCCACAGCATGCACAAGCAGGAAAACAGTCGAGAAGGCGGCAGGATCAGCGTTACAGAGTTGCAGTAGACGTCTTTGCTACTATGTTGCAGGTTTGCAGGCTTCCAGCGCGGTCAGCGGTCGTTTCCTTATCAGAAGGTGAAGAGGGAGATGCAGAGGAACTCGGCTGAGCTCATGCATTCGTTATCTAAAGTTTCCCCAGAGACAGAGACCCTAAATAGCCAGAAAAGAGGGTTTGGCTACTTAGGAGAGAGGATAGGCTACTAACACCTGAAGGAGCCTATCAGCAGGAGTCTCTGACGTCACCTGGTGGCACTGGCCACTCAGAGCAGTCCAGTGTGCCAGCAGCACCTCTGTTTCCAAGATGGCAGAGGTCTGGAGCACACTGGAGGAGCTCTGGACACCTCCCAGGGGAGGTGCAGGTCAGGGGAGTGGTCACTCCCCTTTCCTTTGTCCAGTTTCGCGCCAGAGCAGGTGCTAAGGGGTCCCTGAACCGGTGTAGACTGGCTTATGCAGAATTGGGCACATCTGTGCCCAAGAAAGCATTTCCAGAGGCTGGGGGAGGCTACTCCTCCCCTGCCTTCACACCATTTTCCAAAGGGAGAGGGTGTCACACCCTCTCTCAGAGGAAGTTCTTTGTTCTGCCATCCTGGGCCAGGCCTGGCTGGACCCCAGGAGGGCAGATGCCTGTCTGAGGGGTTGGCAGCAGCAGCAGCTGCAGTGAAACCCCAGGAAGGGCAGTTTGGCAGTACCAGGGTCTGTGCTACAGACCACTGGGATCATGGGATTGTGCCAACTATGCCAGGATGGCATAGAGGGGGTAATTCCATGATCATAGACATGTTACATGGCCGTATTCGAAGTTACCATTGTGAAGCTACATATAGGTAGTGACCTATATGTAGTGCACGCGTGTAATGGTGTCCCCGCACTCACAAAGTTCAGGGAATTGGCTCTGAACAATGTGGGGGCACCTTGGCTAGTGCCAGGGTGCCCTCACACTAAGTAACTTTGCACCTAACCTTTACCAGGTAAAGGTTAGACATATAGGTGACTTATAAGTTACTTAAGTGCAGTGTAAAATGGCTGTGAAATAACGTGGACGTTATTTCACTCAGGCTGCAGTGGCAGGCCTGTGTAAGAATTGTCAGAGCTCCCTATGGGTGGCAAAAGAAATGCTGCAGCCCATAGGGATCTCCTGGAACCCCAATACCCTGGGTACCTCAGTACCATATACTAGGGAATTATAAGGGTGTTCCAGTAAGCCAATGTACATTGGTAAAAATGGTCACTAGCCTGTTAGTGACAATTTGGAACTAATGAGAGAGCATAACCACTGAGTTTCTGGTTAGCAGAGCCTCAGTGAGACAGTTAGGCACCACACAGGGAACATATACATGCACACCTATGAGCACTGGGGCCCTGTGTGACAGTGTCCCAGTGACACATACATATAGGCCACAAACCTATGAGCACTGGGGTCCTGACCAGCAGGATCCCAGTGACACATAACAACCATACTGAAAACATAGTGTTTTCACTATGAGCACTGGGGCCTGGCTATCAGGATCCCAGTGAGACAGTGAAAACAGTGACAAACACCCTGACATACACTCACAAACAGGCCAAAAGTGGGGGTAACAAGGCTAGAAAGAGGCTACTTTCTCACACAACCCCCCCCCAAACGAAGGACAATAAGGCTAACCTTGGCCAGTTGAGATTTTATTGTCTAAGTGGTGATAAGTAGAGAGTAGCTCTGCAATAGACTGGTTACTCCCTTTATCATCCAATATATGGTTACTTCCCTGTGGGGATGTAAACCACCCTGTTTGAAGTTTTTTAGCTAGGCAACAATGTGAAGATGTATTTTCAGAGTTTCTATCAGTAAGTTTTAGTTTAGAGCAGTGGGAATTGTCCACTGAACCTATTTGTAGTGATGGAAATGCCAGACAGGGATGCTGTCTCAGTAAAGCCATAGCTGGGCAAAAACTTTGTCCATATGGCTGGAAGAGAGAACAGGGATGCTGTTTCTCTTGGGTTGGAGCAGGGCAGGGATGCTGTCCTATCAGCTCCTCACTAGGGCAGGGATGCTGTCCTAAGTGTTGTGAGGCAGTGCAGGGTTTCTGCACTAAAGTTTCTCTGGGAGGGTTGGAGGGGTGCTCTATGTTAACTAAAATGGTGCTCTTTTTCTCACCAATGTTAGTTATCCCACAGAGAGGTACTTCCGCCTCAGGGAGTCCAGCTATGCCAGCTGATGATTCCCTTGGAACAGGTGCCACCCCAGGAGAGGTTTCTCCCACCACAGGAATGGTATCCTGAATGGCAGGGTGGTTAGGGGATACTGTGATACCCTTTTTACCTGTTGATGGAGAGGGATCCTGAGTTTTCAGGCCTTCTCTCCTTTGCTTTTTCATTTCACTTGAAATGAGAGGGAACAATTCCTCAGGGATGCCCAGCATGGCTGCATGGGCATAAAACTCTACATCAGCCCAACCTGAGGCCTCTAGGTCATTACCTAAGAGACAGTCTACAGGTAAGCTAGGTGATACCACCACCTGCTTAAGGCCAGTAACTCCACCCCAACTAAACTGAATTATAGCTAAGGGAAGAAACTTAGTGGAGTTATGGACATCAATAATCTTATACTGTTGTCCAATGATGTGTTGTTCAGGAGGCACTAGGTTTTCAGTCACCAAAGTGAAACTGGCACCTGTGTCCCTGTAGGCCAAGGCCTCAACACCATTTATTGAAACTGTCTGCCTGTACTTATCCATTGTAAGGGGACAAGCAGCCAGTGTGGCAAGGCCAATGCCACTAGGTGTGACAGAAACTGTCTTGGGACTGATTACATCAGTTTCCACTATGGACCCATAAGTGAACCCAACTACACCCTTTGCTTGACTGTTGCCAGCAGTCCCACCACTAGTACCACTACTGCTAGGGGCACTAGAGCTTGATGTATTAGTGGTGGTAGGCTCAGGGGGTTTACCTGGACAGGACTTATCCCCTGGCCTATGGCCTCTGTTTTTACACACAAAGCACCAAGGCTTTTTAATGTGTGCAGGTTGGGAAGAAGAGGAAGAATTTGTTTTATCCCCACCCTCTGAAGAGTGTTTAAGATTTGAATTGGGATCTTTGGTTTTACCCTTGTCCCCATGCTTATCTTGAGAATTTTCACCATCTTTCTTCTTATTGCCATCTTTGTCACCCCCTGTATGAACTTTTCTGTTCACCCTTGTTCTGACCCATTTGTCTGCCTTCTTTCCCAATTCTTGGGGAGAGGTCAGATCAGAGTCTACCAGGTACTGGTGCAACAAATCAGACACACAATTATTAAGTATATGCTCTCTCAGGATTGTGTTATACAGGCTTTCATAATCAGTAACTTTACTGCCATGTAACCACCCCTCCAAGGCCTTCACTGAATGGTCAATGAAATCAACCCAGTCTTGTGAAGACTCCTTTTTGGTCTCTCTGAACTTTATCCTGTACTGTTCAGTGGTTAAGCCATAACCATCCAGGAGTGCATTCATAAGAACTTGGAAATTATTAGCATCATTTTCTTTTACAGTAAGGAGCCTATCCCTACCTTTTCCACTAAATGATAGCCATAGGATAGAAGCCCACTGCCTTTGAGGGACATCCTGTACAACACAGGCCCTCTCAAGTGCAGCAAACCACTTGTTAATGTCATCCCCCTCCTTATAAGGGGGAACTATCTTATGCAGATTCCTGGAATCATGCTCTTTTGCAGGATGACTATGGGGAATACTGCTGCTGCCACCATGGGTATCTAAACCCAACTTCTGTCTTTCCTTCTCTAATTCAAAAGACTGTCTATCCAAATCCAGCTGTTGCTTTTTAAGCTTCAGTCTGGTTTGTTCCACCCTCAACTTATTGAGTTCCCTCTCTAACATTCTGTCATTAGGGTTGGTGGGAGGGACATTCCTAGAAACAGAGGTATGATGGGAATGAACAGAAGGAGACCTGTCCCTTACAGGAGCCACCCTAACAGCTTGGTTAACAGAAACATTACTACCAGTATGGTGAGAATAAATGCTTTTGCTATGATGTGAGACAACACTATTTGTATGGTGTGGCTCATCATCATTACCAACTATGCTAGACTGTCTAGTAATGGGCAGGCTAGGAAGTTTCTTTCCTGAATCTTTTCCTGGGGGAGTCCCTGAATCAGATTGAGAACTATTAGGTACTTTTTCAACAGATGAGGCACCTATGGCCTTATCCTGTTCTCTAAGCATGTTAAGTAACAGTTCCCAGGAAGGATTCTTCCCTACACTCAAACCTCTCTATATACAGAGACTCCTTGCTCTTTTCCAGCTAAGGTTGTCATATGCAAGTTTGGACAGATCAACATTTTGGCCTGTGCCAGACATTTTTAGAGAGAGTTAAAGTGATAGAAAAAGAGAAAAAAGTTTTCAGAACTTTTTGGAAAGACAGATAAAAAACTTTTTAAACTTTTAAGAACTTTTTTGAAAGTTTAGAAGTACTTTTCAGCACTTAGAAAAGAGTGAAAAGAGGAAATGCAACACTTTTTGGCTATGTGTATATACACTGACCTTGTTTTGTATATTTTTCTCTTATGAAAAGTACAATGACAAGAGTGGTAAGTAGTCTCAAGCACTTATCCCACCACTGCACAACCAATGTAGGAGGCTGGACTGGCTTGTAGTGAGTACCAAGGGGTACTTGCACCTTGCACCAGGCCCAGTTATCCCTTATTAGTGTATAGGGTGTCTAGCAGCTTAGGCTGATAGATAATGGTAGCTTAGCTGAGCAGCTTAGGCTGAACTAGGAGACGTGTGAAGCTACTACAGTACCACTTAGTGTCATATGCACAATATCAAAAGAGAACACAATACACAGTTATACTAAAAATAAAGGTACTTTATTTTTATGACAATATGCCAAAGTATCTTAGAGTGTACCCTCAGTGAGAGGATAGGAAATATACACAAGATATATATACACAATAGCAAAAATATGCAGTATAGTCTTAGAAAACAGTACAAACAATGTATAGTTACAATAGGATGCAATGGGGAAACATAGGGATAGGGGCAACACAAACCATATACTCCAGAAGTGGAATGCGAACCACGAATGGACCCCAAACCTATGTGACCTTGTAGAGGGTCGCTGGGACTATTAGAAAATAGTGAGAGTTAGAAAAATAACCCTCCCCAAGACCCTGAAAAGTGAGTGCAAAGTGCACTAAAGTTCCCCTAAGGACAAAAGAGTCGTGTTAGAGGAATAATGCAGGAAAGACACAAACCAGCAATGCAACAACTGTGGATTTCCAATCTAGGGTACCTGTGGAACAAGGGGACCAAGTCCAAAAGTCACAAGCACGTCGGAGATGGGCAGATGCCCAGGAAATGCCAGCTGCGGGTGCAAAGAAGCTTCGACTGGACAGAAGAAGCTGAGGTTTCTGCAGGAACGAAAAAGGCTAGAGACTTCCCCTTTGGTGGACGGATCCCTCTTGCCTTGGAGAGTCGTGCAGAAGTATTTTCTCGCCGGAAGGACGCCAACAAGCCTTGCTACACGCAAATCGTGCGTTTGGCGTTTTTGGACGCTGCTGGGGCCCAGGAGGGACCAGGAGGTCGCAAATTGGATCTGAAGAGAGAGGGGACGTCGAGCAAGACAAAGAGCCCTCACTGAAGCAGGTAGCATCCGGAGAAGTGCCAGAAACAGGCACTAAGAGGATGCGTGAAACGGTGCTCGCCGATGTTGCACAAAGGAGTCCCACGTCGCCGGAGACCAACTTAGAAAGTCGTGCAATGCAGGTTAGAGTGCCGTGGACCCAGGCTTGGTTGTGCACAAAGGATTTCCGCCGGAAGTGCACAGGGGCCGAAGTAGCTGCAAAGTCGCGGTTCCCAGCAATGCAGCCCAGCGAGGTGAGGCAAGGACTTACCTCCACCAAACTTGGGCTGAAGAGTCACTGGACTGTGGGGGTCACTGGGACAGAGTCGCTGGATTCGAGGGACCTCGCTCGTCGTGCTGAGAGGAGACCCAAGGGACCGGTGATGCAGCTTTTTGGTGCCTGCGGTTGCAGGGGGAAGATTCCGTCGACCCACGGGAGATTTCTTCGGAGCTTCTGGTGCAGAGAGGAGGCAGGCTACCCCCACAGCATGCACAAGCAGGAAAACAGTCGAGAAGGCGGCAGGATCAGCGTTACAGAGTTGCAGTAGTCGTCTTTGCTACTATGTTGCAGGTTTGCAGGCTTCCAGCGCAGTCAGCGGTCGTTTCCTTATCAGAAGGTGAAGAGGGAGATGCAGAGGAACTCGGCTGAGCTCATGCATTCGTTATCTAAAGTTTCCCCAGAGACAGAGACCCTAAATAGCCAGAAAATAGGGTTTGGCTTCTTAGGAGAGAGGATAGGCTACTAACACCTGAAGGAGCCTATCAGCAGGAGTCTCTGACGTCACCTGGTGGCACTGGCCACTCAGAGCAGTCCAGTGTGCCAGCAGCACCTCTGTTTCCAAGATGGCAGAGGTCTGGAGCACACTGGAGGAGCTCTGGACACCTCCCAGGGGAGGTGCAGGTCAGGGGAGTGGTCACTCCCCTTTCCTTTGTCCAGTTTCGCGCCAGAGCAGGGGCTAAGGGGTCCCTGAACCGGTGTAGACTGGCTTATGCAGAATTGGGCACATCTGTGCCCAAGAAAGCATTTCCAGAGGCTGGGGGAGGCTACTCCTCCCCTGCCTTCACACCATTTTCCAAAGGGAGAGGGTGTCACACCCTCTCTCAGAGGAAGTTCTTTGTTCTGCCATCCTGGTCCAGGCCTACCTGGACCCCAGGAGGGCAGATGCCTGTCTGAGGGGTTGGCAGCAGCAGCAGCTGCAGTGAAACCCCAGGAAGGGCAGTTTGGCAGTACCAGGGTCTGTGCTACAGACCACTGGGATCATGGGATTGTGCCAACTATGCCAGGATGGCATAGAGGGGGTAATTCCATGATCATAGACATGTTACATGGCCATATTCGGAGTTACCATTGTGAAGCTACATATAGGTAGTGACCTATATGTAGTGCACGCGTGTAATGGTGTCCCCGCACTCACAAAGTTCAGGGAATTGGCTCTGAACAATGTGGGGGCACCTTGGCTAGTGCCAGGGTGCCCTCACACTAAGTAACTTTGCACCTAACCTTTACCAGGTAAAGGTTAGACATATAGGTGACTTATAAGTTACTTAAGTGCAGTGTAAAATGGCTGTGAAATAACGTGGACGTTATTTCACTCAGGCTGCAGTGGCAGGCCTGTGTAAGAATTGTCAGAGCTCCCTATGGGTGGCAAAAGAAATGCTGCAGCCCATAGGGATCTCCTGGAACCCCAATACCCTGGGTACCTCAGTACCATATACTAGGGAATTATAAGGGTGTTCCAGTAAGCCAATGTACATTGGTAAAAATGGTCACTAGCCTGTTAGTGACAATTTGGAACTAATGAGAGAGCATAACCACTGATTTTCTGGTTAGCAGAGCCTCAGTGAGACAGTTAGGCACCACACAGGGAACATATACATGCACACCTATGAGCACTGGGGCCCTGTGTGACAGGGTCCCAGTGACACATACATATAGGCCACAAACCTATGAGCACTGGGGTCCTGACCAGCAGGATCCCAGTGACACATAACAACCATACTGAAAACATAGTGTTTTCACTATGAGCACTGGGGCCTGGCTATCAGGATCCCAGTGAGACAGTGAAAACAGTGACAAACACCCTGACATACACTCACAAACAGGCCAAAAGTGGGGGTAACAAGGCTAGAAAGAGGCTACTTTCTCACACCGGTGATGCAGTTCTTTGGTGCCTGCGGTTGCAGGGGGACGATTCCGTCGACCCACGGGAGATTTCTTCGGAGCTTCTAGTGCAGAGAGGAGGCAGACTACCCCCACAGCATGCACCACCAGGAAAACAGTCGAGAAGGCGACAGGATCAGCGTTATAGAGTTGCAGTAGTCGTCTTCGCTACTTTGTTGCAGTTTTGCAGGCTTCCAGCGCAGTCAGCAGTCGATTCCCTGGCAGAAGGTGAAGAGAGAGATGCAGAGGAACTCTGATGAGCTCTTGCATTCGTTATCTAAGGAAATCCCAAAAGCAGAGACCCTAAATAGCCAGAAAAGAGGGTTTGGCTACTTAGGAGAGAAGATAGGCTAGCAACACCTGAAGGAGCCTATCAGAAGGAGTCTCTGACGTCACCTGCTGGCCCTGGCCACTCAGAGCAGTCCAGTGTGCCAGCAGCACCTCTGTTTCCAAGATGGCAGAGGTCTGGAGCACACTGGAGGAGCTCTGGGCACCTCCCAGGGGAGGTGCAGGTCAGGGGAGTAGTCACTCCCCTTTCCTTTGTCCAGTTTCGCGCGAGAGCAGGGCTGAGGGGTCCCTGAACCGGTGTAGACTGGCTTATGCAGAAATGGGCGCCATCTGTGCCCATGAAAGCATTTCCAGAGGCTGGGGGAGGCTACTCCTCCCCTGCCTTAACACCTTTTTCCAAAGGGAGAGGGTGTAACTCCCTCTCTCTGAGGAAGTCCTTTGTTTTGCCATCCTGGGCCAAGCCTGGCTGGACCCCAGGAGGGCAGAAACCTGTCTGAGGGGTTGGCAGCAGCAGCTGCAGTGAAACCCCTGAAAATGCAGTTTGGCAGTACCCGGGTCTGTGCCACAGACCCGTGGGATTATGGGATTGTGCCAACAATGCCAGGATGGCATAGAGGGGGCAATTCCATGATCATAGACATGTTACATGGCCATATTCGGAGTTACCATTGTGAAGCTACACATAGGTATTGACCTATGTGTAGTGCACACGTGTAATGGTGTCCCCGCACTCACAAAGTCCGGGGAATTTGCCCTGAACAATGTGGGGGCACCTTGGCTAGTGCCAGGGTGCCCACACACTAAGTAACTTAGCATCCAACCTTTACCAGGTAAAGGTTAGACATAAAGGTGACTTATAAGTTACTTAAGTGCAGTGGTAAATGGCTGTGAAATAACGTGGACGTTATTTCACTCAGGCTGCAGTGGCAGGCCTGTGTAAGAATTGTCAGATCTCCCTATGGTTGGCACAAGAAATGCTGCAGCCCATAGGGATCTCCTGGAACCCCAGTACCCTGGGTACCTCAGTACCATATACTAGGGAATTATAAGGGTGTTCCAGTATGCCAATGTAAATTGGTGAAATTGGACACTAGCCTGTTAGTGACAATTTGGAAAGAAAATGAGAGAGCATAACCACTGACGTTCTGGATAGCAGATGCCAGATCCACGAAGGGCCTCCATGCCCACTGTTCAATCCTGGGGAGTGCAAAGCCACAGTCTCTCAAGTCTCTACAGTGGGTGGCTTGCCCACTGGACCATCCTGGGGAGTGCAAAGCCACAGTCTCTCAAGTCTCTACAGTGGGTGGGTTGCCCACTGTTCAATCCTGGGGAGTGCAAAGCCACAGTCTCTCAAGTCTCTACAGTGGGTGGGTTGCCCACTGGACCATCCTGGGGAGTGCAAAGCCACAGTCTCTCAAGTCTCTACAGTGGGTGGGTTGCCCACTGGACCATCCTGGGGAGTGCAAAGCCACAGTCTCTCAAGTCTCTACACTGGGTGGATTGCCCACTGCTGCATCCTGGGGAGTGCAAAGCCACAGTCCATCAGGTGGCTTACAGACTCCACTGGTCATGGAGGAGGCATGGTGGGCAGAGTGCCTCGTGAAGCCCTGCCCGACACAGATCTGGGCCTGCCAATGGGCCAGCGGTGCTTGACAGGAAGGGCCCAGCGGAGCGGTACTTGAGACGGCGGTGCCCAGCGGAGCGGTGCTTGACAGGAAGGGCCCAGCGGAGCGGTGCTTGACAGGAAGGGCCCAGCGAAGTGGTGCTTGAGATGAGGGCACAGCGGAGCGGTGCTTGACAGGAAGGGCCCAGCGGAGCTTGACAGGAAGGGCCCAGCGGAGTGGTGCTTGACTTGAAGGGCCCAGCGGAGCGGTGCTTGAGATGAGGGCCCAGCGGAGCGGTGCTTGAGATGAGGGCCCAGCGGAGCGGTGCTTGACAGGAAGGGCCCAGCGGAGCGGTGCTTGACAGGAAGGGCTCAGCGGAGCGGTGCTTGACAGGAAGGGCCCAGCGAAGTGGTGCTTGAGATGAGGGCCCAGCGGAGCGGTGCATGTCCTGCCGGCCCCTGTTCAGCGGTGCTTTCCACGGCGGGGCCCTGTTCAGCGGTGCTTTTCTTGAAGGGCCCTGTTCAGCGGTGCTTGCCACGGCGGGGCCCTGTTCAGCGGTGCTTGTCTTGAAGGGCCCTGTTCAGCGGTGCTCCTCACGGCGGCCCCTGTTCAGCGGTGCTCCTCACGGCGGGGCCCTGTTCAGCGGTGCTTGTCTTGAAGGGCCCTGTTCAGCGGTGCTCCTCACGGAGGCCCCTGTTCAGCGGTGCTCCGCACGGCAGGGCCCTGTTCAGCGGTGCTCCTCAAGGCGGGGCCCTGTTCAGCGGTGCCTGTCTTGTGTTTCGAGGGAACCACACCTGGCCAATACTTCCCGCTCAGTCAGCATCGGACCTTTCCGTTGCGGGGCCCTCCTGTGATGGACTCCTGGGGCCCTGGGTGTCCTCCGACACACCCGGAATGGGGCTGGTGGGGCCCTCCTGGCCAGGTCGGCTGCTTCCTGACTTTTGCGGCCTGCTGCCCTTGCCCTCCTTGGCAGAATCTCCGTGGCCCTTGCCTCCCTTACTGGATGTGGCAGGTGACGGGGCAAGGCTACTCTCCTTGGGGGCAGCCGTCTCAGGCCTGTCGCGCCGGCCCTTCACTTTTTTGGTCCTCTTCCCAGGGGGGGGGGGTGTAGGAGGCTGGACTGGCTTGTAGTGAGTACCAAGGGGTACTTGCACCTTGCACCAGGCCCAGTTATCCCTTATTAGTGTATAGGGTGTCTAGCAGCTTAGGCTGATAGATAATGGTAGCTTAGCAGAGCAGCTTAGGCTGAACTAGGAGACGTGTGAAGCTACTACAGTACCACTTAGTGTCATATGCACAATATCATAAGAAAACACAATACACAGTTATACTAAAAATAAAGGTACTTTATTTTTATGACAATATGCCAAAGTATCTTAGAGTGTACCCTCAGTGAGAGGATAGGAAATATACACAAGATATATATACACAATAGCAAAAATATGCAGTATAGTCTTAGAAAACAGTGCAAACAATGTATAGTTACAATAGGATGCAATGGGGAAACATAGGGATAGGGGCAACGCAAACCATATACTCCAAAAGTGGAATGCGAACCACGAATGGACCCCAAACCTATGTGACCTTGTAGAGGGTCGCTGGGACTATTAGAAAATAGTGAGAGTTAGAAAAATAACCCTCCCCAAGACCCTGAAAAGTGAGTGCAAAGTGCACTAAAGTTCCCCTAAGGACAAAGAAGTCGTGTTAGAGGAATGATGCAGGAAAGACACAAACCAGCAATGCAACAACTGTGGATTTCCAATCTCGGGTACCTGTGGAACAAGGGGACCAAGTCCAAAAGTCACAAGCAAGTCGGAGATGGGCAGATGCCCAGGAAATGCCAGCTGCGGGTGCCAAGAAGCTTCTACTGGACAGAAGAAGCTGAGGTTTCTGCAGGAACGAAAAGGGCTAGAGACTTCCCCTTTGGTGGACGGATCCCTCTTGCCTTGGAGAGTCGTTCAGAAGTGTTTTGCCGCTGAAAGGACGCCAACAAGCCTTGCTAGTTGCAAATCGTGCGTTTGGCGTTTTTGGACGCTGCTGGGGCCCAGGAGGGACCAGGAGGTGGCAAATTGGACCTGAAGAGAGAGAGGACGTCGAGCAAGACAAAGAGCCCTCACTGAAGCAGGTAGCACCCGGAGAAGTGCCAGAAACAGGCACTACAAGGATGCGTGAAACAGTGCTTGCCGAAGTTGCACAAAGGAGTCCCACGTCGCCGGAGACCAACTTAAAAAGTCGTGCAATGCAGGTTAGAGTGCCGTGGACCCAGGCTTGGCTGTGCACAAAAGATTTCCGCCGAAAGTGCACAGGGGCCGGAGTAGCTGCAAAGTTGCGGTTCCCAGCAATGCAGCCCAGCGAGGTGAGGCAAGGACTTACCTCCACCAAACTTGGGCTGAAGAGTCACTGGACTGTGGGGGTCACTCGGACAGAGTCGTTGGATTCGAGGGACCTCGCTTGTCGTGCTGAGAGGAGATCCAAGGGACCGGTAATGCAGCTTTTTGGTGCCTGCGGTTGCAGGGGGAAGATTCCGTCGACCCACGGGAGATTTCTTCGGAGCTTCTGGTGCAGAGAGGAGGCAGGCTACCCCCACAGCATGCACAAGCAGGAAAACAGTCGAGAAGGCGGCAGGATCAGCGTTACAGAGTTGCAGTAGTCGTCTTTGCTACTATGTTGCAGGTTTGCAGGCTTCCAGCGTGGTCAGCAGTCGATTCCTTATCAGAAGGTGAAGAGGGAGATGCAGAGGAACTCGGATGAGCTCTTGCATTCGTTATCTGAAGTTTCCCCAGAGACAGAGACCCTAAATAGCCAGAAAAGAGGGTTTGGCTACCTAGGAGAGAGGATAGGCTACTAACACCTGAAGGAGCCTATCAGCAGGAGTCTCTGACGTCACCTGGTGGCACTGGCCACTCAGAGCAGTCCAGTGTGCCAGCAGCACCTCTGTTTCCAAGATGGCAGAGGTCTGGAGCACACTGGAGGAGCTCTGGACACCTCCCAGGGGAGGTGCAGGTCAGGGGAGTGGTCACTCCCCTTTCCTTTGTCCAGTTTCGCGCCAGAGCAGGGGCTAAGGGGTCCCTGAACCGGTGTAGACTGGCTCATGCAGAATTGGGCACCTCTGTGCCCAACAAAGCATTTCCAGAGGCTGGGGGAGGCTACTCCTCCCCTGCCTTCACACCATTTTCCAAAGGGAGAGGGTGTCACACCCTCTCTCAGAGAAAGTTCTTTGTTCTGCCATCCTGGGCCAGGCCTGGCTGGACCCCAGGAGGGCAGCTGCCTGTCTGAGGGGTTGGCAGCAGCAGCAGCTGCAGTGAAACCCCAGGAAGGGCAGTTTGGCAGTACCAGGGTCTGTGCTACAGACCACTGGGATCATGGGATTGTGCCAACTATGCCAGGATGGCATAGAGGGGGCAATTCCATGATCATAGACATGTTACATGGCCATATTCGGAGTTACCATTGTGAAGCTACATATAGGTAGTGACCTATATGTAGTGCACGCGTGTAATGGTGTCCCCGCACTCACAAAGTTCAGGGAATTGGCTCTGAACAATGTGGGGGCACCTTGGCTAGTGCCAGGGTGCCCACACACTAAGTAACTTTGCACCTAACCTTTACCAGGTAAAGGTTAGACATATAGGTGACTTATAAGTTACTTAAGTGCAGTGTAAAATGGCTGTGAAATAACGTGGACGTTATTTCACTCAGGCTGCAGTGGCAGGCCTGTGTAAGAATTGTCAGAGCTCCCTATGGGTGGCAAAAGAAATGCTGCAGCCCATAGGGATCTCCTGGAACCCCAATACCCTGGGTAACTGAGTACCATATGCTAGGGAATTATAAGGGTGTTCCAGTAAGCCAATGTAAATTGGTAAAAATGGTCACTAGCCTGTTAGTGACAATTTGGAAAGAAATGAGAGAGCATAACCACTGAGGTTCTGATTAGCAGAGCCTCAGTGAGACAGTTAGTCACTACACAGGTAACACATTCAGGCACACTTATGAGCACTGGGGCCCTGGGTTACCAGGGTCCCAGTGACACATACAACTAAAACAACATATATACAGTGAAAAATGGGGGTAACATGCCAGGCAAGATGGTACTTTCCTACACAACCCCCACCCGAACGAAGGACAATAAGACTAGCCATGACCTGATGAGTCTTCATTGTCTAAGTGGAAATATCTGGAGAGTCCATCTGCATTGGAGTGGCTACTCCCAGGTCTATGTTCCACTGTATAGTCCATTCCCTGTAGGGATATGGACCACCTCAACAATTTAGGATTTTCACCTTTCATTTGTTTTAGCCAAAGTAGAGGTTTGTGGTCTGTCTGAACAATGAAGTGAGTGCCAAACAGGTATGGCCTCAACTTCTTCAGAGCCCAGACCACAGCAAAGGCCTCCCTCTCAATGGCAGACCAACGCTTTTCTCTAGGGGTCAACCTCCTACTAATAAAAGCAACAGGTTGATCCTGGCCCTCAGAATTAAGTTGTGATAGGACTGCCACCACTCCTAATTCAGATGCATCAGTTTGGACATAGAATTTTTTAGAGTAAAAAGGGCTTTTCAGGACAGGTGCAGAGCACATGGCCTGCTTCAGCTCCTCAAAAGCTTTCTGACAGTTTGCTGTCCATAATACCTTTTTAGGCATTTTCTTGGATGTGAGGTCATTAAGAGGGGCTGCAATGGAGCCATAGTTCTTACTGAACCTCCTGTAATACCCAGTGAGGCCTAGGAAGGCTCTCACCTGAGTCTGAGTGGTAGGGGGAACCCAATCAATAATTGTTTGGATTTTCCCCTGAAGTGGTGCAATCTGTTCCCCACCAACAAGGTGTCCCAGATAAACCACCTTACCCTGCCCTATCTGGCACTTTGAAGCCTTGATAGTGAGGCCTGCCTTTTGCAGGGCCTCCAAAACTTTCCATAGGTGGACCAGGTGATCATCCCAGCTGGAGCTAAAGACAGCTATATCGTCCAAATATGCTGCACTGAAAGCTTCCAGCCCTTGCAGGACTGTGTTCACCAACCTCTGAAAAGTGGCAGGTGCATTTTTCAAACCATAAGGCATTACAGTAAACTGGTAATGTCCTCCAATGGTAGAAAATGCAGTCTTAGGTTTAGCATCTTCTGACAATTTGATCTGCCAATACCCTGCAGTCAAATCAAAAGTGCTTAGATACTTGGCAGATGCCAGTGTATCTATGAGCTCATCTGCCCTGGGTATAGGGTGAGCATCAGTTTTGGTTACCAAGTTGAGACCTCTATAGTCTACACAAAACCGCATTTCCTTCTTTCCATCTTTAGAATTGGGTTTTGGTACCAGTACCACAGGAGAAGCCCATGGACTGTCAGAGTGCTCAACCTCTCCTAGTTCCAACATTTTCTGAACTTCTTGCTTTATGTAGTCCCTGACATGGTCAGGCTGCCTATAGATCTTACTTTTGACAGGTAAACTGTCTCCAGTATCTATAGTGTGCTCACACCAAGAAGTGGTGCCTGGCACAGTAGAGAAGAGTTCTGAAAATTGTCCTAGGAGATTTATGCAATGGTCTTTCTGCTCAGCAGTAAGACAATCTGCCAAAACTACACCTTCCGCAAGAGCATCTTGTTCTGTGGAAGAGAAGAGATCAGGTAGAGGATCACTGTCTTCTTCCTGTCCCTCATCAGTTGCCATGAGCAGGGTGAGATCAGCCCTGTCATAGTAGGGTTTCAGGCGGTTGACATGGAGCACCCTAAGGGGACTCCTGGCAGTGCCTAAGTCAACCAAGTAGGTGACTTCACCCTTCTTTACAACAATTGTGTGGGGTCCACTCCATTTATCTTGGAGTGCTCTTGGGGCCACAGGCTCCAAGACCCACACTTTCTGCCCTGGTTGGTACTGAACCAAAACAGCCTTCTGATCCTGCCATTGCTTCTGGAGCTCTTGGCTGGCCTGAAGGTTTTTACTGGCCTTTTTCATGTACTCAGCCATCCTTGATCTGAGGCCAAGTACATAATCCACAATATCCTGCTTAGGAGCTTTTAAAGGTTGTTCCCAACCCTCCTTTACAAGTGTGAGTGGACCGCTAACAGGGTGTCCAAAAAGAAGTTCAAAGGGGCTGAAGCACACTCCTTTCTGGGGTACCTCCCTGTAGGCAAAAAGGAGGCATGGTAGAAGGATATCCCATCTCCTGCGGAGTTTTTCAGGGAGACCCATAATCATGCCTTTGAGAGTTTTATTAAATCTCTCCACCAGTCCATTTGTTTGTGGATGATAGGGTGTTGTGAACTTGTACGTTACACCACACTCCTTCCACATGGCCTTTAAGTATGCAGACATGAAATTGCTTCCTCTGTCTGATACTACTTCCTTTGGGAAGCCCACCCTGGAAAATATTCCCAGGAGGGCCTTTGCCACTGCAGGAGCTGTAGTGGTCCTTAAAGGAATTGCTTCAGGATATCTTGTGGCATGGTCCACTACCACCAAGATAAACCTATTGCCTGAAGCAGTAGGAGGGTCAAGGGGGCCAACTATGTCAACCCCTACCCTTTCAAAGGGAACCCCAACCACAGGCAGTGGGATAAGGGGTGCCTTTGGGGTGCCACCTGTTTTGCCACTGGCTTGACAGGTTTCACAGGACTTACAAAATTCCTTTGTGTCCTCAGACATCCTAGGCCAATGAAACAGGGGAACAAGCCTGTCCCAAGTTTTCATTTGTCCTAGGTGCCCAGCTAAGGGAATGTCATGTGCCAGTGTTAGGAGGAACTTTCTGTACTCCTGAGGAATCACTAATCTCCTGGCAGCTCCAGGTTTAGGATCCCTATGCTCAGTGTACAAGAGGTTGTCCTCCCAGTAAACTCTGTGAGAGTCACTGACATCCCCATTAGCCTGTTTGACAGCTTGCTGTCTGAGAACCTCTAATGTGGGACAGGTTTGATGTGCCACACTCAGCTCCTCTCTGGCAGGCCCCCCTTCACCCAAAAGCTCAGCAGTGTCTGCTTCCAGCTCCTCTGGTGTAGGTTCTGCACAGGGAGGGAATTCTTCTTCCTCAGAAGTAGAATCCACTGTAGAGGGAGGGATAGTAGGAAGTGGTTTGCTTCTACTACCCCTAGCTTTAGGGAGCACTTGGTCCATTGTTCCAGGATCCAAGCTTCCCTGTCCTTTTTGCTTTTTGGCCTGAGCCCTTGTCAAAGCATAAATATGCCCTGGGATGCCCAGCATTGCTGCATGGGCCTCCAACTCCACATCTGACCAAGCTGATGTCTCCAAATCATTCGCTAATAGACAGTCTACAGGTAAATCTGAAGCTACCACAACTTTCTTTGGACCAGTTACCCCCCCCCCAGTTGAGATTTACAACAGCCATGGGGTGGCTTTGTGTTATGTTGTGAGCATCGGTTACTTGGTACTGGTGTCCAAGTATGTGTTGTTCAGGGTGCACCAGTTTCTCAATCACCATTGTGACACTGGCACCTGTGTCCCTGTAGGCCTGGACCTCAACACCATTTATTAGGGTTAGTTGCTTGTACTTCTCCAAGTTATGGGGGCAAGCAACCAAAGTGGCTAAATCAATAGCCCCTTCAGAGACTAAAGTAGCCTCTGTGGTCTCCCTAATCAGACCAACCCCAACTAAGTTACCAAAAGTGAGCCCAGCTACTCCCTTGGATTGGCTATTAGTAGGTTTGCTCCCACCACCACTGCTATTAGTAGGGACACTAGGTGTAGCAGTAGGGGTTGTAGTGGTAGGAGCAGTGGTGCATTTCTTTGGACAACTGGGATCTGTTGTCCAATGGCCTTTTATTTTACATAAATAGCACCATGGTTTCTTTTCCTTGTTCTGATTAAAGGAGGATTTGGACCCACCACCCCCACCAGAGTGTTTTTGTGGGCCTGATGAAGACTCATTTTTAGATTTGTCCCCACCCTTGTCAGAAGACTTACCATCCTTCTTTTTGTTGCCATCTTTGTCACCCCCTGTATGAACTTTTCTGTTCACTCTTGTTCTGACCCATTTGTCTGCCTTCTTTCCCAATATTTGGGGAGAGGTCAGATCAGAGTCCACCAAGTACTGGTGCAACAAATCAGACACACAATTATTAAGAATATGCTCTCTCAGGTTTAAGTTATACAGGCTGTCATAATCAGTAACTTTACTGCCATGTAACCACCCCTCCAAGGCCTTCACTGAATGGTCAATGAAATCAACCCAGTCTTGTGAAGACTCCTTTTTGGTCTCTCTGAACTTTATCCTGTACAGTTCAGTGGTTAAGCCATAACCATCCAGGAGTGCATTCTTAAGAACTTGGAAATTATTAGCATCATTTTCTTTCACAGTAAGGAGCCTATCCCTACCTTTTCCACTAAATGATAGCCATAGGATAGCAGCCCACTGCCTTTGAGGGACATCCTGTACAACACAGGCCCTCTCAAGTGCAGCAAACCACTTGTTAATGTCATCCCCCTCCTTATAAGGGGGAATTATCTTGTGCAGATTCCTGGAATCATGCTCTTTTGCAGGATGACTATGGGGAATACTGCTGCTGCCACCATGGGTATCTAAACCCAACTTCTGTCTTTCCTTCTCTAATTCAAAAGACTGTCTATCCAAATCCAGCTGTTGCTTTTTAAGCTTCAGTCTGGTTTGTTCCACCCTCAACTTATTGAGTTCCCTCTCTAACATTCTGTCATCAGGGTTGGTGGGAGGGACATTCCTAGAAACAGAGCTATGATGGGAATGAACAGAAGGAGACCTGTCCCTTACAGAAGCCACCCTAACAGCTTGGTTAACAGAAACATTACTACCAGTATGGTGAGAATAAATGCTTTTGCTATGATGTGAGACAACACTATTTACATGGTGTGGCTCATCATCATTACCAACTATGCTAGACTGTCTAGTAATGGGCAGGCTAGGGAGTTTCTTTCCTGAATCTTTTCCTGGGGGAGTCCCTGAATCAGATTGAGAACTATTAGGTACTTTTTCAACAGATGAGGCACCTATGGCCTTATCCTGTTCTCTAAGCATGTTAAGTAACAGTTCCAAGGAAGGATTCTTCCCTACACTCAAACCTCTCTCTATACAGAGACTCCTTGCTCTTTTCCAGCTAAGGTTGTCATATGCAAGTTTGGACAGATCAACGTTTTGGCCTGTGCCAGACATTTTTAGAGAGAGTTAAAGTGATAGAAAAAGAGAAAAAAGTTTCCAGAACTTTTTGGAAAGACAGAAAAAAAACTTTTTAAACTTTTAAGAACTTTTTGAAAGTTTAGAAGTACTTTTCAGCACTTAGAAAAGTGAAAAGAGGAAATGCAAAACTTTTTGGCTATGTGTATATACACTGACCTTGTTTTGTATATTTTTCTCTTATGAAAAGTACAATGACAAGAGTGGTAAGTAGTCTCAAGCACTTATCCCGCCACTGCACAACCAATGTGGGAGGCTGGACTGGCTTGTAGTGAGTACCAAGGGGTACTTGCACCTTGCACAAGGCCCAGTTATCCCTTATTAGTGTATAGGGTGTCTAGCAGCTTAGGCTGATAGATAATGGTAGCTTAGCAGAGCAGCTTAGGCTGAACTAGGAGACGTGTGAAGCTACTACAGTACCACTTAGTGTCATATGCACAATATCATAAGAAAACACAATACACAGTTATACTAAAAATAAAGATACTTTATTTTTATGACAATATGCCAAAGTATCTTAGAGTGTACCCTCAGTGAGAGGATAGGAAATATACACAAGATATATATACACAATAGCAAAAATATGCAGTATAGTCTTAGAAATCAGTGCAAACAATGTATAGTTACAATAGGATGCAATGGGGAAACAAAGGGATAGGGGCAACGCAAACCATATACTCCAAAAGTGGAATGCGAACCACGAATGGACCCCAAACCTATGTGACCTTGTAGAGGGTCGCTGGGACTATTAGAAAATAGTGAGAGTTAGAAAAATAACCCTCCCCAAGACCCTGAAAAGTGAGTGCAAAGTGCACTAAAGTTCCCCTAAGGAGAAAGAAGTCGTGTTAGAGGAATAATGCAGGAAAGACACAAACCAGCAATGCAACAACTGTGGATTTCCAATCTAGGGTACCTGTGGAACAAGGGGACCAAGTCCAAAAGTCACAAGCAAGTCGGAGATGGGCAGATGCCCAGGAAATGCCAGCTGCGGGTGCAAAGAAGCTTCTACTGGACAGAAGAAGCTGAGGTTTCTGCAGGAACGAAAAGGGCTAGAGACTTCCCCTTTGGTGGACGGATCCCTCTTGCCTTGGAGAGTCGTGCAGAAGTGTTGTCCCGCTGAAAGGACGCCAACAAGCCTTGCTAGTTGCAAATCGTGCGTTTGGCGTTTTTGGACGCTGCTGGGGCCCAGGAGGGACCAGGAGGTCGCAAATTGGACCTGAAGCGAGAGGGGAAGTCGAGCAAGACAAAGAATCCTCACTAAAGCAGGTAGCACCCGGAGAAGTGCCAGAAACAGGCACTACGAGGATGCATGAAATGGTGCTCGCCGAAGTTGCACAAAGGAGTCCCACGTCGCCGGAGACCAACTTAGAAAGTCGTGCAATGCAGGTTAGAGTGCCGTGGACCCAGGCTTGGCTGTGCACAAAGGATTTCCGCCGGAAGTGCACAGGGGCCGGAGTAGCTGCAAAGTCGCGGTTCCCAGCAATGCAGCCCAGCGAGGTGAGGCAAGGATTTACCTCCACCAAACTTGGGCTGAAGAGTCACTGGACTGTGGGGGTCACTCGGTCAGAGTCGCTGGATTCGAGGGACCTCGCTCGTCGTGCTGAGAGGAGACCCAAGGGACTGGTAATGCAGCTTTTTGGTGCCTGCAGTTGCAGGGGGAAGATTCCGTCGACCCACGGGAGATTTCTTCGGAGCTTCTGGTGCAGAGAGGAGGCAGGCTACCCCCGCAGCATGCACAAGCAGGAAAACAGTAGAGAAGGCGGCAGGATCAGCGTTACAGAGTTGCAGTAGTCGTCTCTGCTACTATGTTGCAGGTTTGCAGGCTTCCAGCGCGGTCAGCAGTCGATTCCTTATCAGAAGGTGAAGAGGGAGATGCAGAGGAACTCGGATGAGCTCTTGCATTCGTTATCTGAAGTTTCCCCAGAGACAGAGACCCTAAATAGCCAGAAAAGAGGGTTTGGCTACCTAGGAGAGAGGATAGGCTACTAACACCTGAAGGAGCCTATCAGCAGGAGTCTCTGACGTCACCTGGTGGCACTGGCCACTCAGAGCAGTCCAGTGTGCCAGCAGCACCTCTGTTTCCAAGATGGCAGAGGTCTGGAGCACACTGGAGGAGCTCTGGACACCTCCCAGGGGAGGTGCAGGTCAGGGGAGTGGTCACTCCCCTTTCCTTTGTCCAGTTTCGTGCCAGAGCAGGGGCTAAGGGGTCCCTGAACCGGTGTAGACTGGCTTATGCAGAATTGGGCACCTCTGTGCCCAACAAAGCATTTCCAGAGGCTGGGGGAGGCTACTCCTCCCCTGCCTTCACACCATTTTCCAAAGGGAGAGGGTGTCACACCCTCTCTCAGAGGAAGTTCTTTGTTCTGTCATCCTGGGCCAGGCCTGGCTGGACCCCAGGAGGGCAGCTGCCTGTCTGAGGGGTTGGCAGCAGCAGCAGCTGCAGTGAAACCCCTGGAAGGGCAGTTTGGCAGTACCAGGGTCTGTGCTACAGACCACTGGGATCATGGGATTGTGCCAACTATGCCAGGATGGCATAGAGGGGGCAATTCCATGATCATAGACATGTTCCATGGCCATATTCGGAGTTACCATTGTGAAGCTACATATAGGTAGTGACCTATATGTAGTGCACGTGTGTAATGGTGTCCCCGCACTCACAAAGTTCAGGGAATTGGCTCTGAACAATGTGGGGGCACCTTGGCTAGTGCCAGGGCGCCCTCACACTAAGTAACTTTGCACCTAACCTTTACCAGGTAAAGGTTAGACATATAGGTGACTTATAAGTTACTTAAGTGCAGTGTAAAATGGCTGTGAAATAACGTGGACGTTATTTCACTCAGGCTGCAGTGGCAGGCCTGTGTAAGAATTGTCAGAGCTCCCTATGGGTGGCAAAAGAAATGCTGCAGCCCATAGGGATCTCCTGGAACCCCAATACCCTGGGTACCTCAGTACCATATACTAGGGAATTATAAGGGTGTTCCAGTAAGCCAATGTAAATTGGTAAAAATGGTCACTAGCCTGTTAGTGACAATTTGGAAAGAAATGAGAGAGCATAACCACTGAGGTTCTGATTAGCAGAGCCTCAGTGAGACAGTTAGTCACTACACAGGTAACACATTCAGGCACACTTATGAGCACTGGGGCCCTGGGTTACCAGGGTCCCAGTGACACATACAACTAAAACAACATATATACAGTGAAAAATGGGGGTAACATGCCAGGCAAGATGGTACTTTCCTACAGGGGGGCTGGCTGTGCCCTTGCTGCTGGCCGATGTTCCTGCCCAAGGAAAGGGCGGACTCCAAAAGCCAGGCACGATGGTCTTCGGAGTTGCTGGGCTGGTGGTGGCTGAGGTGTTTTTGGAACTCTTACGAGATGGGGTGGGTCAGGTGATGGAAAGAGGTTCAATTTAGAGAGGAAAAGTTTTTTGGGAGCAGTGGGAAGGGTAGCTGGAGTGGGTATGGGTGTGGAGGAAGAGGATGTGGTTGTAGGAGAGTCAAGTGTGCTGTCTTTGGGTGCAGGTGCTTGTGACGGAGGCTGTCGTGAGGTGGATGGCTGTTGGGTGGGTGCCTGCCTGCGTTTGTGTGGTTTGGAAGAGGGGGTGACAGACACACTGGGAGAGGACACAGGGGACATGTACATGGCAGTGGGGGTGGTGACTGCACGTGTGCGGACTGGTCTGGAGGGTGTGCTGGTGATGGGTGTACTGGCTGATGGTGGTGTGCATGCAGGTGTGAGTGTAGACGTCACAGGGAGGGAGGAGGGAGACGAGGAGGTGGGGGACACAGAGGAGGTAGTGGCTGTTGGCATGTCTGCATTTGGATGTTGCTTGGGTGAATGTTTCTGTGATCTGTGGTGCTTATGTCTGGATGAGCTGCCCTTGGGTGTTGAGGTGTGTGCAGGCTGGTCTGTAGGTGTGGATGGGATAGGCAGAGGAACAGGGGAGTGGGACTGGGTGGAGGGAGTTGGAAGAGGGAGGCTGGAGATATGGACAATGGCTGCCGTCAGTGCTGAGGCCAGAGCGTTGAACGATCGCTGCTGGGCAGCCTGATCCGAATGAAGGCCCTCCAGGTATGCATTCCTTTGATGCACCTCCCTCTCCACACCCTGGATGGCATTCAAAAGGGTAGACTGCCCAACAATGATGGTCCTCAGGAGGTCAATGACCTCCTCACTGAGGGCAGCAGGGGTGACTGGGGCAGGGCCTGAGGTGCCTGGGGCGAAGGAGATGGCCGGCTTCCTGGCCGTGCGGGCACGGGCGAACGCTGAGGGGCTGCTGGGAGGGCGGAGCTGGTGCGCTGGGTGGCGGCTGTACCTGTAGTAGCGGTGGGCACGGATGTTGCCGCCACCGCAAGGGAGCTCCCATCCGAGGACGTGTCGGTGTCGCTGACGTCTGCACGGGTCCCCGTGGTGGAGCCCCCCTCGCCCTCCGTCTCACTGGTCAACTCGGAGTCGGTTGCATGGCCCTCCGGGGCCATGTGAGATGCAGCTCCCTCTTGCGCCGATGCCACTTCTCCTCCGACTGATGATGCTAATGCACACATTAACAGAATGACAAAGAAAATGGGGGGGGTGGAGAAATAAAGACAAGTTGAGTGCATGCATTAGGGACACCGTTGGCGGAGAGGACAGACACAGAAGCCCCCTGCACTACGCTGCGCACTTGGGGTACACTACTCAATCACTGGGACATGCCCTACAAGCCTATGGGCGACAACTGCCCACATAGAATACACAGGTCCATGACTAGCGTTACTAGGCACCCTACAGAGGTGGGGGGCGGGGGCACAGGACCATGCCTCACGGAGGGGACTAGCCTACAGAAATCGCCCTGGTCTAGGGATACCCACAGCCCTCCTCCCCCACCCAGGCACCTCCACTGCGCGCAAGTATAGCTGAATGTGCTGGTACTCACTGTGAGAAAGTAGCCTCTTTCTAGCCTTGTTACCCCCACTTTTGGCCTGTTTGTGAGTGTATGTCAGGGTGTTTTCACTGTCTCACTGGGATCCTGCTAGCCAGGGCCCAGTGCTCATAGTGAAAACCCTATGTTTTCAGTATGTTTGTTATGTGTCACTGGGACCCTGCTAGTCAGGACCCCAGTGCTCATAAGTTTGTGGCCTATATGTATGTGTTCCCTGTGTGGTGCCTAACTGTCTCACTGAGGCTCTGCTAACCAGAACCTCAGTGGTTATGCTCTCTCTTTACAAATTGTCACTAGCAGGCTAGTGACCAATTTTACCAATTTACATTGGCTTACTGGAACACCCTTATAATTCCCTAGTATATGGTACTGAGGTACCCAGGGTATTGGGGTTCCAGGAGATCCCTATGGCTGCAGCATTTCTTTTGCCACCCATAGGGAGCTCTGACAATTCTTACACAGGCCTGCCACTGCAGCCTGAGTGAAATAACGTCCACGTTATTTCACAGCCATTTTACACTGCACTTAAGTAACTTATAAGTCACCTATATGTCTAACCTTTACCTGGTAAAGGTTAGGTGCAAAGTTACTTAGTGTGAGGGCACCCTGGCACTAGCCAAGGTGCCCCCACATTGTTCAGAGCCAATTCCCTGAACTTTGTGAGTGCGGGGACACCATTACACGTGTGCACTACATATAGGTCACTACCTATATGTAGCTTCACAATGGTAACTCCGAATATGGCCATGTAACATGTCTATGATCATGGAATTGCCCCTCTATACCATCCTGGCATAGTTGGCACAATCCCATGATCCCAGTGGTCTGTAGCACAGACCCTGGTACTGCCAAACTGCCTTTCCTGGGGTTT
This sequence comes from Pleurodeles waltl, assembly GCF_031143425.1. Lineage (NCBI taxonomy): Eukaryota > Metazoa > Chordata > Amphibia > Caudata > Salamandridae > Pleurodeles > Pleurodeles waltl. Next base: position 7,714,351 of record NC_090438.1, on the reverse strand, counting down.
CACTGCAGCTGCTGCTGCTGCCAACCCCTCAGACAGGTTTCTGCCCCCCTGGGGTCAAGCCAGGCTTGTCCCAGGATGGCAGAACAAAGGACTTCCTCTGAGAGAGTGTGTTACACCCTCTCCCTTTGGAAAATGGTGTTAAGGCAGGGGAGGAGCAGCCTCCCCCAGCCTCTGGAAATGCTTTCTTGGGCACAGATGTGCCCAATTCTGCATAAGCCAGTCTACACCGGTTCAGGGACCACTTATCCCCTGCTCTGGTGCGAAACTGGACAAAGGAAAGGGGAGTGACCACTCCCCTGACCTGCACCTCCCCTGGGAGGTGTCCAGAGCTCCTCCAGTGTGCTCCAGACCTCTGCCATCTTGGAAACAGAGGTGCTGCTGGCGCACTGGACTGCTCTGAGTGGCCAGTGCCACCAGGTGACGTCAGAGACTCCTTCTGATAGGCTCCTTCAGGTGTTAGTAGCCTATCCTCTCTCCTAAGTAGCCAAACCCTCTTTTCTGGTCATTTAGGGTCTCTGGGGAAACTTTAGATAACGAATGCAAGAGCTCATCAGAGTTCCTCTGCATCTCTCTCTTCACCTTCTGCCAAGGAATCGACTGCTCACCGCGCTGGAAGCCTGCAAAACTACAACATAGTAGCAAAGACGACTACTGCAACTCTGTAACGCTGATCCTGCCGCCTTCTCGACTGTTTTCCTGCTTGTGCATGCTGTGGGGGTAGTCTGCCTCCTCTCTGCACCAGAAGCCCCGAAGAAATCTCCCGTGGGTCGACGGAATCTTCCCCCTGCAACCGCAGGCACCAAAAAGCTGCATTACCGGTCCCTTGGGTCTCCTCTCAGCACGACGAGCGAGGTCCCTCGAATCCAGCAACTCTGTCCAAGTGACTCCCACAGTCCAGTGACTCTTCAGTCCAAGTTTGGTGGAGGTAAGTCCTTGCCTCACCTCGCTAGACTGCATTGCTGGGAACGGCGACTTTTGCAACTACTCCGGCCCCTGTGCACTTCCGGCGGAAATCCTTCATGCACAGCCAAGCCTGGGTCCACGGCACTCTAACCTGCATTGCACGACTTTCTAAGTTGGTCTCCGGCGACGTGGGACTCCTTTGTGCAACTTCGGCAAGCACCGTTTCACGCATCCTCGTAGTGCCTGTTTCTGGCACTGCTACCTGCTGCTGATAGGGTCCTTGACTTGCTCGACGTCCCCTCTCTCTCTTGGTCCAATTTGCGACCTCCTGGTCCCTCCTGGGCCGCAGCAGCTTCCAAAAACGCTAACCGCACGATTTGCAGCTAGCGAAGCTTGTTGGCATTCTTTCGGCGGGAAAACACTTCTGCACGACTCTCCACGGCGTGAGGGATACGTCCACCAAAGGGGAAGTCTGTAGCCCTTTTCGTTCTTGCAGAAACCGCAGCTTCTTCTGTCCAGTAGAAGCTTCTTTGCACCCACAGCTGGCATTTCCTGGGCATTTGCGCATCTCCGACTTGCTTGTGACTTTTGGACTTGGTCCCCTTGTTCCACAGGTACCCTAGATTGGAAATCCACAGTTGTTGCATTGTTGGTTTGTGTCTTTCTTGCAGTATTCCTCTATCACGACTTCTTTGTCTTTTGGGGAACTTCAGTGCATTTTGCACTCACTTTTCAGGGTCTTGGGGAGGGCTATTTTTCTAACTCTCACTATTTTCTAATAGTCCCAGCGACCCTCTACAAGGTCACATAGGTTTGGGGTCCATTCGTGGTTCACATTCCACTTTTGGAGTATATGGTTTGTGTTGCCCCTATCCCTATGTGTCCCCATTGCATCCTATTGTAACTATAGATTGTTTGCTCTGTTTTCTAAGACTATACTGCATATTTTTGGTATTGTGTACATATAACTTGTGTATAATTGCTATCCTCATACTGAGGGTACTCACTGAGATACTTTGCCATATTGTCATAAAAATAAAGTACCTTTATTTTTAGTATATCTATGTATTGTGTTTTCTTATGATATTGTGCAAGTGACACTTGTGGTACTGTAGTAGCTTCACACGTCTCCTAGTTCAGCCTAAGCTGCTCTGCTAAGCTACCATTATCTATCAGCCTAAGCTGCTAGACACCCTATACACTAATAAGGGATACCTGGGCCTGGTGCAAGGTGCAAGTACCCCTTGGTACTCACTACAAGCCAGTCCAGCCTCCTACATTGGTTGTGCAGTGGTGGGATAAGTGCTTTGAGACTACTTACCACTCTTGTCATTGTACTTTTCATAAGAGAAAAATATACAAAAGAAGTTCAGTGTGTGTACACAGTGCTAAAAAGTTTTGCATTTCTTCTTTTCACTCTTTTCTAAGTGCTGAAAAGTACATCTAAACTTTCTAAAAAGTTCTAAAAAGTTTAAAAAGTTTTTTTCTGTCTTTCTAAAAGTTCTGAAAACTTTTTTCTCTTTTACTATCACTTTAACTCTCTCTAAAAATGTCTGGCACAGGCCAAAATGTTGACCTGTCCAAGATTGCATATGATCACCTTAGCTGGAAAGGAGCAAGGAGTCTCTGCATAGAGAGAGGTTTGAGTGTAGGGAAGAATCCTTCTTTGGAATTGTTGCTTAATATGCTTAGAGAACAAGATAAGGCCTTAGGGGCCACATCTGTTGAAAAAGCAGCAAATGGTTCCCAATCTGATCCAGGGACTGCCCCAGGAAAAGATTCAGGAAAGAAACTTCTCAGCCTGCCCATTACTAGACAGTCTAGCATAGTTGGTACAGATGTTGAATCACACCATACAGATGGTGTGCTCTCACATTATACTGTTAGCCAAGCTGTTAGGGTGCCTTCTGTAAGGGACAGGTCTCCTTCTGTCCATTCTCACCATACTTCTGTGTCTAGGAATGTCCCTCCCACCCACCCTGATGACAGAATGTTAGAAAGGGAGCTCAATAGATTGAGAGTGGAGCAATCCAGACTGAAGCTTAAACAGCAACAGCTGGATTTAGATAGACAATCCTTAGAAGTAGAGAAGGAGAGACAGAGGTTGGGTTTAGAAACCCATGGTGGCAGCAGCAGTATTCCCCATAGTCATCCTGCAAGAGAGCATGATTCAAGGAATCTGCACAAGATAGTTCCCCCTTATAAGGAGGGGGATGACATTAACAAGTGGTTTGCTGCACTTGAGAGGGCCTGTGTTGTACAGGACGTCCCTCAAAGGCAGTGGGCTGCTATCCTATGGCTATCATTTAGTGGAAAAGGTAGGGATAGGCTCCTTACTGTGAAAGAAAGTGATGCCAATAATTTTACAGTTCTTAAGAATGCACTCCTGGATGGTTATGGATTAACCACTGAACAATACAGGATAAAGTTCAGAGAGACCAAAAAGGAGTCTTCACAAGACTGGGTTGATTTTGTTGACCATTCAGTGAAGGCCTTGGAGGGGTGGTTACATGGCAGTAAAGTTACTGATTATGACAGCCTGTATAACTTGATCCTGGGAGAGCATATTCTTAATAATTGTGTGTCTGATTTGTTGCACCAGTACCTGGTAGACTCTGATCTGACCTCTCCCCAAGAATTGGGAAAGAAGGCAGACAAATGGGTCAGAACAAGGGTGAACAGAAAAGTTCATACAGGGGGTGACAAAGATGGCAATAAGAAGAAAAATGGTGAAAAATCTCAAGATAAGCATGGGGATAAGGGTAAAACCAAAGATCCCACTTCAAATCTTAAACACTCTTCAGGGGGTGGGGATAAAACAAATTCTTCTTCTTCTTCTCAACCCACACACATTAAAAAGCCTTGGTGCTTTGTGTGTAAAAACAAAGGCCATAGGCCAGGGGATAAGTCCTGTCCAGGTAAACCCCCTGAGCCTACCACCACTAATACATCAAGCTCTAGTGCCCCTAGCAGTAGTGGTACTAGTGGTGGGACTGCTGGCAACAGTCAAGTTAAGGGTGTAGTTGGGTTCACTTATGGGTCCATAATAGAAACTGGGGTAGTCAGTCCCAAGACAGTTTCTGTCACACCTAGTGGCATTGGCCTTGCCACACTGGCTGCTTGTCCCCTTACAATGGGTAAGTACAGGCAGACAGTTTCAATAAATGGTGTTGAGGCCTTGGCCTACAGGGACACAGGTGCCAGTATCACGTTGGTGACTGAAAACCTAGTGGCTCCTGAACAACACATCATTGGACAACAGTATAAAATTATTGATGTCCATAACTCCACTAAGTTTCTTCCCTTAGCTATAATTCAGTTTAGTTGGGGTGGAGTTACTGGCCCTAAGCAGGTGGTGGTATCACCTACCTTACCTGTAGACTGTCTCTTAGGTAATGACCTAGAGGCCTCAGGTTGGGCTGAGGTAGAGTTTTTTTTTATAACGAATTTTTATTGATTTTGCAATAAAATAAAGTAATACAAAACAAACAATACAATTATATACTAAAAATAAAGTAACAAGGCGCCAATGGGCACCAAACAGTGGTCAGCTCCAAAGCCCCAGACAGCACCTTGAGTAGATAGACGGTACATGTCAATACCAACGTGCCACGTATGTGTCTCATTTTCTTCCAAAGGAGTTGGTGGAGTGTGTAAGGGTTCTTCTTTCCACTGTGTCGGTCCGCATCCCAGGGGGTTAAAATGTCATTCCGTCCCACTTCCCCCAGATCTTGTTATACTTACTCGGACACCCTCTAACCTCATATACGAGCTTTTCACATTGGGCACACCAGTCCATTCCCCTCCTCCATTTGGTCAGGGCCGGAGCCATAGTGGCTTTCCAGTCCGCCACGATGTCTCTTTTGGCCACTAGGCATGCCACCCCCAGCCAGGTACGTTCTGCTCTACGTAGTCCCGATTCTCCCATAACCCCTAATAGGGATGTCAATGGTGTCAGCGCCACGTCTACTTGCAGAATCAACGAGACCTCACGCGAGATCATCTTCCAATATGTACTGATAACCGAGCATGACCACACCATATGGAAAAAATCAGCTTTAGGGCTCATACAGCGGGGACAATCAGCCGTAGGCCGGAGTCCTGCTCTGTGCAATCTGGAGGGTGCAAGGTAAGCAGTATGAAGATAATATGTCTGTACTAGTCGGAGACGTGTCGTCATAGTCAGGGAGTGGGGAGCTGCCAAAGATTCAGTCCAGTCCTCCTCTTCAAGATGGCCCACCCATCCCTCCCATTTCTGACGAAGTTCCTCCAGAGAGCAGGCCGTAGTAGAGATTAATGTGCGATACACCTGGGAGACACCTCCCCTGCCCAGATTCCCCATCAGAGCCCTCCTCTCCATAGGACTGCTTACGGGTATGCTATTCCCTGGCTGGACCTGCGTCAGAAGGGCATGTCGTACTTGGAGGTACTTGTGGAACTGTGTCTTATTTAGTGCAAAGATTTCTTGGAGATCCTCAAAGGAACGCATGCTCGTGCCCTCCCATACATCACCCAGAGTAGAGATGCCTATAATATCCCATTTCTGGAATCCCTCAAGACCCACAACTTCGCCCAAGCAGGTCCCCTGCCACAGTGGGGTCTGCTGAGTAAGGCGTCCCCACCATCCCGAGATCTTTTGAGCCGTCCGCCATCCCTGCAGCACCACCCCTGTCACCCCAGGGGTCTCACGAGTGATCTTACCACCATATAGGGCGTCAAAGATCTTGGGGTAGGTCAATGTCTGGAGTTCCAGACGGTACGCCGGGTCTGTCCAACCCCCCCCCAACCAGTCGTTGATCACTAGTAGTTGCGTCGCCAGGTGGTAGTAATGGACATTAGACATTCCCAAGCCCCCTTCATTAACATCTCTCTGACAGGTTTTAAGCGCTAGCCGGGGACGGGTACCACTCCATAGAAATTGGCGTGCTAGCGAGTCCATGTCTCTAAACCATTTCATGGGGATAGGGTTAGGATAGTTTTGAAGGAGGTAGAGAAGTCTGGGAAGGGCCATCATCTTATAGAGTGCGATTCTTCCCAGCAAATTAAGAGGAAGGTCCTTCCAACGTTGAAGATCGTCTTTGATTCTTCTGGTTAAAGGTGTGACATTGAGCTCCCATGCTAATTCAGGGAGCATTGCGACATGCACCCCCAGGTATTTAAAGCTATTTCTTCGCACTGGAATACTTTGTTGCCAGTCCATACAATCTCTAGATTGATGGAGCGGAACCAACAGGGATTTTTGGGGGTTTAGGGCGAGACCCGATGCCTCCGAGAAGACATCCAGAATTTGCATGATACGGGGACCGCTCCTGGCCGGATTGGCTATGTATAATAGGACATCGTCCGCATAAAGTGCCACACGGTCTTCAGGACACACTGGCCAAGACTAGCCTTCCATCAGAGGATCCTCTCGAAATAACTTCGCCAGGGGTTCTATTATTAATGCGAAGAGTAAGGGGGATAGTGGACATCCTTGTCTGGTACCACGCCCGATCGGGAACACCCCTGAGACCACTCCGTTTACTTGGACCTGAGCCGTCGGATTAGAGTAGAGCAGTCCCACAAGACCTCGGAACTTGGGTCCAAGGCCGTTTTTTATAAGTACTTGTTCAAGATAGGACCAATCCACTGTATCAAAGGCCTTCTCGAAATCAAGTAGGAGCAGCGCTAGAGGGGTGTGTGACAGGATTTTACGGTGTGCTAAGGCTAAATGTAGACGCCTAATACAGTGCCTGGTGCTCCGCATAGGCATGAAGCCGCATTGGTCAGGGTGCACCAAGACGGGCATTGCCTCTTTTAATCTATTGGCAAGGATCAAGGCAAGCACCTTGATCTCAGTGTTGAGGAGGGAGATAGGCCGATAAGCCGAGCAATTTGGCGATGGGGCCTGGGTCTTCGGGATTACTACTATTGTAGCAAGGTCAATCCCTGAGGGGAGGTGACCTATCTGCTCGGCTTCTCTATACATCTCAAGTAAGTGTGGGGCCAGAATGTCACTACATTTCTTGTACAGTTCCGCAGGAAACCCATCCGGACCTGGTGTCTTGCTTGAAGCCAGACTGGCGATCGCACTCGTTACTTCCGCTAGGTCAAGTGCTTCGTCCAGCCTGTCCCTAGTCGCCTGAGACACTCTGGCGAGTGTTATGTCGTTCAGGAGGGGGGAAGCTTTTTCAACCGTAGGCCGGGGGTGTTCTGCGTATAGGCATGCATAATAGGAAGCAAAACTCTGTGCAATCTCGATGGGTGTCTTGTGAAGGGTACCTGTGTTATCTCTAATTTCGGGAATGAATTTGTTAGCTAAGGGTCGAGTGGCCAACCAGTGTAAGAGCTTCCCATTTTTGTCCCCCCAGCCATAAATTCGGGCGGACGATGCCCTCCACATATGCTTCGCTGACTCAAGTGTTAGGTGTTTAATTTCCTCTCGGACCCTGGTGAGCTGCCTCAGTGTGGAGATTTCGGATAAGACTGCTTGCTGGCGTTCCAGTTTTAACGCTACCGCTTCTAACTCGGACACACGTGACTCACGAATGCGCTCACGTGCTCGCAAGAGGCACTTAGCCTGCCCTCTCAAGGTAGCCTTGTAGGCAGCCCATAGCGTGCCTGACGACTGGACTGTTCCCACATTCAGTTCAAAGTACTGCATGAGACGATCTCTAATCTCGAGGACACAATCTTCATCTTGCAAGAGCCAAGCATTTAGGCGCCATACCGGGCGCTTGGTGAGGTCTACTCCGCCCAGTTGGACTCGCACCGGTGCGTGATCCGACACCCCACGGGACAGTATCTCTGCTCCCGTGACACCGGAGAAGTCCATGGCCGGCATAAATATTAGATCAATTCTAGAGTGTGTCTGATGGGCAGCAGACGTGTGCGTATATTGACGCTCCATAGGGTGCCAAGTTCTCCACACTTCACATAGGCCTAGGCTGTCTGCCCAACTCTTAAGGCCTGTGGCTCGGGCCGACCTGCCCGCTGTGACATCTCCTGACACATCTAATCTAGGGTCTAGAACCGCATTAAAGTCTCCTCCTACTATTGTGATTCCTTGGGGGAGTCCCGCCACCACATGTCGAAGTGAACATAAGAAGGTGTCAAATCCCGCTGGGGGGGCATATACGCATACAAGATTCAATGTCACGCCACAAAGTAGTCCTGAGACTACTATGAATCTGCCTTGTGGATCGGATCTCGTAGATGTTACCACCATGGGCAGTGAGCGATGAAGCAGGATACCTACCCCTCTTGATCCCCTAGAGAAGCCTGCGTGATAGACCCTATCAAATCCCCCTCGGGCCAACATAGGGCATTTAGTTCCCATGAGGTGTGTTTCCTGCAATAGGGCTACCAATGGGGAATATCTACGGAGAGTGTTAATTACTGCAGATCTCTTGATCTTATCTAGCAGCCCGTTCACATTCCAAGAAATGATTTGTGTCAATGTGGACCAGACGTGGGTTGCGTGGGAGTCTTACAGCTTTGGATGCCAGTCAGTGGGCTAAGGAATGACCAATTAAAACTTAATAGCGCAATACTCAAAATACATCTATCTAACCCTAACTTAACCTTCCTCCCCCAAAACCGCCCCCCACCCCATACTCCCACCCAGGAAGCATCTGTCGCCCTAACCGTCAACCAAAACAAGACAGCCATAAGGACTGCCATAGGAGTGGAGTGATGGACCCCTCCATTAAGACGGATCATTTACAATTATTCACTAGAAGTCAAGCCATATTTTACAGTACTTGAGGGGAGCCTGTATCCCCGCTGTAGCCCATCACGGGTTTCTTCAAGGTGGACCAGACTCTCCAAACTTCCCCATTCGCTCCATTCGGGGCTCCATGGAACACGTCAGCCAAGCGCTGGGGATTGACTCAGACGGCCCTCCTCCTCGGCCTGCGCCTGAATCTGTCCCGTCGGAGACTCAACGGGCAACCCTCCCATTTGTGGGCCAGCCTCTCCCATCGCCTCTCCGTTCACAGAAGTGTTCAAGTGTCCTCGTCTTCCTCTTCGATACCTAGTACGTTTACGACCCCGCCAGGGCCCACAAGCGGGGGGGGGGATCCACCCGGAAGGGCTCCCCTCTTCGCGCCGCCGGGCCCCTCCGAGCCCCGACGCCCTCCTCAGTCAGCCAGTCCCATGCCTCTTCCGGGGAATCGAAGAAGTACGCCTTGTCTGCCATAATAACTTTGAGTCTCGCAGGAAAAAGGAGCATGTACGAAAGCTGCATCGCCCTAAGTTTTTGTTTCACTTGCTAATATGAGCGGCGGCGGACCTGGACCTCCCGGGTATAGTCTGGAAATACTAAGATTTTGTAGTTGTCCCACTGAAGATTTTCAGAGCGCCTCGCCTCTTTGAGGATATTGTCACGATCTCTAAAGTTGAGGATTCGGGCAATCATCGGCCGTTTTGGACCGCCCAGAGGGGGGCGAGGACCAAGGGCCCTGTGCGCACGTTCCACTGCAAACCAAGGTGAAAGAGATTGGTCTGGCATCCAGCTTTTGATCCATTGCTCTAAAAATTCTGTGGCTTTATCCTCTTCCGCGCCTTCCGGGAATCCTACAAAACGTAGGTTGTTTCGTCTCGATCGATTTTCCGCATCTTCTGCCCGGCTATGTAATTCTGCTGTTCGAGTTTGTAACTGGGCCACCTTGGTTCTAAGGTCAGCTAGTTCGTCTTCGTTGCAAGAGACTCTGCCCTCCACGTTAGTGATCCGATTTGCCGCATTTCTGAGGTCCTGCCTGATAAGGCCCATCTCCTCACGCACCTCTCCGATTTTAGTCTCTACAGCTGATTGCGAAGACTGGATTGCCAGGAGGATGGCATTCACTCCGTCTGGTGTTGGGTCCCCCGCGGCTGTCTCTCCGCCCCCTCTCGGACCTGTTGGCGTTGCAAATTGATCAATCTTTGGTTGAGAGGGTGGAGGGTGTTTACTTGCTCTGTCTTTCCCCATGTTATCTCGGAGGGAGGGGATGGAGAACCCAGATCGAATTATGCAGCTCTTCCGTCCAAATTCAGCACCCTAAGCGCATCTACAGGGAAGACACAGCGGTCGGGCCCCAACAGGGTGTGCCAGCGAAATATGTCAAGGACCTTTGAATTTGTTGGCTTCCACTCAGTCATGTGTAGCTGGATTGCCCCGTGGCCGGTTTCTTCTCCTATCAGACAGTTTTGGAAAGACAGGAAGTCGTGGGGCTCGATGACCATCCGCGAGCCCCAGCGCGTCGCAATTAAATTCCCATCTCCGAGGTTATTGGCGTGCTTTATCAAAATTGCGGCTGCGGAATAGGGGCAAGCCTTTGGGGAGTCTCTTTAAAATTAAGGATTGTGAATCGCAGGGCACAGCCTTAATGTTCAGGCCGGCTGCGCCCTACTGAGTTCCCATTACGCTGCTTACTTATGGGGAGGGGGGCCCCGATCTCTCTTCTCCCCTCCTCCTCTCCTCTCTGGCGTGAGGGGCAACTGCGCTCCTGCGCGGGCGGACCAGGGGGGGCCGCGGGCGTCCACTTCACCCCGGTCGCCCAGGATCAGCGGCCGTGCCGCACAGTCACGTCCCCTTAGCCGCACAGCTCACCTCCTCCACGTCGTCCTCGCTACTCTCCCCTCGCATAGGCAGGGTATCACAAGCCGGCCTGTGGACTCCGGACTGCAGAATCCGGTCCAGACGCCCTCCGTAGGACACTCCGCGCGGTCTTCTTAGCGGGCAAGCCCCTGTCCAGGGGCCCGACCACGTCCACTCGAGTCAGGCAGGGGAGCCCCTCTCCCGGGGCTCACTCTCTCCGGGCCTCACGCCGGGCCCACGGGTCCAGCACCTCATAGTCCAGCCCTCCGAGGACCAACGGAGAACGCCGGCTTCGTCGCTCTCCCGTCCCCCGGGGGCACCAGGTTTCAGCTCGCCCCAGGCACTCCAGCCCCGCACACGGCACCCGCGCCGGAGGAGGCCCCGTCAGCGGGCGGGCTCCAACGCCGAGGCGCATCCCGGCGCCGTCAGCCCGGCCGCCATCTTAGGAGACCCACCGACCCGGTCGCATCCATCCCTCACAGCTCTCACGGCTCGGACTGAGCCAGCGCTAGTGCCGGAGGCCTCCCCGAGGTCCAGGAGCTCACAGGGGCGGCCAGGGCAGCATGGTAGACCTCTCGATGGCGGCTTCTGAGGGCGGATGACGGAGGGGTCCAGAGCACTCTCAGAGTGCGACCGCCATCTTGACGCCCGAAGCCACGCCCCCCGAGGTAGAGTTTTATGCCCATGCAGCCATGCTGGGCATCCCAGAGGAATTGTTCCCTCTCATTTCTACTGAAATGAAAAAGCAAAGGAGAGAAGGCCTGAAAACTCAGGATCCCTCTCCATCAACAGGTAAAAAGGGTATCACAGTATCCCCTAACCACCCTACCATTCAGGATACCATTCCTGTGGTGGGAGAAACCTCTCCTGGGGTGGCACCTGTTCCAAGGGAATCATCAGCTGGCAAAGCTGGACTCCCTGATGTAGAAGTACCTCTCTGTGGGATAACTAACATTGGTGAGAAAAAGAGCACCATTTTAGTTAACATGGAGCATCCCTCCAACCCTCCCAGAGAACCTTTAGTGCAGAAACCCTGCACTGCCTCACAACACTTAGGACAGCATCCCTGCCCTAGTGTGGAGCTCATAGGACAGCATCCCTGCCCTGCTCCAACTCAAGAGAAACAGCATCCCTGTTCTCTCTTTCAGCCATATGGACAAAGTTTTTGCCCAGCTATGGCTTTTCTGAGACAGCATCCCTGTCTGGCATTTCCATCACTACAAATAGGTTCAGTGGACAATTCCCACTGCTCTAAACTAAAAATTACTGATAGAAACTCTGAAAATACATCTTCACATTGTTGCTTAGCTAAAAAACTTCAAACAGGGTGGTTTACATCCCCACAGGGAAGTAACCATATAGTGGATGATAAAGGGAGTAACCAGTCTATTGCAGAGCTACTCTCTACTTATCACCACTTAGACAATAAAGTCTCAACTGGCCAAGGTTAGCCTTATTGTCCTTCGTTTGGGGGGGGTTGTGTGAGAAAGTAGCCTCTTTCTAGCCTTGTTACCCCCCCTTTTGGCCTGTTTGTGAGTGTATGTCAGAGTGTTTTCACTGTCTTACTGGTATCCTGCTAGCCAGGGCCCAGTGCTCATAGTGAAAACCCTATGTTTTCAGTATGTTTGTTATGTGTCACTGGGACCCTGCTAGCCAGGACCCCAGTGCTCATGAGTTGGTGACCTATAGGTATGTGTTCCCTGTGTGATGCCTAACTGTCTCACTGAGGCTCTGCTAACCAGAACCTCAGTGGTTATGCTCTCTCTTTACAAATTGTCACTAACAGGCTAGTGACCAATTTCACCAATTCACATTGGCATACTGGAACACCCTTATAATTCCCTAGTATATGGTACTGAGGTACCCAGGGTATTGGGGTTCCAGGAGATCCCTATGGGCTGCAGCATTTATTTTGCCACCCATAGGGAGCTCTGACAAATACTACACAGGCCTGCCACTGCAGCCTGAGTGAAATAATGCACACATTATTTCACAGCCATTTTTCACTGCACTTAAGTAACTTATAAGTCACCTATATGTCTAACCTTTACCTGGTAAAGGTTAGGTGCAAAGTTACTTAGTGTGAGGGCACCCTGGCACTAGCCAAGGTGCCCCCACATTGTTCAGGGCAAATTCCCTGAACTTTGTGAGTGCGGGGACACCATTACACGTGTGCACTACATATAGGTCACTACCTGTATGTAGCTTCACAATGGTAACTCCGAATATGGCCATGTAACATGTCTAAGATCATGGAATTGCCCCCTCTATGCCATCCTGGCATTATTGGTACAATTCCATGATCCCAGTGGTCTGTAGCACAGACCCTGGTACTGCCAAACTGCCTTTCCTGGGGTTTCACTGCAGCTGCTGCTGCTGCCAACCCCTCAGACAGGTTTCTGCCCCCCTGGGGTCAAGCCAGGCTTGTCCCAGGATGGCAGAACAAAGGACTTCCTCTGAGAGAGGGTGTTACACCCTCTCCCTTTGGAAAATGGTGTGAAGGCAGGGGAGGAGTAGCCTCCCCCAGCCTCTGGAAATGCTTTCTTGGGCACAGATGTGCCCAATTCTGCATAAGCCAGTCTACACCGGTTCAGGGACCCCTTAGCCCCTGCTCTGGCGCGAAACTGGACAAAGGAAAGGGGAGTGACCACTCCCCTGACCTGCACCTCCCCTGGGAGGTGTCCAGAGCTCCTCCAGTGTGCTCCAGACCTCTGCCATCTTGGAAACAGAGGTGCTGCCAGCACACTGGACTGCTCTGAGTGGCCAGTGCCACCAGGTGACGTCAGAGACTCCTTCTGATAGGCTCCTTCAGGTGTTAGTAGCCTATCCTCTCTCCTAAGTAGCCAAACCCTCTTTTCTGGCTATTTAGGGTCTCTGTCTCTGGGGAAACTTTAGATAACGAATGCAAGAGCTCATCAGAGTTCCTCTGCATCTCTCTCTTCACCTTCTGATAAGGAATCGACTGCTGACCGCGCTGGAAGCCTGCAAAACTGCAACAAAGTAGTTAAGACGACTACTGCAACTCTGTAATGCTGATCCTGCCGCCTTCTCGACTGTTTTCCTGCTTGCGCATGCTGTGGGGGTAGTCTGCCTCCTCTCTGCACCAGAAGCTCCGAAGAAATCTCCCGTGGGTCGACGGAATCTTCCCCCTGCAACCGCAGGCACCAAAAAGCTGCATTACAGGTCCCTTGGGTCTCCTCTCAGCACAACGAGCGAGGTCCCTCGAAGCCAGCAACTCTGTCCAAGTGACTCCCACAGTCCAGTGACTCTTCAGTCCAAGTTTGGTGGAGGTAAGTCCTTGCCTCACCTCGCTAGACTGCATTGCTGGGAACCGCGACTTTTACAGCTACTCCGGCCCCTGTGCACTTCCGGCGGAAATCCTTTGTGCACAGCCAAGCCTGGGTCCACGGCACTCTAACCTGCATTGCACGACTTTCTAAGTTGGTCTCCGGCGACGTGGGACTCCTTTGTGCAACTTTGGCGAGCACCGTTTCACGCATCCTCGTTGTGCCTGTTTCTGGCACTTCCCTGGGAGCTACCTGCTGATAAGAGGGCTCCTTGTCTTGCTCGTCGTCCCTTCTACCTCCTGGTCCAATTTGAGACCTCCTGGTCCCTCCTGGGCCACAGCAGCATCCAAAAACTCTAACCGCACGATTTGCAGCTAGCAAGGCTTGTTGGCGTTCTTTCGTCGGGAAAACACTTCTGCACGACTCTCCACGGTCAGCGGGATACGTCCACCAAAGGGGAAGTCTCTAGCCCTTTTCGTTTCTGCAGAAACCACAGCTTCTTTTGTCCAGTAGAAGCTTCTTTGCACCCACAGCTGGCATTTCCTGGGCATTTGCCCATCTCCGACTTGCTTGTGACTTTTGGACTTGGTCCCCTTGTTCCACAGGTACCCTAGATTGGAAATCCACAGTTGTTGCATTGTTGGTTTGTGTCTTTCCTGCATTATTCCTCTATCACGACTTCTTTGTCTCTTGGGGAACTTCAGTGCACTTTGCACTCACTTTTCAGGGTCTTGGGGAGGGCTAATTTTCTAACTCTCACTATTTTCTAATAGTCCCAGCGACCCTCTACAAGGTCACATAGGTTTGGGGTCCATTCGTGATTCACATTCCACTTTTGGAGTATATGGTTTGTGTTGCCCCTATCCCTAGGTGTCCCCATTGCATCCTATTGTAACTATACATTGTTTGCACTGTTTTCTAAGACTATACTGCATATTTTTGGTATTGTGTACATATAACTTGTGTATAATTGCTATCCTCATACTGAGGGTACTCACTGAGATACTTTGGCATATTGTCATAAAAATAAAGTACCTTTATTTTTAGTATATCTGTGTATGGTGTTTCCTTATGATATTGTGCAAGTGACACTAGTGGTACTGTAGTAGCTTCACACGTCTCCTAGTTCAGCCTAAGCTGCTCTGCTAAGCTACCATTATCTATCAGCCTAAGCTGCTAGACACCCTATACACTAATAAGGGATAACTGGGCCTGGTGCAAGGTGCAAGTACCCCTTGGTACTCACTACAAGCCAGTCCAGCCTCCTACATTGGTTGTGCAGCGGTGGGATAATTGCTTTGAGACTACTTACCACTCTTGTCATTGTACTTTTCATAAGAGAAAAATATACAAAACAAGTTCAGTGTGTGTACACATTGCTAAAAGGTTTTGCATTTCCTCTTTTCACTCTTTTCTAAAGTGCTGAAAAGTACTTCTAAACTTTCAAAAAGTTCTTAAAAGTTTAAAAAGTGTTTTTCTGTCTTTCTAAAAGTTCTGAAAACTTTTTTCTCTTTTTCTATCACTTTAACTCTCTCTAAAAATGTCTGGCACAGGCCAAAATGTTGATCTGTCCAAGATTGCATATGATCACCTTAGCTGGAAAGGAGCAAGGAGTCTCTGCATAGAGAGAGGTTTGAGTGTAGGGAAGAATCCTTCCTTGGAATTGTTGCTTAATATGCTTACAGAACAAGATAAGGCCATATGGGCCACATCTGTTGAAAAAGCAGCAAATGGTTCCCAATCTGATCCAGGGACTCCCCCAGGAAAAGATTCAGGAAAGAAACTTCTCAGCCTGCCCATTACTAGACAGTCTAGCATAGTTGGTACAGATGTTGAATCACACCATACAGATGGTGTGCTCTCACATTATACTGTTAGCCAAGCTGTTAGGGTGCCTTCTGTAAGGGACAGGTCTCCTTCTGTCCATTCTCACCATACTTCTGTGTCTAGGAATGTCCCTCCCACCCACCCTGATGACAGAATGTTAGAAAGGGAGCTCAATAGATTGAGAGTGGAGCAATCCAGACTGAAGCTTAAACAGCAACAGCTGGATTTAGATAGACAATCCTTAGAAGTAGAGAAGGAGAGACAGAGGTTGGGTTTAGAAACCCATGGTGGCAGCAGCAGTATTCCCCATAGTCATCCTGCAAGAGAGCATGATTCCAGGAATCTGCACAAGATAGTTCCCGCTTATAAGGAGGGGGATGACATTAACAAGTGGTTTTCTGCACTTGAGAGGGCCTGTGTTGTACAGGATGTCCCTCAAAGGCAGTGGGCTGCTATGCTATGGCTATCATTTAGTGGAAAAGGTAGGGATAGGCTCCTTACTGTGAAAGAAAGTGATGCCAATAATTTTACAGTTCTTAAGAATGCACTCCTGGATGGTTATGGCTTAACCACTGAACAATACAGGATAAAGTTCAGAGAGACCAAAAAGGAGTCTTCACAAGACTGGGTTGATTTTGTTGACCATTCAGTGAAGGCCTTGGAGGGGTGGTTACATGGCAGTAAAGTTACTGATTATGACAGCCTGTATAACTTGATCCTGAGAGAGCATATTCTTAATAATTGTGTGTCTGATTTGTTGCACCAGTACCTGGTAGACTCTGATCTGACCTCTCCCCAAGAATTGGGAAAGAAGGCAGACAAATGGGTCAGAACAAGGGTGAACAGAAAAGTTCATACAGGGGGTGACAAAGATGGCAATAAGAAGAAAGATGGTGAAAAATCTCAAGATAAGCATGGGGATAAGGGTAAAACCAAAGATCCCACTTCAAATCTTAAACACTCTTCAGGGGGTGGGGATAAAACAAATTCTTCTTCTTCTTCTCAACCCACACACATTAAAAAGCCTTGGTGCTTTGTGTGTAAAAACAAAGGCCATAGGCCAGGGGATAAGTCCAGTCCAGGTAAACACCCTGAGCCTACCACCACTAATACATCAAGCTCTAGTGCCCCTAGCAGTAGTGGTACTAGTGGTGGGACTGCTGGCAACAGTCAACTTAAGGGTGTAGTTGGGTTCACTTATGGGTCCATAATAGAAACTGGGGTAGTCAGTCCCAAGACAGTTTCTGTCACACCTAGTGGCATTGGCCTTGCCACACTGGCTGCTTGTCCCCTTACAATGGGTAAGTACAGGCAGACAGTTTCAATAAATGGTGTTGAGGCCTTGGCCTACAGGGACACAGGTGCCAGTATCACGTTGGTGACTGAAAACCTAGTGGCTCCTGAACAACACATCATTGGACAACAGTATAAAATTATTGATGTCCATAACTCCACTAAGTTTCTTCCCTTAGCTATAATTCAGTTTAGTTGGGGTGGAGTTACTGGCCCTAAGCAGGTGGTGGTATCACCTAGCTTACCTGTAGACTGTCTCTTAGGTAATGACCTAGAGGCCTCAGGTTGGGCTGAGGTAGAGTTTTATGCCCATGCAGCCATGCTGGGCATCCCAGAGGAATTTTTCCCTCTCATTTCTACTGAAATGAAAAAGCAAAGGAGAGAAGGCCTGAAAACTCAGGATCCCTCTCCATATACAGGTAAAAAGGGTATCACAGTATCCCCTAACCACCCTACCATTCAGGATACCATTCCTGTGGTGGGAGAAACCTCTCCTGGGGTGGCACCTGTTCCAAGGGAATCATCAGCTGGCAAAGCTGGACTCCCTGAGGTAGAAGTACCTCTCTGTGGGATAACTAACATTGGTGACAAAAAGAGCACCATTTTAGTTAACATGGAGCATCCCTCCAACCCTCCCAGAGAAACTTTAGTGCAGAAACCCTGCACTGCCTCACAACACTTAGGACAGCATCCCTGCCCTAGTGTGGAGCTCATAGGACAGCATCCCTGCCCTGCTCCAACTTAAGAGAAACAGCATCCCTGTTCTCTCTTCCAGCCATATGGACAAAGTTTTTGCCCAGCTATGGCTTTTCTGAGACAGCATCCCTGTCTGGCATTTCCATCACTACAAATAGGTTCAGTGGACAATTCCCACTGCTCTAAACTAAAAATTACTGATAGAAGCTCTGAAAATACATCTTCACATTGTTGCTTAGCTACAAAACTTCAAACAGGGTGGTTTACATCCCCACAGGGAAGTAACCATATAGTGAATGATAAAGGGAGTAACCAGTCTATTGCAGAGCTACTCTCTACTTATCACCACTTAGACAATAAAGTCTCAACTGGCCAAGGTTAGCCTTATTGTCCTTCGTTTGGGGGGGTTGTGTGAGAAAGTAGCCTCTTTCTAGCCTTGTTACCCCCCCTTTTGGCCTGTTTGTGAGTGTATGTCAGAGTGTTTTCACTGTCTCACTGGTATCCTGCTAGCCAGGGCCCAGTGCTCATAGTGAAAACCCTATGTTTTCAGTATGTTTGTTATGTGTCACTGGGACCCTGCTAGCCAGGACCCCAGTGCTCACAAGTTGGTGACCTATAGGTATGTGTTCCCTGTGTGATGCCTAACTGTCTCACTGAGGCTCTGCTAACCAGAACCTCAGTGGTTATGCTCTCTCTTTACAAATTGTCACTAACAGGCTAGTGACCAATTTCACCAATTCACATTGGCATACTGGAACACCCTTATAATTCCCTAGTATATGGTACTGAGGTACCCAGGGTATTGGGGTTCCAGGAGATCCCTACGGGCTGCAGCATTTCTTTTGCCACCCATAGGGAGCTCTGACAATTCTTACACAGGCCTGCCACTGCAGTCTGAGTGAAATAACGTCCACGTTATTTCACAGCCATTTTACACTGCACTTAAGTAACTTATAAGTCACCTATATGTCTAACCTTTACCTGGTAAAGGTTGGGTGCAAAGTTACTTAGTGTGAGGGCACCCTGGCACTAGCCAAGGTGCCCCCACATTGTTCAGAGCCAATTCCCTGAACTTTGTGAGTGCGGCGACACCATTACACGCGTGCACTACATATAGGTCACTACCTATATGTAGCTCCACAATGATAACTCCGAATATGGCCATGTAACATGTCTATGATCATGGAATTGCCCCCTCTATGCCATCCTGGCATTATTGGTACAATTCCATGATCCCAGTGGTCTGTAGCACAGACCCTGGTACTGCCAAACTGCCCTTCCTGGGGTTTCACTGCAGCTGCTGCCAACCCCTCAGACAGGTTTCTGCCCCCCTGGGGTCAAGCCAGGCTTGTCCCAGGATGGCAGAACAAAGGACTTCCTCTGAGAGAGGGTGTGACACCCTCTCCCTTTGGAAAATGGTGTGAAGGCAGGGGAGGAGTAGCCTCCCCCAGCCTCTGGAAATGCTTTCTTGGGCACAGATGTGCCCAATTCTGCATAAGCCAGTCTACACCGGTTCAGGGACCCCTTAGCCCCTGCTCTGGCGCGAAACTGGCCAAAGGAAAGGGGAGTGACCACTCCCCTGACCTGCACCTCCCCTGGGAGGTGTCCAGAGCTCCTCCAGTGTGCTCCAGACCTCTGCCATCTTGGAAACAGAGGTGCTGCTGGCACACTGGACTGCTCTGAGTGGTCAGTGCCACCAGGTGACGTCAGAGACTCCTTGTGATAGGCTCCTTCAGGTGTTAGTAGCCTTTCCTCTCTCCTAGGTAGCCAAACCCTCTTTTCTGGCTATTTAGGGTCTCTGTCTCTGGGGAAACTTTAGATAACGAATGCATGAGCTCAGCCGAGTTCCTCTGCATCTCCCTCTTCACCTTCTGATAAGGAATCGACCGCTGACCGCGCTGGAAGCCTGCAAACCTGCAACATAGTAGCAAAGACGACTACTGCAACTCTGTAACGCTGATCCTGCCGCCTTCTCGACTGTTTTCCTGCTTGTGCATGCTGTGGGGGTAGTCTGCCTCCTCTCTGCACCAGAAGCTCCGAAGAAATCTCCCGTGGGTCGACGGAATCTTCCCCCTGCAACCGCAGGCACCAAAAAGCTGCATTACCGGTCCCTTGGGTCTCCTCTCAGCACGACGAGCGAGGTCCCTCGAATCTAGCGACGCTGTCCAAGTGACCCCCACAGTCCAGTGACTCTTCAGCCCAAGTTTGGTGGAGGTAAGTCCTTGCCTCACCTCGCTGGGCTGCATTGCTGGGAACCGCGACTTTGCAGCTACTCCGGCCCCTGTGCACTTCCGGCGGAAATCCTTCGTGCACAGCCAAGCCTGGGTCCATGGCACTCTAACCTGCATTGCACGACTTTCTAAGTTGGTCTCCGGCGACGTGGGACTCCTTTGTGCAACTTTGGCGAGCACCGTTTCACGCATCCTCGTAGTGCCTGTTTCTGGCACTTTTCCGGGTGCTACCTGCTTCAGTGAGGGCTCTTTGTCTTGCTCGACGTCCCCTCTCTGTGCAGGTCCAATTTGCGACCTCCTGGTCCCTCCAGGGCCCCAGCAGCGTCCAAAAACGCCAAACGCACGATTTGCGTGTAGCAAGGCTTGTTGGCGTCCTTCCGGCGGCAATACACATCTGCACGACTCTCCAAGGCAAGCGGGATCCGTCTACCAAAGGGGAAGTCTCTAGCCCTTTTTGTTCCTGCAGAAACCTCAGCTTCTTCTGTCCAGTCGAAGCTTCTTAGCACCCGCAGCTGGCATTTCCTGGGCATCTGCCCATCTACGACTTGCTTGTGACTTTTGGACTTGGTCCCCTTGTTCCACAGGTACCCTAGATTGGAAATCCACAGTTGTTGCATTGCTGGTTTGTGTCTTTCCTGCATTATTCCTCTAACACGACTCTTTTGTCCTTAGGGGAACTTTAGTGCACTTTGCACTCACTTTTCAGGGTCTTGGGGAGGGTTATTTTTCTAACTCTCACTATTTTCTAATAGTCCCAGCGACCCTCTACGAGGTCACATAGGTTTGTGGTCCATTCGTGGTTCACATTCCACTTCTGGAGTATATGGTTTGTGTTGCCCCTATCCCTATGTTTCCCCATTGAATCCTATTGTAACTATACATTGTTTGCACTGTTTTCTAAGACTATACTGCATATTTTTGCTATTGTGTATATATATCTTGTGTATATTTCCTATCCTCTCACTGAGGGTACACTCTAAGATACTTTGGCATATTGTCATAAAAATAAAGTACCTTTATTTTTAGTATAACTGTGTATTGTGTTTTCTTATGATATTGTGCATATGACACTGAGTGGTACTGTAGTAGCTTCACACGTCTCCTAGTTCAGCCTAAGCTGCTCTGCTAAGCTACCATTATCTATCAGCCTAAGCTGCTAGACACCCTATACACTAATAAGGGATAACTGGGCCTGGTGCAAGGTGCAAGTACCCCTTGGTACTCACTACAAGCCAGTCCAGCCTCCTACATTGGTTGTGCAGTGGTTGGATAAGTGCTTGAGACTACTTACCACTCTTGTCATTGTACTTTTCATAAGAGAAAAATATACAAAACAAGGTCAGTGTATATACACATAGCCAAAAAGTTTTGCATTTCCTCTTTTCACTCTTTTCTAAGTGCTGAAAAGTACTCCTAAACTTTCAAAAAGTTCTTAAAAGTTTAAAAAGTTTTTTTCTGTCTTTCCAAAAAGTTCTGAAAACTTTTTTCTCTTTTTCTATCACTTTAACTCTCTCTAAAAAATGTCTGGCACAGGCAAAAATGTTGAACTGTCCAAACTTGCATATGATCACCTTAGCTGGAAAGGAGCAAGGAGTCTCTGCATAGAGAGAGGTTTGAGTGTAGGGAAGAATCCTTCCTTAGAACTGTTAATTAATATGCTTAGAGTACAGGATAAGGCCATGAGTGCCAAATCTGGTGAAAAAGTAGCTAATGGTTCTCAATCTGATCCAGGGACTCCCCCAGGAAAAGGTTCAGGAAAGAAACTTCTCAGCCTGCCCATTACTAGACAGTCTAGCATAGTTGGTACAGAGGTTGAATCACACCATACTGATGGTGTGCTCTCACATTATACTGGTAGCCAAGCTGTTAGGGTGCCCTCTGTAAGGGACAGGTCTCCTTCTGTTCATTCCCATCATACCTCTGTATCTAGAAATGTCCCTCCCACCCACCCTGATGACAGATTGTTAGAAAGGGAGCTCAATAGATTGAGAGTGGAACAAACCAGACTGAAGCTCAAGAAGCAACAGCTGGATTTGGATAGACAGTCTTTAGAATTAGAGAAGGAAAGACAGAAGTTGGGTTTAGATACCCATGGTGGCAGCATCAGTATTCCCCATAGTCATCCTGCAAAAGAGCATGATTCCAGGAATCTGCACAAGATAGTTCCCCCTTATAAAGAGGGGGATGACATTAACAAGTGGTTTGCTGCACTTGAGAGGGCCTGTGTTGTACAGGATGTCCCTCAAAGGCAGTGGGCTGCTATCCTATGGCTATCATTTAGTGGAAAAGGTAGGGATAGGCTCCTTACTGTGAAAGAAAATGATGCCAATAATTTTACAGTTCTTAAGAGTGCACTCCTGGATGGTTATGGCTTAACCACTGAACAGTACAGGATAAAGTTCAGAGAGACCAAAAAGGAGTCTTCACAAGACTGGGTTGATTTCATTGACCATTCAGTGAAGGCCTTGGAGGGGTGGTTACATGGCAGTAAAGTTACTGATTATGAAAGCCTGTATAACACAATCCTGAGAGAGCATATACTTAATAATTGTGTGTCTGATTTGTTGCACCAGTACCTGGTAGACTCTGATCTGACCTCTCCCCAAGAATTGGGAAAGAAGGCAGACAACTGGGTCAGAACAAGGGTGAACAGAAAAGTTCATACAGGGGGTGACAAAGATGGCAATAAGAAGAAAGATGGTGAAAAATCTCAAGATAAGCATGGGGATAAGGATAAAACCAAAGATCCCACTTCAAATCTTAAACACTCTTCAGAGGGTGGGGATAAAACAAATTCTTCCTCTTCTTCCCAACCTGCACACATTAAAAAGCCTTGGTGCTTTGTGTGTAAAAACAGAGGCCATAGGCCAGGGGATAAGTCCTGTCCAGGTAAACCCCCTGAGCCTACCACCACTAATACATCAGGCTCTAGTGCCCCTAGCAGTAGTGGTACTAGTGGGGGGACTGCTGGCAACAGTCAAGCAAAGGGTGTAGTTGGGTTCACTTATGGGTCCATAGTGGAAACTGATGTAATCAGTCCCAAGACAGTTTCTGTCACACCTAGTGGCATTGGCCTTGCCACACTGGCTGCTTGTCCCCTTACAATGGATAAGTACAGGCAGACAGTTTCAATAAATGGTGTTGAGGCCTTGGCCTACAGGGACACAGGTGCCAGTTTCACTTTGGTGACTGACAACCTAGTGCACCCTGATCAACACATCATTGGACAACAGTATAAGATTATTGATGTCCATAACTCCACTAAGTTTCTTCCCTTAGCTATAATTCAGTTTAGTTGGGGTGGAGTTACTGGCCCTAAGCAGGTGGTGGTATCACCTAGCTTACCTGTAGACTGTCTCTTAGGTAATGACCTAGAGGCCCCAGGTTGGGCTGATGTAGAGTTTTATGCCCATGCAGCCATGCTGGGCATCCCTGAGGAATTGTTCCCTCTCATTTCAAGTGAAATGAAAAAGCAAAGGAGAGAAGGCCTGAAAACTCAGGATCCCTCTCCATCAACAGGTAAAAAGGGTATCACAGTATCCCCTAACCACCCTACCATTCAGGATACTATTCCTGTGGTGGGAGAAACCTCTCCTGGGGTGGCACCTGTTCCAAGAGAATCATCAGCTGGCAAAGCTGGACTCCCTGAGGTGGAAGTACCTCTCTGTGGGATAACTAACATTGGTGAGAAAAACAGCACCATTTTAGTTAACATGGAGCATCCCTCCAACCCTCCCAGAGAAACTTTAGTGCAGAAACCCTGCACTACCTCACAACACTTAGGACAGCATCCCTGCCCTAGTGTGGAGCTCATAGGACAGCATCCCTGCCCTGCTCCAACTCAAGAGAAACAGCATCCCTGTTCTCTCTTCCAGCCAGATGGACAAAGTTTTTGCCCAGCTATGGCTTTTCTGAGACAGCATCCCTGGCTGGCATTTCCATCACTACAAATAGGTTCAGTGGACAATTCCCACTGCTCTAAACTAAAACTTACTGATAGAAACTCTGAAAATACATCTTCACATTGTTGCTTAGCTAAAAAACTTCAAACAGGGTGGTTTACATCCCCACAGGGAAGTAACCATATAGTGGATGATAAAGGGAGTAACCAGTATATTGCAGAGCTACTCTCTACTTATCACCACTTAGACAATAAAGTCTCAACTGGCCAAGGTTAGCCTTATTGTCCTTCGTTTGGGGGGGGGTTGTGTGAGAAGGTAGCCTCTTTCTAGCCTTGTTACCCCCACTTTTGGCCTGTTTGTGAGTGTATGTCAGGGTGTTTGTCACTGTTTTCACTGTCTCACTGGGATCCTGATAGCCAGGCCTCAGTGCTCAAAGTGAAAACACTATGTTTTCAGTATGTTTGTTATGGGTCACTGGGATCCTGCTGGTCAGGACCCCAGTGCTCATAGGTGTGCATGTATATGTTCCCTGTGTGGTGCCTAACTGTCTCACTGAGGCTCTGCTAACCAGAACCTCAGTGGTTATGCTCTCTCATTACTTCAAATTGTCACTAACAGGCTAGTGACCAATTTTACCAATTTACATTGGCTTACTGGAACACCCTTATAATTCCCTAGTATATGGTACTGAGGTACCCAGGGTATTGGGGTTCCAGGAGATCCCTACGGGCTGCAGCATTTCTTTTGCCACCCATAGGGAGCTCTGACAATTCTTACACAGGCCTGCCACTGCAGCCTGAGTGAAATAACGTCCACGTTATTTCACAGCCATTTTACACTGCACTTAAGTAACTTATAAGTCACCTATATGTCTAACCTTTACCTGGTAAAGTTTGGGTGCAAAGTTACTTAGTGTGAGGGCACCCTGGCACTAGCCAAGGTGCCCCCACATTGTTCAGAGCCAATTCCCTGAACTTTGTGAGTGCGGGGACACCATTACACGCGTGCACACAATAAACTTTGCCTGTTCCTCGGCATTTCATGTGGTTCAACCCAAGCACAATGAATTAGTTATATCGAAGAATGATGTCATGCTGTCACCGAAGGAGCTGAAAACAGATCATCAATGCAGCTCCTAAAGCCTAGCAAATAGAAGGTTTTTATTAAGACTCTTCGTGGTGCCTTCAGCCCCTGAAGGACAATAGAGGCCATAATTAAGTGCTGAGCTGAGAAGCAGAAAATGAGACGTTAGGACACAGAAATTCTTTTAGTGTGAGCAGCTGCCCACGACTTCATCTTTATGAACTATTTGCACAGTTAGTGGCTTCTCTGAGTGGCAATCTTCTGATAACTCTAAGAGGAGCAGAGGTGTACGGTGTCCGTGAAGGACCATGTCCTTCAACGCCTGCAGACATCTAACACCTCGTTTGTGTGCATCCATGTCATGGAACGTCACCTTTTACCACCTACTAGTTGTGTTAAAGGATGTTTATATTCAGATTGTGTATGTGTGAAAAAATATTAGTGCTAGTGCGGGTGAGCGCTAATACAATATTTGCATTTGTGCAACTCCACATCAACCCATCTGATAAAACATTTTGCTCACAAATACAGTCTAAATACTTGGGGCCTGATTCACAAAGGTAAACCTACACTGCTGACTCTTTTTCGGTATTCACAAACTACGATTTTATCGTAACGTTATGACTGGAAGACTCCGCAGTTAAGGAAGAGAACGCCGCATATAAACAATAGGCTTGCCCTGTCCTTGCATCAAGGGTCTGAAAAGGTTCACCTACAGCACCCCAGCACTGAAGGAATCACACTACCTCCCCCTCAACCCTGAATCATCATCAGCATCAGATTCATCACCAACATGGTCTTCAGAAATGATGCCCCTGCATACCTGAGAAATGAGTCTCCTGTGGCGCCCAGGCCCACGCCAAGAAGCAATGAATCAGGAAGTGCAATGCAGGAGGGAAAAGACCACAAGGGAGCACTTCCTCTTCTTCACACCTAGGTCAAGGACATCTCAATCAACATCAGAACGGCTCCTACTCTCCTGCCATTCAGAAAGAAACCAAAGACACATCTTCGCAGACAGCATGACACTCGACATGTTGAAAGCAACATCCTACCTGCCTCTTGAATCATATCTCATGTTCATGCCCACTCTTCAGCACTATTATCTTCCCTAGATAGATTTCAAACATGTAAGTAGCACTACATATTGCATATATAATTAATTTTTAGGTCGAGTGTAAGCGTACGACCTCTTGTATACTTTTAAGTATACTTCTTCGGTGGGTTTCCAGCTATTTCATTTGTTAGTTTCAGTGTCATTTAAAAATTCTTGCTTGCTAGTGGTCACTTATGCCTCTTTCTCCCTCCTTCTTCTGTGTGGGAGCAAGGACTAACTACTGTGTAATTCCGCCTTGTCCTGTTTATGTGGTCTGTAGGGGACTTTTTTGTTTTACTTTGTTTCCTGCTCCTGTCCATGTAAGCTTCCCTTTTCATTGCAGAGCATTCTTCCTCTGAGCTTAGCTGTAAACAAGGCTTCGCATCAGGCTGTTATCTTGGTCACATTTGCTTTTTGTGGGCTGTCTGCACCCTTTCTCTGCTGCCGGGCACCCGCCCTTCCTTGGCTTGGATTTACCTTACCAAGTGTGCCTGCCTGTGTGCTGAGTGCAAGGGCGGAGGATCTCTTGTAATTGCTTATAGCCTGGGCACCCATCTCTACCAGGGCTGGGCAATCCTTATAGACAGCACCCACTTCTGCTCCATACTGGGATCCCACTCACAGCTCCTTCAGTGCACCTCAGTTCACACACTCCAGGCTCTCAGCCGTGCCAGTGCCAGGAACCCCACACACGATTTCTGCCAGAGCACCTCAGCTCTTGCAGTCAGTACACTCTGGTGCTCCAGTACTGGGATCACACTCGCAGCTCCATCAATGCACCTCGGTTCACACACTCCAGGCTCTCAGCTGTGCCAGTACCAGAAACCCCACACATGCTGTCTGCCAGAGCACCTCAATTCTTCCAGTCAGTATACTCTGCTGCTTTAGTACTGGGACCTCTGGTGCATCTCCATCAGTGCACCTCAGTTCACAAACTCCAAACCCTCAGATGTGCCAGTGCCAGGAACCCCACACACACTGTATGCAAGAGTCCATCAATCGTTGAAGTCAGTTTACTCCGCTCCTTCCAGTACTGGGACCTCGAGCGCAGCTCCATCAGTGCACCTCAGTTCTACCCCGGCGAGGTCACTTCCTTTCCTATACTGGGTCCCTGCTCACATACAGTTCCATTACAGCAGCTCGGTTCTAATATTCAGTCCACTGCCAAGCCAATACTGGACCCAAAAGAGCAAAACACAGCTCTGCCAGTGCACCTCAAGTCTAGCATCCAACACCACAGTTCCACCAGAATCCATCAATTCTAGCATTCAGTGCACATTTCTTCTCAGTGCCAAGGCTCACACGCCCTTCAGGACTCCTCGCTTCTGTGGTTCAGAAGCAATGCCACTCCCATGCTGGGCACCACTCGCAGCTTCACCAGGGCACCCCCATGCCAACACTCGGCAACACTGGCACGCCAATCCTAGGTTCCACACATACTTCCATTAACAGACCTCACTTCTCACCTTGTGTGCCTGTTCCTATTCCAGTACTGCAGCCCACATACAACTCTGCACCTCAACACTAACCCGCAGCGCCCCATTATTCCAATACAAGGAATTACACAGTGGTCCGTTTCTCAATCCTCACCCACTGCCTTTCTGTTATTCCAGCACTGGGCCGGGACACAGCTGTCTATACCCCCAATCCTGATCTGAAGCGCCCTAATAATGCTGTATTGGGGTTCACATGTAACTCTGCTAATGCACCGCCTGCAGTTCTGCAGCGCCCCCTGCTGTTCCACTCTCTGACTCCTGTTTGAGGACGTGGGAGAGCCCCTTAAATCTATTCTTAAACGCCATTTATCTCACTCCGTTCTTTCCTTTACTCTCAATGTTTTCTTTCTCCTCACTTTCTCTTTCCACCTCTTAAAATCCACATCTCAATAGTTTCGCTTTTTCTTTCAACTGTTTATTTCTACTCCTCTCCTTTTACTATTTCCCTCTTCCTCTTGCAGCCTCCTCTTTTAAACTCCTAAAAACTTGGTTATTTCTTTCCTTGTTTCATTCCTCTCTTTTTTTCTTCATCAGACATTCGTTCTTTCACTATTTTTTTCTCTTCCCTTCATTTTTTCGTTGTCTTTTTTATTTGCTCTTTCCTTTGACTCGGTATGCATCCTTTCACTTTCACTTTTTTATAGATCTTTCTTCCTTCCTTTCTCTGGTGCTTTCTTATCTTTATCTGCCAATTCACCTTTTACTATAAATCCCTTTTTTTCCCATCTGTATGTGGAAACCACAAGTTACTTGTCGGGATCCGAGGTCTCAAAGTGGTTTTCCCATTCTGTGGGAAATGTGTCAGTACATACATGCCCTGTTTCTTTCGCTGCTTGTTTCTCTCCCCATCTCTTTTTTAATTTGATGTTAATTTTTCTCTTTCTTTTCACAATCCTTTCATTATTTTTTCTCT
This sequence comes from Pleurodeles waltl, assembly GCF_031143425.1. Taxonomy (NCBI): domain Eukaryota; kingdom Metazoa; phylum Chordata; class Amphibia; order Caudata; family Salamandridae; genus Pleurodeles; species Pleurodeles waltl. The sequence continues at coordinate 7,686,065 of NC_090438.1, read as the reverse complement.
TTCTCTTTCGTTCGCTAGCTTCCCTTTTTTCTTTTGTCTAATATGTTTGCTCTATTTCTTCGTAATTGTGTTTTCATTTTCTCCCTCTTTTTTCCCTTCTTTCTTTTATTTCTATGCAATTCCTTCTCTTTCTTCCTGTTGTCTGTTGTATTCCTTTTGTTTCCCTTTTTTACCCCATCCGCTTTTTCTCCTGAGGCCTAGTAATCAATGGAGTAACAGGTGCAGTGACACCGCGGCCCAAAGACCTGCGGACCTCACTCAACTCTAATTACTGCTGTATTTTCCTACCCGAATTCCAGGCAGCTGTTTTCCTTTCTTCCTCCAGGGCCCGTGACACCGCTACTACGCCGCTTGTCCTCTCCATCTTTACTCCCGACCCCCTCTTTCCTTTCACCCTCCCATCCGTCCCAAATGATGTTTTTGTTATGGTGATTTGAGCAATGCACTCTGATGCGAAATGTTTATTTCTGATAAAGGTTTATATGATTGTACATTTTTCAAGATAGAGGAAGAAGGTAAATGGAAGTGCTTCAGTTATATGCAGGGTCACTGGAATTATGTGGCAGGAAAAGACGAAATTATGAGGCAGGTTTGACCAATTTATGTGGCAAGAAAAGTCCAGTTAGGAATTTACAATGCTAATAGCTCTCGAGCAAATGCGAGACCCACTGCATTGCAAATGCTTGTTAACATATGTGAAAAGGTAACTTGGATAAGGACATGCTAAGATCCACTAACTACTGACTAACAGTGGACTTTATAATCTGGATACTAGGTGCCAGATCTGAACTGTGCAAACGTTGAGGTTGTGCTGAAAAGAGCACAGCAGTGAATTAGAGACCAGTGCTGTAAACATTTGTGGGGGACAGTGTCTGTAGGAAAGTACCATCTTGCCTGGCATGTTACCCCCATATTTCACTGTATATATGTTGCTTTAGTGTATGTGTCACTGGGACCCTGCCAGCCAGGGCCCCAGTACTCATAAGTGTGCCCTGTATGTGTTACCTGTGTTATGACTAACTGTCTCACTGAGGCTCTGCTATCCAGAACCTCAGTGGTTATGCTCTCTCATTTCTTTCCAAATTGTCACTAACAGGCTAGTGACCAATTTCACCAATTCACATTGGCATACTGGAACACCCTTATAATTCCCTAGTATATGGTACTGAGGTACCCAGGGTATTGGGGTTCCAGGAGATCCCTATGGGCTGCAGCATTTCTTTTGCCACCCATAGGGAGCTCTGACAATTCTTACACAGGCCTGCCACTGCAGCCTGAGTGAAATAATGCACACATTATTTCACAGCCATTTTCACTGCACTTAAGTAACTTATAAGTCAACTATATGTCTAACCTTTACTTAGTAAAGGTTGGGTGCTAAGTTACTTAGTGTGTGGGCACCCCGGCACTAGCCAAGGTGCTCCCACATCGTTCAGGGCAAATTCACCGGACTTTGTGAGTGCGGGGACACCATTAAACGCGTGCACTACACATAGGTCACCACCTATGTGTAGCTTCACAATGGTAACTCCGAATATGGCCATGTAACATGTCTAAGATCATGGAATTGCCCCCTCTATGCCATCCTGGCATTGTTGGCACAATCCCATGATCCCACGGGTCTGTAGCTCAGACCCGGGTACTGCCAAACTGCCTTTTCAAGTGTTTCACTGCTGCTGCTGCCAACCCCTCAGACAGGTTTCTGCCCTCCTGGGGTCCAGCCAGGCTTGGCCCAGGAAGGCCGAACAAAGGACTTCCTCAGAGAGAGGGTGTTACACCCTCTCCCTTTGGAAAAAGGTGTGAAGGCAGGGGAGGAGTAGCCTCCCCCAGCCTCTGGAAATGCTTTCATGGGCACAGATGGTGCCCAATTCTGTATAAGCCAGTCTACACCGGTTCAGGGACCCCTTAGCCCCTGCTCTGGCGCGAAACTGGACAAAGGAAAGGGGAGTGACCACTCCCCTGACCTGCACCTCCCCTGGGAGGTGTCCAGAGCTCCTCCAGTGTGCTCCAGACCTCTGCCATCTTGGAAACAGAGGTGCTGCTGGCACACTGGACTGCTCTGAGTGGTCAGTGCCACCAGGTGACGTCAGAGACTCCTTGTGATAGGCTCCTTCAGGTGTTAGTAGCCTTTCCTCTCTCCTAGGTAGCCAAACCCTCTTTTCTGGCGATTTAGGGTCTCTGCTTTGGGGAATTCCTTAGTTAACGAATGCAAGAGCTCATCAGAGTTCCTCTGCATCTCTCTCTTCACCTTCTGCCAAGGAATCAACTGCTGACCGCGCTGGAAGCCTGCAAAACTGCAACAAAGTAGCGAAGACGACTACTGCAACTCTGTAATGCTGATCTTGCCGCCTTCTCGACTGTTTTCCTGGTGGTGCATGCTGTGGGGGTAGTCTGCCTCCTCTCTGCACTAGAAGCTCCGAAGAAATCTCCTGTGGGTCGACGGAATCTTCCCCCTGCAACCGCAGGCACCAAAGAACTGCATTACCGGTACTCTGGGTCTCCTCTCAGCACGACGAGGGAGGTCCCTTGAATCCAGCAACTCTGTCCAAGTGACTCCCACAGTCCAGTGACTCTTCAGTCCAAGTTTGGTGGAGGTAAGTCCTTGCCTCCCCACGCCAGACTGCATTGCTGGGAACCGTGTCTTTTTTCAGCTGCTCCGGCTCCTGTGCGCTTTTCCAGGATTTCCTTTGTGCACAGCCAAGCCTGGGTCCACGGCACTCTAACCTGCATTGCATGAACTCCTGAGTTGTCCTCCGGCGGCGTGGGACTCTCTTGTGCAACTTCGGGTGAGCACCATTTCACTCCTCTTCGTAGTGCCTGTTCCAGCACTTTTCTGGAAGCTGCCTGCTTCTGAGAGGGCTCCTTGTCTTGCTGGACGCTTCCTCTGTCCCTAGACACAATTGGCGACATTCTGGTCCCTCCTGGGCCACAGCAGCATCCAAAAACCCTTACTACACAATTTGCAGCTAGCAAGGCTTGTTTGTGGTCTTTCTTCGGGAAAACACTTCTGCATGACTCTACACGGCGTGGGACATACATCCTGCAAAGGGAAAGTTTCTAGCCCTTGTCGTTCTTGCAGAATCCTCAGCTTCTACTGCCTAGTAGCAGCTTCTTTGCACCCACAGCTGGCATTTCCTCGGCATCTGCCCATCTCCGACTTGCTTGTGACTTTTGGACTTGGTCCCCTTGTTCCACACGTCCTCTCGTCTGGAAATCCATCATTGTTGCATTGCTGGTGTTGGTCTTTCCTGCAGAATTCCCCTATCAGAACTTCTGTGCTCTTTGGGGAACTTTAGTGCACTTTGCACTCACTTTTCAGGGTCTTGGGGTGGGCTATTTTTCTAACCCTCACTGTTTTCTTACGGTCCCAGCGACCTTCTACAAGGTCACATAGGTTTGGGGTCCATTCGTGGTTAGCATTCCACTTTTGGAGTATATGGTTTGTGTTGCCCCTATCCCTATGTGCTCCCATTGCATCCTATTGTAACTATACATTGTTTGCACTGTTTTCTAAGACTATATTGCATATTTTTGGTATTGTGTACATATATCTTGTGTAAATTTGCTATCCTCATACTGAGGGTACTCACTGAGATACTTTGGCATATTGTCATAAAAATAAAGTACCTTTATTTTTAGTATAACTGTGTATTGTGTTTTCTTATGATATTGTGCATATGACACTAGGTGGTACTGTAGTAGCTTCACACGTCTCCTAGTTCAGCCTAAGCTGCTCTGCTAAGCTACCATTATCTATCAGCCTAAGCTGCTAGACACCCTATACACTAATAAGGGATAACTGGGCCTGGTGCAAGGTGCAAGTACCCCTTGGTACTCACTACAAGCCAGTCCAGCCTCCTACAGTGTCCTACTCCATTGCAAGGTCCCTTGCAGTCCATTGGATCTTTCATGCCTCCTCCCAAAGGAGCTTTCGGGTGAATCCGGGTGATAAACTGCATGCTGTAAAGCAAGCTCTATTATATTTTACGTCCAGGAGGTCACCGAAGCTATAGTAATCAATTCATAGATCATAGAGCAAATGAAATATAAAATACAATTTCATTACATCTGCCTTATTCAGCTCATTGAACTCTGGTGAATGTTTTGTTTTAAGCAATTAAAGGCAAGCACTTCCATTTCCTTGTGTCAAAGGAATATGTGGCATCAGAGGTAAACAGAAGACATTTCCTTATGTTTGTCAATCCCATCTCAGATCACTCCAGAGTGTATATTGCTGCCTCTTGCTTTACGACCTGCTCGATTAATGTTATCGCTTCCCAATCGTTCGCTGTAAAGTCAGCCATTGAGGGACTTAGGTCAGTGTTAAGTCAACTGCAACCCACAGATTGGTTTAACAAGAGCATTCTGACTGCCGGGCTATTTAGAAAGGTGAGTTGTGTAAGTTTACTCTGACACTTTTTAGTAACTTTACTACTTACGGCTGTTTACCCTTTATGAGTGTAAAGTTACTCAAAAGCGTAGACTTGCATGAGGCCAAATTTACAATTGTTAGAGCCTCATGTTCTTGCAAACCCTCAGAATTGGTAAATTGGAGGGTGTGTAACCACGAAGACACTTTTCCTAATGCACTAAACCCAACTAACGATTCATAAAGGGTTTAGAGAACAATGATATAGGTATTTGGAAAAGGCGTGTCTAGAGCACCTCTTCCATCTCATCCAAATACCAATTCCATATGGAATGTACTAGCTGCTATCTGTCAAGGGACCACTGCCTACTCCTAAAAAAGTTTTGTGTAACTTTTATGTTTTATTTTTTAAATGCTGCCCATTTTCCATTCTCAATTTTTTTTTTACAAGATATCATATTTTCCTTTAAGGAAAATGGGTTGTGTTTAAAAAAAAGTGATATTGCTTTATTTAAGCACAATCCCAGACATGGTGGTGTGCTGACCCCGTAGGCCACCATCTCTGTGAATCTCACAGTAAATGATGATCAGTTACATTCATTTATTTTGATTTTAAATATATAAATACATTTCATTAAATAAATAGATATAAACATTCGAATTTCGGTGGTATAGTTTTAACAAATATTAAGTAGTTAAATTATATTAAATATCTTAAATATTTAATTCAAAATTAGGTTAATAGTTTTGTGGCAGTTTTCTACTTTGTTCTACAATTAAAATAAATCTATAAATTAATTTACATTAATATTTAACAAACATATTTTTACTATTTTGTTCCAAAGTTTAACATTTTTTTTTTTACTTCTCCCTGTACTTTACCTTAGGAAGATTTCCAACCTGGTTGCAGGGTTCTCCATTTGGTAAAGTGTATGAAGCAAAAACAATGTAAGCAAATGCCAGATATATTGGTTTTGCTTAAGTTTGTTTATATTCTGGTAGGTGAAGAAACAGGTAAGTAAAATTGAAGTAATATAGTAATGCTGCTACAAAGTTATATTGTTCTCATCCACACTTTTTCCAAACACCACTTTTTACTATCGATGTATGTTTACTTCTAGTGGGTAAGAAGCCTTTTTTCCCCAAAGCTAAAACAAAATGCTCCTAGGTGTAAATATAGTAATGAAATCAATATAAAATGAAATGAAATAAAGAACTTGTATTCCTCAACAGAGGAAGACACAGACAGTCTCTTGCCCAGTTTCTCGTGCACTCCAGCGTCACATTCTGTGCACTTTGCAGTGATGCTGTTGCACCACCATTGCCACACGTCAGCATCACGGCTGACATTGCATAGGGCTGGATAATCAAGGAACTCCAGCAGATGCTCCCACTTTGCACTTCCACACATCATGGGACTGATGCCTGAAACACCTACTCTTTGTAAGAAGATAGGAAGTTGTTTACTAGGAGCTCAGAGCTCCATGAATTCCTTCCACTGCAGACTTCTATAAACAAGTCACTGCACCTCAGTGCACTATCACAAGTTAGTGAATTATAGTGTACTTCTTTAGTGGCTGTTTTACATGTTGTACGAGGTGTGAGAGTCAAGGCCCAATAGCACCACCAGGCACCAGACTCATCTTGGAAGCAATGCATGGACCACCAGCTGTTCATGGATGGGAAAGGAGCAGTGGGTTGTATCATGAAATATCGGCAACAACATTATGGGTGCCAAACACAACGCCAAAAACTATCGAGGACACTAATATAAACTTTACATACTTTGTATGTAAAGTCGAAAATATCACCAACAAAAATAGGGAAGACCATCATTTCATCACAAAATAGGTAAGTATATCTAATTTCAACTGTTATACACTTTAAACAAGTAATAACATATATTTAAACATATTATTGTTATAAATAATATTACATTTCAAAAAGATTCTGTATGGTATGAAAATATATAAATGTTTAATTCCTCGCTAAGTGTAAGTAGGAATATGCAATAGTTAATCCCAAGCAAGGCACGGGGGCTGAGAGGGTGAAAGTGTGTTTATGTTCTGTGTCTGTGAACACCCACAAAGCTGTGAGTTGGCGCCATTTGGAGTTTGTATTACAGCAAAGAGCTAGAAGAGACGCCCTCTCACGCAGGGAAGTGGGAGACCCATGCCAGCACTGGGTGGAGGTGAAGGGGTCTCTCCAAGGGAATAAATGTGCATTTGCCCATCGGGCCACCTTTCTGTAGTGCATAAGTATACATTATGTACAATTCCACATTTTGGAAATCAGAACCTTCGAAAAAATAGCGCCTCACTACAAAAGCTGAGCCTGGCACAGTCTTCTAGGCAACCTACCGCTGGGCTTTGGGAGTAGGTTAGAATAGGTGTGCGCCTCTGAGGAAGAGTGCTTTTACAAGTGCACATTTAGGGTTTCCTAACTGGGCTGCAGGGTCCAGTCTGTTCCCCACTGGACAAATGAACATAAAGGGTGAGCACTTGAGGCATCTTTATTCTGTTCTAACCCCACACACTTTCCCAGCTGCGGTGGGTTTGTAACTGAAGACAGGAGGCAGACGAGTGAGTTGGTGGATAAATGTATAAAGTGCCTTCTCTCATTCTTTGGAATAAATGACGTAATCCCATTCTGTTTCTCAGATTTAGGAGTTGAATCCCCATCTCTACCATGCGTCATTAATCCACTCTGATATCTGCCATCAACATATAGATGCAGGCGCGGCTTGCAGGGATTACTGGGGGTGGGACGAGGCGCTGGGGGGGAATTAATAACATTTAAAAAAAACGTACCTGCGTGCCGCACGGCCCCGATCCTGCGTTGTCTCTGGGTCAGGCAGGTACAGGCTTCCAGCCGGCCCTGCGGCCAATCCTGACGCTGCTCAGAGCAACACTGTACGTGCCGGCCAAACACACATGCGCTCTGAGGGGGTGCACCGTGCACTCCGCTCTGCTCGTCACCACAATGCCCGCCCCGTTCACAGGAAAGGATAATAAACACAGTTTATTATCCTTTCCCCTGTGAAAGGATCTGCAGCGGTTGCTGCTGGCGGGCGTGGGGGTGTGGCGCTCGGAGCAGCCACTGTATTGATGATAAAACATGGTTAATAATTGACAGAGGGCCGCTGTAGCCTTTTAAATGACCACACATGACGGTATAAGTCAATGTAGCGCAATTCAAATGAGCCCTAACTTCAGCATGCAACTGCACACACGAGCAGGGAAGGGGGACCCTGTGGACATGCAGCCGGTTTATAATGCCCCGGCTGTCAGTGTATCACATCCTCCTGCGGCAGCCGCGTGGCCCGCCAAAGAGTCCCGCGGTCCCCTGGTAAGCGCTGCACGTGGTGGAGGGATACGCCTCTTTCAGTGGAGGGATACGCCTCTTTCAGTGGCGCTGAGGGTGTCCAGCAGGCCTCAACCATAGTCAAGGAATACAAAGGTGGATAATGGATGCTGACAATGACTTGATGGGATTTGTGCAGGACGGGTCCGTTTTCAGGCAGCAGAAGGCGGGTTTTATCACTATCTCCGTGTATCAGAGACAGACATCGGATGTGCTATGGCGCCTTTGTAACACCGGCGTCAAGGCGCCTTCAAACCATCGCGCCAAGCAGGATTAGAAGGTCTGTCCTCCAGGCAAGGTCCTCTCCTGCAGGAGTGGCCCGAGGCGCCCTCACCAGGCTCTGAGGGCACAAATGTTTCCTGCTGAGAAGAGAATGGACAGGCCTTGGGCTTTGCACAAACAGTTTTGTGGCGCGTGTAATTACAGAACATAAAAGATGTTGTAATTTCTCGTGTGGGGGCTTAAATAAACGCGGCCTTAGCAGGACATGTTACACATAATTGCTGAATATTGTTAAAGGTGTTTTTTCTGAAACCAGAATAAAAGAAATATAACCTTTGAGCATCGTGAAGAAAGCAGCGCTTGGTAAATGACTGAGGTTCTTTTGAAATTATTGGCATTTCTGGTAGGAAATACTTTTGCTCGCATTGCCAATATGTATAGTATATTTTCCTTTTTATTCGTATTATATTAAAATAGGCCACTTCTTCTTACAGGGACCCTCAGTTAGATGATGTCACAGTGGCTTTAACGAGCCACCTGCCAGTCCATCCATCCAAGAGACGTCCTGCCACCCTGATTAAAGGGGGTTCTTGATGTTATATGGGGTGAGAGGACCAGAGGTTTACTTTCACTTGAGGGACAATCTTCAGCGAATATACGGATTACAACTACGTCATTATATACAATTTGAATTATTCAAATGCGATTAATGCACGAATGTTGTACATTGTCACCCGGTCGCTGTTCAAGAAGCGTCCACGTGTCTCACTTTACGCCGTTCACTGTCCCTTCACGAGCACTGTGTGTTCACTATGCACTAAATACACATTGAGTCTGTGCCCCAGATTATGTGAAAAAATACGTGCATCTGTTTGTACAATTCTGGTGCCATTATCTTTTCTTCCGACTCACTACAGTTAAGTTATTTGTAGTACATTTCTCTCATTTTTACTTTTACCTGATGAAGCATTGTTGTATGATATTGATAACTGATAGGGTGCATTGTGGGCAGTGCTTAATTTGAGCCAGTGGTTTCCAGCGCGGAGTACCGTCACTTATTTTTCTGCCTCAAGCATTTACAGCGAGCAAAATTCACATATGGGAAAGAAGGGTAAAAAGAAAAATTGTCACAAAGGAAGAAAGCAGAAAGCTGCAAGAGTGAGCTGAAGGGGCAGGGAGTGTCTGTAAATGTATTAAAGAGGCCCGAGATGGCTTCAGGACATTTAATTGCTCGCACATTTAATTGCAGCAGCTGCGTGTTTCAGAGGAGACTGGCACGTTTTTATTTAGCAATTTAACCACTGATTGTGGGCCATAAAGATGTCGAAGCACCGCTGGTTTCCTGGCGTACAAAGGCACTGAGAGCGGACACGTAGCTGTGTAGGACTTGTTGCACAGATATGGATATTCACATTGGTGCCCCCCTTGTGCTGCCAATGGGTGGTGCATTGCCAACCTCTGGCAGCTTATGCATGTGCAGTAAGCCATTGTGTACTGTGCAGTGTGCGGTACGTCATTGTATACTGCGCATGTGTGTGTTTATCACTGAGCATGAATAGATACAAATGGTTTATTCCAGATCTGTTTACATCACATGCCTTTTGGACTTTGAACTATGTTTTTCCAGCAGAAACAATAGTGAAATTTCCGCTTAGTAACTGAGAATAGCATCTGGATTGAATAGACTCTTTTGGAGAAAAACAGGTTTCAACATGCAACCGCAACAAATTGATTTTCCTCTTGTAGCCATTCATAATTGTCCAAAAATCCATATTTGGGGTGCGATGTCCCTGTCGAAGAGCCAGTTCTTAAGCCTCTTTCTGAAGTTTGCCAGTGAGTGTGCAGTTCAGAGAGAGAGGAATAGGTCGTTCTAAGCCTTAGTGGCAATATAGGAGAAAGAGCAGCTGTAGCTGTAGCTGTGCTGGACTCTGGGTGTGTGTGCGAGGGCCAAAGAGGAAGAGCGCAGGTGTCTGGTGGGTTGGTGGAAGTGTAGAGGATGGTTGATGTAGTCCGGTCCTTGGTTGTGTAGGGCTTTGTAGGTGTGCATCTCTTCTGGATGGGGAGCCTGTGGAGGTTTCTGAGGTGGGTGTGATGTGGAATGCGCCTGGAAGGTCCAGAAGAAGTCTGGCGGTGGTGTTCTGTATGATCTGGAAATTTTTTAGGAGCTGGGTGGACATGCCGGCATAGAGAGCGTTGCCTTAGTTGAGGTGGCTGGTGATGAGGGCCTGGGTGATGGTTTTCCTGGAGTTGGCTGGTATCCATCTGAAGATTCTACAGAGCATGTGGAGGGTGTGGAAGCAGGAGGAGGCAGCTGCGTTGATCTGCACTTCATAGTCAGCTTACTGTTGAGGATGATGACAAGGTTGGAAGCGTGGGCTGTAGGCATGGGAGTGGGTCCGAGTTCGGCTGGCCACCCTCCATGGTCCCAAATGGAGGTGTTTTTCCCGAAGATCATGACTTCTGTCTTATTGTTGTTGAGCTTCAGGCAGTTGGTTTTCATCCAGTCAGCTACAGTGGTCTTTGCATTGTGGAAATTGGTAATGGTTGTGGATGGGTCTTTAGTAAGTGAGAGGATCATTTGAGTATCGCCTCCATAGGAGATGATGTTGAGTCCATGGGAGCTAACAATGTCAGCCAGGGGGGTCATGTAGGTACTGAACAGACTGGGGCTGAGGGATGAATTATGCTCTTGGGTGTGGAGGTGAATGGGAGTAGTCAGACAGTCTGAGTGCGCCTTGTCAAGAATGAGGGGATCCATTTGAGGGCCTCGTTTTATATTCCGATGCTGTGAAGTATATTGATAAGGGTGTGGTGGAATATTGTATCAAATGCGGCTGACAGGTGGAGAAGGATCAGGGTTGCGATTTCCCCACAGTTGAGGAGTGCTCTGATGTCAACAGTGGCAGCGATGAGTGTGGTCTTAGTGCTATGGTTGGATCGGAAACCTGATTGGGAGGTGTCCAGTAGCTGGTTTTCTTCCAAGTAGCCGGTAAGCTGTTGATTGATGGCCTTCTCGAGTACTTTGGCCGGGTAGGAGAGTAGAGAGATGGGTCGGTTATTCTAGAGTTTGTTGGGGTCGGCGAAGGTTTTTTTCAGGAGGGGTTTGATTTCTGCATGTTTCCATTTGACTGGAAAAGCTGCTGAGGTGATGGAAGTGTTGAGGATGCTGGTGAGCTCTGTGCTGATGGGGTTGGTTCAGAGGTTGAACAGGTGGTGGGGGCATGGGTCGTTGGGTGCCCCGGAGTGAATGGATGACATGATGGCTGAGGTGCGCTGAGTAGTGAGCAGTGCCCACGTGGAGATTGTACTGTTGATGCAATGATGTTGGGGATGGCGTTAACAGAAAGCTTGTCAGGGGCGGTGGGTCTATATATGAGGGTACACATAGTAAAGTCATGTAGCCTCACGCTTCTACTCTTATGTTTAAGAAGCTGCCGACTGGCTATACATTAGGTAGCTGGCATTTAAAATGGTTCCACATCATAAAGGGTTGCCAGCTTTAATTATTCAGACGGCGATGGTAGGTAACCCTCAACCTAGGCCACTTTCGTTGTTTGGAGGAATTAACACCTAACCTGCTTGTTTACCACCACCAATACATTTGTGCTGTGAAGCAGGCAGTCAAGTACTAAACTGTCAGAATATAAGTCTGCCTGTTGTGTAGCCATTTCAGTTATAGCTTCATACATGTTATTTTAGCAAACTAGGCCTGCTGCTGTGCACTTTAACATAGACATATATTTTATTCGGCTTCGTTTTATTATTTTAACAAATGACACACTGGGATCTACTGCAAGTTCTCTGACAGCTAGGCTTTGGCCCCAACTTCCTGAAATGGATATCCCTATTATACCACTTCCCCAGGGCTCGGGTAAGGATGGGCACAGTCTTCTCCAAACCCTTCGATATTGCCCGGGGGACCCACCAGGGGTGCCCCCTGTCACCGCTCCTTTTTGCGCTAGCTATGGAGCCCTTGGCGCAAGCTTTGAGACTGAGAGCGCCCTAATGGGGAATTCATGTGGGAGGGCTGTGGCACGTCGTATCACTTTATGCGGACGACGCCTTGATATACCTCCGCAACCCTGCAGCTGCCTTGCCCCAACTGTTAAAATTTTTGCAGAAGTTTGGCGAGGCCTCTGGACTCCAAGTTAATTGGTCAAAGTCTCACCTGTTTCCCCTTATACCGTTATCCACGGCCCAGCATGAGCAATTACTTCATACTTCACTGGCGTGGGAATATGATACCAATAAATACCTCTGGGTCAAAATCTTCCATGAGGTAAAAGACCTAATAGATGCCAACATAGGCGGCGTTCTGATGGGTGTGAGGTCCTCGTTGCCTTTCTGGAACTCTCTCCCGCTCTCTCCCCTTGGTAAATTGGCTATTGATAAGATGTTGGTCCTTCCAAGATTACTGTCAGGGAGACCATATCCTCGGGGTCTGCGCATGTTCCCAACATGTCCACCACTAGACAGCTCCAAAACTCTGATAGAAAAATCACAGAGCCTGAGAGAGTCCAAGCGGGGGAAAAGGGGGTTAGGATGGGAACAGCTGGGAAGGAGACCTGTAGGAAGCAAAAGGTTAAACCACACAATATCAAGATTATATCACATTGATTTTCACTAGACTATGATTCTAAGCATTGTCATACTGTAACCATGGATAACTTAAGAAAGGACTATAACTAGGCCTCAAGACATCTGGGTACCTAAGAAGGAATCAAGAATGGTCAACACAACTTTTCAAATGAACTCCTCATAAAATGTCACATATTGTCTAGGAATATAAAAACCTTCTAGAATTATGTTTTCAGAACAAACATTGTTTTTTTACATGAGGACAAAAAGTAATCTTAACATTTCCTGGAAAACAATAGGAATTGTACTGAGGACTTAATATGCACATATAATGTAACATCTTGAATTTTAACACCTTTGCAGAAAATTCAAAAGCCCTGGATAGTTGAGTGCACTTCAGGAAACACTACTCATCAAAGTTTTAATTGCCATGAAATGATCGCGCACACTGTAAGCGATCTGAACACCTAGATTTAAATACGGGAAATGAATCGCGCACACTGCCGATTTCAACAAGTATATGCAAATGCCATGAAATGATCGCGCACTCTGTAAGCGATCTGAACATCAAGATTTGAATGCGGGAATGAATTGTGCGTCTTGCCGATTCCAACAAGAATATGCAAATGCCATGAAATGATTGCGCACTCTGTAAGTGATCTGAACATCAAGGTTTTAAATGCGGGAATGGATCGCGCACACTGTCGGTTCCAACAGGTATATGCAAATGCCATGAAATGATCAGACACACTGTAAGCGATCTGAAACACCAAGATTTAAATGCGGGAATGAATTGTGCGTCTTGCCGATTTGAGTGATACCTTGCAAATGCCAAGAAATGGTCGCGCACAATAATTAAACCACGAGCACATTCACACGCACAAGGAAAAATCTTTCAACATGAAAACTAGGCCCAAAAATTCGAATGCCTTTGAAAATGGGGTCAGGGGCCCAGCCTGACCTCCGTCTTACCGCCCTGTTCAAGGATCACCAATACAATGAGGGTCAAGGCCTGGAAAGGTCAAAGTAGGCCTCCGGAAAAGGAGCTCAGGAAGTTGCTGCTGCTATGCTCAGGGACCTCTGAATAGTGAGCATGTGGAACTGGGCTGGCTCCCTTAAATAGAATCTGGCCCAGCCCACAAACCACACCCAGTCATGCTGCAGGGAAAGCTTCTACAAGGTCCCAGAAAGGGACCACACCCTAACACACTCAATAAGCCTGCAGCAATACATTGCAAATGAACATTTATTGCAAACATCATGAATAGTGTTTTTTCAAGTTTAAAGTCTGCAATGCAAAAGGTTAACATACTGCATATAAATGCAATGCATGAATTAGGTCCTTGCATAAAGGTTGGGTTTTTGCATTTTAGTCGCCCATAGAGCGCACACTGCCCTGATGTTGACAATTACTGTATCACTTCTCTGCTCTTCAGTTCCTTCTTCCAAACTAATGGTTTGAGGAGCTGCACACTCTCCTCACTGCACTTATATGGGGCAAGGGCAGAGCACGGGTGGCCTTAAACAAACTTTACGCTTCCCTGTCGGAGGGAGGCCTGGGAGCTCCTAACTTTGCGGCAGCTCAGCTCCAGTGGGTAATGCGTTGGTTGGCAGGACACAATCTGCATAAATTAGACACCACAATTAAATGAGGGGGCACGACCGGGCTTCTGCAGCTGCTGTTGTCACCTAGCCCTGATACTCCAGTTGCAGAGACTAACCTATTGCTGAGAATTGCCGAGAAGTGCTGGTTTAAGTACATCTGCAGATCGGGCTGGGTGGCTCCATATGCACCGCAGCTCCCACTATGGGTGTTACCGGGGGAGGTCCTACCCAACACAGACGGATGGCCATTGCATGGGAGGGGGCGAGAATAACGGATTGGGGTGATCTCTTCGACGATAGCATGCTGACCCCATTTAATGACTTGCTGAGTGACTTTAGCCTCCCTCCTGGATCCTTTCTTACTTATTCTGCCCTAACTCGGATGGCGGCGTCCTGCTGGGGGTCCCTACCCAATGAACCCGCCACATCGGTTTTGCTCCAGACAATTCTGACTCATGGGGCGCAAATAAGGCGGTTACAAACTTATACAACGTGCTCAGCATAGATGATGCCGCTTCCCTTACATCACTTCGGACATACTGGGGGGAGGCACTGCGCAGCTTACTCACTGACGGCCAGTGGCAGCTGGCCCTCGCAGCTCCTAAAATTATTTCAATGAATGCCCGCTACAAACTCATCCAGTTAAATTATTCACACCACACTTATCTAACACCTGCTATGCTGGCGAGGATCTATCCAACTGCACAGGACGAGTGTCCGAGATGTCACAGTGATTCTGCCGATTTCTTGCATATGGTGTGGGCCTGCCCCCGGGTTATCGAATATTGGACAATCATAACTGAGATATTGAATAAATGTACGGGAAGGAACATGCTTTGGGACATGGCACAGTATTTACTTGGTATAACACGCAGATCCTCCAAAAACAAATCAGCAAACAAAATCCTAGATCTGGCATTGGTACTGGCAAAAAGACGTCTACCCATGACTTGGAAATCCCCCAGTTTACCGCCGCCACCAAGATGGCTAACTGACTTGCGCGTGGAGGTGCTGGCGGAGCAGCAGGCGCTTGCATCACTGTACGCTACATCTGGCCCCTCTGCGGATCCCTCTGATTGGGTGGGGGTTCTTGTGATGATAGAGGGTGAGCTGAACTGACCGGCAGGACGAGGTGATGGGGGCGATCGCGTGCTGATGGGCTACTGGTGTCCCGCCCGCGGCAACCTCCTCTGCCCTACTCACTCATAAATAATAACTAATAATCCATGTCGCTATCACGGGGGATTATCTTCAGCGCTCCCTTTGCGGGCCCCGGCAACGCGCCTACTCAGTCCACTGCAGTTTAACATAGATTATGATAGATGTTTTAAGGTTCGATGTTCTATTGTACTCTGCTTATAGTGTAACATTTGCACAGCATCCAACAGGTTTGTAATTGTTATTCGGTAATTGTTTTTTACTGCTGCAAATACTGCTGCCTTTTACTCCCAGTCCTCTAGGACTGGCTACCTCTATGTGCTGTACTGGATGTTAATATTCAAAATGTGCGGTGGGTTGCTGCAGTTTCTTGGTTTATCTCTTTTTTTTTTTCCGTTGCTTGTCCTCATATACTGCATAGATTGTCTTCTTATTTACAGTAAAATACAATAAAGAAATATGAAAGAAAAAAACTCTGAATTTTTTTTACCATTCATAATGGCAAACCTGCAACAGGTAGCAATTGCAGTCAATATGCGACCACCCTTTACTGAACCTTTATTGGCACATGGCCTAACGGCCCAGGGGGGTCCAGTTACATTTGTTGTTGAGGCTCATCCAGCCTATAGAACAGAAAATTTCCATTTTTGGGTCACATTTCCAGCAGCGAATGGGAACACAAATACATTACATTACTATACACCTGAAAACACACCTGCACAATACAGAGCACATGCATATCTAGAAATACCTCTATCTTATCAAGAACATAATAATTGGTTTTCGATGTCGAGCTCTTTGGGGGGCTAGGACCCTGAACCAAGAGTTGGAACTTCGCCACCACGTCCGATGGCTCCGGGTGCAGAAGTTGCTTCTAATTGTCTATTGTTGGAGCTGTTCGCGCTAAAGATGCTTTGCTGCCCCTCCCGAGGTCTATGCAGACAGAAGTCCCCTGGTCATGGCCATTGGGCAGGGAGGCATGAACCCTGTCTTTCCTAAGACAGGAGTAATTTCCATTGGGGTTGTGCGTCAAAAAATGATGCTAGTCAGGTTAGAGTCCATACTTTGGACTCTAACCTAACTTGCACCATTCTTTGGCGCACAACCCCCAGTCTTCCCTACGCCTCCGCTGCCCGGTTAGAGTAATTTATTTTGACGCTAACCAGGCCACAGTTCCTGCTACCGTCATTCCATAAATATGATGCCCGCCTGGCGCGTTTAATGCGGTAGCCGGCGTTATATTTTTTTACGCAAATCTGCGCTAGTGGAAAAAGTCTTAGGATTGAAACCATAGGTGCAGTAAAAAGGTGTTGATCCTGTTGCACTATGCACCGTATTATTGTAGGAACATTCAGCTAAAGAAAGGAAATCCGACCAGTTACTTTGTGTGGCATTACAGAAACAACGTAAATATTATTGGAGTTCCTGATTCAAGCGTTCAGTTTGACCGTTGCTTTGTGGAGGAAAGGGAGATATCAATGTGCAGTAAAGTACAAAAACCTTTCCAAAAACATGACACATATTGGGGTCCTCAGTCTGAAATAATCACTTGTGGAAGGCGAAAAATATCTCGCAAGAATATATGACTCATTTCTTGAGTGGTAGGTAATTTCTTTAAGGCTGTGAAATGCGCCTTCTTGGTAAAAGAATCAACAGTTACCATGATGACATGATTCCCTGAAGAAGACGGTAATGAAAGGTGAAATCTGTAGACAGAGTGTGCCGTGGAGCAGAGGGAACAGGCAAGGGCATCAGTAATCCTGCTGGCTTTGTTCGAGGTGTCTTGGTTTGGGCACATACAGGACATGATGTTACATAGGATTCGGCATCGTTCTTAAGAGTTGGCCACCAAAATGAACGTAGAAGAAACTCCTGTGTCTTTTTAATTCCACGATGTCCACATACAGGAGAATCATGGCACATCTGTAACGCCTTGGTTTGCACTTTCTTAGTTGGCAAAAAGAGGGTGTCTTGATATTAGAAGTAGTCCTGATCCTTTTGTAGTTGAGGACTACTTTCCATTCTTCTAGTGAAATATACTGGTATTCTGATTTAAGATGGTCAAGAAAAGACTGAGTAACCCCGATTATTCGACAGGATTCGATGATATTTGGAGAGGAAGTGTTAGTACGTTCTAGATAGCGATGGGATAATGCATCAGCTACTAAGTTCTGTGATCACGAATGTAGGTTACAATGAAGTCATATTGGCTAAAAAAGAAGGCCCATCTTACTTGACGGCTGTTTCAACATTGGAAATTCCAGAGATATTGTAAATTACGATGATCAGTTCTTGCTTCAAACGGTTCTTTGGTACCCATTAAGAAATGTCTCCATTCTTGACAGGCAGCCTTGAGAGCAGTAATTCCCGTTCTAACACCGAATAATTGCGTTCAGTTTCCGTAAGTATATGGGATAAGTAAAGAATAGGATATTCTAAATTGTTGTCTTCTTGTTTCTGAAGCAAGACTGCACCAATTGCTCTCTCAGAGGCGTCAGTAACTATTTAAACTTCTTAGTCGTATCCGGGTGTCGTACTATAGGAGCTTGGGTAAAGGCCTGTTTTACATTTTGAAAAGCCCTTTCAGCACTGCCAGCCCAGACAAATCCCTTCTTCAGATTTTCTCCCTTGATGGTCTGGGTGATAAAACTTTGTTGATGGGCAAAGTCTTGTATAAATTATCGATAAAAGTTGGAGAGACCTAAGAAGCATTGGGTTTCTTTGACAGAAGGAGAGGGCCAATCAAGAATGGCTTGTACTTTGTCTGGATCCATAGCTATTCCAGTCTGATTGATGCAGAACCCAAGATACTGTACGCCAGTCTTGTTAAATTCACATCTTTCTGATTTACAGTATAACTGATTCTGTCTGAGTCTTTCAAAAACCTGAAGTACATACTCTGTATGCTGTTCAGATATACAGGAATATACTAGGATGTCGTCCAGATAGATCACCACACTATGATTTAATAAGTCAGAAAACACGGAGTCCATGAATCGTTGAAATATGGAGTGTGCATTGGTTAAACCAAAAGGCATGACATGGTATTCATAATGGCCGAATGGAGTACGAAAGGCTGTTTTCCAATTGTCTTCCCTGACACGTAAGAGGTGATAAACAACCCTCAAATCCAATTTTGTAAACCTATTGGCACCTTGGACGGCTTCCAGAATATCCCTAATAAGGGGTAAGGAATACCAATCCTTAATGGTTATCTTGTTAAGTCTGTGAAAGTCAACACAGGGACGTAGATCTTTCATTTTCTTTGGAACGAAGAAAAGAGGAGCCCCTGCAGGTGATGAAGAGGGGTCGATTAAACCATTCTGTAGATTATCATCTAGGTATTCTTTAAGTACCTTCTTTTCTTTTTCAGTCAACGAATACATCTTACCAAAGGGAACCATTTCTCCCAGAATCAAAGGAATGGTGCAGTCATAGACACGATGAGAAGGTAAAACAGGTGTGCAAGTTTTCTGGAATACATCATAGTATTCTTGGTAACAACTTGATACCCCCTGTATCATGTTGATAGAGCAGTTGGGGCTACATGTATCAAACTCTGGTTTTGTGACACAATTTGCAAGTCGCAAAACGGGATGTAAGTAAGAATCGCAACTCCAGTTTGCGATTCGGTTTGGAGTCGCATTGCAATTTGCGAAATTGCGATTTTGCAAATTGCACAAGAGTGCGGCCCGGACTTGTAATTTGCGACTGTGTTGCAATTTGTGAGAGGGTGCCAAAAAAACCCCACTTCCTGGTTCTGAGTGATGACATCAGAACCAGGAAGTACCCCCATGGAACTGGGAGGAGTCTACCCAGCACATACAGCAGAGGCACACCCAGCTGAGAGGAGCAACTGCAGCCATGGCAGGTCAGACCAAGGAGACACCCACTGCAGGGAGGAAGAAGAAACTGATGTTTTCCGATAAGGAGCTAGAGGTCCTGACTGAGGAGTGCTGCCTGCACCCTGAGGTCCTGTTTGGCAAGGCAGCAATGAGTGTCCCTGACACCCAGAAAAAGAAGATCTGGCTGGACTTTCAGAACAAGATCAATGCGACTGGAGTCAGGCTTCGCATCATCGATGAGGTGCGCAAAAGGGGGTACGATCTAGCTCCAGGACCAAAGAAAGGGTGGAAGAGCGGATGAGGGAGGTGAACTGAACTGGTGGAGGACCATCCACAGTACCACCTCCTACAGCCATTGAGACCAAAGAAAGGGTGGAAGAGCGGATGAGGGAGGTGAACCGAACTGGTGGAGGACCATCCGCAGTACCACCTCCTACAGCCATTGAGAGCATGGTGGAGACCACTCTGGAGCTGGAGGCTGTCGTTGGAATTGGGGACCTGGACAGTTCTGCACCAGGAACATCCAAAAGTAAGCAGCACATATTCCTTATTTACACCAGTCAATACACCATGCACACAACCACAGTACACAAAAGCATGTATCCTCCAAATTTGATACATGCCTATATTGCAACCGACAGAACAATACATTATGGGCAATGTAGTACAGTAGTCCAACTTTTGAGGAATATTTTTTTTGATACACCACACGTATGAGAGGCACTGACAGTGTATCTTATGCACAAAGATACACTGTTCCACAAAGGACTGAGGAGTCCTAATTCTAGGAGCAAGAATCCTCACACACCCAGCTAGGTGTCATGCTTCATCATCGGAAGTGCTCCTCGTCAGACTGGCGCTGCAATGTCTGACGGGCACCCCCGTGAGGGGGGGGCTCTTTGCCGGAGATCTTTACTCGATGATGCCAAGACCCCATTAGTGAGCTTGGAAGAGGGAAAGGAAGAAAGAGAGTAATCAAGGTTAAAATAGCCTCAGGACCCAAAAACTCGGGGTAACTATTTAATTCAACCAAAGAGGGTAAAGACCAAGGTTAAAACAGATGAGGAGAGTGAAATGAATATAATGATCAAAACACTCTCAACCACATATAATGGAGATGGGACGGTATGGAATTACCAGGCCGACCCTGAAACAAGGGGCAACATGTTTCGCGTCTTAGGCGGTCCAAATGGATCCAATGACGCTTCTTCAGGACCAGGTGAAAATCAACTTCTCCTTCTCTAGATTTGAAAAATAGCTCCTATAGGATAAGAGTGTGACTAGTCAGTACTTAAGTCACTTACACTGAGTGTATGTTATTAGAACGTCCTATTCCTAACTGTCGCCCTGAAATTAAAAGAACACAGGTGACAAAGCAATCATAAAATTGCAACATATAGGTATTAAATAACAAATTAAAGTGTCCTATTTAGTGAGAGACACGCTGTGATGGAGCGGGTGATGGCACTCGGGTGCATGAAAATTAATGAAAAATGCTTACCCCCTCATTAAGGGAACGAGCTTCATCGGATAGCGAGGGCCCAATGGCCACGCATACACTTATCTGATCATTAGATAAAACATAGAAAGGTTGTTACTGAGGTAAAACCAGTTACAGAGTCCATACACAACAATACAGTAAAGTTACCCTCTTATCAGAAAATATAATCCCTTGTCATAATTTCATGTAAGACTTTATAAACCCATCAGTAGATTGGGCTATAAATGTCACGTCATTAAAGCAAAACCAATGAGCCAGGTGGATCAGAATAAGGACAGCCATTAATGGTTTTTTAGACAGTCCAATATTACTTATGATGTCCCCCATGAATGCATCAAAACAACAACGTTGAAATCAGACTGAGAAGTTCAGGTCAATAGCAACCCAAAGAGCCGTTACACATTTCTCGGTATTAACTTGGGAAAATGGCCCAAAACGGAAGGCAGTATGACAAGCAAGGTCAGTGTCATGAAAAATAGTAAAAGATATGCAGCCGGAGAGAAACTTACTTGCGTCGCTGTGGTGCCTGGACGGTGCACGTACCCCTGGCCGCGCTTCCAGGAGAATGAAGGGAGTGCGGGGCAAGGCAAAGAAAAAGCCCGTATGCCAGAAGTGACTACGTCCGGCCGACGTGGGTGTTGCTAAGCAACGCTACCAAGTCTAGGTACGCTTCCGTCGCATTGCGAGTCAGCATGGAACAAAGAAGGGACTCTGCTGAACTCTCCCTTACGATCGTAACTAAACGATTGAGAAAGCGAGGAAGGGACTGTTATGGATAACTAGGACACAGAAGGAGGAACAGGGTCATTCCAAGTTAGGATTATGATTACACCATCCAAAAAAAGATATAATAGTAGTCAACTATAAGACTAACCAGGAACTAAACGAAGGGAAAAATGTAATGTGATATAGTGTATATTGGTTGGGACCACCATAATGTTAATATACATGATAGCCCTCAATAAGAGAGCAATAATGTGGGGTGGCACCAAACATTACCACAAGGACCTACTATAAACTAAGAATCGGTTGGTGGAAAACCAAAGTTCTGGATAAAAAATCCACCATGGATCAATCTATCTCTGCGATAGACTAATCCATGGAATGTCGTCATTGAGTCCCTTCACGTGAGTGTTCAATTTGTACACCCAACGTTGTTTGAGTTCGAAAAGGCCCCTCGAGTCTTGAGTCGGGAAAGTCTGCAATATGACCCACCACATATCGTCAGGGCCGTGATTTACCTCAATATAATGTATACTGAGTTTAGTTGTAGTCCGGCCGCATCTGATATTACTGCGATGTTCATTGATTCTCAATTTGACTGCTCTCGTGGTCATGCCCACATAACGTAAATTACATGGGCACGTGATCATATAGACACAATAGCGAGTGTTACAATTGGTATCTTTTAATAAACGCCAAGTGCCTATAGGGTCAAGTTCTAGAGTGTCGATGCGTTTCGTAAGTGTACAAACATTGCAATTGCCACATGGAAAATGGCCTACAACTGGTGGAATGTCCCATAGAGCCCTTTGTCTGGCAGAAGTGACGCCAGGGTCGTGGTCGAGTATGGACCAGCATGTCTCTGATGTTGGTTGTTCTTTTAAAAGCAAAAAGGGGTCTAGGAATCTCTAGTCCTCCACTATGCAAGATGTTCCACCTTTTACTGATCACCTTTTTTATAGTATTGGATAAAGGAGTAAATGTGGATACACAAGTCAACTTATTGTCTGTTGAACGAGAATTTGTCAACAGTAACGCATCACGATTGCAATTTTTAGCTCGTTTATAAGCTGAGTTTACCACATGATCCGGGTAATGGCGCACGTTCAGTTTGCTAGTCAGGTCCTGCGCTTGAGTGTTAAACATTGACAAACTGGAACAATTCCGGTGTAATCGGAGGAACTGCCCGTAAGGGAGATTATTTCGTAATGCGTTAGGGTGGTGGCTCTCATAGAGTAATAGACTATCGCGATCGGTGGTTTTGTGATAAGTTCTTGTCACAAGCTTGCCATTATCAATACTAATCAGTAAATCCAAAAATGGGATCTCAGTGGAGGATACTGAAGTAGTAAACCTCAGAAATGGATCTAGACTGTTAACCCATGTCGTGAAAGCATCGACTACAGAGCAGGGACCTTGCCAGATGATCAAAATATCGTCTATGTACCGGCGCCACAATTTAATGTTATCATGAAAAGGGTTGGTGGGGGGCAATATAAACCGCTTTTCAAAATCGTACATGTGTAGGCAGGCCAAACTCGGGGCAAAAGTGCTTACCATTGACTTGCCACCTGTCTGATGGAAAAGACAGTTTTCAAATAGAATTTTTTTTTCTGTCATGGCAAGAGTGGCGCAATGCATGCTAAAATGGACGGGAGTGGCTGATTCCCAAGTGGAAAAGAGAAGAGCTGATTCAACTACTTTTAAAGTGGCCTCTTGTGGTATATTTGTGTACAATGCCTCCACATCCAGAGTGATGAGTGCATGCACTTGAACCGTAGAGTTAATGTTGTCTATTAGGTTAAGGACATCCTTAGTGTCCTTTAAGTAGGTGGCTGATTCTTGTACCAAAGGTTGGAGGAAATGGTCGCAAAAGGTAGATAATGGTTCAAGAACTGAGCCTATCCCTGATACTATAGGGCGACGGGAAGGGGGAACCTCCCTTTATGGATATTAGGGAGGCAATAGAATTGAGGGACACGGGGATCTTTGGTGTCAAGGAACTCTGCTTCTTTTTGGGTAACCCAAGAATCTGTAGTCTCTCGGTCGCATGTGATTCGAGCATAATAGGAGGAATCCCTGAGAAGACGCAGGCATTCTTGCCTATAGTCTACAGTATTCATTATCACAATTGTGCCACCCTTATCCGCTGGTTTCATCAGAATGCTGGTGTCGGATGCTAGTGTTCTAAGAGCATTCCGTTCCAGGTTGGGTAAGTTCACAAAATTCGATCTGGGTTGTAACATAGAAATATCGTTCATAACTGCTTTCTCGAATGCTAAGACCTCACATGGCAAGGAAGCTGAGGGGGTCATAAATTTGGATGGTTTTCCAAGGCCTGAATCCTCAGGCTGGTTGTCCACAGGTCTGTTGTTGAAAAAGACCTGTAATCTAATCTTTCTGAACAATTGAGAGAGTTCACAATGGAGGCAAAATAAATCCTCAGAAGGGGTGGGAACAAAGCCCAATCCTCTTTTCAGTACCCTACTTTCATGTGGGGAAAGTAGTCTTGAACATAGATTTACTACTAAGTCCGATTTGTCTGCATCTTCCCTTGGCTCCGGGTGACCATCTGTGGCTCCTCTGGTGCCCAATGGACCCTTCTGCCTCTTCCTTTCCTTCTGCCTCTTCCTCTGCCCCGGCCTTGGCCTAAAAAAGGCAGATAAGGTCCCATGGGGCGGGGTTGGTAGAAGGGGAACAGAGGTTGCCATGCTAGTGGCTGGCCATGAGGGTACTGTGGAAAATGGAAGTAAGGTTGGGGCTGGTCGTCATCAGTGCTCCAACCATCAGAAGAGGAGCTATTGCTGAATTTCCGAGATTTTTTGACAAAGGAGGATGAATCATCAGATGAAAGAGATTGAGTGTCAGCAGTGAAGTCTTCCTTGATGTATGGGTAGACCTTCTCCCTGCTGAACTTAGTGATATCTTTCTGTAATTTGGTGATCTTCTGTTGAGTAAGGAATTCCTTTGTTTCATTCAGTTCAGAATTAATTTCAGTCAACCGCCTTTTGAAAGGGGTCATAGAAACAGTGGTTTTGAGTGAACTTTCCATCAAATTGATTTGAATGGTAATGGACTCTACTAGACGTTTGGCAGTATTAATGATAAGAACAAGCCAGTCCCTGGTGCATTTCCAGGCGATCTGGGCCCATTCCTTCCTGAAAGCCAGGTCTTGTAAAAATATCCTTGGCATGTTGGATACCAATAGTCCATTAGGGGCTATGTTGGCTCTCAGGTACTCAGTGATGATTGTTCCATGAAGGACCGTTTTAATAAGGTCTTGTTTGAGTGAGGACAACTTGTCCCACTCTTCCTTTGTGGGACCCGAAGGTCCAGCACCATCATTGACCAGAATAGACGGTGTCTGTAAAATAGCAGACACTATGTCATCGTCAAAGCGAAGTCCCCTGTGTCTCACAGGTCTCCCACAAGTACCCACCGATGACCCTACTGTGCAGGGAGATGAATCAGCCACCATCACCGCAGACGAGGCAGCCAGTGAATCAGCAGGGGAATGCATGACCACACCACTTGTCCACCATGCATGTGATACCACCGAGGAGACAGATGTGGACCCTGAGACAGGCAACCTGACACCGGAGCCATAGATGAGTGTGAGTCAGCCACATAGGTCAGCTGGGTCTGGGGGGAGACGGCGACGTCAAACACAGTCAGCAAGTAAGGAGGATGTCACGGGGAACAATTCCTAGGACTGGAGGCATCCTTACTGAGCAATCACTGCCTGCAAAATAAACATATGCGGGTAATGAACAGACAGACTGCACAGACTGCAACAGACCCTCTCACAGGGTTTTGCCAATGTTGACACACATTTAAACACCATGAACAACAACATGGCAAACCTCACCACCGCCATCAATGACCTGTGCAGGAATAGGGCCCATGCAAGGCGCAGAGAGTGCAACACTGCTGCCCGTATGGACCGGCTGAGTCTGTCGATTGGCCACCTCACAACTACTACTACCTGCCTGTCAAGGTGCACTGTAACGCTACAGGTGGAACTTGGGAATTTTGCCAGTGATGTAAGGAAGAAAAGAACTGAAGTGCTTATATACCAGAAAACAGGAAGTGACACAACAGGAAGAAAGTGTGACACCATCTTTGATTGGGAAAGACCACATAGAAAAGAATAGGAAAAAAGACCAAGTAGAAAAGGAAAAGGAAAAAGGCATGCTGGGAAGAAGAAGACCAAAGAGGAACAAAACGTGCACACCAAGAAAAAAGAAGAAACAAATATGGAAGAAAAAATAAGAAAAAGGAGGAATGAAAAAGGAAAAAGCCCAAGGACGTAAGTATAGGTGAATTTCAGGAACGGTAGCAGGGGCTTCGGCGTGACCCAAAGCACGAAATGTGCCTCCTGGGTCGCACTGTGGAAACAGGATGACAAAACAATGGACAGCGGCAGTGCCAATGTTCCGAAACTTGGACCGCTGGCCTGACTGCAGCTCGAGAAAGAGTCGCCACGGTAGTGCGCTGCGACACAATGACTACTTTGCTTTCCATACTGAACCCTTGAGAAAACGTTTCAGAAAAGGCTAAAAGGTTTTGTAGGGGCCCTGATGATGAGCCTGCTTTCATATCATTAAAAAGTTTCACCATGAATGCATCTTCTTTACAAGCCTTTGATGATGAAGTTAATTCTTTGTTACATTTGGGGCCAGTGGGGTGGGTCTGAGTGTGAGATTGGGTTAAATAATAGACAGGAAGGAAAATACACTTGCTTTTGCTTCCAGGAGTGTGTCCAATGCTAAACACAATTACAACACCATTGATAGAGCGAGGCATTGGCATATGTGTAGGACAACATTCACTTTTCCACATATTTGCCAGATAGGGAATTTTCTCTTCTAACTGATCACAAGCCCTAGGTGCATCTGTTCACTGAAAAGAGTTTTAGTAAAGCTAGCCCAAGACTTGTTAGGTTGCTGTCTAAAATATACGAACTTCACTTCAAAGTAAAATATATTCCTGGTGGAAATAATTCCATAGCAGTTTTTTTGTCAAGGTGTTTTAACTGATGTTACTACGATTCACATTGTAGATGACGTAGAATCTGTAGTGGTGCTGGTTGAGGGTGTGGTGATTTCAATTAATCAATCAATCAGTCAACTTATTGAGATCAACTTGTCAACCGGGAGGGTATCCAGACACTGGCAGGGTGGAAGAGCCAGGTTTTCAGTGTCTTATGGAACTAGTGGAGAGTAGAGGGGGTCCTGAGGTGCAGTGGGAGACAGTTCCAGGCTTTGGCTGGGCGGTAGGAGAAGGAGCGTCCCCCTGTTTTACTGCGTTGGATGCGGGGGTATGGGTCAGGGCAAAAGAGGCGGAGCGGATATGTCTATGACATCTCAGGTGGTGACTGATGTAGGCAGGACTGGAGTTGTGCAAGGCCTTGAACATGTGGGTGAGTAGCTTGAAGTGACATCTCCTGAACCAGGAGCCAGTGGAGTTATTTGAGGTGGGGTGACATGGGTGCGACGAGGGAGATCCAGGACTAGCCTTGCTGTGGTGTATTAGATTGTCTATAGTTTTTTCAACTAGGTGGGCCTCAATACCTTCTGAGAGGTATTTCCATGTACAGTCAACTAGTAATGAGGACTTGTGTGATAGTAAGTCTTGCGTTTTGGGGAAGCCACTTCAAAACCTTAAACAACATGAGCATGATGAAGAAGCGGGAAGTTGGCACTGCTTTGACACGTCATCGTGAGTTTGCTATCCAGGATGATACAAAGATTCCTGGTGTGCTCAGCTGGAGTTGGAATGGGTACCAGTTCTGTGGGCCACCAAGAGGCGTCCAGGGAGAGTTGTGGCAGCCAAAGCTTAAGACTTCTGTCTTATCTGTGCTGAATATGAGTTTGGCCAGGAAAGGGAGCAGGGAGATGGGTCTTAAGTTGTTGAGTTTGTTGGGGTCCGCTAAAGCTCTGAAGGTTTCTTTTGCAGGAGTTTCATTTCTGTGTGCTTCAAGTCTTCTGGGACGGTGGTAGAATCCAGAGAAGTGTTTGGTAGGGTGGAAAATTTGAGGCCGATCCTGGATGCTCCTAAGTTGAAGATGTGGTGGTGGCATGGGTCAAATGTGGCACCGGAGTGCATGGATTTTATGATGGTGATGGTGTCCTGCGTGGTGAGGTGGTTCCAGGTGAGTAGCCTTGGGATGGTTGTGTGTGTGAAGGTATAGCTGCTGAAAAATCATCAGGCTTGAGTTGGGTGTTAAAGTTTCTGTAAATTGTGGCAATTTTGTTGTACTGAGAGGGAGAGCTGTTGCTTATTGCCATTTCAATGTTGTTGAATTCCTTGGCTATGCAGTAGAGCTCCTTACAGTTGTTGGGGTTAGCTTTGAAGCACGATACCAGGGCTTTTTTTTGTCACAAGAGTTGGTGGTGGAATAGGTTGAATACTGATTTGTACGCGGTTCTGTTGGCTGGGTTTTTGATGGTGCAATACCTTCTCTCGGGTTGCCTGCAATGGCACTTGGCTGTCCTAAGTTCCTCCGTGTACCAGCTAGCTTGTTTGGTGGATCTTTTATGTTTCTGGTTCTTGAGGGGGCAACAATATCAGTGCAGTCAGTGATCCAGGCAATGAAGCTTCTGGAGTCCTGGTTCACATTATTCTGGAGTTTGGGTGAGTTGAGGGTGTTGGTCTATTCAGTCTCTGAGGCCTTGTTCCAACTGTAACAGGTGGCGCTGAGTTGCACTGGGGGAATATATGGGGGGTTTGTGATGATGAAGTAGAATGACTGAGTGGATGGTCCATGTTAATCTGGTTGTGTGGCTGTATTTGATGCAGTCACTGGAGGTGAATATGAGGTTGAACATGTGTCTTGTGATGTGTGTGGGATCATGTATTGGTTGTCAGGTTGATGTTGTTCAGGCTGTCGAGGAGGTTGATGTAGTTAGGGCCGGTTATGTCATTGAGGTGGAAGTTGAGGTCATCCAGACACATGTAGTCCTTTGAGAGAATGGCTGGGGGGGGTGATGAAATCCGTGATGGGGTTGCAGAAGGTGGTTGGAGTTCCCGGTAGACTGTATTTGAGGGTTCCCCTAATGGTAGATTTCTTGCCTGTTTGGATAGGGAAGTTGAGGTGTTCCATTGCTGGGATGGTGTTGTCCATGGCAGTGGTACGTGATGGAGTCTATGTGGATAGAGGCTATTCCTTCACCTGATTTGTTGATGTGGTGGGTGATTCTATATCCTGCCACTATGGTGTTGGCAATGTTGGAGGCTGATGCAGGGTTGAGCCAGGTCTCGGTTAGGAAGACGATGTCAGGCATGGGAGTTTCAATAAGGTCCCAGATCTCAGTGGCAGTGAGCGATTGTTGAGGAGGGTGCATGCGAGCTGGTGGTGCGTATTTGGTTCTGCCAGTCAGGTGGGATGGGTGTTAGTGAGAGACGTGGGGGCATGCTTGTTGGGGCAGGTGAAGTGGCAGAGGGTGCAGGTGAAAGGTCCTACTGTGACGTTTGGTGTGGCATGGTGGCAGTGTTCATGGCAGCATCCAGCGTCAAGGGCGCCATGCACAGTAGAAGTGTAGCTGTGAATGGTTGCTGGACTAGGGTTCCTGATGCTGGGCGCGGTCCAGGCATGGATGGGCGAAGATGGGCTAGCCTTTAGCGCGGTTATGCTGAGCCACCATTAAGTAAATCCCGGGAGGTGGGCGGGGCACTAGGAGATGTGTGTGAGGCTGCTGATAAGGTGGGAAGGAGGAGAGCAGAAAGGGGCTGGAAAAGGGAAAAAGAGGCAGCAGCGAAAGCAGACTAAAATAGTTCGAAGAGAGCAGGAAAAAACAGAGGGCAAAAAAATAATGAAGGTGAATAAGGTGAGAACGAACCAATAAGGAAAAGACTGAAGTGGAGAGCAAGAAAAATGGGCAGGAGCATCAGCAAAATAGGCGGGAAAGAGAGCATGAAGACGCTTGAGAAGAAAGTGGCGCAGAAGAAGGAAGAGGAAAATTAAGCAGCAGAGAAGAGATGGTCTGAAAGAATGCAGATCCTGGAGCTGGCCAAAGGCCAACAGAGGTAGGTGTAGAGCTGGGCATCCATTAAGTAGGTCCTGGAGGATGGGAGGAGGGGCACTAGTAAGCAGTGGGTAGGTTGACAAAAAGGCAGGAAGGAGAGAGGGAGGCGAGGGGAGGAAGTAGTGGGAGAAAGGAGCTGAAAAAGAGCAATAAAAGGGCAGCAGCAAAAGCAGACTAAAAAGTCCCAAAGAGGACAAAAAAAGCAAAAAATAATGAAGGAATAAGGTGAGAATGAAGGGAAAAGACTGAAGTGGAGAGTAAGAAAAACAGGTGGGTAATGGGCGAATGCAGCAGCAAAAAAGGCGGGAAAGAGAGCAGGAGCAGCAAAAAAGGTGGGAAAGAGAGCAGAAAGAAGCTTGAGAAGAGAGTGGCACAGAAGCAGGAAGAGGAAGAAGAATGCAGCACAGGAGAGAGGGCCTGCAAGAACGCGGATCCTGGAGCTAGCTGAGGGTCAACCATGGTAGGTGAAGAGCTGGGCCTGGGCCAGAAATGTTTTTGCTCTTAAGGAACATTGTTGCCAGAACTGTAGCTTTCAAGCTTTGTTGAGGCAATTTATTGCTGGAGGGTGGTTTAGACAGAATAGCTTGGACAAAGAAGTTAAGCCATTTTGCAAAGTCAAGGATGAGCTACCCATTGAGGATACACTAATCTTGAGGGGAAACCTCCAGCAATGCTCATTTGATAGAATCTGCACATCATGGATATGTGGGTCAGACTGGCATAAAAAAAGACTGCATGAGTTTTATTGGTGGCCTGGCATGGATGCAGAGGTTGACATATGTGTTGCTGGTTGATCAATGTGTAGGCAAGCAGACAATTCTCAACATACGTTTTGCATTCTGTTAACACCAGTTGAGTTTTACAAGCTGTCTTGGGAGGAATTGGGTCTAGACTTCAGTGGACTCTTGCAGGGGAGTTGTAGGTATGCAGTTGTTCCCGCTGAATATCACTCTAAATGGATGGAATGCAAATTCCTCCAGGAACCTAATACAGATGCAATCATTGTATTTTTGAGATCACTATTTAAAAGAGAAGGTATTCCTAGGTATTTAGTGGTAATAATGTAATGGTGGGTAATTCAGATCTCATATCATGCAGACATTTTAACAGGTTTTGCCTTTAAGCATCTAACTATGGCATTGTATAGCCTCAGGGTAATGGCATGGTGGAACGGGTTAACAGAGTGTTGAAAGTTATCATACGGTTGGCAATAGCTTCAGGAGCCAAAGCTGACTTGGTGTCTAAAAGGATTTAAAGTTATCATAACACTCCCCACTCCACCACTTGTGTGTCCCTTTTGTATTGTTTTGGAGTGGAAATTCTTCAAATTAATTGGTCCCTAGTTGGGTGTTGGAAAAGACCTGTGTAAATAAAAGATGCCTGATATGAAGGAGGTATACCGGAGAGAGGCTGATGCCTTGGTCAAGTCTAAGCTGCGGTATAATGACCTAGAGATGGTGTAGGACATTAGTTTTCAGGTAGGAGACTCATTGATAATCAAGGGGCCTCTGGGTGTAAGTAAGTACATTCTAGTTTTACCCATGTGCTTGTGTGATTTGAGTCTCTAAATATGCTATTATGGTGTAGAATGAAAAGCAGTGGAACAATAGATCGCTGGCCAAGCTCAGAGATGCTGGGCATGAAGAACATGTTCCTGCATCATCCTGCGTCAGATTCGAATATTTGGTGGATGGATGTTGATAGTCAGGTTAACAATTCTTCAGTGGCACATGCTGTCAGTTGTGGGGGGTCAGGTGATCCTCCTGTGTTGCCTGCTACAGTGGGTTCTTTAGGGTGAGGCACTTGACATGGGAGTTTAAATCTGCGGGCTACGTTTTACTGATGATCATCAAAACAGAAAAAATAAATCATGAAGAAACAAGGTACGAGGCTGACTTTGTACATATGAGTAGTATATCGTACTGACAGGGGTAGATTATATGTGAATGATATATGAACGGCAGATACAAAATTTATAGAGAGTAGAGATAGTTGGGAAAGGAAATAGGAGGCAAAAAGGTGAAATATAAGGAAGAAGGGAGAGATGCTCTTCCAGGTATCATTGTAGTTTGAGGATGTCCAAAATAGGTCAGTGGGTTTTGCCTGTTTGGAGCTAGAAATCCAAACTGTTCTACAGGTACATGGAAGAGGGAACAGTAAAGTTATAATGTATTATATTGTATGCACTTCTCAGAGAATATAACCAGGCCCATCATGCATGATGTGAGAAAAGGCCATGTTTCTTCTATCCTGGAGGATGGTTTTGATGCCTATTTGAGCAATAAATGTAGTAGCTGGGGATCTCATTTGCTGGTAAAGAGGAGTGGGACAATTGTGGAGGGGCCTAAAATCACCACTGTAACATTTAAATGTATAGTTGCATTGAAGGTGTACTCCAATTGATCCCAGAAGGAGTGAATAAGGTTACTTTGGAAGATAAGGTGTTCAAAGTATTCTATTGAATCTTTACAATGCCAGCAAGTATTGGAGTCAATCAATTCTAGTTTGAGCAACCTCCCTGGAGTCCAAAATGCTCTAAGATAGCCTACAATTTACATTTAGAAATTAAAGGGATATTTTATAACTAGTGATATCTTCCCGGATTTTGTCCCATATTTCTGTGAAGCAGAGGGAATGTTTTTTCAATATGATTAGTATCAGGCTCCTGTAGTTGGCAATGTGGCCATTGTCAGAAATCAAGAGAAATCAAGAGAAGGAATTTTACACAGTCAGGCGGAGGTATTTTGCCCAATTTTCAAAGTGCCACCCTAATTTTTTTTAAATGATAGATATCTGTAGAGGGGATTTTGTATATCTCAGACATTATGGCAAAAGAGAGTGGGGAGTCAGGGAAACCTAGGCATTTGATGAGTAGAATGCCTGAATGGCAAAATGGGTACTAGAATTGGGCAATGACATTGGATAAGTGAAGTGGATATAATGCTGTCAACAGACTAAGGATATTTCCCCCAGAGGAACATTTAGTGTAATACAGCTAAAATATATACATAGACCAATTTACCTGCGGCTAGGATGCTAGTTGTAGACTCTACATGCTAGAGATGTAGAACAACAAATGCACATTTCTTGCACATGACCTGGCAGTGTCCACAGATATATGGTTACTGGCGGCAATCAAGACTATGCTCTCTGCCGAGCTTGTCACCTCCACCATGATGACACAGCTAGGATCTGTAAAAGATGTCCTGAAGTCATCCTGTAAACTTTCTGCCATTGCCATTGTCATGGCTAAGTTCAGGGTTGATATCAACTGGAAGACGAGAGGGGTCCTGGGCTTAGAGATTCTACCACAGACTATGAGCAATCCGCAGTAAATCATGCTTACTGCCATGCCGACTGCCGCCAACATAACACCACTGCGACGGATAACCGCCAAGCATATTATGACACACACATACCAATCTTTCACTATACAGCCACACACACAAGTCCGCCAGCCTAAAGGTCAGTGATAAACTGGTGGTAGCAAAACCCATAGTGTTACGCCAATGGAACTACGCCCACAGCATTATGACACACGAATCACCGCAGCAGACATTCAATGGTGGTAAACCATTGGCGGTACATAGCACCACGCTCAAAATACACACACACATACAAAACAGCACCAAATTAAACAATAGGTTAGACATAGAGTTGACTTATAAGTTACTCAAGTGCAGTGAAAATGGCTGTGAAATAACGTGTCCATTATTTCATGCAGGCTGCAATGGCAGTCTTGTGTAAGGGTTTGTCTGAGCGCCCTATGGGTGGCAAAAGAAATGCTGCAGCCCATATAGATCTCCTGCAACCCCAATGCCCTGGGTACCTAGGTACCGTATACTAGAGACTTATAAGGGGGGTCCAGTGTGCCAATTGAAATTGGTAAATTAAGTCACTGGCCTACAGTGACAAATTTAAAAGCAGAGAGAGCAGAAGCACTGAGGTTCTGACAGTTGCACACACAACAACATCCACTGCCTCCACTGTCTCCCCCTCCTCCTCCTCCCTCACAGTCACATCTGCACTCAAACCTGCACGCACTGCACCACCACCATCACCACATCATGCAGCACACACACCTCACTTGCATACACCTACACAATATCCATCCATGTGTCCTTTTTGTCCTCTCCCACCCTGTCTGTCCCCCCTCACAAACGCTCGTACTCAGACACCTAGCAGCCAGCCACCTCACACACGCACACCCCTATGTTACGCAGCGGCTGTAACAGCCCCTCCCAGCAGGTGGATAGTGGGAACTGTTGCAGCCCCAGGACCTCCTCACGCTTCAGCGCTGTGCCCTCTGCCCCTGCCCACACCTCAAGAGAGCGCCTCCAGGCCTGTACTGGCGGAGGATCTGGTGATTTCCACATGCGGGTACCTAATCGCTTTGCCACAATGAGCCCTAAGTCCGTAAAGCACACCTCCGCTCAGCGCTGTTTGCCTCTGGGGAATAGTCCCAGAATGCATGCCTCCCATGTGAAGGGTATTCATTGTGCTATGCAGTCAGATAAATTGTCAATTACCACCCTCCAGTAGGAGCCCAACCTAGGACAGGACCATACCATGTGTAACAAGTCTGCTCCAATCTTTCAGCATCGGCGACAGGCAGCGTCTCCGCAGTAGAAGTATCTGTTCACACGGGCTGGCGTAAGGTAGGCTTTGTGCACTATATAGTACTGAATTAAGCAGAATCGAGAATTGCGGGGTACGTTAAGTGGCCTGAAAGAGCAGACCTCCATTGCGCTACTGCAATCGAATCGCCAGTGTCCGCTTCCCATGGCGCGTGTAGCGTTTCGTTCTCAAGGGCGGTCTGGGCTCTCAGGGCATCTGCTAGCCAGCTAATCAAATAAAGACCCTGACCCACCACCTGCAGATACTGAATCAGTAAGTGAGTAGGAGGAGCCACCGAGATGTCTCCCCACCCGGACCCCAGAGCCCTCACCAAGGAGCAGTATAATAGAAACTGTCCAGGTGGCAATCCCATCTCCTGGAGCCTGTCAAAAGGAAGCAACTGGGTTTCTTTATAAAGATCACCCAGTGTGTACAACTCTTTTTCGTGCCATGTGCGTAACTCAGAGTCTGACGTGACTCCGGGGCCCCTTGGCGTGCCCGATAGCGCCAGAGCCGGCGCAAAGGGGATCACCGATTCTGTGAGGTGGAGTGATCTGCGGAAACACCTGTGGGCCACTCTAAGAAACAGTTTCCGCTGGGTCTGCGCATGCGTGAGTGGGTGAAATAAGTGCTGTATCTGCTGGAGCCGCCATGGTCCTCTCTCCGACGCTGTGTCCACGAGTTGAGCGCCCGCTAGCTACTTGGATATGCACTGAAGCTGGGCCGCCAGGTAATAGTGTTCCAGATTAGGGATGGCTAGTTCGCCCTTGTCAGGTGGTAGGTACAGCTTTTTCAGGGCAACTCTACAAAGCCGCCATTCCAGATGAATTCCCTCAGTCCCATCTCCAGTGTCCTGAAAAAGCCGGGGGGGAACGTAGTGCGGGAGGTTAGAAAAAAAATACAAGAGTCGTGGCAGAACCACCATTTTTAGGAGTGCTATCCTGCCTGCTACTGACAGCGATAATGTCCTCCAAAACACCATTTGAGACTTGACTGAGGACACCGCTCTTGCTAGGTTGCCCTCAAATATATCTTCCTCACGGTGGTAGACTCAGATACCAAAATATCTGAACATGGATGGTTGCCACGGAACAGGGCTCCCAGTCAGATTAAGTCCTGGATCTGAAAGTCCCGGGTCCTGGGTCAAAGGGAAAGAGGCACAACTTGGACCAATTGATCCTGAGGCCGGATATCGATGCAAAATGTTGTAGAAGCGAGCCAGCCCCAGGTGGGATTTGAGTGACATCTCTAAAGTATAGAAGGAGGTCGTCAGCATACAGCGACACTATGTGTAGACCATCCCCTAGAGGGATTCCCCAGTTACTCCCTTCTCTGCGCAAGGCCGCCGCTAGAGGTTCCATAGCGAGTGAGAATAACACCGGTCAGAAAGGGCACCCCTGTCTCGTACCCCTGCGCACCCGGATCGGCTCCGATATCTCGGATCTCAGCCTCACCCGGACTAGCGGTCTGGTGTATAGTAGTTTAACTAGACGAGTAAAGGTTGGACCCATACCAAACTGATGTAACACTTTGAACAAGTAGGGCCACTCCAGGGAGTCGAATGCCTTTTCCAGATACAGGACAAGGCAGCCCGCTCGCGGACAATCACGCCTCGCATATTGCATGACCCGGAATAACCTTCTGATATTGTGGGAGGTGTCTCTGGCCGGTACGAACCCGGTTTGGTCGTGATGTATTAGACCAGGCACGCTTGGCGCAAGGCGCGTCGCAAGTACTTTGGCTAATATTTTATAATCGGTGTTCAGCATTGTCAAGGGTCTTTACAAGCCCAGATCCACCGGATCCCTCCCAGGCTTGGGAAGGGAGACCAGCGGCACCCTCCAGTTCAGCCGCCTCATATACACGAAGCAGCCTGGGTGCCAGTTGTATCGCGAAGGCCTTGTAGAAGTCAACTGGCAACCCGTCCG
Source organism: Pleurodeles waltl (assembly GCF_031143425.1). NCBI lineage: Eukaryota > Metazoa > Chordata > Amphibia > Caudata > Salamandridae > Pleurodeles > Pleurodeles waltl. The sequence continues at coordinate 7,650,129 of NC_090438.1, read as the reverse complement.
GGGCCGGCGTTTTGCTGGATGCAAGTTCACAGATACTAGATCTGATCTCTTCAAGGTCGAGAGGTGTTTCAAGTGCCTCAATCTGGTCATCCTCTAAGTGTGGGAGCTCCACTCTGGCACGGAATTGAGTGCTGGAATCACCCCCAGGAGACGCCCTTGAAGCGTAGAGTGCCTCATAATGTCTTGTGAATTCGGCTTGTATCTCCCCAGGTGTGTGTATCAGTTCCCCTGTGTGTGAGTGAATTTCCACTATCGGTTTCCTCTCACAATCCCAACGGATCAGCTAGGCCAGGAGCTTGCCCGCTTTGTCGGCCGATGCATGGGTGTAGGAGGCTGGCCTGGCTTGTAGTGAGTACCAAGGGGTACTTACACCTTGCACCAGGCCCAGGTATCCCTTATTAGTGTATAGGGTGTCTAGCAGCTTAGGCTGATAGATAATGGTAGCTTAGCAGAGCAGCTTAGGCTGAACTAGGAGACGATTGAAGCTCGTACAGTACCACAAGTGTCATATGCACAATATCATAAGAAAACACAATACACAGATATACTAAAAATAAAGGTACTTTGGGGGTCATTCTGACCCCCGCGGGCGGCGGTTGCCGCCCGCGTGGAGGGAGCCGCCATATGGCCGCTCCGCGGGGTCGAAAGACCGCGGAGGCCATTCTGGATTTCCCGCTGGGCTGGCGGGCGACCGCCAGAAGGCCGCCCGCCAGCCCAGCGGGAAACCCCTCCCCACGAGGAAGCCGGCTTCGAATGGAGCCGGCGGAGTGGGTATGTGCGACGGGTGCAGTGGCACCCGTCGCGTATTTCAGTGTCTGCATTGCAGACACTGAAATACAAAGTGGGGCCCCCAGGGGCCCCAAAACACCCCATACCGCCATCCTGTTCCTGGCGGGCGAACCGCCAGGAACAGGATGGCGGTATGGGGTGTCAGAATCCCCCATGGCGGCGCAGCAAGCTGCGCCGCCATGTGGGATTCCCAGGGCAGCGGAAAACCGGCGGTCAGAATGCCCTGCGGGGCACCGCCAGCCTGTTGGCGGTGCTCCCGCATCCCCGGCCCCGGCGGTCCTTGACCGCCGGGGTTGGAATCACCCCCTTTATTTTTATGACAATATGCCAAAAGTATCTCAGTGAGTACCCTCAGTATGAGGATAGCAAATATACACAAGATATATGTACACAATACCAAAAATATGCAGTATAGTCTTAGAAAACAGTGCAAACAATGTATAGTTACAATAGGATGCAATGGGAGCACATAGGGATAGGGGCAACACAAACCATACACTCCAAAAGTGGAATGCGAACCACGAATGGACCCCAAACTTAAGTGACCTTGTAGAGGGTCGCTGGGACTGTAAGAAAACAGTGAGGGTTAGAAAAATAGCCCACCCCAAGACCCTGAAAAGTAGGTGTAAAGTGCACCTAAGTTCCCCAGAGAGCACAGAAGTCGTGATAGGGGAGTCACACTCAAGTCGGGAGTGGGCAAATGCCCAGGAAATGCCAGCTGAGGTTGCAAAGGAGCTGCCACCGGATGGTAGAAGCTGTGGATTCTGCAAGAACGAAGAGGACTAGGAACTTCCCCTTTGGAGGATGGATGTCCCACGTCGTGAAGAAGCTTGCAGAGGTGTTCCCACGCCAAAAGACCGCAAACAAGCCTTGCTAGCTGCAAGGCTTGCGTGTAGGGTTTTTGGATGCTGCTGTGGCCCAGGAGGGACCAGGATGTCGCTAATTGCGTGAGGAGACAGAGGGGGCGTCCAGCAAGACAAAGAGCCCACTCAGAAGCAAGCAGCCCCTGCAGAAGTGCCGGAACAGGCACTACGAAGAAGAGTGAACCGGAGCCCACCCAAAGTCACACAAGAAGGTCCCAAGACGCCGGAGGACAACTCAATAGGTCGTGCACTGCAGGTTAGAGTGGGACTATTAGAAAATAGTGAGGGTTAGAAAAATAGCCCACCCCAAGACCCTGAAAAGTGAGTGCAAAGTGCACTAAAGTTCCCCAGAGGACATAGAAGTCGTGATAGGGGAATTCTGCAGGAAAGACACAAACCAGCAATGCAACAACAATGGATTTCCAGTCGAGGGTACCTGTGGAACATGGGGACCAAGTCCAAAAGTCACAAGCAAGTCGGAGATGGGCAGATGCCCAGGAAATGCCAGCTGTGGGTGCAAAGAAGCTGCTACTGGACAGTAAAAGCTGAGGATTCTGCAGGAACGACAAGGGCTAGAGACTTCCCCTTTGGAGGATGGATCCCCCAAGCCGTGGAGAGTCGTGCAGAAGTGTTTTCCCACCGAAAGACCGGCAACAAGCCTTACTAGCTGCAAATCGTTTGGTTAGGGTTTTTGGATGCTGCTGTGGCCCAGGAGGGACCAGGATGTCGCCAATTGCGTCTGGGAACAGAGGGGGCATCGAGCAAGATAAGGAGCCCTCTCAGAAGCAGGCACCACCCGCAGAAGTGCCGGAACAGGCACTATGAAGAAGAGTGAAATGGTGCTCACCCGAAGTTGCACAAAGGAGTCCCACGCCGCCGGAGGACAACTTAGGAAGTCGTGCAATGCAGGTTAGAGTGCAGTGGACCGAGGCTTGGCTGTGCACAAAGGATTTCCGCCGGAAGTGCACAGAGGCAGGAGTAGCTGCAAAAGTCGCGGTTCCCAGCAATACAGTCTGGCGTGGGGAGGCAAGGACTTACCTCCACCAAACTTGGACTGAAGAGTCACTGGACTCTGGGAGTCACTTGGACAGAGTTGCTGGATTCAAGGGACCTCGCTCGTCGTGCTGAGAGGAGACCCAGAGTGCCGGTAATGCAGTTCTTTGGTGCCTGCGGTTGCAGGGGGACGATTCCGTCGGCCCACGGGAGATTTCTTCGGAGCTTCCAGTGCAGGGAGTATGCAGACTACCCCCACAGCATGCACCACCAGGAAAACAGTCGAGAAGGCGGCAGGATCAGCGTTACAGAGTTGCAGTAGTCGTCTTCGCTACTTTGTTGCAGTTTTGCAGGCTTCCAGCGCGGTCAGCAGTCGATTCCTTGGAAGAAGGTGAAGAGAGAGATGCAGAGGAACTCTGATGAGCTCTTGCATTCGTTATCTGAGGAATTCCCCAAAGCAGAGACCCTAAATAGCCAGAAAAGAGGGTTTGGCTACTTAGGAGAGAGGATAGGCTAGCAATACCTGGAGGAGCCTATCAGAAGGAGTCTCTGACGTCACCTGCTGGCCATGGCCACTCAGAACAGTCCAGTGTGCTAGCAGCACCTCTGTTTCCAAGATGGCAGAGGTCTTGAGCACACTGGAGGAGCTCTGGGCACCTCCCAGGGGAGGTGCAGGTCAGGGGAGTGGTCACTCCCCTTTCCATTGTCCAGTTTCGTGCCAGAGCAGGGCTGAGGGGTCCCTGAACCAGTGTAGACTGGCTTATGCAGAAATGGGCACCATTTATGCCCATGAAAGCATTTCCAGAGGCTGGGGGAGGCTACTCCTCCCCTGCCTTAACACCTTTTTCCAAAGGGTGAGGGTGTAACACCCTCTCTTTGAGGAAGTCCTTTGTTCTGCCATCCTGGGGCAAGCCTGGCTGGACCCCAGGAGGGCAGAAACCTGTCTGAGGGGTTGGCAGCAGCTGCAGTGAAACCCCTGAAAAGGCAGTTTGGCAGTACCAGGGTCTGTGCTACAGACCAGTGGGATCATGGGATTGTGCCAACTATGCCAGGATGGCATAGAGGGGGCAATTCCATGATCATAGACATGTTACATGGCCATATTCAGAGTTACCATTGTGAAGCTACACATAGGTAGTGACCTATGTGTAGTGCACGCGTGTAATGGTGTCCCCGCACTCACAAAGTCCGGGGAATTTGCCCTGAACGATGTGGGAGCACCTTGGCTAGTGCCAGGGTGCCCACACACTAAGGGGGTCATTCTGACCCTGGCGGTCAGTGTTAAAGCGGCGGCCAACCCGCCAACAGGCTGGCGGTCAAAAAAATGGAATTCTGTCCCTGGCGGGAACCGCCAACACAGCCCGCCACTTTAACACTCCGACCGCCACGGCTGCACAAACAAACAGCGCGGCGGTCACCGCCAACAGGCAGGCGGCAGACAATGTACCGCCCACCCTATCACGACTCACCAATCCGCCACCTTTTCCGGGGCGGGAGCCCCGCCGATAAAACCACGGCAGAAACAGACATTTCCAATGGAAAACGCTCACCTCGACACACTCCACGCGGAATCGGGACAGCATGGAACCGGAACTCCACATCCTCCCAGCCATTGCCTTCCTGCTCTTCTTCCAGGATCACGAACGTTGCTGCAGACGACAACGGTGAGTACTGCACCTACGACACAGGGGAGGGGGGAGGAGGAAAGGTTACGGGCACACACATACGCGACACACCCACCCCCACCCTCACCCCCACCGAAATACCTACACACCAATGCAGATTAAAAAGTCAGACTGACACCCCAAACCCCCAAAACAAAAATGCAAAGACAAAAGGCAATGATTGTAAAAATAGAACTATATTATAGCAATAATTAAGTATAGCGAACTTAGCAATATATAAAGAATGATTACACATCTAGAACTATATATATACAAGTAGCAAAAGTCCGGCACAGTTTTGCAAAGTTCAAATGTCCGTGGGCCAATGTGCAGCAACACATGGGCAAAGCCCACACACGAGATCGAGTCCATTGGAGAGAACACTGCTGGGGCATCACAAAAATAAAATACTGGCACCTCAGGGGGAAGGGAAGGGGGGGCACCTCAGCCACATGAGTCCACGACGCCAGATCCACGAAGGGCCTCCATGCCCAGCCACAGTCTCTCAAGTCTCTACAGTGGGTGGATTGCCCACTGTGCCATCCTGGGGAGTGCAAAGCCACAGTCTCTCAAGTCTCTACAGTGGGTGGATTGCCCACTGTGCCATCCTAGGGAGTGCAAAGCCACAGTCCATCAGGTGGATTACAGAGTCCACTGGTCATGGAGGAGGCATGGTGGGCAGAGTGCCTCGTGAAGCCCTGCCCGACACAGAACCGGGCCTGCCAATGGGCCAGCGGTGCTTGACAGGAGGGCCCAGTGGAGCGGTGCTTGACAGGAGGGCCCAGCGGAGCGGTGCTTGACAGGAGGGCCCAGTGGAGCGGTGCTTGAGATGAGGGCCCAGCGGAGCGGTGCTTGACAGGAGGGCCCAGCGGAGCGGTGCTTGACAGGACGGCCCAGCGGAGCGGTGCTTGAGATGAGGGCCCAGCAGAGCGGTGCTTGAGATGAGGGCCCAGCGGAGCGGTGCTTGACAGGAGGGCCCAGCGGAGCAGTGCTTGAGATGAGGGCCCAGCGGAGCGGTGCTTGACAGGAGGGCCCAGCGGAGCGGTGCTTGACAGGAGGGCCCAGCGGAGCGGTGCTTGATATGAGGGCCCAGCGGAGCGGTGCTTGACAGGAGGGCCCAGCGGAGCGGTGCTTGTCTTTGCGGGCCCCTGTTCAGCGGTGCTCCTCACGGCGGGCCCTGTTCAGCGGTGCTTCTCACGGCGGGGCCCTGTTCAGCGGTGCCTGTCTTGGCAGGGCCCTGTTCAGCGGTGCTCCTCACGGCGGGCCCCTGTTCAGCGGTGCTTCTCACGGCGGGGGCCCTGTTCAGCGGTGCCTGTCTTGGCGGGGCCCTGTTCAGCGGTGCTCCTCACAGCGGGCCCCTGTTCAGCGGTGCTCCTCACGGCGGGCCATGTTCAGCGGTGCTCCTCACGGCGGGCTCTGTTCAGCGGTGCTTCTCACGGCGGGCCCTGTTCAGCGGTGCTTGTCTTGTGTTTCGAGTGAACCACACCTGGCCAATACTTCCCGCTCAGTCAGCATCGGACCTTTCCGTTGCGGGCCCTCCTGTGATGGAGTCCTGGGGCCCTGGGTCTCCTCCGATACCCCTGGAATGGGGCTGGTGGGGCCCTCATGGCCAGGTCAGCTGCTCCCTGCCTTTTGCGCTTTGCTGCCCTTGCCCTTGCTTGACAGGAGGGCCCAGCGGAGCGGTGCTTGACAGGAGGGCCCAGCGGAGCGGTGCTTGACAGGACGGCCCAGCGGAGCGGTGCTTGAGATGAGGGCCCAGCAGAGCGGTGCTTGAGATGAGGGCCCAGCGGAGCGGTGCTTGACAGGAGGGCCCAGCGGAGCAGTGCTTGAGATGAGGGCCCAGCGGAGCGGTGCTTGACAGGAGGGCCCAGCGGAGCGGTGCTTGACAGGAGGGCCCAGCGGAGCGGTGCTTGAGATGAGGGCCCAGCGGAGCGGTGCTTGACAGGAGGGCCCAGCGGAGCGGTGCTTGTCTTTACGGGCCCCTGTTCAGCGGTGCTCCTCACGGCGGGCCCTGTTCAGCGGTGCTTCTCACGGCGGGGCCCTGTTCAGCGGTGCCTGTCTTGGCAGGGCCCTGTTCAGCGGTGCTCCTCACGGCGGGCCCCTGTTCAGCGGTGCTTCTCACGGCGGGGCCCTGTTCAGCGGTGCTCCTCGCGGCGGGCCCTGTTCAGCGGTGCTCCTCACGGCGGGCCCTGTTCAGCGGTGCTTCTCACGGCGGGGCCCTGTTCAGTGGTGCCTGTCTTGGCGGGGCCCTGTTCAGCGGTGCTCCTCACGGCGGGCCCCTGGTCAGCGGTGCTTCTCACGGCGGGGGCCCTGTTCAGCGGTGCCTGTCTTGGCGGGGCCCTGTTCAGCGGTGCTCCTCACAGCGGGCCCCTGTTCAGCGGTGCTCCTCACGGCGGGCCCTGTTCAGCGGTGATCCTCACGGCGGGCTCTGTTCAGCGGTGCTTCTCACGGCGGGCCCTGTTCAGCGGTGCTTGTCTTGTGTTTCGAGTGAACCACACCTGGCCAATACTTCCCGCTCAGTCAGCATCGGACCTTTCCGTTGCGGGGCCCTCCTGTGATGGAGTCCTGGGGCCCTGGGTCTCCTCCGATACCCCTGGAATGGGGCTGGTGGGGCCCTCATGGCCAGGTCAGCTGCTCCCTGCCTTTTGCGCTTTGCTGCCCTTGCCCTCCTTGGCAGACTCTCCGTGGCCCTTGGCTCCCTTACCCGATGTGGCAGGTGACGGTGCAAGGCTACCCTCCTTGGGGGCAGGCGTATCAGGCCTGTCGCGCCTGCCCTTCAGTTTTTTGCTCCTCTTCCCAGGGGGGGGGGTGGCTGTGCCTTTACTGCTGGCCGATGTCCCTGCCCAAGGAAAGGGCGGACTCCAAAAAACAGGCACGACGTTCTTGGGAGTTGCTGGGCTGGTGGTGGCTGAGGTGTTTTTGGAACTCTTACGAGATGGAGGGGGTGGGTCAGGTGAGGAAAAGAGGTCCAGTTTAGAGAGGAATAGTTTTTTAGGAGCAATGGGAAGGGTAGCTGGAGTGGGTATGGGAGTGGAGGAAGAGGATGTAGTTGTAGGAGAGTCAAGTTTGGTGTCTTTGGGTGCAGGTGCTTGGGCTGGAGGCTGACGTGAGGTGGATGGCTGTTGGTTGGGTGCCTGCCTGCGTTTGTGTGGTTTGGAAGCGGGGGTGACAGACACACTGGGAGAGGACACAGGGGACGTGTACATGGCAGTGGGGGTGGTGACTGCACGTGTGCGGACTGGTCTGGAGGGTGTGCTGGTGATGGGTGTACTGGCTGATGGTGGTGTGCATGCAGGTGTGAGTATAGACGTCACAGGGAGGGAGGAGGGAGACGAGGAGGTGGGGGACACAGAGGAGGTAGTGGCTGTTGGCATGTCTGCATCTTTATGTTGCTTGGGTGAATGCTTGTGTGTTCTGTGGTGCTTATGTCTGGATGAGCTTCCCTTGGGTGTTGAGGTGTGTGCAGGCTGGTCTGTAGGTGTGGATGGGATAGGCAGAGGAACAGGGGAGTGGGACTGGGTGGAGGGAGTTAGAAGAGGGAGGCTGGAGACAGGGACAATCGCTGCTGTCAGTGCTGAGGCCAGAGCGTTGAACGATCGCTGCTGGGCAGCCTGACCCGAATGAAGGCCCTCCAGGTATGCATTGCTTTGATGCACCTCCCTCTCCACACCCTGGATGGCATTCAAAAGGGTAGACTGCCCAACAATGATGGTCCTCAGGAGGTCAATGACCTCCTCACTGAGGGCAGCAGGGGTGACTGGGGCAGGGCCTGAGGTGCCTGGGGCGAAGAAGATGGCCGCCTTCCTGGCCGTGCGGGCACGGGCCGAAGGACGAGGGGCTGCTGGGAGGGCGGAGCTGGTGCGCTGGGTGGCGGCTGTACCTGTAGTATCGGTGGGCATGGATGTTGCCGCCACCGCAAGGGAGCTCCCATCCGAGGACGTGTCGGTGTCACTGACGTCTGCACGGGTCCCCGTGGTGGAGCCCCCCTCGCCCTCCGTCTCACTGGTCATGTCGTAGTTCGTTGCATGGCCCTCCGGGGCCATGTGAGATGCAGCTCCCTCTTGCGCCGATGCCACTTCTCCTCCGCCTGATGATGCTAATGCACACATTCACAGAAAAACTAAGAAAACGGGGGGGGTGGAAAAATAAAGACAAGTTGAGTGCATGCATTGGGGACACCGTTGGCGGAGAGGACAGACACAGAAGCCCCCTGCACTACGTTGCGCACTTGGGGTACACTACTCATTCACTGGGACATGCCCTACAAGCCTATGGGCGACAACTGCCCACACAGAATACACAGGTCCATGAATAGCGTTACTAGGCACCCTACAGAGGTGGGGGGCGGGGGCACAGGACCATACCTCAAGGAGGGTCCTAGCCTACAGAAATCGCCCTGGCCTAGGGATACCCACAGCCCTCCTCCCCCACCCAGGCACCTCCACTGCGCGCAAATATAGCTGAATGTGCTGGTACTCACCCCCTTGTGTCTGCTGTGATGTCCTCAAGCGCCCATCTAAATCGGGGTAGGCCACCGCTAGGATCTGGGACATCAGTGGGGTCAAGGTACGACTGGCACCCCTCCTAGGTTGGGAGGCCATCCCCAGCAGAGCCTCGGCGGTCTTCCTGCTCCTGCGGCGTATGTCCTCCCACCTCTTGCGGCAGTGGGTGCCCCGTCTGTTGTGGACCCCTAGGGCCCGGACGTCCTTGGCGATGGGACGCCAAATATCGATCTTCTGATGGGCGCTGACCTATGTGACATGTACAGGGGGGGAAAAGAAACATCATCACTTTTCAGCATGCTCGATGTGAGTGGCCCCCCCTCCCCAAACTTGCCATGTGGCACATGCTCTCATCTGTCGTGCCATGCATTCGTCATTCGCTCCCCTCCCCTCCATCGTACATCCACCCCACTCATCACAGGCATTGCCCACTATGCATTGTCCCCCGTGTACTCACCTGTTGGTCTGGAGGACCGTAGAGTAGCGCATACTGGGGGAGGACCCCGTCCACGAGCTTCTCCAACTCTTCGGAACTGAAGGCGGGGGCCCTTTCCCCATTCGCAGCAGCCATTGTCACTTCCAGACCGAGGTCACAGCAGCACTTGCAGTATAGGTCCTATCCTGTGGATGCTCAGGTCTCGTGTGATTGAGCAGAGAGAAAATGGCGGTTATGGCCGCGGCGGTGCGTACCTCGGCGGTGCGTACCGCGACCGCCGGCGCTCATCGCCATTGGCTCCTGAAACCCATAGGGTTCAATGTTGTCCAATGCGGCTTTGCGCCGCGGACTGCGACCGCCTACCGCCACGGTGTGCCACGCCAGCGCAATGACCTCACTTCACATTGTCACACTTCACAGGTCAGGCAGCCACCATTTCAAGGGCCCACATGGCTTAATTCCTACTGCGTCACACATGGCTAGGCCTTGCATCGACAATCATACAAGCCATTCAATCCAGAGAGATACGTGTACTGTGCAAGCTGTGGGAACTTACCTGTCGGTTGATTGACTCTGTGCTCCATGTTGTCCTTCCTAGGCACCGTCCGCTGGGACTTGCGAGCAGACGGAGGAATGTTCCTGTGTACAGACCGCTGGTGGACCTGTCGACAATGGAAGAACGACATGTCATACTCACCTACAGACTCAACCGTGCCACTATACAGGAACTGTTTGCCCAGCTGGAGCCAGACCTGATGTCACCCATCCGCCAACCCACAGGGATTCCGCCTCTAGTGCAGGTGCTGTCAGTACTCCATTTTTTGGCTAGTGGACCATTTCAAACTACAGTGGCCATTTCATCTGGGATGTCTCAGCCTATGTTTTCAAAGGTATTGTCCAGAGTGTTGTCTGCCCTGATGAAATACATGCAGAGCTACATCATATTCCCTGAGGTGGGTGACTTGCCTACAGTGAAGGGCGATTTCTATGCCCTCGGACACATTCCCAATATCATTGGTGCCATTGATGGTACCCATGTGGCTTTGGTCCCCCCAAAACACAATGAACAGGTGTACAGGAACCGAAAAAGTTATCATTCGATGAATGTCCAGGTGGTCTGTTTGGCTGACCAGTACATCGCCCATTTAAATGCCAAGTTCCCAGGGTCAGTGCATGACGCGTACGTCATGCGAAATAGCAGCATACCTTATGTGATGGAACAGCTACAGAGACCCCGTGTGTGGCTAATTGGTGACTCTGGTTACCCCAACCTGCCTTGGCTATTGACCCCAGTGAGGAATCCCAGGACCAGGGCAGAGGAACGGTACAATGAGGCCCATGGGCGTACTAGGAGGGTGATCGAGCGGACCTTCGGCCTCCTGAAGGCCAGGTTTAGGTGCCTGCATATGACAGGTGGATCCCTAATGTACTCACCAAAGAAGGTGTGTCATATCATCGTGGCCTGCTGCATGCTTCACAACCTGGCTTTGCGACGCCAGGTGCCTTTCCTGCAGGAGGATGGTCCAGATGGTGGTGTTGTGGCCGCTGTGGAGCCTGCGGAGAGTGAAGAGGAGGAAGACGAAGAGGACGACACAGACAACAGGGACAGAGTGATACTGCAGTATTTCCAGTAACACACAGGTAAGAATCTACTCCTGCATTTTATTATATCTGTAACAGTACTGGCTCTCTACTGTCTGACCTTACACCCCAATGTATGGTAACTTAGTTGTGTATTTCAATTCCTATTTCAGTGATCTGGTCCCCACGGAGTGCCCTCTGGTTTATTTCCCCATGGACTACCGCTGTGTGACACTGGTATGTTGTCATCACAATGTAATTGGACATTTTTGGTTGGTTATATCGAATACATTTAGTTATAAAAAAATAAATAGCAGACTCCAGATGGTTTTTGTGCAATAATTGTGTTTATTGAAGTGGAAAAATTGGTGTATAGTTCAAAAAGGGTGATGGTGGAGGCATGTCCATGGCAGAGTCCAGACTCTCGTTCGCACAGGTGCATTGTCCATATGCCTGTGGAAGGTGGAGCAGGGGCAGTTCAAGGTTGGACAGGGTGAACAAGTGGGACAGTGGGATGACATCCGGGGGGATCCGTGCATGGCGGGGGTCTTGACATCTTACTCTGTCTTCTTCCTAGATCTCAGGCCTTTCTTGCGGGGTGGTTCTTGTTCTGCAGGGGGTGGGGTCCGGGTGGGCCGTTGCTGTTGTGTCGGGGCCTCCTGACCACTAGCGCCGGCGGAGGTGGTGGGCTGTTCTTCCTCCATGCTAGTGGCAGGGGCCCTTTGGGGGTCCACATGGTCCTGCAATGTGGTGACAATCTGGTTGAGTGCCACCACGATTGTACCCATTGCGGAACGGATGCTGCGCAGTTCTTCCCGGTACCCCATGTTCTGTTCCTCCTGCATGGCCTGGATCTCCTGGAACCTGGCCAGGACCGTCGCCATCGTCTCTTGGGAGTGGTGGTACGCTCCCATGATGGTGGTGAGGGCCTCTTGGACAGTGGGTTCCCTAGGCCTGTCCTCCCTCTGTTGCACACCAGCCCTCCCAGTTCCCCTTTGTTCCTGGGCCTCTGTCCCCTGGACGGTGTGCCCACTACCACTGCCCCCAGGTCCCTGTTGTTGTTGGGGTGGTGGGTTACCCTGGGTGCCCTGTACTGGTAGACACACCGCTGCTTGACCTGTCCTGGAGACAGAGGCATGGGCCCGCTGGGTGGGTGCTGTGCTGGTGTTTCCAGAGGGGGGTTGGTCTGCTGTGGCCTGTGGCTGCCTGAGGGGAACCGACTTTACAGAGGTCCCCGATGGTCCGGGCTGGTCATCAGGTTCTAGGTCGACAGAGCTGCTGTCATCACTGGGGGCCTGTTCTGGGGGTGGGATGGACAATTCTGGACCCTCCTGGCCGGTGTGTTGGCGTTCGGGCCCTGCAGGGGTTAAAGATTATGGTTATTGCTTATGTGTGTGCCATGGCGTGCGATTTGTGGCTGCCCTTGTCCCCCAGTGCTGGCATTCCCTTGTGGGAGGAGTTGTGAGGGTGGTTTGTGGGGGGGGGATGGGTATGTGCAGTGGTCATGCTTAGGTGATGGGTGTCCATGGTTTGTGTTGGCATTCAGGGGTTGCTGTTGGGTTGGGTGGGTTGTGCTGGTGAGACATTAGCAGGGAGGATGTGTGCTGGTGGGTTGGGGGTGAGGGTGGGGGTGTGGGTTGGCATGCTGGTGGTTGGGGGGGATGAAGTAGTTGAGATTAGACTTACCAGAGTCCATTCCTCCGCCTACTCCAGCGAGGCCCTCAGGATGCAGGATGTTCAAGACCTCTTGCTCCCATGCTGTGAATTCGGGTGGAGTCGGGGGGGGTCCGCCGCCAGTCTTCTGCACAGCGATGTTGTGTCTTGACACCATCGTCCGCACCTTCCCCCGTAGGTCGTTCCAGCGCTTTCAGATGTCTTCCCGATTTCTGGGATGCTGTCCCACAGCGTTGACCCTGTCAACGATCCTTTGCCATAGCTCCGCCTTCCTGGCTATTGTGGTGTGCTGCACCTGTGTGCCGAAGAGCTGGGGCTCTACCCTAATTATTTCCTCCACCATGACCCTGAGTTCTTGGTCCAAGAACCTGGGGTGTCTTTGGGGTGCCATGGGGTGGTGTGGATGAGGTGTGGGGTGGTGTTTGTGGTGATGAGTGTGGTGGTGTGTGGTGTTTTGTGCGTAGATGTAGTGTGGGTGATGATGTTGGGTTCCTGTGTGTGTTGTGGTTTGCGTTCCCTGTGCTCTCTCTCTGTGTATTGCGCCTTGTCTCTGAATTTCGATTTGTGGGTGAGGTGGGTGTGTGTTTTATATCGTATTGATTGTGTGGGAGTGGTGTTTGTATGTGTATCAGGTGTGTGTATTTGTAATTGTCCAATGTGGCTGTGTTTTGGAGCTGTGTGTGTATTTTGACCGCAGCGGTGTGTACCGCCAATGGAATACCGCATTTGAAAGACCGCCGCATGGATTCGTGGGTCGGAATGGCATGGGTGTATTTCTGTTGGCGTGACGGTGGAGGTTTGGTCATCTCCAGTTTATCGCTGACCGCTGATGTGGCGGCCTTCAATGGAGGTCGGGTTTTTGGCGGTTTGGCAGTTGTGGGTCAGAATGACCGTGGCGGTTTACCGCGGCCGCGGCGGTGTTATGGAGGACTTCTGGCCGGCGGTAAGCGACTTTTACCGCCAGGGTCAGAATGACCCCCTAAGTAACTTTGCACCTAACCTTTACCAGGTAAAGGTTAGACATATAGGTGACTTATAAGTTACTTAAGTGCAGTGAAAATGGCTGTGAAATAATGTGTGCATTATTTCACTCAGGCTGCAGTGGCAGGCCTGTGTAAGAATTGTCAGAGCTCCCTATAGGTGGCAAAAGAAATGCTGCAGCCCATAGGGATCTCCTGGAACCCCAATACCCTGGGTACCTTAGTACCATATACTAGGGTATTATAAGGGTGTTCCAGTGTGCCAATGTAAATTGGTGAAATTGGTGAAATTGGTCACTAGCCTGTTAGTGACAATTTGGAAAGAAATGAGAGAGCATAACCACTGAGGTTCTGGATAGCAGAGCCTCAGTGAGACAGTTAGTCATAACAGGGTCCCAGTGACACATACAGCTAAAACAACATATATACAGTGAAAAATGGGGGTAACATGCCAGGCAAGATGGTACTTTCCTACACCCCCCCCCCCAAACGAAGGACAATAAGACTAGTCATTACCTGATGGGTCTTCATTGTCTAAGTGGAAATATCTGGAGAATCCATCTGCATTGGAGTGGGTACTCCCAGGTCTATGTTCCACTGTATAGTCCATTCCCTGTAGGGATATGGACCACCTCAACAATTTAGGATTTTCACCTTTCATTTGTTTTAGCCAAAGTAGAGGTTTGTGGTCTGTCTGAACAATGAAGTGAGTGCCAAACAGGTATGGCCTCAACTTCTTCAGTGCCCAGACCACAGCAAAGGCCTCCCTCTCAATGGTAGACCAACGCTTTTCTCTAGGGGTCAACCTCCTACTAATAAAAGCAACAGGTTGATCCTGGCCCTCAGAATTAAGTTGTGATAGGACTGCCCCTACTCCTAATTCAGATGCATCAGTTTGGACATAGCATTTTTTAGAGTAACAAGGGCTTTTCAGGACAGGTGCAGAGCACATGGCCTGCTTGAGCTCCTCAAAAGCTTTCTGACAGTTTGCTGTCCATAATACCTTCTTAGGCATTTTCTTGGATGTGAGGTCATTAAGAGGGGCTGCAATGGAGCCATAGTTTTTAATGAACCTCGTATAGTACCCAGTGAGGCCTAAAAAGGCTCTCACCTGAGTCTGAGTAGTAGGGGGAACCCAATCAATGATTGTTTGGATTTTCCCCTGAAGTGGTGCAATCTGTTCCCCACCAACCAGGTGTCCCAGATAAACCACCTTCCCCTGCCCTATCTGGCACTTTGAAGCCTTGATAGTGAGGCCTGCCTTTTGCAGGGCCTCTAAAACTTTCCATAGGTGGACCAGGTGATCATCCCAGCTGGAGCTAAAGGCAGCTATATCGTCCAAATATGCTGCACTAAAAGCTTCCAGCCCTTGCAGGACTGTGTTCACCAACCTTTGAAAAGTGGCAGGTGCATTTTTCAATCCAAAAGGCATTACTGTGAATTGGTAATGGCCTCCAATGGTTGAAAATGCAGTTTTTGCTTTTGCATCTTCTGATAATTTGATCTGCCAATACCCTTCAGTCAAGTCAAAAGTGCTTAGATCCTTGGCAGATGCCAGTGTATCTATGAGCTCATCTGCCCTGGGTATAGGGTGAGCATCAGTTTTGGTTACCTGGTTGAGACCTCTGTAGTCTACACAAAACCGCATTTCCTTCTTTCCATCTTTGGAATGAGGTTTTGGTACAAGTACCACAGGAGAAGCCCATGGACTTTCAGAGTGCTCAACCACTCCCAGTTCTAACATTTTCTGCACCTCTTGCTTTATGCAGTCTCTGACATGGTCAGGCTGCCTATAGATCTTACTTTTGACAGGAAAGCTGTCTCCAGTATCTATAATGTGCTCACACCAAGAAGTGGTACCTGGCACAGTAGAGAAGAGTTCAGAAAACTGACTCAGGAGATTTATGCAATGGTCTTTCTGCTCAGCAGTAAGACAATCTGCCAAAACTAAACCTTCCACTAGAGCA
The DNA here is from genome assembly GCF_031143425.1 of Pleurodeles waltl. Lineage (NCBI taxonomy): Eukaryota > Metazoa > Chordata > Amphibia > Caudata > Salamandridae > Pleurodeles > Pleurodeles waltl. The sequence goes on along the minus strand of NC_090438.1, from coordinate 7,634,680 downwards.
TCTTGTTCTGTGGAAGAGAAGAGATCAGGGAGAGGATCACTGTCTTCTTCCTGCCCCTCATCAGTTGCCATGAGCAGGGTGAGATCAGCCCTGTCATAGTAGGGTTTTAGGCGATTGACATGGAGCACCCTAAGGGGACTCCTGGCAGTGCCTAAGTCAATTAAGTAGGTGACTTCACCCTTTTTCTCAACAATTGTGTGGGATCCACTCCATTTATCTTGGAGTGCCCTAGGGGCCACAGGCTCCAAGACCCACACTTTCTGCCCTGGTTGGTACTGAACCAAAACAGCCTTCTGGTCATGCCATTGCTTTTGGAGCTCTTGGCTGGCCTGAAGGTTTTTACTGGCCTTTTTCATGTACTCAGCCATCCTTGATCTGAGGCCAAGTACATAGTCCACTATGTCTTGCTTTGGAGCTTTTAAAGGTCGTTCCCAACCCTCCTTAACAAGTGTTAGAGGACCTCTCACAGGGTGACCAAAAAGAAGTTCAAAGGGGCTGAAGCCCACTCCTTTCTGGGGTACCTCCCTGTAAGAAAAAAGGAGGCATGGTAAAAGGACATCCCATCTCCTGCGGAGTTTTTCAGGGAGTCCCATAATCATGCCTTTGAGAGTTTTGTTAAATCTCTCCACCAGTCCATTTGTTTGTGGATGATAGGGTGCGGTGAACTTGTATGTCACACCACACTCCTTCCAAATGGCCTTTAAGTAAGCAGACATGAAATTGCTTCCCCTGTCTGATACCACCTCTTTTGGGAAGCCCACCCTGGAAAAGATTCCCAGGAGGGCCTTTGCCACTGCAGGAGCTGTAGTGGTCCTTAGAGGAATTGCTTCAGGATATCTGGTGGCATGGTCCACTACCACCAAGATAAACCTATTGCCTGAAGCAGTAGGAGGGTCAAGGGGGCCAACTATGTCAACCCCTACCCTTTCAAAGGGAACCCCAACCACAGGTAGCGGAATAAGTGGTGCCTTTGGGGTGCCACCTGTCTTGCCACTGGCTTGACAGGTTTCACAGGACTTACAAAAATCTTTTGTGTCCTCAGACATTCTAGGCCAATGAAACAAGGGAACAAGCCTTTCCCAAGTTTTCATTTGCCCCAAATGTCCAGCTAAGGGAATGTCGTGAGCAAGAGTTAGGAGGAACTTTCTGTACTCCTGAGGAATCACCAATCTCCTGGCAGCTCCAGGTTTTGGATCCCTTGCTTCAGTGTACAGAAGATTGTCCTCCCAGTAAACTCTGTGAGAGTCACTGACATCCCCATTTGCTTGTTTGACAGCTTGCTGCCTTAGACCCTCTAGTGTGGGACAGGTCTGCTGTGCCACACTCAGCTCCTCCCTGGCAGTCCCCCCTTCACCCAAAAGCTCAGCAGTGTCTGCTTCCAGCTCCTCTGGTGTAGGTTCTGCACAGGGTGGAAATTCTTCTTCCTCAGAAGTAGAATCCACTGTAGAGGGAGGGATAGTAGGTAGTGCTTTACTTCTACTAGCCCTAGGTTTGGGGAACACTTGGTCCATTCTTCCAGGATCCAAGTCACCCTGTCCTTTTTGCTTTTTGGCTTGAGCCCTGGTCAAAGCAAAAATATGCCCTGGAATGCCCAGCATTGCTGCATGAGCCTCCAACTCCACTTCTGCCCAAGCTGATGTCTCTAAATCATTCCCTAATAGACAGTCTACAGGTAAATCTGAGGCAACCACAACTTTCTTTGGGCCAGTAACCCCCCCCCAGTTGAGATTCACAACAGTCATAGGGTGGCTAAGGGTGTTGTTATGAGCATCGGTTACTTGGTACTGGTGACCAAGTAGGTGTTGTTCAGGGTGGACCAATTTCTCTATTACATTGTAACACTGGCACCAGTGTCCCTGTAGGCCTGAACCTCAACACCATTTATTAGGGGTAGTTGCTTGTACTTATCCATGTTAAGGGGACAAGCAACCAAGGTGGCTAAATCAATAGCCCCCTCAGAGACTAACACAGCCTCTGTGGTCTCCCTAATCAGACCAACCCCAACTAAGTTACCAAAGGTGAGCCCAGCTACTCCCTTGGATTGGCTATTAGTAGGTTTGCTCCCACCACCACTGCTATTAGTAGGGACACTAGGTGTATCAGTAGGGGTTGTAGTGGTAGGAGGCTTGGTGCTTTTCTTTGGACAACTGGGATCTGTTGTCCAATGGCCTTTTATTTTACATAAATAGCACCATGGTTTATTTTCTTTGTTTTGATTAGAAGAGGATTTGGGTCCACCACCCCCACCAGAGTGTTTTTGTGGACCTGATGAAGACTCATTTTTAGATTTGTCCCCACCCTTGTCAGAAGACTTACCATCCTTCTTCTTGTTGCCATCTTTGTCACCCCCTGTATGAACTTTTCTGTTCACACTTGTTCTGACCCATTTGTCTGCCTTCTTTCCCAATTCTTGGGGAGAGGTCAGATCAGAGTCCACCAAGTACTGGTGCAACAAATCAGACACACAATTATTAAGAATATGCTCTCTCAGGATCAAGTTATACAGGCTTTCATAATCAGTAACTTTACTGCCATGTAACAACCCCTCCAAGGCCTTCACTGAATGGTCAATAAAATCAACCCAGTCTTGTGAAGACTCCTTTTTGGTCTCTCTGAACTTCATCCTGTACTGTTCAGTGGTTAAGCCATAACCATCCAGGAGTGCATTCTTAAGAACTGTAAAATTATTGGCATCACTTTCTTTCACAGTAAGGAGCCTATCCCTACCCTTTCCACTAAATGATAGCCATAAGATAGCAGCCCACTGCCTTTGAGGGACATCCTGTACAACACAGGCCCTCTCAAGTGCAGCAAACCACTTGTTAATGTCATCCCCCTCCTTATAAGGGGGAACTAACATGTGCAGATTCCTGGAATCATGCTCTTTTGCAGGATGACTATGGGGAATACTGCTGCTGCCACCATGGGTTTCTAAACCCAATTTCTGTCTTTCCCTTTCCACTTCCAAGGACTGTCTATCCAAATCCAGCTGTTGCTTCTTGAGCTTCAGTCTGGTTTGTTCCACTCTCAATCTATTGAGCTCCCTTTCTAACAATCTGTCATCGGGGTGGGTGGGAGGGACATTCCTTGAAACAGAAGTATGTTGAGAATGAACAGAAGGAGACCTGTCCCTAACAGAAGGCATCATAACAGCTTGGTTAACAGAAACATCACTTCTACTTTGATGAGAAGGAATACTCTTGCTATGATGTGAGACAACACTATCAGTATGGTGTGACTCTACATCAGTACCAACTATGCTAGGCTGTCTGTTAATGGGCAGGCTAGGAAGTTTCTTTCCTGAATCTTTTTCTAGGGGAGTCCCTGGATCAGATAGGGAACCATTAGCTACTTTTTCAACAGAAGGGGCACCTCTGGCCTTATCCTGTTCTATAAGCATGTTAACCAACAGTTCTCTGGGGGGATTCTTCCCTACACTCAAACCTCTCTCTATGCAGAGACGCCTTGCTCCTTTCCAGCTAAGGTGATCATATGCAAGTTTGGACAGATCAACAGTTTGGCCTGTGCCAGACATTTTAGACAGTGTTTAAGTGACAGAAAAAAGAGAGAAAAAGTTTTTCAGAACTTTTAGAAAGACAGACAAAAACTTTTTAAGAACTTTTAGAAAGTTTAGAGGTACTTTTCAGCACTTAGAAAAGAGTGAAAAGAGGAAATGCAAAACTTTTTTGTTAGGTGTACATACACTGAACTTGTTTTGTATATTTTTCTCTTATGAAAAGTACAATGACAAGAGTGGTAAGTAGTCTCAAAGCACTTATCCCACCACTGCACAACCAATGTAGGAGTCTGGACTGGCTTGTAGTGAGTACCAAGGGGTACTTACACCTTGCACCAGGCCCAGGTATCCCTTATTAGTGTATAGGGTGTCTAGCAGCTTAGGCTGATAGATAATGGTAGCTTAGCAGAGCAGCTTAGGCTGAACTAGGAGACGAGTGAAGCTCCTACAGAACCACAAGTGTCATATGCACAATATCATAAGAAAACACAATACACAGATATACTAAAAATAAAGGTACTTTATTTTTATGACAATATGCCAAAAGTATCTCAGTGAGTACCTTCAGTATGAGGATAGCAAATATACACAAGATATATGTACACAATACCAAAAATATGCAGTATAGTCTTAGAAAACAGTGCAAACAATGTATAGTTACAATAGGATGCAATGGGAGCACATAGGGATAGGGGAACTCAAACCATATACTCCAAAAGTGGAATGCGAACCACGAATGGACCCCAAACCTATGTGACCTTGTAGAGGGTCGCTGGGACTGTAAGAAAACAGTGAGGGTTAGAAAAATAGCCCACCCCAAGACCCTGAAAAGTGAGTGCAAAGTGCACTGAAGTTCCCCAAAGGACATAGAAGTCGTGATAGGGGAATTCTGCAGGAAAGACACAAACCAGCAATGCAACAACAATGGATTTCCAGTCGAGGGTACCTGTGGAACAAGGGGACCAAGTCCAAAAGTCACAAGCAAGTCGCAGATGGGCAGATGCCCAGGAAATGCCAGCTGTGGGTGCAAAGAAGCTGCTACTGGACAGTAGAAGCTGAGGATTCTGCAGGAACGACAAGGGCTAGAGACGTCCCCTTTGGAAGATGGATCCCCAATTGCGTCTGGGGACAGAGGGTGCATCGCGCAAGACAAGGAGCCCTCTCAGAATCAGGCAGCACCCGCAGAAGTGCCGGAACAAGCACTACGAAGAAGAGTGAGACGGTGCTCACCCGAAGTTGCACAAAGGATTCCCACGCCGCTGGAGGACAACTTAGGAAGTCGTGCAATACAGGTTAGAGTGCCGTGGACCCAGGCTTGGTTGTGCACAAAGGATTTCCACCGGAAGTGCACAGAGGCCGGAGTAGCTGCAAAAGTCGTGGTTCCCAGCAATACAGTCTGGCGTGGGGAGGCAAGGACTTACCTCCACCAAACTTGGACTGAAGAGTCACTTGGACAGAGTTGCTGGATTCGAGGGACCTCGCTCGTCGTGCTGAGAGGAGACCCAGGGTACCGGTAATGCAGTTCTTTGGTACCTGCGGTTGCAGGGGGACGATTCCGTCGGCCCACGGGAGATTTCTTCGGAGCTTCTAGTGCAGGGAGGAGGCAGACTACCCCCACAGCATGCACCACCAGGAAAACAGTCGAGAAGGCGGCAGGATCAGCGTTACAGAGTTGCAGTAGTCATCTTTGCTACTTTGTTGCAGTTTTGCAGGCTTCCAGCGCGGTCAGCAGTCGATTCATTGGCAGAAGGTGAAGAGAGAGATGCAGAGGAACTCTGATGAGCTCTTGCATTCGTTATCTGAGGAATTCCCCAAAGCAGAGACCCTAAATAGCCAGAAAAGAGGGTTTGGCTACTTAGGAGAGAGGATAGGCTAGCAACACCTGGGGGAGCCTATCAGAAGGAGTCTCTGATGTCACCTGCTGGCCCTGACCACTCAGAGCAGTCCAGTGTGCCAGCAGCACCTCTGTTTCCAAGATAGCAGAGGTCTGGAGCACACTGGAGGAGCTCTGGGCACCTCCCAGGGGAGGTGCAGGTCAGGGTAGTGGTCACTCCCCTTTCCTTTGTCCAGTTTCGCGCCAGAGCAGGGCTGAGGGGTCCCTGAACCGGTGTAGACTGGCTTATGCAGAAATGGGCACCATTTGTGCCCATGAAAGCATTTCCAGAGGCTGGGGGAGGCTACTCCTCCCCTGCCTTAACACCTTTTTCCAAAGGGAGAGGGTGTAACAGCCTTTCTCTGAGGAAGTCCTTTGTTCTACCATCCTGGGCCAAGCCTGGCTGGACCCCAGGAGGGCAGAAACCTGTCTGAGGGGTTGGCAGCAGCAGCTGCAGTGAAACCCCTGAAAAGGCAGTTTGGCATTTCCAGGGTCTGTGCTACAGACCAGTGGGATCATGGGATTGTGCCAACTGTGTCAGGATGGCATAGAGGGGGCAATTCCATGATCATAGACATGTTACATGGCCATTTTCGGAGTTACCATTGTGCAGCCAATACGCGTGTAATGGTGTCCCCACACTCACAAAGTCCGGGGAATTTGCCCTGAACGATGTGGGAGCACCTTGGCTAGTGCCAGGATGCCCACACACTAAGTAACTTTGCACCTAACCTTTACCAGGTAAAAGTTAGACATATAGGTGACTTATAAGTTACTTAAGTGCAGTGAAAATGGCTGTGAAATAATGTGTGCATTATTTCTCTCAGGCTGCAGTGGCAGGCCTTTGTAAAAATTGTCAGAGCTCCCTATGGGTGGCAAAAGAAATGCTGCAGCCCATAGGGATCTCCTGGAACCCCAATACCCTGGGTACCTTAGTACCATATACTAGGGAATTATAAGGGTGTTCCAGTGTGCCAATGTAAATTGGTGAAATTGGTCACTAGCCTGTTAGTGACAATTTGGAAAGAAATGAGAGAGCATAACCACTGAGGTTCTGGATAGCAGAGCCTCAGTGAGACAGTTAGTCATAACACAGGTAACACTTTGAGGCACACTTATGAGCACTGGGGCCCTGGCTGGCAGGGTCCCAGTTACACATACAACTAAAACAACATATATACAGTGAAAAATGGGGGTAACATGCCAGGCAAGATGGTACTTTCCTACAATGGGTTCTCGCGGAGTGTGCAGTGTAATTTAGACAACGCAGACGCTCTAGTAGTGACAGGTGTTAGGTGCGTATTGGCGGCAGTCTCGACTCTTCAGCTTGACTGTTAGTTACCTCCCCCTCTGGTCGTAACAGGACCCACTCCACCAGGGTCAGATTGTGTTCAACAGAGCGGCGCAGATTACACTGAGCTCCCAGACAGTGCCCCCGGATGAAATCCTTGAATGCATCCCACTCTATCAAACCCGACAAGGCCGTGCCGTCGTTTTGCTCAAAGAATTCTGGGATTATAGCATTCAATGATGCTCTGAAAGCAGCGTCCTCCAGTAGCTGCGGCCTCAGTCTCTAGGTGGGGACAGCTGGACGGGGGGATCCCCAGCATAGGTGCGCAATCAGCGTGTTTTGGTCCGAGTGTGTGCGCCCCAGATAATCTGATTTCACTACTACCGGGGTGAAACTCGCAGTGCAAAGCATTCTGTCTAGGCGCACGTGCAGAGAGTGTGGGGCAGAATAGAAGGAGTAGACCCTGTCCATCCTGTGTCGCTGTCGCCATACGTCAACCAATTGCCATTGTTGGGTCCACATTACCAGACTGCAAGAGGCAGTTACCACCGGTAATGTGGGCAGCGGGGGGAAGGAGCAGTCCAATTCCACGTCAAGCACGCTGTTGAAGTCACCCCCCAGCAGCCATGGAAGGCTACTCCAGCCCGCCAGATGCTGAGATAGATTATGTAGAAAGGCAGTCTGGTCTTTGTTTGGGGCATATATAGAGCCTAATACAACCGTGTGGCCAGCCAACCTTCCCTCAGCTAGCACAAATCTACCCTGTGGGTCCACGATCTGCTCCTCCATCGCAAAGGGAGTACCAGCTCTAATCCAAATTAGTGTACCTCTGGCGTATGCCGAGTGACCTGTCGCATACAATTGCCTTCTCCAGCGCTGACGCAGTCGGGGATCTCAGGGCCCGTTAAGTGTGTCTCCTGTAAAAACGCCAAATGGATTGAATGTCTTTTGAGGTAAGAGTAAATAGCATATCGCCGCCTGGGGGTGTGAATGCCTCTTACATTCCAGGTAATTGCTGTGTATGTAGCCATATCACAGGCAATGAGTTCTCTTTCAATTCTTCCCGCCCGCCCCTCCGTGCAGCACCACACCGTCATTCTTCCACTCCCAACCAACAGTCAGGGGTTCAGTAGGTGTCCACTAGCAACAACAAAACATAACTAATGCCATCAGAGCAGATAGACAACAGGTCACCGCCCAAACACAACAACGAAAACAGTAACGTGCAATCGCACATTCATACATAATGTGTCTCAGTGGCTGAAGTCACCGGGGGCCCCCTGGTGAGGCCCGATTCCGATAGGTGGTCCGGTGTGAGAGGACGGTCACTGGCCGGCTGCGAAAGTTCTGTGTCTGATACCGAAGCCAGGGGGGATGCACTTATCACTGCAGCAGTATGGATCGCTTCCCTTCTCTCCTGAATTAGCTGTTCTAGGTCTGGAGGGCATTTCGTTGGTCCAGTGTGAGTTATGTTTCTTCTTCAGTCCCGTCTGGTTCGACTGCGCTTGGCCCGGGGTGTCGGCCCAGTTCGTTCAGGTGCGCCACCAAAGGACAGTCCTGATGACTCCCATGCTGCCTCAGGTGTGGGGAAGAAGTGCGTTTTGTTTTTCGCCACAACTCGTAGTCTGGCGGGAAATAGCAAAGAGTAAGTTAGGCCAAGGGATCGTAGCTTATGTTTCAGAGGCAGGTAGGAGGCCCGATCCCTTTGCACCGCTAAGGTATAGTCCGGGAACAGCAAAATCTGCACGTCGTCCACTCGGGGAGGCGTGCCGTCTCTCACTGTTCATAGTATAATGTCTCTGTCTGCATAGTGGAGGAGGTGAATGATAAATGGGCGCAGAGCACTCCCCAGCGGTCTCGACTGTGCCGGAATACGGTGGGCACATTCCACAGAGAAGAAGGGGTAAGCTCGCCCTTTGGTGCCAGCCCCCGCAGCCAACTCTCCGGATAGGCCACCAGATCCCGTATTTCGGTACCTGCCGGCAAGTTCACTACACAAATGTTGTTTCTTCTGGAGCGGCCCTCTGAGTCCTCCACTCGGCGCTCCAACTCCATCACCCTGGCCTGGATGTCTTCCATTCCCGTTTTCAGTTGGGCAGTCGCAGGTGTTAGTTCATTAACTTTGGCCTCGATCTCGCTGGTTTTGTCCATTAGCTTGCGGTGGTCCGCATGTTGCAGGACAAGGTCACGCGCCACCTTGTCTATCTTGGCTTCCAACGACGTGCGGGCACACTCCAGTGAGTCTCCAATGCGTTCCACTGCGGCAAGCACTGCATCTAGTTTTTGACTGTCTTGGATTATCGAGTCCTGTGGTTTCCCGGTTCCAGCACCAGAGCGTAGGTGCCCTGTTCCGGCCATGTTCTAGGCCTTAGGGGGTTTCTGTCCAGTTCCAGATCTTCTCCCACCGCCCTATCAGCCACCGCGTGTGTTCCGCGCTTCAATTTGATTTCAGTTGGAGCAGTGTGGGACAAGCGGGTAGCACACCGGCAGGTCCGTGCAACTCGACGCCAGGCAACACCACCGGTAGTCACACTTAGTTCCGTGCTGTGGATCTCCCCCTGCGGTCAGTCCAGTAGAGGATTGTACCTAGTTCCATCCCCCATGCAGCACTCCACGTGTTTCTGGCCACCAGCTTGCTCTGTAAACTTCAGTGCAGTCCTCGCTCGCTTAGGTACCCAAGATGATCGGAGAGGAGCTGGGCCCGCTTGTCCGGGGTTAGTGGGTCGACTCCCCGCAACAGCACGAGCTACCCGTGCAAGCGGCTCCTTTCCCCCGGTCCCCCGCCACTCACTTCCGTCTTTGGGGTCCTCTGTGGCTGCCGCGAGGTCCCAGCAGGTCGGCAGGGTTCAGCGCCAATGCAGCCGCAGGCCAGCTGACTTCCGCAGGTCCAGCGGGGGCCCAGAGAATCTCAGCCCACGGCTTATTCACCGCTCCTCCACACAGGGTCTTGGTCATCGAGGGGGCGTCCGTCCCCTTTCCATTGCCGCAGTCAGAAGCGGGAGAAGAGGCCGCCCGGGCTCCGCCAGCTCCCCAGAGGGCCTACGGGCACCACCCGGGCCCACCACCAGTCCCAGTGTAGGACCCGCGCTGGCCGCACGCTCACCTCATTGTCCTGCCGCCGGGGGGAGCGGCCGTCCCTCCCCCCAGGTCGCGATCGCCGGTAAGCTGCATTGGCTGCTCCTCTTCTTGCGGCCTCTCTGCTTCGCGGCCCACGTGGGTCCCGAAGTCTTCCAGGCTCCAACCCGGCCTGTCGGGGAGCGATGTGTCTTCCCAGTCCCCTCTGTCAATGGCGGATGAGCCGAATGCGTCGCGGAGCTCTAACAGCTCGCGTCCGCCATGCTTGGTGGCTTGGCCACGCCCCCTATACCACTTATATCTTTATAGCACTATTTCACAAGAAACACAATACTCAGAATTACTAAAAATAAAGGTACTTTATTTTAGTGACAATACGGCAAAAGTATTTCAGAGGATATACTCCCTTAGGAGGTAAGTAAAATACACAGTACTATATACTAGGGAATTATAAGTGTGTTCCAGTGTGCCAATCAGAATTGGTGAAAATGGTCACTAGCCTGCAGTGACAATTTCAAAAGCAGAGAGAGCATAAACACTGAGGTTCTGGTTAGCAGAGCATCAGTGATACAGTTAGGCACCACACAGGGAACACATAGAGGGCACACTTATGAGCACTGGGGTCCTGGCTAGCAGGATCCCAGTGACACAGGGATAGTAGGGTAACTTTACTCCTACTTTTCAGGGTCTTCGGGTGGGGTATCTTGGACACCCTTAGTGTTTTCTTACACTCCCAGTGACCCTCTACACACTACACAAGGCCTGGGATCCATTCGTGGTTCGCATTCCACTTTTGGAGTATATGGTTTGTGTTGCCCATAGGCCTATTGTCTCCTATTGCATTCTATTGTGTTCTACAGTGTTTGCACTACTTTTCTAACTGTTTACTTACCTGATTTTGGTCTGTGTGTATATTTTGTGTATTTCACTTACCTTCTAAGGGAGTATATCCTCTGAGATATTTTTGGCACATTGTCACTAAAATAAAGTACCTTTATTTTTATTAACTCTGAGTATTGTGATTCTTATCTTATATTGGTATATGATATAAGTGGTATAGTAGGAGCTTTGCATGTCTCCTAGTTCAGCTTAAGCTGCTCTGCTATAGCTACCTCTATCAGCCTAAGCTGCTAGAACACTACTAATCTACTAATAAGGGATAACTGGACCTGGCACATGGAGTAAGTACCATCAGGTACCCACTATAAGACGCCAGCCTCCAACAGGGACAGACATGGTGGGAGAGGAAACAGGGGACGTATGCATGGATGTTGTTGAGGTGTCTGCCAGTGAGATATGGGTTCTGCTTGGTGTGATGATGATGCTGGTAGTGGATGATGATGTAGTGCATGCAGGTGTGTGTGGACGTAACTGGGCGGGAGGTGGAGAAGGGGGAGACAGTGAAAATAGTGCATGTTGATGTGTCTGCAAATGAATATTGTTTGTGTGAGTGCCTGTGGGATGAAGTGTGGTGCTTGTGTTTGTCTATGATACTCTTGGGTGTTGTCTTGTGTGCATGCTCGTCTGGCTGTGTGCTTGGGATGGGTTGGGGCTGAGGAAAATGGGACTGGGAAGTTGAAGGGGGGACAGTTGAAACAGGGTCAATGGCTTCCATCAGAGAGGAGGCCAGAGCCTGGATCGATCTCTGTTGGGCCGCCAATCCCCTGTGAATGCCCTCCAGGAATGCATTAGATTGCTGGGGTAGGGTCCCATCCACCAGCCTCTCTAATTCCTCTGAAGTGAATGCTGGGGCCCTTTCCCTGGTCACATGAGCCATAGTAGGTTCCAGACACAGGTCACAGCAGCACATGCAGTGTAGGACTTCTCCTATGGAAGGTCAGGAAACAAAACAGATAGAAAATGGTGGTCACGTCTGCGGCGGTGCATACCGTCACCACCGGCGTAGATCACTATTGGCCACTGTAACCCATAGGGCCCAATTATAACCAATGAGGAATTGCAAGGCGGTTCCCGACCGCCTCCCGTAATGGCGCACAACATCAGTGGAATTTCCCTGTCCCTCCACACAGGACAGACGTTCACCATTTTGGGGGGGGGTGAGGCTATGGAATTATGCTGCGTAACAGGAGAAATAGGCGCACACTTGACAAATTACACTGTACACTGTTTTCACATTGCGGACCACTGTTGTAGCTCCATTGTTCAGTTTGTGACAGCCTCTTTATTCTTTTGTCTCTTAGATTCCTACCACTGCAGATGAATAGGAGATGGAGACATATCCCGGTGTACAGACCCCTGGTGGACTTGGCTACACTGGAGGACAGGCACATCATCCTCACCCACATACTGGACAGGGCCACAATCACAGAGCTGTGTGCCCAATTGGAGCCTGACCTGATATCTGCTATCCGTCACCCCACTGGGATCCCCCTCTTGTGCAAGTGCTATCAGTGCTCCATTTCCTGGCAACTGGTTCTTTCCAAGTGACAGTGGGCTCGGCAGCAGGAATGTCACCGCTAATGTTTTCAATAGTGCTGACAAGAGTGTTGGTCCCTCCATTGATTTCTATCCAAAACCAACACCTACTTTGCACACTGCACCCAGCTTCGCCTGTGCCGCTGAGGGTGTATTTTGTGTGCCTGTTTGGGACCCCCCCAGTGCTCTACAAAACCCACCTTGTCTGCTCCCTCAGGGCGCAGGTACTTACCTGGTAGCAGACTGGAACCGGAGCACCCCTAGTCTCCATAGGCGCCTATGTTATTTGGGCACCTCTTTGACCTCTGCACCTGACCGGCCCTGTGTGGCTGGTGCTGGGTGTTTGGGGTTGAATTGAACCCCCAACGGTGGGCTGCCTATGTCCAAGAGTCTGAACTTGTAAGTGCTTTACTTACCTGATAAAAAAAACTGGTACTTACCTCCCCCAGGATCTGTTGAATTTTGCAGCGTCCACTTTTAAAATAGCTTATTGCCATTTTTGCCCAAACTGTACCTTACTGTTTTCATTCAAGGTACAATATTTACCTATGCCAAGTACCTTGCAAGTTATGTATCTACTTGAATTTTGAATCTTGTGGTTCTAAAATAAATTAGGAAAATAATATTTTTCTATATGAAAACCTATTGGACTGGAGTTCAGTCTTTGAGTGTGTGTTCCCATTTATTGCATGTGTGTGTACAACAAATGCTTAACACTACCCTCTGATAAGCCTAACTGCTCGACCACACTACCACAAATAAAGCATTAGTATTATCTATTATTGCCACTATCAACCTCTAAGGGGAACCCCTGGACTCTGTACACACTATGGCCCTCATTATGACATTGGCGTTAAATCCCGATTACCGCCACGCTGACGGCCGCCAACTTACCGCCGCAGCAGCAGATATCCACTGACCATATAATGACACACACACACCAATCCGACAGAATACAGCCATGTACTCAAATCCGCCATACCAAAAGTCAGTAATAAACTGGCGGTATCAAAACCCACACCTTTACACCCATAGAACAACGCCCATCCCATTATGAACCACGGATCACCACGGCGGACAGTGAATGGCAGAAAACTATTGGCGGTACACACCGCCGCGCTTAAAATGGACACCCACATACAAAACAACACTACATTGGCCAATTCAAGCAACACACACATGCCACCCATACACACACCTACACCACTATAAAAAACACACCCACATTACCCACACCCCTTATGATTACAAATTATTGGCACAAGACTGACACCAAGACCACTGCTAAAATTACATTCACACACCACATACACCTATCCATCCCTCACGCACCCCACTTCACACACCCCAACACATCACCAAACCCACCCTCGGCAATACACATCACATTAAACCCATGGCACCACAAATGCACCCCGTTTCACTGAGGAGGAGTTAAGGGTCATAGTGGAGGAAATCGTCAGGGCTGAGCCACAGCTATTTGGAGCACAGGTGCAGAAGATATCAATAGCTAGGAAGATTTAGCTATGGAGGACCATCATGGACAGGGTAAATGCCATAGGAGAGCACCCAAGAACAAGGGACAACATCAGGAAGAGGTGGAACAACCTACGGGGGAAGGTACATTCCATAGCATCAAGGCACCAGCTCGTCATACAGAGGACTGGTGGTGGACCCCCACCTCCTCCCCCACAACTCACAACATGGGAGGAGCAGGTACTGGCATTATTGCATGCTGAGGGCCTGGCCGGAGTCGGAGGAGGACTGGACTCTGATAAGTCAACTTTCAATGATTATCACCCCCCTACCTGCATGCCATCACATAACCTCACTCCCATCACTCCACTACATCCACACACTCTACCATCACATCTCTCTAATCGCAATGCCAAGCCCTGCATGCTGTACCAATCCATGGATACCCCTCACAGCCCTTCATGGACACTACTCACTAAAGCATGCACAGCATAGTGAAACTAACAATCCCACCATACACCAGCATACACAAGTCAAGGCTGGCAGTGCAACACCAACCATAGAGGGGATTCCAGGAATGTACAATATGTCATACACATGAAGCATAATACATTATTTACATCCCCACAGGTACCCCAGTCAATGTCACTGGAAAGGAGGTGTCAGTACTATCCAGTTCCCCAACAGAAGAGACCCACAGTGATGACCGTAACTCTGATCTTCAGGATCTGGACAATCTACCTGGCCCATCAGGGACCACTGGACAGTCGGTAACCCAAGCCCAGTCACAGACCATCACACAGCCTCCCCCATCAGGAAACAACACCACAGCACCCAACCAGCGTACCCACACCTGTGTCCCCAGGACATATCAATCAGCAGTGTGCCTACTTGCACAGGGACCCCAGGACACACCTCACACACAAGACAATCAGGGACCTGGGGTCAGTGGCAGTGGGCACACCGTTCAGGGGACAGGGGCACAGGAAAACAGGGAAACTGGGATGACTGATGTGAGCCAGGGGGAGGACAGGACCATGGAACTGACTCTCCTGGAGGCACTCACTGAGATCCTGGGAGCCTACCAACATTCCCAGGACACGATGGGCAAGATCCTAGACAAGGTGCAGGAGAACAGGCGGCTTCAGGAGGGACAGTATCAGGGGATAAGGGAGGACTTGCATGCCATCAACAATACCCTGATCTCCATAGCACAGGTGCTGGCATACATGGCCAACATTATGAGGGAAGCAGTGTCACACCAGGGTGCCCCTGCCACTAGCCAGTCATCTGAACAGCCATCCACTTCCGCTGCCACTAGTGGCCAGGAGGCCCCGCCACAGGATTCACAGGCCACCAGCACCCCCCTCTACAGAAGGTGAACCACCCTGCAAACATTCCCTGTGTCCTAGACAGAAGCCAGAGACACTTGCAAAGACCACCACCAGGAAATGAGGCTCTCCTGATTGTGTCCCACTCAGTCACCTTGTCCACTTTGAACTCCCATTGCTCCCCTTCCTATGTCCCCATGGACAATGCACCTGTGCTACGAACAGTCTGGAACAATACCCTGGACTTTCCTCCATCATCACTCCATCCCATTGCACTTCCCCCCTCTATATAGTAACACTTTAATAAACCCTCTTCGATACAAATCGATTTTGAGTATGTCATGTATTCCAAATATGTATTGATTGAAACAGGTACAACCAGTGCAAATGAACTGTACATAGAATGAGCATAGAATCAATGACCTGTAGCTGGCTGTTGTGATACCACCAGGAGTATTTGTCAAATCACCAACATCTGCAAACGGAATATCCAGAGGTAAAAGTGAGTGGACATAGAAGTGGTAAATACCAGCATGCCAATGCCACACAGAATACAACCAAAGTCATTTAAATGTACAGTTGCACTATGTCACCTGAGTGTAATTGGAAGTACTGATGGATTACAGATGTTCTGTTGTCCACATCCTCATCCTCTGCCTCCTCATCCTCACTGTCCACAGGGTCCACTGCTGCCACAAGGGCATCTCCAGTCTCCTCCTGCAGAAAAGGCACATTGTTATTGTAGGAAAGTACCATCTTGCCTGGCATGTTACCCCCATTTTTCACTGTATATATGTTGTTTTAGTTGTATGTGTCACTGGGACCCTGTTCTCCAGGGCCCCAGTGCTCATAAGTGTGCCTGAATGTGTTACCTGTGTAGTGACTAACTGACTCACTGAGGCTCTGCTAATCAGAACCTCAGTGGTTATGCTCTCTCATTTCTTTCAAATTGTCACTAACAGGCTAGTGACCAATTTTACCAATTTACATTGGCTTACTGGAACACCCTTATAATTCCCTAGTATATGGTACTGAGGTACCCAGGGTATTGGGGTTCCAGGAGATCCCTATGGGCTGCAGCATTTCTTTTGCCACCCATAGCGAGCTCTGACAATTCTTACACAGGCCTGCCACTGCAGCCTGAGTGAAATAACGTCCACGTTATTTCACAGCCATTTTACACTGCACTTAAGTAACTTATAAGTCAGCTATATGTCTAACCTTTACCTGGTAAAGGTTAGGTGCAAAGTTACTAAGTGTGAGGGCACCCTGGCACTAGCCAAGGTGCCCCCACATTGTTCAGGGCCAATTCCCTGAACTTTGTGAGTGCGGGGACACCATTACACGCGTGCACTACATATAGGTCACTACCTATATGTAGCTTCACAATGGTAACTCCGAATATGGCCATGTAACATGTCTAAGATCATGGAATTGCCCCCTCTATGCCATCCTGGCATTATTGGTACAATTCCATGATCCCAGTGGTCTGTAGAACAGACCCTGGTACTGCCAAACTGCCTTTCCTGGGGTTTCACTGCAGCTGCTGCTGCTGCCAACCCCTCAGACAGGTTTCTGCCCCCCTGGGGTCAAGCCAGGCTTGTCCCAGGATGGCAGAACAAAGGACTTCCTCTGAGAGATGGTGTTACACCCTCTCCCTTTGGAAAATGGTGTGAAGGCAGGGGAGGAGTAGCCTCCCCAGCCTCTGGAAATGCTTTCTTGGGCACAGATGTGCCCAATTTTGCATAAGCCAGTCTACACCGGTTCAGGGACCCCTTAGCCCCTGCTCTGGTGCGAAACTGGACAAAGGAAAGGGGAGTGACCACTCCCCTGACCTGCACCTCCCCTGGGAGGTGTCCAGAGCTCCTCCAGTGTGCTCCAGACCTCTGCCATCTTGGAAACAGAGGTGCTGCCAGCACACTGGACTGCTCTGAGTGGCCAGTGCCACCAGGTGACGTCAGAGACTCCTTCTGATAGGCTCCTTCAGGTGTTAGTAGCCTATCCTCTCTCCTAGGTAGCCAAACCCTCTTTTCTGGCTATTTAGGGTCTCTGTCTCTGGGGAAACTTTAGATAACGAATGCAAGAGCTCATCAGAGTTCCTCTGCATCTCTCTCTTCACCTTCTGCCAAGGAATCGACTGCTGACCGCGCTGGAAGCCTGCAAAACTGCAACATAGTAGCAAAGACGACTACTGCAACTCTGTAACGCTGATCCTGCCGCCTTCTCGACTGTTTTCCTGCTTGTGCATGCTGTGGGGGTAGTCTGCCTCCTCTCTGCACCAGAAGCTCCGAAGAAATCTCCCGTGGGTCGACAGAATCTTCCCCCTGCAACCGCAGGCACCAAAAAGCTGCATTACCGGTCCCTTGGGTCTCCTCTCAGCACGACGAGCGAGGTCCCTCGAATCCAGCAACTCTGTCCAAGTGACTCCCACAGTCCAGTGACTCTTCAGTCCAAGGTTGGTGGAGGTAAGTCCTTGCCTCACCTCGCTAGACTGCATTGCTGGGAACCGCGACTTTTGCAACTACTCCGGCCCCTGTGCACTTCTGGCGGAAATCCTTCATGCACAGCCAAGCCTGGGTCCACAGCACTCTAACCTGCATTGCACGACTTTCTAAGTTGGTCTCCGGCGACGTGGGACTCCTTTGTGCAACTTCGGCGAGCACCGTTTCACACATCCTCGTAGTGCCTGTTTCTGGCAGTTTTCCGGGTGCTACCTGCTGCTGAGAGGGCTTCTTTTCTTGCTCGACGTCCCTTCTCTCTCCTGGTCCAATTTGCGACCTCCTGGTCCCTCCTGGGCCGCAGCAGCTTCCAAAAACACTAACCACACGATTTGCAGCTAGCAAAGCTTGTTGGCGTTCTTTTGGCGGGAAAACACTTTTGCACAACTCTCCACGGCGTGAGGGATCCTTCCACCAAAGGGGAAGTCTCTAGCCCTTTTCGTTCCTGCAGAAACCATAGCTTCTTCTGTCCAGTAGAATCTTCTTTGCACCCACAGCTGGCATTTCCTGGGCATTTGCCCATCTCCGACTTGCTTGTGACTTTTGGACTTGGTCCCCTTGTTCCACAGGTACCCTAGATTGGAAATCCACAGTTGTTGCATTGTTGGTTGGTGTCTTTCCTGCATTATTCCTCTATCACGACTTCTTTGTCTTTTGGGGAACTTCAGTGCACTTTGCACTCACTTTTCAGTGTCTTGGGGAGGGCTATTTTCTAACTCTCACTATTTTCTAATAGTCCCAGCAACCCTCTACAAGGTCACATAGGTTTGGGGTCCATTTGTGGTTCACATTCCACTTTTGGAGTATATGGTTTGTGTTGCCCCTATCCCTATGTGTCCCCATTGCATCCTATTGTAACTATACATTGTTTGCACTGTTTTCTAAGACTATACTGCATATTTTTGATATTGTGTACATATAACTTGTGTATAATTGCTATCCTCATACTGAGGGTACTCACTGAGATACTTTGGCATATTGTCATAAAAATAAAGTACCTTTATTTTTAGTATATCTGTGTATTGTGTTTTCTTATGATATTGTGCAAGTGACACTAGTGGTACTGTAGTAGCTTCACACGTCTCCTAGTTCATCCTAAGCTGCTCTGCTAAGCTACCATTATCTATCAGCCTAAGCTGCTAGACACCCTATACACTAATAAGGGATAACTGGGCCTGGTGCAAGGTGCAAGTACCCCTTGGTACTCACTACAAGCCAGTCCAGCCTCCTACATTGGTTGTGCAGCGGTGAGATAAGTGCTTTGAGACTACTTACCACTCTTGTCATTGTACTTTTCATAAGAGAAAAATATACAAAACAAGTTCAGTGTGTGTACACATTGCTAAAAAGTTTTGCATTTCCTCTTTTCACTCTTTTCTAAAGTGCTGAAAAGTACTTCTAAACTTTCAAAAAGTTCTTAAAAGTTTAAAAAGTTTTTTTCTGTCTTTCTAAAAGTTCTGAAAACTTTTTTCTCTTTTTCTATCACTTTAACTCTCTCTAAAAAGGTCTGGCACAGGCCAACATGTTGATCTGTCCAAATTTGCATATGATCACCTTAGCTGGAAAGGAGCAAGGAGTCTCTGCATAGAGAGAGGTTTGAGTGTAGGGAAGAATCCTTCCTTGGAATTGTTAGTTAACATGTATGAGAACAAGATAAGGCCAAAAGTGCCCCATCTGTTGAAAAAGTACCTAATAGTTCCCAATCTGATTCAGGGTCTCCCCCAGGAAAAGATTCAGGAAAGAAACTTCCTAGCCTGCCCATTGATAGACAGTCTAGCATAGTTGGTAATGATGATGAGCCACACCATACAAATAGTGTTGTCTCACATTATAGCAAAAGCATTTATTCTCACCACACTGGTAGTAATGTTTCTGTTAGCCAAGCTGTTAGGGTGGCTTCTGTAAGGGACAGGTCTCCTTCTGCTCATTCTTCTGTGTCTAAGAATGTCCCTCCCACCAACCCTGATGACAGAATGTTAGAGAGGGAACTCAACAAGTTGAGAGTGGAACAAACCAGACTGAAGCTTAAAAAGCAACAGCTGGATTTGGATAGACAGTGTTTTGAACTAGAGAAAGAAAGACAGAAGTTAGGTTTTGAAACCCATGGTGGCAGCAGCAGTATTCCCCATAGTCATCCTGCAAAAGAGCATGATTCCAGGAATCTGCACAAGATAGTTCCCCCTTATAAGGAGGGGGATGACATTAACAAGTGGTTTGCTGCACTTGAGAGGGCCTGTGTTGTACAGGATGTCCCTCAAAGGCAGTGGGCTGCTATCCTATGGCTATCATTTAGTGGAAAAGGTAGGGATAGGCTCCTTACTGTGAAAGAAAGTGATGCCAATAATTTCCATGTTCCTAAGAATGCACTCCTGGATGGTTATGGCTTAACCACTGAACAATACAGGATAAAGTTCAGAGAGACCAAAAAGGAGTCTTCACAAGACTGGGTTGATTTCATTGACCATTCAGTGAAGGCCTTGGAGGGGTGGTTACATGGCAGTAAAGTTACTGATTATGACAGCCTGTATAACTTGATCCTGAGAGAGCATATTCTTAATAATTGTGTGTCTGATTTGTTGAACCAGTACTTGGTGGACTCTGATCTGACCTCTCCCCAAGAATTGGGAAAGAAGGCAGACAAATGGGTCAGAACAAGGGTGAACAGAAAAGTTCATACAGGGGGTGACAAAGATGGCAACAAGAAGAAGGATGGTAAGTCTTCTGACAAGGGTGGGGACAAATCTAAAAATGAGTCTTCATCAGGCCCACAAAAACACTCTGGTGGGGGTGGTGGGCCCAAATCCTCTTCAAATCAGAACAAGGAAAAGAAACCATGGTGCTATTTATGTAAGATAAAAGGCCATTGGACAACAGATCCCAGTTGTCCAAAGAAAAGCACCAACGCTCCTACCACTACAACCCCTACTGCTACACCTAGTGTCCCTACTAATAGCAGTGGTGGTGGGAGCAAACCTACTAATAGCCAATCCAAGGGAGTAGCTGGGCTCACTATTGGTAACTTAGTTGGGGTTGGTCTTGTTAGGGAGACCACAGAGGCTGTGTTAGTCTCTGAGGGGGCTATTGATTTAGCCACCTTAGCTGCTTGTCCCCTTAATATGGATAAGTACAAGCAGCTACCCCTAATAAATGGTGTTGAGGTTCAGGCCTACAGGGACACTGGTGCCAGTGTGACTATGGTCATAGAGAAACTGGTCCACCCTGAACAACACCTACTTGGTCACCAGTACCAAGTAACCGATGCTCACAACAACACACTTAGCCACCCCATGGCTGTTGTTAATCTCAACTGGGGGGGGGTTACTGGTCCAAAGAAAGTTGTGGTAGCCTCAGATTTACCTGTAGACTGTCTACTAGGAAATGATTTGGAGACATCAGCTTGGTCAGATGTGGAGTTGGAGGCCCATTTAGCAATGCTGGGCATCCCAGGGCATATTTTTGTTTTAACCAGGGCTCAGGCCAAAAAGCAAAAAGGACAGGGAAGCTTGGATCCTGGAACAATAGACCAAGTGCTCCCTAAAGCTAGGGCTAGTAGAAGCAAACCACTTCCTACTATCCCTCCCTCTACAGTGGATTCAACTTCAGAGGAAGAAGAATTCCCTCCCTGTGCAGAACCTACACCAGAGGAGCTGGAAGCAGATACTGCTGAGCTTTTGGGTGAAAGGGGGCCTGCCAGAGAGGAGCTGAGTGTGGCACAGCAAACCTGTCCCACATTAGAGGGTCTGAGACAGCAAGCTGTCAAACAGGCTAATGGGGATGTCAGTGACTCTCACAGAGTTTACTGGGAGGACAACCTCTTGTACACTGAGCATAGGGATCCTAAACCTGGAGCTGCCAGGAGATTAGTGATTCCTCAGGAGTACAGAAAGTTCCTCCTAACTCTGGCACACGACATTCCCCTAGCTGGGCATCTAGGACAAATGAAAACTTGGGACAGGCTTGTTCCCTTGTTTCATTGGCCTAGAATGTCTGAGGACACAAAGGGATTTTGTAAGTCCTGTGAAACCTGTCAAGCCAGTGGCAAGACAGGTGGCACCCCAAAGGCACCCCTTATTCCACTGACTGTGGTTGGGGTTCCGTTTGAAAGGGTAGGGGTTGACATAGTTGGCCCCCTTGACCCTCCTACTGCTTCAGGCAATAGATTTATCTTGGTGGTAGTGGACCATGCCACAAGATATCCTGAAGCTATTCCTTTAAGGACCACTACAGCTCCTGCAGTGGCAAAGGCCCTCCTGGGAATATTTTCCAGGGTGGGCTTCCCAAAGGAAGTAGTATCAGACAGGGGAAGCAATTTCATGTCTGCATACTTAAAGGCCATGTGGAAGGAGTGTGGTGTAACTTATAAGTTCACAACACCCTATCATCCACAAACAAATGGACTGGTGGAGAGATTTAACAAAACTCTCAAAGGCATGATTATGGGTCTCCCTGAAAAACTCCGCAGGAGATGGGATATCCTTTTACCATGCCTCCTTTTTGCCTACAGGGAGGTACCCCAGAAAGGAGTGGGCTTCAGCCCCTTTGAACTTCTTTTTGGACACCCTGTTAGGGGTCCACTAACACTTGTGAAGGAGGGTTGGGAACAACCTTTAAAAGCTCCTAAGCAGGATATTGTGGATTATGTACTTGGCCTCAGATCAAGGATGGCTGAGTATATGAAAAAGGCCAGTAAGAACCTTCAGGCCAGCCAAGAGCTCCAGAAGCAATGGCATGATCAGAAGGCTGTTTTGGTTCAGTACCAACCAGGGCAGAAAGTGTGGGTCTTGGAGCCTGTGGCCCCAAGAGCACTCCAAGATAAATGGAGTGGTCCCCACACAATTGTTGAGAAAAAGGGTAAAGTCACCTACTTAGTTGACTTAGGCACTGCAAGGAGTCCCCTTAGGGTACTCCATGTAAACCGCCTGAAACCCTACTATGACAGGGCTGATCTCACCCTGCTCATGGCAACAGATGAGGGACAGGAAGAAGACAGTGATCCTCTACCTGATCTCCTCTCTTCCACAGAACAAGATGCTCTAGTGGAAGGTGTAGTTTTGGCTGATTGTCTTACTGCTGAGCAGAAAGACCATTGCATAAATCTCCTAGATCAATTCTCTGAACTCTTCTCTACTGTGCCAGGTACCACTTCTTGGTGTGAGCACACTATAGATACTGGAGACAGTTTACCTGTCAAAAGTAAGAACTATAGGCAGCCTGACTATGTCAGAAACTGCATAAAGCAAGAGGTCCAGAAAATGTTAGAACTAGGAGTGGTTGAGCACTCTGAAAGTCCATGGGCTTCTCCTGTGGTACTTGTACCAAAACCCCATTCCAAAGATGGAAAGAAGGAAATGAGGTTTTGTGTAGACTGCAGAGGTCTCAACCAGGTAACCAAAACTGATGCTCACCCTATACCCAGGGCAGATGAGCTCATAGATACACTGGTATCTGCCAAGTATCTAAGCACTTTTGATTTGACTGCAGGGTATTGGCAGATCAAATTATCAGAAGAGGCTAAACCTAAAACTGCATTTTCAACCATTGGAGGACATTACCAGTTCACAGTAATGCCTTTTGGTTTGAAAAATGCACCTGCCACTTTTCAAAGGTTGGTGAACACAGTCCTGCAAGGGCTGGAAGCTTTCAGTGCAGCATATTTGGACGATATAGCTGTATTTAGCTCCAGCTGGGATGATCACCTGGTCCACCTATGGAAAGTTTTGGAGGCCCTGCAAAAGGCAGGCCTCACTATCAAGGCTTCAAAGTGCCACATAGGGCAGGGAAAGTCGGTTTATCTGGGACACCTTGTTGGTGGGGAACAGATTGCACCACTTCAGTGGAAAATCCAAACAATTATTGATTGGGTTCCCCCTACTACTCAGACTCAGGTGAGAGCCTTCCTAGGCCTCACTGGGTATTACAGGAGGTTCATTAAGAACTATGGCTCCATTGCAGCCCCTCTTAATGACCTCACATCCAAGAAAATGCCTAAAAAGGTATTATGGACAGCAAACTGT
Organism: Pleurodeles waltl; assembly: GCF_031143425.1. Lineage (NCBI taxonomy): Eukaryota > Metazoa > Chordata > Amphibia > Caudata > Salamandridae > Pleurodeles > Pleurodeles waltl. The sequence goes on along the minus strand of NC_090438.1, from coordinate 7,611,169 downwards.
CAGAAAGCTTTTGAGGAGCTGAAGCAGGCCATGTGCTTTGCACCTGTCCTGAAAAGCCCTTGTTACTCGAAAAAATTCTATGTCCAAACTGATGCATCTGAATTAGGAGTAGGGGCAGTCCTATCACAACTTAATTCTGAGGGCCAGGATCAACCTGTTGCTTTTATTAGTAGGAGGTTGACCCCTAGAGAAAAGCGTTGGTCTGCCATAGAGAGGGAGGCCTTTGCTGTGGTCTGGGCTCTGAAGAAGTTGAGGCCATACCTGTTTGGCACTCACTTCATTGTTCAGACAGACCACAAACCTCTACTTTGGCTAAAACAAATGAAAGGTGAAAATCCTAATTTGTTGAGGTGGTCCATATCCCTACAGGGAATGGACTATACAGTGGAACATAGACCTGGGAGTAGCCACTCCAATGCAGATGGACTCTCCAGATATTTCCACTTAGACAATGAAGACTCATCAGGTCATGGCTAGTCTTATTGTCCTTCGTTTGGGGGGGGGGTTGTGTAGGAAAGTACCATCTTGCCTGGCATGTTACCCCCATTTTTCACTGTATATATGTTGTTTTAGTTGTATGTGTCACTGGGACCCTGTCATCCAGGGCCCCAGTGCTCATAAGTGTGCCTGAATGTGTTACCTGTGTAGTGACTAACTGTCTCACTGAGGCTCTGCTAACCAGAACCTCAGTGGTTATTGTGAGAAAGTAGCCTCTTTCTAGCCTTGTTACCCCCACTTTTGGCCTGTTTGTGAGTGTATGTTAGGGTGTTTTCACTGTCTCACTGGGATCCTGCTAGCCAGGGCCCAGTGCTCATAGAGAAAACCCTATGTTTTCAGTATGTTTTTTATTTGTCACTGGGACCCTGCTAGTCAGGGCCCCAGTGCTCATAAAGTTGTGGCCTATATGTATGTGTTCCCTGTGCGGTGCCTAACTGTCTCATTGAGGCTCTGCTAACCAGAACCTCAGTGGTTATGCTCTCTCATTTCTTTCAAATTGTCACTAACAGGCTAGTGACCAATTTTACCAATTTACATTGGCTTACTGGAACACCCTTATAATTCCCTAGTATATGGTACTGAGGTACCCAGGGTATTGGGGTTCCAGGAGATCCCTATGGGCTGCAGCATTTCTTTTGCCACCCATAGGGAGCTCTGACAATTCTTACACAGGCCTGCCACTGCAGCCTGAGTGAAATAACGTCCACGTTATTTCACAGCCATTTTACACTGCACTTAAGTAACTTATAAGTCACCTATATGTCTAACCTTTACCTGGTAAAGGTTAGGTGCAAAGTTACTTACTGTGAGGGCACCCTGGCACTAGCCAAGGTGCCCCCACATTGTTCAGGGGCAATTCCCCGGACTTTGTGAGTGCGGGGACACCATTTCACGCGGGCACTACATTATAGGTCACTACCCATATGTAGCTTCACAATGGTAACTCCGAATATGGCCATGTAACATGTCTATGATCATGGAATTGCCCCCTCTATGCCATCCTGGCATAGTTGGCACAATCCCATGATCCCAGTGGTCTGTAGCACAGACCCTGGTACTGCCAAACTGCCTTTCCTGGGGTTTCATTGCAGCTGCTGCTGCTGCCAACCCCTCAGACAGGTTTCTGCCCTCCTGGGGTCAAGCCAGGCTTGTCCCAGGATGGCAGAACAAAGGACTTCCTCTGAGAGAGGGTGTTACACCCTCTCCCTTTGGAAAATGGTGTGAAGGCAGGGGAGGAGTAGCCTCCCCCAGCATCTGGAAATGCTTTCATGGGCACTTTTGGTGCCCATTTCTGCATAAGCCAGTCTACTCCGGTTCAGGGACCCTTAGCCCTGCTCTGGCACGAAACTGGACAAAGGAAAGGGGAGTGACCACTCCCCTGACCTGCACCTCCCCTGGGAGGTGTCCAGAGCTCCTCCTGTGTGCTCCAGACCTCTGCCATCTTGGAAACAGAGGTGCTGCTGGCACACTGGACTGCTCTGAGTGGCCAGTGCCACCAGGTGACGTCAGAGACTCCTTCTGATAGGCTCCTTCAGGTGTTGCTAGCCTATCCTCTCTCCTAGGTAGCCAAACCCTCTTTTCTGGCTATTTAGGGTCTCTGTCTCTGGGGAAACTTTAGATAACGAATGCAAGAGCTCATCCGAGTTCCTCTGCATCTCTCTCTTCACCTTCTGCTAAGGAATCGACTGCTGACCGCGCTGGAAGCCTGCAACACTGCAACAAAGTAGCTAAGACGACTACTGCAACTCTGTAACGCTGATCCTGCCGCCTTCTCGACTGTTTTCCTGGTGGTGCATGCTGTGGGGGTAGTCTGCCTCCTCTCTGCACTAGAAGCTCCGAAGAAATCTCCCGTGGGTCGACGGAATCTTCCCCCTGCTACCGCAGGCACCAAAGAACTGCATCACCGGTCCCTTGGGTCTCCTCTCAGCACAACGAGCGAGGTCCCTCGAATCCAGCAACTGTGTCCAAGTGACCCCCACAGTCCAGTAACTCTTCAGTCCAAGTTTGGTGGAGGTAAGTCCTTACCTCCCCACGCCAGACTGCATTGCTGGGAACTGCGACTTTTGCACCTACTCCGGCCCCTGTGCACTTCCGGTGGAAATCCTTTGTGCACAGCCAAGCCTGGGTCCACGGCACTCTATCCTGCATTGCACGACTTTCTAAGTTGGTCTCCGGCGACGTGGGACTCCTTTGTGCAACTTCAGGTGAGCACCGTTTCATGCATCCTCGTAGTGCCTGTTTCTGGCACTTCTCCGGGTGTTACCTGCTGCTGAGTGGGCTCCTTGTCTTGCTCGATGTCCCCTCTGTCTCCTGACGCAATTTGCGACATCCTGGTCCCTCCTGGGCCACAGCAGCATCCAAAAATGCTAACCGCACAATTTGCAGCTAGCAAGGCTTGTTGGCAGTCTTTCGGAGGGAAAACACTTCTGCACAACTCTCCACTGCGTGAGGGATACGTTCGCAAAAGGGGAAGTCTCTAGCCCCTGTCGTTCCTGCAGAAACCTTAGCTTCTTCTGTCCAGTTGAAGCTTCCTTGCACCCACAGCTGGCATTTCCTGGGCATCGGCCCATCTCCGACTTGCTTGTGACTTTTGGACTTGGTCCCCTTGTTCCACAGGTACCCTCGACTGGAAATCCATTGTTGTTGCATTTCTGGTTTGTGTCTTTCCTGCAGTATTCCCCTATCACAACTTCTTTGTCCTTTGGGGAACTTTAGTCCACTTTGCACTCACTTTTCAGGGTCTTGAGGTGGGCTATTTTTCTAACCCTCACTATTTTCTAATAGTCCCAGCGACCCTCTACAAGGTCACATAGGTTTGGGGTCCATTCGTGGTTCAGATTCCACTTTTGGAGTATATGGTTTGTGTTGCCCCTATCCCTATGTGTCCCCATTGCATCCTATTGTAACTATACATTGTTTGCACTGTTTTCTAAGACTATACTGCATATTTTTGGTATTGTGTATATATATCTTGTGTATATTTCCTATCCTCTCACTGAGGGTACACTCTGAGATACTTTGGCATATTGTCATAAAAATAAAGTACCTTTATTTTTAGTATAACTGTGTATTGTGTTTTCTTATGATATTGTGCATATGACACTAAGTGGTACAGTAGGAGCTTCACTCGTCTCCTAGTTCAGCCTGAGCTGCTCTGCTAAGCTACCATTATCTATCAGCCTATGCAGCTAGACACCCTATACACTAATAAGGGATAACTGGGCCTGGTTCAAGGTGTAAGTACCCCTTGGTACTCACTACAAGCCAGTCCAGCCTCCTACATTGGTTGTGCAGCGGTGGGATAAGTGCTTTGAGACTACTTACCACTCTTGTCATTGTACTTTTCATAAGAGAAAAATATACAAAACAAGTTCAGTGTATATACACATAACCAAAAAGTTTAGCATTTCCTCTTTTCACTCTATTCTAAAGTGCTGAAAAGTACTCCTAAACTTTCTAAAAGTTCTTAAAAGTTTAAAAAGTTTTTTTTTCTGTCTTTCTAAAAAGTTCTCAAAACTTTTTTTTCTTTTTCTATCACTTTAACTCTCTCTAAAAATGTCTGGCACAGGCCAAAATGTTGATCTGTCCAAACTTGCATATGATCACCTTAGCTGGAAATGAGCAAGGAGTCTCTGCATAGAGAGAGGTTTGAGTGTAGGGAAGAATCCATCCTTGGAATTGTTACTTAACATGCTTAGAGAACAAGATAAGGCTAAAAGTGCCCCATCTGTTGAAAAAGTAGCTAATGGTTCCCAATCTGATCCAGGGACTCCCCCAGGAAAAGATTCAGGAAAGAAATTTCTTAGCCTGCCCATTACAAGACAATCTAGCATAGTTGTTACTGAGGTGGAGTCACATCATACAGATGATGTGCTCTCACATTACACTGTCAGCCAAGCTGTTAGGGTGCCCTCTGTAAGGGACAGGTCTCCTTCTGTTCATTCCCATCATACCTCTGTGTCTAGGAATGTCCCCCCTACCAACCCTGATGACAGATTGTTAGAGAGGGAACTCAATAAGTTGAGGGTGGAACAAACCAGACTGAAGCTTAAAAAGCAACAGCTGGATTTGGATAGACAGTCTTTAGAACTAGAGAAGGAAAGACAGAAGTTGGGTTTTGAAACCCATGGTGGCAGCAGCAGTATTCCCCATAGTCATCCTGTAAAAGAGCATGATTCCAGGAATCTGCATAAGACAGTTCCCCCTTATAAGGAGGGGGATGACATTAACAAGTGGTTTGCTGCACTTGAGAGGGCCTGTGTTATACAGGATGTCCCTCAAAGGCAGTGGGCTGATATCCTATGGCTATCATTTAGTGGAAAGGGTAGGGATAGGCTCCTTACTGTGAAAGAAAGTGATGCCAATAATTTTACAGTTCTTAAGAATGCACTCCTGGATGGTTATGGCTTAACCACTGAACAATACAGGATAAAGTTCAGAGAGACCAAAAAGGAGTCTTCACAAGACTGGGTTGATTTCATTGACCATTCAGTGAAGGCCTTGGAGGGGTGGTTACATGGCAGTAAAGTTACTGATTATGACAGCCTGTATAACTTAATCCTGAGAGAGCATATTCTTAATAATTGTGTGTCTGATTTGTTGCACCAGTACTTGGTGGACTCTGATCTGACCTCTCCCCAAGAATTGGGAAAGAAGGCAGACAAATGGGTCAGAACAAGGGTGAACAGAAAAGTTCATACAGGGGGTGACAAAGACGGCAAGAAGAAGGATGGTAAGTCTTCTGACAAGGGTGGGGACAAATCTAAAAATGAGTCTTCATCAGGCCCACAAAAACACTCTGGTGGCGGTGGTGGGCCCAACTCCTCTTCTAATCAAAACAAAGAAAAGAAACCATGGTGCTATTTATGTAAAATAAAAGGCCATTGGACAACAGATCCCAGTTGTCCAAAGAAAAGCACCAAGCCTCCTACCACTACAACCCCTACTGCTACACCTAGTGTCCCTACTAATAGCAGTGGTGGTGGGAGCAAACCTACTAATAGCCAATCCAAGGGAGTAGCTGGGCTCACTTTTGGTAAATTAGTTGGGGCTGGTCTTGTTAGGGAGACCACAGAGGCTGTGCTAGTCTCTGAGGGGGCTATTGATTTAGCCACCTTAGTTGCTTGTCCCCTTAATATGGATAAGTACAAGCAGCTACCCCTAATAAATGGTGTTGAGGTTCAGGCCTACAGGGACACTGGTGCCAGTGTGACAATGGTCATAGAGAAACTGGTCCACCCTGAACAACACCTACTTGGTCACCATTACCAAGTAACCGATGCTCACAACAACACTCTTAGCCACCCCATGGCTGTTGTAAATCTCAACTGGGGGGGAGGGGGTTACTGGTCCAAAGAAAGTTGTGGTAGCCTCAGATTTACCTGTAGACTGTCTACTAGGAAATGATTTGGAGACATCAGCTTGGTCAGATGTGGAGTTGGAGGCCCATGCAGCAATGCTGGGCATCCCAGGGCATATTTTTGCTTTAACCAGGGCTCAGGCCAAAAAGCAAAAAGGACAGGGAAGCTTGGATCCTGGAACAATGGACCAAGTGCTCCCTAAAGCTAGGGCTAGTAGAAGCAAACCACTTCCTACCATCCCTCCCTCTACAGTGGATTCTACTTCTGAGGAAGAAGACTTTCCACCCTGTGCAGAACCTACACCAGAGGAGCTGGAAGCAGACACTACTGAGCTTTTTGGTGAAGGGGGCCTGCCAGGGAGGAGCTGATTGTGGCACAGCAAACCTGTCCCACACTAGAGGGTCTAAGACAGCAAGCTGTCAAACAGGCTAATGGGGATGTCAGTGACTCTCACAGAGTTTACTGGGAGGACAACCTCTTGTACACTGAAGCAAGGGATCCTAAACCTGGAACTGCCAGGAGGTTAGTGATTCCTCAGGAGTACAGAAAGTTCCTCCTAACTCTAGGCCACGACATTCCCCTAGCTGGACATCTGGGACAAATGAAAACTTGGGACAGGCTTGTTCCCTTGTTTCATTGGCCTAGAATGTCTGAGGACACAAAGGAATTTTGTAAGTCCTGTGAAACCTGTCAAGCCAGTGGCAAGACAGGTGGCACTCCAAAGGCACCCCTTATCCCACTGCCTGTGGTTGGGGTTCCCTTTGAAAGGGTAGGAGTTGACATAGTTGGCCCCCTTGACCCTCCTACTGCTTCAGGCAATAGGTTTATCTTGGTGGTAGTGGACCATGCCACAAGATATCCTGAAGCAATTCCTTTAAGGACCACTACAGCACCTGCAGTGGCAAAGGCCCTCCTGGGAATATTTTCTAGGGTGGGCTTCCCAAAGGAAGTAGTATCAGACAGGGGAAGCAATTTCATGTCTGCATACTTAAAGGCCAGGTGGAAGGAGTGTGGTGTGACTTATAAGTTCACTACACCCTATCATCCACAAACAAATGGACTGGTGGAGAGATTTAACAAAACTCTCAAAGGCATGATTATGGGTCTCCCTGAAAAACTCCGCAGGAGATGGGATATCCTGTTACCATGCCTCCTTTTTGCCTACAGGGAGGTACCCCAGAAAGGAGTGCGCTTCAGCCCCTTTGAACTCCTCTTTGGTCACCCTGTCAGGGGTCCACTAACACTTGTCAAGGAGGGTTGGTAACAACCTTTAAAAGCTCCAAAGCAAGATATTGTGGATTATGTACTTGGCCTCAGATCAAGGATGGCTGAGTATATGAAAAAGGCCAGTAAAAACCTTCAGGCCAGCCAAGAGCTCCAGAAGCAACGGCATGACCAGAAGGCTGTTTTGGTTCAGTACAAACCAGGGCAGAAAGTGTGGGTCTTGGAGCCTGTGGCCCCAAGAGCACTCCAAGATAAATGGAGTGGACCCCACACAATTGTTGAGAAAAAGGGTGAAGTCACCTATTTAGTTGACTTAGGCACTGCAAGAAGTCCTCTTAGGGTACTCCATGTAAACCGCCTGAAACCCTACTATGACAGGGCTGATCTCACCCTGCTCATGGCAACTGATGAGGGACAGGAAGAGGACAGTGATCCTCTACCTGATCTCTTCTCTTCCACAGAACAAGATGCTCTTGTGGAAGGTTTAGTTTTGGCTGATTGTCTTACTGCTGAGCAGAAAGACCATTGCATAAATCTCCTGGGTCAGTTTTCTGAACTCTTCTCTACTGTGCCAGGTACCACTTCTTGGTGTGAGCACACTATAGATACTGGAGACAGCTTGCCTGTCAAAAGTAAGATCTATAGGCAGCCTGACCATGTCAGGGACTGCATAAAGCAAGAGGTGCAGAAAATGTTAGCACTGGGAGTGGTTGAGCACTCTGAAAGTCCATGGGCTTCTCCTGTGGTACTTGTACCAAAACCTCATTCCAAGGATGGAAAGAAGGAAATGCGGTTTTGTGTAGACTACAGAGGTCTCAACCAGGTAACCAAAACTGATGCTCACCCTATACCCAGGGCAGATGAGCTCATAGATACACTGGCATCTGCCAAGTATCTAAGCACTTTTGATTTGACTGCAGGGTATTGGCAGATCAAATTATCAGAAGAGGCTAAACCTAAAACTGCATTTTCAACCATTGGAGGACATTACCAGTTCACAGTAATGCCTTTTGGTTTGAAAAATGCACCTGCCACTTTTCAAAGGTTGGTGAACACAGTCCTGCAAGGGCTGGAAGCTTTCAGTGCAGCATATTTGGACGATATAGCTGTATTTAGCTCCAGCTGGGATGATCACCTGGTCCACCTATGGAAAGTTTTGGAGGCCCTGCAAAAGGCAGGCCTCACTATCAAGACTTCAAAGTGCCACATAGGGCAGGGAAAGGCGGTTTATCTGGGACACCTTGTTGGTGGGGAACAGATTGCACCACTTCAGTGGAAAATCCAAACAATTATTGATTGGGTTCCCCCTACTACTCAGACTCAGGTGAGAGCCTTCCTAGGCCTCACTGGGTATTACAGGAGGTTCATTAAGAACTATGGCTCCATTGCAGCCCCTCTTAATGACCTCACATCCAAGAAAATGCCTAAAAAGGTATTATGGACAGCAAACTGTCAGAAAGCTTTTGAGGAGCTGAAGCAGGCCATGTGCTTTGCACCTGTCCTGAAAAGCCCTTGTTACTCGAAAAAATTCTATGTCCAAACTGATGCATCTGAATTAGGAGTAGGGGCAGTCCTATCACAACTTAATTCTGAGGGCCAGGATCAACCTGTTGCTTTTATTAGTAGGAGGTTGACCCCTAGAGAAAAGCGTTGGTCTGCCATAGAGAGGGAGGCCTTTGCTGTGGTCTGGGCTCTGAAGAAGTTGAGGCCATACCTGTTTGGCACTCACTTCATTGTTCAGACAGACCACAAACCTCTACTTTGGCTAAAACAAATGAAAGGTGAAAATCCTAATTTGTTGAGGTGGTCCATATCCCTACAGGGAATGGACTATACAGTGGAACATAGACCTGGGAGTAGCCACTCCAATGCAGATGGACTCTCCAGATATTTCCACTTAGACAATGAAGACTCATCAGGTCATGGCTAGTCTTATTGTCCTTCGTTTGGGAGGGGGGTTGTGTAGGAAAGTACCATCTTGCCTGGCATGTTACCCCCATTTTTCACTGTATATATGTTGTTTTAGTTGTATGTGTCACTGGGACCCTGTCATCCAGGGCCCCAGTGCTCATAAGTGTGCCTGAATGTGTTACCTGTGTAGTGACTAACTGTCTCACTGAGGCTCTGCTAACCAGAACCTCAGTGGTTATTGTGAGAAAGTAGCCTCTTTCTAGCCTTGTTACCCCCACTTTTGGCCTGTTTGTGAGTGTATGTTAGGATGTTTTCACTGTCTCACTGGGATCCTGCTTGCCAGGGCCCAGTGCTCATAGTGAAAACCCTATGTTTTCAGTATGTTTTTTATTTGTCACTGGGACCCTGCTAGTCAGGGCCCCAGTGCTCATAAGGTTGTGGCCTATATGTATGTGTTCCCTGTGTGGTGCCTAACTGTCTCATTGAGGCTCTGCTAACCAGAACCTCAGTGGTTATGCTCTCTCATTTCTTTCAAATTGTCACTAACAGGCTAGTGACCAATTTTACCAATTTACATTGGCTTACTGGAACACCCTTATAATTCCCTAGTATATGGTACTGAGGTACCCAGGGTATTGGGGTTCCAGGAGATCCCTATGGGCGCAGCATTTCTTTTGCCACCCATAGGGAGCTCTGACAAATCTTACACAGGCCTGCCACTGCAGCCTGAGTGAAATAACGTCCACGTTATTTCACAGCCATTTTACACTGCACTTAAGTAACTTATAAGTCACCTATATGTCTAACCTTTACCTGGTAAAGGTTAGGTGCAAAGTTACTTAGTGTGAGGGCACCCTGGCACTAGCCAAGGTGCCCCCACATTGTTCAGAGCCAATTCCCTGAACTTTGTGAGTGCGGGGACACCATTACACGTGTGCACTACATATAGGTCAATACCTATATGTAGCTTCACAATGGTAACTCCGAATATGGCCATGTAACATGTCTAAGATCATGGAATTGCCCCCTCTATGCCATCCTGGCATTGTTGGCACAATTCGATGATCCCAGTGGTCTGTAGCACAGACCCTGGTACTGCCAAACTGCCTTTCCTGGGGTTTCACTGCAGCTGCTGCTGCTGCCAACCCCTCAGACAGGTTTCTGCCCCCCTGGGGTCAAGCCAGGCTTGTCCCAGGATGGCAGAACAAAGGACTTCCTCTGAGAGAGGGTGTTACACCCTCTCCCTTTGGAAAATGGTGTGAAGGCAGGGGAGGAGTAGCCTCCCCCAGCCTCTGGAAATGCTTTCTTGGGCACAGATGTGCCCAATTCTGCATAAGCCAGTCTACACCGGTTCAGGGACCCCTTAGCCCCTGCTCTGGCGCGAAACTGGACAAAGGAAAGGGGAGTGACCACTCCCCTGACCTGCACCTCCCAGAGCTCCTCCAGTGTGCTCCAGACCTCTGCCATCTTGGAAACAGAGGTGCTGCTGGCACACTGGACTGCTCTGAGTGGCCAGTGCCACCAGGTGACGTCAGAGACTCCTTCTGATAGGCTCCTTCAGGTGTTAGTAGCCTATCCTCTCTCCTAAGTAGCCAAACCCTCTTTTCTGGCTATTTAGGGTCTCTGTCTCTGGGGAAAATTTAGATAATGAATGCAAGAGCTCATCAGCGTTCCTCTGCATCTCTCTCTTCACCTTCTGCCAAGGAATCGACTGCTGACCGCGCTGGAAGCCTGCAAAACTGCAACATAGTAGCAAAGACGACTACTGCAACTCTGTAACGCTGATCCTGCCGCCTTCTCGACTGTTTTCCTGCTTGTGCATGCTGTGGGGGTAGTCTGCCTCCTCTCTGCACCAGAAGCTCCGAAGAAATCTCCCGTGGGTCGACGGAATCTTCCCTCTGCAACCGCAGGCACCAAAAAGCTGCATTACCGGTCCCTTGGGTCTCCTCTCAGCACAACGAGCGAGGTCCCTTGAATCCAGCAACTCTGTCCAAGTGACTCACACAGTCCAGTGACTCTTCAGTCCAAGTTTGGTGGAGGTAAGTCCTTGCCTCCCCACGCCAGACTGCATTGTTGGAAACCCCGACTTTTGCAACTACTCCGGCTTCCGTGCACTTCCGGCGGAAATCCTTTGTGCACAGCCAAGCCTGGGTCCTCAACAGTCTAACCTGCATTGCACGACTTTCTAAGTTGGTCTCCGGCGATGTGGGACTCCTTTGTGCAACTTCGGCGAGCACCATTTCACGCATCCTCGTAGTGCCAGTTTCTGGCACTTCTTCGGGTGCTACCTGCTGCTGAGAGTGCTCCTTGTCTTGCTCGACGTCCCCTCTCTCTCCTAGTCTAATTTGCGACCTCCTGGTCCCTCCTGGGCCGCAGCAGCGTCCAAAAACGCTAACCCCACGATTTGCAGCTAGCAAGGCTTGTTGGCGTTCTTTCGGCGGGAAAATACTTCTGCACAACTCTCCACCGCAAGAGGAATCCGTCCACCAAAGGCAAAGGCTCTAGCCTTTTTCGTTCTTGCAGAAACCGCAGCTTCTTCTGTCCAGTAAAAGCTTCTTTGCACCCACAGCTGGCATTTCCTGGGCATTTGCCCATCTCTGACTTGCTTGTGACTTTTGGACTTGGTCCCCTTGTTCCACAGGTACCCTAGATTGGAAATCCACAGTTGTTGCATTGTTGGTTTGTGTCTTTCCTGCATTATTCCTCTATCACGACTTCTTTGTCTTTTGGGGAACTTCAGTGCACTTTGCACTCACTTTTCAGGATCTTGGGGAGGGCTAATTTTCTAACTCTCACTATTTTCTAATAGTCCCAGCGACCCTCTACAAGGTCACATAGGTTTGGGGTCCATTCGTGGTTCACATTCCACTTTTGGAGTATATGGTTTGTGTTGCCCCTATCCCTATGTGTCCCCATTGCATCCTACTGTAAGTATACATTGTTTGCACTGTTTTCTAAGACTATACTGCATATTTTTGGTATTGTGTACATATAACTTGTGTATAATTGCTATCCTCATACTGAGGGTACTCACTGAGATACTTTGGCATATTGTCATAAAAATAAAGTACCTTTATTTTTAGTATAACTGTGTATTGTGTTTTCTTATGATATTGTGCAAGTGACACTTGTGGTACTGTAGTAGCTTCACACGTCTCCTAGTTCAGCCTAAGCTGCTCTGCTAAGCTACCATTATCTATCAGCCTAAGCTGCTAGACACCCTATACACTAATAAGGGATAACTGGGCCTGGTGCAAGGTGCAAGTACCCCTTGGTACTCACTACAAGCCAGTCCAGCCTCCTACATTGGTTGTGCAGCGGTGGGATAAGTGCTTTGAGACTACTTACCACTCTTGCCATTGCACTTTTCATAAGAGAAAAATATACAAAACAAGTTCAGTGTGTGTACACATAGCTAAAAAGTTTTGCATTTCCTCTTTTCACTCTTTTCTGAAGTGCTGAAAAGTACTTCTAAACTTTCAAAAAGTTCTTAAAAGTTTTAAAAGTTTTTTTCTGTCTTTCTAAAAAGTTCTGAAAACTTTTTTCTCTTTTTCTATCACTTTAACTCTCTCTAAAAATGTCTGGCACAGGCCAAAATGTTGATCTGTCCAAACTTGCATATGATCACCTTAGCTGGAAAGGAGCAAGGAGTCTCTGCATAGAGAGAGGTTTGAGTGTAGGGAAGAATCCTTCCTTGGAATTATTGCTTAATATGCTTAGAGAACAAGATAAGGCCAAAGGGGCCACATCTGTTGAAAAAGTAGCAAATGGTTCCCAATCTGATCCAGGGACTCCCCCAGGAAAAGATTCAGGAAAGAAAGTTCCTAGCCTGCCCATTACTAGACAGTCTAGCATAGTTGGTAATGATGAAGAGCCACACCATACAAATAGTGTTGTCTCACATCATAGCAAGAGCATTTATTCACACCACAGTGGAAGTGATGTTTCTGTTAGCCAAGCTGTTAGGGTGGCTTCTGTAAGGGACATGTCTCCTTCTGTTCATTCTTCTGTATCTAAGAATGTCCCTCCCACCAACCCTGATGACAGAATGTTAGAAAGGGAACTCAATAAGTTGAGAGTGGAACAAACCAGACTGAAGCTTAAAAAGCAACAGCTGGATTTGGATAGACAGTCTTTTGAACTAGAGAAAGAAAGACAGAAGTTGGGTTTAGATACCCAGGGTGGCAGCAGCAGTATTCCCCATAGTCATCCTGTAAAAGAGCATGATTCCAGGAATCTGCACAAGATAGTTCCCCCTTATAAGGAGGGGGATGACATTAACAAGTGGTTTGCTGCACTTGAGAGGGCCTGTGTTGTACAGGATGTCCCTCAAAGGCAGTGGGCTTCTATCCTATGGCTATCATTTAGTGGAAAAGGTAGGGATAGGCTCCTTACTGTGAAAGAAAGTGATGCCAATAATTTCCATGTTCTTAAGAATGCACTCCTGGATGGTTATGGCTTAACCACTGAACAATACAGGATAAAGTTCAGAGAGACCAAAAAGGAGTCTTCACAAGACTGGGTTGATTTCATTGACCATTCAGTGAAGGCCTTGGAGGGGTTGTTACATGGCAGTAAAGTTACTGATTATGACAGCCTGTATAACTTGATCCTGAGAGAGCATATTCTTAATAATTGTGTGTCTGATTTGTTGCACCAGTACTTGGTGGACTCTGATCTGACCTCTCCCCAAGAATTGGGAAAGAAGGCAGACAAATGGGTCAGAACAAGGGTGAACAGAAAAGTTCATACAGGTGGTGACACAGAGAACAATAAGAAGAAAGATGGTGAAAAATCTCAAGATAAGCATGGGGATAAGGGTAAAACCAAAGATTCCACTTCAAATCTTAAACACTCTTCAGGGGGTGGAGATAAAACAAATTATTCCTCTTCTTCTCAACCTACACAATTTAAAAAGCCTTGGTGCTTTGTGTGTAAAAACAGAGGCCATAGGCCAGGGGATAAGTCCTGTCCAGGTAAACCCCCTGAGCCTACCACCACTAATACATCAAGCTCTAGTGCCCCTAGCAGTAGTGGTACTAGTGGTGGGACTGCTGGCAACAGTCAAGTTAAGGGTGTAGTTGGGTTCACTTATGGGTCCATAGTAGAAACTGGGGTAGTCACTCCCAAGACAGTTTCTGTCACACCTAGTGGCATTGGCCTTGCCACACTGGCTGCTTGTCCCCTTACAATGGATAAGTACAGGCAGACAGTTTCAATAAATGGTGTTGAGGCCTTGGCCTACAGGGACACAGGTGCCAGTATCACTTTGGTGACTGAAAACCTAGTGCACCCTGATCAACACATCATTGGACAACAGTATAAGATTATTGATGTCCATAACTCCACTAAGTTTCTTCCCTTAGCTATAATTCAGTTTAGTTGGGGTGGAGTTACTGGCCCTAAGCAGGTGGTGGTATCACCTAGCTTACCTGTAGACTGTCTCTTAGGTAATGACCTAGAGGCCTCAGGTTGGGCTGATGTAGAGTTTTATGCCCATGCAGCCATGCTGGGCATCCCTGAGGAATTGTTCCCTCTCATTTCTACTGAAATGAAAAAGCAAAGGAGAGAAGGCCTGAAAACTCAGGATCCCTCTCCATCAACAGGTAAAAAGGGTATCACAGTATCCCCTAACCACCCTACCATTCAGGATACCATTCCTGTGGTGGGAGAAACCTCTCCTGGGGTGGCACCTGTTCCAAGGGAATCATCAGTTGGCAAAACTGTACTCCCTGAGGTAGAAGTACCTCTCTGTGTGATAACTAACATTGGTGAGAAAAAGAGCACCATTTTAGTTAACATGGAGCATCCCTCCAACCCTCCCAGATAAACTTTAGTGCAGAAACCCTGCACTGCCTCACAACACTTAGGACAGAATCCCTGCCCTAGTGTGGAGCTCATAGGACAGCATACCTGTCCTGCTCCAACTAAAGAGAAACAGCATCCCTGTTCTCTCTTCCAGCCATATGGACAAAGATTTTGCCCAGCTATGGCTTTACTGAGACAGCATCCCTGTCTGGCATTTCCATCATTACAAATAGGTTCAGTGGACAATTCCCACTGCTCTAAACTAAAACTTACTGATAGAAACTATGAAAATACATTTTCACATTGTTGCTTAGCTAAAAAACTTCAAACAGGGTGGTTTACATCCCCACAGGGAAGTAACCATATAGTGGATGATAAAGGGAGTAACCAGTCTATTGCAGAGCTACTCTCTACTTATCACCACTTAGACAATAAAGTCTCAACTGGCCAAGGTTAGCCTTATTGTCCTTCGTTTGGGGGGGGGTTATGTGAGAAAGTAGCCTCTTTCTAGCCTTGTTACCCCCACTTTTGGCCTGTTTGTGAGTGTATGTTAGGGTGTTTTCACTGTCTCACTGGGATCCTGCTAGCCAGGGCCCAGTGCTCATAGTGAAAACCCTATGTTTTCAGTATGTTTGTTATGTGTCACTGGGGCCCTGCTAGTCAGGGCCCCAGTGCTCATAAGGTTGTGGCCTATATGTATGTGTTCCCTGTGTGGTGCCTAACTGTCTCACTGAGGCTCTGCTAACCAGAACGTCAGTGGTTATGCTCTCTCATTTCTTTCAAATTGTCACTAACAGGCTAGTGACCAATTTTACCAATTTACATTGGCTTACTGGAACACCCTTATAATTCCCTAGTATATGGTACTGAGGTACCCAGGGTATTGGGGTTCCAGGAGATCCCTATGGGCACAGCATTTTTTTTGCCACCCATAGGGAGCTCTGACAAATCTTACACAGGCCTGCCACTGCAGCCTGAGTGAAATAACGTTCACGTTATTTCACAGCCATTTTACACTGCACTTAAGTAACTTATAAGTCACCTATATGTCTAACCTTTACCTGGTAAAGGTTAGGTGCAAAGTTACTTAGTGTGAGGGGACCCTGGCACTAGCCAAGGTGCCCCCACATTGTTCAGAGCCAATTCCCTGAACTTTGTGAGTGCGGGGACACCATTACACGCGTGCACTACATATAGGTCAATACCTATATGTAGCTTCACAATGGTAACTCCGAATATGGCCATGTAACATGTCTAAGATCATGGAATTGCCCCCTCTATGCCATCCTGGCATTGTTGGCACAATTCGATGATCCCAGTGGTCTGTAGCACAGACCCTGTTACTGCCAAACTGCCTTTCCTGGGGTTTCACTGCAGCTGCTGCTGCTGCCAACCCCTCAGACAGGTTTCTGCCCCCCTGGGGTCAAGCCAGGCCTGTCCCAGGATGGCAGAACAAAGGACTTCCTCTGAGAGAGGGTGTTACACCCTCTCCCTTTGGAAAATGGTGTGAAGGCAGGGGAGGAGTAGCCTCCCCCAGCCTCTGGAAATGCTTTCTTGGGCACAGATGTGCCCAATTCTGCATAAGCCAGTCTACACCGGTTCAGGGACCCCTTAGCCCCTGCTCTGGCACGAAACTGGACAAAGGAAAGGGAGTGACCACTCCCCTGACCTGCACCTCCCCTGGGAGGTGTCCAGAGCTCCTCCAGTGTGCTCCAGACCTCTGCCATCTTGGAAACAGAGGTGCTGCTGGCACACTGGACTGCTCTGAGTGGCCAGTGCCACCAGGTGACATCAGAGACTCCTTCTGATAGGCTCCTTCAGGTGTTAGTAGCCTATCCTCTCTCCTAAGTAGCCAAACCATCTTTTCTGGCTATTTAGGGTCTCTGTCTCTGGGGAAACTTTAGATAACGAATGCAAGAGCTCATCAGAGTTCCTCTGCATCTCTCTCTTCACCTTCTGCCAAGGAATCGACTGCTGTTCGCGCTGGAAGCCTGCAAAACTGCAACATAGTAGTAAAGACAACTACTGCAACTCTGTAACGCTGATCCTGCCACCTTCTCGACTGTTTTCCTGCTTGTGCATGCTGTGGGGGTAGTCTGCCTCCTCTCTGCACCAGAAGCTCCGAAGAAATCTCCCGTGGGTCGACGGAATCTTCCCCCTGCAACCGCAGGCACCAAAAAGCTGCATTACCGGTCCCTTGGGTCTCCTCTCAGCACAACGAGCGAGGTCCCTTGAATCCAGCAACTCTTTCCAAGTGACTCCCACAGTCTAGTGACTCTTCAGTCCAAGTTTGGTGGAGGTAAGTCCTTGCCTCCCCACGCCAGACTGCATTGTTGGAAACCGCGACTTTTGCAACTACTCCGGCTTCCGTGCACTTCCGGGGGAAATCCTTTGTGCACAGCCAAGCCTCGATCCACGGCACTCTAACCTGCATAGCACGACTTTCTAAGTTGGTCTCCGGCGACGTGGGACTCCTTTGTGCATCTTCGGCGAGCACCGTTTCACGCATCCTTGTAGTGCCTGTTTCTGGCACTTCTCCGGGAGCTATCTGCTGCTGAGAGTACTCCTTGTCTTGCTCGACGTCCCCTCTCTCTCCTGGTCCAATTTGCGACCTCCTGGTCCCTCCTGGGCCGCAGCAGCGTCCAAAAACGCTAACTGTACGATTTGCAGCTAGCAAGGCTTGTTGGCGTTCTTTCGGCAGGAAAATACATCTGCACGACTCTCCACGGCAAGAGGAATCCGTCTACCAAAGACGAAGGCTCTAGCCTTTTTCGTTCTTGCAGAAACCACAGCTTCTTCTGTCCAGTAGAAGCTTCTTTGCACCCACAGCTGGCATTTCCTGGGCATTTGCCCATCGACGACTTGCTTGTGACTTTTGGACTTGGTCCCCTTGTTCCACAGGTACCCTAGATTGGAAATCCACAGTTGTTGCATTGTTGGTTTTTGTCTTTCCTGCATTATTCCTCTATCACGACTTCTTTGTCTTTTGGGGAACTTCAGTGCACTTTGCACTCACTTTTCAGGGTCTTGGGGAGGGCTCATTTTCTAACTCTCACTATTTTCTAATAGTCCCAGCGACCCTCTACAAGGTCAAATAGGTTTGGGGTCCATTCGTGGTTCACATTCCACTTTTGGAGTATATGGTTTGTGTTGCCCCTATCCCTATGTGTCCCCATTGCATCCTATTGTAACTATACATTGTTTGCACTGTTTTCTAAGACTATACTGCATATTTTTGGTATTGTGTACATATAACTTGTGTATAATTGCTATCCTCATACTGAGGGTACTCACTGAGATACTTTGGCATATTGTCATAAAAATAAAGTACCTTTATTTTTAGTATAACTGTGTATTGTGTTTTCTTATGATATTGTGCAAGTGACACTTGTGGTACTGTAGTAGCTTCACACGTCTCCTAGTTCAGCCTAAGCTGCTCTGCTAAGCTACCATTATCTATCAGCCTAAGCTGCT
Organism: Pleurodeles waltl; assembly: GCF_031143425.1. Taxonomy (NCBI): domain Eukaryota; kingdom Metazoa; phylum Chordata; class Amphibia; order Caudata; family Salamandridae; genus Pleurodeles; species Pleurodeles waltl. Next base: position 7,592,894 of record NC_090438.1, on the reverse strand, counting down.
AGACACCCTATACACTAATAAGGGATAACTGGGCCTGGTGCAAGGTGCAAGTACCCCTTGGTACTCACTACAAGCCAGTCCAGCCTCCTACAGTTATGCTCTCTCATTTCTTTCCAAATTGTCACTAACAGGCTAGTGACCAATTTTACCAATTTACATTGGCTTACTGAAACACCCTTATAATTCCCTAGTATATGATACTTAGGTACCCAGGGTATTGGGGTTCCAGGAGATCCCTATGGGCTGCAGCATTTCTTTTGCCACCCATAGGGAGCTCTGACAATTCTTACACAGGCCTGCCACTGCTGCCTGAGTGAAATAACGTCCACGTTATTTCACAGCCATTTTACACTGCTCTTAAGTAACTTATAAGTCACCTATATGTCTAACCTTTACCTGGTAAAGGTTAGGTGCAAAGTTACTTAGTGTGAGGGCACCCTGGCACTAGCCAAGGTGCCCCCACATTGTTCAGGGCCAATTCCCCAGACTTTGTGAGTGCGGGGACACCATTACACGCGTGCACTACATATAGGTCACTACCTATATGTAGCTTCACAATGGTAACTCCGAATATGGCCATGTAACATGTCTATGATAATGGAATTGCCCCCTCTATGCCATCCTGGCATAGTTGGCACAATCCCATGATCCCAGTGGTCTGTAGCACAGACCCTGGTACTGCCAAACTGCCTTTCCTGGGGTTTCACTGCAGCTGCTGCTGCTGCCAACCCCTCAGACAGGTTTCTGCCCTCCTGGGGTCAAGCCAGGCTTGTCCCAGGATGGCAGAACAAAGGACTTCCTCTGAGAGAGGGTGTTACACCCTCTCCCTTTGGAAAATGGTGTGAAGGCAGGGGAGGAGTAGCCTCCCCCAGCCTCTGGAAATGCTTTCATGGGAAATTTTGGTGCACATTTCTGCATAAGCCAGTCTACACCGGTTCAGGGACCCTTAGCCCTGCTCTGGCGCGAATCTGGACAAAGGAAAGGGGAGTGACCACTCCCCTGACCTGCACCTCCCCTGGGAGGTGTCCAGAGCTCCTCCAGTGTGCTCCAGACCTCTGCCATCTTGGAAACAGAGGTGCTGCTGGCACAGTGGACTGCTCTGAGTGGCCAGTGCCACCAGGTGACGTCAGAGACTCCTTCTGATAGGCTCCTTCAGGTGTTGCTAGCCTATCCTCTCTCCTAGGTAGCCAAACCCTCTTTTCTGGCTATTTAGGGTCTCTGTCTCTGGGGAAACTTTAGATAACGAATGCAAGAGCTCATCAGAGTTCCTCTGCATCTCTCTCTTCACCTTCTGCCAAGGAATCGACTGCTGACCGTGCTGGAAGCCTGCAACACTGCAACAAAGTAGCTAAGACGACTTCTGCAACTCTGTAACGCTGATCCTGCCGCCTTCTCAACTGTTTTCCTTGTGGTGCATGCTGTGGGGGTAGTCTGCCTCCTCTCTGCACTAGAAGCTCCGAAGAAATCTCCCGTGGGTCGACGGAATCTTCCCCCTGCTACCGCAGGCACCAAAGAACTGCATCACTGGTCCCTTGGGTCTCCTCTCAGCACGACGAGCGAGGTCCCTCGAATCCAGCAACTGTGTCCAAGTGACCCCCACAGTCCAGTGACTCTTCAGTCCAAGTTTGGTGGAGGTAAGTCCTTGCCTCCCCACGCCAGACTGCATTGCTGGGAACTGCGACTTTTGCAGCTACTCCGGCCCCTGTGCACTTCCGGCGGAAATCCTTTGTGCGCAGCCAAGCCTGGGTCCACAGCACTCTAACTTGCATTGCACGACTTTCTAAGTTGGTCTCCGGCGACGTGGGACTCCTTTGTGCAACTTCGGGTGAGCACTGTTTCACGCATCCTCGTAGTGCCTGTTTCTGGCACTTCTCCGGGTGCTACCTGCTGGTAAGAGGGCTACTTGTCTTGCTCGATGTCCCCTCTGTCTCCTGACACAATTTGCGACATCCTGGTCCCTCCTGGGCCACAGCAGCATCCAAAAACGCTTACTCCATGATTTGCAGCTAGCAAGGCTTGTTGGCGGTATTTCGGCGGGAAAACACTTCTGCACGACTTTCCACGGCGTGAGGGATCCGTCCCCCATAGGGGAAGTCTCTAGCCCCTGTCGTTCCTGCAGAAACCTTAGCTTCCTCTGTCCAGTTGAAGCTTCCTTGCACCCACAGCTGGCATTTCCTGGGCATCTGCCCATCTCCGACTTGCTTGTGACTTTTGGATTTGGTCCCCTTGTTCCACAGGTACCCTCAACTGGAAATCCATCATTGTTGCATTGCTGGTTTGTGTCTTTCCTGCAGTATTCCCCTATAACGACTTCTTTGTCCTTTGGGGAACTTTAGTGCACTTTGCACTCACTTTTCAGGGTCTTGGGGTGGGCTATTTTTCTAACCCTCACTATTTTCTAATAGTCCCAGCGACCCTCTACAAGGTCACATAGGTTTGGGGTCCATTTGTGGTTCACATTCCACTTTTGGAGTATATGGTTTGTGTTGCCCCTATCCCTATGTGTCCCCATTGCATCCTATTGTAACTATACATTGTTTGCACTGTTTTCTAAGACTATACAGCATATTTTGGTATTGTGTATTTATATCTTGTGTATATTTCCTATCCTCTCACTGAGGGTACACTCTGAGATACTTTGGCATATTGTCATAAAAATAAAGTACCTTTATTTTTAGTATAACTGTGTATTGTGTTTTCTTATGATATTGTGCATATGACACTAAGTGGTACTGTAGGAGCTTCACTCGTCTCCTAGTTCAGCCTAAGCTGCTCTGCTAAGCTACCATTATCTATCAGCCTATGCTGCTAGACACCCTATACACTAATAAGGGATAACTGGGCCTGGTGCAAGGTGCAAGTACCCTTGGTACTCACTACAAGCCAGTCCAGCCTCCTACAAGTATGTGTTCTGGTCCTTTGGATCTAATGTGAGGAGTGTGTCCCTCCCAACATCTGGAATACCATGAGCCCTTAGTGCAACTTCATAAGCAGCTAACCACTTATCTGTCATCTCCCACCACATACCTTGGCACCACATTTTTGGGCATACAAAACATCCTTCCTCCAGCAGGTCGTGCCTGCATGCTGCCACCATCACTGCTAGATTCAGACGGCCTAGACTTGAGGTCCAGCTCTTTGAGACTCAGTTCATGAGCCAAAAGAAGTTCCTTTTCAGCCAAGGCCTCAGCTTGCTTGGCTTCTCTCCCAGCTTTTCTCTCCTTTGCCTATATGTTTAACCTTGCCATTTGTAATTGAAATTCTCTCTCCTCCCTCCTTACCTCTGAGGTCAGGCCATGGCTAGAGACACTGCTCCCTGGTTTACCAGGGGGCACAATTCCAGGGGTAATATCCCTCACTGCTGGTGGTAAATCCTCTGAGGGGCCATCCTCTGGCTCCTCTACCTCAACATCCTCTTGTGAACGGGTTTCTGCCCAGGCTCTCAGTACATTTTGGTACTCCTCCTTCCTGGAGGCAACCCGGGTAGGTACTCCCACCCCCTTGCAGAACCCTTTTAGCTGGCAGTGTATGTCTCCAGCTTGGCTAGGTCAAAATCTCCAACTCCTCCTTGAGACCCAGCCAGAGACATGTTGTTTGAGGATTAGGCTAAAATCTCAAGCAGAAAAAGACAAAAATCCAGTTGACCTTTTAACTGTGGGTAGGTAGTAGTGTACACGTAGCTATTGTATGTCACTGCACAAATACAAGTCCTATCCTCACCATTGATCACCAATGTTAGAAATGTTCTTTTTTTTTGTTGGCAGTCAGGTTACCCGCTGTCCAAGCAAGGACCCTCACTCTAATCAGGGTAAGTCACACACAATCCAAATTATCCTGTGCCCATCCTCTAGTAGCTTGGCACTGAGCAGTCAGGCTTAACTCAGAAGACAATGTGTAAAGTATTTGTGCAATAAATCCTGCAATAACACAGTGAAAACACCACATAAATACACCACACAGTTTTAGCAAAATATAAGATATTTATCTGATTAAATTAAGGTCAAAATGATCACGATTTGATAATCACACGTTGAAATATCACTTTTGTAATGATAAGAAGAATCTTTAGTTTTTAAAAGCAACAATTGTCTCTTGGAAGCACAAAGTACTTGTTTTGCGTCATAATTACACTCAGGAAGACCTCAGAGAAGGAGATACGTGGGAAAAAGGTAGGCGTACATCGGTTTTAAGGGCTCATACAGGCGATGCGTTGATTCTTTTCCACGTGGCAAGGGCTTTGCGTTGAATTCCGGTGCACAGGCTTGAGTCCTCTTTGCGATGCGGTGTCTTTTTAATGCCCAGGGACGATGGTGGAAATCCTGGGCGTGCAGGGTAAAGTCTCAGGTGCTTCGTCGATCTGGTGGGCGATGCGTCAGAGTTTCAGTCACATGGTAGGTGCTGCGTCGATTCCTCTCACATTAAGTGGGGATGCGTCATTCCGGTTCAGTGATGCGTCGATCCAGTGGGCTGTGCGTCGAAGTTCCGGTTGCAACGCTGGTACTGTGTCGATCTCCACTCGGGGAGCAAGGCAGCAGGGCAACAGCAAGGCAGCAGTCCTTTACAGGAAAACAGTCCAGGTGAGTACTTTGGGCAGCCAGGCAGCTTCTCTTCGCAGATTGCAGGTTCAGGTTCAGAGTTTCTTTCCCAGGAAATGTCTGAGGTGGTATGGTCATGGACCAAGATTTTATACCCAAAAGTGCCTTTGAAAGTGGGGGAGACTTCAAAGAGTGGTTTTGAAGTGCACAAAGTCCCCTTTCAGTACAACCCTGTTTGCCAGGGTCCCAGTAGGGGGTTTGACAGTCCATTATGTGAGGGCAGGCACTGTCCTTTGAAATGTAAATGTCAGGTCCTCCACCCTTCCAGCCCAGCAAGGCCCATTCAGTATGCAGATGTGTGCAGGTGTGACTGAGCATCCTGTGTATGTGGTTGCCTGGGTGAAATGCACAAGGGAGCTGTCATCCAGCCCAGCCCAGACATGGATTGTAAAGCATCAAAGGATTTTAAGTGCATAAAAATGCTCACTTTCTAAAAGTGGCATTTCTAAAATATTAATATAAAATTCATCCTCACCAGTCAGCAGGAATTTGTATTACCATTCTGGCCATACTAAATATGACCTGTCTGTTCCTTTCTGATCAGAATCTGCCACTCAAACAATATATGAGGGTAGCCCTACTGTTAGCCTATGAAAGGAGCAGGCCTTGCAGCAGTGGAAAACAAATTTAGCAGCTTTCGACTACCAGGACATATAAAACACATAGGTATATGTCCTGCCTTTTTATCTACTCAACATCCTGCCCTAAGGGTTACCTAGGCCCTACCTAGGGGTAACTTTTATGTAGGAAAAGGGGAGTTTAAGGCTTGGCAAGTACGTTTAAATGCCAAGTTGAAGTGGCAGTGAAACTGCACGTACAGGACTTGCAATGGCAGGCCTGAGACATGTTTAAGTGGCTATTTATGTGGGTGGCACAATAAGTGCTTTAGGTCCACTAGTAGAATTTAATTTATAGGCCCTGGGCACATGCAGTGCACTTTACTAGGGACTTACAAGTAAATTAAATATGCCAATTGGCAATGAGCCAATGTTACCACATTTTTAAGGGAGAGAGCACATGCACTTTAGTACTGGTTATCAGTGGTAAAGTGCACAGAGTCCTAAAACCAGCACAAATAGTGTCAAAAAGTGGAGGGAGGCAGGCAAAAAAGTTTGGGTTAACCACCCTTACTCTAACAGTGTATGTATATATTTACTTACCTCCAAAGGGAGTTACAGTCTCTAAGATATTTTTGGCATTTGTGACACTAAAAATAAAGTACTTTTATTTTTGTACCACTGAGTATTTCTTTCATGTGTGATATGTGACTCTAGTGATGTTGCATGAGTGTTGCATGTCTCCTAGGTAGGCCTTGGGTGCTCATCCACATTACCACTAGAGACAACATTTCAATAATAAGAGATAACTGGACCTGGTATAAGGTGTAAGTACAACTACAAACCAGGCCAGCCTCCTACACCCGCTCGCTAAGATCACCAAACAACATGAGCTAAACATAGTCTCCTCTGCCAATGACACCCAACTGATATTCTCGCTGTCCGAGGACTCTGCACAAGCCAGTAGGAATTTTCACAATGGGATGAGAGCAGTCGCCGCCTGGTTGAGGACAGCTGCCTCTAGCTCAACATGGACAAGACAGATTCCACCCCTTCTGCCTGGAAACTATTTCTGGTGGCCCACCACTCTGGATAATGGCCAGCCCCCACTGACTATGCACACAACCTGGGCATCATCCTGGACTCCTCTCTATTGAAATCCCGCTGTCTCCTCATCAAGCTACCACTACCACTCATATGGATTCCCCCCCGACATGAGGAAGACAGTCACACAGGCACTCATCACCAGCAAACTGGACTACGGCAACATACTGCATGCTGGCATTACCAAGAAACTTCAGTCAAGGCTACAAAGAGTCCAGAATGCAGCAGCCAGACTCATTCTGAACATCCCTGTCACAGCCAAATCTCCTACCACCTCAGAGACCTACACTGGCTCCCAGTCAACAAGCGCATCACCTACAAACTCCTGATCCACACCTTCAAGGCACAGCACAACATAGGACTGGCATACCTCTGTTGTAGTTTAGCAGCGATTAGATTAAGCATTAGCAGAAGACATCTTGTATTTAGCAACTATTGTGAACATTTCGCGGAATCCATTTTGTATTCATGGCAGCCATTTTCTCTGCCGCATGCTGCCATGTGCTCACCATGTGCTCTGTCCTACCTTTCTGTTAACTACTCTTGAAAATCTGCCTAGTGACAGGTTATATTTAGCATCTCCCACTTTCGCACATGCCCAGTAAGGTCTGCAGCTGTTAGTCCTTGAAAACTGTTAGCCCCTCCTACCTGTCGACTGTGCATTTCCACATGACCTTATATGTATAGAAGTCTTGCTTCTATAATTGTACCACCTTCTTTTAGCCCCTGCGTGGGTATAAAAGGACCATGCTCTCTCAGTTCAGTGTGCTACTTCAAACATTACTAAAAGGGGGGGGGGGGTTTGAACTGTAGTACCACCTCATGAGGTTCAATAAACGTTGTCTTTTATTTCAGTTTCTGTGCCAGCTTCTTCCTATATGGTCTGAGGACTTTGTGCAGTTAAGGGTGAACCCCTTGCACTAGTAGGCCTTGCTGAGGCTTACTTCAACAAATTGGCGCCCAAACAGGGACTCATCGGCGACTCGGACGCCCAACGGATTGGTCACGACGAAGGATTGGGATCTCGCTGCGGGCGATCAATGCCTGAGGAGACCCGAGTCTTGGCAACCACAGCGTTTTTCCCTTCTTTCTGATTTGACCATCCAGGTGGCGCCGGTCCTCGACTGAGATCCTTTTTGTTTATTCGTCATGCAGTGACCATTTGGTCGATTTTAGAACTTGGCAGTTGGAACCTGGACACCCTGTGATTGGTAAGAGCCGTTTTACGGCACTTGCTGTGGGTTTTGATGCCTTTGTTTGGTAATGAAGTTTAGCACTACTTACTGTGGCTCTCGTGTTTTGGGTGACTAGTCAATTTGTGTCCTTTGAATTGATATATAAATTGCACTTTATATAGGCAGGTAATGAGGATAATTTTCTCCAATTTAATTTTGATTTGAATGGCACCTTAAGTGCTACTTTGATTATAATATTGCATATTCTGCACTATTTTTGGCATGCCTGTTTTTAACGCACTTCGTAGGATGTGTTGCTTTTGTAATGGTACCAATTTGAGACTGGAAGAATCGCAACCGGCACCCCCTGAGGGGATGCCCAATAGAGATATGTATGTTAAACATGGTCTTTCTTCTATAATGCACAGCACATTATGGAATAAATACACTTGTGCGGATCCTGAATTACGTTGGCCTATGCACGGGTCATTTGATTTGCGAAAGATTGAGTATGTGGAACAATGTATGTGTAAGCGAAAGTCTAGGCAAGATATGTTTGACTGTGTACGAATGTGGGAGAAAGAAGTGCGTGGGCGTGAGCAAGCCTTGCTTGAGAAAGAGGAGCGTAAGAATGTATATGTGAAAGCATTGGAAACTAAGGGCCAGATGTAGAAACGAAACATTTTGCGACTTGCAAATAGCGAGTCATTGCGACTCGCTATTTGCAAGTCGCAAAATGTTATGCAGTACGGTGTCTCAGACACCGACTGCGACTCGCTATGGGGTCGCAATGACCCACCTCATGAATATTCATGAGGTGGGTCGCAAATTGCGGCCCCATAGCGAGTCAAGGCACTCACAAACATGGAGGCCTGCTGTAGTCAGCAGACCTCCGTGTTCGTGACTGCTTTAAATAAAGCAGTTTTTTTTTTTTTAAGTGTAGCCCGTTTTCCTTAAAGGAAAACGAGCTGCACTTAAAAAAAACAAACGAAACCTTTAGTTTCGGTTTTTTTTCAGGGCAGGCAGTGGTCCCTTGGACCACTACCTGCCCTGAAAAAAATTTTTGGGGTCCATTCACAAACTGGAAGGGGTCCCATGGGGACCCCTTCCAATTTGCGAGTGGGTTACCATCCACTTGAAGTGGATGGTAACTGCGATACGATTTGCGACCGCGTACACGGTCGCAAATGGTATTGCATCCCACTCAGACTCGCAAATAGGAAGGGAACACCCCTTCCTATTTGCGAGTCGGAAATGCATTTTGCGAGTCGGTCCCGACTCGCAAATTGCATTTCTGAATAGGAAACTGCGATTTGCGACTCGCAAACGGCAAATTTTGCCGTTTGCGAGTCGCAAACAGTTTCCTACATCTGGCCCTAAATGACTTAAAGGAGCTAGAAGAGAAAGAACGTAAATTACAGGTAACTGACCAATACACCATTAGGCAACCTCTCTATCCTATCCTTAATAAACCACACGATGATTGTTTGTTACTAGATCGCCCTCCACCTTCGTTTGTCGTTCCTTCTGCCCCTCATGAGTTAGCTAAGACCTCCGGTCCGGAGCAACAGAAGATACGAGACAGTTGCTCTATGTTGCCTGCTGACCGTGCGTCTGAGTTTATATCTACTGCTCGTAAAGCAATCCGTAGTGTTGTCTCTGCTTCTGAACTTTTAGGCAACATGAACGGGTGGACGGAAAAGGAGCAGCTATATTTTACTGAGTCATTTGGCACAGAAGTTATTGAACTATATCGGAAATATTCTGATGAGTTAGAGCCCGATGATGTAGCAGCTGATCATAAGCAAATGCGTGATGGTCTTTTTGTTTTCTCCCAGGTGGCTGATGCAATCAGGCGTTTGGTGAAATTATGTGTTGTGACAGTCCGTTTGCAAGAGGAGAAAAGGGCTGTGGACGTAGCTGCACGGACATCTCAGACCGGCGGGGTGCAAGCTTCCATCTTCGGAGCAGATAAGACTATGATAGTTCATGCGAAACCAATGCGGGAAGCCGCGCCTTTGTATGTTCCTCCTAAAGGATTGGGTACAAGTGATGATAAAACTTCTGTTGATGCTAAGGGTTATTTTATTTATAATTGGGTGTATACTCCTTGGAATAGGGCAGATGTAATGGCACTTAAAACAGCATTACCTGACCTGTGGAAAAATCCAGCCACCTTTTATGAGGAAGTTGAGGGAGCAATTAGTTCTTGTACTATGACTTTGGCTGACATTGATTTATTTTTCGGATTGATATTACAGCCAGATATCTGGAGAACTGTTCCTAAAATTGATGATCATGTAGTTTTTGGGGCGTCATGGAAAGAATTAGAACAGATGTACGGGATAGGGAACCTGCGAAAAAGCTATATAAATTGATTCTAGATCTTCCCGCAGCCATATTAGTTAAGTTAAAAACGATTATTGCCCCTAAAAAGATAGATTGGACTGTTTTAGCGTCTTGTAAGCAAAAGGCAGATGAAACGGTCTCTGATTTCTTTACACGCTTTGAAGAAGCATTTCATGATTTTAGTGGGCAGTTATTGTCAGATGATACGGGCAGACATTTGTTTGTCGATAAATATGTTGTAAATCTGTTACCAGGAATAGCTAGTCGTCCAAAAGCTAGTGAAAGTTCATGGACTACCTCTACTCCGGTTTCTCTTTTGACTATGGCTCAGTATTATAAACATCAGGAATTAGAAGCAAAAGGTAGCGAGGATAAAAAGATTAAAGAATTAAAGACGAAGGTTATGTTGGCTCAAGCTTATGGTCCACCTTTTAGAGGTAGTGATAGAGGTGGACGTGGATCTTATGGTTCTTCTTACACTCGTTCGAATTTGTCTGTTGATCAGTGTGCGTATTGTAAGAAATTTGGGCATTGGGCTGCCGATTGTCCAGCACTACGTATTCAGCAGTGTTCACGTGGTCGGGGACAAATGAGAAATCGCTCATGAGAATTAAGGGCCTAGAAGAAGCACGAATGATCCTGCTAGGGTTGATGCTAATGTACAAGGTCATGATGGGTTTAACACTTTTGATAGACGCAACCAATACCAGATGTCTAACTATGTGCAGCCTGATTTCCAAGATTCTGCTTATGCATAGGATTGCCTAGGATGGGGTAAGGAATCAGTTGAAGTTCCAGTAGATTAGAGGGGTCCCTATGTTACAGCGCATGTTTTGGGTTCTACTGTTCAGTTTCTGGTTGATACAGGAGCTACTCGCAGCACCTTGTCTAAACAATTGATTCCATGGGCTCCCCTGTCTGGCTTAACCATTACATCGATAGGTTTCGATGGACCACCTTCCCCTAGCCCTTTGTCACAACCACTTGCATTCCATGTTGATAAATTTACTGCTCCATGTCCATTTTTGCTTTCTCCAAATACACCAGATAATATTGTGGGTCTTGATATGCTCAAGTATTTCAGGGCTACAATATGATGCTCTCCTGAAGGGGTGTGTGTTATTTTGAATGATAATCATCCTGTGATGGTAAAAGTTTGTTTTGTTAAAGAGGAAATTGCATTAGCTTCACACCCTAGTACTTTGTGGGCTACTTCAGATACTGATGTGGGACAAATGATTATTCCACTGGTACATATTAGTGTCAAGGAGGGAGCTGTATTGCCACGTTTGCCTCAATACAAAATTTCACAGGAGGGCTAAGAAGCACTCACACAAATTGTGCATGATCTTATTGCAGTTGGAGTTGTTGAGGAAGTTCTGTATAATGTTTGTAACAGTCCGATTCTTCCTATTCTGAAAAAGGATACGGATACTAGGATTTACCGATTCATTATTAATTTACGAGAAGTAAATAAGATTGTGATACCACAATATCCTGTGGTATCTGACATCACAACACTTCTTACTTTGGTTCCCCCGACAGCAACTATGTTCTCTGTGATAGACTTGAAGAATGCTTTCTTTTCGATCTCTATTCATCCTGACAGACGATATTTGTTTGGTTTTACTTTGAATAAACGATCATGTAGATTTTGCAGAGTTCCTCAAGGCTATACTGAGAGTCCAAGTATTTATAGTCAAGTGTTAAAACGACAACTTGATTCTTTTGTTTTGCCTGAACGTGTGGCTCTCATACAATATGTTGATGATATTTAGTTCGCAGCTGATACCCCTGAGCAATGTGAAAAGTGCACTCTGTCCTTAATTTCTTTTCTTGCTTCACACCATCATAAAGTGTCACGAAAGAAATTGCAATATTGTAGACCAAAGGTAACCTATTTAGGTCACCTTTTGTCTAAGGAGGGCTGTGCACTTACATCAGATCGTATTCAAGCAATTTTAGACACACCAGTACCCTCTACTCAGAAAGATGTTCGTGCATTCCTTGGTCTTACTTCTTTTTGTAGGCAATGGATATTAGGGTTTTCACACATTGTCAAACCTTTGCTAGCACTTTTGACTAAACATACTCCAATGCCCCTCCCATGGACAGATGAATGTGAGACTGCTTTCCGGCAGCTACGACAAGCCCTTTGTTCAGCACCAGTGTTAGGTATTCCAGATTACATGAAGACTTTTGCACTTTACGTACATGAGAAAGATGGATGTGCATTGTCAGTTTTAGTACAGACACATGGCGATAAGCAGCGTCCCTGTGCATATTTTTCAGCAGTACTTGACCCTGTCGCTAGAGCGTTGCCTGGGTGTTTTCGTTCAGTTGCCGCAACAGCTGTGTCAATACGTCAGAGTGAAGGGATAGTTTTGTCACATAAGCTGCTGGTGTTAGTACCCCATGCGGTTGATGCTCTTTTAAATCAAACAAAGACACAACATTTAACTAGCGCTCGCCTGACAGGATATGAATTGACATTGTTGTCTCCTCACATTACACTGAAGAGATGTGCAACACTAAATCCAGCCACTTTGTTGCCATATCTGGTGACTCAGCCTCAGTCACAACAAACACATGATTGTATATTCCTTACCGAAGAACAGACAAAGGGTCGTATTGATTTACAAGATATGCCCCTTCCAGATGTAGACGGGGAATAGTGGGTTGATGGGTCTTGTTTGAAGTTGCCAGACGGTACAACCTCAGCTGCATATGCAATCACCACAATACACACGGTAGTGGAGACAGCTCGTATACCACAGAAGTCAGCTCAAGCAGCTGAACTAATAGCTTTGACACGAGCATGTGAGCTTAGTACTGACTTATGTGTGAACATTTACACAGACAGCCGCTATGCTTTTGGAGGGGCTCATGATTTTGGTTTGCTTTGGAAGGAGAGAGGCTTTCTCACATCCCACGGGATGCAGATAATGCATGGAGAATTAGTGCATAACCTCTTGACTGCATTGACATATCCAAAGAAACTAGCTATTGTGAAATGTAGTGCACATAAGAAAGTGATCGATAAGATAGGGCAAGGTAATGCTCTTGCGGACCGCGTAGCACGTGAGACTGCGATGCAGCAAAGTACTACTTCTATGTATGTAGTGAAGTCACAAGCTGAACGTTGGCATAATGCTAGACAAGACGTATTAGATATACAGAAATCTGCTTCTGTGAAAGAACGTGAGCAATGGTCTGAAGAAGGAGAATTGGATGATGAGGGCTGTTGGTGGAATAAGCAGATGGATAAATGGAAATTGCCTATAGCTTTTGTACAGCCTATGGCACATGGGCTGGCACATGTTGGAGCTTCAACAATAACGAAGTTGCTTACGCAAGTTTGGGAGCATCCAGAAATTTTCAGTACAGCTAAGAGAGTAGTACAGTCTTGTTTGATCTGTTTACAATACAATCCTGGAAAAGGGACACGTACTCCTGCGGGAGGGTTTGCTACACCAACTGCACCTTTTGAAGTTCTACAAATGGATTATATTCAGCTTGAACGTTGCAACAATTGAAAGTATGTCTTAGTGGTGGTATGTGCCTTCAGTAAATGGATAGAGGGGTACCCCACAAAGGATAATACTGCCATTACCACAGCAAAGGTGCTTTTGAAATAGTTTTTCCCTAGGTTTGGTGGTTGCAGACTTTTATGGAATGATAACGGACCTCATTTTGTTGGGGAAGTTATTAAGTATATCCTGAAAGGATTATGGATCAAACAGAAGTTCCATGTGGTTTTCCACCCACAATCAGCAGGGTTGGTGGAAAGGTATAATGCTACTTTGAAGCAGAAGTTAGCGAAGATACAGGCTTCCATATCCTTAACTTGGCCGGATGCATTACCATTGGCATTATTGTCTATTAGGTCAGTGCCACACTCTCGAATCGGCCTTAGTCCATATGAAGTGGTGTTTGGAAGGCCAATGAAAATTTGGGGAGTTCCTAAGCCAAATTCTGTATATGATGTACCTTGTGTCCTGATGAATGATTATTTGGCACAGTTAACCAACAATTTGGTTTATATTCATCAGCAGGTTTGAGAAGCACTTCCTGACAGATCTGGCATCTGGGAAACCTACAGAGGGCGGACTTCTTTTTCGCCTTAATAAAGTATGCTACCAAGACAAAGATGTGTATCCCCAAGCCAAAGGAACTAAATGGTAATGGGAAGAGTATCAACCGGACAATGTTTCAATACCATATGTCTTCACAAATATAAGAGACTCTGACAAGAAAGAACAATTTGTGATTTCTGTTACAAAAACTAAAGCAGATTTATGTATACGTAGCATTGGGCGAATTCTAGTAGGGATAAGCGATTGTACCTTGATTTTAACTATTGAGAGTGTAAATAATAGTAGTTTTACAGCTTCACAAAATACATATTTTGTTTGTGGTAACTATGGATATTACCAACTACCTGTTGGGTGGTCAGGTGTGTGTTATGTATCTTTTCTATTACCCCCTGTGTTTTTGACCCTGCATCATATCACCAATATTTTAAACTGTTCAATGACATCATTAAAAATAGATATAAAAGGACAATAAGTACAAATGAGGAAGACCAAACGGACACTAGCCTGCAACAATATGTTGATTTTAATTTAGGGTTGTTCTCCTTTGTGGGTGCTGCGTTAAACAGTAGGAAAGTGAGACGATTGACTAGGGTTGTGGAAGCTGTTACCAATCAGACAGCTCTGGCACTTGGGAATATTACCAAGAAGCTCCAAATTGCGAGGATTGTAGAGCTCCAAAATCGGATGGTACTAGATGTGATATTAGCTGATCGGGCTGGTGCATGTCGCATCATCTGTAGTAGTTGCTGTGTTTTTATTCCAGATCACTCACCTTCAGTATATGATGCAATATCTAAATTGCATAAAATTGCTGCAGAAATCCACACAGAGACTGGTACTTCGACTTTTTCTGGATGGTTTCGGGCTCTTGTTTCCGATTGGGGCTGGAAACTACTGACTATCCTGTGTGTAATGATTGCAATATTTTTCACATGTTGTATCTGTATTCAGTGTGGTCCAATGTTCTGCTCCATGTGTATTACTGCTTGTATGCCTACCAAAAGAAATATTACAGAAATGAAAGCACAGCATATGTTAGATAAGGAAATAGCTGAAATGATGAGTATAAATATACAAGATGAATATTTAGACTATCCCAGAAAGATGAATGTTTTCAGCTAATGCTGAAAGGGTCATCTGTTGTAGTTTAGCAGCGATTAGATTAAGCATTAGCAGAAGACATCTTGTATTTAGCAACTATTGTGAACATTTCGCGGAATCCATTTTGTATTCATGGCAGCCATTTTCTCTGCCACATGCTGCCATGTGCTCACCATGTGCTCTGTCCTACCTTTCTGTTATCTACTCTTGAAAATCTGCCTAGTGACAAGTTATATTTAGCATCTCCCACTTTCGCACATGCCCAGTAAGGTCTGCAGCTGTTAGTCCTTGAAAACTGTTAGCCCCTCCTACCTGTCGACTGTGCATTTCCACATGACCTTATATGTATAGAAGTCTTGCTTCTATAATTGTACCACCTCCTTTTAACCCCTGTGTGGGTATAAAAGGACCATGCTCTCTCAGTTCAGTGTGCTACTTCAAACATTACTGAAGGATGCTGTTTGAACTGTAGTACCGCCTCATGAGGTTTAATAAACTTTGTCTTTATTTCAGTTTCTGTGCCAACTTCTTCCTATGTGGTCTGAGGACTTTGTGCAGAGAAGGGTGAACCCCTTGCACTAGTAGGCCTTGCTGAGGCTTACTTCAACACCTCAACCACCACCTCACCTTCTACATACCCAACAGACTTCTCCGTTCCTCCAAGCTCGCCCTTGCAGCCCTCGCCAAGAACCGGAAAAGCACAGCAGGAGGAAAATCCCTCTCCTACCTAGCAGCCTGGACAATGAACACACTCCCCCTGAAGCTCAGGTAGACCGCATCACTGAAGCGGTTCAGGAAGGACCTCCAGACCTAGCTCTTTGACTAAGCAGCACACCTAATTTCAACACCTGGAGGCCCTATGGGTGATTAGCCGCGCTTTACAAATCCATGATTGATTGATTGATTGAAGTCTAACTGCTCTCTGCAAAGCTACCAGAGTGTGAGCACAGGATAATTTAGGGTGTGCAGTGACTTACCCTGACAAGGAGTGTGGTCACATCTTGGACAAGGGTGCATACCTCTGCCAAGTAGAGACCCCATTTCCAACAATATTTAATATTGCTTCCAAGGTTCCTCTATCAGCCAGCCAGCCTTGCTTCAACGAGTACAGCTTTTGGATGCATGTAAGGACATGGTAACTTTAAATTTCTTCATGTCCTATGTTAAATACCATTTACCATGGCCAACATAGGAATGACAATATATTTTAAAAGAAACATTTTCTCCTGGTAGCAATTTATCTCCAACAAAAATTGGCTATATCAGAAGCTGAAGGCGACACTCAAATGTGGCTGATTTCTGCTGCGCAACATTCTGATCATCCACGGGACATGACAAGGTTGCCCCCTCTTGCCGTTGTTATTCTTACACACTGCCTAACCAGACAATGCCCATCCATGCACACTTATCCACACTATGCCCAACCGTATACTGCCATCCACACACTGCCCATCCACACAGTGCTCTTAACCACAGACTGCCCATCCACACACTGCCTGAACACACAGGGCCTGATTCTAACTTTGGAGGATGGTGTTAAACCGTCGCAAAAGTGGCGGATATACCACCTACCGTATTACGAGTTCCATAGGATATAATGGACTCGTAATAGGGTAGGTGGTATATCCGCCACTTTTGGGACGGTTTAACACCGTCCTCCAAAGTTAGAATCAGGCCCACAGTGTCCTACCACACACAGCCCATTCACACATTTCCCAACCACATTCTGGCAATCACACACTGCCCAAGCACTCACTACCCAATCAAATTCTGCAAAGCATACACTCCCCAACCACACACTGCCCAAGTGCACTGTGCCCTACCACCCACTGTCCCAGACCTCCACACACTACCAACTACACACTGCCCCAGGAAGACATACATTGTCCTACCACACACTGCCCAGCCACACCCGGCCCTACCAAATACTGCCTTATCACACACTGACCAACCAGAGACTTCACAACTACACACTACCTATCCACACACAGTCCAACCACACAGTGCCCATCCACACACACCCACCCACACACTGCCTATCCATACACACTCCTCAACATATTTTCCAACCACACACTGCCCAACTTCTCATTACCCATCAACAACTTGCCCATCAACACACTGCCCAACTACAAACTGCCCCAACCACAAAGTGCCTATACAGCACTGCACATCCACATACTTCCCCTCCACATACTGCCCAACCACATACACCCAACCACACACTGCTCATCAATGCACTTCCCAACCAGACACCACCCAACCACACACTGCCACAGGACCCACACACTGCACAACCACACACTGCTGAACCACAGACTGCTCTTCCACACACTGCCCATCTACACAATGCCCAGTCATATACTGCCCAAACACATACTGCCCATCCACATACTACCGATCGACACACTGCCCAAACACACCACCTAACCACACACTGTCCACCCACACACTGCCTAGGCACACACTGCCATCCACACACTGGCCAACCACACACACTCATTTACTTACTGCACATCCACACACTGCCCAACTACACACTGCCCAACCACAAAGTGTCCCAAACCACACACAACCCATCTACAGACTGCCAGCCATGCACTACCCAAGCATGCATTGCCCATTCACACAGCGCCCAACAACACACTGCCCCAAGCCCCCACACACTGCGCAAACACACACTGGACAACCAAACACTGCCCAACCACACATTTCGCAAACACGCATAGCCTAAGCTCACTCTGTCACACACACACTCATCCACACAATGACCAACAATACACTGCCCATCTACACACTACCCCCAACCACACACTACCAAGCACACACTGCCCCACCAAACACTGGCCAACCAAACATTGCCCAACTATACATTGCCCAACCAAACACTGCAAACAATACAGTGCTCTACCACACACTGCCCAACTACTCACTGCCCATCCACACTATGCTCTACCACACACTGCCAACTGCACACATTGCAAAATGACACACTGCCCAAACACATACTGCCCTACTAACCACTGTTGAACCACACACTGCCTCACCATAACTGAAAAAATATACACTACCTATCCACACACAGCCAATCACACCCTACCCATCTACACAAACAGATCAACACACTGCCTAGCCACTATAGGAAAGTACCATCTTGCCTGGCATGTTATCCCCATTTTCTCTTGTGTGTCAGTTTATTTTTGCCTGTCTCACTGGGATCCTGCTAGCCAGGACCCCAGTGCTCATAGTTTATGCCCTAAATGTTTTCCCTGTGTGGTGCCTAACTGTGTCACTGAGGCTCTGCTAACCAGAAGCAAAGTGCTTATGCTCTCTCTGCTTTTAAAATTGTTACTGCAGGCTAGTGACCATTTTCACCAATTCTAATTGGCACACTCGAACACCCTTATAATTCCCTAGTATATGGAACCTACGTACCAAGGGTATTGGGATTCCAGGAGATCCCTATGGGCTGCAGCATTTCTTTTGCCACCCATAGGGAGCTCAGACAATCCTTACACAGGACTGCCACTGCAGCCTGAGTGAAATAACATCCATGTTATTTCACAGCCATTGTACACTGCACTTAAGTAACTTATAAAACACCTATATGTCTAACCCTCACTTAGTGATGGTTAGGTGCAAAGTTACTAAGTGTGAGGGCACCCTGGCACTAGCCAAGGTGCCCCCACATTGTTCAGGGCAATTTCCCCAGACTTTGTGAGTGCGGGGACACCATTACACACGTGCACTACATATAGGTCAATACCTATATGTAGCTTCACAATGGTAACTCCGAACATGGCCATGTAACACGTCTAAGATCATGGAATTGTCCCCCCATGCCAAATCTGGTATTGGGGTGCCAATCCCATGCATCCCCAGGGCTCGCGGGTACTGGCAAATTTTCTCTATGGGGTTTTCACTGCAGCTACCGCTGTTGCCAACCCACAGACTGGCTTCTGCCCTCCCGGGGTCAGCCCAGTCCCAGGAAGGCAGAACAAAAGTTTTCCTCTGAGAGCGGGTGTTACACCCTCTCCCTTTGGAAATAGGTGTTAAGGACTGTGGAGGAGTAGCCTCCCCCTGCCTCTGGAAATGCTTTGAAGGGCACAGATGGTGACCTTCTTGCATAGGACAGTCTAAACCGATTCAGGGATCCCCCAACCCCTGCTCTGGTGCACAACTGGACAAAGGAAAGGGGATGGTGCCCAGAGCTCCTCCAGTGTGTCCCAGACCTCTGCCATCTTGAATGCAGAGGTGTGAGAGCACAATGGAGGCCTCTGAGTGGCCAGTGCCAGCAGGTGACGTCACAGACCCCTCCTGATAGGTGATTACCTGACTAGGTGGCCAATCCGCCTCTGCGGGCTATTTAGGGCCTCTCCTGTGGGTTTCTCTTCAGATAACGAATGCAAGACCTCACCAGATTTCCTCTGCAGCACTCTCTTTGACTTCTACCAAGGATCAACCGCTGACTGCTCCAGGACGTCTGCAAAACCGCAACAAAGTAGCAAGAGGACTACCAGCAACATTGTAGCGCCTAATTATGCTGACTTTCTCAACTGTTTCCTGGTGGTGCATGCTCTGCGGGCTGTCTGCCATCACCCTGCACTGGAAGCCAAGAAGAATTCTCCCGTGGGTCGACGGAATCTTCCTCCTGCCAACGCAGGCACCAAGCTTCTGCATCACCGGTCCTCTGGGTCCCCTCTCATCTCAATGAGCGTGGTCCCTGGAACACAGGAGCTAGGTCTAAGTGACCCCGACAGTCCAGTGGTCCTTCTGTCCAAATTTGGTGGAGGTAAGTCCTTGCCTCCCCAGGCCAGACAGTAATCTTGTGTACAGCGTGATCTGCAGCTGCTAGGGCTTCTGTGCACTTTTGCAAGGAATCCTTTGTGCACAGCATAACCTAGGTCCCCAGCACTCCGTCCTGCATTGCTCAACTCTCTGAGTTGACCACCAACTTCGTCGGACCCTCCTTTATAGTGTTGAGACGACCGCCGTGCTCAGATTTCTTGAACGCCTGTTCAAGTGCTTCTGCGGGTGCTGCCTGCTACTGCATGATCTGCAGCTGCTAGGGCTTCTGTGCACTTTTGCAAGGAATCCTTCGTGCACAGCATAACCCAGGTCCCCAGCACTCCGTCCTGCATTGCTCAACTCGCTGAGTTGACCACCGACTTCGTGGGACCCTCCATTATAGTGTTGAGACGACCGCCATGCTCAGATTTCTTGAATGCCTGTTCAAGTGCTTCTGTGGGTGCTGCCTGCTTCTGCGTGAGCTCTCTGTGCTGCTGAGCGCCCCCTCTATCTCTTCCCCCAAGGGGCAACCTTCAGGTCTTTCCTGGGCCCAGGCAGCACTCATTTTCTTCAACGTGACCTTTGCAGCTAGCAAGGTTAGTTTGATGTCTTTGTGCGTGGAAACAACTCTGTATCCTCCAGCACGCCGTGGGACATCTTCTGTGCAAAGGAGAAGTTCCTAGCACATTTTGTTGTTGCAGAATCTTCAGCTTCTACATCCACGAGGCAGCCATTTTGCACCTTCATCTGGGGTTTAGTGTGCTTCTGCCCCCCCTGGACACTTTCGTGACTCTTGGACTTGGTCCCCTTCCTTTACAGGTCCTCAGGTCCAGGAATCTATCTTCGGTGCTTTGCAGTTAGTTGTTGTCTTTGCAGAATCTCCTATCACAAATTTAGTGTGTTTCTGGGGAAGTAGGTTTACTTTACTCCTTCTTTTCAGGGTCTTGGGGTAGGGTATCTTGGACACCCTTAGGGCCAGATGTAGGAAACTAGCAAATTGCGACTTGCAATTTGCGAGTCCGTGCGACTCGCAAATTGCAAGTCGCAATTTGCTATGCAGAAAGGTGTCTCAGACACCTTCTGCGAGTCGCTATGGGGTCGCAAAGACCCACCTCATTAATATTAATGAGGTGGGTCGCAATTTGCGCCCCCATAGCGACTATGGGCACTCACGGGGATGGAGGCCTGCTGGGAACAGCAGACCTCCATGTCCGTGACTGCTTTTAAATAAAGCAGTTTTTTTTTTCCCAAGTGTAGCCCGTTTTCCTTAAAGGAAAACGAGCTGCACTTAAAAAAAAAAACGAAACCTTTAGTTTCGGATTTTTTCAGGGCAGGTAGTGGTCCCTTGCACCACTACCTGCTCTGAAAAAATAATTTTGGGTCCAGTCACAAAGGGGAAGGGGTCCCCTGGGGACCTCTTCCCGTTTGCGAGTGGGTTACCATCCACTTCAAGTGGATGGTAACTGCGACTCCATTTGCGACCGTGCACGCGGTCGCAAATGGAATTGAATACCACTGCGACTCGCAAATAGGAAGGGAACACCCCGTCCTATTTGTGACTCGGAAATGCATTTTGCGAGTCGGTTCCGACTCGCAAAATGCATTTCAGCATAGCAAACACGCATTTGCGAGTCGCAAACGGCGATTTTCGCCGTTTGCGAGTCGCAAACAGTTTGCTACATCTGGCCCTTAGTGTTTTATTACACTCCCATCGACCCTCTACACACTACACTAGGCCTGGAGTCCATTCGTGGTTCGCATTCCAATTTTAGAGTACATGGTTTGTGTGGCCACTAGGCCTATTGCACATTATTGTATTCAACAGTGTTTGCACTACTTTTCTAACTGGTTACTTACCTGATTTTGGTTTGTGTGTATATTTTGTGTATTTTACTTACCTCCTAAGGGAGTATATCCTCTGAGATATTTCTGACCCATTGTCACTAAAATAAAGCACTTTTATTTTTCGTAACTGTAGGAGGCTGGACTGGCTTGTAGTGAGTACCAAGGGGTACTTGCACCTTGCACCAGGCCCAGTTATCCCTTATTAGTGTATAGGGTGTCTAGCAGCTCAGGCTGATAGATAATGGTAGCTTAGCAGAGCAGCTTAGGCTGAACTAGGAGACGTGTGAAGCTACTACAGTACCACTTAGTGTCATATGCACAATATCATAAGAAAACACAATACACAGTTATACTAAAAATAAAGGTACTTTATTTTTATGACAATATGCCAAAGTATCTTAGAGTGTACCCTCAGTGAGAGGATAGGAAATATACACAAGATATATATACACAATAGCAAAAATATGCAGTATAGTCTTAGAAAACAGTGCAAACAATGTATAGTTACAATAGGATGCAATGGGGAAACATAGGGATAGGGGCAACACCAACCATATACTCCAAAAGTGGAATGCGAACCACGAATGGACCCCAAACATATGTGACCTTGTAGAGGGTCGCTGGGACTATTAGAAAATAGTGAGAGTTAGAAAAATAACCCTCCCCAAGACCCTGAAAAGTGAGTGCAAAGTGCACTAAAGTTCCCCTAAGGACAAAAGAGTCGTGTTAGAGGAATAATGCAGGAAAGACACAAACCAGCAATGCAACAACTGTAAATTTCCAATCTAGGGTACCTGTGGAACAAGGGGACCAAGTCCAAAAGTCACAAGCAAGTCGGAGATGGGCAGATGCCCAGGAAATGCCAGCTGCGGGTGCAAAGAAGCTTCGACTGGACAGAAGAAGCTGAGGTTTCTGCAGGAACGAAAAGGGCTAGAGACTTTCCCTTTGGTGGACGGATTCCGCTCGCCTTGGAGAGTCGTGCAGAAGTGTTTTCCCGCCGGAAGGACGCCAACAAGCCTTGCTACACGCAAATCGTGCGTTTAGCGTTTTTGGATGCTGCTGGGGCCCAGGAGGGACCAGGAGGTCGCAAATTGGACCTGCAGAGAGAGGAGACGTCGAGCAAGACAAAGAGCTCTCACTGAAGCAGGTGGCACCCGGAGAAGTGGCAGAAACAGGCACTACGAGGATGCGTGAAACGGTGCTCGCCGAAGTTGCACAAAGGAGTCCCACGTCGCCGGAGACCAACTTAGAAAGTCGTATAATGCAGGTTAGAGTGCCGTGGACCCAGGCTTGGCTGTGCACAAAGGATTTCCGCCGGAAGTGCATAGGGGCCGGAGTAGCTGCAAAGTCGCGGTTCCCAGCAATGCAGCCCAGCGAGGTGAGGCAAGGACTTACCTCCACCAAACTTGGGCTGAAGAGTCACTGGACTGTGGGGGTCACTTGGACAGAGTCGCTGGATTCGAGGGACCTCGCTCGTCGTGCTGAGAGGAGACCCAAGGGACCAGTGATGCAGCTTTTTGGTGCCTGCGGTTGCAGGGGGAAGATTCCGTCGACCCACGGGAGATTTCTTCGGAGCTTCTGGTGCAGAGAGGAGGCAGGCTACCCCCACAGCATGCACAAGCAGGAAAACAGTCGAGAAGGCGGCAGGATCAGCGTTACAGAGTTGCAGTAGTCGTCTTTGCTACTATGTTGCAGGTTTGCAGGCTTCCAGCGCGGTCAGCGGTCGTTTCCTTATCAGAAGGTGAAGAGGGAGATGCAGAGGAACTCGGATGAGCTCTTGCATTCGTTATCTAAAGTTTCCCCAGAGACAGAGACCCTAAATAGCCAGAAAAGAGGGTTTGGCTACCTAGGAGAGAGGAAAGGCTACTAACACCTGAAGGAGCCTATCAGCAGGAGTCTCTGACGTCACCTGGTGGCACTGGCCACTCAGAGCTGTCCAGTGTGCCAGCAGCACCTCTGTTTCCAAGATGGCAGAGGTCTGGAGCACACTGGAGGAGCTCTGGACACCTCCCAGGGGAGGTGCAGGTCAGGGGAGTGGTCACTCCCCTTTCCTTTGTCCAGTTTCGCGCCAGAGCAGGGGCTAAGGGGTCCCTGAACCGGTGTAGACTGGCTTATGCAGAATTGGGCACATCTGTGCCCAACAAAGCATTTCCAGAGGCTGGGGGAGGCTACTCCTCCCCTGCCTTCACACCATTTTCCAAAGGGAGAGGGTGTCACACCCTCTCTCAGAGGAAGTTCTTTGTTCTGCCATCCTGGGCCAGGCCTGGCTGGACCCCAGGAGGGCAGCTGCCTGTCTGAGGGGTTGGCAGCAGCAGCAGCTGCAGTGAAACCCCAGGAAGGGCAGTCTGGCAGTACCAGGGTCTGTGCTACAGACCACTGGGATCATGGAATTGTACCAACAATGCCAGGATGGCATAGAGGGGGCAATTCCATGATCATAGACATGTTACATGGCCATATTCGGAGTTACCATTGTGAAGCTACACATAGGTAGTGACCTATATGTAGTGCACGCGTGTAATGGTGTCCCCGCACTCACAAAGTTCAGGGAATTGGCTCTGAACAATGTGGGGGCACCTTGGCTAGTGCCAGGGTGCCCTCACACTAAGTAACTTTGCACCTAACCTTTACCAGGTAAAGGTTAGACATATAGGTGACTTATAAGTTACTTAAGTGCAGTGTAAAATGGCTGTGAAATAACGTGGACGTTATTTCACTCAGGCTGCAGTGGCAGGCCTGTGTAAGAATTGTCAGAGCTCCCTATGGATGGCAAAAGAAATGCTGCAGCCCATAGGGATCTCCTGGAACCCCAATACCCTGGGTACCTCAGTACCATATACTAGGGAATTATAAGGGTGTTCCAGTAAGCCAATGTAAATTGGTAGAAATGGTCACTAGCCTGTCAGTGACAATTTGGAAAGAAATGAGAGAGCATAACCACTGAGGTTCTGATTAGCAGAGCCTCAGTGAGACAGTTAGTCACTACACAGGTAACATGCACATGCACACCTATGAGCACTGGGGCCCTGTGTGACAGGGTCCCAGTGACACATACATATAGGCCACAAACCTATGAGCACTGGGGTCCTGACCAGCAGGATCCCAGTGACACATAACAAACATACTGAAAACATAGTGTTTTCACTATGAGCACTGAGGCCTGGCTATCAGGATCCCAGTGAGACAGTGAAAACAGTGACAAACACCCTGACATACACTCACAAACAGGCCAAAAGTGGGGGTAACAAGGCTAGAAAGAGGCTACTTTCTCACAGTAACTCTGAGAATTGTGATTCTTATGATATAGTGCTATATGATATAAGTGGTAAACTAGGAGCTTTGCATGTCTCATAGTTCAGCCTAAGCTGCACTGCTATAGCTACCTCTATCAGTCTAAGCTGCTAGAACACTATGAATCTATTAATTAGGGATAACTGGACCTGGCACAAGGTGTAAGTACCATCAGTCACCCACTATAAGCCAGGCCAGCCTCCTACAACCACACATTGCCCATCCACAACCAGTCCACCCACATACTGCCAGCTATGAACTACCCAACCACACATTTTCCTTCCACACACTGCATATCCACGCACTGCTCATCCATACACTGCCCAACCATATACTTCTAAACCACACACTGCCCATCCTCATACTTGTCTACCACACACTGATCAACTAGACACTGCACAACTACGCACTGCCTATTCATACACTGCCCAACCACTCACTACCCAACCACACACTCATCCACACACTGTTCAACCCTACACTGCCCAGCCACACAGTGCTCAACCACAAACTACCAACCACAAACTACCCATCCACACATTTCACCACCACACACTCCAAGCAACACACTGCCCATCTACAAACTGCCCAACCACATACCGCCAAGCTAAAAACTGCCCAGCTGCACACTGCCAGTCCATACACTGCCCAATCACACACTGCCCCAGGACCCACTCACTGCCCAAACACACACTGCCCAACCACCCTGTGTCCATCACTAAAATGACCATCTAAACACTGTCCAAACACAAACTGTCCATCCACATACTGCTTAAACACATACTGCCTATCCACATACTGCCCAACCATACACTTCCCAACAACACACTGCCCATCCACACACCCACATCCAAACACTGGCCAATCACACACACTGCCCAACCACACACTACCCATTCACACACTATTGAACAACACAGTGCCCCTAGCCACACTTTGCTGAAAAATACACTTCTAACCACACACTGGCCATCCAAACACTGCCCAACCACACACTGCCCAACCACACACTGCCCATTCACACACTGCCCATCCATGCACTGCCTATCCACATAGTGCCCAAACGCAACCTGCCCAACCACACAGTGCCCATCCAAACACTGCCCTTCCACACACAGCTCAGCCGCACACTGCCCAGCCACACACACTGATCCACACACTACCCAACCACACACTGCCCAACCACAAAGTGTCCCCAACCACACACTGCACATCCACTTACTGACAAATACATACTTCCCAACCGCACACTGCCCCACCACACAGTCCAGAACCACACAATGCTCAACCACAAACTACCCAACCACACACCTCCCCATGACCCACAACCACACACTTAACAACCAAACGCTGCCCATCCACACACTGCCCAAGTGCACACTGCCAAAATGCACACTGTTCATCTGCACCCTTCTCTCCCTCATGCCACAGTAATACACGGCAGCGTCTCTCACCCCGGCTCCGCGGATCTTCAGAGTGGTGGACACACGGTCTTTGGTGATGAACATTGAGAGGCGTCCGGTGACTGGGGGAGAGTTGTACCCTAAAAACAGGAGCCTTGGAAATCCTCCGGGCCGGTGCTGGTACCATGCAAGATAATCAGGTCTGGTGATTGTGTGGTTACAGGTGACCTCAGCTGTCTCGCCCTCAGTGACCTCCAGTCCCAGAGGCTGCAGGACCTGGTTACTGGTTTCTGCACCTGTGGAGAATAAATTAAAGGTAAAATATAAGGGTGTTCTAGTAAAACGTGTATTATCTGAAATGTAACACTGCACTGGAGAAGTGCACAAGACTTGGGATGGAATAAAGCAGAACATGCCACTAAATCCCACCCCATGACACAGTGACCTCGGTGTGTCACACTCGCTGTGTGAAGCAGCACAACTTACACACAAACACCGCAGCCAGCAGCAGGGCCCAGACACACATCATGTTGTGCTCTATAAGTGACAAACCACTCTTGTGACTGTGGGCTCCGGATGTCAACTAAGGGAAGCTGAGACTAGAAATTTAAATCACCTGAGAAGGGCTTCATGGAGGAGGGAGCCTCACCCATGAGAGATGTGGGCACCAGAGGGGAGGGATTCCTTCCTGTAAGGAATCTATTACTGTATATTACTAATACATTGCTTTGGGGAGGATGGAGCCGTGTCCTGGAGGGAGGAGCTTCAGGAAGGAGGGAGCCCCACCCTGGGAGGATGTGGTCACCAGAGGGGAGGGAGCTCCGTGTGCACCAGAGGGGAGAGTTTTCTTTCAGTATAGAAGACCTCACCTTGTGAGAAAGTTATTTTTTCTGGGCTTTTTTCTCTTATTTCAGATACAAATCAGACACATTGAACATTGTTGGTAATAATTTAAAGCTCTTTCTTTGATCGGAAGAAAAAGAATAAATGCAATGCCCAGGGGGAGGCATGCTTTTTTTCCCTAGTGCTGGTAAAAGTTGCACCAGGCTCGACCTGGTGTTTGCACAACTGACTGGTATTAACAGGTGTTTTTAGCTCTGGCTAGAGACGGTGTTGATAGTCCAGTACTATATGTACAATCAATGAGACTGGGGGGCCAAAGATCGCCTCAGCCCAAGTACATTGGCTCTTAAAAGCATCATTTACATTTCTATGCACCCTTCTTCCTCATTTCATGATGATAAATGTCATTAGTTACATGGGCTTTGTCAGTGCATAGGCACAGGAGGGATTCATTGTGCAGAAGTCACGTGACCTGCATAAGGACATGAGCACTCCTTTGTGTGCAATGCAGGTAAGACTGGAGCTGCCTGTCTCTCTGGTCACGTCAGCTGCATAAGGACAGGTGCCTCTTCTTTATGTAGACAGTGCTGTAAGGCTGGAGATGGCTGCCTATCCGGTCATGTGACCTGCATAAGGAAAGGAGCCTCTTCTTTATGTGGACAGTGCAGGTAAGACTGGAGCTGGCTGCCTCTCCAGTCATGTGACCTGCATAAGGACAGAAGCCTCTTCTTTATGTGGACAGTGCAATAAGGTTTGAGCTGGCTGCCTCTCTGGTCATGTGACCTACATAAGGAAAGGAACCTCTTCTTTATGTGGACAGTGCAGTAAGGCTGGAGCTGGCTGTCTCTCTGGTCACGTGACCTGCATATGGACAGGAGCCTCTTCTTTATGGGGACAGTGCAGTAAGGCGGGAGCTGGCTGCCTCTCTGGTTATCTGACCTGCATAAGGACAGTAGCACTGTTCTGTATGTGGACAGTGCAGTAAGGCTGGAGCTGGCTGGCTCTCTGTTCCCATTATCTGCATAAGGACAGAAGCCTCTTCTGTATGCGGACAGTGCAGGTAAGGCTGAAGCTAGCCGTCTCTCTGATCATGTGATCTGCATAAGGACAGGAGCCTCTTCTTTATGTGGACAATAAAGGTAGGACCTTGGCTGGCTGCCTCTCTGGTCATGTGACCTGCATAAGGACAGGAGCCTCTTCTTTATGTGGACAGTGCAGTAAGCTGGAGATGGCTATCTCTCTGGTCATGTGATCTGCATAAGGCCAGGAGCCTCTACTTTGTAAGTTCAGTGCAGTAAAGCTGGAGCTGGCTGCCTCTCTGGTCATCGTGAACAAAAGGAATGGCAGGAACCTCTTCTTCATGTGGACTATGAAGGTAGGTCTTGAGCTGGCTGCCTCTCTGCTCATGTGTCATGCATAAGGACAGGAGCCTCTTCTTTATGTGTACAGTGCAGGTAAAGCTGGAGCTGGCTGTCTCTCTGTTCATGTGACCTGCATAAGGACAGGAGCCTCTTCTTTATGTGGACAGTGCAGTAAGGCTGGAGCTGGTTATCTCTCTGGTCATGTGATCTGCATAAGGACAGGAGCCTCTTCTGTATGTGGACAGTTCAGTTAAGGCTGGAGCTGGCTGCCTCTATAATCATGTGACCTGCATAAGGACAGGAGCACTCTACTTTATGTGGACAGTGCAGGTAAAACTGGAGCTGGCTGCTTCTCTGCTCACATGACCTGCATAAGGACAGGAGCCTCTTCTTTAAGTGGACAGTGCAGTAAAGCTGGCTGCCTCTCTGGTCACGTGACCTTTATATGGACAGGGACCTCTTTTTTATGTGTTTAGTGTAGAAAGGCTGAAGATGGCTCCCTCTCCGTAGTCACATGACCTACATAATGACAGGAGCCTCTTCTTTATGTGAACAGTGCAGGTAAGAATGGAGCTGGCTGCCTCTCTGGTCATGTGATCTGTAAAAGGACAGGAGCCTCTTTTGTATGTGGACAGTGCAGGTAAAGCTGGAGCTATCTGCCTCTCTGGTTACGTGAGCTGCATAAGGACAGGAATCTCTTCTTTATCAATCAATCAATAAATCAATCAATCAATTTTTTTTATATAGCACGCTACTCACCGGTGAGGGTCTCAAGGTGCTTGGTGGGGGTGGGGGCAGGAGGGTCTCTGTTCGAACAGCCATGTTTTGAGTTTTTTTCAGAAGAGAAGGAGGTCTTTGGATTTGCGGAGGTGGGTGGGGCGGGAGTTCCAGGTTTTGGGGGTGAGGTAGGAGAAGGACCTTTATGTGGACAGTGCAGATAAGACTGGAGCTGGCTGCCTCTCTGGTCACGTGACCTGCATGAGGACAGGAGCCTCTTCTTTATGTGGAAAGTGCAGGTAAGACTGGAGCTGGCTGCGTCTTTGGTCGTGTGACCTGCATAAGGATAGGAGCCTCTTCTTTATGTAGACAGTGCAGTAAAGCTGGAGCTGGCTGCCTCTCTGGTCACATGACCTGCATAAGGACAGGAGCACTCTTCTGTATGTGGACAGTATAGTAAGGCTGGAGTTGGCTCTCTCTCTGGGCATCTCCCTCTTCGACTTCTGCCAAGGATCGACAGCTGACTGCTCCAGGACGCCTGCAAAACTGCAACAAAGTAGCAAGAAGACTACCAGCGACATTGTAGTGCCTAATCCTGACGGCTTTCTCAACTGTTTCCTGGTGGTGAATGCTCTGAGGGCTGTCTGCCTTCACCCTGCACTGGAAGCCAAGAAGAAATCTCCTGTGGGTCGAAGGAATCTTCTCCCTGCTACCGCAGGCACCAAACTTCTGCTTCATCGGTCCTCTGGGTCCCATCTCATCTCGACAAGCGTGGTCCCTGGAACACAGGGGCTAGATCCAAGTGACCCTGACAGTCTATTGGTCTTTCTGTCCAATTTTGGTGGAGGTAAGTCCTTGCCTCCCCACGCTAGACAGTTATACTGTGTACTGCGTGAACTGCAGCTAGTAGGGCTTCTGTGCACTTTTGCAAGGAATCCTTCATGCACAGCATAGCCCAGGTCCCCAGCACTCCGTCCTGCATTTCTCAACTCGCTGAGTTGACCACTGGCTTCGTGGGACCCTCTTTTGTAGTGTTGAGAGGACCACTGCGCTCAGATTTCTTGAACGCCTGTTCAAGTGCTTCTGCGGGTGCTGCCTGCTTCTGTGTGGGCTCTCTCTGTTGATGAGCGACCCCTCTGTCTCCTCCTTCAAGGGGCGACCTCCTGGTCCTTCCTGGGCCCTGACATCACCAATAATATTCAACCGCAACTCTTGCAGCTAGCAAGGCTTGTGTGCAGTCTTCCTGCGTGGAAACACCTCTTCATCCTCCAGCACGCCAAAAAAGGAGAAGTTCCTGGCACCTCCAGTTGTTGCAGAATCTTCAGCTTCTTCTACCCGGAGGCAGCCCTTTTGCACCTTCCTCTCTGGGTTTAGTGGGCTCCTGCCCCCCTGGACACTTGCGGGACTCTTGGACTTGGTCCCCTTCCTTTGCAGGTCCTCAGTCCCAGAAATCCATCTTCAGTGCTTTGCAGTCAGTTGTTGTCTTTGCAGAATCCCCTATCTCGACTTTACTGTCTTTCTAGGGTAGTAGGGTAACTTTACTCCTACTTTTCCGGGTCTTGGGGTGGGGTATCTTGGACACCCTTAGTGTTTTCATACACTCCCAGCAACCCCCTACACTCTTCACTAGGCCTGGGGTCCATTCATGGTTCGCATTCCACTTTTGGAGTATATGGTTTGTGTTGCCCCTAGGCCTATTGTCTCCTATTTCATTCCATTGTGTTCTACAGTGTTTGCACTACTTTTCTAAGCGTTTTACTTACCTGATTTTGGTCTGTGTGTATATTTTGTGTATTTTACTTATCTCCTAAGGGAGTATATCCTCTAAGATACTTTTGGCATATTGTCACTAAAATAAAGTACCTGTATTTTTAGTAACTCTGAGTATAGTGTTTCTATGATATTAGTGGTATAGCAGGAGCTTTGCATGTCTCCTTGTTCAGCCTAAGCCGCTCTGCTATAGCTACCTCTATCAGCCTAAGCTTCTAGAACACTACTAATCTATTAATAAGGGATAACTGGACCTGACACAAGGTGTAAGTACCATCAGGTACCCACTATAAGACAGGCCAGCCTCTGACATTGGTGGTGCAGCGGTGGGATAAGTACTTGTAACTGCTTTACCACTTTGTCATTGGAGCTTTTCATAAGAAAAACATATACTAAATACTTCAGAATATACACAGTAACCTAAACAATTTATCTTTACTTCTCTAAAACTTTCTGAAAAGTTTCTGAAAAGTTTCTGAAAACTTTCAAAAGTTTTCAAAAGTTTGAAAAAGTTTTCTCTGTTGTTTTAAAAGTTCCCAAAAATGTTCCTCTCCCTGTCCTAAACCTTGTCTATCATGTCTGCAGTAGAGCTTACTCCCACAGTTGTCCAGGCAACATATGGGAATCCAAACATAAAGAGTTTGAGGGGTCTCTGCATAGAAAGTGGTTTAGCAATTGGTAAGAATCCTCAAAATATCTTCTCCTTAGCCTTTTCCTAGAAAGTGACCAGAACCAGTCTGGCACATCCCAGGATCAGGAGGAAGAGGAGGGGGGTACCCAGCCAGACTCAGAGGAGTCCCTGAGAATGCTGGGGAGGGTTCTTCCAAGGACCTGTCAGCTAATAGCCCACCTAGTGACACTGGTAGTCGGAGGGGGTCACACATTGGTAGGGCACCTTGCACTCCTAAAGGCCAGGTTAATAGGGTCCAGCCAGTTAGGGACAGGTCCAACTCTGCCAATTCCCACATTTCTTCTGTGTCTCACAATTCCCAAGCCTCCCACCCTGAGGATAACTTAATGGAAAGGGAACTCAGAAAGCTGAGGTTGAAAGAGGACAGGCTGAAGCTTAAACAGCAGCAGCTGGCCTTAGACAGGGAATCTCTGGATGTGGAAAGGGAAAGGCAGAGGTTGAGGTTAGTTCCCCATTGTGGCAGCAGCAGTGTTTTTGATAGCAATCCTGTTAAAGAGCAAGATTCCAGAAACCTGCATAAGATGGTCCCCCCCTTACAAGGAGAGGGATGACATTAACAAGTGGTTTGCTGCACTTGAGAGGGCCTGTATGATACAGTTGGTCCCTCAAAGGCAGTGGGCTGCTATCTTGTGGCTATCTTTCACTGGTAATGGTAGGGATAGGCTCCTTACTGTCAGAGAAAGTGATGCTAACAATTACAAAGTTTTGAAGGATGCACTCTTGTATGAATTTGGCTTAACCACTGAACAATACAGGATTAAGTTCAAAGACACCAGAAAAGAATCCCCTCAAGACTGGACAGACTTTGTAGACTGTTCAGTGAAGGCCTTGGAGGGTTGGTTACATGGCAGTAAGGTAACTGACTATGAAAGCCTGTATAATCTAATCCTGAGAGAGCATATTCTGAACCATTGTGTGTCTGATTTGTTGCACCAGTACGTGGTAGACTCAGATCTGACCTCTCCCCAGGAATTGGGAAAGAAGGCAGACAAATGGGTCAGAACAAGAGTGAACAGAAAAGTTCATACAGGGGGTGACAAGGATGGCAAGAAGAAGGACGATAAGTCTTCTGACAAGGGTGGGGACAAAGATAAAAAAACATTCTGAGTCTTCATCAGGCCCACAACAATCGTCTGGGGGTGGTGGGTCCAAATCGTATTCTCACAATCAGGAAAAGCCATGGTGTTATTTATGTAAAGTAAAAGGCCATTGGGCAAGTGATGCCACTTGTCCAAAGAAAAACACCAAGGATCCCACTATCACAACCCAATTGCAACCTCTAGTGCCCCTAGTAATAGCAGTGGTGGTGGGAAGTCTACTACAAATAGGCAACCCAAGGGTGTAGCTGGGCTCACTATTGGCAGTGTAGTTGGGGTTGGTCTTGTTAAGCTCCTACTATACCACTTATATCATACAGCACTATATCATAAGAATCACAATACTCAGAGTTACTAAAAATAAAAGTACTTTATTTTAGTGACAATGTGCCAAAAATATCTCAGAGGATATACTCCCTTGGGAGGG
The DNA here is from genome assembly GCF_031143425.1 of Pleurodeles waltl. NCBI lineage: Eukaryota > Metazoa > Chordata > Amphibia > Caudata > Salamandridae > Pleurodeles > Pleurodeles waltl. Next base: position 7,559,683 of record NC_090438.1, on the reverse strand, counting down.
AAGTAAAATACACAAAATATACACACAAACCAAAATCAGGTAACTAAACACTTAGTAAAGTACTGCAAACACTGTAGAATACAATGGGATGCAATAGGCATAGGGCAAAACAAACCATATACTATGAAAGTGGAATGCGAACCACTTAGGGACCCCAGGCCTAATGTAGTGTGTAGGGGGTTGCTGGGAGTGTAAGAAAACACTAAGGGTGTCCAAGATTCCCACCCCAAGACCCTGAAAGGTAGGAGTAAAGTGACCCTACTTCCCCAGAAACACACTAAAGTCATGATAGGAGATTCTGCAAAGACCACAACAGACTGCAAAGCACTGAAGACGGATTCCTGGACCTGAGGACCTGCAAAGGAAGGGGACCAAGTCCAAGAGTCACGAAAGATGAAGAATTTGCAACAACGGAAGATTCCAGGAACTTCTCCTTTACATAGAAGATGTACCACAGTTTGCTGGAGGACACAGAGTTGTTTTCACGCTGAAAGACCACAAACAAGCCTTGCTAGCTACAAAGGTTGTGGTTGAAGAAAATGGGTGCTGCCTGGGCCCTGGAAGGACCAGGAGGTCGCCCCTTGGAGGAGGAGGCAGAGGAGGCACCCAGCAACACAGAGAGCACACAGAAGCAGGCAGCACCAACAGAACTACTTGAACATGGTTTCAGGAAAGCTAAGCATGGCGATCGTCTCAACACTACAAAGGAGGGTCCCACAAAGCAGGTGGCCAACTCAGCAAGTTCAGCAATGCAGGATGGAGTGCTGGGGACCTGGGCTATGCCCTGCATGAAGGATTCCTTAAAAAAGTGCACAGAAGCCCTAGCAGCTGCAGTTCACGCAGTACACAGGATTACATTCTGGCGTGGGGAGGCAAGGACTTACCTCCTCTAAATTTGGAAAAATGGACCACTGGATTGTCATGGTCACTTGGATCAATGTCCTGTGTTCCAGGGACCAAACTCGTCAAGATGAGAGGGGACCCAGAGGACCCGTGAAGCATAGGTTTGGTGCCTACGTTAGCAGGGGGAAGATTCCGTTGACCCACAGGAGATTTCTTCTTGGCGTCCAGTGAAGGGTGAAGGCAGACAGCCCCCATAGCATGCACCAACCAGGAAACAGTCGAGAAAGCCGGCAGAATTAGGTGCTACAATGTCGCTGGTAGTCTTCTTGCTACTTTGTTGCAGTTTTGCAGGCGTCCTGGAGCAGTCAGCGGTTGATCCTTGGCAGAAGTCAAAGAGGGAGATGCAGAGGAACTCTGGTGAGCTCTTGCATTCGTTATCTGAAGAGAAGCCCACAGGAGAGACCCTAAATAGCTATCAGAGGAGTATTGGCCACCTAGTCAGGAAGCACCTATCAGGAGGGGTCTCTGACGTCACCTGCTGACACTGGCCACTCAGAGTTGTCCATTGTGCCCTCACACCTCTACATTCACGGTGGCAGAGGTCTGGGACACACTGGAGGAAGTCTGGGCACCTCCTCTGGGAGGTACTGGTCAGGGGAGTGGTCACTCCCCTTTCCTTTGTCCAGTTTCGCACCAGAGCAGGGCTGGGGGATCCCTGAACCGGTGTAGACTTGCTTATGCAGAGATGGGCACCATCTGTGCCCATCAAAGCATTTCCAGAGGCTGGAAGAGGCTACCCCTCCCCGCCCTTCACACCTATTTCCAAAGGGAGAGGGTGTAACACCCTCTCTCAGAGGAAATCCTTTGTTATGCCTTCCTGGGACTGGGCTGCCCAGGCCCCAGGGGGGCAGAAACCTGTCTGAGGGGTTGGCAGCAGCAGCAGCTGCAGTGGAGACCCCGGAAAGGCAGTTTGGCAGTACCCGGGTTCTGTGCTAGAGACCCGGGGATGAATGGAATTGTCCCCCCAATACCAGAATGATATTGGGGGTGACAATTCTATGATCCTAGATATGTTACATGGCCATGTTCGGAGTTACCATTGTGACGCTACATATAGGTAGTCACCTATATGTAGTGCACGCGTGTAATGGTGTCCCCGCACTCACAAAGTCTGGGGAATTTTCCCTGAACAATGTGGGGGCACCTTGGCTAGTGCCAGGGTGCCCACACACTAAGTAACTTGGCACCTAACTTTCACTAAGTGAGGGTTAGACATAAAGGTGACTTATAAGTTACTTTAGTGCAGTGAAAAATGGCTGTGAAATAACGTGGACGTTATTTCACTCAGGCTGCAGTGGCAGGCCTGTGTAAGAATTGTCAGAGCTCCCTATGGGTGGCAAAAGAAATGCTGCAGCCCATAGGGATCTCCTGGAACCCCAATACCCTGGGTACCTAGGTACCATATACAAGGGAATTATAAGGGTGTTCCAGTATGCCAATGTTAATTGGTAAACTTAGTCACTAACCTTCAGTGACAATTTTAAAAGCAGAGAGAGCATAACTACTGAGGTTCTGGTTAGCAGATCCTCAGTGAGACAGTTAGGCATCACACAGGGAACACATATAGGTAACAAACTTATGAGCACAAACTTATGGGGTCCTGGCTAGCAGGGTCCCAGTGACACATAACAAACATACTGAAAACAGGGTTTTCACTATGAGCAGTGTGCCCTGGCTAGCAGGATCCCAGTGAGACAGTGAAAACACCCTGACATACACTCACAAACAGGCCAAAAGTGGGGGTAACAAGTCTAGAAATAGGCTACCTTCCTACACTGTATATTACTTATTCTTCAAGGCTTCTGTTGTCTATGATTTCAGATGTAAACATCCCTCATTAGCCATTGCAGGTATTTATTTAAACCTCTTTTGTTTTAGGGAAAGATATTTTGAAAATAAATTAAAACAAGGAACTCTAGTTTTTCATGGGCCAGCTCTAGGTCTGGGCAATTCGGTTCTACACTCGAACTAACATTTGTATCGACACCATCAGCCCTTGGAGGAAATCAAGAGCTAAAGGCCTTGTTTATATTTTGGCCGAGAGGCACCTTCTTTGCAATGGTGACGGAGTTTCCCGCCTGCCACCTGATCTGGACAACCTTCGGTTTGCCCAAAGCATTGATCACTCCACCACCGCTATGGCCAAACCTCGCAGACGGCCCCACGGAGGAAAGTCCATACGAAAATTAGCTATATATATGTTGGGGGGGACATATAGCTGTTTTTTTTACTGTCCATCACTGCCAGGCAAATAATCGTGGTAAGGGACAGTAAAAAATAAATAATGCTCCTTCTCCTTAGAAGATTTAAAAAAGAAAACCCTGCTTCCCGCTTCACATTGTTTATAAATTGGATACTTGCTCACTTTTTAGGACTTGGATGAGGAAGACGGACGAGGTATCTTATAACTTGGATACTTACTAGTAATCTTCATTACTCTGAGTCATAGCTTCTTCATCACGGTCCTAGGTTCCCGCCCTCCCTCCTTGGGTTAAGAGGAGAAAAGTGACCTGTGTTTCTATTGCTTGTATTCCAGGAAGAATCATCATTCTGGCCCCACCTCTTTGGGTCATGTGATAAGCATTTCCTGTGGGGTCCATGTTGGGTGAGACATATTTAGGGCCTCATTATGGCCCTGACGGCCGGCGGTAAGCTGGCGGTAACACTGCCAACAGGCAGCCATGGAAAGGCTGGTGGTAAGGGGGACTTGGGGTGCCCCTGGGGGCCCATCCACTGCCCATGTGTAGGAAAGTACCCCCATTTTCCACTGTATATATGTTGTTTTAGTTGTATGTGTCACTGGGACCCTGCCAGCCAGGGCCCCAGTGCTCATAAGTATGCCCTGAATGTGTTACCTGTGTTATGACTAACTGTCTCACTGAGGCTCTGCTATCCAGAACCTCAGTGGTTATGCTCTCTCATTTCTTTCCAAATTGTAACTACCAGGCTAGTGACCAATTTCACTGTGAGAAAGTAGCCTCTTTCTAGCCTTGTTACCCCCACTTTTGGCCTGTTTGTGAGTGTATGTCAGGGTGTTTTCACTGTCTCACTGGGATCCTGCTAGCCAGGGCCCAGTGCTCATAGTGAAAACCCTATGTTTTCAGTATGTTTGTTATGTGTCACTGGGACCCTGCTAGTCGGGACCCCAGTGCTCATAAGTTTGTGGCCTATATGTATGTGTTCCCTGTGTGATGCCTAACTGTCTTACTGAGGATCTGCTAACCAGAACCTCAGTGGTTATGCTCTCTCATTTCTTTCAAATTGTCACTAACAGGCTAGTGACCAATTTTACCAATTTACATTGGCATACTGGAACACCCTTATAATTCCCTAGTATATGGTACTAAGGTACCCAGGGTATTGGGGTTCCAGGAGATCCCTATGGGCTGCAGCATTTCTTTTGCCACCCATAGGGAGCTCTGACAATTCTTACACAGGCCTGCCACTGCAGCCTGAGTGAAATAACGTCCACGTTATTTCACAGCCATTTTACACTGCACTTAAGTAACTTATAAGTCACCTATATGTCTAACCTTTACCTGGTAAAGGTTAGGTGCAAAGTTACTTGGTGTGAGGGCACCCTGGCACTAGCCAAGGTGCCCCCACAGTGTTCAGGACCAATTCCCTGAACTTTGTGAGTGTGGGGACACCATTACACGCGTGCACTACATATAGGTCACTACCTATATGTAGCTTCACAATGGTAACTCCGAATATGGCCATGTAACATGTCTAAGATCATGGAATCGCCCCCTCTATGCCATCCTGGCATTGTTGGCACAATTCCATGATCCCAGTGGTCTGTAGCACAGACCCTGGTACTGCCAAACTGCCTTTTCTGGGGTTTCACTGCAGCTGCTGCTGCTGCCAACCCCTGAGACAGGTTTCTGCCCCCCTGGGGTCAAGCCAGGCTTGTCCCAGGATGGCAGAACAAAGGACTTCCTCTGAGAGAGGGTGTTACACCCTCTCCCTTTGGAAAATGGTGTGAAGGCAGGGGAGGAGTAGCCTCCCCCAGCCTCTGGAAATGCTTTCTTGGGCACAGATGTGCCCAATTCTGCATAAGCCAGTCTACACCGGTTCAGGGACCCCTTAGCCCCTGCTCTGGCGCGAAACTGGACAAAGGAAAGGGGAGTGACCACTCCCCTGACCTGCACCTCCCCTGGGAGGTGTCCAGAGCTCCTCCAGTGTGCTCCAGACCTCTGCCATCTTGGAAACAGAGGTGCTGCCAGCACACTGGACTGCTGAGTGGCCAGTGCCACCAGGTGATGTCAGAGACTCCTTCTGATAGGCTCCTTCAGGTGTTAGTAGCCTATCCTCTCTCCTAAGTAGCCAAACCCTCTTTTCTGGCTATTTAGGGTCTCTGTCTCTGGGGAAACTTTAGATAACGAATGCAAGAGCTCATCAGAGTTCCTCTGCATCTCTCTCTTCACCTTCTGCCAAGGAATCGACTGCTGACCGCGCTGGAAGCCTGCAAAACTGCAACATAGTAGCTAAGACGACTACTGCAACTCTGTAACGCTGATCCTGCCGCCTTCTCGACTGTTTTCCTGGTGGTGCATGCTGTGGGGGTAGTCTGCCTCCTCTCTGCACCAGAAGCTCCGAAGAAATCTCCCGTGGGTCGACGGAATCTTCCCGCTGCAACCGCAGGCACCAAAAAGCTGCATTACCGGTCTCTTGGGTCTCCTCTCAGCACAACGAGCGAGGTCCCTCGAATCCAGCAATACTGTCCAAGTGACCCCCACAGTCCAGTGACTCTTCAGTCCAAGTTTGGTGGAGGTAAGTCCTTGCCTCACCTCGCTAGACTGCATTGCTGGGAACCGCAACTTTTGCAGCTACTCCGGCCCCTGTGCACTTCCGGCGGAAATCCTTTGTGCAGAGCCAAGCCTGGGTCCACGGCACTCTAACCTGCATTGTACGACTTTCTAAGTTGGTCTCCGGCGACGTGGGACTCCTTTGTGCAACTTCGGCGAGCACCATTTCACGCATCCTTGTAGTGCCTGTTTCTGGCACTTCTCCGGGTGCTACCTGCTTCAGAGAGGACTCGTTGTCTTGCTCGACGTCCTCTCTCTCTCCTGGTCCAATTTGCGACCTCCTGGTCCCTCCTGAGCCTCAGCAGCGTCCAAAAATGCTACCTGCACGATTTGCAGCTAGCAAGGCTTTTTGGCATTCTTTCGGCGAGAAAACACTTCTGCACAACTCTCCACGGCGAGAGGGATCCGTCCACCAAAGGGGAAGTCTCTAGCCCTTTTTGTTCCTGCAGAAACTGCAGCTTCTTCTGTCCAGTAGAAGCTTCTTTGCACCCGCAGCTGGCATTTCCTGGGCATCTGCCCATCTCCGACTTGCTTGTGACTTTTGGACTTGGTCCCCTGGTTCCACAGGTACCCTAGATTGGAAATCCACAGTTGTTGCATTGTTGGTTGGTGTCTTTCGTGCATTATTCCTCTATCACGACTCTTTGTCTTTTGGGGAACTTCAGTGCACTTTGCACTCACTTTTCAGGGTCTTGGGGAGGGCTATTTTTCTAACTCTCACTATTTTCTAATAGTCCCAGCGACCCTCTACAAGGTCACATAGGTTTGGGGTCCATTCGTGGTTCACATTCCACTTTTGGAGTATATGGTTTGTGTTGCCCCTATCCCTATGTGTCCCCATTGCATCCTATTGTAACTATACATTGTTTGCACTGTTTTCTAAGACTATACTGCATATTTTTGGTATTGTGTACATATAACTTGTGTATAATTGCTATCCTCATCCTGAGGGTACTCACTGAGATACTTTGGCATATTGTCATAAAAATAAAGTACCTTTATTTTTAGTATATCTGTGTATTGTGTTTTCTTATGATATTGTGCAAGTGACACTTGTGGTACTGTAGTAGCTTCACACGTCTCCTAGTTCAGCCTAAGCTGCTCTGCTAAGCTACCATTCATTATCTATCAGCCTAAGCTGCTAGACACCCTATACACTAATAAGGGATAACTCGGCCTGGTGCAAGGTGCAAGTACCCCCTGGTACTCACTACAAGCCAGTCCAGCCTCCTACATTCACCAATTCACATTGGCATACTGGAACACCCTTATAATTCCCTAGTATATGGTACTGAGGTACCCAGGGTATTGGGGTTCCAGGAGATCCCTATGGGCTGCAGCATTTCTTTTGCCACCCATAGGGAGCTCTGACAATTCTTACACAGGCCTGCCACTGCAGCCTGAGTGAAATAACGTCCATGTTATTTCACAGCCATTTACCACTGCACTTAAGTAACTTATAAGTCACCTACATGTCTAAGAATTGTCAGAGGAGGTCACTACCTATATGTACCCTGGGTACCTCAGTACCATATACTAGGGAATTATAAGGGTGTTCCAGTATGCCAATGTGAATTGGTGAAATTGGTCACTATCCTGTTAGTGACAATTTGGAAAGAAATGAGAGAGCATAACCACTGAGGTTCTGGATAGCAGAGCCTCAGTGAGACAGTTAGTCATAATGCAGGTAACACTTTCAGGCACACTTATGAGCACTGGGGCCCTGGCTGGCAGGGTCCCAGTGACACATACAACTAAAACAACATATATACAGTGAAAAATGGGGGTAGCATGGCAGGCAAGATGGTACTTTCCTACAATCACCACAAAGTGAAGCTGATATATAACAAGGATGTTGTTACTGTTAGGACTTTGCAGCATTCATGTGTTTCTGTGCAACTCAGAGAGGAAAGCGCCTGAGGCCTGTGTCGGTCACTACTGAACGAAAGTTACTTTAATATCTCAGGCCTGCAATGTCTGTATGAAAGGCAGTCTCTACTTTCCTTTTTAGAGACCATAGTAGCATCCCTAGTTACCTGTAATAGGAAAGCGGTGTAGCTGCTCATCTGTAATAAGTTATTATAGTTCAATTATGACATTAGAATGTCTTCTGCCAGAGCCAGCATCCAAGGAGAAAGGTAGGACAGAGACCATAATTACAGTGAAACAAAAATAAACAGAACTGTCTTTTTATTCTTCTGATCTGCTTTTCTAAAATGAACAGTGATCAGCTGGAAGGAGATTTATAGCAACATGTTTATTTTTGCACAGTGAGTGATAACAGGGGAGACTGAACTTATCTGCATATTTCTACACATTCCGAGCTGCAGCAGTTTTACATTAAACCAATTCTAACATCATTTTACAACAGCAAAAAAACATACTAAATGTTTTTTAGTGTATTTATTTTCGTACAACAAAATGTGCTTTTACTCTTTCTAGCTCCAAAAATACTATCCCTTTCATATGAGCGAGCAAGAGAGCAAGGAATTAAGTGATTTTTGGAAAGGATGACAGTGTTACCCTGTATTACACAGAATAAAATACCCTCTTCTGCATGGTAAAATGTATTGCAAGTCGCTTCTGAGTTCAACGACCTTAGGTGGGCCTTTTTCCTCATCCCCCTTTATGGTAACAGAGCTTATCAGGACCTTGCACTATTCTGGTGATGTACGGCAGAGGATGCTTTATTCAACAAGACACAGCGCTGAAAGACAGATTGTGTGACCGGCTGGTTTCTGTGCAGCACAGAGAGAAGGACGGTGTCACCGACTGGTTTCTGTGCAGTGCAGAGAGGAGGACAGTGTCACCGGCTGGTTTCTATGCAGCACAGAGAGGAGGACAGTGTCACCGGCTGGTTTCTGTGTATCGCAGAGGGGAGGACAGTGTGACTGACAATGCAAAGATAAAACTTTTTAGCACATGGTTCCTTTACAGCTTCAGAGGATCCTTGAATGTTTTTCCATATACATGGCTTTAAATTTTTGTCTGAGATCCAAGGTGAAATTTATTTGAATCTCAATTTGTATATTTAAATTAGAAATACATTTGTATAACAACTAATATCACATGGGGCTGCAGATTACAAATGAGTGTTTATTCACCACCATAAATCTGTGCATTTAAACCACCTGAGACTGTTTAAAATATTACTCTACAGCAGACAGAATATCCACCAAAGTATTTACAATAATGCACAGCTCCTACTCTCTGTCACAGAGGACCAATGCATCCTTGCAGCAGGCACATTACCCACCAGACTATTCACTAACACTTCAGAGCTCTTATTATCAGCTGAAGATGAACTCACAGCAGCGGTGTAGGATGTCAAGTAAAATAAACACAACATAACATGTTACACACAATAGAACACAATACACACAATAGAACATGTTACACTCCTGACATCACAATAGACATGTCACACACAATAGAACATGTTACACACAATAGGCCATGTTACACACAACAGAACATGTGACACACCTGCCACCAGCAGCAGGAGGGCTAGGCAGAGCTGAGGAGAAGACATCTCTGCAGGACGGAGCCGAGATCACAACTGGTTCATCCGCTGCCTGCAATGAGGGCGAGTGAGTTCATCCCCTCCCTGGCATCATGCCCAGGGGCGCCAGCTGCTGACTTCCTGTGACGTCACAGCCCCTCCCTGGCATCATGCCAAGGGGTGCCAGCTGCCTTCCTGTAACGTCACAGCCCCTCCCTGGAAGCATGCCCAGGGGTGCCAGCTGCTGACTTCCTGTGACATCACAGCCCCTCCCTGACATCATGCCCAGGGGTGCCAGCTGCTGACTTCCTGCTGATGCCACAGCCCCGCAAACTCAACCCCGAAGCCCCCTTCATCATCTACAGGCTGCTAAAAATACAACAATCAGATGTTTTAGAGTCCTAGTCCTCTGCTCTGAGCTAATGACCCTATTCCAAGTGCCATGAAGCCATACAGAGGCATCTGCGCTGTTAACAAAAGAAGTAACGTGGAAGTAACCGTGTGAGGGGCACAGCTCTGGGTATCTACAGGTTTTTTGATGTCTCTGAACCCTTAATTCTCAGGTCCTCACACTCTGGTCCCTGCTCTGTCCCGCTCTAGTCTCTGTCGCTGACATACTTAAGTTCCACCTGACTCTAAGTGACACATTAGAGCATCGGCTTTCACCATTGTGACCAAGTACCCACACAGCAAACTCTAAATCAGGCCCTTAGTCATTACCGTACCCCGGACTTGTGTCAGAATCCCAAAGCGCTGCGTAAAGCGCCTCTTCAGGAGAATATACTGAAACCATTAGAGAGAACAGCCCCCCCATGCCTCATATTACGTTGTTACCGGTCCAAGTAACAGTGTGTCTAACTGGGGTCCGACTAACACCAGTAAATCAGAGCCGACTACAGTGAAAAAAACTTGAATATCTGCTTCATGAATCTTTCACACTGTGACATGCGATAAGCATGCCTTAGCAACAGGATGAAGTTAGTTTAGCTTTACACCGAGCGTGTGCGCAAGTGATGTACCCACCGTGGGAGGTGCCTGAAAACACCTACACACCATGGAAGGTGCCTGAAGACATCTACACACCATGGGAGATTCCTGAAGACACCTACACACCATGGGAGGTGCCTGAAGACATCTACACACCATGGGAGGTGCCTGAAGACATCTACATACCGTGGGAGGTGCCTGAAGACATCCACACACCATGGGAGGTGCCTGAAGACATCTACACACCGTGGGAGGTGCCTGAAGACATCTACACACAATGGTAACCTCTGCAGCTCTTTAATGGCTGTACAGCTGGATAGAGGGTCTCAAACTAGCTATCTAGCCCCTGTTGTGTCAGAAACCACATGTTTCACTGTGAACTCAGCATAGCGCCTTACTTCCATTGGGCATTAAATATGTCAACCATTCAAAGCAAACCAAACCACACCTAAGCGGACATGTAAATGAGACCCTGGCTACTCCTCAAAATTACTGTTCATCACTTTCACTCACCTCATTCCTATGCTGGGGCTGAATCTTACTTTCATCTTTTGATTCGCTTAATCTCCTTCCCAGACTCACTCTATCAAGGTTTTACAAAAACTACTCAAAAACTTTTGATCGGGGACTCAATCTGCTCACACTCTGGGGATTGCACAATCCAGGCTAACGCCTCAGCGGGATTAAGTGGGGTGGGCATAACTGGCATAAATCTCTCCAGTGTATTACTACAAAACAACTTGTAAACTTGTGCATAATTATGTGAGAAGTGTCATTCAGCATTTATTGCACCCTTGCAATCTTAATAGGTCAGAGGATTGGAATTCTGAACCCGGCTGAGTTATCTTGATTTGGAAGTGGATTATACTAAAATAGTGGAATGCGAAAGTTTGTTTCCCACCTAGGCAAGTGTAGTGTGTAGAAGGGCACTGGGAGTGTAAGAAAACACCGAAGGTAAGTAATAGAACCCACCCCAGCCCAGGAAAACAGGAGTAAATCACAGTAAGTTTCCTGAAACACACAAGAAGTCATGATAGAAGATTATGCAAGAACCAGAAGAGACTGCAAGACACCAACAATAGATTCCTGGACCTGAACACACTCAGGTACTTTGCACCTAGCCTTCAGGGTTGGAAGGTCTGACATATAGGTGACTTATAAGTGACCTGGTGCAGTGTAAATGGCAGTGAAAGGGTGCATGCACCATTTCACACAGGCTGCAATGGCAGTCCTGCAGAAGCCTTTGCATGGGCTCCCTATGGGTGGCAAAGGTAATGCTGCAGCCCATAGGGATCCCCTGGGACCCCAATGCCCTGGGTACCTAGTTACCATATAATAGGGACTTATAAGGAGTGACCAGTATGCCAATTTAGGATGACATGCTGGGTTACCAGTATGTAGTGACACATTTGGAAAAAAGAGAGCATAAGCTCTGGGGTCCTGGTTAGCAGGATCCCAGTGGCACAGTCAAGCACACTGACAAACATTCCAAAAATGGGAGTAACCTGTTTGGAGATGTTTAGCTAGAGAACAGTGCAAGTAGAAGAGGCTACTTTCGCACAGTTGTTTTATGATGCGTTCTCCATGGAGATGATAGCGAGTACTCTTTCTGGTTTGTGAAGCTGGTCCTGTCGAGCGATCCTGAAGCCTGCTGGGATTGCTGTGACAATGTCAGAAGCCGTTGAGGGGTTGAGCCAGCTCTCTGTGATGAAGAGGATGTCAGGTGCATCGCTGCTCAGAAGGTTCTATATTTTCATTGTATGTTTGCTGAGTGATCATGTGTTGAGAAGCATCCATGCTGGTGGGTTTTGTGTATGCGGTTTGTCCTTGTGTGGTGTGTGTGTGAAGGAGGCTGGCCTAGTTTGTAGTGGGTACCTAAGGTACTTACACCTTATACCAGGTCCAGTTATCCCTTATTAGAGAAATGTAATCAGCGTCTAGAAGCCAGGCTCTCTAAAGGTAGGTGTAGGAGAGCAGCCAAGGCTGATCTAGGAGACATGCAAAGCTCTTGCAATACCACTGTAGTCACACAGTACTCACACATGTGAAAGAAAATACTCAGAGTTACAAAAATAAAGCTACTTTATTTTGGTGACACAAATACCAAAAATACCATAGAGACTATAATACCTTAGGAGGTAAGTAATATGCATATTGTATACACTAGTATGCATAAAAACAGTTAGAAAACAGTGCAATTAGTGAAAATCACAATGGTTAGAAATGGCCTAGGGGGAACACAAACCATATACTAAGAAAGTGGAATGTGAATGTTGGTTTCCCACCTAGGCAAGTGTAGTGTGTAGAGGGGCGCTGGGAGTATTAGAAAACACCAAAGGTAAGTAATAGAACCCACCCCAGAGCCCAGGAAAGCAGGAGTAAATCACAGTAACTTTCCTAGAACACACAAGAACACGAGAAAGAAGATTGTGCAAGAACCAGAAAAGACTACAAGACACCAACAGTGGATTAGTGGACCTGAAGACCTGTGGAAGAAGGGGACCAAGTCCAAGAAGCACAGAAGAGCCCAGGGAGAACAGGAGCCCTTGCTAACCCGGATGAAGATCCAAAAGAGGATCCACCGGTGAAGAACAACAGTCAGTTCTGCACCCAAGAAGACAGATGCGGGTTCCTGGTTGATGCAGATGATGTCCCACGCCGGATGGATGGATGATTGCAGTCTTATTCGCGTCACTAGATGCTGCCAACAAGCCTTGGCACACGCAAAACTCACTGTTAGCGGAAAATGGCGCTGCCCGAGACCAAGAGTGACCTGGTGGAATCTACCCAAGAGGGGGAGTCAGAAGGGCTCTCAGCAACTCAGAGAGTCCACAGCATGGGGACTAAGGAGGAGCAAAAGGAGGCCCACGCAGCATGACAATAAAGGATCCCACGCCACCAAACCACGCTGAAACCACTCAGGAAGCTGTGCGTCGCAGGACAGAGTGCTGAGGGCCAGAGCTGCACAGTGCACAAAGAACTTTGTGGAAGGATGCCAACAAGCCTTGGCAACTGCAAAACATGAGGTGAACAGGGGTACTGTCTTGTGTGTGGAGGCAAGCTCTTACCTCCACCAAAGTTGGACAGTTGGACGTCTGGACCATCTGGACCACTTCAGTCCTCCACCTGTGATTCAGGATCCATGCAACTCATCAAGAGAGGGGACCCACGCAGCCAGTCATCATTGCAGAGAGGTGCCTGCTGAAGCAGGGGAGAGACTCCTTCACTCCAAGGGAGATTCCTTCGTTCTTCTGGTGCAGGATGAAGACAGGCTGTCTGCAGAGGATGTACAATCGGGAAACAGTTGCAGTTGCTGGCAGGAGCTGAAGATACAATGTTGCAGAAGTCGTCTTTGCCTCTTTATTGCAGTTTATAGAGTTCCCGGACGGTCCAGATGCAGTTTTTTCAATGAGAAGATGAAGTAAAGGATGCAGAGGATTCCTGCTGGAGTCTTGGAATCCGAATCTAAAGAACCACCTAAGAGAGGGACCCTAAATAGCCCTGAAAGGGGGATTGGACAGCTAAACAGGTAAGCACCTATCAGAGGAGGGCTCTGATGTCACCTGCTGGCACTGGCCACTCAGATGATCCCAAAGTACCCTGCCAACTTGGAATCCAAGATGGCAAAACCCAGGGACGCTCTGGAGGAGCTCTGAGCACCACCCCTGGGGTGGTGATGGACAGGGGAGTGGTCACTCCCCTTTCCGTTGTCCAGTTTCAGGCCAGAGCAGGGACTGGGGTCCCTGAATTGATGTTGACTGGATTATGCAAGGAGGTCACCAAATGTGCCCTTCAAAAAATTTCTAGTGGCTTGAGGAGGCTACCCCTCCCAATCCTGTAACATCTATTTTGAAAGGGAGAGGTTGTAAAGCCTCTCTCCCAAAGGAAAGCCTTTGTTCTGCCTTCCTGGGCTTGGGCTGCTAAAGCAACAGGAGGGCAGAAACCTGTCTGAGAGGTGGCAGCAGCTGGGGCTGCCTGGAAAACCTCAGAAGGCTAGAATGGCAATAATGGGGGTCTGCTAAGGAGCCCCCAGAGTGCATGGAATCATACAACCAATGCTTGCAAAACCATTGGGGCATGATTCCAACATGTTTAATACAAAACATGCCTATGTTCAAAGTTACCATTATGTAGCTGGACATAGGTAATGGCCTATTTCCAGTACACACGTAAAATGGCGACCCTGCACTCACGAAGTCTGGGAAAATGGTCCTAGAGGTCATGGGGGCACCTCTGCTAGTGCAGCACACATAGAAAGAGGGAATAATGAGGAGAAGATATTTCTCATTGCTGTGCCTGCCCTGGGGAGGCATACATTTGTGATGCATTCACAGGTTTACAGGTTCTTGGAAATGCAGGAATGCATCAAAACTCATGGGTGTTTGGTGGGAACACCCACCGTAACACCCATGGAATGCCTCCTTGATGTAGTGTAAGGCAACATATCCATGAGGCTTTGAGAAGCCATGCAAAGTGACTTTGCAAGGCCTTGAAGATATGGGTCTGGACTCTGCGCTGCTGAAGCGTCATAAAAAATGACACACCAGCAGCACAAGGGCCTTGTAAATATGCCTCCTAACCTACACTGTGGGTGATGTGCTTCCATGTGGGTTCATCATCTACCCGTGCAGCAGGGTTGATCATGCTGTACTAACATATCTACTATCACTGCTATGCTGGGAAGTCTTAAGGGTTGTTGTGATAAAATTAAAAATCCAATATTACACGTATGTTACAACGTTGTCGAGACGGGGCCACTCACCTGAAAAGCAGGATATCTGCAGTGGCGATGGTATGTCCCCGACCTCCTGGAACACCTCTCGGCACTTTCAGGTGGACACAGAAACCCCAGCAGGTGTCCCAAAAGGAAAGGGGGAGTGGAAGAGAAAAAGACAAAACACTGCCACATCTTGCCGGTCCAGCCAGACA
This sequence comes from Pleurodeles waltl, assembly GCF_031143425.1. Classification (NCBI taxonomy): domain Eukaryota; kingdom Metazoa; phylum Chordata; class Amphibia; order Caudata; family Salamandridae; genus Pleurodeles; species Pleurodeles waltl. The sequence continues at coordinate 7,544,551 of NC_090438.1, read as the reverse complement.
CCCTGTATCTTTGGGGGGGGGGGGCAGGTCGTTGTCCACAGAGTGATAGTAGAGTTAGTGCACTACATTTCCTTGAAACTGAATCTCTCTTTCTGATATGGGCACGGGAACGGTAGAAGAACACCGAGATGCCCCCGGAACTTTTCTTGTATAATAATAACTGTTGGCACGATTACTAACACTGCATTACCAAAAACCCAAACTGAGTACCATAACAATAAGTACTGTGACACTAGGGCTGGCTTCACAGAGATTCACTGTTGCACACTACACTACTGTGGTTGCACTTACCAAGCACAAGAAAGACAAACAAGGGCATTAATTATATCACATATAACTTTCCTGCATGCATAGGGTTAAACTAAAAGGAACAAAAACAATCCAAGAAATACAAATGTCCACTCTGGGTTTAAACAGTTAGGGTGACACAGTTTGGTTTGGTTTCACTGTGTGTGAAAAACTCTTCAAAAGCAAATTCCTCAAACCTGAAACACAGGCATGAATGACACAATTTAAATCCAAACGTTATGCTATGCTATTAGAGAATTAAAAGTCACTTGGATGTTCTTGTAAAATTGCACTGTCACTTTTTGTAAGCAGATTTCCTGAAGCACATTTAGGCAAGTAACTACAATAATAATGTAGAATGTTCAGAAATGCATTTGTCTCTTCAAGATAAGCTCTTTGCCAAAATAAAGGTCTGAAATACACCAGCTGTTCTAGGAAAGCACAGCGCTCAAAGAACAAACTCCCTGGAGAATACTAGTCACTTAGCTGCAGTCTTTTCCTGAGTGCTGGAGGAATGCCTGGTGTCAGCTGGTACAGGAACGAAGAAAAGAATTGCCTCAAAAATCCTGAATACGGGGATGACAGCAGGGGCTGGACTAACAAGTCAGATGCTGAAATCAGGAAGCAAAACAAAGCCAAGCAGGGAGGCATGCTTCACTCTGCTATTTATAGCCAATCAGGAAAGCAGTTGAGGTTCCACATGTGGATGAGTCACCACACTCGATTAGAAGCACATGTCTACGCCACACCCAATTAGAAGCACATGTCTACACCTGCTCACATTAGCAAACAAGCACTGGTAAAACAAGCATTGATAAAAACCAATTGTGTAACACAGCACATTGGCCCTCATTACAACATTGGCCGTAAAAGCTGTTTATCGCCGTGCAGAAGACTACCAACACACCGCTGCGGCAGCGGAAGTCCACCACAGTCATTATGACCCACATTTCGGAATCCAACAAAATTTAGACACCCACACAAGTCCGCCACACCAAAGGTCAGTGATAAACTGGCGATAACAAATCCGAAACCGTCATGCCAACAGAAATACGCCCACACTATCACGAGCAACGAATCCACGCGGCGGTCTTTCAACCGCGGTATTCCATTGGCGTACACACCGCCGCGCTCAAAATACACACACATTTACAAAACACAACCACATTGGACAATTACAAATACATACACCTGCTACACATTCACACACCACTCCCACACACCAAATACAATATAAAACACACACCCACATCACCCATAAAGAGAGGAGGGGGAATGAGGCGTGCATGAAACAACGGTGAGTGCATGTGCCACATGTCAAGGTTAGGGATGCGGGCCAATGACTGTCAAGGTGCAGTTGGTAATAATATCTCTTTTTCCCTGTACAATTCCTGTAGGTCAGCGGCCACCAGAAGAAGGATATTTGGCATGCCATCGCCAAGGACGTCCGGACCCTGGGGGTCTATCACAGACGAGCACCCACTGCCGTAAACTTTGGGAGGACATTCGCCGCTGGAGCAAGAAGATGGCGGAGGCCCAGCTGGGGATGGCCTCCCAACGAGGGAGGGGTGCCCATCGCACCATGACCCCCCTGATGTTCAGGATCCTGGCAGTGGCGTACCCGGAGTTGGATGGGCGCTTGAGGGCATCACAGCAGCAATAAGGGGGTGAGTACACTCTCATTCTGCTGATTCAGTGCGCAGTGGAGATGTCTGGGTGGGGGAGGTGGGCTGTGGGTTTCCCTAGACCAGGGCGAGTGTGCTAGTTAAGTCCCCTTTTTCAGGCAGACCCTGTGGCACCTTGCTCACCTGGGTACAGTGCCAACTACACCTAGTCCGGCTCCTGTGACATCCTTGTGCAAATATCAGCCATAGCCTTGTAGGCCATTTACCAGGCATTAAATAGTGGTCCCCAAGAGCGCGGCGTAGTGCAGGGGGCTTCTGTGTCTGTCGTGTCCGCCAACGGTAGCGGTAATGCATGCACTCAACTTGTCTTTCTTCTTTCTCCCTCCCCTTTTTGTGGTCTCCTTGTACATGTGTGCATTAGCATCATCAGGCGGAGGAGCAGTGGCACCGGAGCAGGAGGGAGCTGCATCCCACATGGCCCTGGAGGGCGACATTACGGACTCTGATTTCACCATTGGGGCGGAGGGCGAGGGGAGCTCCACGGCGGGGACAGGAGCTGACACCAGCGATACGGACTCGTCCTCTGATGGGAGCTCCCTTGTGGTGGCGGCCCCATCTGTACACCCTGCATTTACAGGTGAAGCCGCCACCCGCCTCCTGCACCGCCCTCCCAGCAGCCCCTCAGCCTTTGCCCCGTGCCCTCTCACCCAGGAGGGTGGGCATCTCCTTCTTCCCAGGAACCTCAGGCCCTGCCCCAGTCACCCCTGCTTCCCTCAGTGAGGAGGACATTGACCTCTTCAGGTCCCTCCTGTTGGGCAGTCTACCATTTTGAATGCCATCCAGGGTGTAAAGAGACAGTTGCAACAAACCAATGCATTCCTGGAGAGCATTCATTCTGGTCAGGCAGCCCTTCAGCAAGCTTTTCAGACTCTGGCATCAGCACTGATGGCAGCCATTGTCCCTGTCTCTAGCCTCCCCCTCCAACTTCCTCCACCCAGACCCAATCCCCTGTACCTCAGCCTACCCCAAGCACACCATCAGACCAGCATGCACACACCTCAACACACAAGGGAAGCTCTGGCAAACATAAGCACCACACATCCCACAAGCACTCACGCAAGCATCACACACATGCAGACATACCAACATCCACTGCCTCCACTGTGTCCCCCTCCTCCTCGTCTCCCTCCTCCCTCCCAGTCTCATCTCCACTCACACCTGCATGCACTACATCTACAGCCACTACGTCCATCACCAGCACACCCACCACCACACCCCGCTCACGTGCAGTCACCACCCCAACTACCATTCACACATCCCCTGTGTCCTCTCCCAGTGTGTCTGTGACGCCACCTCCCAAGGTAAACAAATGCAGCCACACACCCACCCAACAGCCATCCATCTCACGACAGCCTCCAGCACATGCACCTTCACCCAAAGTCACCAAACGTACACCTCCTACAACCACAACCTCTTCCTCCACTCCCAAACCCCCTCCAGCTACCTGTCCCAGTGTTCCTAAGAAACTTTTCCTGGCCACCCTTGACCTCTTTCCCTCACCACCCCCACACCGTCAGTCTCCTAGGGCCCGACTCTCCAGGTCCCAAACTAGTACCTCAGCCACAACATCTCCGGGACCAGTGGTGCCAGTAGTCACCGGATTCTGGAGTGCACCAGGCAGCAGGGCAGCCAGTGTGGCAAGGAGCCACAGCACGGACAGTCCCCCACCTGTCAAGCATCAAAAGTTGGCCAGTGACCGTCGGGAAAGGGGGAAGACAACAGCCAGCAAAGCCGCTCCCAGGGGCACAGGTGGGAGTGTGGAGTCAGCAGCGACACCTTCCAAGGTGGGGAAGGGGCACAAGAAACCCCGCAAGTCTGGGAAGATCACCACGGCGGCAAAGACCGCCATCAGCCCCGCTGGTCCAGACAGAACCGCCAGCAGCCCTGCTGGTCCAGAGAGGACCGCCAGCAGCAGCCCCACTGGCCCAGAGAGGACCACCAGCAGCAGCCCTGCTGGTCCAGACAGAACCGCCAGCAGCCCCGCTGGCCCAGAGAGGACCGCCAGCAGCTGAACCGCTGGTCTAGACAGAACCGCCACAAGCACCGCTGGCCAAGACAGGGCCGCCACAAGCACTGCTGCCCAAGACAGGACCGCCACAAGCACCCCTGCCAAAGACAGGACCGCCACAAGCACCACAGGCCCATGAGCGCCAAATGCACTGACGCTACTGAGGCCGCAACGAGCAGGATGAAGCACTCTGGGCACCAAGCCCCCTCCAGAACCAGTGGAGAGTCACTTCCTCTACCTCAGTCCTTGGCAGGATGAAGCACTCTGGGCACCAAGCCTCCTCCAGAACCAGTGGAGTATCACATCCACTAGCTCAGTCCTTGGCAGGATGAAGCACTCTGGGCACCAAGCCCCCTCCAGAACCAGTAGAGACTGTTATCCACTTGAGAGACTGTGGCTTTGCACTCCCCAGGATTGAACAGTGGGCAAACCACCCACTGTTGAGACTTGAGAGACTGTGGCTTTGCACTCCCCAGGTTATAGCAGTGGGCAACCCACCCACTGTAGAGACTTGAGAGACTGTGGCTTTGCACTCCCCAGGATTGAACAGTGGGCAAACCACCCACTGTAGAGACTTGAGAGACTGTGGCCTTGCACTCCCCAGTATTGAACAGTGGGCAAACCACCCACTGTAGAGACTTGTGAGACTGTGGCTTTGCACTCCGCAGGATTGAACAGTGGGCATGGGGCCCCCTCGTGGATTTGGCGTTGTTCACTCAACCGGCTGAGGTGCCCCCCCTTTCCCTTCCCCCTGAGGTGCCTGTTTTATTTCTATCTGATGCCCCTGCAGTGTTCTCTCCGTCACGTTGGGATATCTTGTGTGGGCCTTGCCCATGCAGTGTGGGCCCAGTGGTCCACAGACTTTAAGGGTGGAATACCCTGGACTAATATTCTTGGTGTATATATTTGTAAATAGTGTATGCATATTATTTGACTACTGAATTTTAATATATTGCAATCGTTCAGCTCATTTACTTTTGCCTTTGCATTCTTCCGTGGGGGGTTGGGGGTGTGACTGTAATGTATCATGCTGTATTGGTGTGTGTGTTGTCGTGGGAGAGGGTGGGGGTGGGGGTGTTGCGTGTGTGTGTCACAGTTTTTTCCCTCCCCTGTGTCGTAGGTGCAGTACTAACCGTGGTCTTCGCTGCCAGCGTTCGTGCTCCTGGTAGAGGAGCAAGAAGATGAAGGCTGGTAAAATGTGGAGCTCTGGTTCCATGGCGTCCTGGTTCCTCGTGGGGTGTGCAGAGGTGAGCGTTTTCCCTTTGGAGTCCTGTTCCCGCCGTTTTTTTGTTTGCGGTTAATCCGCCCAGGAAAAGGTGGCGGATTGGTAGGTTGTGATACTGTGGGCGGAACATTGTCTCCCACCTGTCTGTTGGCGGTGTCCGCCGTGCTGTTTGTTTGTACCGCTGTGGTGGTCGGAGTGTTAAAGTGGCTGTCTTTGTTGGCGGTTTCCGCCACGGTAGTAATTCCATTTTTTTTCCGCCAGCCTGTTGGCGGTCTTACCGCCATTTTAACACCGACCGCCAGGGTTGTAATGACCACCATTATGTTTACTTAGAAACATGAAGGTTTAACCAAGAACAGAGATATGATGTAACCCTAATATCTGGGGATGCTGACAGATAATGCAGGAGGCACCTTGGGGATTCCTGACACACGTCATGCAACTTTTCAGTTCAGTAAAGAAGTGAGCAGTGTCCTTGTCTAGTATTTCAGTTTGGCTGGTAACAACAGTATGCCCTTCAGGCCTGTTTCATAGTTGGACACCTTGATGACCAGATGGACCATGTCTCCTGAAGACCTATAAAACGTTGTCTCTGTCTATGCCGTTTCACAGGTGCAGTATGATTGGCCTGGGTAAGGCTCCCAGCAAGATTATGTTACCCAATGTGTTCTTAGACTCCCACATGGCCATTATCTGTGATAAACATTCTTCAAGCAAGAACTCCATGTTTGGCCCCTCTATTATCTTCAGGAGCTACATGTTGCTAATGTTGTCATGCTAGGAGAATCCCCAACACTATGTTTGAGTTGTACCACACTTTGGGGAATATTTATACTTTTTGGAGCAAAAGTGCAATAGCGCAGTTTTGCATCAAAAAGTTTTGCACTGGTTTGCACCATTCTTGAGCGCCAGCCGTGTTCCATATTTATGGAATGGTGCAAGCTGGTGCAAAGGGTAGGCTAGAGTAAAAAAAAATGACTCTAGCCGGGTGGGGGTGGTGGTATGGGAGAAGGAGGTTTTGCCTCAAAAAAATGATGGTAGGCAGATTAGAGTAAAAAACAATGACTCTAACTAGCCTAGCATCATTTTCTGATGCAAAACCATCCATCCCACATGACTCCTGCCTTAGAAAAGACAGGAGTCATGCCCACCACCCCAAAGGCCAGCACAGGGGACCAGGGCCCCCTGTGCATGGCCATTGCACCAAGTGCCATGTAGGAGGGCCCATTTCAGCACCCTCAATGGCACCTAAAAAATAATACTTACCTGTACTTACCTATACTTACCTTGGAGGAGGTCCCCATCCTCTGCTGTCCCTCTGGTGTTGGTGGGGGTGTCCCTGTGGCCTAGGCAGGGCACCTGTGGGCTTATTCCATGATGTTCCCCCATGGAAATAGGCCCAGAGGTCCCCTAATGCCTGCCCTGACCCAGGCGTTAAATAATGGTGCAAAGCAAGCTTTGCACCATTATTTGACCCCTCCTCCCCCTGTGCGTGATTTTAGCGTGGGGTGATAAATATGGCGCGATGGCCATAGAGTCATTTTTTGGCCGGGAACACCTAACTTGCATCTCATTGACTCAAGGTAGGTTTCCACGTCCAAAAAATGACTTTAACTCCATAACTTTGCCGCTAGACAGGTCTAGCACCAAAGTATAAATATGGAGTTAGTTTTGCATCGAAATTGCGTCAAACTAAATTCAGCGCAAAACAAGTATAAATATGCTCCTTTGTCTCTGAGGTTTGCCATTTAGGTATAGATTTAACTGATTCTAGACCTCAGGGTGCAGGGTGTTGTTTATAAAATCTAGTCTTGAGATATTCATTGAGTGTGTGTAGTGCATGACTGGATTTGTGAGTGCAGCAAGTACTGACCACATCTCCTGGATTAGCCTAACTGCTTGACCACCTACCTTAAAAATTGGAGCATTAGACGGTCTAATGTTTACTTCTGGAAACCAATGTGTGGTTGCCTGGACCCCCTGCACAGTGTGCCTAGTTTTACACACTACATAGAGGGCCAGCCTCCTACAACAAGTTGAAATACGGCCATACCATATAGTACATAATGTCATGACATTACCATTGCATTTACACCCACATATCCATACATTCAACATATACCCCTGTCTTGGGGGACACCAGACCTGTCCGCAAAGCCGGATAATGCAAGGAACAGCATATGGACCTGCAAGTAGGAATGTACACACACAACCGCAGGCTGACAGCACAAGTTACTCAGGAACAACATCAAACAAGAGAAGGAATTGCAGGAAATAGGTGTACCTAAAAAAACACAACTTGGGTTTATTTATGTACAATTGTAAAATGTACAAAACCATTGGCCAGTCCAGATATGGATCCCCCATGGCACAGTATTGTGCCAAAATGAGACTCCTAACTGTCAGGGAACCTCCACAGGAAGGGGCATCAAATGGTTAGGCAGGGATCATCCTTGGGGGTAGGTTGGGAGGGGTGGACTGCTTCTTGGGAGGGGTGGGCTTCTTCTTGGAAGGGGTAGGCTTCTACTTTGGAGGAGGAGTATGTGTGTTTGTGGGGGGAACTAATGTGACTGGGGAGCACTTGGAGGTAGAAGAGAGAGGTTGGGAGATGGGTCGGCCCCTTGGGTTTGTGACAGGAGTGGAGGCAACAGGGAAAAGGCCAATGTCAAACAAAAAAACTTTCTGAGGTAAACAGGGACAGTCAGCAGAAGGGGGTGGGGTTTTGGAGGTTGAGGGAGTGGTTGTCTGGTGTTTATATGGATGTCGTGGATGTGTGCATGTGGGATGCATGCTTTGGTTTGTGTGGTGTCTGTTGGGTGGGTGAGTGTGGGTGTTTGTGTGTCCTGGGGGGGCTGGGAGGTGGAAGTGCTGGGGATGTGGGAGTGGTGGATGTGTGTGCTGCTGTTGGGGTGGTATCTGCAGGTATGCATTTAGTGGTGGATGTCTGTGTGTCTCTTTGGGTGGTGTCTGCGGGTATGCCGGGTAGGGTGGGTGTCTCACTGACTGTTGTAGTGGTGCCTGTGAGTATGCTTGATATAGTGTCTGTTGCAGTGGGGCTGTCTAGTGAAGTGGTGAATGATGTTGTGTCTGTTGTTTGCTTGTGTGCCAGTGTGTCTTGTGGTGCTTGTGAGTATGTGTGCTGCTCTTGTTTGTTGAGGGGGTGCGTGCGGATCGGGATTGTGTGCTAGGGATAGGTAGGGGAATGGGGGATTTGGAGTGGGAAGAGGGAGGTGGAGGGGTATGGAATGTGGGAGGTGAGTGGCTGCCATCAGTGTGGAGACCAGAGCATGAAAAGATCTCTGTAGGCAAGACATTGCACCCAGAATGCCTTCCAGGAATGCATTGGTTAGCTGCATTTGAGTTGCCAATTCCTGGATGGCATTCACAACGACTGTCTGGCCCACAGAGATACTTCTCAGGAGGTCAATAGCCTCCTCACTGAGGGCAGCAGGGGGGAAGGGACTGGGGCAGAGGTACCTGCAGCAAAGGAGTCACCCACAGTCTTGTGGGTCAGGCACATACAACTGGGTGAGGAGCAACAGGGAGGGTGGCAATAGAATTGGGCGTGGCAGACAAAGATGGCACTGGGGTACGTCCCAATGAGTCTACCACCGCTAGATAGTGGGGAGAAGCTACAACCACAAATAGAAACTATATGCATGCATGCCATCTGAACTGCTCCCCGCTCCCCTCTCCCTTCTTAATGGCTGGTGCTGCGCGTCGAGGGTGAGCGACCTCTGACCTGATTTCGGTCAAGAGCTCGCTCCCCCACATCCGCAGCACCACCTTGCTGTGTCCGTGTCCCTGACCCCCGCCCAAGCTGCTGCTAGCGTGTTCGAGGCCCTCCTCCACCAGCAGGCATCCACCTGCGCCTCATCCCTGGTGTCCAGTGGGCTTCTGGTAAGCGTCACTAGACTCATGTGCATTGTGCCTTTTTCACTGTATTTGTGACTGTATTCTGTGCCTTGCTTTATTGTGCCTTTTTGCTCCATTTGCTTCCATTTGTGCTTTTTTGACTTTTTGTGACTGTTTTTGCCCCTTGTGCGCTCCCCCCTTTGCGTGTTTCCCCGCCGCTGCATCCCTGCGGCCCCGATCCCCTCGTGCCCCCATTTGCCGCACCCTCCCGCCTCCCAGCTGCTCCTCCCTCCCCCCTCCCTTCTTAGTGGCTGGCGCTGCGCGTCGAGGGTGAGCAACCTCTGACCTGATTTCGGTCAAGAGCTCGCTCACCCACGTCCACAGCATCACCTTGCTGTGTCCGTGTCCCTGACCCCCGCCCACGCTGCTGCTAGCGTGTTCGAGGCCCTCCTCCACCCGCAGGCATCCACCTGCGCCTCATACCTAGTGTCTAGTGGGCTTCTGGTAAGAGTCGCTAGACTCGTGTGCATTGTGCCTTTTTTACCGTATTTGTGACTGTATTCTGTGCCTTGATTTATTGTGCCTTTTTGCTCCATTTGCTTCCATTTGTGCTTTTTTGACTTTTTGTAACTGTTTTTGCCCCTTGTGTGCTCCCCCTTGCCGCGTTTCCCCGCCGCTGCCTCCCTGCGGCCCCGCCCCCCTCGCGCCCCCATTTGCCACTCCCTCCCGCCTCCCAGCTGCTCCTCCCTCCCCCCTCCCTTCTTAATGACTGGCGCTGCGCGTCGAGGGTGAGCGACCTCTGACCTGATTTCGGTCAAGAGCTCGCTCCCCCACGTCCACAGCACCACCTTCCTGTGTCTGTGTCCCTGACCCACGCTGCTGCTAGCGTGTTCGAGGCCCTCCTCCACCCGCAGGCATCCACCTGCGCCTCATCCCTGGTGTCTAGTGGACTTCTGTTAAGCATCGCTAGACTCGTGTGCATTGTGCCGTTTTCACTGGATTTGTGACTGTATTCTGTGCCTTGCTTTATTGTGCCTTTTTGCTCCATTTGTGCTTTTTTGACTTTTTGTGACTGTTTTTGCCCCTTGTGCGCTCCCCCTTGCCGCGTTTCCCTGCCGCTGCCTTCCTGCGGCCCCGCCCTCCTCATGCCCCCATTTGCCACTACCTCCCGCCTCCCAGCTGCTCCTCCCTCCCCCCTCCCTTCTTAATGGCTGGCGCTGCACGTCGAGGGTGAGCGACCTCTGACCTGATTTCGATCAAGAGCTCGCTCCCCCACGTCCGCAGCACCACCTTGCTGTGTCCGTGTCCCTGACCCCCGCCCATGCTGCTGCTAGCGTGTTCGAGGCCCTCCTCCACCCGCAGGCATCCACCTGTCCCTCATCCCTGGTGTCTAGTGGGCTTCTGGTAAGCGTTGCTAGACTCGTGTGCATTGTGCCGTTTTCACCGTATTTGTGACTGTATAGTGTGCCTTGCTTTATTGTGCCCTTTTGCTCCATTTGCTTCCATATGTGCTTTTTTGACTTTTTGTGACTGTTTTTGCCCCTTGTGTGCTCCCCCTTGCCGCGTTTCCCCGCTGCTGCCTCCCTGTGGCCCACCCCCCTTGTGCCCCCATTTGCCGCTCCCTCCCGCCTCCCAGCTGCTCCTCCCCCCCCTCCCTTCTTAATGACTGGCGCTGCGCGTCGAGGGTGAGCGACCTCTGACCTGATTTCGGTCAAGAGCTCGCTCCCCCACGTCCACAGCACCACCTTCCTGTGTCTGTGTCCCTGACCCACGCTGCTGCTAGCGTGTTCGAGGCCCTCCTCCACCCACAGGCATCCACCTGCGCCTCATCCCTGGTGTCTAGTGGGCTTCTGGTAAGCGTCGCTAGACTTGTGTGCATTGTGCCGTTTTCACTGGATTTGTGACTGTAGTCTGTGCCTTGCTTTATTGTGCCTTTTTGCTCCATTTGCTTCCATTTGTGCTTTTTTGACTTTTTGTGACTGTTTTTTCCCCTTGTGCGCTCCCCCTTGCTGCGTTTCCCCGCCGCTGCCTCCCTGCAGCCCCGTCCCCCTCGCGCTCCCATTTGCCGCTCCCTCCCGCTTCCCAGCTGCTCCTCCCTCCCTTCTTAATGGCTGGCGCTGCGCGTCGAGGGTGAGCGACCTCTGACCTGATTTCGGTCAAGAGCTCACTCCCCCACGTCCACAGCACCACCTTGCTGTGTCCGTGTCCCTGACACCCGCCCACGCTGCTGCTAGCGTGTTCGAGGCCCTCCTCCACCCGCAGGCATCCACCTGTGCCTCATCCCTGGTGTCTAGTGTGTTTCTGGTAAGCGTCACTAGACTTGTGTGCATTGTGCTGTTTTCACCGTATTTGTGACTGTATTCTGTGCCTTGCTTTATTGTGCCTTTTTGTTCCATTTGCTTCCATTTGTGCTTTTTTGACTTTTGTGACTGTTTTTGTCCCTTGTGCGCTCCCCCTTGCCGCGTTTCCCCGCCGCTGCCTCCCTGCGGCCCGCTCCCCTCGCGCCCCCATTTGCCGCTCCCTCCCGCAACCCAGCTGCTCCTCCCTCCCCCCTCCCTTCTTAATGGCTAGCGCTGCGCGTCGAGGGTGAGCGACCTCTGACCTGATTTCGGTCAAGAGCTCGCTCCCCCACGTCCGCAGCACCACCTTGCTGTGTCCGTGTCCCTGACCCCCGCCCACGCTGCTGCTAGCGTGTTCGAGGCCCTCCTCCAGCCGCAGGCATCCACCTGCGCTTCATCCCTGGTGTCTAGTGGGCTTCTGGTAAGCGTCGCTAGACTCGTGTGCATTGTGCCGTTTTCACCGTATTTGTGACTGTATACTGTGCCTTGCTTTATTGTGCCTTTTTGCTCCATTTGCTTCCATATGTGCTTTTTTGACTTTTTGTGACTGTTTTTGCCCCTTGTGCGCTCCCCCTTGCCGCATTTCCCCGCCGCTGCTTCCCTGCGGCCCGCCCCCCTTGTGCCCCCCTTGCGCCCCCCTTGCGCCCCCATTTGCCGCTCCCTCCCGCCTCCCAGCTGCTCCTCCCTTCCCCTTCCCTCCTCCCTTCTTAATGGCTGGTGCTACGAGTAGAGGGTGAGCGACCTCTGACCCGATTTCGGTCAAGAGCTCGCTCCCCCACGTCCACAGCACCACCTTGCTGTGTCTGTGTCCCTGACCCACGCTGCTGCATTCGTGTTCGAGGCCCTCCTCCACCCGCAGGCATCCACCTGCGCCTCATCACTGGTTTCTAGTGGGCTTCTGGTAAGCGTCGCTAGACTCGTGTACATTGTGCCGTTTTCACCGTATTTGTGACTGTATTCTGTGCCTTGCTTTATTGTGCCTTTTTGCTCTATTTGCTTCCATTTGTGCTTTTTTGACTTTTTGTGACTGTTTTTGCCCCTTGTGCGCTCCCCCTTGCCACGTTTCCCTGCCGCTGCCTTCCTGCGGCCCCGCCCTCCTCGCGCCCCCATTTGCCACTCCCTCCCGCCTCCCAGCTGCTCCTTCCTCCCCCCTCCCTTTTTAATGGTTGGCGCTGCGCGTCGAGGGTGAGCGACCTCTGACCTGATTTAGGTGAAGAGCTCGCTCCCCCACGTCCACAGCACCACCTTGCTGTGTCCGTGTCCCTGACCCCCGCCCACGCTGCTGCTAGCGTTTTCGAGGCCCTCCTCCACCCACAGGCATCCACCTGCGCCTCATCTCTGGTGTATAGTGGGCTTCTGGTAAGCGTCGCTAGACTCGTGTGCATTGTGCCGTTTTCACCGGATTTGTGACTGTATTCTGTGCCTTGCTTTATTATGCCTTTTTGCTCCATTTGCTTCCATTTGTGCTTTTTTGACTTTTTGTGACTATTTTTGCCCCTTGTGCACTCCCCCTTGCCGCGTTTCCACGCCGCTGCCTCCCTGCGGCCCGCCCCCCTCGTGCCCCCATTTGCCGCTCCCTCCCACCTCCCAGCTGCTCCTTCCTCCCCCTCCCTTCTTAATGGCTGGCGTGCCGGAGGCAAGCCCGTCCGCGCCTGGACCGCGCCCAGCGCCACCCCCCCGGTCCGCATGACCCCCGCACCACCAGACGCCGCTACTCGGCCAACCAGCTCATCGCCCTCACCCCGGCTGCTCCACAACATGCTTCCAGGCCTCACCGAAGAACACCAAAGGACCCTTCTCCTGCTGCGCCTGCAATTTCACCTGCAACAGAACAAGGACACCTGCAACAACCAGCACAAACCCCCTCCACTGCATACTCCTCAACACACGCTCCGCACGCAAGCACGCCATCAAGCTCTGGGACCTGCTCAACACCACCGCCCCAGGCGTAGCCTTCCTGACCGAAACCTGGTGGAACGACTCCTCAGAACCTGACATCGCCATAGCCATCCCGGACGGCTACAAGATCACCAGAAGGGATTGCCCCAACGGAATCGGAGGAGGAATAGCCATCGCCCACAAATCCACCCTCAAAATCCACACCCACACGGACGACATCCTCAAGACCGCCGAACACCTTCACTTCCGGATCCACACTGACCCCAACACCACTCTCAGGAGAACGCTCATCTACAGACCCCCAGGACCACGAGCACCCTTCATCGACTCCATCGCCGACCTCACGAGCACCCACGCGCTCCCTTCTACGGACTACATCCTCCTTCGGAGACCTCAATTTCCACTTGGAGAACAACAACGACGCCAACACCGCATCTCTGATTGACAACGTCTCCAACCTCGGCCTCAGACAACTGGTCAACACACCCACCCACATCGCCGGCCACACGCTTGACCCGATCTCCTCCGCAAGCAACCACGTCACCTTTAACCACACCACCGAACTTCACTGGACCGACCACCACTGCATCCACTTCACATTCAAGAAGCACATCGAGCACCACCGCACCCAACAACCACCATACCGCCGCTTGAGCAAAGTCACCGAGGACCAGCTGACCAGCACCCTCACCCAGAACCCACCCACTGACTCCACCGACACGGTGGTCAACGACTGCGCCAACACCCTAGCACCACTCAAGAGGTCCACCGATAACCAAGAAAGAAAAAAAGCCGCCTGGTTCACTGACTAACTCCTAACCTCCAAATGTGTCTGCCAGAAACTAAAGAAGAAATGGCTCCTAGAACACACAACCGACAGCCTTTCAGCCCACAAAGAGGCCACCCGCAAGCACCACCAGCTAATCAGACTCGCCAAACGATCCCACTTCACAGAACGCCTGAACAACAACGCACACGACAGCAATGAACTCTTCTGCATCGTGAAAGAGCTCTCCAACCCCAGCGCCAACGTCAACACCATCCCAAGAACTCTACGACGCCCTGTCCACCTTTTTCTATCAGAAGATCGCCGACATCCACAACAGCTTCAACACCACCCCCGAAAACTCCACCTGCACCAACCGCTTGACCGCCTGGACCTACGTAGACGATACTGAAACACGCAAGATCATGAACTCCATCCACTCAGGATCCCCTTCTGACCCATGCCCCCACCACGTTTACAACAAAGCCGACTCTACCGTCGCCCCCCAACTTCGATAGGTCATCAATTCATCCTTCGAAACTGCAACCTTCCCGGAAAGCTGGAAGCACGCCGAAATCCACGCCCTCCTTAAGAAGCCCAAGGCAGACCCCAACGACTTCAAAAACTTCCGACCGATCTCCCTGCTCCACTTCCCGGCGAAGGTCACTGAGAAGATCGTCAACGCTCAGCTTATCCACCACCTCAAGGACAACTCCATCCTGGACTCCTCCCGGTCCGGTTTCAGACGCAACCACATCACCGAGACTGCACTCCTCGCTGCCACAGATGACATCAGACAGCTAATGGACAACGGCGAAACATCAGTCCTCATCCTCCTCGACCTATCCGCAGCCTTCGACACGGTCTGCCATCGCACCCTGCTAACACACCTCGACGAAGCCGGAATACAAGAAAAAGCCCTCAAAAAGCCCCAGAGAGTCCGCCTCCACTCTTCCGCTCCGAAGCCACCAACATCATCTGCGGTGTACCCCAAGGCTCCTCACTGAGCCTGACGCTGTTCAACATCTACATGGCCCCCCTCGCACAACTGGCCCGTCAGCACAACCTCAACATTCTCTCTTACGCCGACGACACCCAGCTCATCCTCTCCATCACCAAAGACCCACACACCGTCAAAGCCAACCTCCACGAGGGAATGAAGTACATCGCCGAGCGGATGAAATACAGCCGCCTGAAGTTGAACTCTGACAAGATGGAGGTCCTCATCCTCGGACACACCCCCTCCGCCTGGGATGACTCCTGGTGGCCCACCTCGCTGGGAGCCCCGCCAACGCCAACCAACCACACACGCAACCTATGTTTCGTCCTCGACTCCGCCCTCACCATGTCCAAACAGATCAACGCAGTTTCCTCCTTCTGCTACAACACTCTCCGCATGCTCTGTAGAATCCACAAATGGATCCCGACGGAAACCAGAAGAACGGTGACCCAGGCCCTCGTCAGCAGCAGACTAGACTACGGCAACGCACTCTACACAGGCATCCCAGCTAAAGACATCTGACGCCTCCAACGCATCCAAAACGCCTCCGCCCGGCTAGTCCTGAACATTCCCGGCCGCTGCCACATCTCCCACCACCTAAGAGACCTCCACTGGCTCCCCGTGGACAAGAGGATCACCTTCAAGCTCCTCACCCACGCTTACAAGGCACTCCACAACGCCGGACCAGCCTACCTGAACAACAGACTCAACTTCTTCGCCCCCACCCGCCAACTCCGCTCTGCCAACCTCGCCCTCGCCATCGTTCCCCGCATCCAGCACAAGACCTCCGGTGGCAGATCCTTCTCCTACCTTGCCGCCAAGACCTGGAACACTCTCCCTACCCCCCTGCGACAGACCCAGGACCTTCTCACCTTCAGGAGACTTCTTAAGACCTGGCTCTTCGACCAGTAGCACCCCCCCCCCCCTTTCAGCGCCTTGAAACCCTAACTGGTACGTAGTGCGCTCTACAAATGTTGTGATTGATTGATCCAACAATACAAAATGATGCAAAAAAATGTCAAGTTGCTAACAAAAGTACAATATGCTGGAGAAGATGACCAGAAAATAACCATGTCACACTGGTAGCAGTTGTACCATGCACACTTCACCAAGTGGTTTTTGTCCCAAGGAAGCCATGGAGGTAGTACTAATGTCACTCAGATAGGCCACGCATGTGGCATGGAAATTGATACTGTAGAAATCATGTGCTATACGTCAGGGAGAGATGTCTCCAAAATCCGCAACACAATGAATCAGCAAGTCGCAGGGAAACCACCACTGATGTCTGGCACCCCTTAGAGCGAAATACCCTGAGTGCATCTGTAGACGTCATTAGTTCCTTGGATGTTGGAGAGGTCCAGATATTTGCAAGTACCTGTTGAAGCACAATAACATGTCCATTTGGAAGTAATATAATTGGCCCAGTTATGGTTATGCAAACCCAGATGTTTGTTCATAATTGGTTGTACACAACACATGTGTTTCCAACATCACTGCAAGTCACTCCATGATGCACGCCAACAGTCAGATCACAAACCTTACCCATTTCACATCTGAAAACATTTGCTACATGATTCTTAATCAATGGCATAGAAATGCACAATGTGGCTAAATATGCAAGGCCTACCAGTCATGTCCCTCATTGCTACTGCAGCTGTACATGCCACATGACATGCTATGACTCATGAGGGTGTGGGTCAGACAATAAACAATGGTGACAGTCCTGTATGAGTCACACCATAAGATGTACCCCCATTGTAAATGTCTCATTCCACACAGGTTGCCATGCATATACATGTGAGGGAATACAGACATCATCCCATCAACACAAGTAGACCATGCATGGAATAGAAGCTCTCAATTTGTTGTTGCTAAAGAGAAAGGTCCACATGCTGGCATGTAGCCACAAGGAATGTTGGCAACAGTCATGGCACATAAATCACGACAGTGGACATTCACCACTTACCAAAGGAAAGTTTTGATTCATAGCTATACCCAAAGTACAATGTATGCTCTGTCACATGTATGATGGCCATCTACAAATTACTTACACATTAATTGTGCCACCCACATAAGTATTCCCTTAGCCATGCCTCAGGCCTGCCATTGCAAAGCCTGTGTGTGGAGTTTCACTGCCACTTCGACTTGGCATTTAAAAGTACTTGCCAAGCCTTAAGCTCCCCTTTTTCTACATACAAGTCACCCCTAAGGTAGGCCCTTGGTAACCTATAGGGTAGGGTGCTATATAGGTAAAAGGCAGGACATGTATACATGTGGTTTATATGTCTTAGTATTGAAAAACTCCTAAACTCGTTTTCCACTACTGTGAGTGTAGGAGGCTGGACTGGCTTGTAGTGAGTACCAAGGGGTACTTACACCTTGCACCAGGCCCAGGTATCCCTTATTAGTGTATAGGATGTCTAGCAGCTTAGGCTGATAGATAATGGTAGCTTAGCAGAGCAGCTTAGGCTGAACTAGGAGACGAGTGAAGCTCCTACAGTACCACAAGTGTCATATGCACAATATCATAAGAAAACACAATACACAGATATACTAAAAATAAAGGTACTTTATTTTTATGACAATATGCCAAAGTATCTCAGAGTGTACCCTCAGTATGAGGATAGCAAATATACACAAGATATATGTACACAATGCCAAAATATGCAGTAATAGTATTAGAAAACAGTGCAAACAATGTATAGTTACAATAGGATGCAATGGGGACACATAGGGAAAGGGGCAACACAAACCATATACTCCAAAAGTGGAATGCGAACCACGAATGGACCCCAAACCTATGTGACCTTGTAGAGAGTCGCGGGGACTATTAGAAAATAGTAAGGGTTAGAAAAATAGCCCACCCCAAGACCCTGAAAAGTGAGTGCAAAGTGCACTAAAGTTCCCCAAAGGACATAGAAGTCGTGATATGGGAATTCTGCAGGAAAGACACAAACCAGCAATGCAACAACAATGGATTTCCAGTCGAGGGTACCTGTGGAACAAGGGGACCAAGTCCAAAAGTCACAAGCAAGTCGGAGATGGGCAGATGCCCAGGAAATGCCAGCTGTGGGTGCAAAGAAGCTGCTACTGGACAGTAGAAGCTGAGGATTCTGCAGGAACGACAAGGGCTAGAGACTTCTCCTTTGGAGGATCAATCCCCCACGCCGCGGAAAGTCGTGCAGAAGTATTTTCCCGCCGAAAGACCACAAACAAGCCTTGCTAGCTGCAAATCATGCGGTTAGGATTTTTGAATGCTGCTATGGCCCAGGAGGGACCAGGATATCGCCAATTGCATCTGGTGACAGAGGGGGTATGGAGCAAGACAAGGAGCCCCCTCAGAAGCAGGCAGCACCCGCAGAAGTGCCGTAACAGGCACTACGAAGAAGAGTGAAACGGTGCTCACCCGAAGTTGCACAAAGGAGTCCCACGCCGCTGGAGGACAACTTAGAAAGTTGTGCAATGCAGGTTAGAGTGCCGTGGACCCAGGCTTGGCTGTGCACAAAGGATTTCCGCCGGAAGTGCACAGAGGCTGGAGTTCCCAGCAATGCAGTCTGGCGTGGGGAGGCAAGGACTTACCTCCACCAAACTTGGACTGAAGAGTCACTGGATTGTGGGAGTCACTTGGACAGAGTTGCTGGATTCAAGGGATCTCGCTCGTCGTGCTGAGAGGAGACCCAGGGTACCGGTAATGCAGTTCTTTGGTGCCTGCGGTAGCAGGGGGAAGATTCCGTCGACCCACAGGAGATTTCTTCGGAGCTTCTAGTGCAGAGAGGAGGCAGACTAGCCCCACAGCATGCACCACCAGGAAAACAGTCGAGAAGGCGGCAGGATCAGCGTTACAGAGTTGCAGTAGTCGTCTTAGCTACTTTGTTGCAGTTTTGCAGGCTTCCAGCGCGGTCAGCAGTCGATTCCTTGGCAGAAGATGAAGAGAGAGATGCAGAGGAACCCTGATGAGCTCTTGCATTCGTTATCTAAGGAAATCCCCAAAGCAGAGACCCTAAATAGCCAGAAAAGAGGGTTTGGCTACTTAGGAGAGAAGATAGGCTAGCAACACCTGAAGGAGCCTATCAGAAGGAGTCTCTGACGTCACCTGCTGGCCCTGGCCACTCAGAGCAGTCCAGTGTGCCATCAGCACCTCTGTTTCCAAGATGGCAGAGGTCTGGAGCACACTGGAGGAGCTCTGGGCACCTCCCAGGGGAGGTGCAGGTCAGGGGAGTGGTCACTCCCCTTTCCTTTGTCCAGTTTCGCGCCAGAGCAGGGCTGAGGGGTCCCTGAACCGGTGTAGACTGGCTTATGCAGAAATGGGCACCATCTGTGCCCATAAAAGCATTTCCAGAGGCTGGGGGAGGCTACTCCTCCCCTGCCTTAACACCTTTTTCCAAAGGGAGAGGGTGTAACACCGTCTCTCTGAGGAAGTCTTTGTTCTGCCATCCTGGGCCAGGCCTGGCTGGACCCCAGGAGGGCAGAAACCTGTCTGAGGGGTTGGCAGCAGCTGCAGTAAAACCCCTGAAAAGGCAGTTTGGCAGTACCAGGGTCTGTGCTACAGACCACTGGGATCATGGGATTGTGCCAACTATGCCAGGATGGCATAGAGGGGGCAATTCCATGATCATAGACATGTTACATGGCCATATTCGGAGTTACCATTGTGAAGCTACACATAGGTAGTGACCTATGTGTAGTGCACGCGTGTAATGGTGTCCCCGCACTCACAAAGTCCGGGGAATTTGCCCTGAACAATGTGGGGGCACCTTGGCTAGTGCCAGGGTGCCCACACACTAAGTAACTTTGCACCTAACCTTTACCAGGTAAAGGTTAGACATATAGGTGACTTATAAGTTACTTAAGTGCAGTGGTAAATGGCTGTGAAATAACGTGGACGTTATTTCACTCAGGCTGCAGTGGCAGGCCTGTGTAAGAATTGTCAGAGCTCCCTATGGGTGGCAAAAGAAATGCTGCAGCCCATAGGGATCTCCTGGAACCCAAATACCCTGGGTACCTCAGTACCATATACTAGGGAATTATAAGGGTGTTCCAGTATGCCAATATGATAGGATAGGTTCTGGATAGCAGAGCCTCAGTGAGACAGTTAGGCATCACACAGGGAACACATACATATAGGTCACAAACTTATGAGCACTGGGGTCCTGGCTAGCAGGGTCCCAGTGACACATAACAAACATACTGAAAACATAGGGTTTTCACTATGAGCACTGGGCCCTGTCTGGCAGGATCCCAGTGAGACAGTGAAAACACCCTGACATTCTCTCACAAACAGGCCAAAAGTGGGGGTAATAAGGCTAGAAAGAGGCTACTTTCTCACAGTGAGGCCTGCTCCTTTCATAGGCTAGCATTACGACTGCCCTCATATACTGTTGAGTGGTAGGTTCTGATCAGAAAGGGGTAAATAGGACATGGTTAGTATGGCCAGGATGGTAATACAAAATCCTACTTAGTGGTGAGGTTGGATTTTTTATTACGATCTTAGAAATGCCACTTTTAGAAAGTGAGCATTTCTCTGCACTTAATCCATCTGTGCCTTACAGCCTGTCTCCAGTCCACATCTGGGCTGGTTGATAGCTCCCTTGTGCATTTCCCTCAGACAACCACAAACACAGGATTCACATTCACACCTACACTCATATGCATACTGAATGGCTCTTCTTGGGCTCGAAGGGTGGCGGGCCTGATACTTACATCACAAAGGCTAGTGGCCTGCCCTCACACAATGGACTGCCAAACCCACTACTGGGACCCTGGGAGAGAGGGTTGCACAGAAAGGAGAACCTGTGCACTTCAAAACCACTCTTTGAAGTCTCCCCCACTTCAAAGGTATTTTGGAGTAAATAAACTGGGTCTCTGACCCCACCAACTCAGACACTTCTGGATCTACACCTGTATTCTGTCAGAAAACCTGCCTGGCTGCCCAAAGGACTCATCTGGACTGCTGCCCGGCTGTTGCCCTGCTGCCCTGCTTGCCTCTGACTCTGTTGGAAGGACTCTGCCTTCCCCCATAAGTGTTCTCCAAGGGCTTGGATTGAGCTTGTCCCCTGTTACTAGAAGTCTCAGAGCCATAAAGACTTCACAGTTAGCTTTTTGCTAGTTTTCGACTTCAGAGACGCCAGAACGACTTCAGCAATGCCGACACCGCAACCTGCTCCTGCTCCGTAGACACCGCTGTACACAATGACTCCAACCTGCAACACAATTCTGATGTTGCTGCAACTCCGCTGACGTCACTCAGGGACACTGCGATGTCAACACATCACGTCCTGACAGACTCAAACCAACGACCCCACCGGGATACAAAAGACCGACACATCGGGGACGACGCCGCATCAACTCCCCCAGCCATGACAGAACCAACTCCTCACCTCCTCTTGCTTCGCAGAGTGGAACTGAAGCTTCATTTTCTCGGACGCCGTAAGGGACTGACGCCTCACCGACTTCAGCGACGCCTCTCTCTGACTACGTGCGATGATGTCCTTGTTTTTTGTTTTCCAAAGGTACTGTACCTGGGGGTCTGTGTGACTCTGTGAACGGCACCAGTGGTGTTGGATTGTTAGGAACGACTCCGTCAACTATGCCGTGATAGCCCCAGTTGGAGCTATTGTCTTTTCTAGGCACTTTAGTTGGAATTTACTTTTAAAAACTCATAACTCTGCTTATGTACATTGGATTATCAACGTTTTGACCTTATTCAATTTAGATAAAGAATCTCTATCTTTCTAAACCTGTGTGGTGTATTTTTGTGGTGTTTTCACTGTGTTACTGTATGATTTATTGCACAACTACTTTACACTTTGCCTTCTAAGTTAAGCCTGACTGCTCAGTGCCAAGCTACCGGAGGGTGGGCACAGGATAATTTGGATTGTGTGTGACTTACCCTGACTATGATTGTTGTCCCTACTTGGACAAGGGTATATTCCTCTGCCAACTAGAGACCTCATTTCTAACAGAGACAGATACTTATATTAGGATATAGAAGGGACTGAGGATAGATGTGTGAGGGAGCACAGATACTGATGTGAGGATGTAGAAGGAACGAAGAGAGGTGTGAGTGGGACACGGATACTGATATTAGTATGTGCATGCGGGCCAATGAGAGATGTGTGAGGGGGACACAGATACTGATATCAGGATGTACGAGGGGCTGAGGAGAGATGTGTGAGGGGACACCACTGATATTAGGATTTACAAGGGGCTGAGGAGAGATGTATGAGGGGCCACAGATACTGATAGGATGCAAAGGCAGCTCAGGAGAGATGTGTGAGAGGGATACATATACTGATATTAGGATGTACAAGGGTCTGTGGAGAGATGTGTGAGGAGAACACCAATACTGATATCAGGATGTACAACATAGGTAAGGAGCGATGTCTGAGGGGGACACATATACTAACATCTGGGTGTACAACAGAGCTGAGGAGAGATGTGTGAGGAGGACACAAATACTAATATCAGCGTGTACAACAGAGCTCAGGAGAGGTGTGTGAGGGGGACACAGATTCTGATAATAGGAAGTACAAGGGGCTAAGCAAAGATGTGTGAAGGGAACCCAGATACCGATATCAAGCATGAACAAGGGGAATGAGGAGGGATGTGTAAGGTAGACAAAGATACTAAAATTAGAATACAAGGGGACTGAGGAGAGATGAGTGAGGGGGCCCAACTGATATTAGGATTTACAAGGGACTGAGGAGAGATGTGTGAGGGGACACAGATACTGATAGGATGCAAAGGCAGCTGAGGAGGGATGTGCGAGAGGGACTTTGAAAAAAAAAGACCCTGAGAAAGCAACAGGAGGTGGGCAATCACTCTCTGGCCACCTCGGCTGTCTGGCAGCTCGCCCAGCAGGACACTAAACAGTAAAATAGCATTGGATGTTAAATGTTAGTCAGTGTAACTGAAGCCCCAGCAAGGACATATTACTTCAGGCACTGTTAAACTCTCATCTTGCTGCCTTATATTTAGACAAGCAACCACTGTGTAATAAGTTAGTGTGAGCTGACACTCGAGTCTTAGAGGACTCGGGTGCTCGAGCACACGATGTTGCTGGGCAACTGGGGAACGCTATGAGAAACGGTGCTGGAGCGTCGAAAACGGAAGTGTCTCCTCTGGGGGTCTGCATTTGTATACAAGAAGAATAAAAACATTGAAACAGCGATTTTGTGAAGGTTATTACATATCTTCTTTTGGCGATGAAGAGACCCTCGGAGACGAACCCATTCCAGACACTGCTGCAGTCAGTTGAGGCTCGAGTTAGGGTCATTTAACCAATGACGTGTGGAGCAGACTCGGAGCTACTGGTTCACGCCTCCACAAGTGTGAGGTGTTCTCAGGAGGCGTGATTAATGAGGTTTTACAGGAAATAGCACTGTTGGAGTGTTGTGCTAGACAAGCTAACTTGTTATTACAAATGGGCACATGGATGAGTATTTTTAAAGACTGTGTTGTATTTTAAAGTTTTACTAAGTTTTAAAGGACAAGGAAGTACATAAATATCATTGGAAGTTACTACCTGTAGTAAACATACGAAAAATAGTTTGGTTTATTGCGTAGTCTTGGATTCGCCACTTTATGCGCTATGCAGGCTGTTAATCCTCCACCCCCATTTTTTGAAAGTCCAGGTGAACCACAAATTGCCTGGAGGCATTGGTTTGATGCTTTTGAAACTTATTTGGGGGCAATAGGAGCGGCGAGATTTAGACCTGAGCGTAAAAAATGCATACTGTTACATTCTATTGGGTTTGAAGGTCGAGCTTTCTTCAAACATTTAACGGATATACCAAATGACGAAGAGGAGTTGGATGATTATGAATCTGCAGTGAAGAAAAGGAGTAACAGGTTTGATTCTCCGCCAAGTTTAGTAGTGTCTAGACACAAGTTTTTCAAGAGGGTTCAGCATAATGGTGAAGATGTGGATACGTACATTTCTGCGCTGAGGTTGTTGGCAGCTGACTGCCAGTTTGGTGTACTAAGTGATCAATTGATCAGCGATCAGTTCATTTGTCAAGGCTTGGACAGATAATTTAAGCAGAAATTGTTATCTTTGGACAATCCAACACTAGCTCAATCTATCAAAATTGCCAAGAGCATTGAATCATCAATAAAATCGACTAAGGAAATAGAGAAATCTTTGGATAGTCAGGAAAGAATTGGTGTGGTCCGAACTAAAATGGACAAAGGAAAATTGGACAAAACAATGAACTTGCAACCTTCTAACCAAGGATACAAGAATAGTAGAGACAATAATTCACGTGTATTTTTTAGACAAAAAAATATTTGCTTTAGGTGCGGATATGCCCTACATGTGAAAGGGACCAGAGTGTGTCCGGCTTTAAATGTTCAATGTAGGAACTGTGGAAAAATTGGCCATTTTGCGAAAGTGTGTCAGAGTGAACGTTCAAGAAACAACGCAGTAACATCAGTGGTTGAGAATGAGGAAGGGTTAGTTGAAAATTTGATTGGAGAAGTTCAAGATATGGTGTTGGTGATTGATGACAAGATGATGAAGAGTGATGATGCTGGGAGCTGTATTGATCCGTATGTCCTCATTAGAGTAGGGGACAAACATTTACGGCTGTTAGTGGATTCGGGTGCGAGAATTACAATGATAACACAAGAGTTGTTTAATCAGAATTGGAATTGGGAAGGGAATTGACGTATGGTGTTCAACCATTTTGGAAAGTTGCTGACGAGTTGACTATTGAGGACAATATACTGCTGAGGAATGACAAATGAATTCCAGCAGAAGATTTGAGATGCAGAATCAAGGAAAAAGCTCATGAGGGGCATTTAGGTGCAACAATGACCAAGAAAAGAGTGCATGAACGTTTTTGGTGGCCATGTATGGATAGTGAAATTGACAGTTTGGTGAAGAATCGCACCATGTGCTATAATAGTGATAAGTCATTTAGAACATGTACCCCTCCCCTGATTCCAATTGATTGTCCTACTGGTCCTTGGAAGAAGTTGGGAGTGGATTTGGTGGGACCATTTCATGCTTTGAATTGCAGTACCAGATATGCGTACGTGGTAGTTGACTATTACTCAAAATGGCCATAGGTGAAGTTTGTTCAGGATCCTAATGCTAGATTGTTGGTTACATTTTTGAGAGAGGTTTTCATGAATGAAGGTTTTCCCGAAGAAATAATTACAGACAATGGTGTACAATTTTTGTCTGACGAATTCAAAGTATTTTTGGATGAAGGATCAATTAAACATTTGAAGTGTTCACTTTATCAACCGTAAACAAATGGTTTGGTGGAACATTTTAATCGTGTACTGGGTGACTGCATTAGGTGGTCACTGAGAAACAAATGTGTGGTGACTACATCTGTCCAGGCAATGCTATGGTTTTATAGAACAACACCACACTCCACCACTGGAGTGTCCCCTTATGAAGCTTTAAGGGGAAGAAAGGCTTGTATGCAAGTATGTCCGGGGTGGATGTCTAGATTTTTCAAGAGTATGCGACTGGAAGAGTGTGCGAAAATTGTCCAACAGAATGTTAAAGAAAAACAGTTTGTACAAAAAATGCATTTTGACAAACGGAAAGGTGTTAGGAGAAATGGTTTATCAACAGAAGAATAGGTATCTATAAAGCTGCTTACTTTTGTCAAAAAAGGGGATCCGAGATTCTCTGACCCGGTAAGAGTGAAGTTGGTGAAAGGGAATGCAGTAAAAGTTGACGGAAACAAATGGTGGAACATGTCAAAGGTTGTTAAACTTCAGAATGGGTTGAAAGATTGCCGTGTTGACCATGGGTTAAGGACTAGTTCAAGGTCACAGGATTCTAATGCTCTCCAGCAACCGGTATTGCAAGTACCGTCAACGCGTAAGAGTCTACGTTTAAGGAGAGTACCTTGGAAACTCAGAGTGTGATGATACTGTGTGTGGAACGCGGCTAAAAAATATGTAGTTATACATAAGATTGCTTTATGTGAAGAAAATGTTCAATGAAAATTATTTTTGTTCTATAAACATGTTAAGTTAGTTATAGTTGTTTGTGTAAGGAGTTATATTCATAATATGCTTAAGTGAAGCGTCGAAAACGGACGTGTTTCCTCTGGGGGTCTGCACACTGCTTGGAGCAACACTTATGGGGCAGATGTATCAAACTTTTTAGCATTCGCAAACTGTGCAAATGGCCAAAATTTGGCCGTTTGCAAATGCAAAAGTAGCATATAAGATGTATGTAAGGCATTCACAGTGCGAAAATAAAGAATCCCTAAAATGGCGATTCCTTGCGACTGTGCCATGACTTCACGTGTCACAATCAGCGTATCTCAAATAGCGTCATAATTTACTGAATCGCTATCTGCGTAACGCAAATTGCGACCTAGATTTGCGATTTTCAGATAGCGATCTGTAAAACCATGACGCTATTTGCGATACACAGGTTGCGACATGCAAATTCTCAATGCGATTCCTCAAAAAATCAAAAAATCGCAAATAGTAAATATTCGCTGAATGCCCTTTTGCACATGCAATTTACCACAAATTGTAATCAAGTGGTAAAGTACCGTCCATTAGTTGACCTGCCCTGGATTAGCACCAGAGTGTCCAAAAAGGTACCTGGGAGTGACCGCAAGAAGGGTGGTACTGGTTCCCCCCAAATGAGTGAGGGGAAGGTTAAAGATGACCCAGACAAGTCCCAGAGTAAGGGGGAGGGAAGGTTCCCATGCCCCATCTGAGAAACAGGGTGGTGGTTCTGGTGGGGGGTGGGCTAAAACATCCGATGCCCAACCCTTCTGCTTTGAGTGTTCCCAGCTAGGCCACAGGAAAGGGCACTCTGTCTGGTCAAAGAAATCACCCACTGGTCGGACCTCTACATGGGTGGCCAATGTGGCCGTAGGGGAAAGTAGTCCCCAGGGGCAGGTTGTAGACCATGCCTCTATCTCCTTCAGTTTGGAGGCGGACTCAGATGGTAAGCTGGTGATCCCTGAGGGTGGGAGTCATCAATTCCACCCGATGGGAGTGAATGGGGTCCCAGTCCCCGCTCTGAGGGACACAGGGGCTAGTCTTACCAAGATGGCGGAGAGACTAGTTTCACCAGAGCAGTACACTGGCCAGGTGTGTAGGGTGACTCCAGCCATTGGGGAGGATTTGTTCTGCCCCATGGCCCTGGTGTCCTTGGAGTGGGGTGAGGAGGTGACCCAGTTGCAGGTCATACTTAGTCCCCAGCTGCTCATTGACTGCATTCTGGGGAATATGTTACCCCTAGTGTCAGGAGAACTGAGAGGGTTGACCCCTAAAAGCACCCTAACAGTTCAGAAGTCTGCCAATACCACTCCCCAGAGGAGGGTACATGAGCCCAGATGTGCAGGCAAGGTGAGGGAGGACTCAACGTTGTCCCCTGTTCAGCCTCAGGGTACAGACCCTGGCCTGAGTAACCAGTATCAGGGTCCCACCCCTGAACTGGTGGGAATGGAGAAGGGGTGCAAGATTCTGGGGGGCTACTGCCCCCCCATTCTGAGATGCCTCAGGAGCCCCTTGGGAGTTTCCTACCAGCCCCCCGGTTGGAAGAGAATCTCCTCCAAGGGCCCCACTCAGGGCCACCACTTATCAGTGGATGGTCTGGGCCTGGCTCCTTACAATGACAGCTGTCAGTGGTATCTGTTGGTTTCTGTCCTTGTGGACTGAGATTTTCCTGGGTTGGGGACAGAAGTCAGGCCCCCAAGGTGGAACGGGCCACATCACTTTGCTGGCCATGGTGGTGCTGTCTGCATACTGGGATGCATCTGTGAGCATATTAAAGTTAGGAGCTTCACAGATGGTGTCCCCAGATGAGGAGAAGGGTTCCCCATGGGTCAGTTCAGTGGCCCCAGAGAGTATAGACAGAGGAGCCTCACTGAGTCAGAAAGACGTAGAACTGGCACGTGCCCCTGCAGTAGTGGGCCATTGTCCATGTTCTATCGCCTTAAGCAGGGAAGTCCATCAGAGTGTTGATTAGCCTACCCTGGTTTTAGGCTGGAAGGGGGATATGTTGGAAATGGCCTTGCTGCAGGGTCACCCCCAAACTTTTTTGCCTTTCTCCTCCTATATTTCTAACCTCATTTTGGCTGGCTTTAGGACTCTGCACACTTTACCACTGTTACTCAGTGCTAAAGTGCATATGCTCTATCCTTAAAACATGGTGATATTGACTCATACCCAATTGGCTTATTTAATTTACTTATAAGCCCCTAGTCTAGTGCACAACATGTGTCCAGGACCTGTAAATTAAATGCTACTTTATATCACCTTTGCCCCATTCTTACATACACCCATTCACAAAAATACTTTAATAAACTCACAATGAAAAAGGAATTTCACTAATAGAGAAAGAAAAACAGTCTTTGGCAATGCTTCATTCATGTGGCTGGCACTTTGGGGGTTATTACAACTTTGGAGGAGGTGTTAATCCGTCCCAAAAGTGACGGTAAAGTGACGGATATACCACCAGCCATATTCCGAGTTCCATAGGATATAATCGACTCGTAATACGGCTGGTGGTATATCCGCCACTTTTGGGACGGATTTACACCTTCTCCAAAGTTGTAATAACCCCCTTTGTGTCTTTTTCATCCAGTGTTAGTTGTAAACAATTTTTCTGTAGTACCAGGCTTGTTTTATTAACCAATTTAAGACATAGAAACAAAATTCAGTTCTGTACGTGTTATTAGTGTGAACACTGACGCCCAGATTTATCAAGGGTTTGCATTACTCTTGCGTCACACATGTTGACACAAGGCAGCACAAGCTCTTAAGTCAGATTTACTGAGCCACGTAGAATCATCTTGTGTTTATGTCAAATGCCCCTTATTGAGTATTTATAAACATTACTCCACCAGGTGGCACCAGAGACACACACTCCAGGGTTGCTCCTGACACTGCCCTCAGCTCTCCGCACCTGTTTTTATGCAGGTTTCCCCTCACTTCCCTCAATGTGTCCGTCACACCTCAGTAATACACAGCAGCGTCCCTCACTCCAGCTCTGCGGATCTTTAGAGTGGTGGACACACGGTCCTTGGTGATGTACATCAAGAGGCGACCAATGGTCTCATTAGAGCTGTACCCTGAAATCAGGAGCTTGGGGGACCCCTCAGGCTGGTTCTGGTACTAGAAAAGAGTGTTTATGCTACTGATGCTGTGGCTACAGGTGACCTCCACCATTCCCCCCTCAGTGACTTCCAGTGTCAGAGACTGCAGGACCTGGTCACTGGTTTCTGCACCTGTTGAAAAAAAATAAAAGGTAAATTATAAGGGTATTCTGTAAAACATTCAATATATTAGTCTGAGTATATCTATATACTGGAGGCGTGCACAAGACATGGCATGAAATAAAGCAGAACATGTCACTAAATACCACCACAGTACACAGGTGCTTCCTTGTGTAACACTTGGTGTGTGAAGTACCACAACTTACACACAAACACCACAGCCAGCAGCAGGACCCGGACACACATTATGTTGTGCTCTAGAAGTGACAAACTGCACCTGTGTCTGTCAGCTCTGGTTGTCAATTGTAGGAAGCTGAGAGCAGAAATTTAAAGCACCTGAGACAGGCTTCAGCGGTCAGGGTCAGCGTAAAGAATGTATTACTGTATGTTACTTATATTTTACTTCAGGAAAGAGGGAGCCCCACCCTGGAGAGATGTAGGCACCAGAGGGGAGAGTTTCCTTCCTGTAAAGAATGTATTACTGTGTATTACTTATAAGTTACGTCAGGGAGCCCCACCCTGGAGAGATGTGGGCACCAGAGGGGAGGGTTTCCTTCCTGTAAAGAATGTATTACTCTGTTACTTATATTTTACTTCAGGAAAGAGGGAGCCCCACCCTAGGGAGATGTGGGCACCAGAGGGGAGGGTTCCTTCCTGTAAAGAATGTATTACTCTATGTTACTTATATTTTACTTCAGGAAAGAGGGAGCCCCACCCTAGGGAGATGTGGGCACCAGAGGGGAGGGTTCCTTCCTGTAAAGAATGTATTACTCTGTTACTTATATTTTACTTCAGGAAAGAGGGAGCCCCACCCTAGGGAGATGTGGGCACCAGAGGGGAGGGTTTCCTTCCTGTAAAGAATGTATTACTCTGATACTTATATTTTACTTCAGGAAAGAGGGAGCCCCACCCTGGAGAGATGTGGGCACCAGAGGGGAGAGTTTCCTTCCTGTAAATAATGTATTACTGTGTATTACTTATTCTTCAGGAGTTCTTTTGCCTCTGATTATTTCAGATGCAAACATCCCTCATTAACCCTTGCAGGTATTTGTTTAAACCTTTTTGTTTTAGGGGAAGATATTGCAAAAAAAATGAAAACAAAGAACTCTAGGTTTTCATGGGCCAGACTGGGTAAATTGTGCTCTAGTTCTTGGCAATTTTGTGCCGCTCTCGAACTAACATTTGCACCAATTCCCACCAGCACTTGAAAGGAATCAAGAGCTAAGGGCCTTATTTATATTTTGCAGAGAGGCAAGTCCTTCACAACGGCGACAGAGTTCTCTGCACAGCCGCTTTATCTGGACCTTACATTTGGCCACAGCAGTGATCACTCCATCACCGCTGTGGCCAAACTTCTCCGACGGCCCTACGGAGTAAAGCCCATACGAAAATTAGCCATATATATGTTGGGGTGGACATATAGCTGTTTTTTTACTGTCCATCACTGCCAGGCAAATAATTGTGGTAAGGGACAGTAAAAAAGAAATAACGCCCCTCTCCTTAGAAGATTTTCAAAAAGATAACCCTGCTTCCCGCTTCACATTTTTTATAACGTGGATCCTTGCTTACTTCTTAGGACTGGGATGAGGAAGATGGAAGAGGTAGCTAAAAACTTGGGCCCATATTTATGGAAGGTGTGCGTCACCTTAGCGCCATTTATTTTGACGCTAAAGTGGCGCTAACTTAAATCCATATTTATATTTTGATGCTAGACCCGTCTAACATCAAACTTTTGGAGTGAGCAACATTTTTAGGAAGCATCAACCCACCTTGCGTTAATGAGATGCCCCCCAGCGCCATATTTAACACCCAATGCTGAAATGATGCAGAAGTGGGAGGCGGATCTCAATAATGGTGCTAAACCCTCTTAGCACCATTATTTAACGCCTTGTCAGACCGGGCGTTAATGTGCAGGTAGGCCAATTTCCATGAGGAAACACCATGAAATGGGCACAAAGATGCCCACCCCAATCCCCAGCATCACCACCACCCACACCCCAGGACACTACAGGAGAAGGGAGGCCATCCCAGGTAGGTTGCAGGTAAGTGTATGTGTGTGGTGTGCCATTGGGGCCCCTTACATGGGGCCCCCTGCCTGGCACTGGGTATGTAGGGCTTGTCCAGGAGACACTGGTCCCCCGTGGTGGTCATTGGGGTAGTGGTAATGACTCCTGTCTATACCTAGACAGGAGTGATTATTTTGCTGCTTTTGCTCCAAAAAATGACACAAGGCTGACATGCCTAATATCTACACGTTGTCACTTGATAATTGTTCCATGCCTATTTCCCACAGTCCATTGGACATTTTTACTCCAGTTTCATTCCGTTATTCATTGGTGCATCTGCCTGCCTCACTTGTTGTGGTCAGTACCACGTTCCCTTTAGGGACATTCCTTTCCAGTCATGACTTTTCATATCCCCGGTTGATATGTCAGTCATCTACTCATTGTGGGCAACTTACATTATCTTCTCACAGTGTCTGTCTTGTGCCTGGCGTATTTCCTCTTTGTTGCCAGGTTGTTCATTGCGAGACTGGTGAGATCTGTTTGCAACCCTCCTCCTGGGTTAATATTGCTTTGGTATCTGCTTCTAAGATGAGGAATCTGCGTCTATTTGTCTCTAGCAGATGGACACATTTCTTACCTTCAGTAACGCATTATCTGGTAGAGACACATACTAGCTGCAGATTCCTTATCGACCCACCCATCCTCCCCGCTTGCGAGCTGTGCTCTCTTCAGTCTCGCTTGGGGTAGTCTCTGTTGTCTTTTCGTTATTGTGCCCATAACATCATGATTTTTCCATCCTAGTTGGCATATACACTGTTCCTTTGCCAGTCTCTATGTGGCTCTGTGTTGTTGTGTGGATTCTGCTCACAGAAGAAACTGACGTCAGCGCGTCACAGGAGTGACTATATGAACTCCGCTGATGTCATGTCCAGAGACTACGCCGCTGCGGAGTCGCTCAACGTCATCTACCGACGCGCAGAGGTACTGCTGAGGAAAAGTTTCCGCATCCAGTCTGATGTCCGGGGAGAATTCTAAGATAAGGAATCTGCAGCTAGTCTGTGTGTCTATCAGATAAGCCTTGTTGTACTACCCCTCTTCGTGTCACTTATAACAAGTCACCACCTTGGACATGGAGAGAAGTTCTTTATCTCCTTTGTGCTTTTGCTTTTGACTAGCAACACAATTCCCGTTTAACCCTTACCCAGTCCTGGGTCATTGGAAATCTCACTGTCCTTTCCCTCTGGTTTAGAATGAATCTGTTTACAGTTGACTTAGATATATCCTGTTCCAGCCTTCCCTTAGCCCTGTCAGTTAACAACTTGTCATCTAACACTGCAAGTTTCTCTGGATCCTTTTCTCTCAGTTGGACAGATAATGCCTCAGTGGGGCACATCATTCCTATCTGTGTCACTCTGATGTCAACAATTAATTAAGGCCATGAAATTCCATCCCTCCCAGCCACACATTTCAATCACACAATCCACAAATCCAGGTTTAAAACAGACACAAATCCTCTCTTTTACTTACAGTAAATCTCAGAAGGTATTGAGCTGGCTTTAGCCTAAATCTTCTTATCAGAACTTCCTCATTTACTCGTACTTTGTTTGATCATCCTCAGACATTCTCCCAAAGACAGCTATACCTTCCATCGACAAGCACCTTATTAACGCAGCTGCCTATAAGAGTTATTCAAACCTTGCATCCTGGAAGCTACCTCAGATCTCAAAGACAATTCCAGAATATCGGTGCCATCCAGGGTCCTCTGCAGAAGCTCTTTTAAACCTTTGCAGAGATACCTGCAGAGTAAGAAGAGGAATCACCTTTTCCAGAAGTAGCTGTTTCTGAAGTAATCCTCTCTTTCTCCCAAAATATCCCCTCGCTCTCAAACCCACTTTCCTTTTCATTGTTTTGCCCTTTCCCTCTACTCTGGGTCCCTTTCTTTCTTCTTGGGTGTCCTCCTCATTCCTCCTTTCCCAGCACCTCCTTTCCTCTCGCTTCTGGCAAAAAAACATAACGTACCCAAGGGAATGGCTTCAAAGAATTTATAATTTGAGAATTTGCTTGGAGTGTGTTGGGAATAACCTGTGCCAAGGGGCTAAGAAAGACCAACACAGCAGTATGCCCACTTGGGTTCCTAACATGATACCTTGCCAAGAGCCCATCACTGTTTCTTTCCTACAGCTCAGTTTCTCTAACTTAATGTAACTCACAATGATCTGTCTATCCTTGTTTCTGGGGTCCAACAACCCTCTCCCTGGCTGATATAAGGACAGGCTGTTAAGGTGTATCCTCCAATCCTGTATGCAACATTTCTACTTGCAGGGAATGCTCTGTACTCAGGAGCGACATGCAGGATGGAAAAGGGGCGGGTCGGGCGGCACATGACGGGGAGGTGGGAGATGGAAAAAACATAAAACCAATTTAAAAAAAAAACATACCTTTTTGTACAGTGCCGTTCCTCGCCCCAACCATCTGCTCCTACACTGGACTTGGGCACATGCTCTCAGCCTGCCCCGCGTCTAATCCTAACGCTGCTTTCATGCTGCTGACAGCTGCTGACTGAAAGTCTCTGCCCGCTTTCTCCAACCCAGCAACACAGCTCCTGCATTGCTGGGTTTGAGTGAGCCGTGTGCACATGTGTGTTTGGCCGGTCCGAGGCGGCCAGCCAAAAATACATGCGTACTGGATGGAGCGCTGTGCACTCCCCCTCCTCCCCATCACAGCGCCAAGGCCCAGCACCTTTTACTATAAAATGATAATAAACATTGTTTATTATTGTTTTATAGTAAACGTTGTGCAGCTGTTGCTGCTGGCGGGGGCGACGATCCTCCGCCCTCAGGGAGGAGCCACCCCTGTGTGTACTCCATGGGTTATAGAAAGGTAGACATGAGGGCACTGCATGGGTCATAGAAAGGTAGACATGAGGGCACTGCATGGGTCATAGAAAGGTAGACATGAGGGCACTACATGGGTCATAGAAAGGTAGACATGAGGCATTGCATGGGTTATAGAGAGGTGTACATGAGGGCACTGCGTGGGTCATAGATAGGTAGACATGAAGGCACTGCATGGATCATAGAAAGGTAGACATGAGGGCTCTGCATGGGTCATAGAAAGGTAGACATGAGAGCACTGCATGGGTTATAGAAAGGGAGAAATAAGGGCACTGCATGGGTCATAGAAAGGTAGAAATGAGGGCGCTGCATGGGCCATAGAAAGGTATAAATAAGGTCACTGCATGGGTCATAGAAGGGTAGAAATGAGGGCATTGCATGGATCATAGAAAGTTAGAAATAAGGACACTTCATGGATCATAGAAAGGTAGAAATGAGGACACTGCATAGATCATAGAAAGGTAGAAATGAGGGCACTACATGGGTCATAGAAAGATAGAAATGAGGTCACTGCACGTATCATAGAAAGGTAGACATGAGGGCACTGCATGGGTAATAGAAAGGTAGAAATGAGGGTCCTGTATGGGTCATAGAAAGGTAGACATGAGGGCACTGCATGGGTCATAGAAAGGTGGAACTGAGGGCACTGCATGGGTCATAGAAAGGTAGAAATGAGGGCACTGCATGGATCATAGAAAGTTAGAAATAAGGGCACTTCATGGATCATAGAAAGGTAGAAATGAGGGCACTGCATGGATCATAGAAAGTTAGAAATAAGGGTACTTCATGGATCATAGAAAGGTAGAAATAAGGGCACTGCATGGGTCATAGAAAGGTAGAAATGAGGGCGCAGCAGGGGCCACAGAAAGGTAGAACTGAGGGCACTGCATGGGTCATAGAAAGGTAGAAATGAGGGCACTGCATGGGTCATAGAAAGGTAGAAATGAGGGTACTGCATGGGTCATAGAGAGGTAGACATGAGGGCACTGCATGGATCATAGAAAGTAGAAATGAGGGCACTGCATGGGTCATATGGAGGTAGAAATGAGGGCACTGCATGGGTCATAGAAATGTAGACATGAGAGCACTGCATGGGCCATAGAGTGGTAGAAATGAGGGCACTACATGGGCCACAAAAGGGTAGGAATGAGGGCCCTGCATGGATCATAGAAAGGTAGACATGAGGCCACTTCATGGTTCATAGAAAGGTAGACATTTATTTATTTGTATAGGACACATTACAAAACTGTAGGTTGCTAGGCTCCTTGCCATGTTTGATTACAAATCTATTAACACGTTATAGAGAAACAAAGACAAAGAGATAAAAAAATAAAAAATAAACACTGGAATCACCACAAAGTGGAGCTGATATATAACAAGGACGTTGTTACTGTGAGGACTTTGCAGCATGAATGTGTTTCTGTGCAGCTCAGAGAGGAGAGCGCCTGAGGCCTGTCTCGGTCACCGCAGAACGAGAGATACTTTAATATCTCAGGCCTGCAATGTCTGTATGAAAGGCAGTCTCTACTTTCCTTTTTAGAGACCATAGTAGCATCCCTAGTTACATGTAATAGGAAAGCGGTGTAGCTGCTCAGCTGTAATAAGTTATTATAGTTGAATTATGACATTATAATATCCTCTGCCAGAGCCAGCATCCAAGGAGAAAAGGCAGGGCCGGGACCATAATTACAGTGAAACAACAATACACAGAACTGGCTTTTCATTCTTCTGATCTGCTTTTCTTTAATGAACAGGGATCAGCTGGAAGGAGATTTATAGCGACATATTTATTTTTGCAAAGCGAGTGATAAAGGGAAATATTGAATATATATCTGCATATTTCCACACATTCTGAGCTGTAGCATTTTTATTCTGGTTTACATTAAACCAATTCCAAACCCTTTTTTGCAAGAACAAAAGGGGCAGATTAACATGCCTCCAGCGCAGCCTAAACGCCGGCTTAACATCATTTTTATGCTGCTAATGCAGCGTGAAGGTGGCCATTCCCTATCGCCATATTGCAAAGTGGCGCACTGCATGCATTGTAAATACGGTGCAACCACGGTGTTGTTAGGGGGGCAAGTATGACGCAAGAAAAGAGGCGCATCGGAACCTCGTAAATCTGACCCTAAATGTTTTACTGTGCTTGTTTTTGCACAACAGAACATGCTTTTATTCTTTTTGTCTGCAGAAATACTATCACTTTCATATGAGAGAGCAAGACATCAAGGGGTTGAGTGGATTGTGGCAAGGGAGACGGTGTTACCATGTAATATACAGAATAAAATACCCTCTGCTGTATGGTAAAAGGCACTGGAAGTCACTTCTGAGTTCCACAACCTTATTTGGCCTTTTTCCTCATCCCGCTTTATGGTGACAGAACTCGTCAGTGCCTTGCAATGTTCTTGTGATGTGCGGCAGAGGGTTCTTTATTCAAAAGTCACAGCGCGGAAAGACAGATTGTGTCAACATGTGGTTTCTGTGCAGGCCAGAGAGAAGGACGGTGTCACTGGCAGCGCTTAGTGAATGATTGTGCATTTCCTGGTTTCTGTGCGGCTCCTAGCGCCTGATCACACACTGTGTCACTCACGGCGCACAGGTACAGCCCTGAATCTCCCACTTCACTGATCTTCTTCTTTAGATGAAACAACATCTCTGACCTA
Source organism: Pleurodeles waltl (assembly GCF_031143425.1). Taxonomy (NCBI): domain Eukaryota; kingdom Metazoa; phylum Chordata; class Amphibia; order Caudata; family Salamandridae; genus Pleurodeles; species Pleurodeles waltl. The sequence goes on along the minus strand of NC_090438.1, from coordinate 7,507,713 downwards.
TTGTGGGGGGCACTGAAGCCCTTCTCCTCCTCCTGTCCATGTTCCTTCAGCAGCAGTTGGGGGGCTTCACCCGGGGGCTGGAACTACCAGAAGAGATAGGGGTACCCGGACACCTTATAGGTGCAGTTTAAGAACAGGGGACTCCCCTCAGGCACCAACAGCTTCTCCGGGGGCTGAGACACTGACTGTGCCCCACTTTTACCTGAAACAAAGAGTTTAAAGTTTAAAAACAGAGCACAATGTCTTATTGTTTTATTAATGCCTAGGGTGTTCTTTGGGACAACAGACACGGGAAGAGGAATATGGACCCACATCGCCCCAGCTCAGGGAGCTCCACTGGCTCCACGTCCAGAAGAGAGGCCAATTCAGGATGCTGATCCAATCTTACAAAGTCCTACAAGACCAAGGACCAGCATACATGAACCACCTGAACTTCCATCGAACCCCCCGTCTTCTGTGCTCCACCTCCCTCTCCCTCACACACATCCCCTGGATCTCCCGGAGCAACAGTGGAGGACGCTCCTTCTCCTACGTCGCAGTTAAATCATGGAACAACCTCCACCATTCACCTACGGACCTCACCTCTCTCCTGGAATTCAGGAAGGAACTGAAGCCCTACAAGACCAAGGACCAGCATACATGAACCACCAGCACTTCCACCGAACCCCCGTCTTCTGTGCACCACCTCCCTCTCCCTCACACACATCCCCTGGATCTCCCGGAGCAACAGTGGCAGACGCTCCTTCTCCTAAGTCGCAGTGAAATCATAGAACAACCTCCACCTTCACCTATGGACCTACCCCTCTCTCCTGGAATTCAGGAAGGACTGAAGCCCTACAAGACCAAGGACGAGCATACATAAACCACCAGAACTTCCACCGAACCCCCCGTCTTCTGTGCTCCACCTCCCTCTCCCTCACACCTACCCCCTGCATCTGTTGGAGCAACAGTGGCGAACGCTCCTTCTCCCACGTCGCAGTGAAATCATGGAACAACCTCCACCTTCACCTACGGACCTCAACTCTCTCCTGGAATTCAGGAAGGACTGAAGCCCTACAAGACCAAGGACCAGCATACATGAACCACCTGAACTTCCACCAAACCCCCCGTCTTCTGTGCTCCACCTCCCTCTCCCTTACACACATCCCCTGGATCTCCCGCAGCAACAGTGGAGGACGCTCCTTCTCCTACGTCGTAATGAAATCATTTGATGACCTCCCCCTTCACCTATGGACCTCACCTCTCAACCTGGAATTCAGGAAGGGACTGAAGCTCTGCATGTTCAACTGATCCAAGCAGCTGCACTCCCGCACCTCGATACCCGCACGGTCACTAGCCGCCCTCTGTAGGAGGCTGGACTGGCTTGTAGTGAGTACCAAGGGGTACTTGCACCTTGCACCAGGCCCAGTTATCCCTTATTAGTGTATAGGGTGTCTAGCAGCTTAGGCTGATAGATAATGGTAGCTTAGCAAAGCAGCTCAGGCTGAACTAGGAGACGTGTGAAGCTACTACAGTACCACTCAGTGTCATATGCACAATATCATAAGAAAACACAATACACAGTTATACTAAAAATAAAGGTACTTTATTTTTATGACAATATGCCAAAGTATCTTAGAGTGTACCCTCAGTGAGAGGATAGGAGATATACACAAGATATATATACACAATAGCAAAAATATGCAGTATAGTCTTAGAAAACAGTGCAAACAATGTATAGTTACAATAGGATGCAATGGGGAAACATAGGGATAGGGGCAACACAAACCATATACTCCAGAAGTGGAATGCGAACCACGAATGGACCCCAAACCTATGTGACCTTGTAGAGGGTCGCTGGGACTATTAGAAAATAGTGAGCAAAATAACCCTCCCCAAGACCCTAAAAAGTGAGTGCAAAGTGCACTAAAGTTCCCCTAAGGACAAAATAGTCGTGTTAGAGGGAAAATGCAAGGAAAACACAAATCAGCAATGCAACAACGATGGATTCCTGACTGAGGGTACCTGTGGAACAAGGGGACCAAGTCCAAAAGTCACAAGCAACTCGGAGATGGGCAGATGCCCAAGAAATGCCAGCGGTTGGTGCAAAGAAGCTCTTACTAGGCTGAAGAACTGTGAATACTGCAGGGACGACAAGGGCTAGAGACTTCCCCTTTGGAGGATGGATCCCCCACGCCTTGGAGAGTCGTGCAGAAGTGTTTTCCCGCCGGATGGACGCCAACAAGCCTTGCTACACGCAAATCGTGCGTTTGGCGTTTTTGGACGCTGCTGGGGCCCAGGAGGGACCAGGAGGTCGCAAATTGGACCTGCAGAGAGAGGGGACGTCGAGCAAGACAAAGAGCCCTCACTGAAGCAGATAGCACCCGGAGAAGTGCCAGAAACAGGCACTACGAGGATGCGTGAAACGGTGCTCGCCGAAGTTGCACAAAGGAGTCCCACGTCGCCGGAGACCAACTTAGAAAGTCGTGCAATGCAGGTTAGAGTGCCGTGGACCCAGGCTTGGCTGTGCACGAAGGATTTCCGCCGGAAGTGCACAGGGGCCGGAGTAGCTTGCAAAGTCACGGTTCCCAGCAATGCAGCCCAGCGAGGTGAGGCAAGGACTTACCTCCACCAAACTTGGGCTGAAGAGTCACTGGACTGTGGGGGTCACTTGGACGGTGTCGCTGGATTCGATGGACCTCGCTCGTCGTGCTGAGAGGAGACCCAAGGGACCGGAGATGCAGCTTTTTGGTGCCTGCGGTTGCAGGGGGAAGATTCCGTCGACCCACGGGAGATTTCTTCGGAGCTTCTGGTGCAGAGAGGAGGCAGACTACCCCCACAGCATGCACAAGCAGGAAAACAGTCGAGAAGGCGGCAGGATCAGCGTTACAGAGTTGCAGTAGTCGTCTTTGCTACTATGTTGCAGGGTTGCAGGCTTCCAGCGCGGTCAGCGGTCGATTCCTTATCAGAAGGTGAAGAGGGAGATGCAGAGGAACTCGGCTGAGCTCATGCATTCGTTATCTAAAGTTTCCCCAGAGACAGAGACCCTAAATAGCCAGAAAAGAGGGTTTGGCTACCTAGGAGAGAGGAAAGGCTACTAACACCTGAAGGAGCCTATCACAAGGAGTCTCTGACGTCACCTGGTGGCACTGGCCACTCAGAGCAGTCCAGTGTGCCAGCAGCACCTCTGTTTCCAAGATGGCAGAGGTCTGGAGCACACTGGAGGAGCTCTGGACACCTCCCAGGGGAGGTGCAGGTCAGGGGAGTGGTCACTCCCCTTTCCTTTGTCCAGTTTCGCGCCAGAGCAGGGGCTAAGGGGTCCCTGAACCGGTGTAGACTGGCTTATGCAGAATTGGGCACCTCTGTGCCCAACAAAGCATTTCCAGAGGCTGGGGGAGGCTACTCCTCCCCTGCCTTCACACCATTTTCCAAAGGGAGAGGGTGTCACACCCTCTCTCAGAGGAAGTTCTTTGTTCTGCCATCCTGGGCCAGGCCTGGCTGGACCCCAGGAGGGCAGATGCCTGTCTGAGGGGTTGGCAGCAGCAGCAGCTGCAGAGAAACCCCAGGAAGGGCAGTCTGGCAGTACCAGGGTCTGTGCTACAGACCACTGGGATCATGGAATTGTACCAACAATGCCAGGATGGCATAGAGGGGACAATTCCATGATCATAGACATGTTACATGGCCATATTCGGAGTTACCATGGTGAAGCTACATATAGGTAGTGACCTATATGTAGTGCACGCGTGTAATGGTGTCCCCGCACTCACAAAGTTCAGTGAATTGGCTCTGAACAATGTGGGGGCACCTTGGCTAGTGCCAGGGTGCCCTCACACTAAGTAACTTTGCACCTAACCTTTACCAGGTAAAGGTTAGACATATAGGTGACTTATAAGTTACTTAAGTGCAGTGTAAAATGGCTGTGAAATAACGTGGACGTTATTTCACTCAGGCTGCAGTAGCAGGCCTGTGTAAGAATTGTCAGAGCTCCCTATGGGTGGCAAAAGAAATGCTGCAGCCCATAGGGATCTCCTGGAACCCCAATACCCTGGGTACCTCAGTACCATATACTAGGGGATTATAAGGGTGTTCCAGTAAGCCAATGTAAATTGGTAAAAATGGTCACTAGCCTGTCAGTGACAATTTGGAAAGAAATGAGAGAGCATAACCATTGAGGTTCTGATTAGCAGAGCCTCAGTGAGACAGTTAGTCACTACACAGGTAACACATACAGGCACACTTATGAGCACTGGGGCCCTGGGTTACCAGGGTCCCAGTGACACATACAACTAAAACAACATATATACAGTGAAAAATGGGGGTAACATGCCAGGCAAGATGGTACTTTCCTACACAACCCCCCCCCAAACGAAGGACAATAAGACTAGCCATTACCTGATGAGTCTTCATTGTCTAAGTGGAAATATCTGGAGAGTCCATCTGCATTGGAGTGGCTACTCCCAGGTCTATGTTCCACTGTATAGTCCATTCCCTGTAGGGATATGGACCACCTCAACAATTTAGGATTTTCACCATTCATTTGTTTTAGCCAAAGTAGAGGTTTGTGGTCTGTCTGAACAATGAAGTGAGTGCCAAACAGGTATGGCCTCAACTTCTTCAGAGCCCAGACCACAGCAAAGGCCTCCCTCTCAATGGCAGACCAACGCTTTTCTCTAGGGGTCAACCTTCTACTAATAAAAGCAACAGGTTGATCCTGGCCCTCAGAATTAAGTTGTGATAGGACTGCCCCTACTCCTAATTCAGATGCATCAGTTTGGACATAGAATTTTTTAGAGTAACAAGGGCTTTTTAGGACAGGTGCAGAGCACATGGCCTGCTTCAGCTCCTCAAAAGCTTTCTGACAGTTTGCTGTCCATAATACCTTTTTAGGCATTTTCTTGGATGTGAGGTCATTAAGAGGGGCTGCAATGGAGCCATAGTTCTTAATGAACCTCCTGTAATACCCAGTGAGGCCTAGGAAGGCTCTCACCTGAGTCTGAGTGGTAGGGGGAATCCAATCAATAATAGTTTGGATTTTCCCCTGAAGTGGTGCAATCTGTTCCCCACCAACAAGGTGTCCCAGATAAACCACCTTACCCTGCCCTATCTGGCACTTTGAAGCCTTGATAGTGAGGCCTGCCTTTTGCAGGGCCTCCAAAACTTTCCAAAGGTGGACCAGGTGATCATCCCAGCTGGAGCTAAAGACAGCTATATCATCCAAATATGCTGCACTGAAAGCTTCCAGCCCTTGCAGGACTGTGTTCACCAACCTCTGAAAAGTGGCAGGTGCATTTTTCAAACCAAAAGGCATTACAGTAAACTGGTAATGTCCTCCAATGGTAGAAAATGCAGTCTTAGGTTTAGCATTTTCTGACATTTTGATCTGCCAATACCCTGCAGTCAAATCAAAAGTGCTTAGATACTTGGCAGATGCCAGTGTATCTATTAGCTCATCTGCCCTGGGTATAGGGTGAGCATCTGTTTTGGTTACCAAGTTGAGACCTCTATAGTCTACACAAAACCTCATTTCCTTCTTTCCATCTTTAGAATTGGGTTTTGGTACCAGTACCACAGGAGAAGCCCATGGACTGTCAGAGTGCTCAACCACTCCTAGTTCCAACATCTTCTGAACTTCTTGCTTTATGCAGTCCCTGACATGGTCAGGCTGCCTATAGATCTTACTTTTGACAGGTAAACTGTCTCCAGTATCTATAGTGTGCTCACACCAAGAAGTGGTGCCTGGCACAATGGAGAAGAGTTCTGAAAATTGTCCTAGGAGATTTATGCAATTATCTTTCTGCTCAGCAGTAAGACAATCAGCCAAAACTACCCCTTCCACAAGAGCATCTTGTTCTGTGGAAGAGAAGAGATCAGGTAGAGGATCACTGTCTTCTTCCTGTCCCTCATCTGTTGCCATGAGCAGGGTGAGATCAGCCCTGTCATAGTAGGGTTTCAGGCGGTTGACATGGAGCACCCTAAGGGGACTCCTGGCAGTGCCTAAGTCCACCAAGTAGGTGACTTCACCCTTCTTTTCAACAATTGTGTGTGGACCACTCCATTTATCTTGGAGTGCTCTTGGGGCCACAGGCTCCAAGACCCACACTTTCTGCCCTGGTTGGTACTGAACCAAAACAGCCTTCTGATCATGCCATTGCTTCTGGAGCTCTTGGCTGGCCTGAAGGTTTTTACTGGCCTTTTTCATGTACTCAGCCATCCTTGATCTGAGGCCAAGTACATAATCCACAATATCCTGCTTAGGAGCTTTTAAAGGTTGTTCCCAACCCTCCTTTACAAGTGTGAGTGGACCCCTAACAGGGTGTCCAAAAAGAAGTTCAAAGGGGCTGAAGCCCACTCCTTTCTGGGGTACCTCCCTGTAGGCAAAAAGGAGGCATGGTAGAAGGATATCCCATCTCCTGCGGAGTTTTTCAGGGAGTCCCATAATCATGCCTTTGAGAGTTTTATTAAATCTCTCCACCAGTCCATTTGTTTGTGGATGATAGGGTGTTGTGAACTTGTAAGTTACACCACACTCCTTCCACATGGCCTTTAAGTATGCAGACATGAAATTGCTTCCTCTGTCTGATACTACTTCCTTTGGGAAGCCCACCCTGGAAAATATTCCCAGGAGGGCCTTTGCCACTGCAGGAGCTGTAGTGGTCCTTAAAGGAATAGCTTCAGGATATCTTGTGGCATGGTCCACTACCACCAAGATAAACCTATTGCCTGAAGCAGTAGGAGGGTCAAGGGGGCCAACTATGTCAACCCCTACCCTTTCAAAGGGAACCCCAACCACAGGCAGTGGGATAAGGGGTGCCTTTGGAGTGCCACCTGTCTTGCCACTGGCTTGACAGGTTTCACAGGACTTACAAAAATCTTTTGTGTCCTCAGACATCCTAGGCCAATGAAACAGTGGTACCAATCTGTCCCAAGTTTTAATTTGACCCAGGTGCCCAGCTAAGGGAATGTCATGTGCCAGTGTTAGGAGGAACTTTCTGTACTCCTGAGGAATCACTAATCTCCTGGCAGCTCCAGGTTTAGGATCCCTTTGCTCAGTGTACAAGAGGTTGTCCTCCCAGTAAACTCTGTGTGAGTCACTGACATCCCCATTAGCCTGTTTGACAGCTTGCTGTCTGAGACCCTCTAATGTGGGACAGGTTTGCTGTGCCACACTCAGCTCCTCTCTGGCAGGCCCCCCTTCACCCAAAAGCTCAGCAGTGTCTGCTTCCAGCTCCTCTGGTGTAGGTTCTGCACAGGGAGGGAATTCTTCTTCCTCAGAAGTAGAATCCACTGTAGAGGGAGGGATAGTAGGAAGTGGTTTGCTTCTACTAGCCCTAGCTTTAGGGAGCACTTGGTCCATTGTTCCAGGATCCAAGCTTCCCTGTCCTTTTTGCTTTTTGGCCTGAGCCCTTGTCAAAGCAAAAATATGCCCTGGGATGCCCAGCATTGCTGCATGGGCCTCCAACTCCACATCTGACCAAGCTGATGTCTCCAAATCGTTCCCTAATAGACAGTCTACAGGTAAATCTGAAGCTACCACAACTTTCTTTGGACCAGATACCCCCCCCCAGTTGAGATTTACAACAGCCATGGGGTGGCTTTGTGTTATGTTGTGAGCATCGGTTACTTGGTACTGGTGTCCAAGTATGTGTTGTTCAGGGTGCACCAGTTTCTCAATCACCATTGTGACACTGGCACCTGTGTCCCTGTAGGCCTGGACCTCAACACCATTTATTAGGGTTAGTTGCTTGTACTTCTCCAAGTTATGGGGGCAAGCAACCAAAGTGGCTAAGTCAATAGCCCCTTCAGAGACTAAAGTAGCCTCTGTGGTCTCCCTAATCAGACCAACCCCAACTAAATTACCAAAAGTGAGCCCAGCTACTCCCTTGGATTGGCTATTAGTAGGTTTGCTCCCACCACCACTGCTATTAGTAGGGACACTAGGTGTAGCAGTAGGGGTTGTAGTGGTAGGAGCTGTGGTGCTTTTCTTTGGACAACTGGGATCTGTTGTCCAATGGCCTTTTATCTTACATAAATAGCACCATGGTTTCTTTTCCTTGTTCTGATTAAAGGAGGATTTGGGCCCACCACCCCCACCAGAGTGTTTTTGTGGGCCTGATGAAGACTCATTTTTAGATTTGTCCCCACCCTTGTCAGAAGACTTACCATCCTTCTTTTTGTTGCCATCTTTGTCACCCCCTGTATGAACTTTTCTGTTCACTCTTGTTCTGACCCATTTGTCTGCCTTCTTTCCCAATTCTTGGGGAGAGGTCAGATCAGAGTCCACCAAGTACTGGTGCAACAAATCAGACACACAATTATTAAGAATATGCTCTCTCAGGATTAAGTTATACAGGCTGTCATAATCAGTAACTTTACTGCCATGTAACCACCCCTCCAAGGCCTTCACTGCCTGGTCAATGAAATCAACCCAGTCTTGTGAAGACTCCTTTTTGGTATCTCTGAACTTTATCCTGTACTGTTCAGTGGTTAAGCCATAACCATCCAGGAGTGCATTCTTAAGAACTTGGAAATTGTTAGCATCATTTTCTTTTACAGTAAGGAGCCTATCCCTACCTTTTCCAGTAAATGATAGCCATAGGATAGCAGCCCACTGCTTTTGAGGGACATCCTGTACAGCACAGGCCCTCTCAAGTGCAGCAAACCACTTGTTAATGTCATCCCCCTCCTTGTAAGGGGGAACTATCTTATGCAGATTCCTGGAATCATGCTCTTTTGCAGGATGACTATGGGGAATACTGCTGCTGCCACCATGGGTATCTAAACCCATTTTCTGTCTTTCCCTCTCTATTTCTAAAGACTGTCTATCCAAATCCAGCTGTTGCTTCTTGAGCTTCAGTCTGGTTTGCTCCACTCTCAATCTATTGAGCTCCCTTTCTAACAATCTGTCATCAGGGTGGGTGGGAGGGACATTTCTAGATACAGAGGTATGATGGGAATGAACAGAAGGAGACCTGTCCCTTACAGAGGGCACCCTAACAGCTTGGCTACCAGTATAATGTGAGAGCACATCATCAGTATGATGTGATTCAACCTCTGTACCAACTATGCTAGACTGTCTAGTAATGGGCAGGCTAAGAAGTTTCTTTCCTGAACCTTTTCCTGGGGGAGTCCCTGGATCAGATTGAGAACCATTAGCTACTTTTTCCACAGATTGGGCACTTATGGCCTTATCCTGTACTCTAAGCATATTAATTAACAGTTCTAAGGAAGGATTCTTCCCTACACTCAAACCTCTCTCTATGCAGAGACTCCTTGCTCCTTTCCAGCTAAGGTGATCATATGCAAGTTTGGACAGTTCAACTTTTTGGCCTGTGCCAGACATTTTTTTTAGAGAGAGTTAAAGTGATAGACAAAGAGAAAAAAGTTTTCAGAACTTTTTGGAAAGACAGAAAAAAACTTTTTAAACTTTTAAGAACTTTTTGAAAGTTTAGAAGTACTTTTCAGCACTTAGAAAAGAGTGAAAAGAGGAAATGCAAAACTTTTTGGCTATGTGTATATACACTGACCTTGTTTTGTATATTTTTCTCTTATGAAAAGTACAATGACAAGAGTGGTAAGTAGTCTCAAGCACTTATCCCACCACTGCACAACCAATGTAGGAGGCTGGACTGGCTTGTAGTGAGTACCAAGGGGTACTTGCACCTTGCACCAGGCCCAGTTATCCCTTATTAGTGTATAGGGTGTCTAGCAGCTTAGGCTGATAGATAATGGTAGCTTAGCAAAGCAGCTCAGGCTGAACTAGGAGACGTGTGAAGCTACTACAGTACCACTCAGTGTCATATGCACAATATCATAAGAAAACACAATACACAGTTATACTAAAAATAAAGGTACTTTATTTTTATGACAATATGCCAAAGTATCTTAGAGTGTACCCTCAGTGAGAGGATAGGAGATATACACAAGATATATATACACAATAGCAAAAATATGCAGTATAGTCTTAGAAAACAGTGCAAACAATGTATAGTTACAATAGGATGCAATGGGGAAACATAGGGATAGGGGCAACACAAACCATATACTCCAGAAGTGGAATGCGAACCACGAATGGACCCCAAACCTATGTGACCTTGTAGAGGGTCGCTGGGACTATTAGAAAATAGTGAGAGTTAGCAAAATAACCCTCCCCAAGACCCTAAAAAGTGAGTGCAAAGTGCACTAAAGTTCCCCTAAGGACAAAATAGTCGTGTTAGAGGGAAAATGCAAGGAAAACACAAATCAGCAATGCAACAACGATGGATTCCTGACTGAGGGTACCTGTGGAACAAGGGGACCAAGTCCAAAAGTCACAAGCAACTCGGAGATGGGCAGATGCCCAAGAAATGCCAGCGGTTGGTGCAAAGAAGCTCTTACTAGGCTGAAGAACTGTGAATACTGCAGGGACGACAAGGGCTAGAGACTTCCCCTTTGGAGGATGGATACCCCACGCCTTGGAGAGTCGTGCAGAAGTGTTTTCCCGCCGGATGGACGCCAACAAGCCTTGCTACACGCAAATCGTGCGTTTGGCGTTTTTGGACGCTGCTGGGGCCCAGGAGGGACCAGGAGGTCGCAAATTGGACCTGCAGAGAGAGGGGACGTCGAGCAAGACAAAGAGCCCTCACTGAAGCAGGTAGCACCCGGAGAAGTGCCAGAAACAGGCACTACGAGGATGCGTGAAACGGTGCTCGCCGAAGTTGCACAAAGGAGTCCCACGTCGCCGGAGACCAACTTAGAAAGTCGTGCAATGCAGGTTAGAGTGCCGTGGACCCAGGCTTGGCTGTGCACGAAGGATTTCTGCCGGAAGTGCACAGGGGCCGGAGTAGCTTGCAAAGTCACGGTTCCCAGCAATGCAGCCCAGCGAGGTGAGGCAAGGACTTACCTCCACCAAACTTGGGCTGAAGAGTCACTGGACTGTGGGGGTCACTTGGACGGTGTCGCTGGATTCGAGGGACCTCGCTCGTCGTGCTGAGAGGAGACCCAAGGGACCGGAGATGCAGCTTTTTGGTGCCTGCGGTTGCAGGGGTAAGATTCCGTCGACCCACGGGAGATTTCTTCGGAGCTTCTGGTGCAGAGAGGAGGCAGACTACCCCCACAGCATGCACAAGCAGGAAAACAGTCGAGAAGGCGGCAGGATCAGCGTTACAGAGTTGCAGTAGTCGTCTTTGCTACTATGTTGCAGGGTTGCAGGCTTCCAGCGCGGTCAGCGGTCGATTCCTTATCAGAAGGTGAAGAGGGAGATGCAGAGGAACTCGGCTGAGCTCATGCATTCGTTATCTAAAGTTTCCCCAGAGACAGAGACCCTAAATAGCCAGAAAAGAGGGTTTGGCTACCTAGGAGAGAGGAAAGGCTACTAACACCTGAAGGAGCCTATCACAAGGAGTCTCTGACGTCACCTGGTGGCACTGGCCACTCAGAGCAGTCCAGTGTGCCAGCAGCACCTCTGTTTCCAAGATGGCAGAGGTCTGGAGCACACTGGAGGAGCTCTGGACACCTCCCAGGGGAGGTGCAGGTCAGGGGAGTGGTCACTCCCCTTTCCTTTGTCCAGTTTCGCGCCAGAGCAGGGGCTAAGGGGTCCCTGAACCGGTGTAGACTGGCTTATGCAGAATTGGGCACCTCTGTGCCCAACAAAGCATTTCCAGAGGCTGGGGGAGGCTACTCCTCCCCTGCCTTCACACCATTTTCCAAAGGGAGAGGGTGTCACACCCTCTCTCAGAGGAAGTTCTTTGTTCTGCCATCCTGGGCCAGGCCTGGCTGGACCCCAGGAGGGCAGATGCCTGTCTGAGGGGTTGGCAGCAGCAGCAGCTGCAGAGAAACCCCAGGAAGGGCAGTCTGGCAGTACCAGGGTCTGTGCTACAGACCACTGGGATCATGGAATTGTACCAACAATGCCAGGATGGCATAGAGGGGACAATTCCATGATCATAGACATGTTACATGGCCATATTCGGAGTTACCATGGTGAAGCTACATATAGGTAGTGACCTATATGTAGTGCACGCGTGTAATGGTGTCCCCGCACTCACAAAGTTCAGTGAATTGGCTCTGAACAATGTGGGGGCACCTTGGCTAGTGCCAGGGTGCCCTCACACTAAGTAACTTTGCACCTAACCTTTACCAGGTAAAGGTTAGACATATAGGTGACTTATAAGTTACTTAAGTGCAGTGTAAAATGGCTGTGAAATAACGTGGACGTTATTTCACTCAGGCTGCAGTGGCAGGCCTGTGTAAGAATTGTCAGAGCTCCCTATGGGTGGCAAAAGAAATGCTGCAGCCCATAGGGATCTCCTGGAACCCCAATACCCTGGGTACCTCAGTACCATATACTAGGGGATTATAAGGGTGTTCCAGTAAGCCAATGTAAATTGGTAAAAATGGTCACTAGCCTGTCAGTGACAATTTGGAAAGAAATGAGAGAGCATAACCACTGAGGTTCTGATTAGCAGAGCCTCAGTGAGACAGTTAGTCACTACACAGGTAACACATACAGGCACACTTATGAGCACTGGGGCCCTGGGTTACCAGGGTCCCAGTGACACATACAACTAAAACAACATATATACAGTGAAAAATGGGGGTAACATGCCAGGCAAGATGGTACTTTCCTACACCCTCTACGAATCCTCTTTGATTGAATGATTGATTTGTTTTAAACTCTTCAGCATGTCCCATGGCATGTTTACTGTATGGATGTTTAACTAATCTAATTTAAGGAGTTACACTCTCAGTGCCTGGATACCCTCATGAGTCACAAGCAGCGCTTACAAATCCACCTTATAGTGATGACACAGATAAAACTCCAGGAGCTTTGAACACATTGGTCCTTTAGATGTTCAGAGGATCTTGAATGATTGACAGTTGTTTTGGTTAATTATTATCTGAAGTCTGCATTGATGTTTTTTACATCTCTTCTTATATATTTAAATTTATGTTTATTCTCTGCAGTGACAAACACCAGCTCAGTCACATGATGTCTCCAGATTACAATTGAAATACTATTTACCACCATAAATATGTCCACTCTATACACCTGAGAAAGTTGAAAATATTACTACACAGCATACAGAATATCCACCAAACTATTTACATTAATGCACGGCTCCTACTCTCCCACAGAGGAGCACACAGGAGCCTGACAATGCATCCTTGCAGCAGGCACATTACCCACCAGACTATTCAGGAACATCTGAGAACTCTTATTATCAGCTGAAGATGAACTCACAGCAGCGGCGCAGGATATCAGGTAAAAAAAAACACAAAAGATCATGTTACACACAACAGAGCATGTTACACACAATACAACATGTTACACACCTGATTGCACAATAGAGCATGTTACACACAATAGAACATGTTACACACCTGACGTACCAATAGAATATGTTACACACAATAGAATACGTTATACACGATGGCACATGTTACACACAATAGAACATGTTACACTCCTGACGTCACCATGGAACATGCTACACACAACAGAACATGCTACACAGCTTACACCTCAGATACAATAGCAGAATAGAACATGTCACAAACAATAGAACATGTTACACACAATAGAATGTGTCACAAACAACAGAACATGCTACACACAATAGAAAATGCTACACACCTGATGTCACAACACAACATGTTACCTACAATAGAACATGCTACACACAATAAAACATGTTACACACCTGATGTCACAATGAAACATGTTTCACACCTGACATCACAATAGAACATGTTACACACCTGATGTCACAAAGAAACATGTTTCACACCTGACATCACAATAGAACATGTTACACACAATAGGCCATGTTACACACAACAGAACATGTCACACATGTGAGAAGGTAGCCTCTTTCTAGCCTTGTTACCCCCACTTTTGGCCTGTTTGTGAGTGTATGTCAGGGTGTTTGTCACTGTTTTCACTGTCTCACTGGGATCCTGATAGCCAGGCCTCAGTGTTCATAGTGAAAACACTATGTTTTCAGTATGGTTGTTATGTGTCACTGGGATCCTGCTAGTCAGGACCCCAGTGCTCATAGGTTTGTGGCCTATATGTATGTGTCACTGGGACCCTGTCACACAGGGCCCCAGTGCTCATAGGTGTGCATGTATATGTTCCCTGTGTGGTGCCTAACTGTCTCACTGAGGCTCTGCTAACCAGAACCTCAGTGGTTATGCTCTCTCATTACTTTTAAATTGTCACTAACAGGCTAGTGACCAATTTTACCAATTCACATTGGCTTACTGGAACACCCTTATAATTCCCTAGTATATGGTACTGAGGTACCCAGGGTATTGGGGTTCCAGGAGATCCCTATGGGCTGCAGCATTTCTTTTGCCACCCATAGGGAGCTCTGACAATTCTTACACAGGCCTGCCACTGCAGCCTGAGTGAAATAACGTCCACGTTATTTCACAGCCATTTTACACTGCACTTAAGTAACTTATAAGTCACCTATATGTCTAACCTTTACCTGGTAAAGGTTAGGTGCAAAGTTACTTAGTGTGAGGGCACCCTGGCACTAGCCAAGGTGCCCCCACATTGTTCAGAGCCAATTCCCTGAACTTTGTGAGTGCGGGGACACCATTACACGCGTGCACTACATATAGGTCACTACCTATATGTAGCTTCACAATGGTAACTCCGAATATGGCCATGTAACATGTCTATGATCATGGAATTACCCCCTCTATGCCATCCTGGCATGGTTGGCACAATCCCATGATCCCAGTGGTCTGTAGTACAGACCCTGGTACTGCCAAACTGCCCTTCCTGGGGTTTCACTGCAGCTGCTGCTGCTGCCAACCCCTCAGACAGGCATCTGCCCTCCTGGGGTCCAGCCAGGCCTGGCCCAGGATGGCAGAACAAAGAACTTCCTCTGAGAGAGGGTGTGACACCCTCTCCCTTGGGAAAATGGTGTGAAGGCAGGGGAGGAGTAGCCTCCCCCAGCCTCTGGAAATGCTTTGTTGGGCACAGAGGTGCCCAATTCTGCATAAGCCAGTCTACACCGGTTCAGGGACCCCTTAGCCCCTGCTCTGGCGCGAAACTGGACAAAGGAAAGGGGAGTGACCACTCCCCTGACCTGCACCTCCCCTGGGAGGTGTCCAGAGCTCCCCCAGTGTGCTCCAGACCTCTGCCATCTTGGAAACAGAGGTGCTGCTGGCACACTGGACTGCTCTGAGTGGCCAGTGCCACCAGGTGACGTCAGAGACTCCTTGTGATAGGCTCCTTCAGGTGTTAGTAGCCTATCCTCTCTCCTAAGTAGCCAAACCCTCTTTTCTGGCTATTTAGGGTCTCTGTCTCTGGGGAAACTTTAGATAACGAATGCATGAGCTCAGCCGAGTTCCTCTGCATCTCCCTCTTCACCTTCTGATAAGGAATCGACCGCTGACCGCGCTGGAAGCCTGCAAACCTGCAACATAGTAGCAAAGACGACTACTGCAACTCTGTAACGCTGATCCTGCCGCCTTCTCGACTGTTTTCCTGCTTGTGCATGCTGTGGGGGTAGTCTGCCTCCTCTCTGCACCAGAAGCTCCGAAGAAATCTCCCGTGGGTCGACGGAATCTTCCCCCTGCAACCGCAGGCACCAAAAAGCTGCATTACCGGTCCCTTGGGTCTCCTCTCAGCACGACGAGCGAGGTCCCTCGAATCCAGCGACACCGTCCAAGTGACCCCCACAGTCCAGTGACTCTTCAGCCCAAGTTTGGTGGAGGTAAGTCCTTGCCTCACCTCGCTGGGCTGCATTGCTGGGAACAGCGACTTTGCAAGCTTCTCCGGCCCCTGTGCACTTCCGGCGGAAATCCTGTGTGCACAGCCAAGCCTGGGTCCACGGCACTCTAACCTGCATTGCACGACTTTCTAAGTTGGTCTCCGGCGACCTGGGACTCCTTTGTGCAACTTCGGCGAGCACTGTTTCACGCATCCCCGTAGTGCCTGTTTCTGGCACTTCTCCGGGTGCTACCTGCTTTAGTGAGGGCTCTTTGTCTTGCTCGACGTCCCCTCTCTCTGCAGGTCCAATTTGCGATCTTCTGGTCCCTCCTGGGCCCCAGCAGCATCCAAAAACACTACACGCATGATTTGCGTGTAGCAAGGCTTGTTGGCGTGCATCCGGCGGGAAAGCACTTCTGCACGACTCTCCAAGGCGTGGGGGATCTATCTTCCAAAGGGGAAGTCTCTAACCCTTGTCGTTCCTGCAGTATTTACAGTTCTTCAGCCTAGTAAGAGCTTCTTTGCACCAACCGCTGGCATTTCTTGGGCATCTGCCCATCTCCGAGCTGCTTGTGACTTTTGGACTTGGTCCCCTTGTTCCACAGGTACCCTCCGTCAGGAATCCATCGTTGTTGCATTGCTGATTTGTGTTTTCCTTGCATTTTCCCTCTAACACGACTATTTTGTCCTTAGGGGAACTTTAGTGCACTTTGCACTCACTTTTCAGGGTCTTGGGGAGGGTTATTTTTCTAACTCTCACTATTTTCTAATAGTCCCAGCGACCCTCTACAAGGTCACATAGGTTTGGGGTCCATTCGTGGTTCACATTCCACTTTTGGAGTATATGGTTTGTGTTGCCCCTATCCCTATGTTTCCCCCTTGCATCCTATTGTAACTATACATTGTTTGCACTGTTTTCTAAGACTATACTGCATATTTTTGCTATTGTGTATATATATCTTGTGTATATTTCCTATCCTCTCACTGAGGGTACACTCTAAGATACTTTGGCATATTGTCATAAAAATAAAGTACCTTTATTTTTAGTATAACTGTGTATTGTGTTTTCTTATGATATTGTGCATATGACACTAAGTGGTACTGTAGTAGCTTCACACGTCTCCTAGTTCAGCCTGAGCTGCTTTGCTAAGCTACCATTATCTATCAGCCTAAGCTGCTAGACACCCTATACACTAATAAGGGATAACTGGGCCTGGTGCAAGGTGCAAGTACCCCTTGGTACTCACTACAAGCCAGTCCAGCCTCCTACATTGGTTGTGCAGCGGTGGGATAAGTGCTTTGAGACTACTTACCACTCTTGTCATTGTACTTTTCATAAGAGAAAAATATACAAAACAAGGTCAGTGTATATACACATAGCGAAAAAGTTTTGCATTTCCTCTTTTCACTCTTTTCTAAGTGCTGAAAAGTACTTCTAAACTTTCAAAAAGTTCTTAAAAGTTTAAAAAGTTTTTTCTGTCTTTCCAAAAAGTTCTGAAAACTTTTTTCTCTTTGTCTATCACTTTAACTCTCTCTAAAAATGTCTGGCACAGGCCAAAAAGTTGAACTGTCCAAACTTGCATATGATCACCTTAGCTGGAAAGGAGCAAGGAGTCTCTGCATAGAGAGAGGTTTGAGTGTAGGGAAGAATCCTTCCTTAGAACTGTTAATTAATATGCTTAGAGTACAGGATAAGGCCATAAGTGCCCAATCTGTAGAAAAAGTAGCTAATGGTTCTCAATCTGATCCAGGGACTCCCCCAGGAAAAGGTTCAGGAAAGAAACTTCTCAGCCTGCCCATTACTAGACAGTCTAGCATAGTTGGTACAGAGGTTGAATCACATCATACTGATGATGTGCTCTCACATTATGCTGGTAGCCAAGCTGTTAGGGTGCCCTTGGTAAGGGACAGGTCTCCTTCTGTTCATTCCCATCATACCTCTGTATCTAGAAATGTCCCTCCCACCCACCCTGATGACAGATTGTTAGAAAGGGAGCTCAATAGATTGAGAGTGGAACAAACCAGACTGAAGCTCAAGAAGCAACAGCTGGATTTGGATAGACAGTCTCTAGAATTAGAGAAGGAAAGACAGAAGTTGGGTTTAGATACCCATGGTGGCAGCAGCAGTATTCCCCATAGTCATCCTGCAAAAGAGCATGATTCCAGGAATCTGCACAAGATAGTTCCCCCTTATAAGGAGGGGGATGACATTAACAAGTGGTTTGCTGCACTTGAGAGGGCCTGTGCTGTACAGGATGTCCCTCAAAAGCAGTGGGCTGCTATCCTATGGCTATCATTTAGTGGAAAGGGTAGGGATAGACTCCTTACTGTGAAAGAAAGTGATGCCAATAATTTTACAGTTCTTAAGAATGCACTCCTGGATGGTTATGGCTTAACCACTGAACAGTACAGGATAAAGTTCAGAGAGACCAAAAAGGAGTCTTCACAAGACTGGGTTGATTTCATTGACCATTCAGTGAAGGCCTTGGAGGGATGGTTACATGGCAGTAAAGTTACTGATTATGAAAGCCTGTATAACACAATCCTGAGAGAGCATATACTTAATAATTGTGTGTCTGATTTGTTGCACCAGTACCTGGTAGACTCTGATCTGACCTCTCCCCAAGAATTGGGAAAGAAGGCAGACAAATGGGTCAGAACAAGGGTGAACAGAAAAGTTCATACAGGGGGTGACAAAGATGGCAATAAGAAGAAAGATGGTGAAAAATCTCAAGATAAGCATGGGGATAAGGGTAAAACCAAAGATCCCACTTCAAATCTTAAACACTCTTCAGAGGGTGGGGATAAAACAAATTCTTCCTCTTCTTCCCAACCTGCACACATTAAAAAGCCTTGGTGCTTTGTGTGTAAAAACAGAGGCCATAGGCCAGGGGATAAGTCCTGTCCAGGTAAACCCCCTGAGCCTACCACCACTAATACATCAAGCTCTAGTGCCCCTAGCAGTAGTGGTACTAGTGGTGGGACTGCTGGCAACAGTCAAGCAAAGGGTGTAGTTGGGTTCACTTATGGGTCCATAGTGGAAACTGATGTAATTAGTCCCAAGACAGTTTCTGTCACACCTAGTGGCATTGGCCTTGCCACACTGGCTGCTTGTCCCCTTACAATGGATAAGTACAGGCAGACAGTTTCAATAAATGGTGTTGAGGCCTTGGCCTACAGGGACACAGGTGCCAGTTTCACTCTGGTGACTGAAAACCTAGTGCCTCCTGAACAACACATCATTGGACAACAGTATAAGATTATTGATGTCCATAACTCCACTAAGTTTCTTCCCTTAGCTATAATTCAGTTTAGTTGGGGTGGAGTTACTGGCCCTAAGCAGGTGGTGGTATCACCTAGCTTACCTGTAGACTGTCTCTTTGGTAATGACCTAGAGGCCTCAGGTTGGCCTGATGTAGAGTTTTATGCCCATGCAGCCATGCTGGGCATCCCTGAGGAATTGTTCCCTCTCATTTCAAGTGAAATGAAAAAGCAAAGGAGAGAAGGCCTGAAAACTCAGGATCCCTCTCCATCAACAGGTAAAAAGGGTATCACAGTATCCCCTAACCACCCTACCATTCAGGATACTATTCCTGTGGTGGGAGAAACCTCTCCTGGGGTGGCACCTGTTCCAAGGGAATCATCAGCTAGCAAAGCTGGACTCCCTGAGGTGGAAGTACCTCTCTGTGGGATAACTAACATTGGTGAGAAAAAGAGCACCATTTTAGTTAACATGGAGCATCCCTCCAAACCTCCCAGAGAAACTTTAGTGCAGAAACTCTGCACTGCCTCACAACACTTAGGACAGCATCCCTGCCCTAGTGTGGAGCTGATAGGACAGCATCCCTGCCCTGCTCCAACTCAAGAGAAACAGCATCCCTGTTCTCTCTTCCAGCCAGATGGACAAAGTTTTTGCCCAGCTATGGCTTTTCTGAGACAGCATCCCTGTCTGGCATTTCCATCACTACAAATAGGTTCAGTGGACAATTCCCACTGCTCGAAACTAAAACTTACTGATAGAAACTCTGAAAATACATCTTCACATTGTTGCTTAGCTAAAAAACTTCAAACAGGGTGGTTTACATCCCCACAGGGAAGTAACCATATAGTGGATGATAAAGGGAGTAACCAGTCTATTGCAGAGCTACTCTCTACTTATCACCACTTAGACAATAAAGTCTCAACTGGCCAAGGTTAGCCTTATTGTCCTTCGTTTGGGGGGGGGTTGTGTGAGAAGGTAGCCTCTTTCTAGCCTTGTTACCCCCACTTTTGGCCTGTTTGTGAGTGTATGTCAGGGTGTTTGTCACTGTTTTCACTGTCTCACTGGGATCCTGATAGCCAGGCCTCAGTGTTCATAGTGAAAACACTATGTTTTCAGTATGGTTGTTATGTGTCACTGGGATCCTGCTAGTCAGGACCCCAGTGCTCATAGGTTTGTGGCCTATATGTATGTGTCACTGGGACCCTGTCACACAGGGCCCCAGTGCTCATAGGTGTGCATGTATATGTTCCCTGTGTGGTGCCTAACTGTCTCACTGAGGCTCTGCTAACCAGAACCTCAGTGGTTATGCTCTCTCATTACTTTTAAATTGTCACTAACAGGCTAGTGACCAATTTTACCAATTCACATTGGCTTACTGGAACACCCTTATAATTCCCTAGTATATGGTACTGAGGTACCCAGGGTATTGGGGTTCCAGGAGATCCCTATGGGCTGCAGCATTTCTTTTGCCACCCATAGGGAGCTCTGACAATTCTTACACAGGCCTGCCACTGCAGCCTGAGTGAAATAACGTCCACGTTATTTCACAGCCATTTTACACTGCACTTAAGTAACTTATAAGTCACCTATATGTCTAACCTTTACCTGGTAAAGGTTAGGTGCAAAGTTACTTAGTGTGAGGGCACCCTGGCACTAGCCAAGGTGCCCCCACATTGTTCAGAGCCAATTCCCTGAACTTTGTGAGTGCGGGGACACCATTACACGCGTGCACTACATATAGGTCACTACCTATATGTAGCTTCACAATGGTAACTCCGAATATGGCCATGTAACATGTCTATGATCATGGAATTACCCCCTCTATGCCATCCTGGCATGGTTGGCACAATCCCATGATCCCAGTGGTCTGTAGTACAGACCCTGGTACTGCCAAACTGCCCTTCCTGGGGTTTCACTGCAGCTGCTGCTGCTGCCAACCCCTCAGACAGGCATCTGCCCTCCTGGGGTCCAGCCAGGCCTGGCCCAGGATGGCAGAACAAAGAACTTCCTCTGAGAGAGGGTGTGACACCCTCTCCCTTTGGAAAATGGTGTGAAGGCAGGGGAGGAGTAGCCTCCCCCAGCCTCTGGAAATGCTTTGTTGGGCACAGAGGTGCCCAATTCTGCATAAGCCAGTCTACACCGGTTCAGGGACCCCTTAGCCCCTGCTCTGGCGCGAAACTGGACAAAGGAAAGGGGAGTGACCACTCCCCTGACCTGCACCTCCCCTGGGAGGTGTCCAGAGCTCCCCCAGTGTGCTCCAGACCTCTGCCATCTTGGAAACAGAGGTGCTGCTGGCACACTGGACTGCTCTGAGTGGCCAGTGCCACCAGGTGACGTCAGAGACTCCTTGTGATAGGCTCCTTCAGGTGTTAGTAGCCTCTCCTCTCTCCTAGGTAGCCAAACCCTCTTTTCTGGCTATTTAGGGTCTCTGTCTCTGGGGAAACTTTAGATAACGAATGCATGAGCTCAGCCGAGTTCCTCTGCATCTCCCTCTTCACCTTCTGATAAGGAATCGACCGCTGACCGCGCTGGAAGCCTGCAAACCTGCAACATAGTAGCAAAGACGTCTACTGCAACTCTGTAACGCTGATCCTGCCGCCTTCTCGACTGTTTTCCTGCTTGTGCATGCTGTGGGGGTAGTCTGCCTCCTCTCTGCACCAGAAGCTCCGAAGAAATCTCCCGTGGGTCGACGGAATCTTCCCCCTGCAACCGCAGGCACCAAAAAGCTGCATTACCGGTCCCTTGGGTCTCCTCTCAGCACGACGAGCGAGGTCCCTCGAATCCAGCGACACCGTCCAAGTGACCCTCACAGTCCAGTGACTCTTCAGCCCAAGTTTGGTGGAGGTAAGTCCTTGCCTCACCTCGCTGGGCTGCATTGCTGGGAACCGCAACTTTGCAAGCTTCTCCGGCCCCTGTGCACTTCCGGCGGAAATCCTGTGTGCACAGCCAAGCCTGGGTCCACGGCACTCTAACCTGCATTGCACGACTTTCTAAGTTGGTCTCCGGCGACGTGGGACTCCTTTGTGCAACTTCGGCGAGCACCGTTTCACGCATCCCCGTAGTGCCTGTTTCTGGCACTTCTCCGGGTGCTACCTGCTTTAGTGAGGGCTCTTTGTCTTGCTCGACGTCCCCTCTCTCTGCAGGTTCAATTTGCGACCTTCTGGTCCCTCCTGGGCCCCAGCAGCATCCAAAAACGCCAAACGCACGATTTGCGTGTAGCAAGGCTTGTTGGCGTCCATCCGGCAGGAAAACACTTCTGCACGACTCTCCAAGGCGTGGGGGATCCATCCTCCAAAGGGGAAGTCTCTAACCCTTGTCGTTCCTGCAGTATTTACAGTTCTTCAGCCTAGTAAGAGCTTCTTTGCACCAACCGCTGGCATTTCTTGGGCATCTGCCCATCTCCGAGCTGCTTGTGACTTTTGGACTTGGTCCCCTTGTTCCACAGGTACCCTCCGTCAGGAATCCATCGTTGTTGCATTGCTGATTTGTGTTTTCCTTGCATTTTCCCTCTAACACGACTATTTTGTCCTTAGGGGAACTTTAGTGCACTTTGCACTCACTTTTCAGGGTCTTGGGGAGGGTTATTTTTCTAACTCTCACTATTTTCTAATAGTCCCAGCGACCCTCTACAAGGTCACATAGGTTTGGGGTCCATTCGTGGTTCACATTCCACTTTTGGAGTATATGGTTTGTGTTGCCCCTATCCCTATGTTTCCCCCTTGCATCCTATTGTAACTATACATTGTTTGCACTGTTTTCTAAGACTATACTGCATATTTTTGCTATTGTGTATATATATCTTGTGTATATTTCCTATCCTCTCACTGAGGGTACACTCTAAGATACTTTGGCATATTGTCATAAAAATAAAGTACCTTTATTTTTAGTATAACTGTGTATTGTGTTTTCTTATGATATTGTGCATATGACACTAAGTGGTACTGTAGTAGCTTCACACGTCTCCTAGTTCAGCCTGAGCTGCTTTGCTAAGCTACCATTATCTATCAGCCTAAGCTGCTAGACACCCTATACACTAATAAGGGATAACTGGGCCTGGTGCAAGGTGCAAGTACCCCTTGGTACTCACTACAAGCCAGTCCAGCCTCCTACAACACACCTGTCACCAGGAGCAGTAGGGCCAGGCACAGCCGAGGAGAAGACATCTCTGCAGGACGGAGCTGAGATCACAACTGGTGCATCCGCTGCCTGCACTGAGGCTGAGTGAGCTCAACCCCTCCCTGGCATCATGACCAACCGTGCCAGCTGATGGCTTTCTGTGACATCATAGGCCCTCCCTGGCAGCATGCCCAAGTGTACCAGCTGCTGACTTCATGTGACATCACAGCCCCTCCCTGGCATCTGTAGGAAAGTACCATCTTTCTTGGCATGTAACCCGCATTTTTGCCTATATGTCAGTATGTTTTTGCCTGTCTCACTGGAATCCTGCTGGTCAGGACCCCAGTGCTCATAGTTTATGGGCTGATGTGTGTGTTGTCAGTAGTGCTTGACTATGTCACTGAGGCATGGAGTAACCACTCCTTTATGACCGTGCCATTATGACCGTAGATGGAATTCTGCTAGAAGGCTGGCGGTATTCCGTCGACGGTGATGTCGGCGGACGGCGGTAAGGTGGCGCTGCTGCCAGCAGTAGCGCCACGACAGCAAAACACCACTTACCATATCATGTTCCATGATACAGCCTGGCTGTGTTTTTCTGGCTTGCGCTGCTGCTGGCAGCAGTGCTGCGTCCCGTCTCCTGCCCGAGGACCCCCTTCAAGCAGGTAAGTCGGGTTCTCCGACAGTAGAGGTGGGAGGGGGTGATGTGTGCGTGTGTGGGGGTGTGTGAGTGTGTGTGAATGCGTGAATGTGTGCGTAATGCGTGTGTGCATGAGTGGGTGTGAGTGTACGTGCATGTTGTGTCGTGAGATTGCGTGTGTGCCTGGATGTATGTTCGTAAGTGGTGCTGTGAGTGTGTATGAATGTATGAATGCGTGAGTGAATGTGTGTATGCATGTGTGTATGGGTGTGTATGTATGTGCGTGTATGTGTGTAAATGTGCGGGGGGTCGGGAGAGGGAGGGGGACAGTGAGGGAGGGCTCTGGTGAGAGGGAGTGGGGTGGGGGAGACCGTTATCAGTGCGAGGGAAGGAATCCCCTGGCACTGATAGTGCCTACCGCCATGGTTTCAGTGGCGGTACGGCAACCACTGAAATCATGGCGGTGGGCGGGGTCATAATGCCATCAGTGGCCTAGTGACGGCCGCCAATGTCATAATAGTGGAGGTAGGTACCACCAGCCTGTTGGCAGTAATACCTCCACTATTCCACCAACCGCCAGGGTTGTAATGAGGGCCACAATCTTAAAACCAACTTCACTAAAATATGTATTTTTAAATTGTGAGTTCAGAGGTCCCAAACTCCACATGTCTCTCTGCTCCCAAAGGGAATCTACACTTTATTCATGTTTAAAGGCAGCCCCAGGTTAACCTATGAGAGAGGCCTTACAACAGTGAAAAACAAATTTGGCAGTATTTCACTGTCAGGACATATAAAGCACATTAGTATATGCCCTACCTTACCCATACACTGCACCCTGCCCATGAGGCTACCTAGGGCCTTCCTTAGGGGTGTATTACATGTAGGAAAAGGGCAGGGTTAGGCCTGGCAAGTAGGTACACTTGCCAAGTCGAATTTAGAGTTTAAAACTGCACACACAGACACTGCAGTGGCAGGACTGAGACACGATTACAGGGCTACTTATGTGGGTGGCACAACCAGTGATGCAGGCCCACTAGTAGCATTTGATTTACAGGCCCTGGGCACCTCTAGTGCACTTTACTAGGGACTTACTAGTAAATCACATATGCCAATCATGGATAAACCATTTACACAGAGAGCATATGCACTCTAGCACTGGTTAGCAGTGGTAAAGTACTCAGAGTCCTAAAGCCAACAAAAACAGGTCAGGAAAAATAGAAGGAAGGAGGCAAAAAGTTTGGGTATGACCCTCTAAAAGGGCCAGGTCCAACATCACCCAAATAAACTACCTTTATTTTTGGTAACACTGAGTATTGTCTTTACTTGTGTATAAGTACTGTGGAGCTTTGCATGACTCCTAGTTCAACCTAAGCTGCTCTGCTATAGCTACCTCTATCAGCCTAATATGCTAGAACACTACTACATTTCACTAATAAGGGATAACAGGACCTGGTGTAAGGAGCAAGTACCCAGGGTACCTACTATAAACCAGGCCAGCCTCCTGCATTAGTGGTGTAGCAGTGGGATTGCAATTGCTTTACCACTTTGTTGCTAGCGGTTTTCACAAGAAAAGCTTGCTCCAATACTTAGAGCTATACATAATATATGCCAAGAAGTAATTTCTACGTTTTACAAAGTTTTTGAAAAGTTTTCTTCTTTTCTCTAAAAAGTTAGCTCTGTTAGTCTACTAACATTTTACTCACTTTCCTAAACTTTTTCTCTTTCAATATGTCTTCTGTAGAAGCTACCCCTAGAGTTGTGAAAACAACCTATGATAATCTTAACTTTAAAAGTGTGAGGGGTCTCTATATTGAAAGAAGTTTAGGGATTGGGAAGAACCCCAATAAGAAGTTCCTCCTAAATCTTCTCCTGAAAAATGACGAGGGACTCAGCATTGGTCAAGATCAGACAGAAGGGGGAGTAGAATAAGATTACTACCAGGCAGGCTCAGAGAAGCACACTGATAATCCTGTGGAGGGTCCTTCCACTGATCTTTCTGTTAATAGGCCCCTTAGTACACCTGGGAGTGGGAAGGATTCACACCCAGAGGCCAGGTCACTAGGGTGGCTCAAGGTAGGGAAAGCTCAGCTTCTACAAATTCCAATGTTACTTCTGTCTCAGACGTATCTCACAATACTAACCCTGAGGACCAGTCCCTAGATAGGGAACTCAGAAAGCTGAGGATAGAGGAGGCCAGACTGAACCGACAGAAGCAACAATTGGCCTTATACAGGGAATCCCTGGCTGTGGAAAAGGAAAGGCAGGGTTTGGGGTTAGTTCCCCATGGTGGCAGCAGCAGTTTACGGAACTCTAATGTTAGGGAACCCTCATTTGATTCCAGGAATCTGAATAAAGTTGTCCCTCCTTACATGACTGGAGATGACATATACAAGTGGTTTGCTGCAGTTAAGAGGGCCTGTAAAGTTCAGAGGGTCCCTCAAGTTCAGTAGGGTGCTATCCTGTGGCTATCTCTTCTGGCAAGGGGGGAGACAGACTTCTTATTGTCAGGGAAGATGATGCAGATAACTATCATATACTCAAAAGTGCACTCTTAGATGGTCTGGGCTTAACCACTAAACAATACAGGATAAAGATCAGCGAGACAAGAAACGAGTCATCACAGGATTGGACAGATTTTGTAGACTGTTCAGTGAAGGCCCTAGAAGGGTGGGTAAATGGCAGTAAGGTGACTGACTATGAAAGCCTATATAACCTATTTCTGAGAGAGCTTATATTGAATAATTGAGTGTCTGATTTGTTGCATCGGTATCTTGTGGACTCAGATCTGACCTCTCCCCAAGAATTGGGAAAGAAGGCAGACAAATGGGTCAGAACAAGGGTGAACAGAAACATTCATACAGGTGGTGACAAAGACAGCAAGAAGAAGGATAGTAAGTTACCTGACAAGGGTAGGAACAAAGATTAAACATCTTCTGAGACTTCATCAGGTCCACAAAAATCCTCTGGGGGTGGTGGACAAGAATCCTCTTCTCACAATAATAAAAAGCCATGGTGTTATCTATTTAAAGACAAAGGTCATTGGGCAACTGATCCCAGTTGTCCAAAGAGAAACACCAAACCTCCCACCACCACAACCCCCACTGCTTCCACTAGTGCCCCTAGTAATAGCAGTGGTGGTGGGAAGAACACTACTAATAGCCAGTTAAAGGGTGTAGCTGGGCTCACCATTGGTAATATAGTTGGGGTTGGTCTAGTTCGGGAGATCACTGAGGCTGTTTTAGTCTCCAATGGTGGTATTGACCATACCAACTTAGTTGCTTGTCCCCTGAATATCGATAAGTACAAGCAACTACCCCTGATAAATGGTGTTCAGGTTGAGGCCTACAGGGACACAGGTGCCAGTGTCACTATGGCAATGGAAAAACTGGTCCACCCTGATCAACACCTACTTGGTCAGCAGTACCAAGTGATTGATGCTCATAACAACACTCTTAGCCACCCCATGGCTGTTGTGAATCTCAACTGGGGGGTTACTGGTCCAAAGAAAGTTGTGGTAGCCACTGACTTACCTGTAGAGTATATGCTAGGCAATGATTTGGAGACTTGCCTTGGGTTGAGGTGGAGTTGGAGGCCCATGCAGCTATGCTGGGCATTCCTGGGCATATATTTGGTCTTACGAGGGCTCAGGCCAAGAAGCAGAGAGGACAGGGAAAGTTGGATCCTGGAACAATGGACCAAGTGCTCCCAAAAACTAAGGGTAATAAGGGCAAACCCTTGTTCACCATCCCTCCCTCTCCAGATGATTCCCCTTTTGAGGAAGAGGGATCCTCTCCCTGTGCAGAATCTACACCAGAGGAGATGGAAGCAGATACAGCTGACCTTTTGAGTACAGAGGGGCCTGCCAGGGAGGAACTGAGTGTGGCACAGCAGCCGTGTCCCACACTAGAGCGTCTCAGACACCAAGCTGTCAAACATCAGAATGGGGATGTCCATGACAGCCACAGAGTTTACTGGGAGAATAATCTTCTCCATACTGAAGCAAGGTACTCTAAACCTGGTGCCACCAGGAGACTGGTCATCCTCCTTCAGTACAGAGAATTCCTCCTAACTCTAGCTCATGACATTCCCTTGGCTGGGCATTTAGGCAAGAGTAAAACATGGGACAGACTTGTTCCACATTTTCACTGGCCCCATATGTCAGAAGACACAAAGGAGTTTTATCGCTCCTGTGTCACCTGCCAAGCCAGTGGCAAGACTGGTGGCACCCCAAAGGCCCCCTTAATCCCAATGGTTGGGGTGCTCTATGAAAGGGTAGGGGTTGACATTGTTGGTCCCTTGGACCCTCCAATAGCTTCTGACAATAGTTTCATCCTTGTGGTGGAAAGACCATGCCACAAGGTATCCAGAAGCTATCCCCTTAAGGACCCTACAGCACCTGAAGTGACAAAAGCCCTCTTGGGACTCTTTTCCAGGGTGGCTTCCCCTAAGGAAGTTGTATCAGACAGAGATAGTAACTTCATGTCTGCATACCTCAAGGGAATGTGGAAGGATTGTGGTGTTACCTACAAGTTCACCACCCCTTATCATCCACAAACAAATGGATTGGTTTAGAGGTTTAATAAAACTCTCATAGGCATGATAATGGGACTCTCTGAGAAACTCAGAAAGAGGCAGGATGTCCTCTTGCCATGCCTCCTTTTTGCTTACATGGAGGTACCCCAAAAAGGAGTGGGCTACAGCCCCTTTGAACTCCTATTTGGTCACCCTGTTAGGGGTCCCCTTGCTCTTGTTAGGGATGGTTGGGAACAACCTTTAAAAGCTCTAAAGAAAGACATTGTGGACTATGTACTTGGCCTAAGATCCAAAATGGCTGAGTACATGAAAAAGGCCAGTAAAAACCTTCAGGCCAGCCAAGAGCTCCAAAAGCAATGGCATGACCAGAAGGCTGTCCTGAAAGAGTACCACTCAGGTCAGAAGGTATGGATATTGGAGCTTATGGCACTAAGAAGACTCCAGGACAAATGGAGTGGACCCCATCTCATTGTGGAAAAGAAAGGTGAGGTCACCTATCTGGTAGACCTGGGCACTGCCAGGAGACCCCTTAGGGTGCTTCATGTCAATTGCCTGAAACTTTACTCTGACAGGGCTGACTTAACCCTGCTCATGGCCACAGATGAGGGGCAGGAGGAAGAGAGTGACCCTCTCCCTGACCTCTTCTCCAACACTGAAGCTGATGGCTTAGTGGAAGGAGTGGTTATGGCAGACTGCCTCACTGCTGAGCAGAGGGAGGACTGCAAAAATCTCCTAGGGCAGTTTTCTGACCTCTCTCTCTCATGCCTGGTACTACTACCTGGTTTTGAGCATACAATTGATACTGGAGACAGTTTACCTGTGAAGCATAAAATTTACAGACAGCCTGACCATGTCAGAGATTGCTTAAAAACTGAGGTCCAGAAAATGTTAGATCTGGGAGTTAATGAGACTTCTGATAGTCCCTGGGCCAGCCCAGTAGTGCTTGTCCCCAAACCGCATAGCAAAGAAGGAAAGAGAGAAATGCAGTTTTGTGTGGACTATAGAGGTCTTAATACTGTAACAAAAAACTGATGCTCACCCTATACCCAGGGCAGATAAGCTTAGAGATAAACTGATATCTGCCAAGTATCTAAGCACCTTTGATTTGACTTCAGGGTATTGGCAGATCAAATTGTCAGAGGATTACAAAGCAAAAAATGCATTTTCTACCATAGGAGGGTATTATCAATTCACTGTTATGTCCTTTGGTTTGAAAAAGGCACCTGTCACTTTTCAGAGGCTGGTGAATACACTCCTCCGGGGTTTGGAAGCCTTCAGTCCAGCACACTTAAATGATATTGCTGTATTTAGCTCCACCTGGGATGACCTCCTGGTCCACCTCTGGAAAGTTCTGGAGGCCCTTCAAAAGGCAGGCCTAACTATCAAGGCTTCAAAGTGCCAGATAGGGCAGGGGAAAGTGGTTTATCTGGGCCACCTGGTAGGTGGAGAACAGATTGAACTACTACAGGGGAAGATTCAGACCATTATGGAATGGGCTCGCCCCCCACTTCTACACAGACCCAGGTCAAAGCCTTCTTAGGTCTCACTGGGTATTACAGGAGGTTCATTAAGAACTGTGACTCCATTGTTGCCCCTCTTAATGACCTCACCAGTAAGAAAATGCCTTAAAATCAGAAAGCTTTTGAGGAGTTAAAGCAGGCCATGTGCTCTGCACCTGTCTTGAAGAGCCCAAACTACTCCAAAATATTCATTGTCCAAACAGATGCTTCTGAATTAGGGGTAGGGGCTGTACTATCACAACTTAACTCAGAGGGCCAGGATCAACCTGTTGCTTTTATCAGTAGGAGGTTGACCCCTAGAGAAAAGCGTTGATCTGCCATTGAGAGGGAGGCCTTTGCTGTGGTCTGGGCCTTGAAGAAGATGAGACCCTACTTGTTTGGGACTCACTTCATTGCTCAAACAGACCACAAACCTCTATTATGTCTTAAACAAATGGAAGGTGAAAACCCTAAATTGTTGAGGTGGTCCATTTCCCTACAGGGTATGGACTTTACAGTGGAACATAGACCTGGGAGTACCTACTCTAATGCAGATGGACTCTCCAGATGTTTCCACTTAGACAATGAAGACTCATCTGGGCAAGGTTAGCCTTATTGTCCCTCATTTGAGGGAAGGAGGGGCTGTGTAGGAAAGTACCATCTTTCTTGGCATGCTACCCCCATTGTTACCTGTATGTCAGTATGTTTTTGCCTGTCTCACTGGGATCGTGCTGGTCAGGACCCCAGTGCTCATAATTTATGGCCTAATGTGTGTCTTGTCAGTAGTGCTTGACTGTGTCACTGAGCCTCTGCTAAAAAGAACCTCAGTGCTTATGTTCTCTCTGCTTTTAAATTTGTCATTATAGGCTAGTGACTTCATTTACCAATTTCAATTGGCACACTGGACCACCCTTATAATTCCATAGTATATGGTACCTAGGTACCCAGGGCATTGGGGTTCCAGAAGATCCTTATGGGCTGCAGCATTTCTTTTGCCACCCATAAGGAGCTCAAACAAACCCTTCCACAGGCCTGCCATTGCAGCCTGCATGATATAGTGCACACACTATTTCACAGCCATTGTCACTGCACTTAAGTAACTTATAAGTCACCTGTATGTCTAACCTTCATTTACTGAAGGTTAGGTGCAAAGTTACTAAGTGTGAGGGCACCTTTGCTAGTGGGAATGCTGTGAGTGTGGGGACGCCATTACACGCGTGCACTACATATAGGTCAATACCTATATGCAGCTTCACAATGGTAACTCCGAATATTGCCATGTAAGGTGTCTATGATCATGGAATTGTCCCCTCATTCCAAATATTGTATTGGGGAGCCAATTCCATGCATCCGGGGGGCTCCACCATGGACCCCCAGTACTGCCAAACCAGCTCTCTGAGGCTTGCAATGCAGCTACAGCTGATGACACTTCACAGACAGGGTTTTGCCCTCCTGGGGCCTAAGCAGCTCAGTCCCAGGAAGGCAGAACAAGCATTTAATTTGGAAGCCGGGTGTTACACCCTCTCCCTTTGGAAATTGGTATAACAGGCATGGGAGGGGTAGCCTACCCCAGCCTCTGGAAATGCTTTAAAGGGCACAGATGGTGCCCTCCTTGCATAAGCCAGTCTACACTGGTTCAGGGACCCCCAGTCCCAACTGGACAAAGAATAGGGGAGTGACCAGTCCCCTGTCCATCACCACACCAGGGGTGGTGCCCAGAGCTCGTCCATTGTGTCCCAGACCTCAGCCATCTTGTTTTCCAAGGTGTGGGGACACTCTGGAGGCCTCTGAGTGGCCAGTGCCAGCAGGTGACGTCAGAGACCCCTCCTGATAGGTCCATACCTGATAAGGTAGCCAATCCCCCTCTCAGGGCTATTTAGGGTCTCTCCTGTGGGTTCTTTTCAGATTCTGCTGCCCTAGTTTCCTTCGGGAATCCTCTGCAACTACTTCAGCATCCTCTGACCTCGGATCAACTACAGCCTGCTCCAAGAAACGCTGTAGCTGCAACAAAGTATCTACAAGAGATATTTTTCTTCTGCAACCTCCGCTCCAAGTCAGCAACTGCAACAGTTTCCACGGTGAGCACGCTTTGGGGACTCCCTATCTTCATCCTGCCCCAGAAGGGCCGAAGAAATCTCCCGGTACCCTTGGACTCCTCTCACAACAACGACCAGTTCTCTTGGACTCCTCTCCTGGTGATGAGCGTGCTCCTTGGAACACAGGTGGTGGACCCCTTTGACACAGACTGTCGTTAGGCCCTGCTGTCCCAATTTGGAGGAGGTAAGACCTTGCCTTCCTCGAGTACGATAGTGTAGGAGGCTGGCCTGGCTTGTAGTAGGCACCAAGGGGTACTTACACTCTGTACCAGGTCCAGTTATCCCTTATTAGTGTAGAAGAGGTGTTTCTAGCAGCGTAGGCTGATAGAAGGTAGCTATAGCACAGCAGCTTAGGCTGAACTAGGAGACATGCAAAGCTCCTACTATACCACTGGTGTCATATGCACAATATCATAAGAAAACACAATACACAGATATACTAAAAATAAAGGTACTTTATTTTTATGATAATATGCCAAAAGTATCTCAGTGAGTACCCTCAGTAGGAGGATGCCAAATATACACAAGATATATGTACACAATACCACAAATATGCAGTAATAGCAAAAGGAAGTAATGCAAGCAATGTAAAGTTACAGTGAATTGCAATAGGAGCACATAGGTATAGGGTCAACACAAACCTTATACTCCAAAAGTGGAATGTGAACCACGAATGGACCCCAAACCTATGCGAGCTTATAGAGGGTGTAGGAGGCTGGACTGGCTTGTAGTGAATACCAAGGGGTACTTGCACCTTGCACCAGGCCCAGTTATCCCTTATTAGTGTATAGGGTGTCTAGCAGCTTAGGCTGATAGATAATGGTAGCTTAGCAGAGCAGCTTAGGCTGAACTAGGAGACGTGTGAAGCTACTACAGTACCACAAGTGTCACTTGCACAATATCATAAGAAAACACAATACACAGATATACTAAAAATAAAGGTACTTTATTTTTATGACAATATGCCAAAGGATCTCAGTGAGTACCCTCAGTATGAGGATAGCAATTATACACAAGTTATATGTACACAATACAAAAATATGCAGTATAGTCTTAGAAAACAGTGCAAACAATGTATAGTTACAATAGGATGCAATGGGGACACATAGGGATAGGGGCAACACAAACCATATACTCCAAAAGTGGAATGTGAACCACGAATGGACCCCAAACCTATGTGACCTTGTAGAGGGTCGCTGGGACTATTAGAAAATAGTGAGAGTTAGAAAAATAGCCCTCCCCAAGACCCTGAAAAGTGAGTGCAAAGTGCACTGAAGTTCCCCAAAAGACAGAGAAGTCGTGATAGAGGAATAATGCAGGAAAGACACCAACCAACAATGCAACAACTGTGGATTTCCAATCTAGGGTACCTGTGGAACAAGGGGACCAAGTCCAAAAGTCACAAGCAAGTCGGAGATGGGCAAATGCTCAGGAAATGCCAGCTGCGGGTGCAAAGAAGCTTCTACTGGACAGAAGAAGCTGCGATTTCTGCAGGAAAGAAAAGGGCTAGAGACTTCCCCTTTGGTGGACGGATCCCACTTACCGTGGAGAGTCGTGCAGAAGTGTTTTCCCGCCGAAAGAAAGCCAACAAGCCTTGCTAGCTGCAAATCGTGCAGTTAGCGTTTTCGGACGCTGCTGAGGCCCAGGAGGGACCAGGAGGTCGCAAATTGGACCAGGAGAGAGAAGAGACGTCGAGCAATACAATGAGCCCTCTCTGAAGCAGATAGCGCCCAGAGAAGTGCCAAAAACAGGCACTAAGAAGATGCGTGAAATGGTGCTCGCCGAAGTTGCACAAAGGAGTCCCACGTCGCCGGAGACCAACTTAGAAAGTCGTGCAATGCAGGTTAGAGTGCCGTGGACCCAGGCTTGGCTGTGCACAAAGGATTTCCGCTGGAAGTGCACAGGGGCCGGAGTAGCTGCAAAAGTCGCGGTTCCCAGCAATGCAGTCTAGCGAGGTGAGGCAAGGACTTACCTCCACCAAACTTGGACTGAAGAGTCACTGGACTGTGGGAGTCACTTGGACAGAGTTGCTGGATTCGAGGGACCTCGCTCGTTGTGCTGAGAGGAGACCCAAGGGACCGGTAATGCAGCTTTTTGGTGCCTGCGGTTGCAGGGGGAAGAATCCGTCGACCCACGGGAGATTTCTTCGGAGCTTCTGGTGCAGAGAGGAGGCAGGCTACCCCCACAGCATGCACAAGCAGGAAAACAGTCGAGAAGGCGGCAGGATCAGCGTTACAGAGTTGCAGTAGTCGTCTTTGCTACTATGTTGCAGTTTTGCAGGCTTCCAGCGCGGTCAGCAGTCGATTCCTTGGCAGAAGGTGAAGAGAGAGATGCAGAGGAACTCTGATGAGCTCTTGCATTCGTTATCTAAAGTTTCCCCAGAGACAGAGACCCTAAATAGCCAGAAAAGAGGGTTTGGCTACCTAGGAGAGAGGATAGGCTACTAACACCTGAAGGAGCCTATCAGAAGGAGTCTCTGACGTCACCTGGTGGCACTGGCCACTCAGAGCAGTCCAGTGTGCCAGCAGCACCTCTGTTTCCAAGATGGCAGAGGTCTGGAGCACACTGGAGGAGCTCTGGACACCTCCCAGGGGAGGTGCAGGTCAGGGGAGTGGTCACTCCCCTTTCCTTTGTCCAGTTTCGCGCCAGAGCAGGGCTAAGGGGTCCCCTGAACCGGTGTAGACTGGCTTATGCAGAATTGGGCACATCTGTGCCCATGAAAGCATTTCCAGAGGCTGGGGGAGGCTACCCCTCCCCTGCCTTCACACCATTTTCCAAAGGGAGAGGGTGTAACACCCTCTCTCAGAGGAAGTCCTTTGTTCTGCCATCCTGGGACAAGCCTGGCTTGACCCCAGGGGGGCAGAAACCTGTCTGAGGGGTTGGCAGCAGCAGCAGCTGCAGTGAAACCCCAGGAAAGGCTGTTTGGCAGTACCAGGGTCTGTGCTACAGATAACTGAGATCATGGAATTGTACCAATAATGCCAGGATGGCATAGAGGGGGCAATTCCATGATCTTAGACATGTTACATGGCCATATTCAGAGTTACCATTGTGAAGCTACATATAGGTAGTGACCTATATGTAGTGCACGCGTGTAATGGTGTCCCCGCACTCACAAAGTTCAGGGAATTGGCCCTGAACAATGTGGGGGCACCTTGGCTAGTGCTGCCAGGGTGCCCTCACACTAAGTAACTTTGCACCTAACCTTTACCAGGTAAAGGTTAGACATATAGGTGACTTATAAGTTACTTAAGTGCAGTGAAAAATGGCTGTGAAATAATGTGTGCATTATTTCACTCAGGCTGCAGTGGCAGGCCTGTGTAAGAATTGTCAGAGCTCCCTATGGGTGGCAAAAGAAATGCTGCAGCCCATAGGGATCTCCTGGAACCCCAATACCCTGGGAACCTCAGTACCCTATACTAGGGAATTATAAGGGTGTTCCAGTAAGCCAATGTAAATTGGTAAAATTGGTCACTAGCCTGTTAGTGACAATTTAAAAGAAATGAGAGAGCATAACCACTGAGGTTCTGGTTAGCAGAGCCTCAGTGAGACAGTTAGGCACCACACAGGGAACACATACATATAGGCCACAAACTTATGAGCACTGGGGTCCTGACTAGCAGGGTCCCAGTGACACATAACAAACATACTGAAAACATAGGGTTTTCACTATGAGCACTGGGCCCTGGCTAGCAGGATCCCAGTGAGACAGTGAAAACACCCTGACATACACTCACAAACAGGCCAAAAGTGGGGGTAACAAGGCTAGAAAGAGGCTACTTTCTCACACAACCCCCCCCCAAACGAAGGACAATAAGGCTAACCTTGGCCAGTTGAGACTTTATTGTCTAAGTGGTGATAAGTAGAGAGTAGCTCTGCAATAGACTGGTTACTCCCTTTATCATCCACTATATGGTTACTTCCCTGTGGGGATGTAAACCACCCTGTTTGAAGTTTTTTAGCTAAGCAACAATGTTAAGATGTATTTTCAGACTTTCTATCAGTAAGTTTTAGTTTAGAGCAGTGGGAATTGTCCACTGAACCTATTTGTAGTGATGGAAATGCCAGACAGGGATGCTGTCTCAGAAAAGCCATAGCTGGGCAAAAACTTTGTCCATATGGCTGGAAGAGAGAACAGGGATGCTGTTTCTCTTGAGTTGGAGCAGGGCAGGGATGCTGTCCTATGAGCTCCACACTAGGGCAGGGATGCTGTCCTAAGTGTTGTGAGGCAGTGCAGGGTTTCTGCACTAAAGTTTCTCTGGGAGGGTTGGAGGGATTGTAGGAGGCTGGACTGGCTTGTAGTGAGTACCAAGGGGTACTTGCACCTTGCACCAGGCCCAGTTATCCCTTATTAGTGTATAGGGTGTCTAGCAGCTTAGGCTGATAGATAATGGTAGCTTAGCAGAGCAGCTTAGGCTGAACTAGGAGACGTGTGAAGCTACTACAGTACCACTTAGTGTCATATGCACAATATCATAAGAAAACACAATACACAGTTATACTAAAAATAAAGGTACTTTATTTTTATGACAATATGCCAAAGTATCTTAGAGTGTACCCTCAGTGAGAGGATAGGAAATATACACAAGATATATATACACAATAGCAAAAATATGCAGTTTAGTCTTAGAAAACAGTGCAAACAATGTATAGTTACAATAGGATCCAATGGGGAAACATAGGGATAGGGGCAACACAAACCATATACTCCAAAAGGGGAATGCGAACCACGAATGGACCCCAAACCTATGTGACCTTGTAGAGGGTCGCTGGGACTATTAGAAAATAGTGAGAGTTAGAAAAATAACCCTCCCCAAGACCCTGAAAAGTGAGTGCAAAGTGCACTAAAGTTCCCCTAAGGACAAAGAAGTCGTGTTAGAGGAATAATGCAGGAAAGACACAAACCAGCAATGCAACAACTGTGGATTTCCAATCTAGGGTACCTGTGGAACAAGGGGACCAAGTCCAAAAGTCACAAGCAAGTCGGAGATGGGCAGATGCCCAGGAAATGCCAGCTGCGGGTGTAAAGAAGCTTCTACTGGACAGAAGAAGCTGAGGTTTCTGCAGGAACGAAAAAGGCTAAAGACTTTCCCTTTGGTGGACTGATCCCTCTCGCCTTGGAGAGTCGTGCAGAAGTGTTTTTCCGCCAGAAGGACGCCAAGAAGCCTTGCTAGTCGCAAATCGTGCATTTGGCGTTTTTGGATGCTGCTGGGCCCAGGAGGGACCAGGAGGTCGCAAATTGGACCTGAAGAGAGAGGGGACGTGGAGCAAAACAAAGAGCCCTCACTGAAGCAGGTAGCACCCGGAAAAGTGCCAGAAACAGGCACTATGAGGATGCGTGAAATGGTGCTCGCCGAAGTTGCACAAAGGAGTCCCACGTCGCCGGAGACCAACTTAGAAAGTCGTGCAATGCAGGTTAGAGTGCCGTGGACCCAGGCTTGGCTGTGCACAAAGGGTTTCCGCCGGAAGTGCACAGGGGCCGGAGTAGCTGCAAAGTCGCGGTTCCCAGCAATGCAGCCCAGCGAGGTGAGGCAAGGACTTACCTCCACCAAACTTGGACTGAAGAGTCACTGGACTGTGGGGGTCACTTGGACAGAGTCGCTGGATTCGAGGGACCTCGCTCGTCGTGCTGAGAGGAGACCCAAGGGACCGGTAATGCAGCTTTTTGGTGCCTGCGGTTGCAGGGGGAAGATTCCGTCGACCCACAGGAGATTTCTTCGGAGCTTCTGGTGCAGAGAGGAGGCAGACTACCCCCACAGCATGCACAAGCAGGAAAACAGTCGAGAAGGCGGCACGATCAGCGTTACAGAGTTGCAGTAGTCGTCTTTGCTACAATGTTGCAGGTTTGCAGGCTTCCAGCGCGGTCAGCAGTCGATTCCTTATCAGAAGGTGAAGAGAGAGATGCAGAGGAACTCGGATGAGCTCTTGCATTCGTTATCTAAAGTTTCCCCAGAGACAGAGACCCTAAATAGCCAGAAAAGAGGGTTTGGCTACCTAGGAGAGAGGATAGGCTACTAACACCTGAAGGAGCCTATCAGCAGGAGTCTCTGACGTCACCTGGTGGCACTGGCCACTCAGAGCAGTCCAGTGTGCCAGCAGCACCTCTGTTTCCAAGATGGCAGAGGTCTGGAGCACACTGGAGGAGCTCTGGACACCTCCCAGGGGAGGTGCAGGTCAGGGGAGTGGTCACTCCCCTTTCCTTTGTCCAGTTTCGTGCCAGAGCAGGGCTAAGGGGTCCCCTGAACCGGTGTAGACTGGCTTATGCAGAATTGGGCACATCTGTGCCCAACAAAGCATTTCCAGAGGCTGGGGGAGGCTACTCCTCCCCTGCCTTCACACCATTTTCCAAAGGGAGAGGGTGTCACACCCTCTCTCAGAGGAAGTTCTTTGTTCTGCCATCCTGGGCCAGGCCTGGCTGGACCCCAGGAGGGCAGCTGCCTGTCTGAGGGGTTGGCAGCAGCAGCAGCTGCAGTGAAACCCCAGGAAGGGCAGTTTGGCAGTACCAGGGTCTGTGCTACAGACCACTGGGATCATGGGATTGTGCCAACTATGCCAGGATGGCATAGAGGGGGCAATTCCATGATCATAGACATGTTACATGGCCATATTCGGAGTTACCATTGTGAAGCTACATATAGGTAGTGACCTATATGTAGTGCACGCGTGTAATGGTGTCCCCGCACTCACAAAGTTCAGGGAATTGGCTCTGAACAATGTGGGGGCACCTTGGCTAGTGCCAGGGTGCCCTCACACTAAGTAACTTAGCACCCAACCTTTACCAGGTAAAGGTTAGACATATAGGTGACTTATAAGTTACTTAAGTGCAGTGTAAAATGGCTGTGAAATAACGTGGACGTTGTTTCACTCAGGCTGCAGTGGCAGGCCTGTGTAAGAATTGTCAGAGCTCCCTATGAGTGGCAAAAGAAATGCTGCAGCCCATACGGATCTCCTGGAACCCCAATACCCTGGGTACCTCAGTACCATATACTAGGGAATTATAAGGGTGTTCCAGTAAGCCAATGTAAATTGGTAAAAATGGTCACTAGCCTGTTAGTGACAATTTGGAAAGAAATGAGAGAGCATAACCACTGAGGTTCTGATTAGCAGAGCCTCAGTGAGACAGTTAGTCACTACTCAGGTAACACATTCAGGCACACTTATGAGCACTGGGGCCCTGGGTTACCAGGGTACCAGTGACACATACAACTAAAACAACATATATACAGTGAAAAATGGGGGTAACATGCCAGGCAAGATGGTACTTTCCTACACAACCCCCCCCCCCAAACGAAGGACAATAAGACTAGCCATGACCTGATGAGTCTTCATTGTCTAAGTGGAAATATCTGGAGAGTCCATCTGCATTGGAGTGGCTACTCCCAGGTCTATGTTCCACTGTATAGTCCATTCCCTGTAGGGATATGGACCACCTCAACAATTTAGGATTTTCACCTTTCATTTGTTTTAGCCAAAGTAGAGGTTTGTGGTCTGTCTGAACAATGAAGTGAGTGCCAAACAGGTATGGCCTCAACTTCTTCAGAGCCCAGACCACAGCAAAGGCCTCCCTCTCAATGGCAGACCAACGCTTTTCTCTAGGGGTCAACCTCCTACTAATAAAAGCAACAGGTTGATCCTGGCCCTCAGAATTAAGTTGTGATAGGACTGCCCCTACTCCTAATTCAGATGCATCAGTTTGGACATAGAATTTTTTAGAGTAACAAGGGCTTTTCAGGACAGGTGCAGAGCACATGGCCTGCTTCAGCTCCTCAAAAGCTTTCTGACAGTTTGCTGTCCATAATACCTTTTTAGGCATTTTCTTGGATGTGAGGTCATTAAGAGGGGCTGCAATGGAGCCATAGTTCTTAATTAACCTCCTGTAATACCCAGTGAGGCCTAGGAAGGCTCTCACCTGAGTCTGAGTGGTAGGGGGAACCCAATCAATAATTGTTTGGATTTTCCCCTGAAGTGGTGCAATCTGTTCCCCACCAACAAGGTGTCCCAGATAAACCACCTTACCCTGCCCTATCTGGCACTTTGAAGCCTTGATAGTGAGGCCTGCCTTTTGCAGGGCCTCCAAAACTTTCCATAGGTGGACCAGGTGATCATCCCAGCTGGAGCTAAAGACAGCTATATCGTCCAAATATGATGCACTGAAAGCTTCCAGCCCTTGCAGGACTGTGTTCACCAACCTCTGAAAAGTGGCAGGTGCATTTTTCAAACCAAAAGGCATTACAGTAAACTGGTAATGTCCTCCAATGGTAGAAAATGCAGTCTTAGGTTTAGCATCTTCTGACAATTTGATCTGCCAATACCCTGCAGTCAAGTCAAAAGTGCTTAGATACTTGGCAGATGCCAGTGTATCTATGAGCTCATCTGCCCTGGGTATAGGGTGAGCATTCGTTTTGGTTACCAAGTTGAGACCTCTATAGTCTACACAAAACCGCATTTCCTTCTTTCCATCTTTGGAATGGGGTTTTGGTACCAGTACCACAGGAGAAGCCCATGGACTGTCAGAGTGCTCAACCACTCCTAGTTCTAACATTTTCTGGACCTCTTGCTTTATGCAGTCCCTGACATGGTCAGGCTGCCTATAGATCTTACTTTTGACAGGTAAACTGTCTCCAGTATCTATAGTGTGCTCACACCAAGAAGTGGTACCTGGCACAGTAGAGAAGAGTTCAGAGAATTGATCTAGGAGATTTATGCAATTGTCTTTCTGCTCAGCAGTAAGACAATCAGCCAAAACTACACCTTCCACAAGAGCATCTTGTTCTGTGGAAGAGAAGAGATCAGGTAGAGGATCACTGTATTCTTCCTGTCCCTCATCAGTTGCCATGAGCAGGGTGAGATCAGCCCTGTCATAGTAGGGTTTCAGGCGGTTGACATGGAGCACCCTAAGGGGACTCCTGGCAGTGCCTAAGTCAACTAAATAGGTGACTTCTCCCTTCTTTTCAACAATTGTGTGGGGACCACTCCATTTATCTTGGAGTGCTCTTGGGGCCACAGGCTCCAAGACCCACACTTTCTGCCCTGGTTGGTACTGAACCAAAACAGCCTTCTGATCATGCCATTGCTTCTGGAGCTCTTGGCTGGCCTGAAGGTTTTTACTGGCCTTTTTCATGTACTCAGCCATCCTTGATCTGAGGCCAAGTACATAGTCCACAATATCCTGCTTCGGAGCTTTTAAAGGTTGTTCCCAACCCTCCTTTACAAGTGTGAGTGGACCCCTAACAGGGTGTCCAAAAAGAAGTTCAAAGGGGCTGAAGCCCACTCCTTTCTGGGGTACCTCCCTGTAGGCAAAAAGGAGGCTTGGTAGAAGGATATCCCATCTCCTGAGGAGTTTTTCAGGGAGACCCATAATCATGCCTTTGAGAGTTTTATTAAATCTCTCCACCAGTCCATTTGTTTGTGGATGATAGGGTGTTGTGAACTTGTACGTTACACCACACTCCTTCCACATGGCCTTTAAGTATGCAGACATGAAATTGCTTCCCCTGTCTGATACTACTTCCTTTGGGAAGCCCACCCTGGAAAATATTCCCATGAGGGCCTTTGCCACTGCAGGAGCTGTAGTGGTCCTTAAAGGAATAGCTTCAGGATTTCTTGTGGCATGGTCCACTACCACCAAGATAAACCTATTGCCTGAAGCAGTAGGAGGGTCAAGGGGGACAACTATGTCAACCCCTACCCTTTCAAAGGGAACCCCAACCACAGGCAGTGGGATAAGGGGTGCCTTTGGGGTGCCACCTATCTTGCCACTGGCTTGACAGGTTTCACAGGACTTACAAAATTCCTTTGTGTCCTCAGACATCCTAGGCCAATGAAACAATGGAACCAATCTGTCCCAAGTTTTCATTTGACCCAAGTGCCCAGCTAGGGGAATGTCATGTGCCAGTGTTAGGAGGAACTTTCTGTACTCCTGAGGAATCACTAATCTCCTGGCAGCTCCAGGTTTAGGATCCCTATGTTCAGTGTACAAGAGGTTGTCCTCCAAGTAAACTCTGTGAGAGTCACTGACATCCCCATTAGCCTGTTTGACAGCTTGCTGTCTGAGACCCTCTAATGTGGGACAGGTTTGCTGTGCCACACTCAGCTCCTCTCTGGCAGGCCCCCCTTCACCCAAAAGCTCAGCAGTGTCTGCTTCCAGCTCCTCTGGTGTAGGTTCTGCACAGGGAGGGAATTCTTCTTCCTCAGAAGTTGAATCCACTGTAGAGGGAGGGGTAGTAGGAAGTGGTTTGCTTCTACTAGCCCTAGCTTTAGGGAGCACTTGGTCCATTGTTCCAGGATCAAAGCTTCCCTGTCCTTTTTGCTTTTTGGCCTGAGCCCTTGTCAAAGCAAAAATATGCCCTGGGATGCCCAGCATTGCTGCATGGGCCTCCAACTCCACATCTGACCAAGCTGATGTCTCCAAATCATTCCCTAATAGACAGTCTACAGGTAAATCCGAAGCTACCACAACTTTCTTTGGACCAGTAACCCCCCCCCAGTTGAGATTAACAACAGCCATGGGGTGGCTAAGTGTGTTGTTGTGAGCATCGGTTACTTGGTACTGGTGACCAAGTAGGTGTTGTTCAGGGTGGACCAGTTTCTCTATGACCATAGTCACACTGGCACCAGTGTCCCTGTAGGCCTGAACCTCAACACCATTTATTAGGGGTAGCTGCTTGTACTTATCCATTTTAAGGGGACAAGCAACTAAGGTGGCTAAATCAATAGCCCCTCAGAGACTAACACAGCCTCTGTGGCCTCCCTAACAAGGCCAACCCCAACTAAATTACCAAAAGTGAGCCCAGCTACTCCCTTGGATTGGCTATTAGTAGGTTTGCTCCCACCACCACTGCTATTAGTAGGGACACTAGGTGTAGCAGTAGGGGTTGTAGTGGTAGGAGCAGTGGTGCCTTTCTTTGGACAACTGGGATCTGTTGTCCAATGGCCTTTTATTTTACATAAATAGCACCATGGTTTCTTTTCCTTGTTCTGATTAAAGGAGGATTTGGAC
This sequence comes from Pleurodeles waltl, assembly GCF_031143425.1. Lineage (NCBI taxonomy): Eukaryota > Metazoa > Chordata > Amphibia > Caudata > Salamandridae > Pleurodeles > Pleurodeles waltl. The sequence goes on along the minus strand of NC_090438.1, from coordinate 7,464,880 downwards.
CCACCACCCCCACCAGAGTGTTTTTGTGGGCCTGATGAAGACTCATTTTTAGATTTGTGCCCACCCTTGTCTGAAGACTTACCATCCTTCTTTTTGTTGCCATCTTTGTCACCCCCTGTATGAACTTTTCTGTTCACTCTTGTTCTGACCCCCTTGTCTACCTTCTTTCCCAATTCTTGGGGAGAGGTCAGATCAGAGTCCACCAAGTACTGGTGCAACAAATCAGACACACAATTATTAAGAATATTCTCTCTCAGGATTAAGTTATACAGGCTGTCATAATCAGTAACTTTACTGCCATGTAACCACCCCTCCAAGGCCTTCACTGAATGGTCAATGAAATCAACCCAGTCTTGTGAAGACTTCTTTTTGGTCTCTCTGAACTTTATCCTGTACTGTTCAGTGGTTAAGCCATAACCATCCAGGAGTGCATTCTTAAGAACTTGGAAATTATTAGCATCATTTTCTTTCACAGTAAGGAGCCTATCCCTACCTTTTCCACTAAATGATAGCCATAGGATAGCAGCCCACTGCCTTTGAGGGACATCCTGTACAACACAGGCCCTCTCAAGTGCAGCAAACCACTTGTTAATGTCATCCCCCTCCTTATAAGGGGGAACTATCTTGTGCAGATTTCTGGAATCATGCTCTTTTGCAGGATGACTATGGGGAATACTGCTGCTGCCACCATGGGTTTCTAAACCCAACTTCTGTCTTTCCTTCTCTAGTTCAAAAGACTGTCTATCCAAATGCAGCTGTTGCTTTTTAAGCTTCAGTCTGGTTTGTTCCACCCTCAACTTATTGAGTTCCCTCTCTAACATTCTGTCATCAGGGTTGGTGGGAGGGACATTCCTAGATACAGAGGTATGATGGGAATGAACAGAAGGAGACCTGTCCCTTACAGAAGCCACCCTAACAGCTTGGTTAACAGAAACATTACTACCAGTATGGTGAGAATAAATGCTTTTGCTATGATGTGAGACAACACTATTTGTATGGTGTGGCTCATCATCATTACCAACTATGCTAGACTGTCTAGTAATGGGCAGGCTAGGGAGTTTTTTTCCTGAATCTTTTCCTGGGGGAGTCCCTGAATCAGATTGGGAACTATTAGGTACTTTTTCAACAGATGAGGCACCTATGGCCTTATCCTGTTCTCTAAGCATGTTAAGTAACAGTTCCAAGGAAGGATTCTTCCCTACTCTCAAACCTCTCTCTATACAGAGACTCCTTGCTCTTTTCCAGCTAAGGTTGTCATATGCAAGTTTGGACAGATCAACATTTTGGCCTGTGCCAGACATTTTTAGAGAGAGTTAAAGTGATAGAAAAAGAGAAAAAAGTTTTCAGAACTTTTTGGAAAGACAGAAAAAAACTTTTAAAACTTTTAAGAACTTTTTTGAAAGTTTAGAAGTACTTTTCAGCACTTAGAAAAGAGTGAAAAGAGGAAATGCTAAACTTTTTGGCTATGTGTATATACACTGACCTTGTTTTGTATATTTTTCTCTTATGAAAAGTACAATGACAAGAGTGGTAAGCAGTCTCAAAGCACTTATCCCACCACTGCACAACCAATGTAGGAGGCTGGACTGGCTTGTAGTGAGTACCAAGGGGTACTTGCACCTTGCACCAGGCCCAGTTATCCCTTATTAGTGTATAGGGTGTCTAGCAGCTTAGGCTGATAGATAATGGTAGCTTAGCAGAGCAGCTTAGGCTGAACTAGGAGACGTGTGAAGCTACTACAGTACCACTTAGTGTCATATGCACAATATCATAGGAAAACACAATACACAGTTATACTAAAAATAAAGGTACTTTATTTTTATGACAATATGCCAAAGTATCATAGAGTGTACCCTCAGTGAGAGGATAGGAAATATACACAAGATATATATACACAATAGCAAAAATATGCAGTATAGTCTTAGAAAACAGTGCAAACAATGTATAGTTACAATAGGATGCAATGGGGAAACATAGGGATAGGGGCAACACAAACCATATACTCCAAAAGGGGAATGCGAACCACGAATGGACCCCAAACCTATGTGACCTTGTAGAGGGTCGCTGGGACTATTAGAAAATAGTGAGAGTTAGAAAAATAACCCTCCCCAAGACCCTGAAAAGTGAGTGCAAAGTGCACTAAAGTTCCCCTAAGGACAAACAAGTCGTGTTAGAGGAATAATGCAGGAAAGACACAAACCAGCAATGCAACAACTGTGGATTTCCAATCTAGGGTACCTGTGGAACAAGGGGACCAAGTCCAAAAGTCACAAGCAAGTCGGAGATGGGCAGATGCCCAGGAAATGCCAGCTGTGGGTGCAAAGAAGCTTCTACTGGACAGAAGAAGCTGAGGTTTCTGCAGGAACGAAAAGGGCTAGAGACTTCCCCTTTGGTGGACGGATCCCGCTCGCCTTGTAGAGTCGTGCAGAAGTGTTTTCCCGCCGGAAGGACGCCAATAAGCCTTGCTAGTCGCAAATCGTGCGTTTGGCGTTTTTGGACGCTGCTGGGGCCCAGGAGGCTCCAGGAGGTCGAAAATTGGACCTGAAGAGAGAAGGGACGTCGAGCAAGACATAGAGCACTCACTGAAGCAGGTAGCTCCCGGAGAAGTGCCAGAAACAGGCACTACGAGGATGCGTTAAACGGTGCTCACCGAAGTTGCACAAAGGAGTCCCACGTCGCCGGAGACCAACTTAGAAAGTCGTGCAATGCAGGTTAGAGTGCCGTGGACCGAGGCTTGGCTGTGCACAAAGGATTTCCACCAGAAGTGCACAGGGGCCGGAGTAGCTGCAAAGTCGCGGTTCCCAGCAATGCAGCCCAGCGAGGTGAGGCAAGGACTTACCTCCACCAAACTTGGACTGAAGAGTCACTGGACTGTGGGGGTCACTTGGACAGAGTCGCTGGATTCGAGGGACCTCGCTCGTCGTGCTGAGAGGAGACCCAAGGGACCGGTAATGCAGCTTTTTGGTGCCTGCGGTTGCAGGGGGAAGATTCCGTCGACCCACGGGAGATTTCTTCGGAGCTTCTGGTGCAGAGAGGAGGCAGACTACCCCCACAGCATGCACAAGCAGGAAAACAGTCGAGAAGGCGGCAGGATCAGCGTTACAGAGTTGCAGTAGTCGTCTTTGCTACTATGTTGCAGGTTTGCAGGCTTCCAGCGCGGTCAGCAGTCGATTCCTTATCAGAAGGTGAAGAGAGAGATGCAGAGGAACTCGGATGAGCTCTTGCATTCGTTATCTAAAGTTTCCCCAGAGACAGAGACCCTAAATAGCCAGAAAAGAGGGTTTGGCTACCTAGGAGAGAGGATAGGCTACTAACACCTGAAGGAGCCTATCAGCAGGAGTCTCTGACGTCACCTGGTGGCACTGGCCACTCAGAGCAGTCCAGTGTGCCAGCAGCACCTCTGTTTCCAAGATGGCATAGTCTGGAGCACACTGGAGGAGCTCTGGACACCTCCCAGGGGAGATGCAGGTCAGGGGAGTGGTCACTCCCCTTTCCTTTGTCCAGTTTCGCGCCAGAGCAGGGCTAAGGGGTCCCCTGAACCGGTGTAGACTGGCTTATGCAGAATTGGGCACATCTGTGCCCAACAAAGCATTTCCAGAGGCTGGGGAGGCTACTCCTCCCCTGCCTTCACACCATTTTCCAAAGGGAGAGGGTGTCACACCCTCTCTCAGAGGAAGTTCTTTGTTCTGCCATCCTGGGCCAGGCCTGGCTGGACCCCAGGAGGGCAGCTGCCTGTCTGAGGGGTTGGCAGCAGCAGCAGCTGCAGTGAAACCCCAGGAAGGGCAGTTTGGCGGTACCAGGGTCTGTGCTACAGACCACTGGGATCATGGGATTGTCCCATCTATGCCAGGATGACATAGAGGGGGCAATTCCATGATCATAGACATGTTACATGGCCATATTCGGAGTTACCATTGTGAAGCTACATATAGGTAGTGACCTATATGTAGTGCACGCGTGTAATGGTGTCCCCGCACTCACAAAGTTCAGGGAATTGGCTCTGAACAATGTGGGGGCACCTTGGCTAGTGCCAGGGTGCCCTCACACTAAGTAACTTAGCACCCAACCTTTACCAGGTAAAGGTTAGACATATAGGTGACTTATAAGTTACTTAAGTGCAGTGTAAAATGGCTGTGAAATAACGTGGACGTTATTTCACTCAGGCTGCAGTGGCAGGCCTGTGTAAGAATTGTCAGAGCTCCCTATGGGTGGCAAAAGAAATGCTGCAGCCCATAGGGATCTCCTGGAACCCCAATACCCTGGGTACCTCAGTACCATATACTAGGGAATTATAAGGGTGTTCCAGTAAGCCAATGTAAATTGGTAAAAATGGTCACTAGCCTGTTAGTGACAATTTGGAAAGAAATGAGAGAGCATAACCACTGAGGTTCTGATTAGCAGAGCCTCAGTGAGACAGTTAGTCACTACACAGGTAACACATTCAGGCACACTTATGAGCACTGGGGCCCTGGGTTACCAGGGTCCCAGTGACACATACAACTAAAACAACATATATACAGTGAAAAATGGGGGTAACATGCCAGGCAAGATGGTACTTTCCTACAGGGATGCTCCATGTTAACTAAAATGGTGCTCTTTTTGTCACCAATGTTAGTTATCCCACAGAGAGGTACTTCTACCTCAGGGAGTACAGTTTTGCCAACTGATGATTCCCTTGGAACAGGTGCCACCCCAGGAGAGGTTTCTCCCACCACAGGAATGGTATCCTGAATGGTAGGGTGGTTAGGGGATACTGTGATACCCTTTTTACCTGTTGATGGAGAGGGATCCTGAGTTTTCAGGCCTTCTCTCCTTTGCTTTTTCATTTCAGTAGAAATGAGAGGGAACAATTCCTCTGGGATGCCCAGCATGGCTGCATGGGCATAAAACTCTACATCAGCCCAACCTGAGGCCTCTAGGTCATTACCTAAGAGACAGTCTACAGGTAAGCTAGGTGATACCACCACCTGCTTAGGGCCAGTAACTCCACCCCAACTAAACTGAATTATAGCCAAGGGAAGAAACTTAGTGGAGTTATGGACATCAATAATCTTATACTGTTGTCCAATGATGTGTTGATCAGGGTGCACTAGGTTTTCAGTCACCAAAGTGATACTGGCACCAGTGTCCCTGTAGGCCAAGGCCTCAACACCATTTATTGAAACTGTCTGCCTGTACTTATCCATTGTAAGGGGACAAGCAGCCAGTGTGGCAAGGCCAATGCCACTAGGTGTGACAGAATCTGTCTTGGGACTGACTACCCCAGTTTCTACTATGGACCCATAAGTGAACCCAACTACACCCTTAACTTGATTGTTGCCAGCAGTCCCACCACTAGTACCACTACTGCTAGGGGCACTAGAGCTTGATGTATTAGTGGTGGTAGGCTCAGGGGGTTTACCTGGACAGGACTTATCCCCTGGCCTATGGCCTTTGTTTTTACACACAAAGCACCAAGGCTTTTTAATGTGTGTGGGTTGAGAAGAAGAAGAAGAATTTGTTTTATCCCCACCCCCTGAAGAGTGTTTAAGATTTGAAGTGGGATCTTTGGTTTTACCCTTATCCCCATGCTTATCTTGAGATTTTTCACCATCTTTCTTCTTAGTGTTCTCCTTGTCACCCCCTGTATGAACTTTTCTGTTCTCCCTTGTTCTGACCCATTTGTCTGCCTTCTTTCCCAATTCTTGGGGAGAGGTCAGATCAGAGTCCACCAAGTACTGGTGCAACAAATCAGACACACAATTATTAAGAATATGCTCTCTCAGGATCAAGTTATACAGGCTTTCAAAGTCAGTAACCTTACTGCCATTTAACCACCCCTCCAAGGCCTTCACTGAATGGTCAATAAAATCAACCCAGTCTTGTGAAGACTCCTTTTTGGTCTCTCTGAACTTTATCCTGTATTGTTCAGTGGTTAAGCCATAACCATCCAGGAGTGCATTATTAAGAACTGTAAAATTATTGGCATCACTTTATTTCACAGTAAGGAGCCTATCCCTACATTTTCCACTAAATGATAGCCATAGGATAGCAGCCCACTGCCTTTAAGGGACATCCTGTACAACACAGGCCCTCTCAAGTGCAGCAAACCACTTGTTAATGTCATCCCCCTCCTTATAAGGGGGAACTATCTTGTGCAGATTCCTGGAATCATGCTCTTTTACAGGATGACTATGGGGAATACTGCTGCTGCCACCATGGGTTTCAAAACCCAATTTCTGTCTTTCCTTCTCTACTTCTAAGGATTGTCTATCTAAATCCAGCTGTTGCTGTTTAAGCTTCAGTCTGGATTGCTCCACTCTCAATCTATTGAGCTCCCTTTCTAACATTCTGTCATCAGGGTGGGTGGGAGGGACATTCCTAGACACAGAAGTATGGTGAGAATGGACAGAAGGAGACCTGTCCCTTACAGAAGCCACCCTAACAGCTTGGCTAACAGAAACATTACTACCAGTGTGGTGAGAATAAATGCTTTTGCTATGATGTGAGACAACACTATTTGTATGGTGTGGCTCTCCACCATTACCAACTATGCTAGACTGTCTAGTAATGGGCAGGCTAGGAAGTTTCTTTCCTGAATCTTTTCCTGGGGGAGACCCTGAATCAGATTGGGAACTATTAGGTACTTTTTCAACAGATGGGGCACTTATGGCCTTATCTTGTTCTCTAAGCATGTTAATTAACAATTCCAAGGAAGGATTCTTCCCTACACTCAAACCTCTCTCTATGCAGAGACTCCTTGCTCCTTTCCAGCTAAGGTGATCATATGCAAGTTTGAACAGATCAACATTTTGGCCTGTGCCAGACATTTTTTAGAGAGAGTTAAAGTGATAGAAAAAGAGAAAAAAGTTTTCAGAACTTTTTAGAAAGACAGAAAAAAACTTTTTAAACTTTTAAGAACTTTTTGAAAGTTTAGAAGTACTTTTCAGCACTTTAGAAAAGAGTGAAAAGAGGAAATGCAAATCTTTTTAGCAATGTGTACACACACTGAACTTGTTTTGTATATTTTTCTCTTATGAAAAGTACAATGACAAGAGTGGTAAGTAGTCTCAAAGCACTTATCCCACCGCTGCACAACCAATGTAGGAGGCTGGACTGGCTTGTAGTGAGTACCAAGGGGTACTTGCACCTTGCACCAGGCCCAGTTATCCCTTATTAGTGTATAGGGTGTCTAGCAGCTTAGGCTGATAGATAATGGTAGCTTAGCAGAGCAGCTTAGGCTGAACTAGGAGACGTGTGAAGCTACTACAGTACTACAAGTGTCACTTGCACAATATCATAAGAAAACACAATACACAGATATACTAAAAATAAAGGTACTTTATTTTTATGACAATATGCCAAAGTATCTCAGTGAGTACCCTCAGTCTGAGAATAGCAATTATAAACAAGTTATATGTACACAATACCAAAAATATGCAGTATAGTCTTAGAAAACAGTGCAAACAATGTATAGTTACAATAGGATGCAATGGGGACACATAGGGATAGGGGCAACACAAACCATATACTCCAAAATTGGAATGTGAACCACGAATGGACCCCAAACCTATGTGACCTTGTAGAGGGTCGCTGGGACTATTAGAAAATAGTGAGAGTTAGAAAAATAGCCCTCCCCAAGACCCTGAAAAGTGAGTGCAAAGTGCACTGAAGTTCCCCAAAAGACAGAGAAGTCGTGATAGAGGAATAATGCAGGAAAGACACCAACCAACAATGCAACAACTGTGGATTTCCAATCTAGGGTACCTGTGGAACAAGGGGACCAAGTCCAAAAGTCACAAGCAAGTCGGAGATGGGCAAATGCCCAGGAAATGCCAGCTGCGGGTGCAAAGAAGCTTCTACTGGACAGAAGAAGCTGCGGTTTCTGCAGGAACGAAAAGGGCTAGAGACTTCCCCTTTGGTGACGGATTCCCCTTGCCGTGGAGAGTCGTGCAAAAGTGTTTTCCCGCCGAAAGAACGCCAACAAGCCTTGCTAGCTGCAAATCGTGCAGTTAGCGTTTTCGGACGCTGCTGAGGCCCAGGAGGGACCAGGAGGTCGCAAATTGGACCAGGAAAGAGAGGGGATGTCGAGCAAGACAAGGAGCCTCTCTGAAGCAGGTAGCACCCGGAAGAGTGCCAGAAACAGGCACTACGAGGATGCGTGAAACGGTGCTCACCGAAGTTGCACAAAGAAGTCCCACGTCGCCGGAGACCAACTTAGAAAGTCGTGCAATGCAGGTTAGAGTGCCGTGGACCCAGGCTTGGCTGTGCACAAAGGATTTCCGCCGGAAGTGCACAGGGGCCGGAGTAGCTGCAAAAGTCGCGGTTCCCAGCAATGCAGTCTAGCGAGGTGAGGCAAGGACTTACCTCCACCAAATTTGGACTGAAGAGTCACTGGACTGTGAGACAGAGTTGGTGGATTCGAGAGACCTCGCTCGTCGTGCTGAGAGGAGACCCAAGGGACCGGTAATGCAGCTTTTTGGTGCCTGCGGTTGCAGGGGGAAGATTACGTCGACCCACGGGAGATTTCTTCGGAGCTTCTGGTGCAGAGAGGAGGCAGGCTACCCCCACAGCATGCACAAGCAGGAAAACAGTCGAGAAGGCGGCAGGATCAGCGTTACAGAGTTGCAGTAGTCGTCTTTGCTACTATGTTGCAGTTTTGCAGGCTTCCAGCGCGGTCAGCAGTCGATTCCTTGGCAGAAGGTGAAGAGAGAGATGCAGAGGAACTCTGATGAGCTCTTGCATTCGTTATCTAAAGTTTCCCCAGAGACAGAGACCCTAAATAGCCAGAAAAGAGGGTTTGGCTACCTAGGAGAGAGGATAGGCTACTAACACCTGATGGAGCCTATCAGAAGGAGTCTCTGACGTCACATGGTGGCACTGGCCACTCAGAGCAGTCCAGTGTGCCAGCAGCACCTCTGTTTCCAAGATGGCAGAGGTCTGGAGCACACTGGAGGAGCTCTGGACACCTCCCAGGGGAGGTGCAGGTCAGGGGAGTGGTCACTCCCCTTTCCTTTGTCCAGTTTCGCGCCAGAGCAGGGCTAAGGGGTCCCCTGAACCGGTGTAGACTGGCTTATGCAGAATTGGGCACATCTGTGCCCATGAAAGCATTTCCAAAGGCTACCCCTCCCCTGCCTTCACACCATTTTCCAAAGGGAGAGGGTGTAACACCCTCTCTCAGAGGAAGTCCTTTGTTCTGCCCTCCTGGGACAAGCCTGGCTTGACCCCAGGGGGGCAGAAACCTGTCTGAGGGGTTGGCAGCAGCAGCAGCTGCAGTGAAACCCCAGGAAAGGCAGTTTGGCAGTACCAGGGTCTGTGCTACAGACCACTGGGATCATGGAATTGTACCAATAATGCCAGGATGGCATAGAGGGGGCAATTCCGTGATCTTAGACATGTTACATGGCCATATTCGGAGTTACCATTGTGAAGCTACATATAGGTAGTGACCTATATGTAGTGCACGCGTGTAATGGTGTCCCCGCACTCACAAAGTTCAGGGAATTGGCCCTGAACAATGTGGGGGCACCTTGGCTAGTGCCAGGGTGCCCTCACACTAAGTAACTTTGCACCTAACCTTTACCAGGTAAAGGTTAGACATATAGGTGACTCATAAGTTACTTAAGTGCAGTGAAAAATGGCTGTGAAATAATGTGTGCATTATTTCACTCAGGCTGCAGTGGCAGGCCTGTGTAAGAATTGTCAGAGCTCCCTATGGGTGGCAAAAGAAATGCTGCAGCCCATAGGGATCTCCTGGAACCCCAATACCCTGGGTACCTCAGTACCATATACTAGGGAATTATAAGGGTGTTCCAGTAAGCCAATGTAAATTGGTAAAATTGGTCACTAGCCTGTTAGTGACAATTTAAAAGAAATGAGAGAGCATAACCACTGAGGTTCTAGTTAGCAGAGCCTCAGTGAGACAGTTAGGCACCACACAGGGAACACATACATATAGGCCACAAACTTATGAGCACTGGGGTCCTGACTAGCAGGGTCCCAGGGACACATAACAAACATACTGAAAACATAGGGTTTTCACTATGAGCACTGGGCCCTGGCTAGCAGGATCCCAGTGAGACAGTGAAAACACCCTGACATACACTCACAAACAGGCCAAAAGTGGGGGTAACAAGGCTAGAAAGAGGCTACTTTCTCACAGAGGGTCGCTGGGGCTGTAAGAAAACAGTGAGGGTTAGAAAAATAGCCCACCCCAAGACCCTGAAATGTAGGTGTAAAGTGCACCTATATTCCCTACAGAGCACAGAAGTCGTGATAGGGGAATTCTGCAATGAAGACCAACACCAGCAAAGCAACCAAAGTGGATTTCCGGAGTAGAGTACCTGTGGAACAAGGGGACCAAGTCCAAGAGTCGCGACAAAGTTGAGAGTGGGCAAATGCCCAGGAAATACCAGCTGAGGGTGCAAAGATGCTGCCACCGGATGGAAGAAGTTTTGTGTTCTGCAAGAAAGAAGAGGACTAGGAACTTTCCCTTTGAAGGATGGGTGTACCACGTCATGAAGAAGCTTGCAGAGGTGTTCCCACACAGAAAGACCACAATTAAGCATTGCTAGCTGCAAGGGTCGCAGTTAGGGTTTTTGGATGCTGCTGTGGCCCAGGAGGGACCAGGATGTCGCCACTTGGATGAGGAGACAGAGGGGGCGCCCAGCAAGTCAGGGAGCCCTCACAGAATTAGGCAGCACCCGCAGAAGTCCCGGAACAAGCACTTAGAAGAGGAGTGAACAGGAGTCCACCCGAAGTCACAAAAGGGAGTCCCACGACGCCGGAGGACAACTAAGAAGGTTGTGCACTGCATGTTAGAGTGTCGGGACCCAGGCTTGGCTGTGCATGAAGGAAATCCTGGAAGAGTGCACAGGAGCCGGAGCAGTTGCAAATCACGCGGTACCCAGCAATGCAGTCTAGAGTGGGGAGGCAAGGACTTACCTCCACCAAACTTGGCCTGAAGAGTCACTGGACTGTGGGAGTCACTTGGACAGAGTTGCTGAGTTCCAGGGACCACGCTCGTCATGCTGAGAGGGGACCCAGAGGACCGGTGATGCAGTCTTTTGTTCCCTGCGGTTGCAGGGGGAAGATTCCGTCAACCCACGGGAGATTTCTTCAGAGCTCCTGGTGCAAGAAGGAGGCAGGCTACCCCCAGAGCATGCACCACCAGGAAACAGGCGAGAAAGCCAGCAGGATGAAGCGATACAAGGATGCAGTAGTCATCTTTGCTACTTTGTTGCGGTTTTGCAGGCGTCCTGAGCAGTCAGCGGTCGATCCTTTGGCAGAAGGTGAAGAGGGAGATGCAGAGGAACTCTGGTGTGCTCTTGCATTCGGTATCTGAAGAATTCCCCAAAGCAGAGACACTACATAGCAAGAAAGGGAGGTTTGGCTACCTAGGAAGGAGGATAGGCTAGTAAGAAAGGTAAGAGCCTATCAGAAGGAGGCTCTGACGTCACCTGCTGGCCCTGGCCACTCAGAGCAGTCCAGTGTGCCAGCACACATCTGAATCCAAGATGGCAGAGGTCTGGGGCACGCTGGAGGAGATCTGGGCACCTCAACTGGGAGGTGCAGGTCAGGGGAGTGGTCACTCCCCTTTCCTTTGTCCATTTACGCGCCAGAGCAGGGCTGGGGGATCCCTGACCCGGTGTAGACTGGCTTATGCAGAGATGGGCACCATCTGTGCCCATCAAAGCATTTCCAGAGGCTGGGGAAGGCTACTCCTCCCCAACCCTGACACCTATTTCCAAAGGGAGAGGGTGTAACACCCTCTCTCTGAGAAAGTGAGGAAGTCCTTTGTTCTGCCTTCCTGTGCCAGGCCTGGCTGGACCCCAGGAGGGCAGAAACCTGTCTGCAGGTTGGTTGGCAGCAGCTGCTGTGAAACCCCGGGAAAGGCAGTTTGGCAGTACCCGGGTTCTGTGCTAGAGACCCGGGGATCATGGAATTGTCACCCCAATGGCAAAATGGCATTGGGGTGACAATTCCATGATCTTAGACATGTTACATGGCCATGTTCGGACTTACCATTGTGACGCTAGACATAGGTAGTGACCTATGCATAGTGCACGCATGAAATGGTGTCCCCGCACTCACAAAGTCCGGGGAATTTGCCCTGAACGATGTGGGGGCACCTTGGCTAGTGCCAGGGTGCCCACACACTAAGTAACTTAGCACAAAACCTTCACCAGGTGAAGGTTAGACATATGGGTGACTTATAAGTTACTTAAGTGCAGTGGTAAATGGCTGTGAAATAACGTGGACGTTATTTCACTCAGGCTGCAGTGGCAGGCCTGTGTAAGATTTGTCAGATCTCCCTATGGGTGGCAAAAGAAATGCTGCAGCCCATAGGGATCTCCTGGAACCCCAATACCATATACTACGGAATTTTAAGGGTGTTCCAGTATGCCAATGTGAATTGGTGAAATTGGTCACTAGCCTGTTAGTGGCAATTTGGAAAGCAGACAGAGCATAACCACTGAGGTTCTGGTTAGCAGAGCCTCAGTGAGACAGTTAGTCATCACACAGGTAACACATACAGGGCACACTTATGAGCACTGGGGCCCTGGCTGGCAGGGTCCCATTGACACATACAACTAAAACAACATATATGCAAAGAAATATGGGGGTAACATGCCAGGCAAGATGGTACTTTCCTACAACCCTTGTCTAATTGCCAGCTGGGATGAGTCTTGGATGCTATGCCTATACAGTCAGAAATGCTGTGTCACATGACGATCTTGGCATGCATTTTGTATGTTGCTTTGGACACACTAACTGATAGTACAAATCATGTTTTGTCACATATAGGTACCCAGGGAGAGGGAGGAGACAACATCCTCCAGTCTACATCAACTGCCAGACCTGCAGACCCTGGAGCAACGCCACATCACAACATACTACCGGCTGGATAGGCAAACAATAGTGGACTTATGTCGTCAGTTAAAGCCAAATCTGATGACAGCTATTATGTATCAAACCAGCATGCCACCCATTCACAAGTCACTTTAGTGTTGCACTTCCTAGACACTGGGTCCTTCCAACATACAGTGGCACTATCTGCTGGTATGTACCAGCCTATGCTCAGTCTGTTGTCCTCTCAGCTATGTTGAAACACCTTGATACTTACATACAGTTTCCCCGACGTGAGAAATTGGCCGATGTGAAGGCTCACTTTCATGGTTTGGCCTGCCTCGCACATGTGGTGGAGCCATTGAAGGCACACATGTTGGCTTGGTGCCACCACTGCCGATGAACAAGTCTATCGCAACAGAAAGAACTTCCATTCCATCAACGTGCAAGTTGTCTGTCTGGCAGACCTCTACATTTCACATGTTTGTGCCCGTTACTGGGTTCAGTCTATGATTCCTTCATCATGCAGAACAGCACCATTCCCCAACTGATGCCACAACTGCAAACAGAGAGGGCCTGGCTGGTTGGCATGTCACGTCCATACTGATTGTTTGTGAGCAACACCAGGTGCTACAGTCATATATTTGATGCAAATAGGTCCCATTCCTTGACAGAAGAATCCACATATCCAAACCGTCCTTGATTATTGGCACCACTGAGGAATCCAACTGCGCCAAGAGAAGTCTGCTTCAATGAGGCCCATGGTAGGACAAGGCGGGTTGTGGAGCGGGCTTTTGGGCTTCTGAAGGTCAGATTTCGGTGTCTTGATCGGACAGGTGGAGGCCTCCTTCACTCACCCGGGAAAGTATGTAAGGTCAATGTGGCATGCTGCGTACTACACAACCTTGCATGGTGGAGGAAAATCCTATACATGAGACTTGTGAAAAGCCAAGTGATGATAACAGTGGTGAGGATAAAGAGCTCTGTTGGGGGAAGATCCGATCAACAGCTACTTTTCATGAGTGTAAGTATGCCATGTGATGTGCTGACTGTACCTGTACACTGAACTGTGGTTGTGTGAATATGTGGAGTTAACTGTGTTAGAAACTGCAAGGGAGCTGATACTCTGCAATAACCATCCAAAGGCTGCTTGACAAATTTGCTTTTGACACATCACCACCTTGAAGATGTTGCTTTGTTTGTGTTATTTCCCTTGCAATGCAATTGGCTTTGCATTTGCTTGCAGTGTGATTTGTGTAATGGGCATGATTCCAAGACTATACTGCTTTTGTCTTTGTGCAGGTACAGTCTAACTGACATCCTCATGTGGGCTTTTCAGAGTTATGACACTGACAGGTAATTGATGCTGGTCTGAGATACGATCCAGATTAGGCCATGGATTGATCCAGATTATGTAAATCACAGAGTTTGGGTGAACGGGACCTGTGCTGAGACAGCTGGAACAGTGTTTTGATGGAAGTTCAGAAAGGCCCATTGGACTTGTTGTGTGTGCTGTGGTGGATCAATTGCATAATCTGGGTCATTATGTGGGCTAGAAATATGTAACAATAGATTGCAAACAAGTAATTTTACCATCACAATGTCTGAACACTTTTTGCATGACCGGTATGGAGCTGTAAATGTGTTATACCATTGCAGGATACAGTGCCTATGCTACAACACTGACATATGTGTGTATAATGCCACCAGATGCATGGGAACTGGATCATGATGGATCATGATGGCCGTGTGATCACGGACTGTTGTACTGTCATCTGTCTGTATTTTGTATTACGTGGTGTTGGAAAACTTAGGTGTGATATATGATAAGGCTCAAGCTGGTGGAATCATCCACTTCCGTGTTTGCCTATTTTACAGGTTAATGTCTGGCAAATAACTTTCCTCTGTGGTCTGTGGGACTGTACCTTGGGATAAGTACTGTGATTCAGTATGAGTTACACATTCTTGTTTCTAAAAGTCCAGGCATATGGAGAGCCTATGTGCTGTGCACTGGAGTAAAATTATTTGTTTGTCCAGATACTTGTGTCAATGTGTTGGTGTGTAATGATTATAGTCCTGAGCAGAACACTGTGGGGCATATTTATGAGCCCCTAGGGCCACTGGAGCACCATTTTTCATGACGCTTCGGTGGCACAATGCCCGCACCTCATTTATAAGGCGGCGTTGAACCACTTTTTGGGCATTAACCCCACCTTGTGAATATGGCCCCTTCACTCACAGCCCTTTGTGTGGAAGGGGAGTGCAATGGCTATTGCTGTGAGCATGCCACAGCACCACCCATTGCATGTTGACGCTGCCTCAGATTTACGAGTTTTCGTAAACTTGAGGCAGTGCCGAAATCTTTACTTTTATTCCTCCTCGTTTTTTGCTTTTTCTATTTGTGCTGCATTCTACAGCACGCATAGAAAGAGCAAAATGTCAGACATGATTGTGTATGTGCAGGAAGGTGTCCCTTCCTGCACGCAAACAATAATTTCAAAAAAACACTTTGGCACTTCTGTGTGTGCTGCATTCCGCAGCGAGCACAGAAGTGCCAAATCTCCATTAGTGATTGTTTATGTGCAGGAAGGGGCACCTTCCCACACATAAACAATCAAACCCCTCTGACATGATGGTGCAAGGATACCTGTGTTGGCGCTAGGCAGCTCAATTTAGCGCCAGCGCAGGGACAACACAGGGATGCACCGTATTCAATTAAATGCAGCGGATCAATGCGTTGTGAAAATGATGGAGTGCAGCGCTGCCAATTTTGACGCATTATTGCGCTCCGTCATTTTCAGTTAAATATTGGCCTGTGTACCTGTGACTTATCCCTCCTTGCACAACTAGCTTGTGTGCTCATCATATGGTTCACATTGTCTTACATCTCTACATAGCAATTAGTGGAAATGAAGCAAGGAGACAACAAGTTTGTAGTGGGTGAAAACATTGCAATGCTGCTGCTGAACATAATGACAGACATGAAGATAAAAGTAAAGTGAAGGGATAAGTCATGGTGGATGAAACCAACTGAGTAGATGTCACAACATTGGGAGTCCAGAGTCCTCCCATTGGAACAGGTATGTGGTTCAGGATAAGTCAACAGAGTGAATGTATGGCATACAAATAAGGGTCTTTAGGAAGAGGTCATATGCTGGCAGTGATGGGTATCTTGCCATCTGCACCTCCTGGATTATTTGCTGGACGACCTCGCTTATGGGAGGAAGCAACTGCTACAGAGGCAAGGGTGTCTGGATCTGGTTGTTCCCCTGGCAGGGCCTCCCTTCCAGTGGCTGGCACTGATGTACATGTGTCTTGTGTTACTGCATCAAAGGAAGGGGTGGAGTGTTGTTGAATAGCCCTGCCCAGGGTGTGTTCCTTAACACCCCTGTTAGGGAGGTCATGTGGCTACTGTTGGCCTCCCATTTGTTCCTGCATGTCTGTATGGAGGTACCTCTGTAGCTTCTTGCTTTCCTGAATTTCCCTCAATACCTGGCTAATCACACCATGGGACTCCTGTTAGACTCCCAAGATGTTACTGATGATGTCCTGTTTGACGGCTGCCCCAGTGGCCTCTTCCCGCTGGCCCACAGCATCCCTCCCATGCACACCACCCCCACAGGCCTGTGCCCTTGCAACAGGGTGCCCTCTCCCACTTGTTCTTGTACCCTCATTGTTAGAAGTATCACAACACAACTCCGGATCCAGGACTGTGGGGCACGAGATTGTACACACTATGCTCGGTACAAAGGTTTGGGGCAAATGTCTGCCTGTCATGTTGAGGCAACCGGGCTGGCAGGTGTTGATGTGGGCCCAGTGAGACTCACTGTAGCTGTCTGACTAGGTTGCCCAGATGGGCCAGGAGCGTCCTCCACGTCCAGCGGTCCAGGAGCGGTGTCCTCATTGAGGGTTTCATCCAGGGGGTTGAGTGACGGTCTCCTCTGGGGCCTCTGTGTGCCCAGTGGCAGGTCGACCTGTTGAGGTGAAATGTACAATGTTACTGGTTGTATTGTGACATCTACCGCCAACAGTTTAGTGATGCAGTTAGCAGAGACCTAGTACAAAGTTACATTGCAGTAAATCCACATGTGGCAAGTACCCATGGTATTGGTTGTACTGTCCTAACATTTGTGAGGCATGGCAGATCTTTTGGTATGACACAGCTGCTGACATGCGCAGCTCAGTGTTACTTGGGAGTATGTGCTGAGAATTCCATCTTGCCACCGTGCAGGCAAAACAGTGGCTATCCAGGATATGGCATCGGTAATTTTGTGGCCTATTTGATTGAGATGCAGGCAGAGTCAGGGATATATGTGACTGGAGTGGTCACGTGGCAACTGCAGTGTGAATGTGTCTTCTGCCAATAACACACTGGTGATGCATCTTGAGGCCTTGAGGTCATTGATTTTCACACTGGGTAAGGTGTCCTTCTAGTCCTAAATAGTTATATTTTGGGTTAGCATGTCAGGATGGAGCTGGGTAGCCAGACACATCTCTGAGTTGGGCATGATCTGTATCTTGCTCAGTCCCAGGTGACTGAACTCCAGCTGGGAGTTAGCAAGCATGTGCATTTTGCTAAGTGACCAATGGTCTGGTGTTTTGAGTGACAGTTACAGGGCCTGCTGATAGTTGCAGGCAGGTCATTCCCTATACTCCCAGATACTTGACATATGTTATCCTCCCAGGTGAGTGAACTTCAGTTGAGATTTTACATACAGGGGTATATTGGCACGTGGCCACTGGGCCTGTGTTTGTAGTTTCAGCACAGTGCCTCCTTGCCTTCACAGTGATGTCTCTTCTTCTACTTCCCTCACTTGACAACTTTTGTCCTCCCAGGTAAGTGCACTTCTTTCGTGAGTTTCCAGACAAAGGACAAGGGGATTTGGAGACGAGAAAACTGGACTGGTGGTTGTAGTGACAGAAACAGGGCCTATTGAGTGCTATAGTCAGCTCAGTCCCTGTTCTTCACACACTGGATTGATGGCATCCCATCCAAGTGACCAAAGTACATTTGTAAGTTGATACACAGGTGTATTTGCTCAAAGAAAGACTGGGCTAGTGGTTAGAGCTACAGGAGCAGTGCCTGCTGGGAGTTGTAGTCATGCCAGTCCCTGTACTACACACACTGTATAGGTGTCATCTCCCCAGGTGACTTATGAGCATGCATGAGCTGGCATTTTAGTGACCTTTTTATTGTTGTGATTTACCAGACTCCACTCCCTCAGGTATTTCTGTCAAGCCCCCAGGATGCAGGATGGCAAGAACCTTCTCCTCCTAGGGATGGAGCTGCAATAGGGCACTGGGAGCGCCACCGCCAGTCTTCTTGGCCTGCAGCTGGTGTCTGGAGACCAGGGAACGGACCTTGCCCCTCAGGTCAATCCACCTCTTCCTGATGTCCTCTTTTGTGTGCACGGTGAAGCCTGCAGAATTCACTCTGTTGACTATCCTGTTCAAAATTTCCTGTTTTCTGCTGAGAGGAGTACTCTGGACTTGGGACCCAAACAATTGTGGCTCTACTCTTACGATTCCATCAAACATGTCACTTAACTCTTCATCTGTGAATTTTGGAATGTGACATAGTGGTGAAAAAAGGGTGACTGGGACTTGCTTAACAAGGGAGGAGCAAGAAGGGGTGATTGGTCAGGGGTGTGCGCAGGGTGTTCTATGTGATTGGGAAATAAATGGGGGTGTCTAATCTATGCGCTTTAAAAAAAATGGTTGTCTGGCTTCTTGGTGTTCAAGTGTAGTTGCAAAGGATTGTCTTTTATAGTGTGCATTGCAGGTGTGTCCAGTGTGGCTGTTTGTCAGCTATGTTGTTTTCAAATGTCTCTAATGTGCAGTGGTTTATTGCTTTGCAGACTTCAGACCGCTGTGGCTCAGTCCACCATTGGCTGAACACCATTAAAGGACCACAACGGTGGCTTTATTCTCGTAATGTGCTCGGTAGTTGGTTGCGTGGCTGGCGGGGAGCGAGGTTGGACCGCCTTTTTCTCGACTGCTGCTCCACTGGCGGTCAGCAGTCCTGTCTGTGTAACTCATTATACAGTGGTCTTTTTGGGACCACCAGTCTTACCCATCACCCACCAAACTCGTAATGAGGCCCTAAGTGTGTTGTGTGTGCTAAGTTTTCAGTTACTGTTTTTGTGGATGGGTATTGTCTTTTGTGTCACAGGTTGTCATTTACAAAGTTAGATATTTTGGGGGTCATTACAACATTGGCGGTAAAAGCCGCTTACCGCCGTGTAGAAGCCTGCCAATACACCGCCGCGGCCGTAGAATTCCACTGCAGCTATTATGACCCACATCTCGGAATCCGCTGAAATTCAGACACCCACACAAGCTCAAAATACACACACATCTCCAAAACACCGCCACATTGGACAATTCAAAATACACACACCTGATACACATACAAACACCACTCCCACACACCCAACACAATATAAAACACATACCCACATCACCCACAAACCCCTACGACCCAAAATTAGAGACGAAGTTGACAGAGAGAGAGCACAGCAATAGGCAACCCCACCACACAGAGGCACACAACACCATCACCCACACAACATCCACGCACAAAACACCACACACCACTACACATCACCACACACATCACCACATACACCACCCCACACATCACCTACACCACCCCATGGCACGCCAAAGACACCCCAGGTTTTCGAAGGAGGAGCTCAGGGTTATGGTGGAGGAAATCGTACGGGTAGAGCCACAGCTATTTGGATCACAGGTGCAGCACACCTCTATAGCCAGGAAGATGGAGCTATGGCGAAGAATCGTGGACAGGGTCAATTTAGTGGGAAGGCACCCAAGAAATCGGGAGGACATCAGGAAGAGGTGGAACGACCTACGGGGGAAGGTGCGTTCCGTGGTCACCAGGCACAACATCGCAGACAGTGGACTGGCGGCGGACCCCCACCTCCTCCCCAACAACTAACAACATGGGAGGAGCAGGTCTTGACCATTATGCATCCTGAGGGCCTCGGAGGAGTCGGTGGAGTAATGGACACTGGTAAGTCAAATCTTAACTATCATATCCCCCACCCTACCTGCATGCTATCACACACCCCCACCCTCACCCCCTCCCCTATCACTCCAACTCCTCACTAATGTACTAATAACACAAACCACACATCCCAACACCAAGCCCTGCATGACACAACAAAGCATGGAAATCCATCACTAAAGCATGCCCACTGCACATACCCATAACAACCCCTAACCATCATCACACAAGCCCCCACACAGGAATGCTAGCACTGGGGTACACGCTCACCCACCCATTGCACACCATGACACACACAGATGCAATAATCATGCTTTTATACCCCTGCAGGACCACTACCTAACGTCACCAGACAGGAGGGTCCAGACATCTCTACCCCACCCACAGAAGAGGTCCACAGTGATGACAGCAGCTCTGGCCAACTGGATCCAGGTGACAAGCCCGGACCATCGTGGGCCTCGGGACAGTCGGTGCCCCTCGCACAGGCACAGCCCAACACTGACCTTCCACCCTCTGGTAACACCAGCACAGCACCCACCCAGCGTACCCAGGACACGTCAATTAGCTGTGTGTCCACCACTACAGGGAACCCAGGATAACCCACCACCCCAACAACAACAGGAACCTGGGGGCAGTGCTAGTGGGCACACAATCCAAGGGACGGAGGCACAGGAACACAGGGGAACTGGGAAGGCTGCTGTGCGACAGCGGGAGGACAGGCCTAGGGAACCTACTCTCCCCGAGGCCCTCTCCTCCATCATGGGAGCATACCACCACTCCCAGGAAATGATGGCGACAGTCCAGGCCAAGTTTCAGGAGACCCAGCACATGCAGGATGAACAGCATTTGGGGTTCAGGGAGGAGCTCAGAACCATCATCTCCGCCCTGGGCACCATCGAAGGGGTGCTGAAGGACATACAGAAGACCATGAGGGACACTGCAGCACTCCAAGGGGCCCCTGACACTAGCCTGGACGATGAACTGCCCACCACCTCTGGTGGCGCTAGTGGACAGGACGCCCTGCCACAGGACCACCACACCAGCACCCCACACCCTGCAGACGGAGAACCACCCCGCAAGCGGTCCCTGAGATCCAGGAACAGGACAGAGCAAGATGGCAAGACCCCCGCCAGGAAATGAGACCACCCTGATTGTCATCCCACTGTCCCACTTTGTTACCCTGTCCAAATTGGAACTGTCCCAGCTCCACTTCCTATGCCCATATGGGCAGTGCACCTGTGAGACTAATAGACTGGACTCTGCCATGGACATTCCTCCACCATCACCCATCACCAGTTTGCCACCCCCTCCAATAATTAGCACTTCAATAAACACCCTTGAACCACAAAACAATCTGGAGTCAGTCTGTGATCTTGAAAATGTGTATTATCTATGACAATGACAAAATCCGTTCGAAAATGTAATGTCAACATACCTATGTCACACATAACAAGCCCATGAAGGATGCAAGCAGATGACACACGTTGGTAACCACACCTGTGAAACCGTAATGGAAATGTACCACTTAGCTAATACTGCTTCATATTGACAGACAGGATAGAGGTAGATGTGTGAAAGTAAATGTAATAGTAAAAAAATTGTTCTCACCTGTGATACAGAAATATTGCTGTATGACAGAGTCCCTGTTATCAATGTCTTCTTCCTCTGCTTCCTCCTCATCACTGTCCACAGGCTCCACAGCTGGCACAACACCATCATCTGGACCATCCTCCTGTAGAAAAGGCACCTGGCGTCGCATAGCCAGATTGTGAAGCATAGAGCAGGCGATGATGATCTGGCACACCTTCCTTGGTGAGTAGAATAGGGAACCACCTGTCATATGGAGGCACCTGAACCTGGCCTTCAGGAGGCCGAAGGTGCGTTCGATCACCCTCCTAGTCCGTCCATGGGCCTCATTGTAGCGTTCCTCTGCCCTGGTCCTGGGATTCCTCACTGGGGTCAGTAGCCATGACAGGTTGGGGTAACCAGAGTCCCCTAATAGCCACACCCGGTGCCTCTGGAGTTGACCCATCACATAAGGGATTATGCTATTCTGCAGGATGTAGGCGTCATGCACAGAGCCAGGGAACATAGCATTTACCTGGGAGATGTACTGGTCCGGTCAAACATACCATCTGTACATTCAAGGAATGATAACTCTTCCGGTTCCTGTACACCTGTTCACTCCTGTGGGAGTGGACCAAAGCCACATGGGTCCCATCAATGGCACCTATGATGTAAGGGATGTGCCCCAGGGCATAGAAGTCACCTTTAACTGTAGCCAAATCCTCCACCTGAGGAAAAACGATGTAGCTCCTCACGTGTTTCAGCAGGGCAGACAACACTCTGGACAACACGTTGGAAAACATAGGCTGGGACATCCCTGATGCCATGGCCACTGTTGTTTGAAATGACACACTTGCTAGGAAATGGAGTACTGACAGCACCTGCACTTGAGGGGGGATTCCTGTGGGATGGCGGATTGGTGATATCAGATCTGGCTCCAACTGGGTACACAGTTCCTGGATTGTGGCACGGTCAAACCTGTAGGTGATGATTAAATGTCGCTCCTCCATTATCAACATGGCCACCAGCGGTCGGTACACCGGAGGATTCCGCCATCTCCTCACATGTGCCAGCTGACGGTGCCTAGGAAGGACAACAGCGACCACAGAGTCAAGCAACTCAGAGGTATGCACCCACAGCTACACAGAACACGAAACATAATCCAAAAAGTTGTCTGTAAGTGTGTTGAGTCCAGACCTAGGTATGTGTGACACAGTTGTAAATGAAGCCATGTGGCCCCCTGAAATGGCGGCTGCCTGACCTCTAAAGTGGGACATTGGGATGTGAGGTAACTGCGCTGGCGTTGTACACCATCGCGGTAGGCGGGCAAAAACCGGGGCACAATGCTGCATTGGTTAACATTGGACCCTAAGGGTCCCAGGAGCCAATGACGAAGTGCGCCGGCGGTGATGATATGCACCGCCACGGGCGTCACCGCCATTTTCTATCTGTTCAATCACTCGATACCTGATCATTGGCAGGAGATGATCTACACTGCAAGTGCTGCTGTGACCTCGGTCTTGAAGAGACAATGGTACGTGCGTCTGGGGAAAGGGCCCCTGCCTTCACTGCACAGGAGTTGGAGAAGCTCGTGGACAGGGTCCTCCCCAGTACATGTTACTCTACGGTCCTCCAGACCAACAGGTGAGTACATAGTGTGCAAGTTGTATGGGCTATGCCTGGGTGGAGAGGGCTGGATGTAAGTAGGAAGGGGGCAGAGTTCTGCGAGCATGAAGGAGTGTGAATGCATGCACCACATGGCAAGGGCAGGGATGTGGGCCACTCACTACGACGGTGCGGTTGGTAATGACTTCTCTTCTTCCCCTGTACATGTCATGTAGGTCAGCGCCCACCAGAAAAAGGATATTTGGCGTGCCATCGCCAAGGACGTCCAGACCCTGTGGGTCCACCAGAGACGGAGCATCCACTACCGTAAAAGATGGGAGGACATTTGCCGCTGGAGCAAGAAGACGGCGAAGGTTCAGCTGGGGATGGCCTCCCAACGTGGGAGGGGTGCCCGTCGCACCATGACCCCCCTGATGTTCCAGATCCTGGCGGTGGCCTACCCTGAGTTGGATGGGTGCTTGAGGGCATCACAGCAGACACAAGGGGGTGAGTACACTCACATTCTCATGACTTTGCACGCAGTGGAGGGGTCTGGGTGGGGGAGGAGGGCTGTGGGTTTCCCTAGACCAAGGCGAGTTCCGTAGGCTAGGCCCCTCCGTAATGCAAGCCATGTGCCACTCTACCCCACCTCTGTAGAGTGCCAAGTACAGGTATACATGCCCCTGTGTCATCTATGTGGGCAGATGACACTCATACCCATGTAGGCCATATCCCAGGAACTGCATCTGTAGAGGCCAAGAGCACGGCGTGGTGCAGGGGGCTGCTGTGTCTGTATTGTCCGCCAACGGTAGCGGTAAGCCATGCACTAAACCTGTCTTTCTTCTGTTTCCCCACCCCTTTTTGTGCTCTCCATGTTCTTTTGTGCATCAGCATCATCAGGCATAGGTACAGGGGCACCGGAGCACGAGGTGGCTGCGTCCCACATGGCCATGGAGGGCCACACCACGGACTCGGAATACACCAGTGGGACGGAGGGTGAGGGGAGCTTCATGGCAGTCAGCGGATCAGCAAACAGCGACACGGACTCGTCCTCCGATGGGAGCTCCCTTGTGGTGGCGGTACCATCTGTGCCCCCCACTTCTAAAGGTACAGCAGCCACCCCCCCTACCAGCACCGCCCTCCCAGCAGCCCCTCAGCCGTCGCCCCGTGCCTGCTCATCCAGGAGGGTGGGCATCACCTTCGCCCCAGGCACCTCAGCCCCTGCACCTGTCACCCCTGCTGCCCTCAGTGAGGAGTCCATTGACCTCCTCAGGTCCCTCACTGTTGGGCAGTCTACCATTGTGAATGCCATCCAGGGTGTAGAGAGGGAGTTGCAACACACTAATGCATTCCTGGAGGGCATTCATTCTGGTCAAGCTGCCCATCACCGAACCCTGCAATCTCTGGCCTCAGCACTGATGGTAGCCATTGTCCCTGTGTCTAGCCTCCTCCCTCCAACTTCCTCCACCCAGGCCCAATCCCCTGTACCTCTGCCTATCCCAGGCAAAGACCGCCATGGAAAGCACCACTGAACAGGGCAAGTACCGCTGAACAGGGCAAAGACCGCTGAACTGGGCAAAGACCGCCATGTGAAGCACCGCTGAACAGGGCAAAGACCGTTGAACAGGGCAAAGACCGCCATGGAAAGCACCACTGAACATGGCAAGCACCGCTGAACAGGGCATGGACCGCCATGGAAAGCACCGCTGAACAGGGCAAGCACCGCTGAACAGGGCAAAGACTGCTGAACAGGACAAAGACCGCCATGGAAAGCACCACTGAACAGGGCAAGCACCGCTGAACAGGGCAAAGACCGCTGAACAGGGCAAAGACCGCCATGGAAAGCACCGCTGAACAGGGCATAGACCGCCATGGGCAGCACCGCTTAACAGGGCAAGCACCGCCAACTCAAGCATCGTTTGCCCATGAGCGGCAGGGGCAGTGGCGGAACTGGGACCGTCACGGGGAGCGTGATGCACTCTGGCCGCCAGTCCCCCTCCAGAACCAGTGGAGACTGTTATCCACTTGAGAGACTGTGGCTTTGCACTTCCGAGGATGGTACAGTGGGCAAACCACCCACTGCAAAGACTTGTGAGACTGTGGCTTTGCACTTCCCAGGATGGTACAGTGGGCAAACCACCCACTGCAAAGACTTGTGAGACTGTGGCTTTGCATTCCCCAGGATACATCAATGGGCATGGAGCCCCGTCGTGGATCTGGCGTGGTGCTGTCATCCGGCTAAGGTGCCCCCCCTTCCCTTCCCCCTGAGGTGTCTGTTGTATTTCTATCTGATTCCCCTGCAGTGTTCTCTCTGGTATCGTGTGTGGGCCTCGCCCATGCATTTTGGGCCCAGTGGTCCACGGACATTGAATTGTGCATACCTGCACTACTAATCGTGATGTATATATTTGGAATTTGTATATATTTATGTATATATGAGCTTACTGTATTTTGATACATTACAATGGTTGTACTCATTTTGTTTTGTCTTTGCATTCTTCCGGGGGGGGGTTGGGGGTTGTTACTGTGATGTTTGGAAATGCATTGGTGTGTGTGTTGTAGTGGGTGAGGGTCGGGTTGGGGGTGGAGGTGTTGCGTGTGTGTGTCCCTGACTTTTGCCTCCCCTATGTCGTAGGTGCAGTACTCACCGTTGTCTTCGGCACCGCCGTTGCTGATGTTCATAGAGGAGCAGGAAGACAAGCGCAGGGAGTATTTGGAGGTCCGGCTCCATGGTGCCCTCTTTCCTCGTGGAGTGTGTTAAGGTGAGCATTTTCCCATTTCAAAAGCTGTTTCCGCCGTGTTTTTATCCACGGTGTATCTGCCCCGAAAAAGGTGGCGGATTGGCCTCTTGTAATACTGTGGGCGGTACTTTGTCTTCCACCTGTCTGTTGGCGGTGACCGCCGCGCTTCTTGTCTGCACCGCCGTGGCGGTCGGAGTGTTAAAGTGGCTGTCTATGTTGGTGGTTTCCGCCACGGTCATAATTCCTTTTTTTTTTCACCGGCCTGTTTGCGGTATTACTGCCGCTTTAACACCATCCGCCAGGGTTGTAATGACCCCCTTTGTGTTTTTATTTTCTTAAAGGAAATTAGGTTTGGTATCTAGTCAAATAATTTTCACTCAGATTTTCTTTCTTTTTTCAGGTTTCCAGGAGAGTGTCTTTTCATTTACAGTTTCTACCATTTTTTATTGTTCATGAATACTTTGTATTGCTTAGATGGATCTCTACTAGATTTATTTTATTTTTGCATTTTTTGGGGCTTTTTCTAATTTATTTTTCGATTTTTTGTGGATTATACTGTTTGAGTACATGGATCCAGAGGAGGATCTGCAGATACAGAACAATTCTGCAACAGTTACGTTAATGGTTAAGTTATATTCAAGTTCTCTGCTCTGAGTGGGAAATATTATATTTGCAGAATTATGTGAGTTATTTGTGATTGCTGTTTGTTCAGTTATATTTTAGGTGTTTTAAATAACTTAAAAAAATTAAATTAGATGTGATTTCAGGTGTGTGGCTGCTGAGAATAATTTTTTTTAATATACTTAATATATGCAAAATTTCTAATCATCAGTCCAATTTGAAATTTTAATTTTATAATATTTTTTGTTGATGTACAAAAATAATATGCGTATTATTTATTTAAAAATGTGCTGCTTTGGATTATGATTTTGATTTATTGGACCATCTGTAGGTTATTTTTTATTTTCTAATAGGATTGTGGCTATTGATTCTTAGTAGTGTTCTCTTTTGTTGTTGATTAACAGTTTTACTTTACATTGTAGCATGTCCTACATTCCAAGGGTCTGTTTGTTACCTTTTGGTTTATTTGGGTTACTGATTTTTCCTTTCATAGTTATTGATAGTTTTATTGATAGTTTTCTTCTTTTTGTAGGGCTTCTATAAATGTATAGTGTGTAGGTTGTGTTCTCTTCTGCTCAGTGCGGATTGGAGTGCGCTGGTTTTGGCTTTTTGAGCCATGGAGCTGTCATAGGCATTTTACAATGGTATTTGGAATTTGTGTCTAGAGTGGTAAAGTCTGGCAACCCAAGTGTCTTAAAAATAATCCATTACAGGGTTAAGTTTGTGTTTGTTTTGTTGGTAGGAAGGACTTATGTAAGCTGCAGTGGCCCTCTGTGACAGGCACACAGGCTAAGACATTTCTAGGCATGGGCAGTGCGGGCTCTTGCCCACGGCCCCTGCCTTTCAGGGGGCTCCCTGATAGACCGGACTCTGTTCTTCACACATAACTGACCTAGTGACTTTAGATAATTTTAAACATAGATTGTTTTAAATACCATTTCCTTCATTTTTAATATGGGTAATGTGTGAGAGTCTATTACAGATGTTGCAGGGAAACGTTGTTTGTTTTTCAAAACCATACAACATCCCTAAAAAAGTTTATTATAGGTTTAAACAGGACCTCACATATGAGAAATGCAGTCGGTTGCAAAGAGTTTTCGCAGTAATATTAGTGAGGTGCTACAATATCACAGTATTGAAAACACACATCACTGTCCCTGAATATTAGATGGGAACACATTGAGATGCTGGGCCAGGGAGCCTGTGCACCGTCAGTGATCTGGCAAAGGAGGCATGAGCAAACTGAAACTGCATCCTGCATTCAAAGCTCTTACGAACAGGGGCCCCCAAAATAGGTTTGGCCCAGCACCCCTAAAATTGTTGCTGTTATGTCTGAAAACTGTATAATAAAATAAAGAATTGCTTTTTTAAAATGTTAATATGTTTGTTATTGACATACAAAATGATGCTTCTTGGGAAAGGCTGGGAATGTGACATATTTAATATGACACGGTGTGTTAGGCGCCTTCCTGCACAACAACACTTCTGAGAATGCAGCTCACTTAGAAAGAGGAACCAACTAGGAGAAATAAATATATTTCCTATTGTTACCCCTCCCTGGGAAGGCAAAGCAATCTGATGCATTCCAGGTTCCAGCGTTGGTAAATCTGGGAATGCACCACAATCAATGGGTGAATGCGTGGGACCACCCACGCCACACCCATGGAACGCCTTGCTGGGTCAGAGTAACGCAAGACAGCATTTGCGTTGCCTTGTGCTACTCCAGATTTATCAAGCCACTCAGGGTCACTCAAGGTGACACAAAACCATGATACATTTGCCCCTGTATTTGATGGATTTCTATTGGAGTTTTTTGCAATTTGGAACAGGTGGTTTCTTTTCTGTTGGGTTAAAAAAAAGTACATTAGTTTGAGGTTAAAGGTTAGTCACTTTACTTCTCTTTGTTTTTTCTTCTCTCTGTGTGTACTGCATTCTGCAGCACACATAGAAAGTGGAACATGCCTCTCTGTTTTTGGGCAGGGACGTGCCCCTTGGTGCACAATAACAATCCTGTATGCAATGCAGGCATCCTTGCACCATAGTGCAAGGGTGTCTGGGTTGGTTCCAGGCTGCCAAAAGGGTCCCAGAGCTGTATATGAGAGAAATTAATACCAACACCACATAGAACAAGATTGAACACATTTTTAAAAACTGGGAAAGCAGAATAGTGAACGTGTCAATGTGGAGGGGGCTCCAAAAGCAGATGATTTAATGGTAAAAACTAGTAGCAAGAAGAGTGATTTGAAATGTTTCTATTGTGCAAGCATTTCACATTTGGGAAAAAAAAACTAATTTTGCTCTTCAAATGTGATGCATTATAAATGTGGGGAAAAGGGACATATTGTACAAGTGCGTAAAGGCGTGAACACTAAAAATACATGGAAGTTGCACACTATGAAGTGAAAGTCCCAAAGTCACATTTTCTTCTCTGCTTTTTTTTTGGGTCATCATAGACCTTTTTAAGTCTTGCTTGATTCAGCAGCTGCCGTCACTGTCACGTGGTCAACATAGGAAACCTTTCAGAAGCGCTGGAACGGGGCGTCTGTTCCACGTACATGTTGATTCCCTAAAATACAGAAATATTTACTAGGCAGACGTTGTGTGCTCCCGCTGAAAAGTACTTCTTAGATTATAGTTTATACCTTGTTCGACATCTTGTCCTCAGTAAACTAGACCTGGATTAGTTTTAGTGAGTAGACCATGTTGTCTTTTGTCAGAAGACAATTGTATGATCTGTTATTATGAAAAGTTACACCAAAGGTAGTGGGCCTGACTTACTCATTGTGAAAAGCATTTGTTAAAGTCAATAGGCCTGTAAGGAAGTAGAGTTATTACACTGTGGTAGAGCCTGCACATAGATATTTTGTTATGTGGAATCTCACAGATTGTAGTCAAGGCTTCTTATGTTGGTTACTTTCTCTGACAAAACTTTGGGTAAACAATTTTGTGGTAATGAAGTCATAAAACGTGAGTAGATTTCGTCCAGGTTTATTAATTAATAGAAACCACCCTGGCAATATATTAAAAAGAAGCTCCTTAATCCAGCTTCATCGGTCGCTCTCCAACCCCTTTTTCCAACAAATCCATTTGGCACGGAGCGTTAAAAGAACGCGTCTCGTGCCAAACTGGTTCACGAGAGCGGCGCGCGGATCAAAGAAAGCACTGCGCGCCGTTGCCGCAAGCCAGAACACTACATGGGTTTTCTTCTTCCAAAACAAAACAAAAAGGAAGAGAAATCATATAACTATACATTGGAAAACTATACATGCTACAGTCAGAATACAGCACTAGTTCCACATGTAGATATACTACAACACTATTTATACAATTACAATGAAATATAAGTATTGACAAAAAAAACTACCAAAAAATAAAAAACAACAATAGGCAAAGAACAATTGAATTTATAACAACAATATTCCAAAGTAATACAAAAAAATAACAATACATATATTCATCTAAATCTGTGAGGCTTACGTCTTATACGAGTACTTCTGCGTACCATAGAGAAGTCATCACGAACCTTGCCCGCATCCACACGCTCATTCGAACAATCATCCTGAAAAACACAATTTTTATGACACTCAGCTTCACCAACTAACAGGCCCATATTGGGTGGACAAGGAACTTTCACAACCTTAGACTTGTTCCACCAATGACCACCCTCAACTCTGACAGCATTCCCACATACTTTGTTGACTAAAACCAGTGACGAAAACTTAGAGTCACCTTTCTTGATGAAACCCCCAAATTTAATTTTCACGACATCTCCCACATTCACCTCCAACTCAGACACTTTCCTCCTTTCATCATAATGGAATTTTTGAGAAATTTGGGCCCTTGCTACATTCCTTCTCACAAAATGATCTAATCTATGGACACACACCTCTTGTTTCAATAACTTGAACATCCACGCAGGCTTAAACTCAGTGGCTGGTTTCCTACCTCGTAATAATTCGAAAGGAGAAACCATAGTGGAAGACTGGGGTGTAGTCCTATAGAACCACAACATTGATTGAGTAGCAGAGTGAATGTCAACTTTGTTCTGTATGGCCCATTTAATACAATCACCCAGGACCCGATTAAAGCGTTCTACAAGGCCATTAGTTTGAGGGTGAAACAAAGAACTTTTTAGGTGTTTAATACTACTACTCCTGAAAAACTGTTCCACTTCATTGGAAACGAATTGAACCCCGTTATCAGAAATAACGTATTCGGGGAAACCCTCCCTCATGCACACATCTCTAATAAATTTCACCACAGCTTTAGAATTTGGTTCGCTAATAAATCTGACCTCTGGCCATTTTGAGTAATAATCTAACAGAACTAAAGCAAACTTAGCATTAGACGGCAGGGTATAAAAAGGACCAACCAAATCAACACCTAGTTTCACCCAGGGTCGCTCCGGCAATTAAATGGGCATTAAAGGAGGTACAGATGTTTTGAGAACTTTATCGCTAGATGCGCAAATAACACAACCCTTGACTAGATTATCTATTTCTGTATCCATTTGGGGCCACCAGAAAAAAGAACGTACCCTACGTTTAGTGAAAGTCAAACCTAGATGTCCCTCATGGGCTTTTGTTATTATTTGTTGTTTGAAAACATGAGGAGGTATCAACTTGTCCGATCTCATGACCAATCCACCCTCCAAAGATAATTCTTCATTTATTAAAAAAAAAGGCTGAATACCCGGTTACAAAGACTTCTCCTTAGGCCACCCCTCACTAATAAATTTAGAAACAGTTTTCAAGACAGGATCATTATCTGTAGCCGCAATCCATTCTGCTTCAGAAAATGGACCAGCGTCATCCAATTCAAGAGAAGCTATTATACAACTCTCATCGTCACATTCATCTTTTAAGACCTGTGATGGGGAAACCGCAGGGAACCTAGAGAGAAAATCAGCTCGTGCATTTTTTCCTCCAGAAATATGCTGAATATCAAATTGAAATTCAAGGAGGCGAGCTGAGAACCTTGCAATCCTAGGCGAACAATTTTTCACATTTTTCCCACTTAATATAAAAATGAGAGGTTTGTGTTCTGTCTGGAGCAAAAACTTAGTACCCCAGAGATAAGTGCAGAATTTCTCTATCGCCCACCAGCAGGCTAAGAGCTCCTTTTTAATAACCGAATACAGGCATTCCGAATCACTTAGGACTCTGGAAGCAAAACCCACAGTGTTTTCACCATCGGGAGTTTGTTGCGTAAGAACTGCACCTAAACCCACATTACTGGCATCAACAGTGAGCACGGATTTGAGCTCAGGATTAAACGGTTTCAGTCCTACACATTTGGAAAGCTGAAGTTTAATCCATTCAAATGCTTCACTGCAATCACTATTCCAATTAAAATCTACTTTCGCTTTCAGTAAGTTTGAAATAGGTCTAACTCTGGAAGCAAAATCTTTTATAAACCGAGAATAGAATTCACAAAGGCCTAAAAAACTTTTAACACCATTTTTATCAGTGGGAGGAGCCGCATCGAGAATGTTCTGAACCAAACCGGGTTTTGGTTTGACACCAGAACTAGAAATCACATGGCCCAGATATTCTACCTCATCTTTGAGGAATTCACATTTTTCCCTTTTTAACACAACTCCTCGTTGTTGAAAAATAGACAGAACTTGTCTAAGTGTGGCATCATGAGAATGACGATCTGGCCCAAAAATCAACACATCGTCTTGGAATATGGCTACACTATCAATGCCCTTGAGTAAACTTTCCATTACTCTTTGGAACACAGACGCAGCTGATGCTAAACCGAAAGGTAACCTGCAATACTGATAGGTACCCCACGGTGAAACAAAAGCGGTGAAATGTCGGGAATCAGGTTCCAATTCAATTTGATGGTAAGCAGATGCTAAATCTAATTTAGTAAAAAACTTAGCACCAGCGACAAGAGCTAACAAATCATTTATTTTTGGTAAAGGATGAGAATCAACCCAAATCTTTTTGTTCAGAGCATGTAAGTCTATGCATACCCTAAGCTCTCCATTCTTTTTTTTAGCAACGACCAAAGGAGAAAGCCAAAGTGAAGACTCAATTTGTTCAATAATACCTGACTTGGTCAAAGAAATCAATTCCTTCTCCAAATCATTCCGTGCACTAAAAGGTACTCCCCTCATCTTGTGTTTAATGGCCAGGGCACCTTCTTTCACTTTAATTCTGTGCTTAAAACCTTTAATTTTCCCTAATTCTCCAGAAAAGACCTTGGGAAAATCGTTTAATAAATCTTCCACCATATCTGAATCCCTCACGGCGAGCACTTGCTCGTGTGTACCTGGTCTTAATATCATACCGAACAATCCTTGATGAAACCAACCAAGGATATTAAGACCCTTTACAGCTACGTACATTTTTCCATAAATAACTCTCCGTTTGAATTTCAGAACATCTTCAAAATATCCCAACAAGTCAATTTTCCGTCCTTCGTATGACACAGGAGATCTGTCTGGAGGATGAAGAAGTCTATCATGTATCTTGAAAAAGTTCTTTAGTGATCAGTGTAATTCGTGCACCAGAATCAACTAACAGACGAATAACTTTGTCTCCAACGCCCAATTCCACATACGGATCAACACAGTCTGAAGGATCACGCCACTTGACATCATCATTAACAACTAACACCATGTCTTGTAAATTAGAGACGAGATCACTTTCTTGAAAATCCTGAGACTCATCTTTGATAGCACCAACATTAATTGTGTTACCATTGGTGCTTTGACAAACCTTAGCAAAATGGCCAACTTTGTTGCACAATCTGCAAGTAACAAACTTTGCTGGACAAGGTTTACTCCCTTTCTTGTGTAAATTATTTCCACATCTGAAACAAAAATTGGATTGAGAAAAAAATGATTTGGAGTTGGTGTTTTTTAAGGAATCTCCTTTTCTTTGAAAGACTGAGGTCTCTTTATTATAAACAGGGCAGACATGTTCTTGAGGCTTGTCTTCAAGTTCCTTCACAGATCGTACAGAAGTTTCAATGCTTTTAGCAATTCTGATACATTCATTAAGGCTAGGATTCCCCAAAGTCAAGAGCTTCTGACGAATATTTTTGTCCAAACAGTGGCAAATGAATTGGTCTCTTATAAGCTGATCACTAAAATTATCAAATTCGCATTCAGCTACCAAAGATCTTAAAGCTGATATGTACGTATCAATGTCTTCATTAGACTTCTGTGTTCGTTTGAAGAATTTATGTCTTAAAACAACTAAACTCGGGGGCTCATTGAACCTCAATTCCAGTTTTTTAACTGCTTCTTGAAATTCATCAAGTTCTTCATCTTGATGTGTTTCTATATTTGGTAGATGTTTAAACGTAGATCTCCCTTCAAAGCCAAGCAAGTGTAATAAAAGACATTTCTTTCTTTCTGGTCTAAATCTAGTAGCTCCTAACGCTCCTAAATATGTTTCAAATGCATCAAACCAACGTTTCCACGTGATAGGTGGTTCACCAGGAGTTTCTAAGAAAGGTGGTGGAGGTGTAACAGCTTGCATACTGATACCAGCGCAAATACTTTATGTAGATAACAAACACCAATTTATTAAAAAAAAATCTTGTGCTTTAAAAAATAAAAGTTCAGAAATCCTTAGTAGAAGAGAATAAAAAAAATGGTGTTTGATTTGTTCCACATCAAATTCACAATAAGAAGTTAGCGCTCTAGTTGCAACATGAAGCTTTGTTGGAGAGGCCACAAATAATACTGAATTAAAGTCTCTCAGTTGGCTGTCTAGATGTAGGGGCGGGGTTAAGACTCACAGCACTGCTCCTGACGAAAGGAAAACACCTCCAAATCTTGAGTTGTGGGTTCGCTGGGTGGTTTCTTACTGCTCGTCGCCACAAAATGTGGTAATGAAGTCAGAAAACGTGAGTAGATTTCATCCAGGTTTATTAATTAATAGAAACCACCCTGGCAATATATTAAAAAGAAGCTCCTTAATCCAGCTTTATCGGTCGCTCTCCAAACCCTTTTTCCAACAAATCCGTTTGGCACGGAGCTTTAAAAGAACGCATCTCGTGCCAAACTGGTTCACGAGAGCGGCGCGCGGATCAAAGAAAGCACCGCGCGCCGTTGCCGCAAGCCAATACACTACAAATTTGCTCTGTGACGTTCCCTGTTACTCCCAAATAGGAGGAGATGTATACTTTATTGACAACTTATACATTTATGTCTAATGGTCGCCTCCTGAAAAGGTTTACACGTTATATTGTAGGCCTGAGTTGGTTAAGGTGACAAGCCAGTGTAAAGGGCTGTGTGTCTGATTGGTTCACTGGGATAAGTTATGTCGGTGGCTATAGGTCTGATGTGTTAATCACAAAAAATTACAACAAAAGACTGATTTATTTAAAGTGAAAGACACATGTCAAAGGCAAGAGTAGATTGTTAATTCACTGTATTAAAATCTGTCTGCAGGTATTTTTTTCAAGGGTTCTTAACAGATTACTGTAATAGGCAAGGGATTTTGTAATTGGTAACCACTCTCACAACCCCATAGGAGCAGAAGGTTTATTGTCTAATAAACCTTTCCAGACCCTTTTAGAAGGAGCTGTATATAGTTTTGTCAATAGCAACTTTGCACATATTTGTACCTTGATGTTGAGAATTTAGGGGTGTGTGTGTGTGAATGTGTGTGCAGGCTTGTGTATGTGTGTAGTACGCATTAGATCTGTCTGGCACCTTCAGATGTCTGCCAGGCTCCTGCAATCTGCCAAACGCATAAAAAATACATCCATACAAACACATTCTTCAGAGGCTCTGGATCTGCTCTCTTCAACTATTGGTCTGTTTAAGAGTCACTCACATTTTATTTCCGCTCATTACAGCATAAATATGGGGCAATGGGTCAGCCTACTTTAACCATTGGTGATATTGCCCTCTGAGTGACAGCATTTTGTTTGATCACATGTGCGCATCCACCTCAAATAGAGTGCACTTCCGTGTCAGTGTTTGTGTGCCTGTCTCTTGAATTTTGCAATTTTTCTCTCCCTTTTATTATTTCTGTCTTTTTTAACTTATTTACTTTTTATTTATTATTTTTAATTTCTCCTTTTATGTCCCACTTTTTCTGCTTCTTTTTTTATTTTGTTTTAATTTCTCACAGCTACTGAGCCACTCATTTTGCCAGTAATTTCATCTGTAGTGCAAAACATCCATGGCAGCTTCTGCTTCTAAGTCGGACAGCCATCTTCAAGGGTATCGCCCCGATTGTATCATCACTTTAACGTTCCAAGATGGGCAACACATTTAGTAGCAACATGTCAGCCATCGGATAGTACAGCAATTCATCAGTATGCGAAATTACATTCCAAGATGCCACTTAGCTCTATGCTTAGTTTTTTCTTTTTTCTACATTTATTCTTTTAATGTATCTTTCATGTGCTTGCTGTGCAAGGATGGATGGGTGGGTGAATGGCTGGGTGGGTGGATGGATGGGTGGATGGATGAATGGGTGGATGGATGGAATAGTGAGCCAGTGGGTGCCCAAATGAATGCATGAGTGGAAGGATGAGTGCTTGTAATATGATGTATTACATGCTTAAACTCACCAGTGACCGAACAGCACTTTTAGTCACTGGTGCTGTTTTTCCTTTATCTGCTTCTAGCTTGTCTTCTATATTTCGTCATAAATGATGGTGCTATGGTAAGTAGAATAAATAAATCCATTTATGCCATTGTGTCTTTTGTAGAAAGCCCTCTCACCCCCATTCTTTTTCTCCTACTACTTTTTGCTGGAGTTTTGCTTGTTGGCCTTAGGACTCTCTGTCCTCTACCACTCTTAACCAGTGCTAAAGTGCTTGTGATCTCTCTCTAAAATATGATTTGATTGGCATATATATATGATATGGTACCGTGGGCTTGCAGCACTTATTGTGCCACCCACCTAAGTAGCACCTTAAACATGCCCCAATCCAGCCTGAAGGCATTGTCCCACTGCCACGTTGACTTGCCATTTAAAACTCCTTGCCAAGCCTTAAATTCCCCTTTCATCACATCCAAGTCATCCTTAACGTAGGCCTTTTACATGTCCTAGTAGTGAAAAACTCCCAAATTATTTTTTGTAGTACTGTGAGGCCTCCCCTCCACTGGATAACATTGGGGACTCCTTAATTTATTCAATAAACTGTAATTCCTAAGCCAGCGGTGGAGGATGTCATGTTTGGTATCTACAAACGTGTAGTGATAAACCCTCTTTAATGGTAAAGTTGGATTTATTCATTTCAAGATTGAAAACGCCCCTTTTCCAAAGTTGCCATTTTCCTGCCATCTGTGCCTCTATCCTGCCTTAGGTCACTTGACTGGGTGTAACTGACAGTTAGGACTTTGTGAATTTTCCCCAGACAGTCACACAAAAGTGGGTTTAGAATGGACCATTAACTGACTCGATGGGGGGCAGAGCTACGCACAGCCCAACTTACATCTGAGTAGGCTGAGCTCTGTTGCTACACAACAGGATTAATGCCCATGTATTGTCAGTGGAGCCAGCTAGAATTCAGGGCAGGGGAGGCATGAGACTCCTGGAACTTCAGAGAACCCTTCTGGAAATGTCTCTCAACCGCTAGGAGCAGGGCACTCGACCTGTGAAAGGACTTTCAGAGGATTGTCTGCTGCTGTGACCTGCTGTGAATTCGACCAGACTGCTATACGTGGAAGGACTGCTTTACTGCCCCGAGCCTGCTTTGAATATTCAGAGGCCAGCTCTGCTGTGGATCCTTGCATCTTCACCTGCACCCAGTACTTTATTAGTGACTCCAAGGGCTAGTTTGCTGGTCTCCTGTTCAGAGCCACGGGGACATAACAGGCTCCTACCATCTTGAAACTGCACCTGAAGCACACCTGAATGGGTCTTGAACCCCTGAGAGGTCTCCATCCACTCCTGAACCCTTGGTTGTTTTGCTAAAGGTACCTAGGTGGCCATTTCCCAAAACTGATATTTTGAACCTTAAACTTTAAAAATGTATAATTCTGGTTCTACTAATTGGACTTTGTTTGATGTCAATTTATGAAAGTGTACTCTATTTTTCTAAATTGTTTGGGGATTTTTTTTGTTTTTTCACTTTGTTATTGTTTGTGTACTGCATAAGTACTTTACACATTGCCTCTAAGTTAAGCCTGACTGCTTTTTGTGTGCTAAGCTATCCAGGGTTAAGCACAAGTTAGCTCAGTGACTTTTTGTAGTTCACCCTGCAAGGGAACATGGCTGTTGCTTAACCAGGGCTCACACCCCAGTCAACCCCAGTCAACCAGCAACCCAATTTCTCACAGTGTCCTTGCCAATGTGTTTCATCCTCTGTTTGCTTACTCGTCCCTGGCACGCGTTGAGTATCGATCTGAGAATGAATGCTGAGGTTTTGTAGCAGTGCATGACGAGCTCAACCTCTTCTAACTTGTTCTTGCCACAGGTGAGGGAGGGGGCACAGGGGGGCTGTGGTGCTACACCTTGTGTGCAGTCAGGCCAGAAATAGTGCCAGGAGCAAGGAATCAAAGAAAACAAAAGATGCAGGAAAAGAGATGAATATGAATTGCAGGAAAATAACCAAGATAGAGAGGGGGAAAAGTCAGACACAAATGATAAATTGGAACGAAAAAAGAAAAAAAAGCACAAAGTTGTATGACAGAAAAAAGAGACTGAAGAACAAGGCGGATGGAATAAGTAATAGAAAAAAATAAGGTTCAAGGAAAAAGAATAATTCATCTTTTATTATCGATAACAGGAGACTGAAGATCAAAAAGTTACCAATGTCTGAAAAGAGGGCAGAGTAAAAGAATAGGAAACAGAATAAAAATGTTAACAAACTGGCAGCAAAAATATACTCTGCATGCCACAGTACTAAAGGTGAGTGAGATATAATCCATATAAAGAATGCAGTTTTTGATTGCCTCAGGGGTTACTTTATTGACTGCTGAGATCTTCGTGTTGCCCTTTGGGTCAAAGGTTATACTCCCTGTCTGGGGTCACAGGCTAAGCAGGAGCTAGTGGGCCACACCCGTGGGGGCTGGTATTGTTTTCCTCTCATCTTCTACGGCCATCCTAGTACGTCTGTGCCCACTCTCCACAGCTGGTGCGGTACGTACAGGGCCCTTCATCTAAGGGAGGAGTTACTTCCCTTCGATAACGTCTTATCTGGTAGAGACACAGACTAACCACAGATTCCTCTCGTTAACACACTGTCCTACTTGCACCACCTTACCACTCACTGACACACTGTCCTACTTACACTACCTTACCTCTCACTGACACACTGTCCTACTTGTACTACCTTACCTCTCACTAAACACTGTCCTACTTGTACGACGTTACCTCTCACTAACACACTGTCCTAATTGTACTACCTTACCACTCACTGACACACTGTCCTACTTGTACTACCTTACCTCTCACTAATAGGCATGAGGGCACTGCATGGGTCATAGAAAGGTAGAAATGAGGGCACTGCATGGGTCATAGAAAGGTAGGCATGAGGGCACTGCATGGGTCATAGAAAGGTAGGCATGAGGGCACTGCATGGGTCATAGAAAGGTAGACATGAGGGCACTGCATGGGTCATAGAGAGGAAGACATGAGGGCACTGCATGGGTCATAGAAAGGTAGACATGAGGGCACTGCATGGGTCATAGAAGGGTAGACATGAGGGCACTGCATCGGCCATATGGCACTGCATGGATCATAGAAAGGTAGAAATGAGGGCACTGCATGGGTCATAGAGAGGTAGACATGAGGGCACTGCATGGGTCATAGAAAGGTAGGCATGAGGGCACTGCATGGGTCATAGAAAGGTAGAAATTAGGGCACTGCATGGGGCATAGAGAGGTAGACATGAGGGCACTGCATGGGTCATAGAAAGGTAGAAATGAGGGCACTGCATGGGTCATAGAAAGGTAGACATGACGGCACTGCATGGGTCATAGAGAGGTAGAAATGAGGGCACTGTATGGGTCATAGAGAGGTAGACATGAAGGCACTGCATGGGTCATAGAAAGGTAGACATGAGGGCAGTGCATGGGTTATATGGAGGTGGAAATTAGGGCACTGCAAGGGCCATAGAAAGGTAGACATGAGGGCAGTGCATGGGTTATATGGCGGTGGAAATTAGGGCACTGCATGGGCCCTAGAAACGAAGATATGTATGCACTGCATGGGTTATATGGAGGTAGAAATGAGGGCACTGCATGAGTCATGGAGAGGTAGACATGAGGGCACTGCATGGGTCATAGAGAGGTTGAAATGAGGCGCTGCGTGGGTCATAGAGAGGTAGACATGATGGCACTGCATGGTCCTTAGAAATGTAGACATGTGGGCACCGCATGGGCTCTGGAGACCACGCAGAGGTCCCTGCATGTCTCTCACATGTGTTTGCATCTGGTTGTCTCCAGCCAGAGACTGGTGGGGACCATTCTTGGTGCATGCGATTCTCACTACTGCACCGCGGTCTTTTGATTTCTAGTTTGCTTTTTTTTCTATTTAATTTTTATTTATTTTTATGGAATCACCACAAAGTGAAGCTGATATTCCACAAGGATGTTGTTCCTGTGAGGACTTTGCAGCATGAATGTGTTTCTGTTTAGCTCAGAGAGGAGAGCGCCTCAGGCCTGTGTCGGTCACCGTAGAACGAGAGATACTTTAGTATCTCAGGCCTGCAATGTCGGTATGAAAGGCAGACTCTAGTGTCGTTTTAGAGTCCATTGT
The DNA here is from genome assembly GCF_031143425.1 of Pleurodeles waltl. NCBI lineage: Eukaryota > Metazoa > Chordata > Amphibia > Caudata > Salamandridae > Pleurodeles > Pleurodeles waltl. The sequence goes on along the minus strand of NC_090438.1, from coordinate 7,424,804 downwards.
GGCATCTCTAGTTACCTGTAATAGGAAAGCGGTGTAGCTGCTCATCTGTAATAAGTTATTATAGTTGAATTATAACATTATAATGTCCTCTGCCAGAGCCAGCATCCAAGGAGAAAGGCCGGGCGGGACCATAATTACAGTGAAACAACGATACACAGAACTGGCTTTTCATTCTTCTGATCTGCTTTTCTATAATGAACAGTGATCAGCCGGAAGGAGATTTATAACAACATGTTTCTTTTCCACTGTGAGTGGTAACAGGAAAGATCGAATGTATCTTCGTATTTCCACACATTCTGAGCTGCAGCAGGTTTAATCTGGTTTATATTGAACCAATTCTAACATCTTCTTTGCAACAACAAAACAACTAAATGATTGTTTAGGATGTTAAGTTTTTTACAACTAATTTAATTCCTTCTGTCTGAAAAAATATTATCTGTTTCACATGAGAGAGCAAGACAGCAAGGAGTTAAGTGGTTTGTGGGAAGGGTGATGGTGTTACCATGTATTATACAGAATAAAATACCCTCTGCTGTAGTAAACAGTATTGCAACTCACTTCTGAGATCAACAACCTTATTTGGCCTCTTCCTCATCCCCCTTTATGGTGACAGAGCTCATCAGTACCTTGCACTATTCTTGTGATGTAAGTCAGAGGGCGCTTTATTCTACAAGTCACAGCGCAGAAAGACAGACTGTGTCACCATCTGGTATCTGAGCAGCACAGAGGGGAGGACAGTGTCACCGGCTGGTTTCTGTGCAGCGCAGAAAGGAACACAGTGTCACCGGCTGGTTTCTGTGCAGCGCAGAGAGGAGGACAGTGTCTCTGGCTGGTTTCTGTGCAGCTCAGAGGGGACGACAGTGTCACCGGCTGGTTTCTGTGCAGCCCAGAGAGGAGGAAGTGTTACCGGCTGGTTTCTGTGCAGCGCAGAGAGAAGGACAGTGTCACCGGCTGGTTACCGTGCAGCGCAGAGGGAAGGACAGTGTCACTGGCTGGTTTGTGCAGAGATGAGGACAGTGTCACCGGCTGGTTTGTGCAGAGAGGAGGACAGTGTCACTGGCTGGTTTCTGTGCAGCGCAGAGAGGAGGAAATTGTCGCTGGCTGGTTTCTGTTCAGCGCAGAGAGGAGGACAGTGTCACCGGCTGGTTTCTGTGCAACGCAGAGAGGAGGGCAGTGTCACCGGCTGGTTTGTGCAGAGAGGATGACAGTGTCACTGGCTGGTTTCTGTGCAGCGCAGAGAGGAGGACAGTGTCACCGGCTGGTTTCTGTGCAGAGCAGAGAGGAGGACAGTGTCACTTGCTGGTTTGTGCAGAGAGGAGGACAGTGTCACCAGCTTGTTTTTGTGTATTGCAGAGAGGAGGACAGTGGCACTGGCTGGTTTCTGTGCAGCACAGAGAGGAAGGAGGACAGTGTCACCGGCTGGTTTGTGTGGAGCGCAGAGGGGAGGACAGTGTCACCGGCTGGTTTCTGTGCAGCACAGAGAGGAGGACAGTATCACCTGCTAATTTCTGTGCAGCACAGAGGGGAGGACAGTGTTGCTGGCTGGTTTCTGTGCAGCACAGACGGGAGGACAGTGTTGCTGGCTGGTTTCTCTGCGGAACAGAGAGGAGGACAGTGTCACTGCCTGGATTCTGTGCAGCGCAGAGAGGAGGACAGTGTCACTGGCTGGATTCTGAGTAGCACAGAGAGTAGAACAGTGTCACTGGCTGGTTTCTGTGCGTAACAGAGAGGAGGACAGTGTCACTGTAGGAGGCTGGCCTGGCTTATAGTGGGTACCTGATGGTACTTACACCTTGTGCCAGGTCCAGCTATCCATTATTAGTAGATTAGTAGTGTTCTAGCAGCTTAGGCTGATAGAGGTAGCTATAGCAGAGCAGCTTAGGCTGAACTAGGAGACATGCAAAGCTCCTTTTATACCACTTATATCATATATCACTATATCACAAGAAACACAATACTCAGGGTTACTAAAAATAATGGTACTTTATTGTAGTGACAATGTGCCAAAAATATCTCAGAGGATATACTCCCTTAGGAGGTAAGTCAAATACACAAAGTATACACACAAACCAAAATCAGGTAAGTAAACAGTTATAAAAGTAGTGCAAACACTGTAGAACACAATAGGATGCAATAGGCCTAGGGGCAACACAAACCATATACTCTAAAAGTGGAATGCGAACCACAAATGGACCCCAGGCCTAGTGTAGTGTGTAGAGAGTCGCTGGGAGTGTAAGAAAACACTAAGGGGGTCATTCCGACCCTGGCGGTCATGGACCGCCAGCGCCGGGGTTGGAGGATGCACCGCCAACAGGCTGGCGGTGCATCAAGGGCAATTCTGACCGCGGCGGTAAAGCCGCGGTCAGAAAAGGGAAACCGGCGGTTTCCCGCCGGTTTTCCCCTGCCCCTGTGAATCCTCCACGGCGGCGCTGCAAGCAGCGCCGCCATGGGGATTCCGACCCCCTTCCCGCCAGCCTGGTTCTGGCGGTTTTCACCGCCACAACCAGGCTGGCGGGAACGGGTGTTGTGGGGCCCAGGGGGGCCCCTGCAGCGCCCATGCCAATGGCATGGGCACTTCAGGGGCCCCCTAACATGGCCCCACATTGATTTTCAGTGTCTGCCTAGCAGACACTGAAAATCGCGACAGGTGCCACTGCACCCGTCGCACACCAGCAACTCCGCCCGCTCCATTCGGAGCCGGCTTCATCGTTGCTGGGGCTTTCCCGCTGTGCGGGCGGGCGGCCTTTTGGCAGTCGCCCGCCCGCCCAGCGGGAAAGTCATAATGACCGCCGCGGTCTTTTGACCGCGGTACGGTCTTCTGGCGGTTCCCGCCAGGCGGGCGGCTTCCGCCGCCCGCGGGGGTCAGATTGACCCCCTAAGTATGTCTAAGATACCCCACCCCAAGACCCTGAAAAGTAGGAGGAAAGTTACCCTACTTCCCCAGAAACACACTAAAGTCGTGATAGGAGATTCTGCAAAGCCAACAACAGACTGCAAAGCACTGAAGACGGATTCCTGGACCTGAGGATTTGTAAAGGAAGGTGACCAAGTCCAAGAGTCACGAAAGTGTCCAGGGGGGGCAGGAGCCCACTAAACCCCGGATGAAAGTGCAAAAGGGCTGCCTCTGGGTGGAAGAAGCTGAAGCTTCTGCAACAGCGGAAGATGGCAGGAACTTCTCCTTTGCACAGAAGATGTCCCATGGCGTGCTGGAGGATGCAGAGTTGTTTCCACGCAGAAAGACCGCAAACAAGCCTAGCTAGCTTCAAGAGTTGCGGTTGAAGAAAATGGGTGATGCCCGGGCCCAAGAAGGACCTGGAGGTCGCCCCTTGGAGGAGGAGACAGAGGGGGTGCTCAGCAACACAGAGAGCCCACGCAGAAGTAGGCAGCAACTGCAGAAGAACTTGAACAGGAATTTAAGAAATCTGAGCACAGCAGTCGTCTCAACACTACAAAGGAGGGTCACACAAAGCCGGTGGTCAACTCAGCAAGTTGAGCAATGCAGGACAGAGTGCTAGGGACCTGGGCTATGCTGTGCATGAAGGGTTCCTTGCAAAAGTCCACAGGAGCCCTAGCAGCTGCAGATCACTCAGTACACAGGATTACTGTCTGGTGTGGGGAGGCAAGGACTTACCTCCACCAAATTTGGACAGAAGGACCTCTAGACTGTCGGTGTTACTTGGATCCAGCTCCTGTGTTCCAGGGACCACGCTCGTCAAGATGAGAGGGGACCCAGAGGACAGGTGAAGCAGAGGTTTGGTGCCTATGTTAGCAGGGGGAAGATTCTGTCGACCCACGGGAGATTTCTTCTTGGCTTCCAGTGCAGGGTGAAGGCAGACAGCCCCCAGAGCATGCACCACCAGGAAACAATTGAGTAAGCCGGCAGGATTAGGCTCTACAATGTCGCTGGTAGTCTTCTTGCTACTTTGTTGCAGTTTTGCAGGCGTCCTGGAGCAGTCAGCGGTCGATCCTTGGCAGAAGTCGAAGAGGGAGATGCAGAGGAACTCTGGTGAGCACTTGCATTTGTTATCTGAAGAGAAACCTACAGGAGAGAGCCTAAATACCCTCAGAGGAGGATTGGCCACCTAATCAGGTAGGCACCTATCAGGAGGGGTCTCTGACATCACCTGCTGGCACTGGCCACTCAGAGGCCTCCATTGTTCCCTCACACCTCTGTATTCAAGATGGCAGAGGTCTGGGACACACTGCAGGAGCTCTGGGCACCACCCTTGGTGTGGTGATAGACAGGGGAGTAGACACTCCCCTTTCCATTGTCCAGTTTCGCACCAGAGCAGGGGATGGGGGGATCCCTGAACCGGTGTAGACTCGCTTACGCAAGGAGGACACCATCTGTGTGTAACACCCTCTCTCAGAGGAAATCCTTTGTTCTGCCTTCCTGGGACTGGGCTGCCCAGACTCCATGAGGGCAGAAGCCTGTCTGTGGGTTGACAGCAGCGGTAGCTGCAGTGAAAACCCCAGAGAGCTGGTTTGTCAGTACCCCGGATCCATTCTGGAGCCCCGGGGATGCATGGGATGGCGCCCCAATACCAGATTTGGCATGGGGGGGACAATTCCATGATCTTAGACATGTTACATGGCCATATTCAGAGTTACCATTGTGAAGCTACATATAGATATTGACCTATATGTAGTGCATGTGTGTAATGGTGTCCCCGCATTCACAAAGTCCGGAGAAATTGCCCTGAACAATGTAGGAGCACCTTGGCTAGTGCCAGGGTGCCCTCACACTTAGAAACTTTGCACCTAACCTTGACTAGGTGAGGGTTAGACACATAGGTGACTTATAAGTTACTTGAGTGCAGTGTAAAATGGCTGTGAAATAAAGTGGACATTATTTCACTCAGGCTGCAGTGGCAGTCCTGTGTAATAATTGTCTGAGCTCCCTATGGGTGGCAAAAGAAATGCTGCAGCCCATAGTGATCTCCTGGAACCCCAATACCCTGGGTACCTAGGTACCATATACTAGGAAATTATAAGGGTGTTCCAGTAAGCCAATGTAAATTGGTAAAATTGGTCACTAGCTTCCAGTGACAATTTTAAAAGCACAGAGAACATAAGCACTGAGGTTCTGGTTAGCAGAACCTCAGTGACACAGTTAGGCATCACACAGGGAACACATTTAGGGCACAAACTATGAGCACTGGGGTCCTGGCTAGCAGGATCGCAGTGACACAGGCAAAAACAAGCTGAAACACAAGTAGAAATGGGGTAACATGCCAGGCAAGATGGTACTTTCCTACACAACCCCCCCCCCCCAAACGAGGGACAATAAGGCTAATCTTGCCCAGATGAGTCTTCATTGTCTAAGTGGAAATATCTGGAGAGTCCATCTGCATTGAAGTGGGTACTCCCAGGTCTATGTTCCACTGTATAGTCCATTCCCTGTAGGGAGATGGACCACCTCAACAATTTAGGGTTTTTACCTTGCATTTGTTAGCCATAATAGAGGTTTGTGGTCTGTCTGAACAATAAAGTGAGTACCAAACAGGGATGGTCTAAACTTTTTCAGTGCCCAGACGACAGCAAAGGCCTCCCTCTCAACGGCAGACCAACGCTTTTCTCTAGGGGTCAACCTCCTGCTGATTAAAGCAGCAGGTTGATCCTGTGGCAAGCTGTGATAGCACTGCCCCAACCCCCAATTTAGAAGCATCAGTCTGTAATATGAACTTTTTGGAGTACCATGGGCTTTTTAAGACAGGTGCGGAGCACATGGCTTGTTTGAGCTAATCAAAAGCTTCTTGAAAGCTAGCTGCCCACAAATACCTTTTTAGGCATCTTTTTACTAGTGAGGTCATTAAGAGGAGCTGCAATGGAGCCATAATTCTTGATGAACCTCCTAGAGTACCCTGTTAGGCCTAAAAAGGCTCTCACCTGGGTTTGAGTTGTAGGGGGAGCCCATTCCATAATGGTCTGGATTTTCCCCTGCAGTGGTGCAATTTGTTCTCCACCTACCAAGTGGCCCGGATAAACCACTTTCCCCTGCCCTATCTTTCACTTTGAAGCCTTGATACTGAGGCCTGCCTTTTGCAGGGCCTCTGAAACCTTCCATAAATGGACCAGGTGTTCATCCCAGGTGGAGCTAAAGACAGCTATATCATCTAGATATGCTGCACTAAAAGCTTCCAAACCTTGCAAGACTGTGTTCACCAACCTCTGAAAAGTGGCAGGCACATTCTTCAAACCAAAGGGCATCACAATGAACTGATAGTGCCCTCCAATGGTGGAAAATGCAGTTTTAGGTTTAGCATCTTCTGATAATTTAATCTGCCAATACCCTGCATTTAAATCAAAAGTGCTTAGATACTTGGCTGAAGCCAGTGTATCTATTAGCTCATCTGCCCTGGGTATAGGGTGAGCATCTGTCTTGGTTACTTGATTGAGACCTCTGTAGTCAACACAAAACCTTATTTCTCTTCTACCATCTTTACTGTGAGGTTTTGGGACAAGCACCACTGGGCTAGCCCATGGGCTTTCTGAAGGCTCAGTCACTCCTAACTCTAACATTTTCTGCATCTCTTGTTTTATGCAATCCCTGACATGGTCAGGCTGCCTATTCATCATATTTGTGAAAGGTAAACTGTCTCCAGTATTGATTGTGTGCTCATACCAGGTAATTGTACCTGGTATCAGTGAGAAGAGATCAGAAAATTGTCCTAGGAGATTAATGCAGTTGTTGTCTGCTCAGCAGTAAGGCAATCTGCTAGCACCACTCCCTCCACTAAGCCATCAGCTTCAGTGGTGGAGAAGAGATCAGGGAGAGGGTCACTCTCTTCTTCCTGTCCCTCATCAGTTGCCATGAGTAGGGTTAAGTCAGTCCTGTCATAGTAGGGTTTTAGGTGGTTGACATGGAGCACCCTAAGGGTACTCCTGGCAGTACCTAGGTCTACCAAGTAGATAACCTCACCCTTTTTCTCAACAATGAGATGGGGTCTACTCCATTTGTCCTGGAGTGCCATTGGGGCCACAGGCTCCAATACCCACACCTTCTGTCCTGGGTCGTACTGGGTCGGGACAACCTTCTGGTCATGCCATTGCTTCTGGAGCTCTTGGCTGGCCTGAAGGTTTTTACTGGCCTTTTTCATGTACTCATTCATTCTTGATCTTAGGCCAAGTACATAGTCCACAATGTCCTGCTTAGGAGCTTTTAAAGGTTTTAAAGGTTGTTCCCAACCCTCCTTCACAAGTGCAAGGGGACCTCTCACCTCACAGGGTGTTCAAAGAGGAGTTCATATGGGCTGAAGCCCACTCCTTTTTGGGGTACATCCCTGTAAGTAAAAAGGAGGCAAGGTAACAGGACATCCCATCTCCTTCTGAGTTTTTCAGGGAGTCCCATAATCATACCTATGAGAGTTTTATAAAACCTCTCAACCAGACAATTTGTTTGTGGATGGTAAGGACTTGTGAACTTGTAAGTTACACCACACTCCTTCCACATAGCTTTGAAGTTTGCAGACATGAAGTTACTACCTCTGTCTGACACCACTTCCTTATCGAAGCTCACTCTGGAAATGATTCCCAGGAGGACCATTGCCACTGCAGGAGCTGTAGTGGTCCTTAAGGGAATTGCATCAGAAAACCTATTGGCATGGTCCACTACCACAAGGATAAAACTATTGCCTGAAGCTGTTGGAGGGTCAAGGGGGCCTGTCAACTCCCCTCCCTTTGAAAGGGCACCCCAACCACAGGAAGTGGAATTAAGGGGGCCTTAGGTGTGCTGTCGAAGCCAGGTCAGAGTATTTCAGATCCAGACAATTCAGGAAACAAACCGAGACCAGCCACTCTTCTTTAGATTACTTTTAATAAGAACTAATAAGACACAATAAGAAATACGTGTACACGGAGACTGAGCGGGCAAAATCCAGCTCGAACAGTCTACCCAAAGAAGTAATGCATGATCTTTTATAGCATTAAACCGCAGACATATTAATGCATTTTTATTGGTTCTTGATAATGTCGTATGATTAAACGTTTTCTACATAGCACACGTGATGCTCCATATAAGGGTTAGAATCATGGACAGGAAGCTTGCACAATGTCCTCTGAATCAAATGTCTTGTGATACATCTATATGTGGAGAAAGAGGAACCATAAGTGCATACGTTAGTACTTTTAGCAGTGAGGATTTCGCAAGCTAGCATGCAGTGGTGTCTTGTGATGGCCGTCAGTTTAGCAAGCCTTGCAACATAATGCGTTTCAAGCACAATAGACATTTCTTCAAGGCCTAGTTAATTCAACATTGTAATGTGTTCAACAGAAACAGGCCTGTATTTTCATTGTGTATCACAGGGTCTACTAGGTCCAAATGGATCCAGGAGAATGTGATTCCACAGTCAGCCCTCTGATACCCAATGAAAACACTTATTGGCCGTTTAATCATCCTGATGGACAGGTGTCATTTCAATAGCATCATCTTCCCTGGCCTCATCCTCATGCCTTCTCTTATGATGGTGCTCAGTGTCCTTATGACACATTTTCTTCATTAACATGTTCAAACAGGAAGGACACACCCTTATCAACACACATAGGGGGTCATTCCGACCCTGGCGGTCCAAGACCGCCAGGGCCGGGGACCACGGAAGCACCACCAACAGGCTGGTGGTGCTTCCCAGCCCATTCTGACCGCGGCGGTAAAGCCGCGGTCAGAAAAGGGAATCCGGCGGTTTCTAGCCGGATTTCCCCTGCATGGGCTGAATCTCCATGGTGGCGCTGCAAGCAGCGCCGCCATGGAGATTCCGACCCTCTTCCCGCCATCCTGTTTCTGGCGGTTTTTACCGCCAGGAACAGGATGGCGGGAACGGGTGTTGTGGGGCCCCTGGGGGCCCCTGCACTACCCATGCCACTGGCATGGGCAGTGCAGGGGCCCCCTAACAGGGCCCCACCATGATTTTCACTGTCTGCTTAACAGACAGTGAAAATCGCGACGGGTGCAACTGCACCCGTCGCACCCCTGCAACTCCGCCGGCTCCATACGGAGCCGGCTTCATTGTTGCAGGGTCTTTCCCGCTGGGCCGGCGGGCGCTCTTTTGGCGGTCGCCCGCCGGCTCAGCGGGAAAGCCAGAATGGCCTCCGCGGTCTTCTGACCGCAGAGCGGCCATTTGGCTCCCGCCGCCCGCCAGGGTCAGAATGACCCGCATAATGTTATAAATCCTACCATTCTCACCACCAGTACTTCTATCAGCCAGGATCCCCAACCACGGAACCATGCTGCAATGTCCTTTAGTATTCCTCCTATTTCCGTCACATCCGTCACATCCACCACTTTCCTTGCCCCTTCTTCTACCACCTCTATTTTCCCTATTGCCATCCTCACATTCCCACTGTTGTCTGGTATAAAAACACAGCATTCCTGATGGATCACGTTACATACACCACCGGCTCTTGCTAAAATGATGTCTAATGCAAGTCTGTTCTGTATTACAACAGCTCTTAAGTCTGTAAGTTCTTCAGTAATGTTACCTAAGGCTGCTGCAGTAGAACTTGCTAATGTTTCTACCAATACTGCCAATCTGTGTATTTGATATTCTGAATGCGCTATTCCTAATGGCATCACAAATATTCCTTCCACTGCTATGAACCTATCCAACCAAGTAGGTGCCCTTCTTCTTCGTACCCTACCGGGTGCCTTTTGTGTTGCATTGGTCAAATTTGTTATATGCAACATTCGGGGTAGTACGAACGCCAGGTAGCAGGAGCCCTGCCACCCTGCAGGCAGTCTAAAATATGCAGATGTCCTGCATACTATGTATATTCCCCTTGGAGCTGAGAGACCTATAGACAAACCTTCTGGGCCCTTCTGTATGTTATCCAAATCAGAGTATTTGGAGCAGGTGCTTTCTCCTACCTTTATGCTGCTCTTATTATGGTTGGGGAGGTGTATGTTAGGGCATTTCATTACTGGTGTAACCATTCGACACACCTTATCATAAAATGTATTTGGCCTTGGGATGCTGCCTTTGAGGTACACCATGACCCCTTTTTCTCCTTATGTATAGAAAGGGACATTTGTGATATATCTACGTTCTTCTCCCTCTGTACATAACCCTCATCTCTTCCTATTTTGAATGCTTCCAGCAGCTCTGTTTCACCTTTTTCCGGTACAATTTGTCCACACACACCCATCCTACCTCCTCCTTTACTTTCTCTTCCCGCCCCACTGTTTCCCTCCTTTAATCTCCCTTTTCCAACCTTCCTCTTCCTTTTAGGTGGCCTTCTCTTTATAGTCCCATTTACTTCCTTTGCAAACATGCTGTTTAGTATGTGACATGAAACATACTGGGGAGGAGGAATCTGAGCGTAATCTGTCCTTCCCTGGGCGGAGGTGGGTATATGTGTACAAATATAGCAATCAGACACATTTGCCAATTCCTTATAAAATTTCACCATTTGCACAAATGCATTATCCTTGTAATTGTTCCCATCTTCCTCCCATTTGGAATATTTTATCCACTGTGTCCTGTTCCCCACCCTTTCTACCACACTAGAGTTCTCCCCTTGTTCTTGTTTCACAGCAATGGTAATCCCTATTTTATTTACACTGTTATTTATATACTGTTCTTGGTCCAGATATGGGATTCGTATTTCTTCATGATATATAATAATCATTATGGTGATAATTATTGCTGGAACCGGGGTACGTATGGCAGTTAGTACCATAGGCCACGTTTTCTCCTTTCTTCTTCTTCTAGGCATTATTCTACTCCAAGTGTCACAACTTGCACTTGTTTAGTCCTTGTCTGTTAATCTCTTATTCTCTGTATCTTCTTGTTGGCATGTCACAGAGTGGTGTCAGAGGTTACTAGCACTTGAACCCACTTGCATGATATACGTAGATATTCAGGTAAGACCCGCTTACACCCATCCCTCTCCTGAGGTGTGCCGCATGAGCAGTCTATGAAGAACTCTTTGATGGACCCGCTTGCGTCTCCTGACTCCTGTAGGAGCGCAGCATGAGCAGCCCTGTAGTCTCATCGCAGGACCCGCTTGCACCTCCTGACTCCTGTAGGAGTGCAGCACGAGCAGCCCTGTAGTCTCACCGCGGGACCCGCTTGCACCTCCTGACTCCTGTAGGAGCGCAGCACGAGCAGCCCTGTAGTCTCACCGCGGGACCCGCTTGCACCTCCTGACTCCTGTAGGAGTGCAGCACGAGCAGCCCTGTCAGTGTTGTTTGGTGTTTCTTGTTGATCGAAGGTTGTACCCCTGCGATGCAGGTGTGACCTTTATGGGTACCGCAGGTGGTGGCTGGATGACCTCAGGTTCAATTGCTCTCTTGGTGTGTGAGCTGTGGATCCAGTATTTGAGACCCTCACACTTGACCGCTGTGGCTGTTGTCAGTAGGACTTGGCAAGGCCCTTTCAACCGTGGTTGAAGGCACTGGTGTCTAGTGTGGGCCTTGACCCAAACCCAGTTGCCAGGCAGTAGTTCGTGTTCTGGTGGCATTCCTCCTTCTGGCAGGGCCTGCAGTACCTGGCGGTGAAGACAGTGTAACGTCTCTGTTATCTTCCTGCAATATTGTAACAAAAGATCATCTGTTATTGCCAATGGGGCAACTGACATGTGGCCTGGAATATTCATGGGGCGCCCAAATAGCACCTCATGGGGACTTAATTTTGTGACTCTGTCAGGGGTACTTCTCAAAGCGAGGAGCGCTAATGGTAATGCATCAATCCAAGATAGTTCAGTCACTGCACATATCTTCCCTATTCTGTTTTTCAACACCCCATTTTTTCTCTCTACTGCCCCTGCTGCAGGTGGATGGTATGCGCAATGCAACTTTTGTGTTATTCCCAGCCCTTTGCAGAGGCCCTGAATAACATGTGAAATGAATCCTGGTCCATTGTCTGAACTTAAAAGAATCGGCACCCCAAAACGTGGTATTAACTCTATTAAAAGGCACTTAGCCACAGTTTGTGCATCACAGTTCCTGGTGGGGTATGCCTCAGTCCATTTGCTGAACATACAAACTATTACCAAAATATATTTTAGCTTGTATACCGGGGGCATCTCAATGAAGTCCATTTGGAGGCTCTCAAAGGGTCCATGTGGCGGTGGGAAATGGCCTGAAGCGGTTGGTGTACCTTTTCCCGTGTTGTACTGTGCGCAAACCGTGCATCTCTTACATAAATCTTCTGCATATTGCCGAAATTTGGTATTAAACCAGCATTGTGAAAACAGTTGTATCATTCCATCCCTACCCATATGTGAGGGGCCATGGAAAAGGCGTGCCATAGAGGACAGTAATGTGGATGGTAGACATATTTTTCTGTTGGGTCCCACCCACACACCCTCCCCGTCTGTCTTGCAACCACCCTTTTCCTAATCTGTTAGTTCTGACCCGTCAGCCTGCTGTTGAACACATTTTGGATCAAAATATGTACTTTCCTCCTTAGCTATTGTGGTGGGTTTAACCTGGACCATTACATACTCACACCCACTGAGGGCTATTCTTCGTGCCTCAAAAGCATTTCCCACAGAAACATAGTCCTTAGCAGAAGTGTGGGCTGCACATTTTACAATTGCAATTTTTCTGGGCAATAGTAGAGCTTGCAACAAGGCAACAATCAATGAAGCATGTTGTATGTGTTGGCCTGCTGAAGTGAGAAATCCCCTCATTGCCCACAGTTGACCGAAATCATGAGTGACCCCAAAAGCATATTGGCTGTCTGTGTAAATATTCGTTGTCTTTCCCGCTGCCAATTTGCATGCTCTGATTAGTGCTACTAATTCTGCTGCCTGGGCACTTTCAATCTTTGGTAGCCTTCCTCCTTCATGTAATCTTTTGGCCGTCCCCACAGCATAGGCTGCTTGTAGCATCCCTGTGTGGTCCCTAATGCATGAACCATCCACAAACAAATCACCCTCGGCCTCAGGTAATGGGGTGTCTCTGAGATCTGGCCTCACCTTGGTGTGTGTGTCGACTGCCATAATACAATCGTGGAAAGAATTATCTATGGTGGGATCATCGTGATCCATTTCGGTAGGCAACAGGCAGGAGGGATTCAATGTTGTGCATCTCTTTATCCTTATATGTGGTGCCAATAGTGTCAACTCATAGCGTGAGAGGCGAACATTTGTCAGGTGCTAGGTCTAAGTGGTAGTTAGTAATGTGTCAATTGCGTGTGGGACATGTAACACCAAAGTATGAGCCAGGACAATGTTTTCTGATTGTTCCACTGCTAAAGCGGCTGCTGCTACTGCCTTCAGACATGGGGGAAGACCTGCTGCTACTGGGTCCAGGGTAGCCGAATAGTAAGCCACTGGGCAGTAGAAGGTACTGTGTTTTTGTGCTAAAACCCCTAAGGAGCAACCACCTTTTTCATGGCAAAATAAATGGAAATCTTTGGTGTAATCTGGGAGGCCTAATGCTGGTGCCGCACACAATGCGAACTTTAATTTCTGAAAAGCCTCTTCACAGTTTTCTGACCCTGGTACTTTGTCTGGCGCATCCTTGTGTGTTAAATTCAAAAGTGGTCGTGCAATCAGGGAGAAATTCGGTATCCAATGCCTGCAGTAACCTGCCACCCCAAGGAAAGCCCTCACCTCCTTCTGTGTTTGTGGCCTGGGGTGCTGAGTTATTGTTGCTATCCTATCTGGTAGCAATCTCCTGGACCCTGGTGACAGTTCGTGCCCTAGGAACCTCACCCTTGATTGGCAAAACTGCAACTTCTTTGGGGAGACCTTATGTCCTTTTATGGCAAGGGGACAGAGTAGGGCCACGGCGTCCTGGACACACGCTTCCCGTGATGGTGAGGCTAGCAACAAATCATCAATATATTGTACCAAACTTGATTCTCCTGCAAAGTGCAATGATGCCAAGTCTGCTCTTAAAGCGTCTGAGAATAATGTTGGACTGTCCACAAACCCCTGAGGGAGACAAGTATATGTTAACTTTCTATTTTTGTACGTAAAACAGAATAGACCCTGAGACTCCCTATGAAGAGGCACTGAGAAAAAAGCGTTACTAAGATCTAGGACTGTGAAGTGCGAAGCTGTACTGGGAATGTTTGATATGATGGTGGCTGGGTTGGGAACCACAGGGAATGATGGTATAACTGCCTTGTTCAGTTCCCTAAGATCTTGAGTAAATCGGTATACTGGGGACCCATCTGGTCCTTTCGCTGCCTTTTTCACGGGGAGAATAGGAGGGTTGCATGGGCTGTGTCGTACCTCCCGCAGTATCCCCTTCTTTAGAAGCTCTTCTATTACTGGAGCTATCCCCTCCTCTCCCTCTTTGGCTATTTTGTATTGTGGCACCCGTGGTACACGGGCTCCAGGGTGCAGTGTCACTCGCACTGGGGGGCAATCTAATATTCTTCCCACATCATTTGGCCCCTTTGCCCACACTTCACTAGGGACCGAGTCTTGTAATTTTTGTGGGAGACTTTGTTCTTGTCCCTTACCTCTGGAGTCACATCCCATGAAAGCCTGTAATGCTATCCCATTCTCCTTGCTTTCCAGGAAGATCCCTTCAGGTGAGCAGCTGATGGTGCACTGTAACTTACATAGGAGATCCCTTCCTAGCAAATTTACTGGACAGTGTCTCCCAAAAATAAATTGGTGATTTACAGTAATAGGAAGGAAAAATTCAATACAACGCCCCCACAAAGCACAAAACCGCAACACTATCAGCGCAGAGAGAGAGAGAAACTAAATAAATAAATATGTGAGAAAACGGCACTGCCTGCCTTGCCTGCTCCACTGGAGTGGACACCTGCCACTCGATCAATCACCGGGCACAACCTGCCCTTCCTGCTGGGGTGGACAATCACCACCCCCTCTGGCCAAAGTATTCCTCCCCAGCCCCTCTGGCTGGGAAATGCTGCCCCAACCCTTTCCGGTTGGGAGCTGTGGCCACACAGCGCCGTCCGCTGTGTACTGAGACCATACCACTAACAGTCTCACACATGTAGCGTCGCTGGATAATCAGAAACCCTTGGCTAATATTTACAGCAACTACTGAACCATAAATTCCTTAGCACTGAGAACAAAAGAGGGAAGGAAATGGCGCAATAAGGCAGAAACGATAATATCAACACAAAACTCCAGCACGCAGCCATCTGAAGGCCATCATCTGAATGTCTGAACGAGGTACTCTAGAGGAGTCTGGAATAATGGGGACCGGAACATCTGCATGCCACCGTAAACAAAGAACAAACATAACAAGGAAGAACAGCAGGCTAATAGGAATAGCATATAGTACAATTATCCACAACTCCATTTAGAAGTGCAAACGTAAATCACCACACCACGTCCTCCCTATACAACACCCTCTGCGAACAGAGGGAGAGAAAGAGAGAAGAAGAGGGAAACAAAAAACTCAAAACATAAACAGACGGGACCGAGGAAATGACAGATACTCACGACAGCACCAACACCCTGCCCCGGAGGGGGCCTGACCAGCCCAAAACGCCGTTGCCCCCCTCCGCAGAGAGGCAGGAGCTGAGCCTGTGAAATCGTAAATCCACTTGCAATCCTCCACCAGATGTCGAAGCCAAGTCAGAGTATTTCAGATCCAGACAATTCAGGAAACAAACCGAGATCAGCCGCTCTTCTTTAGATTACTTTTAATAAGAACTAATAAGACACAATAAGAAATACGTGTACACGGAGACTGAGCGAGCAAAATCCAGCTCGAACAGTCTACCCAAAGAAGTAATGCATGATCTTTTATAGCATTAAACCGCAGACATATTAATGCATTTTCATTGGTTCTTGATAATGTCGTATGATTAAACGTTTTCTACATAGCACACGTGATGCTCCATATAAGGGTTAGAATCATGGACAGGAAGCTTGCACAATGTCCTCTGAATTAAATGTCTTGTGATACATCTATATGTGGAGAAAGAGGAACCATAAGTGCATACGTTAGTACTTTTTAGCAGTGAGGATTTCGCAAGCTAGCATGCGGTGGTGTCTTATGATGGCCGTCAGTTTAGCAAGCCTTGCAACATAATGCATTTCAAGCACAATAGACATTTTTTCAAAGCCTAGTTAATTCAACATTGTAATGTGTTCAACAGAAACAGGCCTGTATTTTTATTGTGTATCACAGGGTCTACTAGGTCCAAATGGATCCAGGAGAACATGATTCCACAGTACCACCAGTCTTGCCACTGGTTTGGCAGGTCACACAAGAGCGACAAAACTCTTTAGTGTCCTCTGACATATGAGGCAAGTGAAGCAATGGAACAAGTCTGTCCCAAGTTTTACTCTGGCCCAAATGTCCAGGAAAAGGACTCTCATGTGCCAAGGTTAGAAGAAACTCCATATACTGCAAAGGGATGACCAGTCACCTGGCAGCTCCAGGTTTAGGGTCCCTTGACTCAGTATTCAGGAGGTTGCCTTCCCAATACACCTTATGGCTATGACTGACATCCCCATTCTGCTGTTTGACAGCTTGCTGTCTCAAACCCGCTAGTGTGGGACAGGTCTGCTGTGCCACACTCAGCTCTTCCCTAGCAGGCCCCCCTGCACCCAAAAGCTCAGCAGTGTCTGCTGCCAGCTCCTCTGGTATAGGTTCTGCACAGGGAGAGGATTCCTCTTCCTCAAAAGGGGAATCTTCTGGAGAGGGAGGGATAGTGGGCAAGGATTTACCCCTACTACTCTTAGCTTGTGGGAGCACTTGGTCCATTGTTCCAGGATCCAAGTTTCCCTGTCCTTTTTGTTTTTTGGCCTGAGCCCTTGTCAAAGCACACATATGCCCAGGAATGCCCAGCATTGCTGATGAGCCTCCAATTCCACTTCAGCCCAAGCTGATGTCTCCAAATCATTGCCTAGTAAGCAATCTACAGGTCATTCAGTGGCTACAACAACTTTCTTTTGGACCAGTAACCCCCCCAGTTGAGATTCACAACAGCCATGGGGTGGCTAAGTGTGTTATTGTGAGCATCAGTCACTTGGTACTGCTGACCAAGTAGGTGTTAATCAGGGTGAACCAGTTTCTCTATCACCATAGTTACACTGGCTCCTGTGTCCCTGTAGGCCTCAACCTCAAGACCATTTATTAGGGAAAGTTACTTGTACTTACCCATATTAAGGGGACAAGCAACCAAGGTGGCAAAGTCAATGCCACCATCAGAGACTAAAACAGCCTCTGTGGTCTCCCTAACAAGACCATCCCCAACTACACTAGCAATGGTGAGCCCAGCTACACCCTTAAATTGGCTATTTGTAGTAGACTTCCCACCACCACTTCTATTACTAGGGGCACTAGAAGTTGCAGTTGGAGTTGTGGCAGTGGGAGTCTTGGTGTTTTTTTTTGGATAAGTGGAATCACTTGCCCAATGGCCTTTACTTTTACATAAGTAACACCATGGCTTCTTTTGATTGTGGTAAGTGGATTTGGACCCACCACCTCCAGAGGATTTTTGTGGGCCTGATGAAGACTCAGAATGTTTTTTATCCTTGTCCCCACCCTTGTCAGAAGACTTACCGTCCTTCTTGCCATCCTTGTCACCCCCTGTATGAACTTTTCTGTTCACTCTTGTTCTGACCCATCTGTCTGTCCTCTTTCCCAATTCTTGTCTACCAAGTACTGGTGCGACAGATCAGACACACAAATGTTCAAAATATGCTTTCTCAGGATTAGATTATACAGGCTTTCATAGTCAGTGACCTTACTGCCATGTACCCAACCCTCCAAGTCATTCACTGAATAGTCTACAAAGTCTGTCCAGTCTTGAGATGACTCTTTTCTGGTGTCTCTGAACTTTATCCTGTATTGTTCAGTGGTTAAGCCTAATCCATCCAAGAGTGCATCCTTCAAAACTTTGTAATTATTGTCATCACTTTCTCTGACAGTAAGGAGCCTATCCCTACCCTTTCCAGTGAACGATAGCCAAAAGATAGCAGCCCATGGCCTTTGAGGGACCAACTGAACCATACAGGCCCTCTCAAATGCAGCAAACCACTTGTTAATGTCATCCCCCTCCTTGTAAGGGGGGACTATCTTATGAAGGTTTCTGGAATCTTGCTCTCTAACAGGATTACTATCTGAAACACTGCTGCTACCACCATGGGGAACTAACCCCAACCTCTTCCTTTTCCTCTCTACATCTAGAGATTCCCTGTCTAAGGCAAGCTGCTGCTCACTTTAGTACCAAACACTCAGCACAGGTTCCATCTTACAAGGCTGCCAATTGGCACTTTGCACTTTATGGCTGCTTTTCCCCAATGGGCCTTTGTTGACAAAAGTTACCTCATTGCCCATGTGATGGCAAGTCAACTGAGTCCACAGTGCACTTTGTTACGTTTTGTGATTATTACAGGGACTTAAGAAACCAAATATTGAGACCAATGTTTTTACAGGACAAATGTATTTATTATAAGGATACTTTTAATTTTATTTGAAATATTGGGTGATGTGGTTATGAAGAAAACAGCTTTCACATTTAGATGTTTTAACTTACTAAGCAGAGGAAAAGGGTTCTAAATTGTTCAGTTCTATCATTAATATGTTTGTTTTCATTCATTTGAACTTGTGGACGACTTTGGAGATGTATCTGCATGATTTTATCTTTGTGCCTCTTTTATGGATATTTTATATCCAAATCAAGATATTCGATGATGAAAAATAACTTAGCCTAACATTTGAATGTGTAAAGACATGGTCAACCCGAAGTGTGCCTGGGAGCTAAGTGACAGGTGTGTACTGATCCTTAAATGCAAACTGGGCTTGCCTCACCCCTGTTGGATGCCTGCCTGTCAATCAAAACTATCTTCCAGGGTTCTTCCTAGTTTCTTACTTTGAGAGCAGATATATTATTAAGTGGCGGTTTTGATGATGCAGCTAAGGGCCAGATGTAGGAAGAAAGCAAATTGCGAGTTGCAATTTGGGAGTCCTTCTGACTCGCAAATTGCAACTCGCAATTTGCTATGCAGAAAGGTGTCTCAGACACCTTCTGCGACTCGGAATGGGGTCGCAAACACCCACCTCATTAATATTAATGAGGTGGGTCGCAGTTTGCGACCCCATTGCGAGTCTGGGCACTCACGGGGATGGTGGCCTGCTGGAGACAGCAGACCTCCATGTCCGTGACTGCTTTTGCAATTAAGCTGTTTTTTTTTTCTATCTGCAGCCCGTTTTCCTTAAAGGGAAACGAGCTGCACTTAGAAAAAAAAAACCAAAACCTTTTGTTTCGGTTTTTTTCAGAGCAGGCAGTGGACCCCTTCCCGTTTGCAAATGAGTTACCATCCACTTCAAGTGGATGGTAACTGCGAGTTGATTTGCGACCGTGAATCAACTTACAATGCGTTGCGAGTCGCAAATAGGAAGGGAACACCCCTTCCTATTTGCGAGTCGGAAACGCATTTTGCGAGTTGGTTCTGACTCGCGAAATGCGTTTCTGCATTGCGTAGGGGCCTTTGCGCCTCGCAAATGGTGTTTTTCGCCGTTTGCGAGGCGCAAAAGCCTTGCTATATCTGGCTCTAAGTGACAGGTGTGTACTGATCCTTAAATGCAAACTGGGCTTGCCTCACCCCTGTTGGATGCTGTCCTTTCAATCAAAACTATCTTCCCGGGTTCTTCCTAGTTTCTTACTTTGAGAGCAGTAAGTGGCGGTTTTGATGATGCAGTTGCTAAAAGCTCCTCGTGTGAATATTTGAAGCACGGCCTTTTGTAATTAACACAACTGCTTTACGCACATGCAGAGTGTGTAGCACTTCACTAATAATGTAAAAAATATAACATTAGATTTATTATTTTTCCGGTGGTGGTTATGCCTCATTGCTTTCTGTGCCCACCTGCGCACTCTGTACTCGCAGAAGGCACATCAGTGCTAGTGGTTGTGCTTTCATGCTGTTGGTTGGCTCTTTATCAAACTCATTTTACTCTTTCCTGGTCCAGCTCTATCAGCGCCCATCAGGAAGTTGCTACCTCCGTGTACACTTTTTAAAAGCAACTTGTCATAAAATGATGAGCTACATTTTGTCATTATCACACCCGTCATATTGCGGGTGCTCTGTGTGAATCTCTTCGCTGCAGATAACAAACTGTTTGATTTGAATAGCTGGGCTTTGATGGGTTTAGGTGTGGCTAATATTTGTTGTCTTCGATATGCTTCATCTTGCGGTGTTACTGATGTTTGATAAAAATGCCTAATTTTTGTTTTTAGGCACTATGGGCCTGATTAAGACTTCGGCGGAGTACTCCGACCCAAATGTGACGGATATCCCGCCCACCGAATTACGAGTCTATTATATCCTATGGAACTCGTAATTCGGCGGCTGGGATATCCGTCACATTTGGGATGGAGTAATCCCTTCCACCAAAGTCGTAATCAGACCCAATATTTTCACGTTAATATATCTGCTGGTAATTTGTCATTATTGTGTCTGCTATATATCTAGGAGCTCTTTGTGAATCACTTCACTTTTAGAGCAAAAACATGTTTTTTTTATTTAGCAGTTACCATTGAACTATTTTAATTAACCTATTCACTAAGAGCAGGAGTGTGAAGGCCAGACCTATGAGCTATACAATGATGGTTGAATTTGTTTCCGATATCCGATTGGCTCAGATTCTCTTCACTATCGGTGTTAGAATTTCCAGTGTTCTTGTGATCTGACCAGTAAGTCCTTTGGTGACTGTAACTATGGGGGTCATTCTGACCCCGGCGGTCTAAGACCGCCGGGGCCAGGGTCGGCGGGAGCACCGCCGACAGGCCGGCGGTGCCCCGCAGGGCATTCTGACCGCAGCGGTTCGGCCGCGGTCAGAAGAGGCAAACCGGCGGTCTCCCGCCGGTTTAACGCTGCCCTTAGAATCCCCCATGGCGGCGCTTGCTGCGCCGCCATGGGGGATTCTGACACCCCCTACCGCCATCCTGTTCCTGGCGGTTCGCCCGCCAGGAACAGGATGGAGGTAGGGGGTGCCGCGGGGCCCCTGGGGGCCCCTGCCGTGCCCATGCCGATGGCATGGGCACGGCAGGGGCCCCCGTAAGAGGGCCCCGAAAAGTATTTCAGTGTCTGCTAAGCAGACACTGAAATACGCGACGGGTGCAACTGCACCCGTCGCACCCCTGCAACTACGCCGGCTCAATTCTGAGCCGGCGTCCTCGTTGCAGGGGCATTTCCTCTGGGCCGGCGGGCGCTCTTTTGGAGAGCGCCCGCCGGCCCAGAGGAAATGTCTGAATGGCCGCCGCGGTCTTTTGACCGCGGTGCGGTCATTCAGCGGCGGTACCCTGGCGGACGGCCTCCGCCGTCCGCCAGGGTCAGAATGAGGCCCTATGTCTGTAGAGCTGATGGGATCAGGGCCTCCAAAATTCAAAGCGCTGTGGAACTATGATTTGTTGGATAGTTTCTAAGCACCGATATCAATATTCAACAAAGTTTGAATGAATGCCCAAAGTCCACTCTGAAATGCAGTCTCTGGCTGCTGAACCTATCTCTCTGAGAGCTCATAAATGAAGGAGACGAGTCGGGAACTGCAATGCTCTTTCTACTTTATTGGTGAATTGACACAGGGGACCTCAGAATCACAAGAAGCTCCTAGAGAATCATTTATTGAGTAGGAGAAAGGAAGATGATCCCAGAAAGTTGGAAAGTAATTGTTTCCAGTAATCAGTGTTGTGGAAGAATTCATCAAATGGCCTTAAGACCAGTTTCCGGGCTGCCCTGCAGAAAGAGAAAAACAGACAATGCTGAATAACTCACTCCTGGATAATTTAAACACTGACCCTGTAAAACTAACTGGTGTTGTGTTAGCAGACGTCTTTGACCAAGGTGCAGACACTGCACATCCATTGGGGCTGAATGGCCATGCCCCCTCACCTTTTGCCCCTCAAGAAGGATGTCTGTCAGGCTGAGCAAAGGTCAGCCTGACAGACACTCTTCATTTTCAGGCCAGACAGCCAGGAAATAGACGTCCACTAAATTCACAGACCCCTTACTGCCTGAGCTGAACTTTGCTGGGCTGAGGAGGTCACAGCTCTTGTGGGTGTGACCTCCTGAGAAAGGTCCTCGAGGCCCTCCTCCGAGGTGACAAAGGGTATCGTCACTCATTGCCTCTGACCTGGGCACTTCAGTTTCAGTCCCTAAAGCGTCCAGGGTGAGTGTCAATGAATGACATCTCATCACAGAGTGGGGTGGGGTCAACAGTCTCACTATGATGAGGTTGGGACTTCTGCCTTCCCTTATTGGCTGACCTGAGGTTAACCAATGAGGGAAGGCAGAAGTCGTAACCGTCCTAGGACAGCCTAGGCTTGGGACAGCTGTCTTCCCTCATTGGATGATCTAAGGTCAACCAATGAGGCAAGGCAGCAGTCCCAACCCCCCTGGCACCTCAGAGAAAGAGATGCAATTAAGTGTGTGTGTTTTTTTAAAAATTAATATTTGATGTGTGCATACATGTATGTTTGAATATTTGGTAATGAGTGTTGCCAATGGATAAGTGTATGTGTGCGAATGAATGGGTGTGAGTGACTGTGTATGTGTGCATGTGTGTGAATGAATGGGTGTGAGTGACTGTGTGTGTGTGTGTGTGTGTGTGTCAATGACTGGGTATGAGTGACTGTGTATGTGTGCGTGTGTGTGAGTGATTGTGTGCATGTGTGTCAATGAATGGGTGTGAGTGACTGTGTATGTGTGCATGTGTGTCAATGAATGGGTGTGAGTGACTGTGTATGTGTGCATGTGTGTCAATGAATAGGTGTGAGTGGCTGTGTATGTGTGCATGTGTGTGAATGAATGGGTGTGAGTGACTGTGTATATAAGCGTGTGTGTAAGTGAATGGGTGTGAGTGACTGTGTATGTGTGTGTCAATGACTGGGTATGAGTGACTGTGTATGTATGCGTATCTGTGAGTGACTGTGTATGTGTGCGTGTGTGTCCTAAATTTACTGACCTCCACTGGCATGGTGTGCATTCATAAGCTGACGTTGATTTGTGCCCTGCACCAAGTCCTTGCATTATACAGGGAATGACAGTTCGGAAAGTCAATTAGTAGAATATCTCAGGGAATGCATCTAGATTTAAATTGATAGGTACCTTGTAGTGGTGCATGCTGCCTCAGGGCGCTACTAAGGGATTGCCCCTTTAGTTCACTCTCCTGTATATTAGTTTACTTGGTGTAGATTGTACTTATGAATCTGATAACTTGGTGAGTTTGGCTCAGTTTATTAAAAAGGGCCATTGGTGCATTGGTTTTTGAAGCAGGCACCGCAATGTACGAAAGGCTGTGGTCAAGTATGGACAATCCCCAAGATAAATGAGTGCGCTCAGGATACAGTCAAAGAACAAAAAGTTCACATCACGTAAATAATGAGACCAGAACAAACACACCTTTCATGTTCCAACAAATGTACATAGATTTGGTGATTAGTGATAAGGTTAATGCTGTTTTAATTCAACTTTTCCTGAAAATGATTTATAATACATGTGTTTTATGTGTTTTATCACTTTGCTGACACCCACTGTGCTCTCCACTCGGGCTCTGGCACCGAAGACCTCAGCACTCGGAGTGATCTCTGGACCTCAGTTAAGTACTAACAAGGAGACCAGGGAACCTGATCTCGGTTCTGTTCCCAACTTTCAGTGTAGGTTTATTTGTAGTGCATTGGTATTTAAGAAAGCATTTTAAGTAGCCAGTCTTATTACTGTTTGCAAACAATATTGTTATTCGTGATCTAATTGTTCCTGACACCCAGGTCTGTCGCTTTGCCTGGTCTTGGTCGCTGAGGGGTTGTCCATCTTGCTGTACCAGGTGAATCCTCAGCTCGCACAGCTGTGGCTTGGGTGCTCGTCCCTTCAACTCACCATTAAACTGCACCGGTCACTCTTTTGTGTGAAACGCTGCTCGGTTTTATTTGAGCTGCTTCTAGGTTGGTGCCTTCTTCAACTATGCTCATGTCTTGCATCACACGGTTCCTTTTCAATCTCAGTAAACTCATACTCGCCCTGATTTAGTTACTCGCGCTTCCACAATATTTGCAAACAATGGGCTGATGTAAAAGACATTTTATTGCTGAAGTATGCATTCATGGCCAGTAAGAACTTCCTTGAATGTTGGGAGCTCCATTGTACACAATGGGGTGCTCGGGGCTTCTAATGGCTGGTAAAAGCCCTGAGCCTCAACATTTCAATCCCCTCGGCCTCCGCGAGACCTTCGTTTTATTAGAACATTCTGTCCTCTAGTGGTGGAATGATAGCCTTATAGCCCTTCGTAGCTGGGCTATTCCGGCCATTAAAGACCTGCTCCCTTGTTAATGGCCCTCACCTTCGGCTCGGACCTTTCACGCTGGGCAGGGGCCTTTAATGGCTGCTATAGCCTACTACAGTGAGCTCTAAGGCTATAGTAAATCCCATGCAATGAGTGGGAAGTTAGCAGATCATTGAATGGCTTGTCTTGAAGATTTGAGAATACCCTCAAACATGAGAGTTTGTTGGCATTTCCACACTACAATTGGACACCCTCAAATTGTGAAGGTTTTAATCAGGGCTGGAGTAAAACTCTTTTTAGTGTTGGAAGGAAGATCTCTTGGAGGGGACATATGCAAGGAGGTTTCTTCACAGGGAAATATTGTTCAAATAGAAAAACAAAAGAAAAGATAAAATGTTGAATTGCACATCAGGTCGATTGTGCACTGGAGTAATGTGAGCTTGGGAAGCTTTGCACATGACGTTCTAGGATCATACATAGAAATCAGTGCCAGGCACAGATTTAAAGGTCTACTGCTGGAAAGGTTTTTGGTAATTCTAGAAAGTAGTACATTTGTAGCTATTCACACAAGTACTATTTCTAGAGAAGCTTTTTTTTCCTGCTTGTTGTGGGAAGCCCTATGCCACTATGCTTCTGACCCACAGCTGCACCTCTGCTTGTCTTTGTTACAAGGAGACATCTTTAAAAATAAAAAATAAGTACATTGCTGCTGTTTTTTGCATTGTGTTACTTTACATGGCCGGCCGTGAAAAACATCAGTAAATATGCACCCAGATGTAGTTGTAGTGTCCACTAAAGAGGACCTTCATGGATGTTATTTATGCTGTCATGTTATTTATTTTACAAATTTACATTAACTCCAAATACTTCTCAGCATAATTCACAAATAAACATGTAATGTTGAACTGATAGAACATGGAATGTGTGCAATGCCACGTGATGTAACTTTTGGAAAAGATGACGTCCCCCAACTTTGTTTGATGGTTTTGATTATGAAGTGTCAGGGGGATCTAATTTTTTCAACCAAGATTAGGAACCATTTGACAACCAATGCATCAGGTGGAGATATATTCAGTTAGTTTGGTGTTTACAGACTGTGCAAACTTATTTATGACACATTAGAAGCTGCCATATATATGCTGTTGTGATTAAGTTAGATTTTGTCTTATTTCTGTGGATGTTTTGAAACCTCCCACTGACTTGAAAGATAGTGAGGCTGAATTGTTTGATGATAATTCTAGTGGGGTCGTCAGAGAAATGACTGTAACTTGTAAACTAGTAGTGGGCCCCATAACAGAAAAACAGAGACGTCTGCTCTTTATGAGGTGACGGCCACTCTATCTCAGTGATCCAGCTCTGTGTCGGGGGCACCTGCAGTCCTTAAGACCCCTGTGAACAGCGTCAGTGTTGCATTTTTCTCATCTCTGCCACATTGGGCTGGTTTTAGCCCTGTTAACAATCAGTCTTAGGCAAACTATAGCTGTTCAGGTTTCTCTTCTATACTACAAGCTCCTGTCTGGGGGATAAAGGGTCTGTGTGTGCACATCATTCCTTTGTCCTCAGGCTCCTCAACACTTTCAGCCTTTCTGGCACAGCTTGTGATCCCTCATCTGAAGGGGCTCCTAACACTGATGATGTGGTGCTTTTCAGGGGTTAATTCAGGGCTGCCGGAGATTCAGGAGGGAATCCATTGGCTTTCCTACCCTGTAGTTTAGAGCAAAGTCTCCCTTAGTTGTTTCTTCAGGACCTGGCTGGTGGCAGCATTATGGTATTTGGAGTCTAGTAGACTCAATCAGAGGTGTTGTCTGAAGGCCATCCTTTAAGAATGAAGCCCAGAGGCTGGGGTCAGTGGGGCTCCTTCACTTGCATGTGTTGATGGTTATGCATATGTTGCCAGAAATAGCTTCAGAGCCTGTGTCCCTGGGTGATGGTCCATGATCACGTTTGTTGGTCACCTGTAGATGGGGTCATTATGGGCTGATCAGTGGTGTTGTTTTGTATGAAACAGTGAGTGCAGGATTGTAGGTGGACGCTGCCCAAGAAGGAGCCACAAAGAATATGGTGCCAGATGCACTAAGGTTTTTAGCTGTTGCAAACCCTGCACTTCACTGAACTTGTGGTTTTAATGAAGCTGAAAATGTGTTTAATGTACCAAACCCATGGCAAGTTTTACTGACCTTGGACATGGGTTTAGAAATTAATTAATAATCACAATTTGGAAGAGGAGTTTTGTAGGGGTCCCTTTCAAATTGGGATTTGCAACAATATTTATGAATGCTTTACAATCCTAATACCAGTCACAAACCATTCAAGAGTTACTGAACCACAATTTGTAGTTGGAACTGTTAAAAAAAAGTGAAGGGCTTTCCTTTGGGCGTCTTCCTCTTGGTAAAATGTGGCAAATGCTTTTGGGCGAGTAGACAATGACCCAGGGGATCACTGCCAGCACTCACTAAAACTTCAAGAAGAGAAAACGTGTTTATTTTACTTTAAGAAGAATTCAGCCCTTTCTTCCCTGTGGCTTTTTCCCTGGGACCTAATGAGGCTCGGGATGGGGTGCTGCACAGCCCCTCTCTCCTTTTCACTTAAGTTTGTCCCCAGGGAAGGGAATGTTCAGGCCGCATGAGCCTCCTGGGGGTCGCGGGGAGTGGTTAGTGCACCCAGCTCCCCTTAATATGTGTTTCTTAGTGGGTAGGCACCAGGGCACTGACCTATAATTTTGAAAACCTTTGGTGGATGGGGTCCGCAGGGTGACAATAGGCTCCTCCCCCTTTTAAATTATAGACGGCCCCAGAGGATAGTGTTCCTGGGGCCTATTAAAGGTCTGGGAGGGGGCCACGTGGATCCTTTCCCCTTTTTATTGGAATTTGTCACTGGAGGATGGAGTCCAAGGGGCCAATTAGGGCTTTTGGAGGGGGCTACATGCCCCCTCCCCTTAACATATATGTTTTGGCCCTGGGAGATGGGGTCACTG
The DNA here is from genome assembly GCF_031143425.1 of Pleurodeles waltl. Taxonomy (NCBI): domain Eukaryota; kingdom Metazoa; phylum Chordata; class Amphibia; order Caudata; family Salamandridae; genus Pleurodeles; species Pleurodeles waltl. The sequence goes on along the minus strand of NC_090438.1, from coordinate 7,397,661 downwards.
GTGCCTAAAGGCCAAACCTACACTGCCCTCGCCAAAGGCTGTGCATGGATTTGGGTTGGCCGCCTGTAGGAGGTTGACTGCCTTTGGGTGGGTTGGCCACATGGCTAGCCAAAGGCCAGGCTCTTTGGCCAAGCGTTGGAAGAACACAGCATGGGGTTGGGTTCCTGTGGGGAGTTGGAAGCAGGGCCTGGCCACAGGATAGGGTCCTGAGGCCTCATAAGACATGAGGATGGGAGCAGCAATTTGGCCCGCCCTTTCCCTTTTTAATGCAATTTGGCCCGGGGATGGAGGGCCTGGCGCCTAATAAGTCTCAGGGTGAGGTGCCATGTTTTGAATGTGCAAAACCACTGAAATTCACAAGTTATATTTAGCTCTGGTAACCATAACTCGTGTCCTAAGGGAACTATAACTCACACCGTGGCCATGCACGGCTAATTACCCCACAAATTGAATCACTCATGACATCTTCTATGATACCATTGACAATATAACTGCAACACTTGCAATGAAATTATTGATGAGAAACCTATGCATGGTGGGGGCACGAGTATAGTTACCAGCACTAACTATAATATGTCAAGTTCAGTGATTTTGTACATTTAACATGTTACGTTGTCACTGAAATTCTTACCTAACGACAATGTTATTTTAACCTTTGTAACAAAGGTTAGAGAGACGTTATAGCAGTTAGGAAATAGAATTATAAAATCCGTAGGAATTCACTGAAAAGTACACAAAAGTTACAGGGATCTTATAGTTAGGTTCTGAATTTGCACGTACAAAACAATAGAAATTCAGCAGAGTTATCACAAGTTACTATAATTCGCTCCCTTAGGTAACTATAACTCACACCCCCACCATGCACAGTTTTTTCTTCAATAATTTGAAAGCTAATGTTTCATTTATATTTTTAATGACTCTATAGAATTTGTCTTGAGTGATGTAATAACCGGGGTAATTATCAGTGCATGGCCAGGGCGCGGATTACCTTAGGGCTCGAGTTCAGCTCTCTGAAAGTAATCATTCAAGTAAGGAAATCTTAGAAGTACAGAGATGTAAGACTAGACCTTGATTTTACCTTCACTTGTTAGATATCAGTGGCTGCACCATCCTTATCTAGGTCCAAGCTAAAAGAGAGATAAATAACATTGTTTACAGAAAATCATAAAACGGATGCTCACTTCAGAGTTCATGCTCTACCAGTGCTTAATTTGTGCTTGTTCTTTCCGGTGCGGGCACCAGCACTTATTGTTCTGCCTCACACATTTACTGAGAGCAAAAGACACATATGAGAAAGACGGCGGGAGAGAAAAGTGAAAAAGCGTCACAATCGGAGAAAGCGGAAAGCTGCAATAGTAAGCTGAAGGGGCAGGGAGAGCTGTAAATGGATTGAAAGGCCCAAGATGGCTTCAGGATTACCCTGCCTCCGTATTCCATGTTTGCACATTTAATTGCTGCAGCTGCATGTTTTAGAGGAGGTTTTTGGGCACCAGCACGTTTTTATTTACAGATTAAGCACTAGGTTGAAAATGCTGCACATTTCAGGAGCACTGAGGTGGATGCATCAGTTCATGTGCGCCCAGCTGGTTTGCACATAGTTGAAAGGAGGTCACAGCTGAAACAAATGTGGACTTTGCCCTTTCGGACAGATGAGGCCATGGCCTCAACTTTGCAGAGGGAGAGGATTGAAGCCATTACACTTTGTTTACTGCTTGGGTTTTTGTGACTTTTGTGCTCCTTGTGATCCTGGTGCTACTGCACCTACCCATACTGCACCACTGATCTTTTTTAATATTATCCTGTGATTTAGATTTACAGATGTTGCTCTGCTCCCTGCCCCAGTCCTTTAACTGATCTTCTTAGCTACAATATACATAAGAATAGACATGGACTTAAGAGTTTGATTTGCAGCTCAGACAGAATTGGCCATCCTCCAGGGGATGTTGGTTCATCATCATATATATACTTTATTCGACCATGGGTCATAAAAGTTACATATTAAATTGTACAAAAAAGGTACGTTTGCTTCATTATGCTTTTACACTGGCTAAAAATAATAAGGTTTAGAATAAGAAAAGCTTCTATAGGAAATGGCCTACTGTAATCCACCATTATTCCCGATACATAGCTTAACATTTAGATACCAGGGTTTCTGAGACGTTTACTTCATAACGTTAAAATAGTACAAATATTTAAAAGCTCTTAAAACAATATGAGGTGGTTTCAAAGACAAATTTCCCAGGTGGTATCATCATCAAGATAAATACAAACTATCCGACCCAAGATATAAAGATTTAAAGTGCTAATTTGATGTTACATAGTAATACAATTCCTTAATAATTTAGATGGCATACTTTAACAAAGAGAGCCTACTACCGGCACAATCATTTGGCAAGTTTAAGCACTGTCAAGTCATTAAGACACAAGCACAGTGTGATAAAAAGCTTATATAATAACTTAAAATGGTTATCGGATTCATGTTAAAATGGCACGAGTACCAGACAGGTGCATAAAAAATAGCTCTTTGTGGCTAATACTAGTGTTAAAATGGCAGAAACACATGATGATTACCTACATAATGTCTAAAAAATCTATTCCAAGCCCTGTCCAAACCACATGGTCAATAATTCGTCATCATCTTCATCATCAACTTGGTTCATTCCACTGGGTTAGCAGATCCACTGATGCTCTGGTGAAGTGCTTTACATTCTGTTATTCCCCCACACCCAGGTTTAATTTATGGTGCTCTGCATGCTGGAGGACTGTAGTGAGTCTGCACAACTGTACTCATATGTGGGAACACACTGCAGCTCAGACCACCCTGCACAACAGTAGTGGATAGTGAAAGTGTCTGTCCTGACACTACTTTCATAACCACACAGTAATCCACATAGCTACTCACACATCCACTTACTCACTCAGTCACTCATGCAGTGACGCATCCATACACACACTCATGCATACACTCACTCACCCATACCACCTCTCACACACCCTGCCACTCACTCATACACACACACACACACACTCACTCACCCATAGAACCACTTATGCACCCTTTCACTTACCCATACTGAAACTCATGACCCACTCACTCACCTATACAACCACTCAGGCACCCTCTCACTCACCAATACAGCCACTCAGGCACTTACCCATACACCCACCATACACCCACTCACTCACCCACAGAACCATTCATGCACCCACTCGGTCACCTATACAGACACATATATACCCAGTCAATCATCCATACAACCGCTCATGCACCCTCTCACTCACCAATACAGCCACTCATGCACTTACCCATACACCTACCATGCAGCCACACACTCACCCAAGACCCATTCATGCACCCAATCGGTCACCTATACAGACACTCATATACCCAGTCACTCATCCATACAACCGCTCATGCGCCCTCTCACTCACCAATACAGCCACTCATGCACTTACACATACACCCACCACGCAGCCACTCACTCACCCCCAGACCCAGTCATGCACCCAATCGGTCACCTATACAGACACATATATGCCCAGTCACTCATCCATACAACCGCTCATGCACCCTCTCACTCACCAATACAGCCACTCATGCACTTACCCGTACACCCACCATACACCCACTCTCTCACCCACAGAACCATACATGCACCCACTCGGTCACCTATACAGACACACATATACCCAGTCACTCATCCATACAACCGCTCATGCACCCTCTCTCTCACCAATACAGCCACTCATGCACTTACCCATACACCCACCACGCAGCCACTCACTCACCCCCAGACCCAGTCATGCACCCACTCGGTCACCTATACAGACACATATATACCCAGTCACTCATCCATACAACCGCTCATGCACCCTCTCACTCACCAATACAGCCACTCATGCACTTACCCATACACCTACCATGCAGCCACACACTCACCCCAGACCCATTCATGCACCCAATCGGTCACCTATACAGACACTCATATACCCAGTCACTCATCCATACAACCGCTCATGCGCCCTCTCACTCACCAATACAGCCACTCATGCACTTACCCATACACCCACCACGCAGCCACTCACTCACCCCCAGACCCAGTCATGCACCCACTCGGTCACCTATACAGACACATATATGCCCAGTCACTCATCCATACAACCGCTCATGCACCCTCTCTCTCACCAATACAGCCACTCATGCACTAACCCATACACCCACCACACAGCCACTCACTCACCCCAGACCCAGTCATGCACCCACTCAGTCACCTATACAGACACATATATACCCAGTCACTCATACATACAACAGCTCATGCGACCTCTCACTCACCAATACAGCCACTCATGCACTTACCCATACACCCACCATGCAGCCACTCACTCACCCCCAGACCCATTAATGCACCCACTTGGTCACCTATACAGACACTCATATACCCAGTCACTTATCCATACAACCACTCACGCACCCTCTCACTCACCAATATAGCCACTCATGCACTTACCCATACACCCACCATGCAACCACTCACTCACCCACAGACCCATCCATGCACCCACTCGGTCACCTATACAGACACTCATATACCCAGTCAATCATCCATGCAACCACTCACCAATACAGCCACTCATGCACTGACCCATACACCCACCATGCAGCCACTCACTCACCCCAGACCCATTCATGCACTCACCCCCAGACCCATTCATGCACCCACTCGGTCACCTATACAGACACTCAAATACCCAGTCACTCATCCATACAGCCACTCATGCGCACTCTCACTCAACATTACAGCCACTCATGCACTTACCGATACACCCACCATGCAGCCACTCACTCACCCCCAGACCCATTCATGCGCCCACTCGGTCACCAATACAGACACTCATATACCCAGTCACTCTTCCATACAACCGCTCATGCACCCTCTCACTCAACATTACAGCACACTGCACATAATTAGTGCCTGATGGAGCAGGGAGTGCACAAGGAGTGCACCGGTTTACTCTGTGAGAAGAGAGGTGAACCGGACTAGACCTCACAATAGTGTGTCTCCTGCAGTTTTTACTTTGCTTAAAAACACAACGGCTGTCTGGACGCAATTTATTGTTATTGGCAATTTTCAACAGATGGCAAGCAAATGTTGAGCAAAACTGTGGAAGAAAATTGTGCTGAATTGCATTTTTTTTGCAATCAATGAAAGGCAAATAATGTGTCAATTGCACATGACTCCCCATCGCTGGTTGTGGAAATTGTAATTGGGTGCAAACTGACCACATGCTGCTTTGCTCACACCACTCGAATGCAAACTAGTGGGAATGGAATTTGCACACAATCTTCAAGGCCCACAGGATTCACACCCTGTGTACTAGACTTATATGCACGTTGGCGCGTGTGTATATATATACATAAAGAGGTGATGTATCAATGCATACACCACTCGGGAAAACAAAAACATAATTCAACACAGAAAGAAGAGAATGCATCTGAGAGAGTAAGGGAGAGAGTCATTTAAGGAGAGATTGGGATACAGAAAGGAAAAAAGAGACAAAGGCGAGACCGAGCAATAGTCAACGGAGGAAGAGAGAGAGGAATGCAGAGTGAGTATACGGAAGCGTTAGCATGAAGTAAGTGAAAAGCATATTTCAACCAACACCATTAATACAACACCAGGGGGCATATTTAAGAACCCCTAGTGCCACCAGAACGTCACTTATTGTGACCGCCTGGTAGCGTTAAGCACTGCTCCATATTTACAAGGATGTGTAACGCCTGCATCAGAGGGGCGTACAGTTTGTGTTGCAGTGAACGTTCCACTGCAACACCCATTGCTTTCGACGCTGCCCCAGATTTACAAGTTGTCGTGTACCTGAAGCAACGCCTAAAGCTAACGCCACCCCAGGGTGGCAGCAGCATGGCAAATGCTCTTATTCCTCCTTGTTGACTGCTTTTTCTATGTGTGCTGCAGAAAGCCATGGACTATTGTTTACATGCAGGAAGAGACACCTTCCTGCACATTAACAATCTATCCCCTCAATGCAGACACCCTTGCGCTATGGTGCAAGGATGCCTGCATGGGCGCAGGCAGCTTAATTCAGCGCCAGCACAGGGTGAAATGCAGGGGTGCGCTGTATTCCCCTAAATATTGCGTTTCATAAATGGTGTAGCACGGTGCTGCTATTTTTGGCGCCGCGTCACGCTGCACCACTTTAGCATAAATCTGGGCCGAGGTGTTTTATAGACTCCAATGCACTTTTCACACAAAAGGTAGGAAGATTACAGAAGATGACTCAACACCAGACCAAAACAAGCATTGGCAAATCCAGCACTGACTGTTATTGAGCACTTTCTGGCTCCTGTGTCATGATGTGGCAATCAGTTATCTTTTTTTTAATTACTAATCCAGAGTAGTGAGGACATCAAAATTGGAACAGTAAATAAAAACAATAGGTTACACGTGTGCATAAACAATTCAGGCACAGCATCGGCACCCAATAATGCGCAGGACATAGAAAAAGTGACGCACCAGTGGCACAAGGGGCTTGTAAGTATGCCCCCAGATGTGCTCGGAAGCCATGGAGAACAAGGCTGTGGGAGCTGTAAGACTAGACGGCCCCAATAATATTTGACAAAGTCAGTAGGGAGTAGAATCCCTGGCAACCAGTTGTTGGTGCTGTGGGTCTTCACTTCATACTAGGTCACACCGGGCACTTGAGTTTCCCTCCCTTATTTTCTTTTCTCCCTGCTCATGTGTATGATTCATACCTTTGGGTCTCCTCCTGGAGACTTGCCTCTTCCCTTCACACCGATCCTCCTCGCATCGCAGAGTCTGAGATGGTATCCAGGTCCGTTGGGATCTCATCAGAGCACCATCCTCTCTTTAGACTGGGAAGCCTGAGTCTATCTTCCACGAAGCCTCTCGATTCCTCACAGCGCTTCGTGTTCAGCTGGGCTGCTGCTGATAGGACAGCCAGTCCTGTGGTTCTTTGGGGGCATATTTACGAGAGACTTGCGCCGCTGCAGCGCCACTTTTTATAATGCTCCGGAAACTCAAACCTCTGAACCATATCCATGAGGCCACACAAAGCCACGCTGCGGGCCTTTCCATGGACTCGTAGATGGGGAGTAAGGCGAGGCAGTGCGAGTGGCTGCGTTGCCTTACTCTGCACCAGAGAGGCGTGCCATGGACTCATAGATGTGGAGGGAGGCGAGGCAGTGCAAGTGGCTGCGTTGCCTTACTCTGCACCAGAGAGGCGTTCCATGGACTCATAGATGTGGAGTAAGGTGAGGCAGCGCAAGTGGCTGCATTGCCTTACTCTGCACCAGAGAGGCGTGCCATGGACTCATAGATGTGGAGAAAGGCGAAGCAGTGCAAGTGGCTGCATTGCCTTACTCTGCACCAGAGAGGCGTTCCGGGGACTCATAGATGTGGAGTGAGGCGAGGCAGTGCAAGTGGCTGCATTGCCTTACTCTGCACCAGAGAGCCGTGCAATGGACTCATAGATGTGGAGTAAGGCGAGGCAGCGCAAGTGGCTGCGTTGCCTTACTCTTCACCAGGGAGCCGTGCCATGGACTCATAGATGTGGAGTAGGGCGAGGCAGTGCACGTGGCTGCATTGCCTTTCTCTTCACCAGAGAGGCGTACAATGGGCTCATAGATGTGGAGTGAGGCGAGGCAGTGCAAGTGGCTGCGTTGCCTTACTCTGCACCAGAGAGCCGTACAATGGACTCATAGATGTGGAGTAAGGCGAGGCTGTGTGAGTGGCTGCGTTGCCTTACTCTGCACCAGAGAGCCGTACAATGGAATCATAGATGTGGAGTAAGGCGAGGCAGAGCGAGTGGCTGCGTTGCCTTACTCTGCACCAGAGAGGCGTGCCCTGGACTCATAGATGTGGTGTAAGGCGAGGCAGTGCGAGTGGCTGCGTTGCCTTACTCTGCACCAGAGAGGCGTGCCATGGACTCATAGATGTGGAGTACGGCGAGCAGTGCTAGTGGCTGCATTGCCTTACTCTTCACCAGAGAGGCGTTCCATGGGCGTTGTGTTGGGTTTTCCCGCGCAGCACCTATGGATTTTGACGCTGCCCCAGATTTCCTTAATCACGTAAACCTGGGGCAGCGCCAAAACTTTATGCCTCTCCCAGAGCAAGCGTAATAAGGAAAAACATTTTCACTTTTCCTAGTTTTTTTCTCTTTACATGTAAACTGCAGCACACATAGAAAGAGTAAATTCCTATCAGAATTGTTTTTGAGCAGGAAGGTGCTCCTTCCTGCATAAAAACAATCTGCATGCAACACAGACACCCTTGCACCATGGTATGGTGGTGCCTGCATTGGTGCCAGGCAGCCAGTTGTGCACCAGCGCAGGGGGAAAGGACAGGAATGCACCGTATTACATGAATACGATGCATTCCTGACCCCTTCACACTGGCATAGGGCAGCGCTGCTCTACGCCAGTTCCCCACAAATAGGCCCCTTGGTATCTCAGAGTGGTTGGGGCCGGACATTCCAGATTGCAAATCCACTCCAGTGTTGCCAGTGGAAGCTGGAAGTCCTGCCACTCGGCCAGCTGTATATATATATATATATATAGTATATGTATAGCACAGACGAGACACAGAGAGCTACGGTATAGGTGGCCCCATGTGTATACTGTCCTCTACCTCGCCCTGATATCCTTGCACTGATTATTCCTTTCTCCATTCTGCGAACAAGACTTTGTTGTTGGTTGGTCTTTATCTGTTTAGGATTATTAATTGAGGTGGGGGCGGGGTGTTTTGTATTATTAATTGGGGTAGGGGTGTTTGGGATTACTAATTGGGGTGGATACGAGTCAACAACAAGGATTAAGGCCACAAACGTATTAAGGTAAAATAAACTTTCAGAGATTGAAACCTGGGCTCAACCCCCTAGCACCTAGAGTGTTAAACAGTAACAAAACATTTAACAAGTCAAAACACTACAGAATAAAAATCCCACAACCGATTTAGAAATATAAGGGGTATAATTTCACCAAAATTTCAAACATCCATTAAAAGGAACAAGAAATATGACTTTTTCAAGATTTGAGGCAAAAAGTCCCAAGAAAATATAAAGAAATGTGCCAATCAGAACTAGTTGTTCATGGATGACTGGGTCCTTGGCATGATTTCAATCCAACTGTGATGGAATGTGAGTCAGATACACCAAGCAGGTTCATCCTCGTCAAAGACTTTCTTCTGACAATCTCTGAAATGACAGTCAAAATCCTCCAGTGCGAATGTCTTCTCAAAGCCGGATAGCTGCTTTACGAGGTCCCTATGAAGCCACTGATTAGAGCTGAAATAATTATAATTTTGCGGCCGACAAAGTCATCATGTTGAGTTGATACTTTTGATACTTTTGCCCTGGTAACATTTCTACCATCGGACTTAGGGCCTGATTTGAATTTTGTCGGACAGGTACCCAGTCCCAAATGTGATGAATATTTCATCTGCCTTATCACAAGTGCACTATATACTAATGTGTGATGGAGTACCAGCCCACCAAACCATAAACCGGGCCCTTAGCTTTTTCCACACAGCTCAAAGTCCTCCAGTTGTACAAGCTGGCAAACGTAGCCGATGAAGTTGTATTGAACAGACACCTTTGCTGTGAGGTCCCTCTGATTCTCTAGGGGTCTTGGAACTCCCAATGTTTCAAACTTTCTATAGAAGACATCAGTTAAGGGCTAGGCCGTACTCCAGAAGAGGCCACAAACATGCTCCAGTCAAAATAAGTTACTGCTGGTCAGCTGGGTTTCAATAAAAGGCCTCTTGCAGCTTCTTGTGTCCCTGTAGCCACACAGGAGGGCAGCTGACAGACCCTCGGAACCCAGACCTTCTGCTTTCCACATTGGTCCCAAATAGTAGGTGCAGTCCTCTTCTGTTCTTACGCAGGTCCAGAGAGTATTCTGATAAGCTGTGGGTAAGATGCCAGCTTTGTACAGTTCACCAGCAAGTGGATTGGGGTAACTTCTGAATAGCCCCTACCCAGTGGAGGAGGAGTGTCCATGGGCGAGCCACCCTACTTTTACAGCACATTCTGTATATCTTACTGCTAAGTATCCCACAGTGCAGCATTCTGATGCAATTCCAACAACAGCAGAATGTTTCTGTGCCTGAGGGAGCATGTGTACCAGCCAGGAGTGTGTTTAGGGAAATGAGCTGTCCCCTCCTTTTCTGCTACAGCAAACTGGTTTTAGGAGCAACTTCCCCTCCAAATCATCAGCCAACGAAAGGAGTGCAGGGGATGTTTCATGGAGGGTGAAGATCATTCTTTGCCTCCAGGTTCCGGAAAAAGCGGTCCCAGATCATGGCTCCTGTCCCTTTGCCTCCTTGTCTGTGGGCTTTCACTCTTTCTCAGGGGAGATGATTTCCAGGACATAGTAATGAAAGGTTTAAACAGTACAAATGCCAGATCAACAAATCCTGTGGCCCTCGTAAGTCTCCTCAGTAAGCAGGTGTAGGAGGCTGGACTGGCTTGTAGTGAGTACCAAGGGGTACTTGCACCTTGCACCAGGCCCAGTTATCCCTTATTAGTGTATAGGGTGTCTAGCAGCTTAGGCTGATAGATAATGGTAGCTTAGCAGAGCAGCTTAGGCTGAACTAGGAGACGTGTGAAGCTACCACAGTACCACTTAGTGTCATATGCACAATATCATAAGAAAACACAATACACAGTTATACTAAAAATAAAGGTACTTTATTTTTATGACAATATGCCAAAGTATCTTAGAGTGTACCCTCAGTGAGAGGATAGGAAATATACACAAGATATATATACACCATAGCAAAAATATGCAGTATAGTCTTAGAAAACAGTGCAAACAATGTATAGTTACAATAGGATGCAATGGGGAAACATAGGGATAGGGGCAACACAAACCATATACTCCAAAAGTGGAATGCGAACCACGAATGGACCCCAAACCTATGTGACCTTGTAGAGGGTCGCTGGGACTATTAGACAATAGTGAGAGTTAGCAAAATAACCCTCCCCAAGACCCTGAAAAGTGAGTGCAAAGTGCACTAAAGTTCCCCTAAGGACAAAGTAGTCGTGTTAGAGGAATAATGCAGGAAAGACACAAACCAGCAATGCAACAACTGTGGATTTCCAATCTAGGGTACCTGTGGAACAAGGGGACCAAGTCCAAAAGTCACAAGCAAGTCGTAGATGGGCAGATGCCCAGGAAATGCCAGCTGCGGGTGCAAAGAAGCTTCGACTGGACAGAAGAAGCTGAGGTTTCTGCAGGAACAAAAATGGCTAAAGACTTTCCCTTTGGTGGACGGATCCCACTCGCCTTGGAGAGTCGTGCAGAAGTCTTTTCCCGCCGGAAGGACGCCAAGAAGCCTTGCTACACGCAAATCGTGCGTTTGGCGTTTTTGGACGCTGCTGGGGCCCAGGAGGGACCAGGAGGTCACAAATTGGACCTGCAGAGAGAGGGGACGTCGAGCAAGACAAAGAGCCCTCACTGAAGCAGGTAGCACCCAGAGATATGATAGAAAAAGGCACTACGAGGATGCGTGAAACGGTGCTCGCCGAAGTTGCACAAAGGAGTCCCACGTCGCCGGAGACCAACTTAGAAAGTCGTGCAATGCAGGTTAGAGTGCCGTGGACCCAGGCTTGGCTGTGCACGAAGGATTTCCGCCGAAAGTGCAGAGGGGCCGGAGTAGCTGCAAAGTCGCAGTTCCCAGCAATGCAGCCCAGCGAGGTGAGGCAAGGACTTACCTCCACCAAACTTGGGCTGAAGAGTCACTGGACTGTGGGGGTCACTTGGACAGTGTCGCTGGATTCGAGGGACCTCGCTCGTCGTGCTGAGAGGAGACCCAAGGGACCGGTAATGCAGCTTTTTGGTGCCTGCCGTTGCAGGGGGAAGATTCCGTCGACCCACGGGAGATTTCTTCGGAGCTTCTGGTGCAGAGAGGAGGCAGACTACCCCCACAGCATGCACAAGCAGGAAAACAGTCGAGAAGGCGGCAGGATCAGCGTTACAGAGTTGCAGTAGTCGTCTTTGCTACTATGTTGCAGGTTTGCAGGCTTCCAGCGCGGTCAGCGGTCGATTCCTTATCAGAAGGTGAAGAGAGAGATGCAGAGGAACTCGGCTGAGCTCATGCATTCGTTATCTAAAGTTTCCCCAGAGACAGAGACCCTAAATAGCCAGAAAAGAGGGTTTGGCTACCTAGGAGAGAGGAAAGGCTACTAACACCTGAAGGAGCCTATCAGCAGGAGTCTCTGACGTCACCTGGTGGCACTGGCCACTCAGAGCAGTCCAGTGTGCCAGCAGCACCTCTGTTTCCAAGATGGCAGAGGTCTGGAGCACACTGGAGGAGCTCTGGACACCTCCCAGGGGAGGTGCAGGTCAGGGGAGTGGTCACTCCCCTTTCCTTTGTCCAGTTTCGCGCCAGAGCAGGGGCTAAGGGGTCCCTGAACCGGTGTAGACTGGCTTATGCAGAATTGGGCACATCTGTGCCCAACAAAGCATTTCCAGAGGCTGGGGGAGGCTACTCCTCCCCTGCCTTCACAACATTTTCCAAAGGGAGAGGGTGTCACACCCTCTCTCAGAGGAAGTTCTTTGTTCTGCCATCCTGGGCCAGGCCTGGCTGGACCCCAGGAGGGCAGCTGCCTGTCTGAGGGGTTGGCAGCAGCAGCAGCTGCAGTGAAACCCCAGGAAGGGCAGTCTGGCAGTACCAGGGTCTGTGCTACATACCACTGGGATCATGGGATTGTGCCAACTATGCCAGGATGGTATAGAGGGGGCAATTCCATGATCATAGACATGTTACATGGCCATATTCGGAGTTACCATGGTGAAGCTACATATAGGTAGTGACCTATATGTAGTGCACACGTGTAATGGTGTCCCCGCACTCACAAAGTTCAGGGAATTGGCTCTGAACAATGTGGGGGCACCTTGGCTAGTGCCAGGGTGCCCTCACACTAAGTAACTTTGCACCTAACCTTTACCAGGTAAAGGTTAGACATATAGGTGACTTATAAGTTACTTAAGTGCAGTGTAAAATGGCTGTGAAATAACGTGGACGTTATTTCACTCAGGCTGCAGTAGCAGGCCTGTGTAAGAATTGTCAGAGCTCCCTATGGGTGGCAAAAGAAATGCTGCAGCCCATAGGGATCTCCTGGAACCCCAATACCCTGGGTACCTCAGTACCATATACTAGGGAATTATAAGGGTGTTCCAGTAAGCCAATGTAAATTGGTAAAAATGGTCACTAGCCTGTTAGTGACAATTTGAAAGTAATGAGAGAGCATAACCACTGAGGTTCTGGTTAGCAGAGCCTCAGTGAGACAGTTAGGCACCACACAGGGAACATGTACATGCACACCTATGAGCACTGGGGCCCTGTGTGACAGGGTCCCAGTGACACATACATATAGGCCACAAACCCATGAGCACTGGGGTCCTGACCAGCAGGATCCCAGTGACACATAACAACCATACTGAAAACATAGTGTTTTCACTATGAGCACTGGGGCCTGGCTATCAGGATCCCAGTGAGACAGTGAAAACAGTGACAAACACCCTGACATACACTCACAAACAGGCCAAAAGTGGGGGTAACAAGGCTAGAAAGAGGCTACTTTCTCACACAACCCCCCCCCAAACGAAGGACAATAAGGCTAACCTTGGCCAGTTGAGACTTTATTGTCTAAGTGGTGATAAGTAGAGAGTAGCTCTGCAATAGACTGGTTACTCCCTTTATCATCCACTATATGGTTACTTCCCTGTGGGGATGTAAACCACCCTGTTTGAAGTTTTTTAGCTAGGCAACAATGTGAAGATGTATTTTCAGAGTTTCTATCAGTAAGTTTTAGTTTAGAGCAGTGGGAATTGTCCACTGAACCTATTTGTAGTGATGGAAATGCCAGACAGGGATGCTGTCTCAGTAAAGCCATAGCTGGGCAAAAACTTTGTCCATATGGCTGGAAGAGAGAACAGGGATGCTGTTTCTCTTGGGTTGGAGCAGGGCAGGGATGCTGTCCTATCAGCTCCACACTAGGGCAGGGATGCTGTCCTAAGTGTTGTGAGGCAGTGCAGGGTTTCTGCACTAAAGTTTCTCTGGGAGGGTTGGAGGGATGCTCCATGTTAACTAAAATGGTGCTCTTTTTCTCACCAATGTTAGTTATCCCACAGAGAGGTACTTCCACCTCAGGGAGTACAGTTTTGCCAACTGATGATTCCCTTGGAACTGGTGCCACCCCAGGAGAGGTTTCTCCCACCACAGGAATAGTATCCTGAATGGTAGGGTGGTTAGGGGGTACTGTGATACCCTTTTTACCTGTTGATGGAGAGGGATCCTGAGTTTTCAGGCCTTCTCTCCTTTGCTTTTTCATTTCACTTGAAATGAGAGGGAACAATTCCTCAGGGATGCCCAGCATGGCTGCATGGGCATAAAACTCTACATCAGCCCAACCTGAGGCCTCTAGGTCATTACCTAAGAGACAGTCTACAGGTAAGCTAGGTGATACCACCACCTGCTTAGGGCCAGTAACTCCACCCCAACTAAACTGAATTATAGCTAAGGGAAGAAACTTAGTGTAGTTATGGACATCAATAATCTTATACTGTTGTCCAATGATGTGTTGTTCAGGAGGCACTAGGTTTTCAGTCACCAAAGTGAAACTGGCACCTGTGTCCCTGTAGGCCAAGGCCTCAACACCATTTATTGAAACTGTCTGCCTGTACTTATCCATTGTAAGGGGACAAGCAGCCAGTGTGGCAAGGCCAATGCCACTAGGTGTGACAGAAACTGTCTTGGGACTGATTACATCAGTTTCCACTATGGACCCATAAGTGAACCCAACTACACCCTTTGCTTGACTGTTGCCAGCAGTCCCACCACTAGTACCACTACTGCTAGGGGCACTAGAGCTTGATGTATTAGTGGTGGTAGGCTCAGGGGGTTTACCTGGACAGGACCTATCCCCTGGCCTATGGCCTCTGTTTTTACACACAAAGCACCAAGGCTTTTTAATGTGTGCAGGTTGGGAAGAAGAGGAAGAATTTGTTTTATCCCCACCCTCTGAAGAGTGTTTAAGATTTGAAGTGGGATCTTTGGTTTTACCCTTATCCCCATGCTTATCTTGAGATTTTTCACCATCTTTCTTCTTATTGCCATCTTTGTCACCCCCTGTATGAACTTTTCTGTTCACCCTTGTTCTGACCCATTTGTCTGCCTTCTTTCCCAATTCTTGGGGAGAGGTCAGATCAGAGTCTACCAGGTACTGGTGCAACAAATCAGACACACAATTATTAAGTATATGCTCTCTCAGGATTGTGTTATACAGGCTTTCATAATCAGTAACTTTACTGCCATGTAACCACCCCTCCAAGGCCTTCACTGAATGGTCAATAAAATCAACCCAGTCTTGTGAAGACTCCTTTTTTGTCTCTCTGAACTTTATCCTGTACTGTTCAGTGGTTAAGCCATAACCATCCAGGAGTGCATTCTTAAGAACTGTAAAATTATTGGCATCATTTTCTTTCACAGTAAGGAGCCTATCCCTACCTTTTCCACTAAATGATAGCCATAGGATAGCAGCCCACTGCCTTTGAGGGACATCATGTACAGCACAGGCCCTCTCAAGTGCAGCAAACCACTTGTTAATGTCATCCCCCTCCTTATAAGGGGGAACTATCTTGTGCAGATTCCTGGAATCATGCTCTTTTGCAGGATGACTATGGGGAATACTGCTGCTGCCACCATGGGTATCTAAACCCAACTTCTGTCTTTCCCTCTCTATTTCTAAAGACTGTCTATCCAAATCCAGCTGTTGCTTCTTGAGCTTCAGTCTGGTTTGTTCCACTCTCAATCTATTGAGCTCCCTTTCTAACAATCTGTCATCAGGGTGGGTGGGAGGGACATTTCTAGATACAGAGGTATGATGGGAATGAACAGAAGGAGACCTGTCCCTTACAGAGGGCACCCTAACAGCTTGGCTACCAGCATAATGTGAGATCACATCATCAGTATGGTGTGATTCAACCTCTGTACCAACTATGCTAGACTGTCTAGTAATGGGCAGGCTGAGAAGTTTCTTTCCTGAACCTTTTCCTGGGGGAGTCCCTGGATCAGATTGCGAACCATTAGCTACTTTTTCACCAGATTGGGCACTTATGGCCTTATCCTGTACTCTAAGCATGTTAATTAACAGTTCTAAGGAAGGATTCTTCCCTACACTCAAACCTCTCTCTATGCAGAGACTCCTTGCTCCTTTCCAGCTAAGGTGATCATATGCAAGTTTGGACAGTTCAACATTTTGGCCTGTGCCAGACATTTTTAGAGAGAGTTAAAGTGATAGAAAAAGTGAAGAAAGTTTTCAGAACTTTTTGGAAAGACAGTAAAACTTTTTAAACTTTTAAGAACTTTTTGAAAGTTTTACAAGTACTTTTCAGCACTTAGAAAAGAGTGAAAAGAGGAAATGCAAAACTTTTTGGCTATGTGTATATACACTGACCTTGTTTTGTATATTTTTCTCTTATGAAAAGTACAATGACAAGAGTGGTAAGTAGTCTCAAGCACTTATCCCACCACTGCACAACCAATGTAGGAGGCTGGACTGGCTTGTAGTGAGTACCAAGGGGTACTTGCACCTTGCACCAGGCCCAGTTATCCCTTATTAGTGTATAGGGTGTCTAGCAGCTTAGGCTGATAGATAATGGTAGCTTAGCAGAGCAGCTTAGGCTGAACTAGGAGACGTGTGAAGCTACCACAGTACCACTTAGTGTCATATGCACAATATCATAAGAAAACACAATACACAGTTATACTAAAAATAAAGGTACTTTATTTTTATGACAATATGCCAAAGTATCTTAGAGTGTACCCTCAGTGAGAGGATAGGAAATATACACAAGATATATATACACCATAGCAAAAATATGCAGTATAGTCTTAGAAAACAGTGCAAACAATGTATAGTTACAATAGGATGCAATGGGGAAACATAGGGATAGGGGCAACACAAACCATATACTCCAAAAGTGGAATGCGAACCACGAATGGACCCCAAACCTATGTGACCTTGTAGAGGGTCGCTGGGACTATTAGACAATAGTGAGAGTTAGCAAAATAACCCTCCCCAAGACCCTGAAAAGTGAGTGCAAAGTGCACTAAAGTTCCCCTAAGGACAAAGTAGTCGTGTTAGAGGAATAATGCAGGAAAGACACAAACCAGCAATGCAACAACTGTGGATTTCCAATCTAGGGTACCTGTGGAACAAGGGGACCAAGTCCAAAAGTCACAAGCAAGTCGGAGATGGGCAGATGCCCAGGAAATGCCAGCTGCGGGTGCAAAGAAGCTTCGACTGGACAGAAGAAGCTGAGGTTTCTGCAGGAACGAAAAGGGCTAGAGACTTTCCCTTTGGTGGACGGATCCCACTCGCCTTGGAGAGTCGTGCAGAAGTGTTTTCCCGCCGGAAGGACGCCAACAAGCCTTGCTACACGCAAATCGTGCGTTTGGCGTTTTTGGACGCTGCTGGGGCCCAGGAGGGACCAGGAGGTCGCAAATTGGACCTGCAGAGAGAGGGGACGTCGTGCAAGACATAGAGCCCTCACTGAAGCAGGTAGCACCCGGAGAAGTGCCAGAAACAGGCACTACGAGGATGCGTGAAACGGTGCTCGCCGAAGTTTCACAAAGGAGTCCCACGTCGCCGGAGACCAACTTAGAAAGTCGTGCAATGCAGGTTAGAGTGCCGTGGACCCAGGCTTAGCTGTGCACGAAGGATTTCCGCCGGAAGTGCACAGGGGCCGGAGTAGCTGCAAAGTCGCGGTTCCCAGCAATGCAGCCCAGCGAGGTGAGGCAAGGACTTACCTCCACCAAACTTGGGCTGAAGAGTCACTGGACTGTGGGGGTCACTTGGACAGTGTCGCTGGATTCGAGGGACCTCGCTCGTCGTGCTGAGAGGAGACCCAAGGGACCGGTAATGCAGCTTTTTGGTGCCTGCGGTTGCAGGGGGAAGATTCCGTCGACCCACGGGAGATTTCTTCGGAGCTTCTGGTGCAGAGAGGAGGCAGACTACCCCCACAGCATGCACAAGCAGGAAAACAGTCGAGAAGGCGGCAGGATCAGCGTTACAGAGTTGCAGTAGTCGTCTTTGCTACTATGTTGCAGGTTTGCAGGCTTCCAGCGCGGTCAGCGGTCGATTCCTTATCAGAAGGTGAAGAGAGAGATGCAGAGGAACTCGGCTGAGCTCATGCATTCGTTATCTAAAGTTTCCCCAGAGACAGAGACCCTAAATAGCCAGAAAAGAGGGTTTGGCTACCTAGGAGAGAGGAAAGGCTACTAACACCTGAAGGAGCCTATCAGCAGGAGTCTCTGACGTCACCTGGTGGCACTGGCCACTCAGAGCAGTCCAGTGTGCCAGCAGCACCTCTGTTTCTAAGATGGCAGAGGTCTGGAGCACACTGGAGGAGCTCTGGACACCTCCCAGGGGAGGTGCAGGTCAGGGGAGTGGTCACTCCCCTTTCCTTTGTCCAGTTTCGCGCCAGAGCAGGGGCAAGGGGTCCCTGAACCGGTGTAGACTGGCTTATGCAGAATTGGGCACATCTGTGCCCAACAAAGCATTTCCAGAGGCTGGGGGAGGCTACTCCTCCCCTGCCTTCACACCATTTTCCAAAGGGAGAGGGTGTCACACCCTCTCTCAGAGGAAGTTCTTTGTTCTGCCATCCTGGGCCAGGCCTGGCTGGACCCCAGGAGGGCAGCTGCCTGTCTGAGGGGTTGGCAGCAGCAGCAGCTGCAGTGAAACCCCAGGAAGGGCAGTCTGGCAGTACCAGGGTCTGTGCTACAGACCACTGGGATCATGGGATTGTGCCAACTATGCCAGGATGGTATAGAGGGGGCAATTCCATGATCATAGACATGTTACATGGCCATATTCGGAGTTACCATGGTGAAGCTACATATAGGTAGTGACCTATATGTAGTGCACACGTGTAATGGTGTCCCCGCACTCACAAAGTTCAGGGAATTGGCTCTGAACAATGTGGGGGCACCTTGGCTAGTGCCAGGGTGCCCTCACACTAAGTAACTTTGCACCTAACCTTTACCAGGTAAAGGTTAGACATATAGGTGACTTATAAGTTACTTAAGTGCAGTGTAAAATGGCTGTGAAATAACGTGGACGTTATTTCACTCAGGCTGCAGTGGCAGGCCTGTGTAAGAATTGTCAGAGCTCCCTATGGGTGGCAAAAGAAATGCTGCAGCCCATAGGGATCTCCTGGAACCCCAATACCCTGGGTACCTCAGTACCATATACTAGGGAATTATAAGGGTGTTCCAGTAAGCCAATGTAAATTGGTAAAAATGGTCACTAGCCTGTTAGTGACAATTTGAAAGTAATGAGAGAGCATAACCACTGAGGTTCTGGTTAGCAGAGCCTCAGTGAGACAGTTAGGCACCACACAGGGAACATGTACATGCACACCTATGAGCACTGGGGCCCTGTGTGACAGGGTCCCAGTGACACATACATATAGGCCACAAACCCATGAGCACTGGGGTCCTGACCAGCAGGATCCCAGTGACACATAACAACCATACTGAAAACATAGTGTTTTCACTATGAGCACTGGGGCCTGGCTATCAGGATCCCAGTGAGACAGTGAAAACAGTGACAAACACCCTGACATACACTCACAAACAGGCCAAAAGTGGGGGTAACAAGGCTAGAAAGAGGCTACTTTCTCACAGCAGGACTCAGGTCTACGTGTCAAGCAGTGTGGATGTTATTGCTGTGATGTCAGTCCAGGCACCCTTCAGCACCAGGCAATCCCACATCACATGGAAAGACCCCACTTCTGGTGTACCACATCTGGAGCATGATGATGACGCAGTTCGGAACATCTGTGCTATTCGCCAGGGCATAAGGTAAGTCTGGTTGGACGTAGTTAAATTGTGTGTAGAGAATGAGTGGGTTTCATGAAACATATCGGACTTGGCTTAGGGATTGGGTCAACTGTTTGTCTGAGAGTGGCACATTAGGAAGGCAGGACCAATGCTCTCATGGACCGGTTTCTGGGCAGGAATTGTAAAATAATAAAGCAGTGTAGAAGACTGTGACAAGGTGGCATACATTACCGTAAGTAGGAGCCATGTGTAGGGGTGGCGTGAATGGTTCTTTTCATGCATTGTTCCATCCACCACTCTCCCAGTGTGCTGTAACTTCCCTGTGTACTGCGTGGTATATGAAGAAGTGGCCAGCACGGATATTGTAATGGACCTGGAAAAAGAGTAAGAAGGCCTCCTCGTAAAGGTCCCCCAACCTTAACAATCAAACATGGACCCAATTGTGCTAAACAACTTTCTGGGTGCCACTCAAAGTTAACAGATATTGTTAGCTCCATTTTGACCGGCACCATTGGGTAGTCATTTAGGGCACAAAGCCATCTCAAATACCGATGATCAAACTGCATCGCCTTGAGGGCAGCAAATAGGTATCCCCAACTCAGGGTATCAAAGGGCCTTCTCAATATCGAGTGAGACTGCCACCCGGACTCCAGGTCCAGCTTGGCTATCCTTCATTAGGCTGAGGAGGCAGCAAATATTGAGGAAGGTGCTACAGCCTGGGATAAACCCGCTCTTGTCCACGTGTATGAGGTGTGTGTGATGATAGGTAACACATTGTTTGTGAAAACCTTGCCTAGTACTATTAGTCAAGAAGTTAAGATTCAAAATCGACAGGGACAGTAGGACCTCATGCCCAGGGACTTCAGCCTGGTTTGGGGAGTACCACAATAAGGGCTTCTCTCAGGGTATCTGGCAGAGTACCCCTGTCTCATGCCTCGTTATAGACCTCTAGGAGTCAGGCAACCAGTGTGGTTGAGGAGGTTGCATAGTGCTCTATAGAGAGCCCGACCGTTCCTGGTGTCTTCACAGGGGGAATTTTCCTGATAGGTAATCAAATCTCTTCAATATGCAGAGGCATCAAGTTCTGGACACTGGAGTGGGTCTAACCGTGGAGGGGAAGATTACGGAAGAAGGCACCTAAGGTGTCTGTAGATGGGGTGGGGGCTTCCAAATACAGGGTCGGATAGTAAGCTAGCAATGCCTCGTTGATTTCCAACTGTTTGTTAACAATATCAGAGTTTGCGAGTAGCCATCTCTAAGCAGCCACTTTAAATGTTGTCACTATTGGTCGCTTCTGAGGTGCTGCCGGGTCAGATAATGTTTATGGTCTAGTTTCCGAAGGTATACGTCAGTGCTGCAGTGGTCCTCTCGCAGTTGGTAAAGTCTCCACACTAATGTGCAGCAGACACATGTCAAGGTACTTCAGTTCATCTTCCTGCATCCTAAGCTCCATGTGGAGGGCCTGTGGGACTCTCCAAGTTGTAGCAATGCAGTAGCCATGGACAACCACTTTATGCACATCCCACTCCATTGGTCGATGAGAGGCAATGAGAGGCAGTCCCCACATTCAGTGGAAATATTATGCGTCGTGCAACACCAGTTCCTCACAGAAAGGGACATCCTACAGCGTGTCCGTTTAGAGTCGCCATGTGGGAACGCAGGAACGCGCCTCACCCCATTGTAGGGAAAATAAAAGCAGACAGTGATCAGAATGTGTCCATGCTAAATATTCTGATTGAAGTACCAGGGAATAGCTCTGCAATACAAAGGAACAGATCCATCCAGGTGTTTAACTTATAGAGGGGAATAAAATGAGATCGCATTGCTTTCTGGATGATGGAGGCGCCAACCATCATGTAGCCTGCCAGTTGCCAGTAGCTAACCATTGCTGAAGTGCTGGGAAACCATGCAACAGCTGGCATGGTGATGTTGAACAGTCCCTTACAATGTCTGGTGCACAACTGAAATCACTCCCCAGATTGCAGGAGTATGAGGATCTAGAAGACCAGCTGGAGTTAGGCGATCCAAAAACGCAGAGTGTCTGGCATTTGGAGCATATATTGCCAGTAGTGCACGGGGTGAGACATCAAGTTGACCTTTCACCACCACGTATCACCCTTTAGGACTTCCTTATGCATTGTCATTGTAAAAGGGGAACCAGACACAATCCACAACAAGACCCCTCTAGCGTATGCCAACAACACCGTATCATACACCTAGCACCTCCACCTTGTACACAGCCTCTGCAATTCCAATGCTACATGTGAGTTTCCTGTAAGAATGCTGTATATATGTGGCGACTCTTGAGATAGGCATGAACTGGATAGTGGTTTGCAGGGGAACCCAGGCCCCTAGCATTCCATGTAAATAGTTTGTATTGCAGTATGAAACTGTGTGGGGGTACGGTCATGTCAGTCTGTAGAGGAAGCAAAGCCCTGCTGGGGAAGAGGGCGCGCAGGATTGTTGAATAAGTACTGGCTGTGTGTGTACATAGCTCATATCATCAGGTAAACCATGTACCTAAACCCTTCCCATCCTGCATCCACCACGTATGCAGGCACCAAGTGGACCCCGATCAATAACAGTGTAGCAAAGGCACAACAAACTAATAAGAAGAATAAATAAATAAAGAGAAGTCCAATACGGTGTGTGGGGTAGCGTGAAATGCAAGTCAGGGATAGCAGTTAGCTACCAGGCCCTAAGTAAGTCATGGGATAAGCAGGCCCCCTCCAACAAGTATTAACTCCTCTCCATATCGTTAAAGTACTGGCCATGGGTTAAAGTTAGGACCATTTGTGAGAATCAGGCCTCACCAGTCAGGGAGTCTGTTATTTTGAAAGTAAGTCATCCGCCAAGCTGAGGGTGATCCATCACTTCATTGGTATCGGAGTCTGCAGTGGAGGTAAGTTTGTCCTGTAGGACCACAAACAGATTGTGGTTACTGTGTAGTAACTCTGCTTCTGACTGTGCATGGTACTTGATGGACAGCTCAGTGGTGGGTCGGTTTCAACAGTTCCCTGTTTCACCATTTCGACCTTGGCATCTGCCACCCTTCCAGCGGTTGGGTCTCCGGCGGTGGAGATGCCATTAGTTTAGCATGAAGTCATGTCCAGACAGGTGAACATTCTCTCCTTCGATGACTGAGTCTTGTTGGAAATAGCAGAACATAGTTGAGCCTTAGGTTGCGGAGTTGACGTTTAACAGCAGCGTAGGAATTGCATAGTCGCTGCACTTCCCTAATGTTGTCGGGATAAGCAGTAAGGGTGGCGCTCTCAAACTGCCAAGGCTCATTAGAACAAAACAGTTGGAGGATCAGATCCCAATCTCTGTAGTTCAGAAGTCATGCAATGATTCCGCATGGTGGGGCTCCTGGTGGAGGGGTGGAAGGGTGGGGGGGCGGCAGGCAGTGCACACATTCTATGGAGAATTTAGGTACTTTGCCTACTAGGAATGTAGACTCTAATCAGAAAGAGTTAAATGCTAGACCTTTCTGTCTGTTTTGGGAACCTAGAGAAGTGTATATTTTGCAGCGTGATGGTCCCTGGGCCCTTCTTTGTTAGGTGGTGACATCTGCACGCAATTCGCAGAGATGAGATTGTACCTCCTGCACCATGGGGTGCATCAAGTAATTTAATCAGCTCTCTCTATCAGCTTCTGGTCGTTGGCATGGAGCAAGCTCACATCAATTGGCATTGCATCTATCTTTGACTCCAGCATAGTCTTTGTGTCCTGGAGTATCTTTTCAAATTGTCTCAAATGTGTGTCCAACATAGTTTCCAAGTGACAAAAGGCATCCATTCTGGGTGGTGGGTCTCAGTCAGTGTTTTTGGGTCTTCTGAGGGGGGGCTATCTTGGTGTATTTGGTTTCATCACTGCTGCACTTCAAAGGAGTTGGTGTTGTCTCGGGCATCCAGGGCATTTCACTCTGTGGTGTTTGGCACAATTGTGCGTCCTTGTGCCGATTGGGCTTCTTGGAAGCAAGTTTTCTCAGTCCTGATCGGGACAAATAGGACATCTGTCAGAGCTCCTATGGCCGGGTGTGTCCTGAATGTGTCACCCCCATGTGCTCTCCAGCACAAGAGCAATGGGGAATGGTGAAATTGTTTTCGCATTGCCCTCCCTATGACTGAGGTTAAGGTGACATGTCTGAGTCGCATGGGTTTTGTTCAGATTACAGAGTGGACAGAGTCATCCAACTGCTGATTTTGTGAGGTGTACCCGACTAGGTCATCTACCCTGCAGGTACTGGCAATGGCCTCTGGTTCTTGCAATTGAAACAGAGGAGGGGGAAGGGAGGCCAGAGTCTATCAGGGAAGAGAGCACTGCCAGTGCTGACAGTCTTCCACCCACCATATCACAGGTACTGCCGGATTTCTGCCACACTTTGAGCGGAAATACAGCAGTAGTCATGCTGGCGGGCAGAGGCGCTTGGGCAGTTCCACCACCGGCCCCAGCAGTAAGACTTCAACAGCCATATTATAGGCAATGATATGGCCTGGCCGTGTCTTGTTAACTGGGCGCTGCTGGCGGTGGAAGCGCCCCATCCCGTTCCCTGGTGGACGACCTTCTCCCCAGACCAGTTAAGGTGATCGTCCGACAGGGGAGGGGTGGGGGGAGGGTGGTGGGTATTGTGTGTGCGTGTATGAGTGTGTGGTGTCTGCGTGTGTGCATGAATGTGTATATGTGTGGTTGTATGTGTGTCTGAATGTGGAAGTGAGTACGTGTCTGCATGTAAGCGTGTATGCCTGTGTGTATGCGAGTGTGAGTGTTGTGGTGAATGCCTTTTTGTCTACATGAGTGTATGCGTGTTTGTCTGTGAGTGAGTATGCGTGTTTGGATGGGTGTGAGCATGCATGTTTGAATGGGTATAAGTAGGCCTACCTGAATGGGTGTGACTATGCGTGCTTGAATGCATGCATGAATCTTGAAGTGAATGCGTGCATGAATGTTGACATGAATGTGTGTATGGATGCATGTAAGTGAATGCATGTATGTAAGTGTAGGTGAATGATTATATGCATGGTGTGTGTGGATGTCTATGTGCATGTATGCAGGGAGGGGGGTGCTATGTCTGGAGAAGGGGTGGGGAGGTATAGTGCTTACTGGGGGTTGGGTGATTGAATGTGTATATGCACCGCTGTGCAGGCTGTGCGTCGTTTCTGGCAGGCTGTGCATCAAATTTCACTGCACAAGGAGTCCTTCTTGTAGAGATGAAGTCTTTTTGATCCTGAGACTTTAGGGAGTACCTCTGAACCAGAGCCAGAGAGCAGCACGGCTGCAGGGCAACAGTAAGACAGCAGTCCTTCACAGAAAGCAGACAAGTAAGTCCTTTGGGCAGCCAGGTAGTTCTTCTTAGCAGGATGAAGTTTCTGGTTCAGGTTTCTTCTCCAGGAAGTGTCTGAGTTGGTAGGGGCAGAGGCCCTGTTTATATACCCACATGTGCCTTTGAAGTGGGAGGACTTCAAAGAGTGACTTAGAAGTGCACCAGGTCCCCTTTCAGTTCAATCTTGTCTGCCAGGGTCCCAGTACGGGGTGTGGCAGTCCTTTGTGTGAGGGCAGGCCCTCCACCCTCCCAGGACAGGAAGACCCATTCAAAATGCAGACGTATGCAAGTGAGGCTGAGTATCCTGTGTTTGGGGTGTGTCTGAGAGAATGCACAAGGAGCTGTCAACTAAACCCAGCCAGACTTGGATTGTAACACACAGAAAGATGTAAGTGCAGAGAAATGCTCACTTTCTAAAAGTGACATTTCTAAAATAGTAATAGTAAATCCAACTTCACAATCAGCAGGATTTTGTATCACCATTCTGGCCATACTAAATATGACCTTCCTACTCCTTTCAGATCAGCAGCTACCACTCAAAACAATGTATGAGGGCAGCCCCAATGTTATCTTATGAAGGGACAGACCTCACAGCAGTGTAAAAACGAATTTGGGAGTCCTGCCTTTTGCCTACAGAGCACCCTGCCCTATGGGTTACCTAGGGCATACCTTATGGCTGTCTTATATGTAGAAAAGGGGGAGTTTTAGGCTTGGCAGGTACTTTTAAATGCCAAATCGAATTGGTAGTGAAACTGCACACACAGGCCTTGCATTGGCAGGCCTGAGACAAGATTAAGGGGCTACTTAAGTGGGTGGCACAATCAGTGCTGCAGACCCACTAGTAGCCTTTAATCTACAGGCCCAGGGCACATAAAGTGCACTCTAGTAGGGACTTATAAGTAAATTAAATAGTCCAATTGTGTAAGATCCAACGTGACCTTGTTTAAAGGGAGAGAGCATATGCACTTTAGCAATGGTTAGCAGTGGTAAAGTGTGCAGAGTCTTAAAACCAGCAAAAACAGTATCTAAAAAGTGGAGGGAGGCAGGCAAAAAGTTAGGGGTGACCACCCTAAGGCTGTCAGGTCTAACATGTGTCCCCCCCCTGCTGAAAGTGGGGAGAGCTACCCGACCTCCTGGGAGCTCTCATCGCTAATGCAGAAGCATCTGGAGAGACCATCAACGTTGGCATGGTCAATTCCTGGGCGATGCTCCACTGTAAAGTCCATCCCCTGTAGGGAAGTGGACCACCTCAAGGGTTTAGGATTCTCACCCCTCATCTGCATGAGCCATCTGAGGGACCTGTGGTCTGTCTGAACCCGGATTTGAGTCCCAAACAGGTATGGTCTCAGCTTCTTCAGTGCCCAGACCACAGCAAATGCTTCTCCGTCAATAGCACTCCACCTCTGTTCCTGTGGTAATAGTCTCCTGCTAATAAGGACTACTGGTTGGTCTAAGCCCTCCTCATTAAGCTGTGCTAGAACAGACCCATTGCCATGCTCTGAAGCGTCCGTCTGCACAATAAATTTCTGGGAGTAGTCATGAGCCTTGAGCGCAGGGGCCGTGCACATGGCTTCCTTCAGAGAATCAAAGGATTTCTGACAAGCCTCTGTCCAATTTACCAACCTAGGTTGCTTTTTGGAACTAGTTCTGTAAATGGTGACACAAAGGTCACAATAGCCCTTGACAAGTCTGCGGTAGTATCCACTGAGGCCTAAAGAGGCTCTCACTTCGTTCTGTGTTCTAGGTGGTTGCCAGGCCTTGATAGTTTCAATCTTGGCCTGGAGTGGCTGCACCTTGCCACCACCTAGTAGTTGTCCCAAGTACACCACGGAACCCTGCCAAATCTAGCACTTACTGGCCTTGATGGTCAGGCGGAGTTCTGGCTTTGCACCGTGTGAGAACGTAGCCTCTTTCTAGCATTGTTACCCCCACTTTTGGCCTGTTTGTGAGTAAATGTCATTGTGTTTTTACTGTCTCACTGGGATCCTGCCAGCCAGGGCCCCAGTGCTCATAAGTGTGCCTGACTGTGTTACCTGTGTAGTGACTAACTGTGTCACTGAGGCTCTGCTAACCAGAACCTCAGTGCTGATGCTCTGTCTGCCTTTACAATTGTCACTGCAGGCTAGTGACCAATTTTACCAATTCACATTGGCATACTGGAACACCCTTATAATTCCCTAGTATATGGAACCTAGGTACCCAGGGTATTGGGGTTCCAGGAGATCCCTATGGGCTGCAGCATTTCTTTTGCCAACCATAGGGAGCTCTGACAATTCTTACACAGGCCTGCCACTGCAGCCTGAGTGAAATAACGCACACGTTATTTCACAGCCATTTTAGACTGCACTTAAGTAACTTATAAGTCACCTATATCTCTAACCCTTACTTAGTCAAGGTTAGGAGTAAAGTTACTAAGTGTGAGGGCACCCTGGCACTAGCAAAGGTGCCCCCACATAGTTCACAGAAATTTCCCCGGACTTTGTGAGTGTGGAGACACCATTACATGTGTGCACTACATATAGGTCAATACCTATATGTAGCTTCACAATGATAACTCTGAATATGGCCATGTAACATGTCTAAGATCACGGAACTGTCCCTCATGCCAAACATGGTATTGGGGTACCAATCCCATGCACCCCAGGGACTCCACAATGGACCCCGGGTACTACTAAACCACCTCTCTGGGGTTTTCTCTGCAGCTACCACTGCTGCCAACCCACAGGCAGGGATCTGCCCTCCTGAGGTCTGGGCAGTCTAGCCCCAGGAAGGCTGAACAAAGGATTTCCTCTGGGAGAGGGTGTTACACCCTCTCCTTTGTGGAAATAGGTGTTAAGGGCTGGGGAGAAGTAGCCTCTCCCAGCCTCTGGAAATGCTTTGAAGGGCACAGATGGGGGATCCTCCAGTCCCTGCTCTGGCACGAAACTGGACAAAGGAAAGAGGAGTGACCACTCCCCTGTCCATCACAAACCCAGGGGTGGTGCCCAGAGCTCCTCCAGTGTGTCCCAGACCTCGCCATCTTGAATCCAGAGGTGTGAGGGCACAATGGAGGCCTCTGAGTGGCCAGTGCCATCATGTGACGTCAGAGACCCTTTCTGATAGGTGCTTACCTCACTAGGTGGCCAATCCTCCTCTGGGGGCTATTTAGGGTCTCTCCTGTGGGATTTTCCTCAGATAACGATTTGCAAGAATTCACCAGAGTTCCTCTGCATCTCCCTCTTCGACTTCTGCCAAGGATCGACCGCTGACTGCTCCAGGACGCCTGCAAAACTGCAACAAAGTAACAGAAAGACTACCAGCGATATTGTTGCGCCTAATCCTGCCGGCTTTCTCAACTGTTTCCTGGTGGTGCATGCTCTGGGGGCTGTCTGCCTTCACCCTGCACTGGAAGCCAAGAAGAAATCTCACATGGGTCGACGGAATCTTCCCCCTGCTCCAGCAGCCACCAAACGTCAGCATCACTGGTACTCTGGAACCCCTCTCATCCTGACGAGCGTGACCCCTGGAACACAGGTGGTGGACCCAAGTAATCCAGACTGTCCAGTGGTTCAACTGTCCAAATTTGGAGGAGGTAAGTCCTTGCCTCCCCTGTGCAGACAGTAATCCTGTGCACTGTGTGAACGGCAGCTGCTAGGACTTCTGTGCACTTTTGCAAGGAATCCTTCATGCTGAGCCTAGCCCAGGTCCCCAGCACTCGGTCCTGTATTGCTGAACTCGCTGAGTTGACCACCGGCTTCGTTGGACCCACTTTTGTAGTGTTGAGATGACTGCCATGCTCAGTTTTCTTGAACCTGTGTCTAAGTACTTGTGCAGGTGCTGCCCTCATGTGCATGGGCTTTCTTTATTGCTGAGGGCCCCCTCTGTCTCCTCTTCCAAGTGGCGACCTCCTGGTCCTTCCTGGACCTGGGCAGCACCTTTTTTCTTCAATCACGACCTTTGCAGCTAGCAAGGCTTGTTTGTGGTCTTTCTCCAAAGAAACAATGCTGCATCCTCCAGCACTCCGTGGGACATCTTCTGCACAAAGGAAAAGTTCCTAGCACCTTTCATCATTGCAGAATCTTTGGCTTCTCCCACCTAGAGGCAGCCATTTTGCACCTTCATCCGGGGTTTAGTGGGCTCCTGCCCCCCTGGACACTTTTGTGACTATTGGACTTGGTCCCCTTCCTGTAAACATCCTCAGGTCCAGGAATCCATCTTCAGTGCTTTGCAGCCTGTTGTTTTCCTTGCAGAATCTCCCATCACGAGTTTCGTGTGTTTCTGAGAAAGTAGTATCATTTTACTCCTACTTTTCAGGGTCTTGGGGTGGGGTATCTTGGACACCCTTAGGCCCGTATTTATACTTTTTTTAGCGCCGCATTTGTGCTGCTTTTTGATGCAAAACGGCGCAAACCTACAAAATACAATGGTATTTTGCAAGTTTGCGCCGTTTTTTGCGTCAAAAAACGACGCAAATGCGGCGCAAAAAAAGTATAAGTACGGGCCTTAGTGTTTTGTTATACTCCCAGTGATCCTCTACACACTACACTAGGTCAGGGGTCCCGAAGTGGTTGCCATTCCACTTTCTTAGTATATGGTTTGTGTTACCCCTAGGCCTATTGCATCCTGATGTATTCTACAGAGTTTGCACTTCTTTTATAACTGTTTATTTACCTGATTTTTGTTTCTGTGTATATTGTGTGTATTTTACTTACCTCCTAAGAGAGTATATCCTCTGAGATATTTTTGGCACATTGCCACTAAAATAAAGTACCTTTATTTTAAGTAACTTTGAGTATTGTGTTTCTTGTGATATAGTGCTACATTATATAAGTGGTATAGTAGGAGCTTTGCATGTCTCCTAGTTCAGCCTAAGCTGCTCTGATATAGCTACCTCTATCAGCCTAAGCTGCTAGAACACTACTAATCTACTACTAAGGGATAACTGGACCTGGCACAAGGTGTAAGTACCATCGGGTACCCCCTATAGGCCAGCCTCCTACACACCGGGCGCAGCAGCCTTAGGTACCAGTACCCCAGGGCTGGCCCAGGGACTACTGGACTTCTCGATAACCCCTAGGGTCAACATCTTGGAAACCTCCTCCTTGATGCTGGCCTTCACCTTATCCGACAACCTGTAAATGTTGGTCTTCACAGGGGGACTGTCTCCCCTGTCATTGTCATGGACACACAGATGAGTAAGTCCAGGAGTAAGGGAAAACAGGGAAGATAACTGCTCTAACTCATAGCAGTCTCCTGTCTGATCTAGAGTCAGGGAGTCAGAGAGAATGACACCCTTCACTGACCCTGTAGTGAATCCTAGTTTGTTTTAATGGGATAACAGGAGTTAGCTTAGGCTTTGGCTTGCAGACTCGTGCCCCCGTCACCTAGTGACTTTTAACCTACTTAGCTTGCTCTGTCACAGCCCATTTAATTATTTAACTCTTCTAAGATGGCTGCCGTTGAAGAACCAGAACCTTATGGGCCTGGCGGCGCAGGGTACGCCTGAAATCTCCTTGGATTCACCTGCCTCAACTAACAGAGACACGGGACACTCTGTCAGGCGTAAAAGATCAGATTTTATTAGCTGCAGCTAGTACAGTTGTCCAAGAAGTACACAAGGTATGTTCTCAGGAGACTGCCACTTTACTTTGTGGCGCACAATCTTATATACCGTATAAAAACCATTTATTAACTACATACACTCCCAGAACACATAGAAAGGAGCCAGTAAGAATAACGTAAAGATAGAGCAGAGCCAATAGAAATGTCGGAAAACAAGACAGCACCAATAGAAGGAATTGGAAAACAAAGTATCAAGTGACTTAAGGTTGCCTCCCCTCCAGCTGTGTTTGTCACCCCTCCCTTGAACTAATTCATTAACCGATCCACAACGAAGTTGCATGTGGTGCGATAAGTTTGTGTGCGTTTGGAGGACAGTTGTGAAATGAGAGAATACTAGCAAAGGACAACGAAGGCCAGACGATAAGATAAGATCGGCGGAGAATAGTGTGAGCCTACAGATAGTTGAAACAAGGATTAGAAAACCAGACAGGGATTAGTGTACTCGGTCAGACCTTAATACCAGCCTTGTAAAGATAGAGGCAGAAGGCTGTTTTGAACACCATGTTGCAGAATAAGCAGAAAAGGCAGAATGGACTTCGTTCGCTGTGCTGCCTGAGTGAAGGCAACATAAAATGGCGGCGGGCCACAAAATGGCGGGTCGATACGATCGTATTAAAAATCGAATTTCCTCAGACCCTCCTTTTGCCAGAACTCAGGCAAGATACACAAACTCATGTTTATCTGAGTCGATGTCTATGGCCATGAGGTCATCAAGCTGTTGCTGTACCATCATTTTGATATTCTCTGCTCTTTGTGACTTGGGTTTGGGAATACATGCAGTAGCACATAGGTTGCAGATGGCAGGACCGCAGTGCATACAAAGACAACAAGAGAATATAAAAGCTAAAATTACTCCAAAGAATGTCAATACCTTCCAACCCCATTTGGACAGTAATCCCCAAAACCACTCTGAAAAGGACCAATCTCCTTCGTACTGATGAATCGACTCGGAGATTATGTGTAACTTAGAGATAGCTTGGTATACTGTTGGTGCGTCATTAGGTATGAAAATACAGCAACTTGATCCGATCAATTTGCATACTCCACCACGGTCCGCAAGAACAAAGTCTAAGGCAACACGGTTCTGCAAGGTCATAAGACGATCAGCATGTAGTTCAGCTGTAATGTTACTTAAAGCTCCTACAGTGATGTCTATGGTGGTTTCTACGACACGAACCAATTGCCTTATATTTCTGCTGTTGGCCATTGGACCCCAGAAGGGAAGAAATCCTTTGAGGAAATCTCCTCCCTCTTGTCCTGCTGTGTCTTTCGAATCCACAATCCCTCTGCCATATCTATTTTTATGATGGTTCACAGGAGCGGTGTATGTAGGGGGAAGAAGAAAGGCTATATAACAAGTACCAGAGAAATCAGCTGGCAACCATGTATAAGCCCTATCGTGGCAAACGAAGTATGTACCTTGAGATGGTACTAACGGCGGTGAATTCAAGGCTGAATAAACATATGTATGGGAACATAAACTTTCTCTTTGTCCGGTGTTTGGAGTTCTATCATTTATTTGCAGACAGAAATTTCCTTGTTGGGGTATGACCCGTATCGGAGGAGATTTTCCTTGCTTAACCCTATCATTGAGGCTGGAAATGTAATTAGTTATTTTCCAATTGGTATATGCTTTTCTTTCATCTATGGAAGCTTCACTTCTTTCCATGATTTTAGCCATAGCTACCATTCCCTTTATCAATAAACTATGACTGAAATCTGAACCAACACTATGTGAACTGACAGGTTGTTTAATTTTACTTTGATATGCATTATTGAAAATGACAAAATAAGCCCAAGCGGAACCTTCATAGGAGAATGGAAGAACTAAATATGGCATTCCTTTTTCTACCGTATGTGGTATGAGTCCACACACCCAACAGTCAGTTGTATTGATCACTAACTGATGTTGATGTAACAACTGGACGAAGGAATTGTTAAAGTATTCAGTTCTTCTGATGAGTTCATGCTGGGGAAGAGTGTGAAATAGGTGCGGAGAGATAGTAGAAGAAGATGTAGAGGTAGGAGAAGAGACAACTTTTTGCTGCAGAGTAATAATGATCCAGTTTACAGATGCCAAAAGAATACACGACAATATAATGACGCATAGAGCAATACTACAACGACTATATATTTCTTTACAATTATTCTTTACATTTTTACTTTCTCTTTTATCTAATGTAGCCTCCATCTTTCTAAGTGGATGCTCACGGCAATCTTCCTCAATCACTGTAGTCACGATTATCTACCGTCCTATGACACTGTGAGGTCCTGCAGGCCTATTGCCACTTACTCAGGTCGTAACTAAGACTCCTACCGTGACCCTGCAACCGGGATAGAGTACTACATAGGAGAGAAATTTACAAGTTCTTTGGTCTTGGTCTCAAATTATAGCGTTCCTGTCCAGAGGCAGTCTGGTTTTGAAACAATGTTCCTGGATTTGTCGTGTTCAAGCGACGATGCGATGGTATTGCTTCTTGAAGGATGTCGTCGTCCTCTTTCTCAGAAAGTGTTCCAATTAGACGCGCATCACTGAATGGTACAAATTGCGGAACTTTCTCACTTTCAGAGTCACTGATGCCTCTACGGACCCACTGATCGAAAGGCAAGGGCAATGGCACTTTCTTGCAGTGCACGGCATGCACCCAGTTTTTCTTTCCTTCGACTTTAACTGCTGTTCTTGTGGTCAAAAGAACCAGGCGTGGCTCTCTCCATCTGGGCTCCAAATTTCTCTGTCGTTGGAAATTTTTCGTGCAGACCCAGTCACCTGGTCGGATGGAATGACCTGGGTCTGTGGAAGCCTCTGGTAGAGCACTCTGAACCTGTTGATGAAGAACACGCAATTTAGTTGTAAGGTCATGCAAGTAGTCAATCAACATCGGGTATGGCAAGTCTGAGTATTTCTTAGGGCGAGGAACTCCCCATACATTAGCTGGGCGACCAAATATCACTTCGTAAGGGCTAAGCCCCAAACGAGAGTGTACTGCTGTTCTGGTGGACAGAAGAGCCAATGGTAAAGCATCAGGCCAATTAAGTCCTGTGCTAGCTTGCACCTTAGCAATTTTAAGCTTCAAGGTTCCATTGTAGCATTCTACTAAACCAGCCGACTGTGGGTGATTCGCCGCGTGGAACTTCTGTTTTATGCCAAGACCTGCACAAACTTTTTGCATGACTTGACCCACAAATTCGCTCCCATTGTCATTCCAGACAATGCGCGGCAAACCAAACCTAGGGAAGAATTCTTTCAAAAGTATTTTGGCAGTTGATAAAGCAGTATTGTCCTTCAGAGGGTAGGCTTCTACCCATCTAGAAAAAGCACATACTACCACCAGAACATATTTGAGGTTGTTGCATCGTTCCATGTGAATATAATCGATCTGCAACACCTCAAATGGATATGTTGGAGGAGCAAAATGACCTGCTGGAGTTGGGGTTCCCTTTCCCGGATTGTACATCAAGCAAACAATACAATGTTTTACCACATTATTTGCACACTTTGGGATCCCCTCATTTTGCCACACTGGAGCCAGAAGTTTACATATTCCTTTTGCACTTAGGTGAGCTGGACCATGTGCCATAGTAACTACAGGTAGTACATAAGCATCTGGTAACAGCCAACGTTGATGTTCTGATAATTCAACCCAACATCCCATCTCATCTAACATTCCTGTACTTTCCTTCCACTTTCTCAACTCATTCTCCGTAGCCTCTCCTTGAATTGATTTCACACTCTCTACTGTATCTTCACACATTCCCTTTTCTCTTACGCAGTTTGCGGGACCTGCAACATACATTCGACTTGTGTTGTCTCTGGCTGTCTTTTTCGCTACCTCATCTGCAAATGCATTTCCTCGACCAACATCGTCCACAATCTTTTTGTGTGCACTACACTTCACGATCGCTATCTGAGTAGGCATTGTAAGTGACTCAAGAAGTTCAGTCACTAATTGACCATGTTGTATCTTAGTACCATGTGAAGTAAAGAATCCTCTTTCCTTCCATAAGCGCCCAAAGTTAAACGCTACACCAAAAGCGTATTGGCTATCAGTGTACACGTTTACTCTTTTTCCTTCGGATAACACACACGCTCTAGTTAAGGCTATCAATTCAGCTGCCTGAGCTGAATTATGTCTAATGCGTGCTGTCTCCACAATCGTATGCAAAGTAGTAATAGCGTAGGCTGAAACTGTATCTCCATTCGGGAGCTTGAAACAAGAACCATCTACCCATAGTGTTCCATCTGGATTCACTAATGGCGTGTCTTTTAGGTCAATTCTACCCTTAGTCTCTTCTTCAGTACGGAGAAAACAATCATGCTGTTCAGAGACATCTCTCTCTTCTGGAAGAGGCAACAAAGTAGCTGGATTCAGGGTATTACATCGTTTGATGTGTATGTGACTAGCCAAAAGCGTCAGCTCATATCCGGACAACCGAGCACTTGTAAGATGCTGCGTTTTTGTCCTATTTAGTAAAATATCCACTGCATGTGGCACCATAACAATGAGAGTATTATCTAGCACTACTCCAGCAGACTGTCGAATAGAAATTGCTGCTGCCGCTGTCGCCTTAAGACAACTAGGCAATGCTTTAGCTACTGGATCTAACGTAGCTGAGAAATATGCGCATGGTCGCTGTTGATCTCCAAAACGCTGCGTTAAGACTGACAATGCACAACCCTCTCTTTCGTGGACATAGAGCGTAAAGGGCTTACTGTAATCAGGAGTACCCAATACAGGAGCAGAACACAAAGCAATACGCAAATCAGTAAAACTCTTCTGACATTCGTCAGTCCACGGAAGAGGCTGAGGCGTATCTTTTAAAGTTAGCGCCAACAGCGGTTTAGCCAATAAAGAGAAACTCGGAATCCACTGTCTACAATAAGAAGTAATGCCCAAAAAGGCACGTACCTCTCTTTGTGTGGATGGCACTGACATTTGTGCAATTGCCTGAATTCGTTCGGGGGTCAATCGTCGTCCCTCCTTTGACAAGAGATGACCCAAATAAGTCACCTCGCGACAGACATATTGTAATTTAGAAGGAGAAACCTTGTGATTCAGATCAAACAAATGACGCAACAGTGCAACGGTCACGTTTTTACAAATCTCCTCTGAATCAGCGGCAACTAATAAGTCATCCATGTACTGAATGAGAGCGGCACCGGACGGTAAGGAAAAGGCATCAAGATGACATTTTAGAGCTTGACTGTAAATAGAGGGACTTTCA
This sequence comes from Pleurodeles waltl, assembly GCF_031143425.1. Classification (NCBI taxonomy): domain Eukaryota; kingdom Metazoa; phylum Chordata; class Amphibia; order Caudata; family Salamandridae; genus Pleurodeles; species Pleurodeles waltl. The sequence continues at coordinate 7,361,625 of NC_090438.1, read as the reverse complement.
CAATAACCTTGAGGTGCGCGTTTAAACCGTAACTTCGGCCTCCGAGGGAAAAACCAAAAATATCTCTACTCTCTTCGGCGATGGGAATACTAAAGAAAGCATTCTTTAGATCAATAACTGAAAACCAAGTCGCTGTAGAAGGTATCATCGTCAACAGAGCAGTGATATCTGGGACTACAGGAAACTGCGGTACGACAATCTTGTTTACCTCCCGAAGATCAATTACAAAACGATAAACAGGAGGCTGAGAAGGATCAGTGCGTTTAAGAACCGGAAGAACAGGACTGTTACATGTATTTCCTCTCGTTTCCTCAACCACACCCTTCTGAATCAAATCATGGACAATTTCCAGAAGTGCTTGCTCACCTTCAGTAGAGATTCTGTATTGCGGAATACGTGGCATTTCAGCATTGGGCTTAAGAGTAACAACATAAGGTGGGATCTCAAGACAACCAACGTCATTCGGACCCGTAGCCCAAAGCGTTTCGGGAAGAGAAAGCAATTCAGGTGGGAATTGATCTTTTGATAAGTACATTGGACTAGTCATTTTCTATCCTAGAGTGAGGTATACACCAGAAGGTGAACAATATATCGTAGCATGCATTCTTTTTAATAGATCTAAACCCAACAGATTTTCACCACAACCATTCGTCAGAAGAAGCGAAGCTTCTAAATCATAAGGGCCTATTGAAACAGGCAAAGGGCAAGAAACTGGATTGCGAACAGGGGCGCCAGAAAATCCTACAGATACATTCGTTAAGCCAGACAAAGGTGCGCCAGGGAGTTTAGAATGAATGATAGAGCTTCTCATGGCACCAGTATCTAAAAGAAATGGCTCTGAAACACCCATTGTAGTGACTTTAACATAAGGTCCATTCTGATCCTCTGGAATTGACGTAACCCCCTTACTTTGTCCATGGCTGTCCTATTCAAAATGAAGACTTTCATTCCCTCCTTCAATATACTGATCCTCACTGTAATACTGTGTAGACCTAACATTTTGCTGGTCAAAGTAATTTCCGGAATTTGGAGGAACAAAAGAACGCTGCCCTTGGGTTAACACACCTCTACCTCTACCTCTATTTGCTGACTGAAGACCACCACGACCTCGTGAAGCAGATGTTGCTCCATTAAGCTGCAACAATGCCGGACAACTGTTCTTAAAATGACCTTCCTCCCTACAATAAGCACATTGATTGGGACCTAGCAAAGGTCTTGGAATGAATGGTTCAGGCTTTTGATACAACCTCTGAAACTGCGGAGGCTGTTGAAACTGAGGCTGAACATAACGAGGAGGATAAGCCTGTTGCAAGAGAACTTTAGTTTTTAATTCTTTCGTCTTTTTCTCTTGTTTTTCCCTTTCTTCTTTGTCTCTATTTTCATAATATTGTGCAGTAGCCAATATCTGGGCGGAAGAAGAAACTGCCCATGAACTCTCGGAGTCTTTTAGCTTGTGTGATAGTTCAGGAAGCAAGTTATATACGAACTTATCCACAAATAATCGCTGTCCCCCTTCTGTAGCCATATCTTGACCACTGTGATCAATGAATGTCTCCTCGAATCGGGTAAAGAAATCGGAAACACTTTCATCTTTCTTTTGTTTACATGCTGCTAGCTTATCCCAATTAACTCTCAAAGCAGGCATCATTGTTTTCATTAATGTAATAATCCTACCAGGGAGTTCTGAGATCAAAGCGTCGGGCTTTGCACCACCTACTTGACCTCTATCTGCGGCAATAATAGCGTTCCAATCGCCGCCTAATTCTTGAGCGTGATCCTCTCTACGAATTTTAGCCCATATTGTCTGTGGAACTACATTTCCCATCAACATGTCAATATCTGCTAGATTCATAGTACATGCATCAACTGTTTGCGACAACTCTTTATAGTAACCAGCAGGATTTTTGCGTGGATCTGGTAGTGACTGTTTAAGTGCTAAAACTTCAGACCTTTTCCAGGGGACATGTATCCATATGCGCTGAAAATGCGCAGGGATAGCTGGATTAGCACCTGCTGCTGCAACTTCTTCCTTCCATATTGGAGAAACCTCTCTCATGGGATAGTTTTTCAGTGTTGTCCTAACTGAAGGATCAGAATCAGGAAAAGTCTGTGAGAACAATAGGGATCTGAAAGAAATAAGTGTTCTGACAGCGTTTTCAACCTTAGGACCCACAATAAGTCCTTTGTCAAAGTCAGCCTGAACATCTAACAGATCCTGTGGGACCAAACCCAAATTCATATCCTCCCATTCTTTAGCGAGAGTATCGCACATAACTTTAAAAACATATCTCTGCGTAGGTGCATTCCATTGCAGAAAGGTGGACATAATATCAGACGTACTATATTGGGGACCCTTCTTGATCCAGATACAAGCAAGTGAGTCCAATTTTTCTCGCTCTTCGGAGTCTGGGAATTGACTACGAGACTGTCTTCGAGAAAAAGCTGGAGACACGTTTAAAGCTTCAAAGAAAGGTGATAAGAGACCAGAGACAGTATCGGTAAATCGCTTACGCATAGATGGAGAATTTGACATAAGGATAGGGGACAAGGTATTAGGTGAATTAACTAAAGGAGCATTAGGAATTGCCAAAGGAGCAGAAGGCAAAGGAGTTAAAGGCAAAGCTGGCATAGGCAATACTTGAGGAGGCAAATGTGGAAAAGCTGGAGCAGGCGGAAGCACAACTGGCGGCTGAACAGGCTGTAACATCGGGGGTGCATTAGCACCTTGTACATAGGGCGGAGGCAATTTCAATAAGTGGGACATTAAGGAATCTTCCTCAAAATCTTTTCTCTTATCAAGGGAAGAGATAGGCAACGTCGGATAGCATTTATCTATTGCCATTCGATGCTGTCTGTCTGAAATTTCCATTGCATTATCTATTTCATCATCTTTGAATTGCTGAGCAGCCTGTATAATCGTCATTCCCTGTGTTTTCCTATCTCGTTTCGCTTGTTTAATTTCTCTCTGTTTGGCTTCCTTACGCCAAAGGTGAAAAGAGTCAAACATTGCCGGCCGGGCTTTTCTTTTAAATAACGTTGCTTCTAAATTATCTAGCACATCAGTTTCGAAACTACCATTTTCTGGCCATTTTAAAACACCATCTTTCTTTGTATATCGGGTCCATGTCTTATTAAAGGCAATAGGACCAACACCATGTTTAGAATAGAGCTCATATGTGGGAGTTCCAACCGAAGGAATCGGACAGGAGTCCTCAAGCTGGGAGTCCCTATTACAACCAAAGCAACAAAGTTTTCCAAACTTAGTCAGACCAGACATCTCACAATTTTTACTGGCTGTTCACAAACATCAAGGGGGTAAAACTTTCAGTTTACACAGCACAAATGCACTTACCCCTCGGCTTTGGCCACTGCAATGGCCAAATCTAAGGACCTAAGGACAAAACAAAGACCAAAATTTGTGGGCGCGACCCACCAAATACTTAACTAAGGATGTCTTCTTACACCAACAGAGGCCCGTCTATCGTCTCGCTTTACCATACATCATCAAAGAAAGGGCCAAGGCAGGGCGGCAGTCAGGGCAGCAGTCGTCAGTAGCCGTCAGGAAGGAGTAACCGCGCTGAAAAAGACCTTCGGACCACTTCGACATACAGGGGTCGCTTGACGTGGCTCGCGATTCCTCCAGAATTTTCTTGCGGGGTTCCTCACGACCTTCAGGCAGAACCGGTACCGCTGAAGCCGCCCCACGTTGGGCGCCAGTTGAAGAACCAGAACCTTATGGGCCTGGCGGCGCAGGGTACGCCTGAAATCTCCTTGGATTCACCTGCCTCAACTAACAGAGACACGGGACACTCTGTCAGGCGTAAAAGATCAGATTTTATTAGCTGCAGCTAGTACCGTTGTCCAAGAAGTACACAAGGTATGTTCTCAGGAGACTGCCACTTTACTTTGTGGCGCACAATCTTATATACCGTATAAAAACCATTTATTAACTACATACACTCCCAGAACACATAGAAAGGAGCCAGTAAGAATAACGTAAAGATAGAGCAGAGCCAATAGAAATGTCGGAAAACAAGACAGCACTAATAGAAGGAATTGGAAAACAAAGTATCAAGTGACTTAAGGTTGCCTCCCCTCCAGCTGTGTTTGTCACCCCTCACTTGAACTAATTCATTATCCGATCCACAACGAAGTTGCATGTGGTGCGATAAGTTTGTGTGCGTTTGGAGGACAGTTGTGAAATGAGAGAATACTAGCAAAGGACAACGAAGGCCAGACGATAAGATAAGATCGGCGGAGAATAGTGTGAGCCTACAGATAGTTGAAACAAGGATTAGAAAACCAGACAGGGATTAGTGTACTCGGTCAGACCTTAATACCAGCCTTGTAAAGATAGAGGCAGAAGGCTGTTTTGAACACCATGTTGCAGAATAAGCAGAAAAGGCAGAATGGACTTCGTTCGCTGTGCTGCCTGAGTGAAGGCAACATAAAATGGCGGCGGGCCACAAAATGGCGGGTCGATACGATCGTATTAAAAATCGAATTTCCTCACCTTGTTTATAGTTAGGCCACTTGTTATGATTTGCATTATCAGTGTGTAGGAGGCTGGTCTGGCTTGTAGTGAGTACCAAGGGGTACTTGCACCTTGCACCAGGCCCAGTTATCCCTTATTAGTGTATAGGGTGTCTAGCAGCATAGGCTGATAGATAATGGTAGCTTAGCAGAGCAGCTTAGGTTGAACTAGGAGACGAGTGAAGCTCCTACAGTACCACTAGTGTCACTTGCACAATATCATAAGGAAACACAATACACAGATATACTAAAAATAAAGGTACTTTATTTTTATGACAATATGCCAAAGTATCTCAGTGAGTACCCTCAGTATGAGGATAGCAATTATACACAAGTTATATGTACACAATACCAAAAATATGCAGTATAGTCTTAGAAAACAGTGCAAACAATGTATAGTTACAATAGGATGCAATGGGGACACATAGGGATAGGGGCAACACAAACCATATACTCCAAAAGTGGAATGTGAACCACAAATGGACCCCAAACCTATGTGACCTTGTAGAGGGTCGCTGGGACTATTAGAAAATAGTGAGAGTTAGAAAAATAGCCCTCCCCAAGACCCTGAAAAGTGAGTGCAAAGTGCACTAAAGTTCCCCAAAAGACAAAGAAGTCGTGATAGAGGAATAATGCAGGAAAGACACAAACCAACAATGCAACAACTGTGGATTTCCAATCTAGGGTACCTGTGGAACAAGGGGACCAAGTCCAAAAGTCACAAGCAAGTCGGAGATGGGCAGATGCCCAGGAAATGCCAGCTGTGGGTGCAAAGAAGCTTCAACTGGACAGAAGAAGCTGAGGTTTCTGCAGGAACGAAAAGAAATAGAGACTTTCCCTTTGGTGGACAGATCCGTCTTGCCGTTGAAAGTTGTGCAGAAGTGTTTTCCCGCCGAAAGAACGCCAACAAGCCTTGCTAGCTGCAAATCATGCGTTTAGAGTTTTTGGACGTTGTTGTAGCCCAGGAGGGACCAGAAGGTTGCAATTTGGACCAGGAGAGAGACATGACGTCGAGCAAGACAAGGAGCTCTCTCAGCAACAGGTAGCACCCAGAGAAGTGCCAGAAACAGGCACTACAAGGATGCGTGAAACGGTGCTCGCCGAAGTTGCACAAAGGAGTCCCACGTCGCCAGAGACCAACTTAGAAAGTCGTGCAATGCAGGTTAGAGTGGAGTGGACCCAGGCTTGGATGTGCACAAAGGATTTCCACCGGAAGTGCACGGAAGCCGGAGTAGCTGCAAAAGATGCAGTTTCCAACAATGCAGTCTGGCGTGGGGAGGCAAGGACTTACCTCCACCAAACTTGGACTGAAGAGTCACTGGACTGTGGGAGTCACTTGGACAGAGTTGCTGGATTCAAGGGACCTCGCTCGTTGTGCTTAGAGGAAACCCAAGGGACGGGTAATGCAGCTTTTTGGTGCCTGCGATAGCAGGGGGAAGATTCCGTCGACCCACAGGAGATTTCTTCGGAGCTTCTAGTGCAGAGAGGAGGCAGACTACCCCCACAGCATGCACCACCAGGAAAACAGTCGAGAAGGAGGCAGGATCGGCGTTACAGAGTTGCAGTAGTCGTCTTTGCTACTATGTTGCAGTTTTGCAGGCTTCCAGCGCGGTCAGCAGTCGATTCCTTGGCAGAAGGTGAAGAGAGAGATGCAGAGGAACTCTGATGAGCTCTTGCATTCGTTATCTAAAGTTTCCCCAGAGACAGAGACCCTAAATAGCCAGAAAAGAGGGTTTGGCTACCTAGGAGAGAGGATAGGCTACTAACACCTGAAGGAGCCTATCAGAAGGAGTCTCTGACGTCACCTGGTGGCACTGGCCACTCAGAGCAGTCCAGTGTGCCAGCAGCACCTCTGTTTCCAAGATGGCAGAGGCCTGGAGCACACTGGAGGAGCTCTGGACACCTCCCGGGGGAGGTGCAGGTCAGGGGAGTGGTCACTCCCCTTTCCTTTGTCCAGTTTCGCGCCAGAGCAGGGCTAAGCGGTCCCCTGAACCGGTGTAGACTGGCTTATGCAGAATTGGGCACATCTGTGCCCATGAAAGCATTTCCAGAGGCTGGGGGAGGCTATTCCTCCCCTGCCTTCACACCATTTTCCAAAGGGAGAGGGTGTAACACCCTCTCTCAGAGGAAGTCCTTTGTTCTGCCATCCTGGGACAAGCCTGGCTTGACCCCAGGGGGGCAGAAACCTGTCTGAGGGGTTGGCAGCAGCAGCAGCTGCAGTGAAACCCCAGGAAAGGCAGTTTGGCAGTACCAGGGTCTGTGCTACAGACCACTGGGATCATGGGATTGTGCCAGCTATGCCAGGATGGCATAGAGGGGGCAATTCCATGATCATAGACATGTTACATGGCCATATTCGGAGTTACCATTGTGAAGCTACATATAGGTAGTGACCTATATGTAGTGCACGCGTGTAATGGTGTCCCCGCACTCACAAAGTCAGGGGAATTGGCCCTGAACAATGTGGGGGCACCTTGGCTAGTGCCAGGGTGCCCTCACACTAAGTAACTTTGCACCTAACCTTTACCAGGTAAAGGTTAGACATATAGGTGACTTATAAGTTACTTAAGTGCAGTGTAAAATGGCTGTGAAATAACGTGGACGTTATTTCACTCAGGCTGCAGTGGCAGGCCTGTGTCAGAATTGTCAGAGCTCCCTATGGGTGGCAAAAGAAATGCTGCAGCCCATAGGGATCTCCTGGAACCCCAATACCCTGGGTACCTCAGTATCATATACTAGGGAATTATAAGGGTGTTTCAGTAAGCCAATGTAAATTGGTAAAATTGGTCACTAGCCTGTTAGTGACAATTTGAAAGAAATGAGAGAGCATAACCACTGAGGATCTGGTTAGCAGAGCCTCAGTGAGACAGTTAGGCACCACACAGGGAACACATACATACAGGCCACAAACTTATGGGCACTGGGGTCCTGACTAGCAGGGTCCCAGTGACACATAACAAACATACTGAAAACATAGGGTTTTTACTATGAGCACTGTGCCCTGGCTAGCAGGATCCCAGTGAGACAGTGAAAATACCCTGACATACACTCACAAACAGGCCAAAAGTGGGGGTAACAAGGCTAGAAAGAGGCTACTTTCTCACACAACCCCCCCCCAAACGAAGGACAATAAGGCTAACCTTGGCCAGTTGAGACTTTATTGTCTATGTGGTGATAAGTAGAGAGTAGCTCTGCAATAGACTGGTTACTCCCTTTATCATCCACTATATGGTTACTTCCCTGTGGGGATGTAAACCACCCTGTTTGAAGTTTTTTAGCTAAGCAACAATGTGAAGATGTATTTTCAGAGTTTCTATCAGTAAGTTTTAGTTTAGAGCAGTGGGAATTGTCCACTGAACCTATTTGAGGTGATGGAAATGCCAGACAGGGATGCTGTCTCAGAAAAGCCATAGCTGGGCAAAAACTTTGTCCATATGGCTGGAAGAGAGAACAGGGATGCTGTTTCTCTTGAGTTGGAGCAGGGCAGGGATGCTGTCCTATGAGCTCCACACTAGGGCAGGGATGCTGTCCTAAGTGTTGTGAGGCAGTGCAGGGTTTCTGCACTAAAGTTTCTCTGGGAGGGTTGGAGGGATGCTCCATGTTAACTAAAATGGTGCTCTTTTTCTCACCAATGTTAGTTATCCCACAGAGAGGTACTTCCACCTCAGGGAGTACAATTTTGCCAACTGATGATTCCCTTGTAACAGGTGCCACCCCAGGAGAGGTTTCTCCCACCACAGGAATGGTATCCTGAATGGTAGGGTGGTTAGGGGATACTATGATGCCCTTTTTACCTGTTGATGGAGAGGGATCCTGAGTTTTCAGGCCTTCTCTCCTTTGCTTTTTCATTTCAGTAGAAATGAGAGGGAACAATTCCACAGGGATGCCCAGCATGGCTGCATGGGCATAAAACTCTACATCAGCCCAACCTGAGGCCTCTAGGTCATTACCTAAGAGACAGTCTACAGGTAAGCTAGGTGATACCACCACCTGCTTAGGGCCAGTAACTCCACCCCAACTAAACTGAATTATAGCTAAGGGAAGAAACTTAGTGGAGTTATGGACATCAATAATCTTATACTGTTGTCCAATGATGTGTTGATCAGGGTGCACTAGGTTTTCAGTCACCAAAGTGATACTGGCACCTGTGTCCCTGTAGGCCAAGGCCTCAACACCATTTATTGAAACTGTCTGCGTGTACTTATCCATTGTAAGGGGACAAGCAGCCAGTGTGGCAAGGCCAATGCCACTAGGTGTGACAGAAACTGTCTTGGGAGTGACTACCCCAGTTTCTACTATGGACCCATAAGTGAACCCAACTACACCCTTAACTTGACTGTTGCCAGCAGTCCCACCACTAGTACCACTACTGCTAGGGGCACTAGAGCTTGATGTATTAGTGGTGGTAGGCTCAGGGGGTTTACCTGGACAGGACTTATCCCCTGGCCTATGGCCTCTATTTTTACACACAAAGCACCAAGGCTTTTTAAATTGTGTAGGTTGAGAAGAAGAGGAAGAATTTGTTTTATCCCCACCCCCTGAAGAGTGTTTAAGATTTGAAGTGGGATCTTTGGTTTTACCCTTATCCCCATGCTTATCTTGAGATTTTTCACCATCTTTCTTCTTATTGTTCTCTTTGTCACCACCTGTATGAACTTTTCTGTTCACCCTTGTTCATTTGTCTGCCTTCTTTCCCAATTCTTGGGGAGAGGTCAGATCAGAGTCCACCAGGTACTGGTGCAACAAATCAGACACACAAATAACAAGAATATGCTCTCTCAGGATCAAGTCATACAGGCTGTCATAATCAGTAACTTTTCTGCCATGTAACCACCCCTCCAAGGCCTTCACTGAATGGTCAATGAAATCAACCCAGTCTTGTGAAGACTCCTTTTTGGTCTCTCTGAACTTTATCCTGTATTGTTCAGTGGTTAAGCCATAACCATCCAGGAGTGCATTCTTAAGAACTGTAAAATTATTGGCATCACTTTCTTTCACAGTAAGGAGCCTATCCCTACCTTTTCCACTAAATGATAGCCAACGGATAGCAGCCCACTGCCTTTGAGGGACATCCTGTACAACACAGTCCCTCTCAAGTGCAGCAAACCACTTGTTAATGTCATCCCCCTCCTTATAAGGGGGAACTATCTTATGCAGATTCCTGGAATCATGCTCTTTTGAAGGATGACTATGGGGAATACTGCTGCTGCCACCATGGGTTTCAAAACCCAACTTCTGTCTTTCCTTCTCTAATTCTAAAGACTGTCTATCCAAATCCAGCTGTTGCTTCTTAAGCTTCAGTCTGGTTTGTTCCACCCTTAACTTATTGAGTTCTCTTTCTAACAATCTGTCATCAGGGTTGATGGGAGGGACATTCCTAGACACAGAAGTATGATGAGAATGGACAGAAGGAGACCTGTCCCTTACAGAGGGCACCCTAACAGCTTGGTTGAAAGTGTAATGTGAGAGCACATCATCTGTATTATGTGACTCCACCTCAGTACCAACTATGCTAGACTGTCTAGTAATGGGCAGGCTAAGAAGTTTCTTTCCTGAACCTTTTCCTGGGGGAGTCCCTGGATCAGATTGGGAACCATTAGCTACTTTTTCAACAGATGGGGCACTTTTAGCCTTATCTTGTTCTCTAAGCATGTTAAGTAATAATTCCAAGGAAGGATTCTTCCCTACACTCAAACCTCTCTCTATGCAGAGACTCCTTGCTCCTTTCCAGCTAAGGTGATCATATGCAATCTTGGACAGGTCAACATTTTGGCCTGTGCCAGACATTTTTTAGAGAGAGTTAAAGTGATAGAAAAAGAGAAAAAAGTTTTCAGAACTTTTTGGAAAGACAGAAAAAAAACTTTTAAAACTTTTTAGAACTTTTTAGAAAGTTTAGAGGTACTTTTCAGCACTTAGAAAAGAGTGAAAAGAGGAAATGCAAAACTTTTTAGTTATGTGTACACACACTGAACTTGTTTTGTATATTTTTCTCTTATGAAAAGTACAATGACAAGAGTGGTAAGTAGTCTCAAAGCACTTATCCCACCGCTGCACAACCAATGTAGGAGGCTGGTCTGGCTTGTAGTGAGTACCAAGGGGTACTTGCACCTTGCACCAGGCCAGTTATCCCTTATTAGTGTATAGGGTGTCTAGCAGCTTAGGCTGATAGATAATGGTAGCTTAGCAGAGCAGCTTAGGCTGAACTAGGAGACGAGTGAAGCTCCTACAGTACCACTAGTGTCACTTGCACAATATCATAAGAAAACACAATACACAGATATACTAAAAATAAAGGTACTTTATTTTTATGACAATATGCCAAAGTATCTCAGTGAGTACCCTCAGTCTGAGTATAGCAATTATACACAAGTTATATGCACACAATACCAAAATTATGCAGTATAGTCTTAGAAAACAGTGCAAACAATGTATAGTTACAATAGGATGCAATGGGGACACATAGGGATAGGGGCAACACAAACCATATACTCCAAAAATGGAATGTGAACCGCGAATGGACCCCAAACCTATGTGACCTTGTAGAGGGTTGCTGGGACTATTAGAAAATAGTGAGACTTAGAAAAATAGCCCTCCCAAGACCCTGAAAAGTGAGTGCAAAGTGCACTAAAGTTCCCCAAAAGACAAAGAAGTCGTGATAGAGGAATAATGCAGGAAAGACACAAACCAACAATGCAACAACTGTGGATTTCCAATCTAGGGTACCTGTGGAACAAGGGGACCAAGTCCAAATGTCACAAGCAAGTCGGAGATGGGCAGATGCCCAGGAAATGCCAGCTGTGGGTGCAAAGAAGCTTCTACTGGACAGAAGAAGCTGAGGTTTCTGCAGGAACGAAAAGGGCTAGAGACTTCCTGTAGGAGGCTGGACTGGCTTGTAGTGAGTACCAAGGGGTACTTGCACCTTGCACCAGGCCCAGTTATCCCTTATTAGTGTATAGGGTGTCTAGCAGCTTAGGCTGATAGATAATGGTAGCTTAGCAGAGCAGCTTAGGCTGAACTAGGAGACGTGTGAAGCTACTACAGTACCACTTAGTGTCATATGCACAATATCATAAGAAAACACAATACACAGTTATACTAAAAATAACGGTACTTTATTTTTATGACAATATGCCAAAGTATCTTAGAGTGTACCCTCAGTGAGAGGATAGGAAATATACACAAGATATATATACACAATAGCAAAAATATGCAGTATAGTTTTAGAAAACAGTGCAAACAATGTATAGTTACAATAGGATGCAATGGGGAAACATAGGAATAGGGGCAACACAAACCATATACTCCAAAAGTGGAATGCGAACCACGAATGGACCCCAAACCTATGTGACCTTGTAGAGGGTCGCTGGGACTATTAGAAAATAGTGAGAGTTAGAAAAATAACCCTCCCCAAGACCCTGAAAAGTGAGTGCAAAGTGCACTAAAGTTCCCCTAAGGACAAAGTAGTCGTGTTAGAGGAATAATGAAGGAAAGACACAAACCAGCAATGCAACAACTGTGGATTTCCAATCTAGGGTACCTTTGGAACAAGGGGACCAAGTCCAAAAGTCACAAGTAAGTCGGAGATGGGCAGATGCCCAGGAAATGCCAGCTGCGGGTGCAAAGAAGCTTCGACTGGACAGAAGAAGCTGAGGTTTCTGCAGGAACGAAAAGGGCTAGAGACTTCCCCTTTGGTGGACTGATCCCGCTCGCCTTGGAGAGTTGTGCAGAAGTGTTTTCCCGCCGGAAGGACGCCAACAAGCCTTGCTAGTCGCAAATCGTGCGTTTGGCGTTTTTGGACGCTGCTGGGGCCCAGGAGGGACCAGGAGGTCGCAAATTGGACCTGAAGAGACAGGGGACGTCGAGCAAGACAAAGAGCTCTCAATAAAGCAGGTAGCACCCAGAGAAGTGCCAGAAACAGGCACTACGAGGATGCGTGAAACGGTGCTCGCCGAAGTTGCACAAAGGAGTCCCACGTCGCCGGAGACCAACTTAGAAAGTCATGCAATGCAGGTTAGAGTGCCGTGGACCCAGGCTTGGCTGTGCACAAAGGATTTCCACCGAAAGTGCACAGGGGCCGGAGTAGCTGCAAAGTCGCGGTTCCCAACAATGCAGCCCAGCGAGGTGAGGCAAGGACTTACCTCCACCAAACTTGGGCTGAAGAGTCACTGGACTGTGGGGGTCACTTGGACAGAGTCGCTGGATTCGAGGGACCTCGCTCGTCGTGCTGAGAGGAGACCCAAGGGACCGGTAATGCAGCTTTTTGGTGCCTGCGGTTGCAGGGGGAAGATTCCGTCGACCCACGGGAGATTTCTTCGGAGCTTCTGGTGCAGAGAGGAGGCAGGCTACCCCCACAGCCTGCACAAGCAGGAAAACAGTCGAGAAGGCTGCAGGATCAGCGTTACAGAGTTGCAGTAGTCGTCTTTGCTACTATGTTGCAGGTTTGCAGGCTTCCAGCGCGGTCAGCAGTCGATTCCTTATCAGAAGGTGAAGAGGGAGATGCAGAGGAACTCGGATGAGCTCTTGCATTCGTTATCTAAAGTTTCCCCAGAGACAGAGACCCTAAATAGCCAGAAAAGAGGGTTTGGCTACCTAGGAGAGAGGATAGGCTACTAACACCTGAAGGAGCCTATCAGCAGGAGTCTCTGACGTCACCTGGTGGCACTGGCCACTCAGAGCAGTCCAGTGTGCCAGCAGCACCTCTGTTTCCAAGATGGCAGAGGTCTGGAGCACACTGGAGGAGCTCTGGACACCTCCCAGGGGAGGTGCAGGTCAGGGGAGTGGTCACTCCCCTTTCCTTTGTCCAGTTTCGCGCCAGAGCAGGGGCTAAGGGGTCCCTGAACCGGTGTAGACTGGCTTATGCAGAATTGGGCACATCTGTGCCCAAGAAAGCATTTCCAGAGGCTGTGGGAGGCTACTCCTCCCCTGCCTTCACACCATTTTCCAAAGGGAGAGGGTGTCACACCCTCTCTCAGAGGAAGTTCTTTGTTCTGCCATCCTGGGCCAGGCCTGGCTGGACCCCAGGAGGGCAGATGCCTGTCTGAGGGGTTGGCAGCAGCAGCAGCTGCAGTGAAACCCCAGGAAGGGCAGTTTGGCAGTACCAGGGTCTGTGCTACAGACCACTGGGATCATGGGTTTGTGCCAACTATGCCAGGATGGCATAGAGGGGGCAATTCCATGATCATAGACATGTTACATGGCCATATTCGGAGTTACCATTGTGAAGCTACATATAGGTAGTGACCTATATGTAGTGCACGCGTGTAATGGTGTCCCCGCACTCACAAAGTTCAGGGAATTGGCTCTGAACAATGTGGGGGCACCTTGGCTAGTGCCAGGGTGCCCTCACACTAAGTAACTTTGCACCTAACCTTTACCAGGTAAAGGTTAGACATATAGGTGACTTATAAGTTACTTAAGTGCAGTGTAAAATGGCTGTGAAATAACGTGGACGTTATTTCACTCAGGCTGCAGTGGCAGGTCTGTGTAAGAATTGTCAGAGCTCCCTATGGGTGGCAAAAGAAATGCTGCAGCCCATAGGGATCTCCTGGAACCCCAATACCCTGGGTACCTCAGTACCATATACTAGGGAATTATAAGGGTGTTCCAGTAAGCCAATGTAAATTGGTAAAAATGGTCACTAGCCTGTCAGTGACAATTTGGAAAGAAATGAGAGAGCATAACCACTGAGGTTCTGGTTAGCAGAGCCTCAGTGAGACAGTTAGTCACTACACAGGTAACACATTCAGGCACACTTATGAGCACTGGGGCCCTGGGTTACCAGGGTCCCAGTGACACATACAACTAAAACAACATATATACAGTGAAAAATGGGGGTAACATGCCAGGCAAGATGGTACTTTCCTACATTACTGGTCCACAGAAAGTTGTGGTAGCCTCAGATTTACCTGTAGACTGTCTACTAGGAAATGATTTGGAGACATCAGCTTGGTCAGATGTGGAGTTGGAGGCCCATGCAGCAATGCTGGGCATTCCAGGGCATATTTTTGCTTTAACCAGGGCTCAGGCCAAAAAGCAAAAAGGACAGGGAAGCTTGGATCCTGGAACAATGGACCAAGTGCTCCCTAAAGCTAGGGCTAGTAGAAGCAAACCACTTCCTACTATCCCTCCCTCTACATTGGATTCAACTTCAGAGGAAGAAGAATTCCCTCCCTGTGCAGAACCTACACCAGAGGAGCTTGAAGCAGATACTGCTGAGCTTTTGGGTGAAGGGGGGCCTGCCAGAGAGGAGCTGAGTGTGGCACAGCAAACCTGTCCCACATTAGACGGTCTGAGACAGCAAGCTGTCAAACAGGCTAATGGGGATGTCAGTGACTCTCACAGAGTTTACTGGGAGGACAACCTCTTGTACACTGAGGCAAGGGATCCTAAACCTGGAGCTGCCAGGAGATTAGTGATTCCTCAGGAGTACAGAAAGTTCCTCCTAACACTGGCTCACGACATTCCCCTAGCTGGGCATCTGGGACAAATGAAAACTTGGGACAGGCTTGTTCCCTTGTTTCATTGGCCTAGGATGTCTGAGGACACAAAGGAATTTTGTAAGTCCTGTGAAACCTGTCAAGCCAGTGGCAAGACAGGTGGCACTCCAAAGGCACCCCTTATTCCACTGCCTGTGGTTGGGGTTCCCTTTGAAAGGGTAGGGGTTGACATAGTTGGCCCCCTTGACCCTCCTACTGCTTCAGGCAATAGATTCATCTTGGTGGTAGTGGACCATGCCACAAGATATCCTGAAGCTATTCCTTTAAGGACCACTACAGCTCCTGCAGTGGCAAAGGCCCTCCTGGGAATATTTTCCAGGGTGGGCTTCCCAAAGGAAGTAGTATCAGACAGAGGAAGCAATTTCATGTCTGCATACTTAAAGGCCATGTGGAAGGAGTGTGGTGTAACTTATAAGTTCACAACACCCTATCATCCACAAACAAATGGACTGGTGGAGAGATTTAACAAAACTCTCAAAGGCATGATTATGGGTCTCCCTGAAAAACTCCGCAGGAGATGGGATATCCTTCTACCATGCCTCCTTTTTGCCTACAGGGAGGTACCCCAGAAAGGAGTGGGCTTCAGCCCCTTTGAACATCTTTTTGGACACCCTGTTAGGGGTCCACTAACACTTGTGAAGGAGGGTTGGGAACAACCTTTAAAAGCTCCTAAGCAGGATATTGTGGACTATGTACTTGGCCTCAGATCAAGGATGGCTGAGTGTATGAAAAAGGCCAGTAAAAACCTTCAGGCCAGCCAAGAGCTCCAGAAGCAATGGCATGATCAGAAGGCTGTTTTGGTTCAGTACCAACCAGGGCAGAAAGTGTGGGTCTTGGAGCCCGTGGCCCCAAGAGCACTCCAAGATAAATGGAGTGGACCCCACACAATTGTTGAGAAAAAGGGTGAAGTCACCTATTTAGTTGACTTAGGCACTGCAAGGAGTCCCCTTAGGGTACTCCATGTAAACTGCCTGAAACCCTACTATGACAGGGCTGATCTCACCCTGCTCATGGCAACTGATGAGGGACAGGAAGAAGACAGTGATCCTCTACCTGATCTCTTCTCTTCCACAGAACAAGATGCTCTTGTGGAAGGTGTAGTTTTGGCTGATTGTCTAACTGCTGAGCAGAAAGATAATTGCATAAATCTCCTAGATCAATTCTCTGAACTCTTCTCTACTGTGCCAGGTACCACATCTTGGTGTGAGCACACTATAGATACTGGAGACAGCTTGCCTGTCAAAAGTAAGATCTATAGGCAGCCTGACCATGTCAGGGACTGCATAAAGCAAGAGGTCCAGAAAATGTTAGAACTAGGAGTGGTTGAGCACTCTGAAAGTCCATGGGCTTCTCCTGTAGTACTTGTACCAAAACCCCATTCCAAAGATGGAAAGAAGGAAATGCGGTTTTGTGTAGACTATAGAGGTCTCAACCTTGTAACCAAAACAGATGCTCACCCTATACCCAGGGCAGATGAGCTCATAGATACACTGGCATCTGCCAAGTATCTAAGCACTTTTGACTTGACTGCAGGGTATTGGCAGATCAAATTGTCAGAAGATGCTAAACCTAAGACTGCATTTTCAACCATTGGAGGACATTACCAGTTCACTGTAATGCCTTTTGGTTTGAAAAATGCACCTGCCACTTTTCAGAGGTTGGTGAACACAGTCCTGCAAGGGCTGGAAGCTTTCAGTGCAGCATATCTGGACGATATAGCTGTCTTTAGCTCCAGCTGGGATGAGCACCTGGTCCACCTATGGAAAGTTTTAGAGGCCTTGCAAAAGGCAGGCCTCACTATCAAGGCTTCAAAGTGCCAGATAGGGCAGGGTAAGGTGGTTTATCTGGGACACCTTGTTGGTGGGGAACAGATTGCACCACTTCAGGGGAAAATCCAAACAATTATTGATTGGGTTCCCCCTACCACACAGACTCAGGTGAGAGCCTTCCTAGGCCTCACTGGGTATTACAGGAGGTTCATTAAGAACTATGGCTCCATTGCAGCCCCTCTTAATGACCTCACTTCCAAGAAGATGCCTAAAAAGGTATTATGGACAGCAAACTGTCAGAAAGCTTTTGAGGAGCTGAAGCAGGCCATGTGCTCTGCACCTGTCCTGAAAAGCCCTTGTTACTCTAAAAAATTCTATGTCCAAACTGATGCATCTGAATTAGGAGTAGGGGCAGTCCTATCACAACTTAATTCTGAGGGCCAGGATCAACCTGTTGCTTTTATTAGTAGAAGGTTGACCCCTAGAGAAAAGCGTTGGTCTGCCATAGAGAGGGAGGCCTTTGCTGTGGTCTGGGCTCTGAAGAAGTTGAGGCCATACCTGTTTGGCACTCACTTCATTGTTCAGACAGACCACAAACCTCTACTTTGGCTAAAACAAATGAAAGGTGAAAATCCTAAATTGTTGAGGTGGTCCATATCCCTACAGGGAAAGGACTATACAGTGGAACATAGACCTGGGAGTAGCCACTCCAATGCAGATGGAATCTCCAGATATTTCCACTTAGACAATGAAGACTCATCAGGTCATGGCTAGTCTTATTGTCCTTCGTTTGGGGGGGGGTTGTGTAGGAAAGTACCATCTTGCCTGGCATGTTACCCCCATTTTTCACTGTATATATGTTGTTTTAGTTGTATGTGTCACTGGGACCCTGTTCTCCAGGGCCCCAGTGCTCATAAGTGTGCCTGAATGTGTTACCTGTGTAGTGACTAACTGTCTCACTGAGGCTCTGCTAATCAGAACCTCAGTGGTTATGCTCTCTCATTTCTTTCCAAATTGTCACTAACAGGCTAGTGACCAATTTACCAATTTATATTGGCTTACTGGAACACCCTTATAATTCCCTAGTATATGGTACTGAGGAACCCAGGGAATTGGGGTTCCAGGAGATCCCTATGGGCTACAGCATTTCTTTTGCCACCCATAGGGAGCTCTGACACTTCTTACACAGGCCTGCCACTGCAGCCTGAGTGAAATAACGTCCACGTTATTTCACAGCCATTTTACACTGCACTTAAGTAACTTATAAGTCACCTATATGTCTAACCTTTACCTGGTAAAGGTTAGGTGCAAAGTTACTTAGTGTGAGGGCACCCTGGCACTAGCCAAGGTGCCCCCACATTGTTCAGAGCCAATTCCCTGAACTTTGTGAGTGTGGGGACACCATTACACGTGTGCACTACATATAGGTCACTACCTATATGTAGCTTCACAATGGTAACTCCGAATATGGCCATGTAACATGTCTAAGATCATGGAATTGCCCCCTCTATGCTATCCTGGCATTGTTGGTACAATTCCATGATCCCAGTGGTCTGTAGCACAGACCCTGGTACTGCCAAACTGCCTTTTCTGGGGTTTCACTGCAGCTGCTGCTGCTGCCAACCCCTCAGACAGGTTTCTGCCACCCTGGGGTCAAGCCAGGCTTGTCCCAGGGTGGCAGAACAAAGGACTTCCTCTGAGAGAGGGTGTTACACCCTCTCCCTTTGGAAAATGGTGTGAAGGCAGGAGAGGAGTAGCCTCCCCAAGCCTCTGGAAATGCTTTCTTGGGCACAGATGTGCCCAATTCTGCATAAGCCAGTCTACACCGGTTCAGGGACCCCTTAGCCCCTGCTCTGGCACGAAACTGGACAAAGGAAAGGGGAGTGACCACTCCCCTGACCTACACCTCCCCTGGGAGGTGTCCAGAGCTCCTCCAGTGTGCTCCAGACCTCTGCCATCTTGGAAACAGAGGTGCTGCCAGCACACTGGACTGCTCTGAGTGGCCAGTGCCACCAGGTGACGTCAGAGACTCCTTCTGATAGGCTCCTTCAGGTGTTAGTAGCCTATCCTCTCTCCTAAGTAGCCAAACCCTCTTTTCTGGCTATTTAGGGTCTCTGTCTCTGGGGAAACTTTAGATAACGAATGCAAGAGCTCATCAGAGTTCCTCTGCATCTCTCTCTTCACCTTCTGCCAAGGAATCGACTGCTGACCGTGCTGGAAGCCTGCAAAACTGCAACATAGTAGCAAAGACGACTACTGCAACTCTGTAACGCTGATCCTGCTGCCTTCTCGACTGTTTTCCTGCTTGTGCATGCTGTGGGGGTAGTCTGCCTCCTCTCTGCACCAGAAGCTCCGAAGAAATCTCCCGTGGGTCGACGGAATCTTCCCCCTGCAACCGCAGGCACCAAAAAGCTGCATTACCGGTCCCTTGGGTCTCCTCTCAGCACGACGAGCGAGGTCCCTCGAATCCAGCAACTCTGTCCAAGTGACTCCCACAGTCCAGTGACTCTTCAGTCCAAGTTTGGGGGAGGTAAGTCCTTGCCTCCCCACGCCAGACTGCATTGTTGGAAACCGTGACTTTTGCAACTACTCCGGCTTCCTTGCACTTCCGGCGGAAATCCTTTGTGCACAGCCAAGCCTGGGTCCACGGCACTCTAATCTGCATTGCACGACTTTCTAAGTTGGTCTCCGGCGACGTGGGACTCCTTTGTGCAACTTCAGTGAGCACCGTTTCACGCATCCTTGTGGTGTCTGTTTCTGGCACTTTTCTGGGTGCTACCTGCTGCTGAGAGGGCTCCTTGTCTTGCTCGACATCCCCTCTCTCTCCTGGTCCAATTTGCGACCTCCTGGTCCCTCCTGGGCTGCAGCAGCTTCCAAAAACGCTAACCGCACGATTTGCAACTAGCAAGGCGTGTTGGCAATCTTTCGGCGGGAAAGCACTTCTGCACAAATCTCCACGGCGTGAGGGATCCGTCCACCAAAGGGGAAGTCTCTAGCCCTTTTTGTTCCTGCAGAAACCGCAGCTTCTTCTGTCCAGTAGAAGCTTCTTTGCACCCACAGCTGGCATTTCCTGGGCATTTGCCCATCTCCGACTTGCTTGTGACTTTTGGACTTGGTCCCCTTGTTCCACAGGTACCCTAGATTGGAAAACCACAGTTGTTGCATTGTTGGTTGGTGTCTTTCCTGCATTATTCCTCTATCACGACTTCTTTGTCTTTTGGGGAACTTTAGTGCACTTTGCACTCACTTTTCAGGGTCTTGGGGAGGGCTAATTTTCTAACTCTCACTATTTTCTAATAGTCCCAGCGACCCTCTACAAGGTCACATAGGTTTGGGGTCCATTCGTGGTTCGCATTCCACTTTTGGAGTATATGGTTTGTGTTGCCCCTATCCCTATGTGTCCCCATTGCATCCTATTGTAACTATACATTGTTTGCACTGTTTTCTAAGACTATACTGCATATTTTTGGTATTGTGTACATATAACTTGTGTATATTTGCTATCCTCTTACTGAGGGTACACTCTAAGATACTTTGGCATATTGTCATAAAAATAAAGTACCTTTATTTTTAGTATATCTGTGTATTGTGTTTTCTTATGATATTGTGCAAGTGACACTTGTGGTACTGTAGTAGCTTCACACGTCTCCTAGTTCAGCCTAAGATGCTCTGCTAAGCTACCATTATCTATCAGCCTAAGCTGCTAGACACCCTATACACTAATAAGGGATAACTGGGCCTGGTGCAAGGTGTAAGTACCCCTTGGTACTCACTACAAGCCAGTCCAGCCTCCTACAGAAAGTCATGCAATGCAGGTTAGAGTGCCGTGGACCCAGGCTTGGCTGTGCACAAAGGATTTCCGCCGGAAGTGCACAGGGGCCGGAGTAGCTGCAAAAGTCACGGTTCCCAGCAATGCAGTCTGGCGTGGGGAGGCAAGGACTTACCTCCACCAAACTTGGACTGAAGAGTCACTGGACTGTGCAAGTCACTTGGACAGAGTTGCTGGATTCAAGGGACCTCGCTCGTCGTGCTGAGAGGAGACCCAAGGGACTGGTAATGCAGCTTTTTGGTGCCTGCGGTTGCAGGGGGAAGATTCCGTCGACCCACAGGAGATTTCTTCGGAGCTTCTAGTGCAGAGAGGAGGCAGACTACCCCCACAGCATGCACCACCAGGAAAACAGTCGAGAAGGCGGCAGGATCAGCGTTACAGAGTTGCAGTAGTCGTCTTAGCTACTTTGTTGCAGTTTTGCAGGCTTCCAGCGCGGTCAGCAGTCGATTCCTTGGCAGAAGGTGAAGAGAGAGATGCAGAGGAACTCTGATGAGCTCTTGCATTCGTTATCTAAAGTTTCCCCAGAGACAGAGACCCTAAATAGCCAGAAAAGAGGGTTTGGCTACCTAGGAGAGAGGATAGGCTAGCAACACCTGAAGAAGCCTATCAGAAGGAGTCTCTGACGTCACCTGGTGGCACTGGCCACTCAGAGCAGTCCAGTGTGCCAGCAGCACCTCTGTTTCCAAGATGGCAGAGGTCTGGAGCACACTGGAGGAGCTCTGGACACCTCCCAGGGGAGGTGCAGGTCAGGGGAGTGGTCACTCCCCTTTCCTTTGTCCAATTTCGCGCCAGAGCAGGGCTAAGGGGTCCCCTGAACCGGTGTAGACTGGCTTATGCAGAATTGGGCACATCTGTGCCCAAGAAAGCATTTCCAGAGGCTGGGGGAAGCTACCCCTCCCCTGCCTTCACACCATTTTCCAAAGGGAGAGGGTGTAACACCCTCTCTCAGAGGAAGTCCTTTGTTCTGCCATCCTGTGACAAGCCTGGCTTGACCCCAGGAGGGCAGAAACCTGTCTGAGGGGTTGGCAGCAGCAGCAGCTGCAGTGAAACCCCAGGAAAGGCAGTTTGGCAGTGCCAGGGTCTGTGCTACAGACCACTGGGATCATGGGATTGTGCCAACTATGCCAGGATGGCATAGAGGGGGCAATTCCATGATCATAGACATGTTACATGGCAATATTCGGAGTTACCATTGTGAAGCTACATATAGGTAGTGACCTATATGTAGTGCACGTGTGTAATGGTGTCCCCGCACTCACAAAGTCAGGGGAATTGGCCCTGAACAATGTGGGGGCACCTTGGCTAGTGCCAGGGTGCCCTCACACTAAGTAACTTTGCACCTAACCTTTACCAGGTAAAGGTTAGACATATAGGTGACTTATAAGTTACTTAAGTGCAGTGTAAAATGGCTGTGAAATAACGTGGACGTTATTTCACTCAGGCTGCAGTGGCAGGCCTGTGTAAGAATTGTCAGAGCTCCCTATGGGTGGCAAAAGAAATGCTGCAGCCCACAGGGATCTCCTGGAACCCCAATACCCTGGGTACCTCAGTACCATATACTAGGGAATTATAAGGGTGTTCCAGTAAGCCAATGTAAATTGGTAAAATTGGTCACTAGCCTGTTAGTGATAATTTTGAAAGAAATGAGAGAGCATAACCACTGAGGTTCTGGTTAGCAGATCCCCAGTGAGACAGTTAGGCACCACACAGGGAACACATACATATAGGCCACAAACTTATGAGCACTGGGGTCCTGACTAGCAGGGTCCCAGTGACACATAACAAACATACTGAAAACATAGGGTTTTCACTATGAGCACTGGGCCCTGGCTAGCAGGATCCCAGTGAGACAGTGAAAACACCCTGACATACACTCACAAACAGGCCAAAAGTGGGGGTAACAAGGCTAGAAAGAGGCTACTTTCTCACAGTACATATATCTTGTGTATATTTGCTATCCTCATACTGAGGGTACTCACTGAGATACTTTGGCATATTGTCATAAAAATAAAGTACCTTTATTTTTAGTATATCTGTGTATGGTGTTTTCTTATGATATTGTGCAAGTGACACTAGTGGTACTGTAGGAGCTTCACTCGTCTCTTAGTTCAGCCTAAGCTGATCTGCTAAACTACCTTTTCTATCAGCCTAAGCTGCTAGACACCCCTCTACACTAATAAGGGATACCTGGGCCTGGTGCAAGGTGTAAGTACCCCCTGGTACCCACTACAAGCCAGTCCAGCCTCCTACATTGGTTGCACAGCGGTGGGATAAGTACTTTGCAACTACTTACCACTTTGTCATATTGTTCTTTTCATAAGAGAAAAATATACAAAACAAGTTCAGTGTATGTACACATAACCAAAAAGTGTTGCTTTTCCTCTTTCACTTCCTTGCTAAGTGCTGAATAGTACCTCTAAACTTTCTAAAAAGTTCTTAAAAAGTTTTAAAAGTTTTTTTTTCTGTTCTTTAAAAAGTCATGAAAACTTTTTTTTCACTTTTTCTGTCCCTTAAACACTTTCTATCATGTCTGGTACAGGCCAAACTCTTGATCTGTCCAACATAGCTTATGACATCCTTAGCTGGAAGGAAGCAAGGAGTCTCTGCATAGCTAGAGGTTTAGGGGTAGGGAAGAATCTCTCAAGACAACTGTTGGTTAATATGCTCATTGAACAAGATAGGACCTTAGTTGGCACTTCTGGTGAGAAATTGGCTGATGGTTCCCATTCTGATTCTGGGGCACCCCTAGCAAAAGATTTGGGAGGGAATCTTTCCAACCTGCCCCCTAGCAAGCCACCTAGCATGACTGGCACTGATGTGAATTCACACCACAGTAATATTGTTACCTCACATCACAGTAAAACTGTTCCTTCTAATCATAGTAGGAGTGTTCATTCTGTTAGCCAGGTTGTTAGAGTGCCATCTGTTAGGGCCAGGTCTCCTTGTGTTCATTCTCAGCATACTTCTGTTTCAAGACATGCCTCACCTACCCACCCTGATGACAGAGTGTTAGAAAGGGAGCTCAATAGATTGAGAGTGGAACAATCCAGACTGAAGCTCAAGAAGCAACAGCTGGATTTAGATAGGCAGTCCTTAGAGATAGAAAGAGAAAGACAGAAATTTGGATTTGAATCCCATGGTGGCAGCAGCAGTATTCCAAATAGTCATCCTGCAAAAGTGATTGATTCTAGGAATCTGCATAAGATAGTTCCCCCTTACAAGGAGGGGGATGACATTAACAAGTGGTTTGCTGCACTTGAGAGGGCCTGTGTTGTACAGGATGTCCCTCAAAGGCAGTTGGCTGCTATCCTATGGCTATCATTTAGTGGAAAGGGTAGGGATAGACTCCTTACTGTGAAAGAAAGTGATGCCAATAATTTTGCAGTTCTTAAGAATGCACTCCTTGATGGTTATGGCTTAACCACTGAACAGTACAGGATGAAGTTCAGAGAAACCAAAAAGGAGTCTTCACAAGACTGGGTAGACTTTGTTGACCATTCAGTGAAGGCCTTGGAGGGGTGGTTACATGGCAGTAAAGTTTCTGACTATGAAAGCCTGTATAACTTAATCCTGAGAGAGCATATTCTTAATAATTGTGTGTCTGATTTGTTACACCAGTACCTGGTAGACTCTGATCTGATCTCTCCCTAAGAATTGGGAAAGAAGGCAGATAAATGGGTCAGAACAAGGGTGAACAGAAAAGTTCATACAGGGGGTGACAAGGATGGCAAGAAGAAGGATGGTAAGTCTTCTGACAAGGGTGGGGAACAATCTAAAAGTAAGTCTTCATCAGGCCCACAAAAACACTCTGGTGGTGGTGGAGGGCCCAAATCCTCTTCAAATCAAAACAAAGAAAAGAAACCATGGTGCTATTTATGTAAAATAAAAGGCCATTGGACAACTGATCCCAGTTGCCCAAAGAAAAGCACCAAGCCTCCTCACACTACAACCCCTGCTGCTACACCTAGTGCCCCTAGTAATAGCAGTAGTGGTGGGAGCAAACCTACTAATAGCCAATCCAAGGGAGTAGCTGGGCTCACTTTTGGTAACTTAGTTGGGGTTGGTCTGATTAGGGAGACCACAGAGGTTGTGTTAGTCTCTGAGTGGGCTATTGATTTAGCCACCTTGGTTGCTTGTCCCCTTAACATGGATAAGTACAAGCAACTACCCCTAATAAATGGTGTTGAGGTTCAGGCCTACAGGGACACAGGTGCCAGTGTTACAATGGTAATAGAGAAACTGGTCCTCCCTGAACAACACCTACTTGGTCACCAGTACCAAGTAACCGATGCTCATAACAACACCCTTAGCCACCCCATGGATGTTGTGAATCTCAACTGGGGGGGGTTACTGGCCCAAAGAAAGTTGTTGTTGCCTCAGATTTACCTGTAGACTGTCTATTAGGGAATGATTTATAGACATCAGCTTGGGCAGAAGTGGAGTTGGAGGCTCATGCAGCAATGCTGGGCATTCCAGGGCATATTTTTGCTTTAACGAGGGCTCAGGCCAAAAAGCAAAAAGGACAGGGTGACTTGGATCCTGGAAGAATGGACCAAGTGCTCCCTAAAGCTAGGGCTAGTAGAAGTAAATCACTACCTTCTATCCCTCCCTCTACAGTGGATTCTACTTCTGAGGAAGAAGAATTTCCACCCTGTGCAGAACCTACACCAGAGGAGCTGGAAGCAGACACTGCTGAGCTTTTGGGTAAAGGGGGGCCTGCAAGGGAGGAGCTGAGTATGGCACAGCAGACCTGTCCCACACTAGAGGGTCTAAGACAGCAAGCTGTCAAACAAGCAAATGGGGATGTCAGTGACTCTCACAGAGTTTACTGGGAGGACAACCTCTTGTACACTGAAGCAAGGGATCCAAAACCTGGAGCTGCCAGGAGATTGGTGATTCCTCAGGAGTACAGAAAGTTCCTCCTAACTCTTGCTCACGACATTCCCTTAGCTGGACATTTGGGGCAAATAAAAACTTGGGACAGGCTTGTTCCCCTGTTTCATTGGCCTAGAATGTCAGAGGACACAAAAGATTTTTGTAAGTCCTGTGAAACCTGTCATGCCAGTGGCAAGACAGGTGGCACCCCAAAGGCACCCCTTATTCCACTACCTGTGGTTGGGGTTCCCTTTGAAAGGGTAGGGGTTGACATAGTTGGCCCCCTTGACCCTCCTACTGCTTCAGGCAATAGGTTTATCTTGGTGGTAGTGGACCATGCCACCAAATATCCTGAAGCAATTCCTCTAAGGACCACTACAGCTCCTGCAGTGGCAAAGGCCCTCCTGGGAATCTTTTCCAGGGTGGGCTTCCC
The DNA here is from genome assembly GCF_031143425.1 of Pleurodeles waltl. Lineage (NCBI taxonomy): Eukaryota > Metazoa > Chordata > Amphibia > Caudata > Salamandridae > Pleurodeles > Pleurodeles waltl. Next base: position 7,335,690 of record NC_090438.1, on the reverse strand, counting down.
AAAAGAGGTGGTATCAGACAGGGGAAGCAATTTCATGTCTGCTTACTTAAAGGCCATGTGGAAGGAGTGTGGGGTGATATACAAGTTCACCACACCCTATCATCCACAAACAAATGGACTGGTGGAGAGATTTAACAAAACTCTCAAAGGCATGATTATGGGACTCCCTGAAAAACTCCACAGGAGATGGGATATCCTTTTACCATGCCTCCTTTTTGCTTACAGGGAGGTACCCCAGAAAGGAGTGGGCTTCAGCCCCTTTGAACTTCTTTTTGGTCACCCTGTGAGAGGTCCCCTAACACTTGTTAAGGAGGGTTGGGAACAACCTTTAAAAGCTCCAAAGCAAGACATAGTGGACTATGTACTTGGCCTCAGATCAAGGATGGCTGAGTACATGAAGAAGGCCAGTAAAAACCTTCAGGCCAGCCAAGAGCTCCAAAAGCAATGGCATGACCAGAAGGCTGTTTTGGTTCAGTACCAACCAGGGCAGAAAGTGTGGGTCTTGGAGCCTGTGGCCCCAAGAGCACTCCAAGATAAATGGAGTGGACCCCACACAATTGATGAGAAAAAGGGTGAAGTCACCTACTTAGTTGACTTAGGCACTGCCAGGAGTCCCCTTAGGGTGCTCCATGTCAATCGCCTGAAACCCTACTATGACAGGGCTGATCTCACCCTGCTCATGGCAACTGATGAGGGACAGGAAGAAGATAGTGATCCTCTCCCTGATCTCTTCTCTTCCACAGAACAAGATGCTCTAGTGGAAGGTGTAGTTTTGGCTGATTGTTTGACTGCTGAGCAGAAAGACCATTCCATAAATCTCCTGGTCAGTTTTCTGAACTCTTCTCTACTGTGCCAGGTACCACTTCTTGGTGTGAGCACACTATAGATACTGGTGACAGCTTGCCTGTCAAAAGTAAAATCTATAGGCAGCCTGACCATGTCAGAGACTGCATAAAGCAAGAGGTGCAGAAAATGTTAGAACTAAGAGTGGTTGAGCACTCTGAAAGTCCATGGGCTTCTCCTGTGGTACTTGTACCAAAACCTCATTCCAAAGATGGAAAGAAGGAAATTCAGTTTTGTGTAGACTACAGAGGTCTCAGCCAGGTAACCAAAACTGATGCTCACCCTATACCCAGGGCAGATGAGCTCATAGATACACTGGCATCTGCCAAGTATCTAAGCACTTTTGATTTGACTGCAGGGTATTGGCAGATCAAATTATCAGAAGATGCTAAAGCTAAAACTGCATTTTCAACCATTGGAGGCCATTACCAATTCAGAGTAATGCCTTTTGGATTGAAAAATGCACCTGCCACTTTTCAGAGGTTGGTGAACACAGTCCTGCAAGGGCTGGAAGCTTTTAGTGCAGCATATCTGGACGATATAGCTGTCTTTAGCTCCAGCTGGGATGATCACCTGGTCCACCAATGGAAAGTTTTAGAGGCCCTGCAAAAGGTAGGCCTCACTATCAAGGCTTCAAAGTGCCAGATAGGGCAGGGGAAGGTGGTTTATCTGGGACACCTGGTTGGTGGGGAACAGATTGCACCACTTCAGGGGAAAATCCAAACAATTATTGATTGGGTTTCCCCTACTACTCAGACTCAGGTGAGATACTTTTTAGGCCTCACTGGGTACTATAGGAGGTTCATAAAGAACTATGGCTCCATTGCAGCCCCTCTTAATGACCTCACTTCAAAGAAAATGCCTAAGAAGGTATTATGGACAGCAAACCGTCAGAATGCTTTTGAGGAGCTGAAGCAGGCCATGTGCTCTGCACCTGTCCTGAAAAGCCCTTGTTACTCTAAAAAATTCTATGTCCAAACTGATGCATCTGAATTAGGAGTAGGGGCAGTCCTATCACAACTTAATTCTGAGGGCCAGGATCAACCTGTTGCTTTTATTAGTAGGAGGTTGACCCCTAGAGAAAAGCGTTGGTCTGCCATTGAGAGGGAGGCCTTTGCTGTGGTCTGGGCACTGAAGAAGTTGAGGCCATAGCTGTTTGGCACTCACTTCATTGTTCAGACAGACCACAAACCTCTACTTTGGCTAAAACAAATGAAAGGTGAAAAACATAAATTGTTGAGGTGGTCCATATCCCTACAGGGAATGGACTATACAGTGGAGCATAGACCTGAGAGTACCCACTCCAATGAAGATGGACTCTCCAGATATTTCCACTTAGACAATGAAGACCAATCAGGTAATGACTAGTCTTATTGTCCTTCGTTTGGGGGGGGGGGTTGTGTAGGAAAGTACCATCTTGCCTGGCATGTTACCCCAATTTTTTCGCTGTATATATGTTGTTTTAGTTGTATGTGACACTGGGACCCTGCCAGCCAGGGCCCCAGTGCTCATAAGTGTGCCTGAATGTGTTACCTGTGTTATGACTAACTGTCTCACTGAGGCCCTGCTATCCAGAACCTCAGTGGTTATGCTCTCTCATTTCTTTCCAAATTGTCACTAACAGGCTAGTGACCAATTTCACCAATTTACATTGGCACACTGGAACACCCTTATAATTCCCTAGTATATGGTACTAAGGTACCCAGGGTATTGGGTTCCAGGAGATCCCTATGGGCTGCAGCATTTCTTGTGCCACCCATAGGGAGATCTGACAATTCTTACACAGGCCTGCCACTGCAGCCTGAGTGAAATAACGTCCACGTTATTTCACAGCCATTTACCACTGCACATAAGTAACTTATAAGTCACCTATATGTCTAACCTTCACCTGGTGAAGGATGGGTGCAAATTTACTTAGTGTGTGGGCACCCTGGCACTAGCCAAGGTGCCCCCACATTGTTCAGGGCAAATTCCCCGGACTTTGTGAGTGCGGGGACACCATTACACGTGTGCACTATACATATGTCACGACATATGTATAGCGTCACATGGCCATGTAACATGTCCAGGATCATGGAATTGTCACCCCAATGCCATTCTGGCATTGGGGAGACAATTCCATGATCCCCCGAGTCTCTAGCTCAGCCCCGGGTACTGCCAAACTACCTTTGACCAACCATTACATTGAGAAACAACACACTCCCGAGGACATCTGATGGATTGTTCTAGAAACTATTAGGGACAATAAAGACTGCACGAAAAGACTTTTTGAGAAAGAGCAGCGATGGGTCTTCAGGCTTAAGACCCATATATCTGGCCTCAACGACGATATTCAGTGGACCAGTTTTATCCACTAAGAACCATATCGTTTTGTGTGTATACTGCTCTGGCAATTTGTATTTTTCTTTTATATAGGAATTCCTTTCCTTCACTAATATTCTGTTTTTTCTGACATGGGTCTAACCTCATCATTAGGATGAGGATGGGGACTTTGCCCTCTCTATTACATGGTGTAGCTGACATCATTTGTATGGACCCCCTTTAAGATGGCCGACAAAGTTTGACATCCTTTACTTTCATCTTTTCTACGAGTCATTTTTTCTATTTCTGATCTCTCCTCTCTCTTTTTAATGGCTGTGTAACCGATTATCCCCCAGAGTTCCGGGGACTATCAGCAGGCGTAGGTGGTCCAGTACCCTTGTCTCCACATTAAGTAAGTGCTCGTTGGTGAGCAAATTGGATTTCTTCATATTTACTTGCCTCTAGACGCAGTTTTGACTTTTTTTACCTGCGTCTATGAAAATTGAATCACCTTAGTGTTTACAGCGTATCGTTTCCCGCGTTTCCATACGGGCTGTAACAGGGACACTACGAGATCCCTAGTATTCATGGCTAGAAGTTCAGCAGCGTGCTAAGTGTTCCGCATACGCACCCGGTTACTATTGATTTTGAAATGAGATGAGACACGTTGGGTTCTCCACGCGCTCGCTCATCTTCTATTTTTCCCTTTCTACGAGCTGGGGATGCGTTTTAAGCCTCGCGGTCTCCCAGCGCGTACAACTACACTCTACGAGGGTTCCGGGATCAACGTCCGGATGAGCAGGGACCCGCCTACAGTACCGTGCGCTGACTCATCCGGTGTTGATTTGGTAAACGAGTTTAGACACGCTGGGATTTCTGCGTGCTCGCTCGTTTATTATTGTTTTTTATTTCAAGCTGGGATGCGCTATGAGTTTCACGCCTACCCAGCGTAGAGAGATATATATATATATTTTGTTTTTTTACTTGATGCACCTCCCTGGTTGTGTACAATACCTTTATAGTGACAGCCTATATTTGAATCTTCATGTGTATTTTGTGTCCTTATACACACTCTTGTGCCTTATATATTTTTTTCTAAACACAGCAGTGACATTTTGTGCCAAAGTGTGATATAGCCAATACATCTGTAACCTTGATACTTCCCTCCTTTGGAAAATTTTTTCCTCTCCGACTCAATGTCCATACTTACATGCATGGAGTTTGACATATTGGCTTCCCTGTTACTTTTACTTTATGAGTGGATCAGGAGCTTCTGCCAGCCCTTATGCTCTTTTGCCTTTCACTTTAACCTGCTCTGATATGTTAAGAGGCCGTGTAACTGTTTTCGGTGATAGAAGTTGCTTGTTTTTGATAACTCACCTTGCCTGTTATGGTCTTTAGATTGCGCTACGCAAACAGACTCCTTATTGAACTAATGTATCATCTATGGGTCTTTTGTTCTTTGTGTACATTTTTAGACCATAGTGGATTTTCAAAGCCTGAAGTCTCCCCGATGAGGCCCTACCTTTAATATTTGGAGGGTAAGCATTGTGGTCTTTATTAAATTAGCTTTTTTACTTCACTAATATTGTACTTCCGTCACATGGCACCGTGTGGGATTCCTCACAAATGTATGGGATAATACCTCTGGATATTGTGAACATTCCACCTCTGACTATTGTGAGTTGCTTTGACTTTGGTTTCTTTCTTTCTTTCCTGTTTTTACTAGGTTTTTGGATTTCCGTACTGTCGAAGTTCAAATTGCTTAAAGGATTAGGTATGTACTGTGGTCCTGAAGAATCTCATTAAGATCATTTATTGACTAAAAAAAGGCGAGAAACATGTTGACCGATGATATTGAGTAACACAGGGGATCCTGTGTTTACTCCCTTTTTTTACTACTCTCGATTGTGAGACTTAGTACTTTACTTCTATATGGGGAGTGTAGGCATTAATCTACCATATCCCTGTTCATTGTTTTTAATCATGTCAGAGGTTTCAGCATTAGAATAAACTTGCAAAACTGTTACCTCTAGTCATTTTTAACTATTCTTACACCAATCCCTCATGATTTTTGACCGGTTGTGCATCACTTCCAAAAGATCTCCGGCAAAGAGCCCCTGTGTGGGGCCCGTCAGGCATTGCAGCGCCGGCCTGATGAGGAGCTTGGCCCTATGATGAAGCATGTCACCGGAAGGTGAGTGAGGGCCCTTGCTTCGATCATTTTTGGTTTCCATCGAATGCTGAACCATTTAGTGTGAAAGAAACCTTCTGGCATTTTTGGAACCTTGTGTACCTTTTTTGATTTATTGACTGTCGGGAGATTTACACACGGGACCAGGAGTACTTCCTCCGAATCTCCCACATTTGCCCCTCCTTTTTGTTGTTTTTTGACCATCTGTAATGACCACTAGCTGCATGGATCACCTCTTCTGACGAGCTTCATGGATCCATCAACACGTGGGCTGGATTGAAGTGTTCATGACAGTCCTCTCTTCCAGCTGTCCAAGTTTGGTGGAGGTAAGCCCTTGCCTTCCCAAGCAAAACAGTACCCCCGTGTCCCTCCCCATTTTCAGCTGCCAAAGCTTGTTGCACCCTTCCCACAGGATCTTCAGGCATCTTGAAGCTCCAGCCCCCAACACTCCTTCCTGGGATGCACAGCCTCCTGAGTGGCTTTCCTGAGGCGTGGGATCCCTTTTCGAGGTGCTGCATGGGCTCCTTCTTCGACTTCTGTGCCCCTGTCCTATGGGACTCCTGTGGGTGCTTGCTCTGCTTCTGTGGACTCTCTGAATTGCTGAGAGTCCCCTCTGACTCCCCCTCCTGGGTAGAGTCCCCCTGGGCCTTCCTGGTCCCCACCAGCGCCACTTTCCACCAACCGCGAGTTTTGTGTGTACCAAGCCTTGTGGGTGGAATCCGAAGACGCAAACCCGACTGCAATCCTCCTTCCAGCGTGGGACATCACTTGCATTCTTCAAGATCTTGACTCCGTATTCCAGGGAGCAGCAGTGTCTTCATCCTCATTGTCGACTCTCTTCTTCTACCTTCAGCCTGGTGGGTAGGGGCTCCTGCCCTTCCTGAACTCTTCAGTGCTTCTTGAACTTGCTCCTCTTCTTCCAGAGGGCTTCTAGTCCAGGAATCCACTGTTGGTGTCATGCAGTCTCTTCTGGTCATGGCAATATTCATATTTTCTTCTAAGTGGGTGGTTTTGGGACATTACAGTGTTTTACTCCTGCTTTCCTGGGCGCTGGGGGGTATTGTGGTACTTACCTTTGTGCTTTCCTAATACTCCCAGCTCCACTCTACACACTCCACTTACCTAGGTGGGGGACCGACCTTCGAATTCCATTTCTTCAACATATGGTTTGTGCTCCCCGTAGGTCCATTATTCTTTGTGAAAGTTTCACTATGTTGCACTGTTTCTAACTGTTTTTATACCTATTTCTGCATTCTAGTGTATATATTTTGTGTTTTACTTACCTCCTAGGGAATTATAAATTCTATGGTATTTTTGGTATTTGTGTCACCAAAATAATGTACCTTTATTTTTGTAACTCTGGGTGTATTCTTTCATGTGTAAGTGCTAAGTGTGACTAGAGTGGAATGTCATGAGCTTTGCATGTCTCCTAGATAAGCCGTGGCTGCTCATCCACAGCTATCTCTAGAAAGCCAGGTTTCTAGTCACTGACTACACTACACTAATAAGGGGATACCTAGACCTTGTATAAGGTGTAAGTACCACAGGTACCCATCACACCACGCCAGCTTCCTACACTAATGCCGAAAACTAAGTGCTGGTCGCACCGGAAACCATAGGCTCAAATTAAGCACTGCTGTGTGTCTGAATGTATGAATTAAATTTACTGTGGATAAATAGTGATTCATCTAGGACAAATGCTTTCAATTGTATCCTGATATATTATTCAGTACAGGATCCCTGTGTGGTGAGCCATAGCACTTGTGTCTCAAGGTTCCTCAGCTGCATATGGTCATCCCCTCATAGTGCCTCATTTGCATATTGTCTTCTCAGAGTAATCAATGTTTTTATTATTTCCAGATATCTGATATCTGACATCAGCTACTTCCAAACACCTGTTCAAGTCAGGTCCCATCTCCTTTAAAATCCTCTACCCACCCAGTCTCTTGAAATATGATTTGAAAACTTTTAAACATAAGGTACTGAGAGATTTACCAGAAACACCTATCTATAACAGATTAAATTCACTGAATATGCAAAGAAAAACTCAAAAATTATGTCATCATTTTCTCTCATAACAATTCAAGCTGAATAGAAACTATTTCAAAAGAATTTAGTTTTTCTCCTGTATCAAAAACGTTTGCCAACTATCTGTAGCTTCCTCATGTATAGTCGAAGGGAATTTCTCTATTGCAATCATGATATTGGCAGCATTATGATGTGATTTACATCTGATAAATTTTCATATTGTGCATATGAAACTAGTGGTATAGTGGGAGCTTTGCGTGTCTCCTAGTTCAGCCTCAGCTGCTCTGTAAAGCTACCCTTTTCTATCAGCCAAAGCTGCTAGACACCTCTTCTACACTAATAAGGGATACCTGGACCTGGTGCAGAGTGTAAGTACCCTTTGGTGCTCACTACAAACCAGGCCAGCCTCCTACAGGCACCCCCTCTGTCTCCTCCTCCAAGTGACAACATCCTGGTACCTCCTGGGCTACAGCAGCACACAAAAACCTCTACCGCAACCTTTGCAGCTCGCAAGGCTTGTTTGCAGTCTTTCTGCGTAGCGATACCTCTGCAAGCTTCATCGCAACGTGGGACATCCATCCTCCAAAGGAGAAGTTCCTAGTCCTCTTCTTTCTTGCAGAACTCCAAGCTTCTTCCACCCGGTGGCAGCTTCTTTGCACCCTCAGCTGGCATTTCCTGGGCTCCTGCCCACTCTCGACACTGTCGCGACTATTGGACTTGGTCCCCTTGTCTTACAGGTACTCAGGTCCGGAAATCCACTTTTGTTGCTTTGCTGGCGTTTGTTCTTCCAGCAGAATCCCCCTATCACGACTTCTGTGTTCTCTGGGGGTAGTAGGTGCACTTTACACCTACTTTTCAGGGTCTTGGGGTGGGCTATTTTTCTAACCCTCACTGTTTTCTTACAGTTCCAGCAACCCTCTACAAGCTCACATAGGTTTAGGGTCCATTCGTGGTTCGCATTCCACGTTTGTGTTGCCCCTATACCTATGTGCTCCTATTGCAATCTACTGTAATTTTACACTGCTTGCATTACTTTTCTTGCTATTACGTACCTAATTTTGGTTTGTGTACATATATCTTGTGTATATAACTTATCCTCATACTGAGGGTACTCACTGAGATACTTTTGGCATATTGTCATAAAAATAAAGTACCTTTATTTTTAGTACTTCTGTGTATTGTGTTTTCTTATGATATTGTGCATATGACACCAGTGGTATAGTGGGAGCTTTGCGTGTCTCCTAGTTCAGCCTCAGCTGCTCTGTAAAGCTACCCTTTTCTATCAGCCAAAGCTGCTAGACACCTCTTCTACACTAATAAGGGATACCTGGACCTGGTGCAGAGTGTAAGTACCCTTTGGTGCTCACTACAAACCAGGCCAGCCTCCTACAGGCACCCCCTCTGTCTCCTCCTCCAAGTGACAACATCCTGGTACCTCCTGGGCTACAGCAGCACACAAAAACCTCTACCGCAACCTTTGCAGCTCGCAAGGCTTGTTTGCAGTCTTTCTGCGTAGCGATACCTCTGCAAGCTTCATCGCAACGTGGGACATCCATCCTCCAAAGGAGAAGTTCCTAGTCCTCTTCTTTCTTGCAGAACTCCAAGCTTCTTCCACCCGGTGGCAGCTTCTTTGCACCCTCAGCTGGCATTTCCTGGGCTCCTGCCCACTCTCGACACTGTCGCGACTATTGGACTTGGTCCCCTTGTCTTACAGGTACTCAGGTCCGGAAATCCACTTTTGTTGCTTTGCTGGCGTTTGTTCTTCCAGCAGAATCCCCCTATCACGACTTCTGTGTTCTCTGGGGGTAGTAGGTGCACTTTACACCTACTTTTCAGGGTCTTGGGGTGGGCTATTTTTCTAACCCTCACTGTTTTCTTACAGTTCCAGCAACCCTCTACAAGCTCACATAGGTTTAGGGTCCATTCGTGGTTCGCATTCCACGTTTGTGTTGCCCCTATACCTATGTGCTCCTATTGCAATCTACTGTAATTTTACACTGCTTGCATTACTTTTCTTGCTATTACGTACCTAATTTTGGTTTGTGTACATATATCTTGTGTATATAACTTATCCTCATACTGAGGGTACTCACTGAGATACTTTTGGCATATTGTCATAAAAATAAAGTACCTTTATTTTTAGTACTTCTGTGTATTGTGTTTTCTTATGATATTGTGCATATGACACCAGTGGTATAGTAGGAGCTTTACATGTCTCCTAGTTCAGCCTAAGCTGCTTTGCCATAGCTACCTTCTATCAGCCAAAGCTGCTAGAACCACCTCTTCTACACTAATAAGGGATAACTGGACCTGGCACAAGGTGTAAGTACCTCTGGTACCCACTACAAGCCAGGCCAGCCTCCTGCAGTGCCCTCCTTGCATAAACCAGTCTACACCAGTTCAGGGATCCCCCAGTCCCTGCTTTGGCATGAAACTGGACAAAGGATAGGGGAGTGACCACTCCCCTGTCCATCACAACCCCAGGGGTGGTGCCCAGAGCTCCTCCAGTGTGTCCCAGACCTTTGCCATCTTGAATCCAGTGGTGTGACGGCACAATGGAGGCCTCTGAGTGGCCAGTGCCAGCAGGTGACGTCAGAGACCCCTCCTGATAGGTGCTTACCTCCCTAGGTGGCCAATCCTCCTCTGGGGGCTATTTAGGGTCTCTCCTGTGGGCTTTTCCTCAGATGACAATTTGCAAGAATTCACCAGAGTTTCTCTGCATCTCCCTCTTCGACTTCTGCCAAGGATCGACCGCTGACTGCTCCAGGACACCTGCAAAACTGCAACAAAGTAGCAAGAAGACTACCAGCGTCATTGTAGCGCCTAATCCTGCCGGCTTTCTCAACTGTTTCCTGGTGGTGCATGCTCTGGGGGCTGTCTGCCTTCACCCTGCACTGGAAGCCAAGAAGATATCTCCTGTGGGTCGACAGAATCTTCCCCTTGCTCTAGCAGGCACCAAACCTCAGTGTCACTGGTACTCTGGGATCCCTCTCATCCTGACGAGCGTGGCCCCTGGTAACAGGTGGTGGACCCAAGTAATCCAGACTGTCCAGCGGTCCAACTGTCCAAATTTGGAGGAGGTAAGTCCTTGCCTCCCCTCTGCAGACAGTAATCCTGTGCACTGCGTGAACGGCAGTTGCTAGGGCTTCTGTGCACTTTTGCAAGGAATCCTTCATGCACAGCCTAGCCCAGGTCCCCAGCACTCCGTCCTGTATTGCTCAACTCGCTGAGTTGACCACCCGCTTCGTTGGACCCACTTTAGTCGTGTTGAGATGACCGCCATGCTCAGTTTTCTTTGAACCTGTGTTCAAGTACTTCTGCAGGTGCTGCCTTCTTTTGCAGGGGCTTTCTTTATTGCTGTGGGTCCCCTCTGTCTCCTCTTCAAAGTGGCGATCTCCTGGTCCTTCCTGGACCTGGGCAGCACCCTTTTTCTTCAACTACGACCTTTGCAGCTAGCAAGGCCTGTTTATGGTCTTTCTCCAAAGAAACAATGCTGCATCCTCCAGCACTCCGTGGGACATCTTCTGCACAAAGAAGAAGTTCCTAGCACCTTTCATTGTCACAGAATCTTCAGCTTCTTCCATCTGGAGGCAGCCATTTTGCACCTTCATCCGGGGTTTAGTGGGCTCCTGCCCCCCTGGACACTTTTGTGACTCTTGGACTTGGTCTCCTTCCTTTAAACACACTCAGGTCCAGGAATCCATCTTTAGTGCTTTGCAGCCTGTTGTTTTCTTTGCAGAATCTCCCATCACGAGTTTTGTGTGTTTCTAAGAAAGTAGTATCACTTTACTCCTATTTTTAAGGGTCTTGGGTGGGGTATATTGGACACCCTTAGTGTTTTCTTACACTCCCAGCTATCCTCTACACACTACACTAGGCCAGGGGTCCCGAAGTGGTTCGCATTACACTTTCTTAGTATATGGTTTGTGTTGCCCCTAGGCCTATTGCATCCTATTGTTTTCTAGAGAGTTTGCACTACTTTTCTAACTGTTTACTTACCTGATTTTTGTTTCTGTGTATATTTTGTGTATTTTACTTACCTCTTAAGAGAGTATATCCTCTGAGATATTTTTGGCACATTGTCACTAAAATAAAGTACCTTTATTTTAAGTAACTCTGAGTATTGTGTTTCTTGTGATATAGTGCTATATGATATAAGTGGTATAGTAGGAGCTTTGCATGTCTCCTAGTTCAGCCCAAGCAGCTCAGCTATAGCGATCTCTATGAGCCTAAGCTGCTAGAACACTACTAATCTACTAATAAGGTGTAACTGGACCTGGCACAAGGTGTAAGTACCCTCAGGTACCCACTATGAGCCAGGCCGGCCTCCTACACACCGGGCGCAGCAGCCTTAGGTACCAGCACCCCAGGGACTACTGGACTTCTCAATAACCCCTAGGGTCAACATCTTGGAGACCTCCTCCTTGATGCTGGCCTTCATCTTATCCGACAACCTGTAAATGTTGGTCTTCACAGGGGGACTGTCTCCCGTGTCATTGTCATGGACACACAGATGAGTAAGTCCAGAAGTAAGGGAAAACAGGGAAGATAACTGCTCTAACTCATAGCAGTCTCCTGTCTGATCTAGAGTCAGGGAGTCAGAGAGAATGACACCCTCCACTGACCCTGTAGTGAATCCTAGTTTGGTTTAATGGGATAACAGGAGTTAGCTTAGCCTTTGGCTTGCAGACTCATGCCCCCGTCACCTAGTGACTTTTAACCTACTTAGCTTGCTCTGCCTTATCCTATTTAATTATTTAATTCTTCTAAGATGGCTGCTTTGTTTATAGTAAGGCCACTTGTTATGATTTTCATTATCAGTGCCACCGCGTTAAGGCGTCAAGATCCAGTGACAAAGACAAACAAACAGTAGGTGTTCACACTTAGGGACTTGTTTATATTAATTGCCGCCCCAAGCATGCCTGTTATCTATTGTTTGGGAACACACCTACGTCAGGGGTCCAAGTAGATCTGTATAAGTACATCACACTTTAGACAGATAATCAGAGGGATTCCGACCAGAATGCATAGCCACCATCGCTGATATCAATGCTGCACGTTGTCTTGACGCTGACCTAGTCTTCGTGTCCTTACGGAGTCTGAGATAGAGACCTCATTCCAAGGTAACGAGGGTTGGGGGTCCTCTCATGGACATGGCATTGGCAGATTAGGTTTAACATACCCAGCTCTCCTTTAGGTAGGAGGTTAGGCCTATCATGATAAGGTATTAGGACATAATACACATTTTATGTCTTTTCATGTTATTGCAAGATGGTAGGGGTCTTTGTAATAATGACTCTCGTCTTTACAATTCTGTTTCTTGCACTATTCATTATCCTAATCATTGCAGCCCATGCAACTTATCGCAAATTGCAGTTGTGTTAAATAAAAACCATGGAAACTTTACTGCATTTTCGTTATTGCCTGTGTTTGGATGAGACATGATATATCTGTGAGAAAGGGGTAATCTCCGTTTAACCACGACACTCCCTGAGATGTAATACTGTTAAGTCCATGCGTAAAGGCTGCCACAAATCACCTTTTACTGTTTGGGTTTTTGGTGAGGTGCTGCTAGTGAGCCGGAAGGGTTGGGACCACAGCTGTGACTTATTGTAGGATAGGCATAGTCGCCTACAAACATAAGTACTGTCATCCTTAAACCAGCAGTCTTGCCTAGACCAAGAGTCCAACTACGAAAACCCATTGCCTTATTTGGGAGAGAGGAGGTCGGGGAGAGGTTCACTATCCTCTTCCATATCCTCATCTGTGACCAGGAGCATACTGACCTCAGACCTCTCAAAGTGAGGTTTGAGTCTATTATGATGGAGGACCCTTAGGGGGTGCCTAGGGGTCTTGAGGTCCACTAGGTAAGTGGCCTCCCCTTCCGATCCTTAATCTCAAATGGGCCAGACCAGTGGTCCTGGTGAGCCCTAGGTTCTACTGGCTCCTTCACCCAAACAATGTCTCCAGGTGAGAACTCAACCAGAGTGGCCTCCCGGTCATACCACCCCTTCATCACCTCTTGACTGGCCTCGAGGTTACTCTTGGCCTGCTTCCAGAAGCGTTGGGTTTGGTTGCGGAGGGCCAGCATGTAACTGACCACATCCTGGGGATGTGTCTTAGGAGCTTTCTCTCAGCCCTCTTTAACTATGCTTAGCGGTCACTGACAGGGTGACCATGGAGAAGTTCAAAGGGGCTGAACACCACCCCTTTCTGGGGCACCTCGCTATAAGCAAACAGCAGGCATGGCAAGAGGACGTGCCACTTATGCCTCATGGCTTCAGTTAGGCCATTGATCATGCCTTTAAGGGTCTTGTTGAATCTCTCAACAAGCCAATTGGATTGAGGTTGATAAGGGGCGGGAAACCGGTAGGTCACCCCTGTAGGAGGCTGGACTGGCTTGTAGTGAGTACCAAGGGGTACTTGCACCTTGCACCAGGCCCAGTTATCCCTTATTAGTGTATAGGGTGTCTAGCAGCATAGGCTGATAGATAATGGTAGCTTAGCAGAGCAGCTTAGGCTGAACTAGGAGACGAGTGAAGCTCCTACAGTACCACTAATGTCACTTGCACAATATCATAAGAAAACACAATACACAGTTATACTAAAAATAAAGGTACTTTATTTTTATGACAATATGCCAAAGTATCTCAGAGTGTACCCTCAGTGAGAGGATAGGAAATATGCACAAGATATATGTACACAATACCAAAAATATGCAGTATAGTCTTAGAAAACAGTGCAAACAATGTATAGTTACAATAGGATGCAATGGGGACACATAGGGATAGGGGCAACACAAACCATATACTCCAAAAGTGGAATGCGAACCACAAATGGACCCCAAACCTATGTGACCTTGTAGAGGGTCGCTGGGACTATTAGAAAATAGTGAGGGTTAGAAAAATAGCCCACCCCAAGACCCTGAAAAGTGAGTGCAAAGTGCACTGAAGTTCCCCAAAGGACAAAGAAGTCGTGATAGGGGAATACTGCAGGAAAGACACAAACCAGCAATGCAACAACGATGGATTTCCAGTCGAGGGTACCTGTGGAACAAGGGGACCAAGTCCAAAAGTCACAAGCAAGTCGGAGATGGGCAGATGCCCAGGAAATGCCAGCTGTGGGTGCAAAGAAGCTTCTACTGGACAGAAGAAGCTAAGGTTTCTGCAGGAACGACAAGGGCTAGAGACTTTCCCTTTGGAGGACAGATCCATCACGCCGTGGAGAGTTGTGCAGAAGTGTTTTCCCGCCGAAAGACCGCCAACAAGCCTTTCTAGCTGCAAATCGTGCGGTTAGTGTTTTTGGATGCTGCTGTGGCCCAGGAGGGACCAGGATCTCGCAAATTGCGCCAGGAGACAGAAGGGACGTCGAGAAAGACAGGAAGCCCTCTCAGCAGCAGGTAGCACCCGGAGAAGTGCCAGAAACAGGCACTACGAGGATGCGTGAAATGGTGCTCACCCGAAAGGAGTCCCACGTCGCCGGAGACCAACTTAGAAAGTCGTGCAATGCAGGTTAGAGTGCTGTGGACCCAGGCTTGGATGTGAACAAAGGATTTCCGCCGAAAGTGCACAGGGGCCGGAGTAGCTGCAAAAGTCGTGGTTCCCAGCAATACAGTCTGGCGTGGGGAGGCAAGGACTTACCTCCACCAAACTTGGACTGAAGAGTCACTTGGACACAGTTGCTGGATTCGAGGGACCTCGCTCGTCGTGCTGAGAGGAGACCCAAGGGACCGGTAATGCAGCTTTTTGGTGCCTGCGGTTGCAGGGGGAAGATTCCGTCGACCCACGGGAGATTTCTTCGGAGCTTCTAGTGCAGAGAGGAGGCAGACTACCCCCACAGCATGCACCACCAGGAAAACAGTCGAGAAGGGGGCAGGATCAGCGTTACAGAGTTGCAGTAGTCGTCTTTGCTACTATGTTGCAGTTTTGCAGGCTTCCAGCGCGGTCAGCAGTCGATTCCTTGGCAGAAGGTGAAGAGAGAGATGCAGAGGAACTCGGATGAGCTCTTGCATTCGTTATCTAAAGTTTCCCCAGAGACAGAGACCCTAAATAGCCAGAAAAGAGGGTTTGGCTACCTAGGAGAGAGGATAGGCTAGCAACACCTAAAGGAGCCTATCAGAAGGAGTCTCTGACGTCACCTGGTGGCACTGGCCACTCAGAGCAGTCCAGTGTGCCAGCAGAACCTCTGTTTCCAAGATGGCAGAGGTCTGGAGCACACTGGAGGAGCTCTGGACACCTCCCAGGGGAGGTGCAGGTCAGGGGAGTGGTCACTCCCCTTTCCTTTGTCCAGTTTCGCGCCAGAGCAGGGCTAAGGGGTCCCTGAACTGGTGTAGACTGGCTTATGCAGAAATGGGCACCAAATGTGCCCATGAAAGCATTTCCAGAGGCTGGGGGAGGCTACTCCTCCCCTGCCTTCACACCCTTTTCCAAAGGGAGAGGGTGCAACACCCTCTCTCAGAGGAAGTCCTTTGTTCTGCCATCCTGGGACAAGCCTGGCTTGACCCCAGGAGGGCAGAAACCTGTCTGAGGGGTTGGCAGCAGCAGCAGCTGCAGTGAAACCCCAGGAAAGGCAGTTTGGCAGTACCAGGGTCTGTGCTACAGACCACTGGGATCATGGGATTGTGCCAACTATGCCAGGATGGCATAGAGGGGGCAATGCCATGATCATAGACATGTTAATTGGCCATATTCGGAGTTACCATTGTGAAGCTACATATAGGTAGTGACCTATATGTAGTGCACGCGTGTAATGGTGTCCCCGCACTCACAAAGTCCGGGGAATTGGCCCTGAACAATGTGGGGGCACCTTGGCTAGTGCTAGGGTGCCCTCACACTAAGTAACTTTGCACCTAACCTTTACCAGGTAAAGGTTAGACATATAGGTGACTTATAAGTTACTTAAGTGCAGTGTAAAATGGCTGTGAAATAATGTGGACGTTATTTCACTCAGGCTGCAGTGGCAGGCCTGTGTAAGAATTGTCAGAGCTCCCTATGGGTGGCAAAAGAAATGCTGCAGCCCATAGGGATCTCCTGGAACCCCAATACCCTGGGTACCTCAGTACCATATTCTAGGGAATTATAAGGGTGTTCCAGTAAGCCAATGTAAATTGGTAAAATTGGTCACTAGCCTGTTAGTGCTAATTTGAAAGAAATGAGAGAGCATAACCACTGAGGTTCTGATTAACAGAGCCTCAGTGAGACAGTTAGGCACCACACAGGGAACACATACATATAGGCCACAAACTTATGAGCACTGGGGTCCTGACTAGCAGGGTCCCAGTGACACATAACAAACATACTGAAAACATAGGGTTTTCACTATGAGCACTGGGCCCTGGCTAGCAGGATCCCAATGAGACAGTGAAAACACCCTGACATACACTCACAAACAGGCCAAAAGTGGGGGTAACAAGGCTAGAAAGAGGCTACTTTCTCACAACCCCACACTCATCCTACATGAACTTCATGTATGCAGACATGAAGTTTGTGCCTCTGTCAGACACGACTTCCTTAGGGAATCCCACACGGTTAAATATTCCCAGTAGGGCTCAGGTCACCACCGGTGCAGTCACTGTTCTCAGAGGGATTGCCTTTGGATAGCGGGTGGCATGGTCCACCAAAACTAGGATAAACCTGTTGCCCAAGGCTGTTTTGGGGTCCAAGGGACCAACAATGTCGATGCCCACCCTTTCAAAGGGGGTGCCAACGACGGGGAGTGGGATCAGGGGAGCTTTAAGCTGTTTCCCTGTCTTCCCACTAGCCTGGCTGGTGAGGCAGGCTCTGCGGAAATTATCTGAGGCTACCCTCATTTTAGGCCAATGGAAGTGAGTGAAAAGCCTGTCAAAGGTCTTGTCTTGCCCCAGATGTCCTGCCAGGGGAATGTCGTGAGCCAGACCCAGTAGGAAGGCACGGTAACACTGGGGGACACCAGCACACGTGCTGCCCCAGGGCCCAGAACCTTAGGCTCACTGTAAAGGAGATCATTCTCCCAGTAGAAATGGTGAGTACCAGAGGCTTCACCAGCTGCTTGGGCTGTGGCCTGTCGCCTCAGACCCTCAAGGGTGGGCCATTCTTTCTGCGCCTTGCAGAACTCTGCCCTAGTTGGCCCACCCTCTACTTGCCAGCCAGCAAGTTCAGGCAGGTTGCCCATGTCAGCAATGTGCTCTCCAGTTGGCTCAGAGGCCTCCTCCTCCTCAGGGGCCCCGTCCACCACCTTGGGGACATCTGAGGCGGGTTTCCCACACCTCTTGCCCTTCCTCTTTGCAGCTGTCTGGGCCATTGTTCCAGGCTCCAGATGCCCTTGACTCGGGCAGCCATGGACCCTATGGTCATGCAGACCAACTCAGGCAAACCTAACATCTCCAGGCGGTATCTGAGCTCTACCTCCTTCCAGGTAGTGTACTCAAGATCATTGCCTAACAAACAGGCATGGCAGGACTCACAGCTACTTTCAGAGTAACAGACCACCCCCCACTCAAAGGGAACCAGAGCCACCGGTCGGTGACTCTCACGATTGTCAGTGACTATGACCTGGTGGAATGTATCTGGGACTATCTGCTCTGCTGACACCTGCTGACTCTTGACAGTAGTCATACTATCTCCTGTGTCACGCAGAGCCTCCACCCCTTGCCCATCAATGGTGACCCACTGCCTATACTTTGAAATATTTGCCGGCATGTGGGCTTTAGGCACCATCTCTCTATCTCCCAGGGACACTAGGGAAACCTCTGTCTGCCCCCCAAAGCTAACTGGGACTATCTCCCCCCGAGCACTACACTAGCCGACCCAGGTGTCTGTCCAGTGGTGGACTCTGCTCTCTTGGAACACTGGGAGTCGCCGTTAGAGTGTCCATGCTGGTAGCACTCTAAGCATTTTGGGCTGAACTTCCCTAACTTTCTCTCAATGAACCCTGTTTTCTTCACAAATCTAGAAGAGGAATGGTTACCACCCCCCCTTGGGAATTGTTTTGGGGGCCTTTTGAGAACTCCTTTTCTTCAAGTTTTTCTCTCCCCTCTTTCTTCTGTTGGGAACCCTGACCAACTTTGTGGGTGTCCCCACCAGATGCCTTCTTGGACACTGGTGCTAACCCAGAGATCCACCTCCTCAGCAAGCTTCCTGGGATCAGTCAGCTTACTATCTACCAAGTGCTGCCGCAACTCTGTAAAAGAAATACTGAGTATATGCTCTCTCAGAATCAAGTCATATAACCCTTTGTAATCATCTACTTTGCTGCCCCGCACGCATCCATCCAGTGCCTTATTGGAGAAATCATAACAATCTACCCAAGTTTGTGTGGGAAGTTTGGTGCTGTCCCTAAACCTCTGACGGTATTTCTCAGGGGTCAGCCCAAACTTGACCAGTGAAGCAGCTTTCATGGGTGCATAGACATCTCTATCCTGTGGAGCTAGTGTAAGAATTGTGTCCCTCCCCACCAGCAAAAACAATATTTTGGTTCAGTCTATTTCTTTCTGCGGATGATACACAAACCACTTGGAACCTGTCCCACGATGACCAGTCAGTGGTGGCTCACCTGTATGATTGCCTCCCCAAGGTTCAGCTTTGGATGACTTCAAACCATCCCTGGCTTCATGGGGACCAGACATAAATCCTTTGTGCTAGTAACCCTTCACTGTTTACATAACTATCATCTTGGCCCACCTACCCTGGGCCCTACGTCCACCTCCATGGCAGCTGTGAAAGATCTCAATGTAAAGGTTGCTTACTCCACTACTATGGTAGATCAGAGTCCTTCAGCCGAAAAATCTTGTTTACTCCAACTGCGTTCACTAAAATGTTTTCACAGCTTTTTTCATTCCTTCACAAGTTTCAAATTAAGAATGCTTTTTGCAGCTCACTTGGATTACAGCCCGTCTTGACCTTCCAGCATTCTTGTTCCAGGAGAACAAATTCAAGATCATGCTGCAGGACCAGCCCTTGGCTTTCATCAAAAGAACCATCTCTGACCAGCCCTCGCTGCATCGCCTGCAGTGAAAGACTTCGGGCCTAATTCATATATTGGCGGCAATGGCGAGGGAGTACCCTTTCCTCTAACATAATGGTCTACTCATCCGATTTAAATGCAGGCAGACCTATGGAGACTACTGTGCCTCCGTTGTGGTGACGCCCTTCTGATGGCCTGAAGGAGTAAGGCCTGTTGGAGGTTCACACGTATGTGCACCCACCTAATTCAGATGGGCGGACATTCAGGTTAGTTTTCACTGCCAGTGACCCAGAGGAAAACCCTTGCTGTAACTGACAGTGAAAACTGCAAAATGCTCCCCTCACCATGGCAGGTAAGGTAGGACATTGTTTTGTTTTTATTTTCAACAATGGAAATCCCTCTTTGAAGTATTTTTTATGAAAAAAAATAACTTTTATCACACAGATCCTTCATGTCTGCCAGAGACGTACAACAACATTACAGTGCATTGCAGTGACCACCTTGGCAGTTCCTGTCAATCCTAGAAAGGTCCAGAGACGTTTCAAAAGGTGGCCGCTGGGACCCCCCCAAGAGACACGGAGGGATTTACTCCATCACCCTGGCGGAGGACAGCTCAACTGCAAAATGTTAAATTAGGCCCTTAAACTTATTTAAGCAAATGTTATAGTATCAAATCTACTTTTACTCCTGAACAGTCCTATTCCAACACAGATTTTACACATTCTCCTCTGGTCACCCATTAAGGCCTAAAAACAAGTGTATATTTGAGAATTCTAAATTTAAGTCCAACGACCATGAGTAGCAGGCCCTTTATCTATAACTCCAGCCCTTCAGTGGAATTACATGGCAACATATATGATGAAATTCAGAAAACCACTGAAGACTGGTGGTGTCCAGCCCTCCAGTGCCCTGGGGTCTCTAGTCCTGCGGTCACTTTTACAAGCCTGTTCAACTGGAGCTGTTGAGTGACTTTTGGTTTTCAGCATCTATATTCCCTAGTTAGGGTGTAGATTGCACTTTACAAGTATCAAAACTAAACTAAAGCAAACACAATAATTCCCCAAAAGCAGAAAGCTGTGCTTGGATGGCAGCTTGCAGTAGACACTGAGACAGGGAGATCATAGCAGGATGTGATAAACCTGCTTTCTGGCCTATTGTTGATACAGATACCTTGAGTGATACCATAGACCTTGGTACCAACCTCATTCATTCCAACCTTAGTGGTCCACCGACTTCTGAGAACTCAGAATCATGACCTCCCTTATATTACAAAGCAGAAGAACTGATCTGCACAGCTGCTCAACGACTGGCGGTGTGTATCTGACTCTAGGCACATTGCTTCGATAGAGCAGCTTCGATAGAGCAGCACTATGTCCTCCATGTACGTAAAGCAGAAATCGACCACATACGTCTTACGCCAGGTCTGCAGGACAGTTACTCTTTTAACAAACACTTGAAGGAATTTCGAAGCAGGCATGTTTACCTACAAAAAAGGTGCTACTATGACACTAGAAATACTGAAGGAAGAACTCGTGTTCATTTTTACGCATTCCCAGGTCTACTAAATCAAATCAAATCATAAACATTTATAAAGCGCCCTACTCACCCGTGCTGGTCTCAAGGCGCTAGGGGGATAGGGTTACTGCTGCTCGAAGATCCAGGTCTTGAGTTGCCTCCGGAATGCGGAGTGGTCCTGGGTGGTCCTGAGGTTGGTGGGGAGGGAATTCCATGTCTTGGCCGCCAGGTAGGAGAAGGACCTCCCACCTGCCGTGGTGTGGCGCTTGCGAGGGACGGTGGCGAGAGCGAGGTTGGCGGAGCGAAGATGACGGGTGGGTGTGTAGAAACTGAGGCGTCGGTTGAGGTATTCGGGTCCCTTGTTGTGGAGGGCTTTGTGTGCGTGGGTGAGGAGTCGGAAGGTGATCCTTTTGTTAACGGGAAGCCAGTGCAGGTGTCTCAGGTGGGCGGAAATGTTGCTGTTGCGGGGTACGTTTAGGATTAGGCGGGCAGAGGCGTTTTGAATTCGTTGCAGACGTTTCTGGAGTTTAGCGGTGGTTCCTGCGTGTTGCCGTAGTCAAGGCGGCTCGTGACGAGGGCATGGGTCGCAGTCTTTCTCGTGTCGGCGGGGATCCAACGGAAGATCTTTCGGAGCATGCGGAGGGTGAGGAAGCAGGAGGATGATACGGCGTTGACTTGTTTGGTCATGGTGAGAAGTGGGTCCAGGATGAAACCGAGGTTGAGTGCGTGGTCTGAGGGGGTTGGTGCGGTGCCAAGGGCCGTGGGCCACCAGGAGTCATCCCAGGCGGTCGGGGTGTTTCCGAGGATGAGGACTTCCGTTTTGTCTGAGTTCAGTTTCAGACGGCTGAGTTTCATCCAATCTGCAACGTCTTTCATTCCATCTTGCAGGTTGGTCTTGGCGCTGATGGGGTCCTTGGTGAGGGAAAGTATCAGCTGAGTGTCGTCGGCGTAGGAGGTGATGATGATGCTGTGTTTGCGTACGATGACGGCGAGGGGGCTCATGTAGACATTGAAGAGAGTCGGGCTGAGCGAGGAGCCTTGAGGGACGCCGCTGATGATCTCGGTGGGGTCTGAGCGGAAAGGTGGGAGGTAGACTCTTTGGGAACGTTTGGAGAGGAAGGAGGTGATCCAGTCCAGGGCCTGTCCTTGGATCCCGGTGGAGCAGAGGCGGGTTATTAGGGTGCAGTGGCAGACGGTGTCGAAGGCAGCTGAGAGGTCGAGGAGGATGAGGGCGACTGTTTCTCCGTTGTCCATCAGGGTTCTGATGTCATCTGTGACTGAGATGAGGGTGGTTTCTGTGCTGTGATTGGCTCGGAATCCGGACTGAGAGGGGTCGAGTAGGTTGTTGTCTTCAAGGAAGTTGGTAAGTTGCTTGTTGACGGTCTTCTCTATGACTTTGGCGGGGAAGGGGAGGAGCGAGATGGGGCAGAAGTTCTTCAGGTCGCTTGGGTCCGCCGTAGGTTTCTTCAGTAGGGCGTTGACTTCAGCGTGTTTCCAGCTCTCGGGGAAGGTGGCAGAAGAAAACGAGCTGTTGATGATGGTCTGGAGATGCAGGCCGATGATGTCGTCGGCTTTGTTGAAGATGAAGTGTGGGCAGGGGTGAGAGGGGGCACAGGAGTGGATGGAATTCATGGTGGCTTTGGTCTCTTCCGTGTTGATGTGAGTCCAGGCATTGAGGGTGATGGCTGGGGTTGCAGGTTCTGTGGTGGTTGGCTGGGTCTGGTGTCCGAAGCTGTCGTGTAGGTTGGTGATCTTACGATGGAAGAAGGTGGCGAGGGAGTTGCAGAGGTCTTGTGAAGGCGTGATGGCGTTGGCGTTGGTGTTAGGGTTGGAGAGCTCTTTGACGATGTTGAAGAGTTCTCTGCTGTTGTGAGTGTTTTTGTCCAGTCTGTCTGTGAAGGAATTTCTTTTGGCGGCGCGGATCAGTTGGTGGTGTTCGCGGGTAGTGTTCTTGAGGGCAGTCATGTTATCTGTGGTGTGGTCCTTGCGCCAGGCTTTCTCGAGGGTGCAGCAGGTTTTTTTTTATTCCTTGAGGGTATCAGTGAACCAGAGAGGTTTTTTGGTGTTGGTCTTTCTTGGGAGGCGTCTGAGGAGAGCGAGGTTGTCTGCGCAGTTGGTGATCCAATGCGAGAGGCTTAGGGCTGCGTCGTTGGGGTCGGTGGAGAAGGTGGGTTGGTTGTCGTTGAGAGTGGAGAGAAGCTGTTCCGCAGGGATTTTGTTCCACTGTCGGCGTGGGATGGGTTGTGTGCGGAGGTGGCGAGTACGCGTCGGAAGGTGAAGTGGACACATCTGTGGTCGGTCCAGTGTATAGCGGAGGAGTGGCTGAAGGATACGTGGTTGCTGGCGGAGAAGATGGGGTCGAGCGTGTGTCCGGCGATGTGGGTGGGGGTGTTCACCAGTTGCTTGGGACCGAGGTTGGCGAGGTTGGCGAGAAGGGCGGTGGTGTTGGGGTCGTTGTTCTGTTCCAGGTGGAAGTTGAAGTCACCGAGGAGGATGTAGTCCGGCGAGGCAAGGGCGTGCGGGGAGATGAAGTCAGTGATAGAGTCGCTGTAGAGGGCGCGTGGTCCAGGGGGTCGGTAGATGAGAGTTCCTCTGAGGGTGGTCCTGGGGTCGGTGTGGATCTGGAAGTGCAGGTGTTCGGCGGCGAGGGGGGTGTCTTCGGTGGAGGTGGTGACGTTGATGGAGTCCTTGAAGACGATGGCGATTCCTCCACCTACTTGGTTGGTGCGGTCTCTCCTGGAAATCTTGTACCTGTCGGGGATGGCTATGGCGATGTCGGGGGCCGAGGAGGCGTTCATCCAGGTCTCAGTGATGAAGGCGACGTCCGGTGCGGTGGAGTCCAGGAGGTCCCATAGTTCAACGGCGTGCTTGTGGACGGAGAGTTGATCAGGATGCATTTGAGGTGGTTGTTGGCGCGTGGGCTGGCGGGCGTGGTGGTTTCGAAGTGGAAGGTGAGTTTGCAGGTGTGACACACGAAGGGTCCGTGGGTACGTTTCGGGTTGGCTTGGAAGCAGGTGCTGGAGCGCCCCGGGTTGAGGGCGTGGAGGGTGATGTGGTTGTAGCGGTGCTGTGGGGTTCGGGAGTGCTGGGGGCCAGGGGTCGTGGCGCTGGGCGCGGTCCCGGCGTGGACGGGCGCAGATGGGCTTGCCTTTGGCGCGCCAGCGGCGCGACCGCACAGCGGCCGCCATAAGAGGGAGGAGGGGGGGAGGAGGTGTCAGCTGGGGGCGGGGCGATGAATGAGAGCAGGGGGGGTGGGGCGTGCAGGAGGTGGCGGCGGGAAAGCGGAGGGTGGGGGGTCAGGTAGAGGGGAGGGGAGAAAAGATAGGGGAGGGGGGTTAAAGGTGGAGGAGAGTAAGGGAGAAAGATAGGAAGATAGGGGAGGGGGGTTACAGAGGTGGAGGGGAGTAAGGAAGGACAGAGAGAAGAGTCAGGAGCAGAAGAACAGAGGAGAGAAGAGTCAAGAACAGAAGAACAGAAGAGAGAAGAGTCAAGAACAGAATAGAGAAGAGTCAAGAACAGAAGAGAGAAGAGCCAAGAAGAAAGGTAAAGAAGAAGAGGAGCGAGGAGTCAAGAACAGAAGAACAGAGGAGAGAAGAGCCAAGAAGAAGGGTAAAGAAGAGGAGGAGAGAAGAGTCAAGGAAGAGGAGTCAGGAAGAAGAGGAGAGACCTGAGAAGCAGAGGATACGAAGAACACAGATGAAGAACACAGTAGAAGGACCAAAGAAGAAGAGAGAAGATGCTGGAGGGGGTGCAGGGAAGAAAGAAGAACACAGATGAAGAACACAGAAGAAGGACCAAAGAAGAAGAGAGAAGACGCAGGACGGGGTGCAGGGAAGAAAGAAGAACACAGATGAAGAACACAGATGAAGAAAGAAGAAAGCACACGCAGGTGGCGGTGCAGAGGAGAAGAAAGAAACACAGATGAAGTACACAGATGAAGAACACAGAAGAACACAGAAGAAGAACACAGAAGAAGAACACAGAAGAAGAATACAGATGAAGAACACAGAAGAAGGACAGAAGAAGAGAGAACACGCAGGACGGGGTGCAGAGGAGAAGGAAGCAACACAGATGAAGTACTCAGATGAAGAACACAGAAGAAGGACACAGATGAAGACCAGAGATGAGAAAAGAAGCAGGAAGAGAGCGCGGTGAGGAAGAGGAGCAGGGCCGAAGAGGAGCAGAACATGCACCAAGAGGGCTGGAAAAGAGGAGCAGAGAGCGAAGGGAAGAAGGACAGTGGAGGAGCGGAGAGAGGTAGGAGGGGAGGAAGGCAGAAGACAGAGGCACAGGAGAAGAGGTGAGTAGCGCGGGGCAGGGCGAGGGGCTGGGCGGGGGAGTACTTATTGTTTTTAGCAGGACTTGCTGGGAGGTTTCAGGAGCCTGGGCTGGTGGAGCTGCAGCGGCAGGGGGAGCGACCTTCCCTTGGGTCAAGGGTTGCTCCCCCTGCGACGCTTGTACCACTAATGGTACATCTGGGAATATGTCAAGATTCAAGGGCGGATGCTTGGAAACACCTATGTACCAACTATGGAACACCTCCCTGGGCCAAAGTAACGCCAGGCAACGATTTGCCAGAAGTGCATGATGCCAGAGGATCAATTCAGCAGTCAATCCAGTGCTTAATTTGTAAATAAAAACGTGCTGGTGCACAAAGCCTTCCTTTGAACACGCGGTTGATCTAATTAAATGTGTGAGGACAGACTACTGAGGCAGCATAATCCTGAAGCCACCTGGGGCCTCTTTAATCCATTTACAGACACTCCCTGCCCCTTCCGCTCACCCTTGCAGCTTTCTCCCTTTGTGAGGCTCTTTCGTTTTTCTCTTCCTCAGTGTTTCCCACTTGCATCTTTTGCTCACCGTAAATGCCTGATGCAGAAAAATAATTCCCGGCCCTCAAAAATAAGTGCTGTGCCCCCCCACCGGAAGCCACCAGCTCAAATTAAGCAGAGTCAATCATTGTTTTTCTGAATTAGTTCTCTTAGTTTTCTGATAAAAATGAAAAATGCTAGGAAGTTGCCAAAACACAGCAGCCTTGCAAGACTGGGTTCTGCCAAATGGTCTTCTGCTACAGCAGCGTCAGCATTTTTAGCAAAAGAGAACCCCACCCAGACAGGGGGCCTCTCCATAGGGAGGGATCTTCTGTGCCTGAGGGTGATGGGGGTGGAGGCAGCAATCTGTACAACTCTAAGTCAGACCTTCAGCTTGTTCCAAGTATAAAGTGCCCTCAGATCTGGACGCCCCATCCATGATGTGTATTTCTCGCCCACTGTACACTACATTTCAAGTCATCACTACGATCTGAGGCAGCATCTCCAATGAGGCTTCAGGTTGTAAGTAAATAGAAGTAAATAAAAAAAACTTACTTTTTCTCAAACTGATCAATACTGTCTTTACCTTTTCCAAGAAAGTATGCAGCTACAAAAGAGTGAAACAAAGCGCTTAGAAGAGCTCTCCAAACACTGTAACAACTGTTCATCTGTTCAATCACTGAAGTGTGACACATCACTGGCACTTACAAAGCTTTGCCTTTCACTCACCAGATTCTGTGCCAATGACAGAGGGAACAACGAGGTGGCAGACCGTCTGCTGGTTTTGATTTGTAATTCTCACTTTCATTGCAGTAGGAATCCTCATGCCCTTCTGCCTTTGCCCGGAGGCACTTGTAACTGTGCCCTCTGACCCCCGTCCTTCTTCACTTCGTGTCCACTCACAGATTACCAGCACACATCCATGTGAGGGGCCAGTCAGGTGTGTCCACCCCCCCCGGTGGAGGAGGTCAGAGGCCACGGAGGTCAGAGGCCACACATCCATGTGAGGGGCCAGTCAGGTGTGTCTCCCCCCTGGTGGAGGAGGTCAGAGGCCACACATCCATGTGAGGGGCCAGTCAGGTGTGTCCACCCCCCCCCCGGTGGAGGAGGTCAGAGGCCACACATCCATGTGAGGGGCCAGTCAGGTGTGTCCCCCCCCAGTGGAGCAGGTCAGAGGCCACACATCCATGTGAAGGACCAGTCAGGTGTCCCCCCAGTGGAGGAGGTCAGAGGCCAGACATCTCTTTTACTCGGTTCAGCTGCTTCTCTGCACCTTCTCCTGGCAGCTGCCCTGGAACATTTCTGTGACCTGGCAATCCTGGTGCTCAACAACCTTGGGACTCTAATTCCTAAACTGGAACTGAGGCCTCATTTCACTTCAGATGAACAGTGCCATCGCAGGAGTTACAGAGCTCTAAGCACACCACAGAGTCAACTATTCCAGCATT
Organism: Pleurodeles waltl; assembly: GCF_031143425.1. Classification (NCBI taxonomy): domain Eukaryota; kingdom Metazoa; phylum Chordata; class Amphibia; order Caudata; family Salamandridae; genus Pleurodeles; species Pleurodeles waltl. The sequence goes on along the minus strand of NC_090438.1, from coordinate 7,308,610 downwards.
TGTACTTAGATGTTTGTAGGAAAGTACCATCTTGCTGGCACGTTACCCCCATTTTTCACTGTATATTTGTTGTTTTAGTTCTATGTGTCACTGGGACCCTGCCAGCCAGGGCCCCAGTGCTCATAAGTGTGCCTGAATGTGTTACCTGTGTAGTGACTAACTGTCTCACTGAGGCTCTGCTATCCAGAACCTCAGTGGTAATGCTCTCTCATTTCTCTCAAATTGTCACTAACATGCTAGTGACCAATTTTACCAATTTACATTGGCTTACTGGAACACCCTTATAATTCCCTAGTATATGGTACTGAGGTACCCTGGGTATTGGGGTTCCAGGAGATCCCTATGGGCTGCAGCATTTTTTTTGCCACCCATAGGGAGCTCTGACAATTCTTACACAGGCCTGCCACTGCAGCCTGAGTGAAATAACGTCCACGTTATTTCACAGCCATTTACCACTGCACTTAAGTAACTTATAAGTCACCTATATGTCTAACCTTTACCTGGTAACGGTTAGGTGCAAAGTTACTTAGTGTGAGGGCACCGTGGCACTAGCCAAGGTGCCCCCACCTTGTTCAGGGCAAATTCCCCGGACTTTGTGAGTGCGGGGACACCATTACACGCGTGCACTACACATAGGTCACTACCTATGTGTAGCTTCACAATGGTAACTCCGAATATGGCCATGTAACATGTCTATGATCATGGAATTGCCCCCTCTATGCCATCCTGGCATAGTTGGCACAATCCCATGATCCCAGTGGTCTGTAGCACAGACCCTGGTACTGCCAAACTGCCTTTTCAGGGGTTTCACTGCAGCAGCAGCTGCTGCCAACCCCTCAGACAGATTTCTGCCCTCCTGGGGTCCAGCCAGGCTTGTCCCAGGATGGCAGAACAAAGGACTTCCTCTGAGAGAGGGAGTTACACCCTCTCCCTTTGGAAAATGGTGTGAAGGCAGGGGAGGAGTAGCCTCCGCCAGCCTCTGGAAATGCTTTCCTGGGCACACATGGTGCCCATTTCTGCATAAGCCAGTCTACACCGGTTCAGGGACCCCTTAGCCCTGCTCTGGCGCGAAACTGGACAAAGGAAAGGGGAGTGACCACTCCCCTGACCTGCACCTCCCCTGGGAGGTGCCCAGAGCTCCTCCAGTGTGCTCCAGACCTCTGCCATCTTGGAAACAGAGGTGCTGCTGGCACACTGGACTGCTCTGAGTGGCCAGGGCCAGCAGGTGACGTCAGAGACTCCTTCTGATAGGCTCCTTTAGGTGTTGCTAGCCTATCTTCTCTCCTAAGTAGCCAATCCCTCTTTTCTGGCTATTTAGGGTCTCTGCTTTGGGGATTTCCTTAGATAAGGAATGCAAGAGCTCATCAGAGTTCGTCTTCATCTCTCTCTTCACCTTCTGCCAAGGAATCGACTGCTGACCGCGCTGGAAGCCTGCAAAACTGCAACAAAGTAGCGAAGATGACTACTGCAACTCTGTAACGCTGATCCTGCCGCCTTCTTGACTGTTTTCCTGGTGGTGCATGCTGTGGGGGTAGTCTGCCTCCTCTCTGCACTAGAAGGAGGACGGAATCTTCCCCTTGCAACCGCAGGCACCAAAGAACTGCATTACTGGTACTCTGGGTCTCCTCTCAGCACGACGAGTGAGGTCCCTTGATTCCAGCAACTCTGTCCAAGTGACTCCCACATTCCAGTGACTCTTCAGTCCAAGTTTGGTGGAGGTAAGTCCTTGCCTCCCCACGCCAGACTGCATTGCTGGTAACCGTGAATTTTGCAGCTAATCCGGCCCCTGTGCACTTCTGGCGGAAATCCTTTGTGCACAGCCAAGCCTGGGTCCATGGCACTCTAACCTGCATTGCACAACTTCCTAAGTTGTCCTCCGGCGACGTGGGACTCCTTTGTGCAACTTCGGTTGAGCACCATTTCACTCTTATTTGTAGTGCCTGTTCCGGCACTTCTGCGGGTACTGCCTGCTTCTGAGAGGGCTCGTTCTCTTGCTCGAAGCCCCCTCTGTCACCAGACGCAATTGGTGACATCCTGGTCCCTCCTGGGCCACAGCAGCATCCAAAAACCCTAACTGTATGATTTGCAGCTAGCAAGGCTTGTTGGCAGTTATTCGGCAGGAAAACACTTCTGCACGACTCTACATGGCGTGGGGGATCCATCCTCTAAAGGAGAAGTCTCTAGCCCCTGTCTTTCCTGCAGAATCCTCAGCTTCTACTGTCCAGTAGCAGCTTCTTTGCACCCACAGCTGGCATTTCCTGGGCATCTGCCCATCTCCGACTTGCTTGTGACTTTTGGACTTGGTCCCCTTGTTCCACAGGTAACCTCGACTGGAAATCCATCATTGTTGCATTGCTGGTTTGTGTCTTTCCTGCAGAATTCCCCTATCACTACTTATTTGTCCTTTGGGGAACTTTAGTGCACATTGCACTCACTTTTCAGGGTCTTGGGATGGGCTATTTTTCTAACCCTTACTATTTTCTAATAGTCCCAGCGACCCTCTACAAGGTCACATAGGTTTGAGGTCCATTCGTGGTTCGCATTCCACTTTTGGAGTATATGGTTTGTGTTGCCCCTATCCCTATGTGTCCCCATTGCATCCTATTGTAACTATACATTGTTTGCACTGTTTTCTAGTACTATTACTGCATATTTTGGTATTGTGTACATATATCTTGTGTATATTTGCTATCCTCATACTGAGGGTTCACTCTGAGATACTTTGGCATATTGTCATAAAAATAAAGTACCTTTATTTTTAGTATATCTGTGTATTGTGTTTTCTTATGATATTGTGCAAGTGATACTAGTGGTACTGTAGGAGCTTCACTCGTCTCCTAGTTGTAGGAGGCTGGACTGGCTTGTAGTGAGTACCAAGGGGTACTTGCACCTTGCACCAGGCCCAGTTATCCCTTATTAGTGTATAGGGTGTCTAGCAGCTTAGGCTGATAGATAATGGTAGCTTAGCAGAGCAGCTTAGGCTGAACTAGGAGACGTGTGAAGCTACTACAGTACCACTAGTGTCACTTGCACAATATCATAAGAAAACACAATACACAGATATACTAAAAATAAAGGTACTTTATTTTTATGACAATATGCCAAAGTATCTCAGTGAGTACCCTCAGTATGAGGATTGCAATTATACACAAGTTATATGTACAAAATACCAAAAATATGCAGTATAGTCTTACAAAACAGTGCAAACAACGTATAGTTACAATAGGATGCAATGGGGACACATATGGATAGGGGCAACACAAACCATATACTCCAAAAGTGGAATGTGAACCACGAATGGACCCCAAACCTATGTGACCTTGTAGAGGGTCGCTGGGACTATTAGAAAATAGTGAGAGTTAGAAAATTAGCCCCCCCTAGACCCTGAAAAGTGAGTGCAAAGTGCACTGAAGTTCCCCAAAAGACAAAGAAATCGTGATAGAGGAATAATGCAGGAAAGACACAACCCAACAATGCAACAACTGTGGATTTCCAATCTAGGGTACCTGTGGAACAAGGGGACCAAGTCCAAAAGTCACAAGCAAGTCGGAGATGGGCAAATGCTCAGGAAATGCCAGCTGTGGGTGCAAAGAAGCTTCTACTGGACAGAAGAAGCTGCGGTTTCTGCAGGAACAAAAATGGCTAAAGACTTCCCCTTTCGTGAACCGATCCAGCTCGCTGTGGAGAGTTGTGCAGAAGTATTTTCCCGCCAAAAGAACGCCAACAAGCCTTGCTAGCTGCAAATTATACAGTTATTGTTTTTGGATGCTGCTGTAGCCCAGGAGGGACCAGGAGGTCGCAAATTGGACCAGGAGAGAGAAGGGACGTCGAGCAAGACAAGGAGCCCTCTCAGTAGCAGGTAGCACCCGGAAAAGTGCCAGAAACAGGCACTACAAGGATGCGAGAAACAGTGCTCGCCAAAGTTGCACAAAGGAGTCCCACGTCGCCGGAGACCAACTTAGAAAGTCGTGCAATGCAGGTTAGAGTGCCGTGGACCCAGGCTTGGCTGTGCACAAAGTATTTCCGTCGGAAGTGCACGGAAGCCGGAGTAGTTGCAAAAGTTGCGGTTTCCAACAATGCAGTCTGGCGTGGGGAGGTAAGGACTTACCTCCACCAAACTTGGACGAAAGAGTCACTGGACTGTCGGAGTCACTTGGACAGAGTTGCTGGATTCAAGGGACCTCGCTGGTTGTGCTGAGAGGAGACCCAAGGGACTGGTAATGCAGCTTTTTGGTGCCTGCGGTAGCAGGGGGAAGATTCCGTCGGCCCACAGGAGATTTCTTCGGAGCTTCTAGTGCAGAAGAGGAGGCAGACCACCCCCACAGCATGCACCACCAGGAAAACAGTCGAGAAGGCGGCAGGATCAGCATTACAGTGTCGCAGTAGTCGTCTTTGCTACTTTGTTGCAGTTTTGCAGGCTTCCAGCGCGGTCAGCAGTCGATTCCTTGGCAGAAGGTGAAGAGAGAGATGCAGAGGAACTCTGATGAGCTCTTGCATTCGTTATCTAAAGTTTCCCCAGAGACAGAGACCCTAAATAGCCAGAAAAGAGGGTTTGGCTATTTAGGAGAGAGGATAGGCTACTAACACCTGAAGGAGCCTATCAGAAGGAGTCTCTGATGTCACCTGGTGGCACTGGCTACTCAGAGCAGTCCAGTGTGCCAGCAGCACCTCTGTTTCCAAGATGGCAGAGGTCTGGAGCACACTGGAGGAGCTCTGGACACCTCCCAGGGGAGGTGCAGGTCAGGGGAGTGATCACTCCCCTTTCCTTTGTCCAGTTTCGCGCCAGAGCAGGGCTAAGGGGTCCCTGAACCGGTGTAGACTGGCTTATGCAGAATTGGGCACATCTGTGCCCAAGAAAGCATTTCCAGAGGGTGGGGAGGCTACTCCTCCCCTGCCTTCACACCATTTTCCAAAGGGAGAGGGTGTAACACCCTCTCTCAGAGGAAGTCCTTTGTTCTGCCATCCTGGGACAAGCCTGGCTTTACCCCAGGGGGGCAGAAACCTGTCTGAGGGGTTGGCAGCAGCAGCAGCTGCAGTAAAACCCCAGGAAAGGCAGTTTGTCAGTGCCAGGGTCTGTGCTACGCGTGTAATGGTGTCCCCGCACTCACAAAGTTCAGGGAATTGGCCCTGAACAATGTGGGGACACCTTGGCTAGTGCCAGGGTGCCCTCACACTAAGTAACTTTGCACCTAACCTTTACCAGGTAAAGGTTAGACATATAGGTGACTTATAAGTTACTTAAGTGCAGTGTAAAATGGCTGTGAAATAACGTGGACGTTATTTCACTCAGGCTGCAGTGGCAGGCCTGTGTAAGAATTGTCAGAGCTCCCTATGGGTGGCAAAAGAAATGCTGCAGCCCATAGGGATCTCCTGGAACCCCAATACCCTGGGTACCTCAGTACCATATACTAGGGAATTATAAGGGTGTTCCAGTAAGCCAATGTAAATTGGTAAAATTGGTCACTAGCCTGTTAGTGACAATTTGAAAGAAATGAGAGAGCATAACCACTGAGGTTCTGATTAGCAGAGCCTCAGTGAGACAGTTAGTCACTACACAGGTAACACATTCAGGCACACTTATGAGCACTGGGGCCCTGGAGAACAGGGTCCCAGTGACACATACAACTAAAACAACATATATACAGTGAAAAATGGGGGTAACATGCCAGGCAAGATGGTACTTTCCTACACTAGTTCAGCCTAAGCTGCTCTGCTAAGCTACCATTATCTATCAGCCTATGCTGCTAGACACCCTATACACTAATGAGGGATAACTGGGCCTGGTGCAAGGTGCAAGTACCCCTTGGTACTCACTACAAGCCAGTCCAGCCTCCTACATTGGTTGTGCAGCGGTGGGATAAGTCCTTTGAGACTACTTACCACTCTTGTCATTGTACTTTTCATAAGAGAAAAATATACAAAACAAGTTCAGTGTATGTACACCTAACCAAAAAGTTTTGCATTTCCTCTTTTCACTCTTTTCTAAGTGATGAAAAGTACCTTTAAACTTTCTAAAAGTTCTTAAAAAGTTTTAAAAGTTTTTTTTTGTCTTTCTAAAAGTTCTGAAAAACGTTTTCTCTTTTTCTGTCACTTAAACTCTTTCTAAAAATGTCTGGCACAGGCCAAACTGTTGATCTGTCCAAACTTGCATATGACCACCTTAGCTGGAAAGGAGCAAGGAGTCTCTGTGTAGAAAGAGGTTTGAGTGTAGGGAAGAATCCTTCTTTGGAATTTTTGCTTAACATGCTTAGAGAACAAGATAAGGCCAAAAGGGCCCCATCTGTTGAAAAAGTAGCTAATGGTTCCCAATCTGATCCAGAGACTCCCCTAGGAAAAGATTCAGGAAAGAAACTTCCTAGCCTGCCCATTACTAGACAGTCTAGCATAGTTGGTACTGATGTAGAGTCACGCCATACAGATATTGTTGTCTCACATCATAACAAGAGCATTCCTTCTCACCACAGTAGAAGTGAGGTTTCTGTTAACCAAGCTGTTAGGGTGCGTTCTGTAAGGGATAGGTCTCCTTCTGTCCATTCTCACCATACTTCTGTTTCAAGGAATGTCCCTCCCACCCAACCTGATGACAGATTGTTAGAAAGGGAGCTCAATAGATTGAGAGTGGAACAAACCAGACTGAAGCTCAAGAAGCAAAAGCTGGATTTGGATAGACAGACCTTAGAAGTAGAGAAGGAAAGACAGAAATTGGGTTTAGAAACCCATGGTGGCAGCAGCAGTATTCCCCATAGTCATCCTGCAAAAGAGCATGATTCCAGGAATCTCCACAAGATAGTTCCCCCTTATAAGGAGGGGGATGACATTAACAAGTGGTTTGCTGCACTTGAGAGGGCATGTGCTGTACAGGATGTCCCTCAAAGGCAGTGGGCTGCTATCCTATGGCTATCATTTAGTGGAAAAGGTAGGGATAGGCTCCTTACTGTGAAAGAAAGTGAAGCCAATGATTACAAAGTTCTTAAGAATGCACTCCTGGATGGTTATGGCTGAACCACTGAACAGTACAGGATAAAGTTCAGAGAGACCAAAAAGGAGTCTTCACAAGACTGGGTTGATTTCATTGACCATTCAGTGAAGGCCTTAGAGAGGTGGTTACATGGCAGTAAAGTTACTGATTATGACAGCCTGTATAACTTGATCCTGAGAGAACATATTCTTAATAATTGTGTGTCTGATTTCTTGCACCAGTACTTGGTGGACTCTGATCTGACCTCTCCCCAAGAATTGGGAAAGAAGGCAGACAAATGGATCAGAACAAGGGTGAACAGAAAAGTTCATACAGGGGGTGACAAAGATGGCAACAAGAAGAAGGATGGTAAGTCTTCTGACAAGGGTGGGGACAAATCTAAAAATGAGTCTTCATCAGGCCCACAAAAACACTCTGGTGGGGGTGGTGGGTCCAAATCCTCTTCAAATCAAAACAAAGAAAAGAAACCATGGTGCTATTTTTGTAAAATAAAAGGCCATTGGACAACAGATCCCAGTTGCCCAAAGAAAAGCACCAAGCCTCCTACCACTACAACCCCTACTGCTACACCTAGTGTCCCTACTAATAGCAGTGGTGGTGGGAGCAAACCTACTAATAGCCAATCCAAGGGAGTTGCTGGGCTCACTATTGGTAACTTAGTTGGGGTTGGTCTGATTAGGGAGACCACAGAGGCTGTGTTAGTCTCTGAGGGGGCTATTGATTTAGCCACCTTGGTTGCTTGTCCCCTTAACATGGATAAGTACAAGCAACTACCCCTAATAAATGGTGTTGAGGTTCAGGCCTACAGGGACACAGGTGCCAGTGTCACAATGGTGATAAAGAAACTGGTCCACCCTGAACAACACCTACTTGGTCACCAGTACCAAGTAACCGATGCTCACAAAAACACACTTAGACACCCCATGGCTGTTGTAAATCTCAACTGGGGGGGGGGTTACTGGTCCAAAGAAAATTGTGGTAGCCTCAGATTTACCTGTAGACTGTCTACTAGGAAATGATTTGGAGACATCAGCTTGGTCAGATGTGGAGTTGGAGGCCCATGCAGCAATGCTGGGCATCCCAGGGCATATTTTTGCTTTAACCAGGGCTCAGGCCAAAAAGCAAAACGGACAGGGAAACTTGGATCCTGGAACAATGGACCAAGTGCTCCCTAAAGCTAGGGCTAGTAGAAGTAAAGCACTACCTACTATCCTCTACAGTGGATCCTACTTCTGAGGAAGAAGAATTTCCACCCTGTGCAGAACTTACACCAGAGGAGCTGGAAGCAGACACTGCTGAGCTTTTGGGTGAAGGGGGGCCTGCCAGGGAGGAGCTGAGTGTGGCACAGCAGACCTGTCCCACACTAGAGGGTCTCAGACAGCAAGATGTCAAACAAGCTAATGGGGATGTCAGTGACTCTCACAGAGTTTACTGGGAGGACAACCTCTTGTACACTGAGGCAAGGGATCCTAAACCTGGAGCTGCCAGGAGATTAGTGATTCCTCAGGAGTACAGAAAGTTCCTCCTAACTCTTGCTCACGACATTCCCCTAGCTGGACATCTGGGACAAATGAAAACTTGGGACAGACTTGTTCCCTTGTTTCATTGGCCTAGAATGTCTGAGGACACAAAAGAGTTTTGTAAGTCCTGTGAAACCTGTCAAGCCAGTGGCAAGACAGGTGGCACTCCAAAGGCACCCCTTATTCCACTGCCTGTGGTTGGGGTTCCCTTTGAAAGGGTAGGGGTTGACATAGTTGGCCCCCTTGACCCTCCTACTGCTTCAGGCAATAGGTTTATCTTGGTGGTGGTGGACCATGCCACCAGATATCCTGAAGCAATTCCTCTAAGGACCACTACAGCTCCTGCAGTGGCAAAAGCCCTCCTGGGAATCTTTTCCAAGGTGGGCTTCCCAAAAGAGGTAGTTTCAGACAGAGGAAGCAATTTCATGTCTGCATACTTAAAGGCCATGTGGAAGGAGTGTGAAGTGACATACAAGTTCACCACACCCTATCATCCACAAACAAATGGACTGGTGGAGAGATTTAACAAAACTCTCAAAGGCATGATTATGGGTCTCCCTGAAAAACTCCGCAGGAGATGGGATATCCTGTTACCATGCCTCCTTTTTGCCTACTGGGAGGTACCCCAGAAAGGAGTGGGCTTCAGCCCCTTTGAACTCCTCTATATACACCCTGTTAGGGGTCCACTAACACTTGTCAAGGAGGGTTGGGAACAACCTTTAAAAGCTCCAAAACAAGATATTGTGGATTATGTACTTGGCCTCAGATCAAGGATGGCTGAGTATATGAAAAAGGCCAGTAAAAACCTTCAGGCCAGCCAAGAGCTCCAGAAGCAATGGCATGACCAGAAGGCTGTTTTGGTTCAGTACCAACCAGGGCTGAAAGTGTGGGTCTTGGAGCCTGTGCCCCCAAGAGCACTCCAAGATAAATGGAGTGGACCCCACACAATTGTTGACAAAAAGGGTGAAGTCACCTACTTAGTTGACTTAGGCACTGCCAGGAGTCCCCTTAGGGTGCTCCATGTCAATCACCTGAAACCCTACTATGACAGGGCTGATCTCACCCTGCTCATGGCAACTGATGAGGGACAGGAAGAAGACAGTGATCCTCTACCTGATCTCTTCTCTTCCACAGAACAAGATGCTCTAGTGGAAGGGGTAGTTTTGGCTGATTGTCTTACTGCTGAGCAGAAAGACCATTGCATAAATCTCCTGGGTCAGTTTTCTGAACTCTTCTCTACTGTGCCAGGTACCACTTCTTGGTGTGAGCACACTATAGATACTGGAGACAGCTTGCCTGTCAAAAGTAAGATCTATAGGCAGCCTGACCATGTCAGGGACTGCATAAAGCAAGAGGTGCAGAAAATCTTAGAACTGGGAGTGGTTGAGCACTCTGAAAGTCCATTGGCTTCTCCTGTGGTACTTGTACCAAAACCTCATTCAAAAGATGGAAAGAAGGAAATGCGGTTTTGTGTAGACTACAGAGGTCTCAACCAAGTAACCAAAACTGATGCTCACCCTATACCCAGGGCAGATGAGCTCATAGATACACTGGCATCTGCCAAGTATCTAAGAACTTTTGATTTGACTGCAGGGTATTGGCAGATCAAATTATCAGAAGATGCTAAACCTAAAACTGCATTTTCAACCATTGGAGGACATTACCAATTCACAGTAATGCCTTTTGGATTGAAAAATGCACCTGCCACTTTTCAGAGGTTGGTGAACACAGTCCTGCAAGGGCTGGAAGCTTTCAGTGCAGCATATTTGGACGATATAGCTGTCTTTAGCTCTAGCTGGGATGATCAGCTGGTCCACCTATGGAAAGTTTTAGAGGCCCTGCAAAAGGCAGGCCTCACTATCAAGGCTTCAAAGTGCCAGATAGGGCAGGGAAAGGTGGTTTATCTGGGACACCTTGCTGGAGGGGAACAGATTGCACCACTACAGGGGAAAATCCAAACTATTATAGATTGGGTTCCCCCTACTACTCAGACTCAGGTGAGAGCCTTCCTAGGCCTCACTGGGTATTACAGGAGGTTCATTAAGAACTATGGCTCCATTGCAGCCCCTCTTATTGACCTCACATCAAAGAAAATGCCTAAAAAGGTATTATGGACAGCAAACTGTCAGAAAGCTTTTGAGGAGCTGAAGCAGGCCATGTGCTCTGCACCTGTCCTGAAAAGCCCTTGTTACTCTAAAAAATTCTATGTCCAAACTGATGCATCTGAATTAGGAGTAGGGGCAGTCCTATCACAGCTTAATTCTGAGGGCCAGGATCAATCTGTTGCTTTTATTAGTAGGAGGTTGACCCCTAGAGAAAAGCGTTGGTCTGCCATTGAGAGGGAGGCCTTTGCTGTGGTCTGGGCACTGAAGAAATTGAGGCCATACCTGTTTGGCACTCACTTCATTGTTCAGACAAACCACAAACCTCTACTTTGGCTAAAACAAATGAAAGGTGAAAATCCTAAATTATTGAGGTGGTCCATATCCCTACAGGGAACGGACTATACAGTGGAACATAGACTTGGGAGTAGCCACTCCAATGCAGATGGACTCTCCGGATATTTCCACTTAGACAATGAAGACCCATCAGGGAATGTCTAGTCTTATTGTCCTTCGTTTGGGGGGGGGGTTGTGTAGGAAAGTACCATCTTGCCTGGCATGTTACCCCCATTTTTCACTGTATATATGTTGTTTTAGTTGTATGTGTCACTGGGACCCTGCCAGCCAGGACCCCAGTGCTCATAAGTGTGCCTGAATGTGTTACCTGTGTTATGACTAACTGTCTCACTGAGGCTCTGCTAACCAGAACCTCAGTGGTTATGCTCTCTCATTTCTTTCAAATTGTCACTAACAGGCTAGTGACCAATTTTACCAATTTACATTGGCTTACTGGAACACCCTTATAATTCCCTAGTATATGGTACTGAGGTACCCAGGGTATTGGGGTTCCAGGAGATCCCTATGGGCTGCAGCATTTCTTTTGCCACCCATAGGGAGCTCTGACAATTCTTACACAGGCCTGCCACTGCAGCCTGAGTGAAATAACGTCCACGTTATTTCACAGCCATTTACCACTGCACTTAAGTAACTTATAAGTCACCTATATGTCTAACCTTTACCTGGTAAAGGTTAGTTGCAAAGTTACTTAGTGTGAGGGCACCCTGGTGTAGGAGGCTGGACTGGCTTGTAGTGAGTACCAAGGGGTACTTGCACCTTGCACCAGGCCCAGTTGTCCCTTATTAGTGTATAGGGTGTCTAGCAGCTTAGGCTGATAGATAATGGTAGCTTAGCAGAGCAGCTTAGGCTGAAGTAGGAGACGTGTGAAGCTACTACAGTACCACAAGTGTCACTTGCACAATATCATAAGAAAACACAATACACAGTTATACTAAAAATAAAGGTACTTTATTTTTATGACAATATGCCAAAATACCTTAGAGTGTACCCTCAGTGAGAGGATAGCAAATATACACAAGTTATATGTACACAATACCAAAAATATGTAGTATAGTCTTAGAAAACAGTGCAAACAATGTATAGTTACAATAGGATGCAATGGGGAAAAATAGGGATAGGGGCAACACAAACCATATACTCCAAAAGTGGAATGTGAACCACGAATGGACCCCAAACCTATGTGACCTTGTAGAGGGTCGCTGGGACTATTAGAAAATAGTGAGGGTTAGAAAAATAGCCCACCCCAAGACCCTGAAAAGTGAGTGCAAAGTGCACTGAAGTTCCCCAAAAGACAAAGAAGTCGTGATAGAGGAATAATGCAGGAAAGACACAAACCAACAATGCAACAACTGTGGATTTCCAATCTAGGGTACCTGTGGAACAAGGGGACCAAGTCCAAAAGTCACAAGCAAGTCGGAGATGGGCAGATGCCCAGGAAATGCCAGCTGTGGGTGCAAAGAAATTTCTACTGGACAGAAGAAGCTGAAGTTTCTGCAGGAACAAAAAGGGCTAGAGACTTCCCCTTTGGTGGATAGGTCTCTCTTGCCGTGGAGAGTCGTGCAGAAGTGTTTTTTCACCGAAAAAACGCCAACAAACCTTGCTAGCTGCAAATTGTGCGTTTAGCGTTTTTGGAAGCTGCTGCAGCCCAGGAGGGACCAAGAGGTCGCAAATTGGACCATGAGAGAGAGGGGACGTGGAGCAAGACAAGGAGCCCTCTCAACAGCAGGTAGCACCCAGAAAAGTGCCAGAAACAGGCACTACAAGGATGCGTGAAACGGTGCTCACCGAAGTTGCACAAAGGAGTCCCACGTCGCCGGAGACCAACTTAGAAAGTCGTGCAATTCAGGTTAGAGTGCTGTGGACCCAGGCTTGGCTGTGCACAAAGGATTTCTGCCGGAAGTGCACGGAAGCCGGAGTATTTGCAAAAGACACAGTTTCCAACAATGCAGTCTGGCGTGGGGAGGCAAGGACTTACTTCCACCAAACTTGGACTGAAGAGTCACTGGACTGTGGCAGTCACTTGGACAGAGTTGCTGGATTCGAGGGACCTCGCTCGTCGTGCTGAGAGGAGACCCAAGGGACTGGTCATGCAGCTTTTTGGTGCCTGCGGTAGCAGGGGGAAGATTCCTTCGACCCACGGGAGATTTCTTCGGAGCTTCTAGTGCAAAGAGGAGGCAGACTACCCCCACAGCATGCACCACCAGGAAAACAGTCGAGAAGGCGGCAGGATCAGCGTTACAGAGTTGCAGTAGTCGTCTTTGCTACTTTGTTGCAGTTTTGCAGGCTTCCAGCGCGGTCAGCAGTCGATTCCTTGGCAGAAGGTGAAGAGAGAAATGCAGAGGAACTCTGATGAGCTCTTGCATTCGTTATCTAAAGTTTCCCCAGAGACAGAGACCCTAAATAGCCAGAAAAGAGGGTTTGGCTCCTTAGGAGAGAGGATAGGCTACTAACACCTGAAGGAGCCTATCAGAAGGAGTCTCTGACGTCACCTGGTGGCACTGGCCACTCAGAGCAGTCCACTGTGCTGGCAGCACCTCTGTGTCCAAGATGGCAGAGGTCTGGAGCACACTGGAGGTGCTCTGGACACCTCCCAGGGGAGGTGCAGGTCAGGGGAGTGGTCACTCCCCTTTCCTTTGTCCAGTTTCGCGCCAGAGCAGGGCTAAGGGGTCCCCTGAACCGGTGTAGACTGGCTTATGCAGAATTGGGCACATCTGTGCCCAAGAAAGCATTTCCAGAGGCTGGGGGAGGCTACTCCTCCCCTGCCTTCACACCATTTTCCAAAGGGAGAGGGTGTAACACCCTCTCTCAGAGGAAGTCCTTTGTTCTGCCCTCCTGGGACAAGCCTGGCTTGACCCCAGGGGGGCAGAAACCTGTCTGAGGGGTTGGCAGCAGCTGCAGTGAAACCCCAGAAAAGGCAGTTTGGCAGTACCAGGGTCTGTGCTACAGACCACTGGGATCATGGAATTGTACCAATAATGCCAGGATGGCATAGAGGGGGCAATTCCATGATCTTAGACATGTTACATGGCCATATTCGGAGTTACCATTGTGAAGCTACATATAGGTAGTGACCTATATGTAGTGAACGCGTGTAATGGTGTCCCCGCACTCACAAAGTTCAGGGAATTGGCTCTGAACAATGTGGGGGCACCTTGGCTAGTGCCAGGGTGCCCTCACACTTAGTAACTTTGCACCTAACCTTTACCAGGTAAAGGTTAGACATATAGGTGACTTATAAGTTACTTAAGTGCAGTGTAAAATGGCTGTGAAATAACGTGGACGTAATTTCACTGAAGCTGCAGTGGCAGGCCTGTGTAAGAATTGTCAGAGCTCCCTATGGGTGGCAAAAGAAATGCTGCAGCCCATAGGGATCTCCTGGAACCCCAATACCCTGGGTACCTCAGTACCATATACTAGGGAATTATAAGGGTGTTCCAGTAAGCCAATGTAAATTGGTAAAATTGGTCACTAGCCTGTTAGTGACAATTTGAAAGAAATGAGAGAGCATAACCACTGAGGTTCTGATTAGCAGAGCCTCAGTGAGACAGTTAGGCACCACACAGGGAACACATACATATAGGCCACAAACTTATGAGCACTGGGGTCCTGACTAGCAGGGTCCCAGTGAAACATAACAAACATACTGAAAACATAGGGTTTTCACTATGAGCACTGGGCCCTGGCTAGCAGGATCCCAGTGAGACAGTGATAACACCCTGACATACACTCACAAACAGGCCAAAAGTGGGGGTAACAAGGCTAGAAAGAGGCTACTTTCTCACACCTGGCACTAGCCAAGGTGCCCCCACATTGTTCAGGGCCAATTCCCCGGACTTTGTGAGTGCGGGGACACCATTACACGCTTGCACTACATAAAGGTCACTATAGGTAACTCCGAATATGGCCATGTAACATGTCTATGATCATGGAATTGCCCCCTCTATGCCATCCTGGCATAGTTGGCACAATCCCATGATCCCAGTGGTCTGTAGCACAGACCCTGGTACTGCCAAACTGCCTTTCCTGGGGTTTCACTGCAGCTGCTGCTGCTGCCAACCCCTCAGACAGGTTTCTGCCCTCCTGGGGTCCAGCCAGGCTTGGCCCAGGATGGCAGAACAAAGGACTTCCTCTGAGAGAGGGTGTTACACCCTCTCCCTTTGGAAAATGGTGGGAAGGCAGGGGAGGAGTAGCCTCCCCCAGCCTCTGGAAATGCTTTCATGGGCACACATGGTGCCCATTTCTGCATAAGCCAGTCTACTCCGGTTCAGGGACCCCTTAGCCCTGCTCTGGCGCGAAACTGGACAAAGGGAAGGGGAGTGACCACTCCCCTGACCTGCACCTCCCCTGGGAGGTGTCCAGAGCTCCTCCTGTGTGTTCCAGACCTCTGCCATCTTGGAAACAGAGGTGCTGCTGGCACACTGGACTGCTCTGAATGGCCAGTGCCACCAGGTGACGTCAGAGACTCCTTCTGATAGGCTCCTTCAGGTGTTGCTAACCTATCCTCTTCCCTAGGTAGCCAAACCCTCTTTTCTGGCTATTTAGGGTCTCTGTCTCTGGGGATTCCTTAGATAACGAATGCAAGAGCTCATCAGAGTTCCTCTGCATCTCTCTCTTCACCTTCTGCCAAGGAATCGACTGCTGACCGCGCTGGAAGCCTGCAAAACTGCAACAAAGTAGCAAAGACGACTACTGCAACTCTGTAACGCTGATCCTGCCGCCTTCTCGACTGTTTTCTGTGCTCTCTGGGGAACTTAGGTGCACTTTACACCTACTTTTCAGGGTCTTGGGGTGGGCTATTTTTCTAACCCTCACTGTTTTCTTACAGTCCCAGCGACCCTCTGCAAGCTCACATAGGTTTGGGGTCCATTCGTGGTTCGCATTCCACTTCCAGAGTATATGGTTTGTGTTGCCCCTGTACCTATGTGCTCTCATTGCAATCTATTGTGACAGTACATTGCTTGCATTGCTTTCTATTGCTATTACTGCATATTTTTGGTATTGTGTACATATATCTTGTGTATATTTGCTATCCTCATACTGAGGGCACTCACTGAGATACTTTTGGCATATTGTCATAAAAATAAAGTACCTTTATTTTTAGTATATCTGTGTATTTTGTTTTCTTATGATATTGTGCATATGACACTAGTGGTATAGTGGGAGCTTTGCACGTCTCCTAGTTCAGCCTAAGCTGCTCTGCTAAGCTACCCTTTTCTATCAGCCAAAGCTGCTAGACACCTCTTCTACACTAATAAGGGAGACATGGACCTGGTGCAGAGTGTAAGTACTCCTTGGTACTCACTACAAACCAGGCCAGCCTCCTACATTGGTTGTGCAGCGGTGGGATAAGTACTTGCAACTACTTACCACTTTGTCATTTTGTACTTTTCATAAGAGAAAAATATACAAAACAAGTTTAGTGTATGTACACCTAACCAAAAAGTTTTGCTTTTCTCCTCTTACTCTATTGCTAAGTGCTGAAAAGTACCTCTAAACTTTCAAAAAGTTTCTTAAAAGTTGAAAAAGTTGTTTTTCTGTTTCCTTAAAAAGTTCTGAAACTTTTTCCTTCTTTTTCTGTCCCTTAAACCTTTTTCTATCATGTCTGGTACAGGTCCTACTCTTGATCTGGCCAGCACTGCTTATGACAACCTTAGCTGGAAAGGTGCAAGGAGTCTCTGCATTGATAGAGGTTTAGGGGTAGGGAAGAACCCCTCTAGAGAATTGTTGGTTAATATGCTCACTGCAAATGATAAGGCCTTAGGTGGCACATCGGGTGAGAGATTAGCAGATGGTTCACACTCAGATTCTGGAGTAGCCCCAGCAAAAGTGTTAGATGGTAACCTTTCCAACCTGCCCCTTAGCAGGCCACCTACCATCACTGGTACTAATGTGAGCTCTCATCACAGTAGGGGTTTCACTCCTGCAGGCCAGGTTGTTAGAGTGCCAACTATTAGGGATAGGTCTCCCTCTGTTCATTCACACCATTCTTCTGTGTCAAGGCATGCCCAACCCACCCACCCTGATGACAGAATGTTAGAAAGGGAGCTCAATAGATTGAGAGTGGAAGAGACCAGACTGAAGCTTAAACAGCAACATCTGGCTCTAGACAGGGAAACTGTAGACTTAGAAAAAGAAAGGCAGAGGTTGGGGTTTGGACCCCCTGGTGGCAGCAGCAGTATTACAGATAGTAATCCTGTAAAAGAGCATGATTCTAGGAATCTGCATAAGATAGTTCCCCCTTACAAGGAGGGGGATGACATTAACAAGTGGTTTGCTGCACTTGAGAGGGCCTGTGTTGTACAGGGGGTCTCTCAAAGGCAGTGGGCTGCTATCCTATGGCTATCTTTCAGTGGAAAGGGTAGGGATAGGCTCCTTACTGTGAAGGAAAGTGGTGCCAATAATTTTACACTTGTAAAGAATGCACTCCTAGATGGTTATGGCTTAACCACTGAACACTACAGGATCAAGTTCAGAGAAACCAAAAAGGAGTCTTCACAAGACTGGGTAGACTTTGTTGACCATTCAGTGAAGGCCTTGGAGGGGTGGTTACATGGCGGCAAAGTTTCTGACTATGAAAGCCTGTATAACTTAATCCTGAGAGAGCATATTCTGAATAACTGTGTGTCTGATTTGTTACACCAATATCTAGTGGACAAAGATCTGACCTCTCCCCACAAATTGGGAAAGAAGGCAGACAAATGGGTCAGAACAAGAGTGAACAGAAAAGTTCATACAGGTGGTGACAAGGATGGCAAGAAGAAAGATGGTGAGAAATCTCAGGATAAGCATAGGGATAAGGGTAAAACCAAAGATCCTTCTTCAAATCCTAAACACTGTTCAGGGGGTGGGGATAAAACATATTCTTCCTCTTCTTCACCACCTGCACACATTAAAAAGCCTTGGTGCTTTGTGTGTAAAAACAGAGGCCATAGGCCAGGGGATAAGTCCTGTCCAGGTAAACCCCCTGAGCCTCCCACCACTGATACATCAAGCTCTAGTGCCCCTAGTAGTAGTGGTAATAGTGGTGGGACTGCTGGCAACAGTCAAACTAAGGGTGTATTTGGGTTCACTTATGGGTCCATCATAGAAACTGGGGTAGTCAGTCCCAAGACAGTTTCTGTCACACCTAGTGACATTGGCCTTGGCACACTGGCTGCTTGTCCCCTTACAATGGATAAGTACAGGCAGACAGTTTCAATAAATGGTGTTGAGGCCCAGGTCTACAGGGACACAGGTGCCAGTATCACTTTGGTGACTGAAAACCTAGTGGCTCCTGAACAACACATCATTGGACAACAGTATAAGATTATTGATGTCCATAACTCCACTAAGTTTCTTCACTTAGCTATAGTTCAGCTTAGATGGTGTGGAGTTACTGGCCCTAAGCAGGTGGTAGTATCACCTAGCTTACCTGTAGATTGTCTCTTAGGTAATGACCTAGAGGCCTCAGGTTGGGCTGATGTAGAGTTTTATACCCATGCAGCCATGCTGGGTATCCCTGATAAATTGTTCCCTCTCATTTCTACTGAAATGAAAAAGCAAAGAAGAGAAGGCCTGAAAACTCAGGATCCCTCCCCAACAACAGGTAAAAAGGGTATCACAGAATCCCCTAACCACCCTGCCATTCAGGATACCATTCCTGTGGTGGGAGAAACCTCTCCTGGGGTGGCACCTGTTCCAAGGGAATCATCAGCTGGCATAGCTGTACTCCTTGAGGTGGAAGTACCTCTCTGTGGGATAACTAACATTGGGGAGAAAAAGAGCACCATTTTAGTTAACATGGAGCATCCCTCCAACCCTCCCAGAGAAACTTTAGTGCAGAAGCCCTGCACTGCCTCACAACACTTAGGACAGCATCCCTGCCCTAGTGTGGAGCTCATAGGGCAGCATCTCTGTAGGAGGCTGGACTGGCTTGTAGTGAGTACCAAGGGGTACTTACACCTTGCACCAGGCCCAGGTATCCCTTATTAGTGTATAGGGTGTCTAGCAGCTTAGGCTGATAGATAATGGTAGCTAGCAGAGCAGCTTAGGCTGAACTAGGAGACGAGTGAAGCTCCTACAGTACCACTAGTGTCACTCGCACAATATTATAAGAAAACACAATACACAGATATACTAAAAATAAAGGTACTTTATTTTTATGACAATATGCCAAAGTATCTCAGTGAGTACCCTCAGTATGAGGATAGCCAATATACACAAGATATATGTACACAATACCAAAAATAAGCAGTATAGTCTTAGAAAACAGTGCAAACAATGTATAGTTACATTAGGATGCAATGGGAACACAAAGGGATAGGGACAACACAAACCATATACTCCAAAAGTGGAATGCGAACCACAAATGGACCCCAAACCTATGTGACCTTGTAGAGGGTCGCTGGGACTGTAGGAAAACAGTGAGGGTTAGAAAAATAGCCCACCCCAAGACCCTGAAAAGTGAGTGCAAAGTGCACTAAAGTTCCCCAAAGAGCACAGAAGTTGTGATAGGGGAATTCTGCAGGAAAGACACAAACCAGCAATGCAACAACGATGGATTTCCAGACGAGAGTACCTGTGGAACAAGGGAACCAAGTCCAAAAGTCACAATCAAGTTGAGAGTGGGCAGATGCCCAGGAAATGCCAGCTGTGGGTGCAAAGAAGCTGCTACTAGGCAGTAGAAGCTGAGGATTATGCATGAACGACAAGGGCTAGAATCTTCCCCTTTGGAGGATCAATGTCCCACGTCGTGAAGAGTTGTGCAGAAGTGTTTTCCTGAAGAAAGACCGCAAACAAGCCTTGGTAGCTGCAAATCGTGAGGTTAGGGTTTTTGGATGCTGCTGCAGCCCAGGAGGGACCAGGATGTCGCCAATTGCGTCAGGGGACAGAGGGGGCGTCCAGCAAGACAGAGAGCCCTCTCAGAAGCAGGCAGCCCCCGCAGAAGTGCTAG
Organism: Pleurodeles waltl; assembly: GCF_031143425.1. Classification (NCBI taxonomy): domain Eukaryota; kingdom Metazoa; phylum Chordata; class Amphibia; order Caudata; family Salamandridae; genus Pleurodeles; species Pleurodeles waltl. Next base: position 7,288,720 of record NC_090438.1, on the reverse strand, counting down.
AACAGGCACTACAAAAAAGAGTGAAACGGTGCTCACCCGAAGTTGCACAAAGGAGTCCCATGCCGCCGGAGGACAACTCAGGATGTCGTGCAATGCAGGTTAGAGTGCCGTGGACCCAGGCTTGGCTGTGCACAAAGGATTTAAGCTGGAAATGCACAGAGGCCGGAGTAGCTGCAAAAGACGCGGTTCCCATCAATGCATTCTGGCTTGGTGAGGCAAGGACTTACCTCCACCAAACTTGGACTGAAGAGTCACTGGACTGTGCAAGTCACTTGGACAGAGTTGCTGGATTCAAGGGACCTCGCTCGTCGTGCTGAGAGGAGACCCAGCGGAACGGTAATGCAGTTCTTTGGTGCCTGCGGTTGCAGGGGGACGATTCCGTCGGCCCGCGGGAGATTTCTTCGGAGCTTCTAGTGCAGAGAGGAGGCAGACTACACCCACAGCATGCACCACCAGGAAAATAGTTGAGAAGGCGGCAGGATCAGCGTTACAGAGTTGCAGTAGTCGTCTTTGCTACTTTGTTGCAGTTTTGCAGGCTTCCAGCGCGGTCAGCAGTCGATTCCTTGGCAGAAGGTGAAGAGAGAGATGCAGAGGAACTCTGATGAGCTCTTGCATTCGTTATCTAAGGAATTCCCCAAAGCAGAGCCCCTAAATAGCCAGAAAAGAGGGTTTGGCTACTTAGGAGAGAGGATAGGCTACAACTAAAACAACATATATACAGTGAAATATGAGGTTAACATGCCAGGCAAGATGCTACTTTCCTATATAGGGATTGTAGGAAAGTACCATCTTGCCTGGCTTGTTACCCCCATTTTTCACTGTATATATGTTGTTTTAGTTGTATGTGTCACTGGGACCCTGCCAGCCAGGGCCCCAGTGCTCATAAGTTTGCCCAGAATGTGTTACCTGTGTTATGACGAACTGTCTCACTGAGGCTCTGCTATCCAGAACCTCAGTGGTTATGCTCTCTCATTTCCTTCCAAATTGTCACTAACAGGCTAGTGACCAATTTTACCAATTTACATTGGCTTACTGGAACACCCTTATAATTCCCTAGTATATGGTACTGAGGTACCCAGGGTATTAGGGTTCCAGGAGATCCCTATGGGCTGCAGCAATTCTTTTGCCACCCATAAGGAGCTCTGACAATTCTTACACAGGCCTGCCACTGCAGCCTGAGTGAAATAACGTCCACGTTATTTCACAGCCATTTACCACTGCACTTAAGTAACTTATAAGTCACCTATATGTCTAACCTTTACCTGGTAAAGGTTAGGTGCAAAGTTACTTAGTGTGTGGGCACCCTGGCACTAGCCAAGGTGCCCCCACATTGTTCAGGGCAAATTCCCCAGACTTTGTGAGTGCGGGGACACCATTACATGCGTGCACTACTCATAGGTCACTACCTATGTGTAGCTTCACAATGGTAACTCCGAATATGGCCATGTAACATGTCTATGATCATGGAATTCCCCCGTCTATGCCATCCTAGCATAGTTGGCACAATCCCATGATCCCAGTGGTCTGTAGCACAGACCCTGGTACTACCAAACTGCCTTTTCAGGGGTGTCACTGCAGCTGCTGCTGCTGCCAACCCCTCAGACAGGTTTCTGACCTCCTGGGGTCCAGCCAGGCTTGTCCCAGGATGGCAGAACAAAGGACTTCCTCCGAGAGAGGGTGTTACACCCTCTCCCTTTGGAAAATGGTGTGAAGGCAGGGGAGGAGTAGCCTCCCCCAGCCTCTGGAAATGCTTTCATGGGCACACATGGTGCCCATTTCTGCATAAGTCAGTCTACACCGGTTCAGGGATCCATTAGCCCTGCTCTGGCGCGAAACTGGACAAAGGAAAGGGGAGTGACCACTCCGCTGACCTGAACTTCCCCTGGGGGGTGTCCAGTGCTCCTCCAGTGTGCTCCAGACCTCTGCCATCTTGGAAACAGAGGTGCTGCTGGCACACTGGACTGCTCTGAGTGGCCAGTGTCACCAGGTGACGTCAGAGACTCCTTTTGATAGGCTCCTTCAGGTGTTGCTAGCCTATCCTCTCTCCTAGGTAGCATAACCCTCTTTTCTGGCTATTTAGGGTCTCTGTCTCTGGGGATTCTTTAGATAACGAATGCAAGAGCTCATCCGAGTTCCTCTGCATCTCTCTCTTCACCTTCTGCCAAGGAATCGACTGCTGACCGCGCTGGAAGCCTGCAAAACTGCAACAAAGTAGCAAAGACGACTACTGCAACTCTGTAACGCTGATCCTGCCGCCTTCTCGACTGTTTTCCTGGTGGTGCATGCTGTGGGGGTAGTCTGCCTCCTCTCTGCACTAGAAGCTCCGAAGAAATCTCCCGTGGGTCGACGGAATCGCCCCCCTGCAACCGCAGGCACCAAAGAACTGCATTACCGGTCCCTTGGGTCTCCTCTCAGCATGACGAGCGAGGTCCCTCGAATCCAGCAACTGTGTCCAAGTGAACCCCACAGTCCAGTGACTCTTCAGTCGAAGTTTGGTGGAGGTAAGTCCTTGCCTCCCTACGCCAGACTGCATTGCTGGGAACCGTGACTTTTGCAGCTACTCCGGCCCCTGTGCACTTCCGGCACAAATCCTTTGTGCACAGCCAAGCCTGGGTCCACGGCACTCTAACCTGCATTGCACGACTTTCTAAGTTGGTCTCTGGCGACGTGGGACTCCTTTGTGCGACTTCCGGTGAGCACCTTTTCATGCATCCTTGTAGTGCCTGTTTCTGGCACTTCTCCGGGGGCTGCCTGCTGCTGAGAGGGCTTCTTCTCTTGCTTGACGTCCCCTCTGTCCCCTGTCGCAATTGGCGACATCCTGGTCCCTCCTGGGCCACAGCAGCATCCAAAAACACTAACCGCATGATTTGCAGCTAGCAAGGCTTGTTGGCGGTCTTTCAGCAGGAAAACACTTCTGCACGACTCTCCACGAAGTGTGGGATCGGTTCTCCAAAGGAGAAGTCTCTAGCCCTTGTCGTTCCTGCAGAAACCTAAACTTCTACTGTCCAGTAGCAGCTTCTTTGCACCCAACGCTGGCATTTCCTGGGCATCTGCCCATCTCCGACTTGCTTGTGACTTTTGGACTTGGTCCCCTTGTTCCACAGGTACCCTCGACTGGAAATCCATTGTTGTTGCATTGCTGGTTTGTGTCTTTCCTGCAGAATTCCCCTATCACGACTTCTATGTCCTTTGGGGAACTTTAGTGCACTTTGCACTCACTTTTCAGGGTCTTGGGGTGGGCTATTTTTCTAACCCTTACTATTTTCTAATAGTCCCAGCGACCCTCTACAAGGTCACATAGGTTTGGGGTCCATTCGTGGTTTGCATTCCACTTTTGGAGTATATGGTTTGTGTTGCCCCTATCCCTATGTGTCCCCATTGCATCCTATTGTAATTTTACATTGTTTGCACTGTTTTCTAAGACTATACTGCATATTTTTGGTATTGTGTACATATATCTTGTGTATATTTGCTATCCTCATACTGAGGGTACACTCTGAGATACTTTGGCATATTGTCATAAAAATAAAGTACCTTTATTTTTAGTATATCTGTGTATTGTGTTTTCTTATGATATTGTGCAAGTGACACTAGTGGTATTGTAGGAGCTTCACTCGTCTTCTAGTTCAGCCTAAGCTGCTCTGCTAAGCTACCACTATCTATCAGCATATGCTGCTAGACACCCTATACACTAATAAGGGATACCTGGGCCTGGTGCAAGGTGCAAGTACCCCTTGGTACTCACTACAAGCCAGTCCAGCCTCCTACATTGGTTGTGCAGCGGTGGGATAAGTGCTTTTAGACTACTTACCACTCTTGTCATTGTACTTTTCATAAGAGAAAAATATACAAAACAAGTTCAGTGTGCGTACACATAACTGAAAAGTTTTGCATTTCCTCTTTTCACTCTTTTCTAAGTGCTGAAAAGTACTTCTAAACTTTCTAAAAAGTTCTTAAAAGTTTAAAAAGTTTTTCTCTGTCTTTCTAAAAGTTCTGAAAACTTTTTTCTCTTTTTCTATCACTTTAACTCTCTCTAAAAAATGTCTGGCACAGGCCAAAATGTTGATCTTTTCAAACTTGCATATGATCACCTTAGCTGGAAAGGAGCAAGGAGTCTCTGCATAGAGAGAGGTTTGAGTGTAGGGAAGAATCCTTCCTTGGAATTGTTACTTAACATGCTTAGAGAACAAGATAAGGCCAAAAAGGCCCCATCTGTTGACAAAGTAGCTAATGGTTCCCAATCTGATCCAGGGACACCCCTAGGAAAATATTCAGGAAAGAAACTTCAGAGCCTGCCCATTACTAGACAGTCTAGCATAGTTGGTACTGATGTGGAGTCACACCATACAGATAGTGTTGTCTCACATCATAGCAAGAGCATTCCTTCTCACCACAGTAGAAGTGAGGTTTCTGTTAACCAAGCTGTTAGGGTGCCTTCTGTAAGGGATAGGTCTCCTTCTGTCCATTCTCACCATACTTCTGTTTCAAGGCATGTCCCTCCCACCCACCCTGATGACAGATTGTTAGAAAGGGAGCTCAATAGATTGAGAGTGGAACAAACCAGACTGAAGCTCAAGAAGCAACAGCTGGATTTGGATAGACAGACCTTAGAAGTAGAGAAGGAGAGACAGAAATGGGGTTTAGAAACCCATGGTGGCAGCAGCAGTATTCCCCATAGACATCCTGCAAAAGAGCATGATTCCAGGAATCTGCACAAGATAGATACCCCTTACAAGGAGGGCGATGACATTAACAAGTGGTTTGCTGCACTTGAGAGGGCCTGTGTGGTACAGGAGGTCCCTCAAAGGCAGTGGGCTGCTATCCTATGGCTATCTTTCAGTGGAAAGGGTAGGGATAGGCTCCTTACTGTGAGGGAAAGTGATGCCAATAATTTTACAGTTCTTAATAATGCACTCCTAGATGGTTATGGCTTAACCACTGAACAATACAGGATAAAGTTCAGAGAAACCAAAAAGGAGTCTTCACAAGACTGGGTTGATTTCATTGACCATTCAGGAAGGCCTTGGAGGTGTGGTTACATGGCAGTAAAGTTTCTGATTATGACAGCCTGTATAACTTGATCATGAGAGAGCATATTCTTAATAATTGTGTGTCTGATTTGTTACACCAGTACCTGGTAGACTCTGATCTGACCTCTCCCCAAGAATTGGGAAAGAAGGCATACAAATGGGTAAGAACAAGGGTGAACAGAAAAGTTCATACAGGGGGTGACAAAGATGGTAACAAGACGAAGGATGGTAAGTCTTCTGACAAGGGTGGGGACAAATCTAAAAATGAGTCTTCATCAGGCCCACAAAAACACTCTGGTGGAGGTGGTGGGCCGAAATCCTCTTCTAATCAAAACAAGGAAAAGAAACCATGGTGCTATTTATGTAAAATAAAAGGCCATTGGACAACATATCCCAGTTGTCCAAAGAAAAGCACCAAGCCTCCTACCACTACAACCCCTACTGCTACACCTAGTGTCCCTACTAATAGCAGTGGTGGTGGGAGCAAACCTACTAATAGCCAATCCAAGGGAGTAGCTGGGCTACCTTTTGGTAACTTAGTTGGGGTTGGTCTTGTTAGGGAGACCACAGAGGCTGTGTTAGTCTCCGAGGGGGCTATTGATTTAGCCACCTTAGTTGCTTGTCCCCTTAATCTGGATAAGTACAAGCAGCTACCCCTAATCAATGGTGTTGAGGTTCAGGATTACAGGGACACTGGTGCCAGTGTGACTATGGTCATAGAGAAACTGGTCCACCCTGAACAACACCTACTTGGTCACCAGTACCAAGTAACCGATGCTCACAACAACACACTTAGCCACCCCATGGCTGTTGTAAATCTCAACTGGGGGTGGTTACTGGTCCAAAGAAAGTTGTGGTAGCCACAGATTTACCTGTAGACTGTCTACTAGGAAATGATTTGGAGACATCAGCTTGGTCAGATGTGGAGTTGGAGGCCCCTGCAGCAATGCTGGGCATCCCAGGGCATATTTTTGCTTTAACCAGGGCTCAGGCCAAAAAGCAAAAAGGACAGGGAAGCTTGGATCCTGGAACAATGGACCAAGTGCTCCCTAAAGCTAGGGCTAGTAGAAATAAAGCACTTCCTACTATCTGTCCCTCTACAGTGGATTCTTGTTCTGAGGAAGAAGAATTTCCACCCTGTGCAGAACCTACACCAGAGGAGCTGGAAGCAGACACTGCTGAGCTTTTGGGTGAAGGGGGGCCTGCCAGGGAGGAGCTGAGTGTGGCACAGCAAACCTGTCCCACACTAGAGGGTATAAGACAGCAAGCTGTCAAACAGGCTAATGGGGATGTCAGTGACTCTCACAGAGTTTACTGGGAGGGCAACCTCTTATACACTGAAGCAAGGGATCCTAAACCTGTAGCTGCCAGGAGGTTAGTGATTCCTCAGGAGTACAGAACGTTCCTCCTAACTCTAGCCCACGACATTCCCCTAGCTGGACATCTGGGACAAATGAAAACTTGGGACAGACTTGTCCCCTTGTTTCATTGGCCTAGAATGTCTGAGGACACAAAAGATTTTTGTAAGTCCTGTGAAACCTGTCAAGCCAGTGGCAAGACAGGTGGCACCCAAAAGGCACCCCTTATTACACTGCCTGTGGTTGGGGTTCCCTTTGAAAGGGTAGGGGTTGACATAGTTGGCCCCCTTGACCCTCCTACTGCTTCAGGCAATAGGTTTATCTTGGTGGTAGTGGACCATGCCGCAAGATACCCTGAAGCAATTCCTTTAAGGACCACTACAGCTCCTGCAGTGGCAAAGGCCCTCCTGGGAATATTTTCCACTGTGGGCTTCCCAAAGGAAGTAGTATCAGACAGGGGTAGCAATTTCATGTCTGCATACTTAAAGGCCATGTGGAAGGAGTGTGGTGTGACTTATAAGTTCACTACACCCTATCATCCACAAACAAATGGACTGGTGGAGAGATTTAACAAAACTCTCAAAGGCATGATTATGGGTCTCCCTGAAAAACTCCGCAGGAGATGGGATATCCTGTTACCATGCCTCCTTTTTGCCTACAGGGAGGTACCCCAGAAAGGAGTGGGCTTCAGCCCCTTTGAACTTCTTTTTGGATACCCTGTAAGGGGTCCACTCACACTTGTCAAGGAGGGTTGGGAACAACCTTTAAAAGCTCCAAAACAAGATATTGTGGACTATGTACTTGGCCTCAGATGAAGGATGGCTGAGTATATGAAAAAGGCCAGTTAAAACCTTCAGGCCAGCCAAGAGCTCCAGAAGCAATGGCATGATCAGAAGGCTGTTTTGGTTCACTACCAACCAGGGCAGAAAGTGTGGGTCTTGGAGCCTGTGGCCCCAAGAGCACTCCAAGATAAATGGAGTGGACCCCACACAATTGTTGAGAAAAAGGGTGAAGTCACCTACTTAGTTGACTTAGGCACTGCCAGGAGTCCCCTTAGGGTGCTCCATGTCAATTGCCTTAAAACCTACTATGACAGGGCTGATCTCACCCTGCTCATGGCAACTGATGAGGGACAGGAAGAAGACAGTGATCCTCTACCTGATCTCTTCTCTTCCACAGAACAAGATGCTCTAGTGTAAGGTGTAGTTTTGGCTGATTGTCTTACTGCTGAGCAGAAAGACCATTGCATAAATCTCCTAGATCAATTCTCTGAACTCTTCTCTACTGTGCCAGGTACCACTTCTTGGTGTGAGCACACTATAGATACTGGAGACAGCTTGCCTGTCAAGAGTAAGATCTATAGGCAGCCTGACCATGTCAGGGACTGCATAAAGCAAGAGGTCCAGAAAATGTTAGAACTAGGAGTGGTTGAGCACTCTGAAAGTCCATGGGCTTCTCCTGTGGTACTTGTACCAAAACCCCATTCCAAAGATGGAAAGAAGGAAATGCGGTTTTGTGTAGACTACAGAGGTCTCAACTTGGTAACCAAAACTGATGCTCACCCTATACCCAGGGCAGATGAGCTCATAGATACACTGGCATCTGCCAAGTATCTAAGCACTTTTGACTTGACTGCAGGGTATTGGCAGATCAAATTGTCAGAAGATGCTAAACCTAAAACTGCATTTTCAACCATTGGAGGACATTACCAGTTCACTGTAATGCCTTTTGGATTGGAAAATGCACCTGCCACTTTTCAGAGGTTGGTGAACACAGTCCTGCAAGGGCTGGAAGCTTTCAGTGCAGCATATTTGGACGATATAGCTGTCTTTAGCTCCAGCCTGGATGATCACCTGGTCCACCTATGGAAAGTTTTGGAGGCCCTGCAAAAGGCAGGCCTCACTATCAAGGCTTCAAAGTGCCAGATAGGGCAGGGTAAGGTCGTTTATCTGGGACACCTGGTTGGTGGGGAACAGATTGCACCACTTCAGGGGAAAATCCAAACTATTATAGATTGGGTTCCCCCTACTACACAGACTCAGGTGAGAGCCTTCCTAGGCCTCACTGGGTATTAAAGGAGGTTCATTAAGAACTATGGCTCCATTGCAGCCCCTCTTAATGACCTCACATCCAAGAAAATGCCTATTAAGGTATAATGGACAGCAAACTGTCAGAAAGCTTTTCAGGAGCTGAAGCAGGCCATGTGCTCTGCACCTGTCCTGAAAAGCCCTTGTTACTCTAAAAAATTATATGTCCAAACTGATGCATCTGAATTAGGAGTAGGGGCAGTCCTATCACAACTTAATTCTGAGGGCCAGGATCAACCTGTTGCTTTTATTAGTAGGAGGTTGACCCGTAGAGAAAAGCGTTGGTCTGCCATAGAGAGGCAGGCCATTGCTGTGGTCTGGGCTCTGAAGAAGTTGAGGCCATACCTGTTTGGCACTCACTTCATTGTTCAGACAGACCACAAACCTCTACTTTGGCTAAAACAAATGAAAGGTGAAAATCCTAAATTGTTGAGGTGGTCCATATCCCTACAGGGAATGGACTATACAGTGGAACATAGACCTGGGAGTAGCCACTCCAATGCAGATGGACTCTCCAGATATTTCCACTTAGACAATGAAGACTCATCAGGTCATGGCTAGTCTTATTGTCCTTCGTTTGGGGGGGGGGGGGTTGTGTAGGAAAGTACCATCTTGCCTGGCATGTTACCCCCATTTTTCACTGTATATATGTTGTTTTAGTTGTATGTGTCACTGGGACCCTGTCATCCAGGGCACCAGTACTCATAAGTGTGCCTGAATGTGTTACCTGTGTAGTGACTAACTGTCTCACTGAGGCTCTGCTAATCAGAACCTCAGTGGTTATGCTCTCTCATTTCTTTCAAATTGTCACTAACAGGCTAGTGACTAATTTTACCAATTTACATTGACTTACTGGAACACCCTTATAATTCCCTAGTATATGGTACTGAGGTACCCAGGGTATTGGGGTTCCAGGAGATCCCTATGGGCTGCAGCATTTCTTTTGCCACCCATAGGGAGCTCTGACAATTCTTACACAGGCCTGCCACTGCAGCCTGAGTGAAATAACGTCCACGTTATTTCACAGCCATTTTACACAGCACTTAAGTAACTTATAAGTCACCTATATGTCTAACCTTTACCTGGTAAAGGTTAGGTGCAATGTTACTTAGTGTGAGGGCACCCTGGCACTAGCCAAGGTGCCCCCACATTGTTCAGGGCCAATTCCCCGGACTTTGTGAGTGCGGGGACACCATTACACGCGTGCACTACATATAGGTCACTACCTATATGTAGCTTCACAATGGTAACTCCGAATATGGCCATGTAACATGTCTATGATCATGGAATTGCCCCCTCTATGCCATCCTGGCATAGTTGGCACAATCCCATGATCCCAGTGGTCTGTAGCACAGACCCTGGTACTGCCAAACTGCCTTTACTGGGGTTTCACTGCAGCTGCTGCTGCTGCCAACCCCTCAGACAGGTTTCTGCCCTCCTGGGGTCAAGCCAGGCTTGTCCCAGGATGGCAGAACAAAGGACTTCCTCTGAGAGAGGGTGTTACACCCTCTCCCTTTGGAAAATGGTGTGAAGGCAGGGGAGGAGTAGCCTCTGGAAATGCTTTCATGGGCACATTTGGTGCCCATTTCTGCAAAAGCCAGTCTACACCGGTTCAGGGACCCCTTAGCCCTGCTCTGGCACGAAACCGGACAAAGGAAAGGGGAGTGACCACTCCCCTGACCTGCACCTCCCTTGGGAGGTGTCCAGAGCTCCTCCAGTGTGCTCCAGACCTCTGCCATCTTGGAAACAGAGGTGCTGCTGGCACACTGGACTGCTCTGAGTGGCCAGTGCCACCAGGTGACGTCAGAGACTCCTTCTGATAGGCTCTTACCTGTGTTGCTAGTCTATCCTCCTTCCTAGGTAGCCAAACCTCCTTTTCTGGCTATTGAGGGTCTCTGCTTTGGGGAATTCTTTAGATAACGAATGCAAGAGGTCATCAGAGTTCCTCTGCATCTCTCTCTTCAACCGCTGGCTGCTCAGGAAGCCTACAAAACCGCAACAAAGTAGCAAAGATGACTACTTCAACCTTGTATCGCTGATCATGCCGCCTTCTCGACTGTTTTCCTGGTGGTGCATGCTGTGGGGGTAGTCTGCCTCCTCTCTGCACTAGAAGCTCCAAAGAAATCTCCAGTGGGTCGACGGAATCTTCCCCCTGCAACCGCAGGCAACAAAAGACTGCATCACCAGTCCTCTGGGTCCCGTCTCAGCACGACGAGCATGGTCCCTGGAACTCAGCAACTCTGTCCCACTGACTCCCACAGTCCAGTGACTCTTTAGTCCAAGTTTGTTGGAGGTAAGTCCTTGCCTCCCCACGCTAGACTGCATTGCTGGGTATCACGTGATTTGCAGCTGCTCCGGCTCCTGTGCACTCTTCCAGGATTTCCTTTGTGCACAGCCAAGCCTGGATCCCCTACACTCTAACCTGCAGTGCACGACCTCCTGAGTTGTCCTCTGGCGTCGTGGGACCTTCTTGTGTGACTTCGGGTGAGCTCTGGTTCAGTCTTCTTTGTAGTGCCTGTTCCGGCACTTCTGCGGGTGCTGCTTGCTTCTGAGTGGGCTCTTTGTCTTGCTGGACGCCCCCTCTGTCTACTCACGCAATTGGCGACATCCTGGTCCCTCCTGGGCCACAGCAGCATCCAAAAACCCTAACCGCGACCGTTGCAGATAGCAAGGCTTGCTTGCGGTCTTTCTGTACAGAAACACCTCTGGAAGTCTCTTCACGATGTGGCACATCCATCCTCCAAAGGGGAAGTTCCTAGTCCTCTTCGTTCTTGCAGAATCCACAGCTTCTACCATCCAGTGGCAGATTCTTTGCAACCTCAGCTGGCATTTTCTGGGCATCTGCCCACTCCCGACTTGAGTGTGACTCTTGGACTTGGTCCCCTTGTTCCACAGGTACTCTCGTCTGGAAATCCATTGTTGTTGCATTGCTGGTGTTGGTCTTCCTTGCAGAATTCCCCTATCACGACTTCTGTCCTCTCTTGGGAACTTAGGTGCACTTTACACCTACTTTTCAGGGTCTTGGGGTGGGCTATTTTTCTAACCCTCACTGTTTTCTTACAGTCCCAGCGACCCTCTACAAGCTCACATAGGTTTGGGGTCTATTCGTGGTTCGCATTCCACTTCTAGAGTATATGATTTGTGTTGCCCCTATACCTATGTGCTCTCATTGCAATCTATTGTGACTGTACATAGCTTGCATTGCTTTCTATTACTATTACTGCATATTTTTGGTATTGTGTACATATATCTTGTGTATATTTGCTATCCTCATACTGAGGGTACTCACTGAGATACTTTTGGCATATTGTCATAAAAATAAAGTACCTTTATTTTTAGTATATCTGTGTATTGTGTTTTCTTATGATATTGTGCATATGACACCAGTGGTATAGTGGGAGCTTTGCATGTCTCCTAGTTCAGCCTAAGCTGCTCTGCTAAGCTACCCTTTTCTATCAGCCAAAGCTGCTAGACACCTCTTCTACACTAATAAGGGATACCTGGACCTGGTGCAGAGTGTAAGTACCCCTTGGTATTCACTACAAACCAGGCAGCCTCCTACACAAAGGACTTATAAGGGGGGTCCAGTATGCCAATTGAAATTGGTAAATGAAGACACTGGCCTACAGGGACAAATTTAAAAGCAGAGAGAGCATAAGCACCGTAAGCACTGAGGTTGTGGTTAGCAGAGCCTCAGTTACACACTTAGGCACTACACAGGCATGCACATTAGGCCACAAACTATGAGCACTGGAGTCCTGACCATCAGGATCCTATTGAGACAGGCAAAAACATACTGACATACATGTGAAAAATTGGGTAACATGCCAAGGAAGATGGTACTTTCCTACTCAACCCCCCACCAAACAAGGGACAATAAGGCTATCCATGCACATTCTCTAAGTGGAAATAGCTGGAGAATCCATCTGCATTGGAGTAGGTACTTCCAGGTCTATGTTCCCCTGTATAGTCCATTCCCTGTAGGGAGATGAACCACCTCAACAATTTAGGGTTTTCACCTTTTATTTGTTTAAGCCATAATAGAAGTTTGTGGTCTATCTGAACAATAAAGATAGTCCCAAACAAGTAGGGTCTCAGCTTTTTCAGTGCCCAGACCACAGCAAAGGCCTCCTCCACTCTGGAAAATATTCCCAAGAGGGCCTTTGCCACTGCAGGAGCTGTAGTGTTCCTTAAGGGGATAGCTTCTGGGTACCTTGTGGCATGGTCCACCACCACAAGGATAAACCTATTGCCAGAAGCTGTTGGAGGGTCAAGGGTGCCAAAAATATCAACCCCTACCCTTTCAAAGGGAACCCCAACCACTGGTAGTGGCATTAAGGAGGCCTTTGGGATGCCACCAGTCTTGCCACTGGCTTGGCAGGTGACACAGGTGCGACAAAACTCCTTTGTGTCTTCCGACATATGGTGCCAGTGAAAATGTGGAACAAGTCTGTCCCATGTTTTACTCTGGCCTAAATGCCCAGCTAATGGGATGTCATGAGCCAGAGTTAGGAGGAATTCCCTGTACTGAAGGGGGATGAGCAGTCTCCTGGTGGCACCCTGTTTAGGTTCCCTTGCTTCAATATAAAGGAGATTATTCTCCTAGTAAATTCTGTGTGTGTCAGTGACATCACCATGTTGCTTCTTGACAGCTTGCTGTCTTAAACCCTCTAGTGTGGGACAGGTTTGCTGTGCCATACTCAGCTCTTCCCTAGCAGCTCCCCCACACCCAAAAGCTCAGCTGTCTCAGCTTCCAGCTCCTCTGGTGTAGGTTCTGCACAGGGAGAGAATTCCTCCTCCTCAAAAGGGGAATCATCTGTGGAGAGAGGGATAGTGGACAAGGGTTTGCCCTTCTTACCCCTAGTTTTTGGGAGCACTTGGTCCATTGTTCCAGGATCCAAGTTTCCCTGTCCTCTTTGCTTCTTGGCCTGAGCCCTGGTAAGAGCAAAGATGTGCCCTGGAACACCCATCACTGCTGCATGGGCCTCCAACTCCTCTTCAGCCCAAAGCTGAAGTCTCCAAATCTTTGCCTAGCAGACATTCTAAAGGTAAATCAGTGGCTATCACAAGTTTCTTTGGACCAGTAGCCGCCTCCTCCAAGTTGAGATTCACAAAAGCCATGGGATGGCTAATAGTGTTGCTATGGTGTAGGAGGCTGGCCTGGCTTATAGTGGGTACCTGATGGTACTTACACCTTGTGCCAGGTCCAGTTATCCCTTATTAGTAGATTAGAAGTGTTCTAGCAACTTAGGCTGATAGAGGTAGCTATAGCAGAACAGCTTAGGCTGAACTAGCAGACATGCAAATCTCCTACCATACCACTCATATCATATGGCACTATATCACACGAATCACAATACTCGGAGTTACTAAAAATAAAGGTACTTTATTTTAGTGACAATGTGTCAGAAATATCTCAAAGGACATACTCCCTTAGGAGGTAAGTAAAATACACAAAATATATGCACAAACCAACATCAGGTAAGTAAACAGTTAGAAAAATAGTGCAAACACTGTAGAATACAATAGGATGCCATAGGCCTAGGGGCAACACAAACCATATACTAAGAAAGTAGAATGCGAACCACTTAGGGACCCCAGGCCTAGTGTAGTGTGTAGAGGGTCGCTGGGAGTGTAAGAAAACACTAAGGGTGTCCAAGTTACCCCACCCCAAGACCCTGAAAAGTAGGAATAAAGTTACCCTACTTCCCCAGAAACACAATAAAGTCATGATAGGAGATTCTGCAAAGACCATAACTGACTGCCAAGCCCTGAAGACGGATTCCTGGACCTGAGGACCTGTAAAGGAAGAGGACCAAGTCCAAGAGTCACGAAAGTCTCTGTAACAACGGAAGATTCCAGGAACTTCTCCTTTGCGCAGAAGATGTCCCACGGCGTTCTGGAGGATGCAGAGTTGTTTCCATGCAGAAATACCGCAAACAAGCCTTGCTAGCTGAAAAGGACGCAGTTGAAGCAAATGGGTGCTGCCCGGGCCCAGGAAGGACCAGGAGGTCGCCCCTTGGAGGAGGAGACGGAGGGGGCACTCAGCAACACAGAGAGCCCACACAGAAGCAGGCAGTACCCGCAGAAGTACTTAAACATGGGTTCAAGAAAACTGGGCATGACAATTGTCTCAACACTACAAAGGAGGGTGCCACGAAGCTGGTGGTCAACTCAGCGAGTTGAGCAATGCAGGAAGGAGTGCTGGGGACGTGGGCTGTGCTGTGCATGAGGGATTCCTTCAAAAAAGAGCACAGAAGCCCTAGCAGCTGCAGTTCACGCAGTACACAGGATTACTTTGTGGCGTGGAGAGGCAAGGACTTACCTCCACCAAATTTGGAAAGATGGACCACTGGACGGTCGGGTCACTTGGATCCAGCTCCTGTGTTCTAGCGACCACGCTCGTCACGATAAGAGGGGACCCAGAGGACCGGTGAAGCATAAGTTTGGTGTCTGCGTTAGCCATCCTTGTCACCCCCTTTATGAACTTTTCTGTTCACTCTTGTTCTGACCCATTTGTCTGCCTTCTTTCCCAATTCTTGGGGAGAGGTCAGATCTCAGTCTACCAAGTACTGTTGCAACAAATCAGACACACAGTTGTTCAAAATATGCTCTCTCAGGATTAGATTATACAGGTTTTCATTGTCAGTCACTTACTGCCATGTAACCAACCCTCCAAGGCCTTCACTGAACAGTATACAAAGTCTGTCCAGTCGTGAGATGACTCTTTTCTGGTGTCTCTGAACGTAATCCTGTATTGTTCAGTGGTTAAGCCAAATCCATCCAAGAGTGCATCCTTCAAATCTTTGTAATTGTTAGCATCACTTTCTCTGACAGTAAGGAGCCTATTCCTAACCTTACCAGTGAAAGATAGTCACAAGATAGCAGCCCACTGCCTTTGAGGGACCAACTGTACCATACATGCCCTCTCAAGTGCAGCAAACCACTTGTTGATGTCATCCCCATCCTTGTAAGGGGGGGATATCTTATGCAGGTTTCTGGAACCTTGTTCTCTCATGGGATTGCTACCAATAACATTGCTGCTGCCACCATAGGGAACTAACCCCAACATCTGCCTTTCCCTCTCCACATCTAGAGATTCCCTGTCTAAGGTCAGCTGCTGCTGTTTTAGCTTCAGCCTGGCCTCTTCCAATCTCAGCTTTCTGAGTTCCCTTTCCATAATGTTATCCTCAGGGTGGGAGGCTTGAAAATTCTGAGACACAGAAGAAATGTGGGAATTGGCAGGGTGTGACCTGTCTCTAACAGACTGTACTCTAGTTACCTGGCCTTTAGGAGTGAAAGGTGCCCTATTAGTGTGTGACCCCCTCCCACTACCAGTGTCATTAGATGGCCTGTTAGCACAGGTCTCTGGATGAACCCTCCCCAGCATCCTCAGGGGACTCCTCTGAGTCTGACTGGGTACCCCTCTCCTCTACCTCCTGATCCTGGGATGGGTCAGACTGGTTCTGGTCACTTTCTAGGAGAAGGCTAAGGAGAAGATCTTTTGTACGATTCTTACCAATGCTTAAACCTCTTTCAATGCAGAGACCCCTCAAACTTTTAAAGTTTAAACTACCATATGTTGCCTGAACAACTGTGGGAGTAAGTTCTACTGCAGACATGATTGTTAGAAGGGGGTCAGGACAGAAAGAAAAAAGTTTAGAAACTTTTAGAGAAAATAGAAACCTTTTTCTAAACTCTTCAAAACTTTTTAAAACTTTTCAAAACTTTTTAAAACGTTTCTAAAACTTTTTAGAACGTTTAAAGAAATGAAGTTAAACTGTTTAGGTTAACTGTGTATATTCTGAAGTATTTGGAACATGTTTTTTTTTTAATGAAAAGCACCAATGACAAAGTGGTAAGCCAGTTACATGTACTTATCCCACAGTGTCACCAATGTAGGAGGCTGGTCTGGCTTATAGTGGGTACCTGATGGTACTTACACCTTGTGCCAGGTCCAGTTATCCCTTATTAGTATATTAGTAGTGTTCTAGCAGCTTAGGCTGATAGAGGTAGCTATAGCAGAGCAGCTTAGGCTAAACTAGGAGACATGCAAAGCTCCTACCATACCACTTATATCATTTAGCACTATATCATAAGAATCACAATACTCAGAGTTACTAAAAGTAAAGGTACTTTATTTTAGTGACAATGTGTCAGAAATATGTCAGAGGATATACTCCGTTAGGAGGTAAGTAAAATACACAAAATATACTCACAAACCAAAATCAGGTAAGTAAATAGTTAGAAAAGTAGTGCAAACACTGTAGAACACAATAGGATGCAATAGGCCTAGGGGCAACACAAACCATATACTCTAAAAGTGGAATGAGAGCCACAAATGGACCCCAGGCCTAGTGTAGTGTGTAGAGGGTCGATGGGAGTGTAAGAAAACACTAAGGGTGTCTACGATACCCCACCCCAAGACCCTGTAAAGTAGGAGTAAAGTTACCCTACTTCCTCAGAAACACACTAAAGTTGTGATAGGAGATTCTGCAAAGACAACAACTTACTGCAATGCCCTGAAGATGGATTCCTGGACCTGAGGACCTGCAAAGGAGGGGGACCAAGTCCAAGAGTCACGCAAGTGTCCAGGGGGGGCAAGAGCCCACTAAACCCCGGATGAAGGTGCAAAAGGGCTGCCTCTGGGTGGAAGAAGCTGAAGATTCTGCAACAATAGAAGATGCAGGAAATTCTCCTTTGCACAGAACATGTCCCATGGCGTGCTGGAGGATGCAGAGTTGTTTCCACGCAGAAAGACCACAAACAAGCCTTGCTAACTGCAATAGTTGTGTTTAAAGAAAATGGGTGCTGTCTGGGCCCAGGAAGGACCAGGAGTTGGCCCCTTGGAAGAGGAGTAAGAGGGGGTGCTCAGCAGTACAGAGAGCCCACGCAGAAGCAGGCAGCCCCCGGTGAAGCACTTGAACAGGTGTTCAAGAAATCTGAGCATGGTGGTTGTCTCAACACTACAAAGGAGGGTCCCACGAAGCCGGTGGTCAACTCAGCGAGTTGAGAAATGCAGGACGGAGTGCGGGGGACCTGGGCTGTGCTGTGCATGAAGGATGCCTTGCCAAAGTGCACAGAAGCACTAGCAGCTGCAGTTCACGCAGTAAACAGGATTACTGTCTGGCGTGGGGAGGCAAGGACTTAGCTCCACCAAATTTGGACAGAAGGACCACTGGACTGTCGGGGTCACTTGGATCCAGCTCCTGTGTTCCAGGGACAGTGCTCGTCAAGATGAGAGGGGACCCAGAGGACTGGCAATGCAGAAGTTTGGTGCCTGCGTTAGCAGGGGGAAGATTCTGTCAACCCAACGGAGATTTCTTCTTGGCTTCTAAGGCAGGATGAAGGCAGACAGCTTCCAGTGCATGCACCACCAGGAAACAGTCGAGAAAGCCGGCAGGATTAGGAGCTACAATGTCGCTGGTAGTCTTCTTGCTACTTTGTTGCAGTTTTGCAGGCGTGCTGGAGCAGTCAGCGGTCAATCCTTGGCAGAAGTTGAAGAGGGAGATACAGAGGAACTTTGGTGATCTCTTGCATTCATTACCTGAAGAGAAACCCACAAGAGAGACCCTAAATAGCCCTCAGAGGAGGATTTGCCACCTAACCAGGTAATCACCTATCAGGAGAGGTCTCTGACGTCACCTGCTGGCACTGGCCACTCAGAGGCCTCCATTGTGCCCTCACACCTCTGCATTCAAGATGGCACAGGTCTGGGACACACTGGAGGAGCTCCGGGTACCACCCCTGGGTGGTGATGGACAGGGGAGTGGTCACTCCCCTTTCCTTTGTCCAGATTCGCGCCAGAGCAGGGGCTGGGGGATCCCTGAACTGGTGTAGACTGGCTTATGCAAGGAGGGCACCATCTGTGCCCTTCAAAGCATTTCCAGAGGTTGGGGGAGGCTACTTTTGCCACCCATTGGGAGCTCAGACAATTCTTACACAGGACTGCCACTGCAACCTGAGTGAAATAACGTCCGCGGATTGGTGGGTTGTAATACTGTGGGCAGTACATTGTCTCCCGCCTGTCTGTTGGCGGTGACCGCCGCGCTGCAGGTGGTGTGTTAAAGTGGCTGTCTTAGTTGGCGGTTTCCGCCAGGGTCATAATTCCCTTTTTTTGTCCGCCGGCCTGTTTGCGGTATTTCTGCACCTTTAACACCGTCCGCCAGGGTTGTAATGACCACCATAGTCTCCCTTCCTCAATGACCTCACTTATCAGCTCCAGTGTACACTTCAATCAATCAATCAATCAATCAGCAGTTATTTGTATAGTTGTATAGCACGTTTTTTCACCTGAGAGGGTGTAGGAAAGTAGCCTCTTTCTAGCCTTGTTACCCCCACTTTTTTGGCCTGTTTGTGAGTGTATGTCAGGGTGTTTTTACTGTCTCACTGGGATCCTGCTAGCCAGGGCCCAGTGCTCATAGTGAAAACCCTATGTTGTCAGTGTGCTTGTTATGTGCCACTGGGATCCTGCTAGCCAGGACCCCAGTGCTCATAAGTTTGTGGCCTATATGTGTTCCCTGTGTGGTGCCTAACTCTCTCACTGAGGCTCTGCTAGCCAGAACCTCAGTGGTTATGCTCTCTCTGCTGTCCATATTTGTCACTAACAGGCTAGTGACCAATTTAACTAATTCACATTGGCATACTGGAACACCCTTATAATTCCCTTTTATATGGTACTGAGGTACCCAGGGTATTGGGGTTCCAGGAGATCCGTAGGGGCTGCAGCATTTCTTTTGCCACCCATAGGGAGCTCTGACAATTCTTACACAGGCCTGCCACTGCAGCCTGAGTGAAATAACGTCCACGTTATTTCACAGCCATTTTCACTGCACATAAGTAACTTATAAGTCACCTATATGTCTAACCCTCACTTGATGAAGGTTAGGTGCCAAGTTACTTAGTGTCTGGGCACCCTGGTACTAGCCAAGGTGCCCCCACATTGTTCAGGGCAAATTCCCTGAACTTTGTGAGTGCGGGGACAACATTACACGCATGCACTACATATAGGTCACTACCTATATGTAGCGTCACAATGGTAGCTCCAAAAATGGCCATGTAACATGTCTAGGATCATGGAATTGTCACCCCAATACCATTCTGGTACTGGGGGGACAATTCCATGCATCCCCGGGACTCTAGCACAGAACCCGGGTACTGCCAAACTGCCATACCGGGGTCTCAACTGCAGCTGCTGCCAACCCCTGAGTCAGGTTTCTGCCCCCCTGGGGCCTGGGCAGCCTGGTCCCAGGAAGGCAGAACAAAGGATTTCCTCTGAGACAGGGTGTTACACCCTCTCCTTTTGGAAATAGGTGTGAAGGGCTGGGGAGGAGTAGCCTCTCCCAGCATCTGGAAATGCTTTGATGGGCACAGATGGTGCCCATCTCTGCATAAGCCAGTCTACACCGGTTCAGGGATCCCCCAGCTCTGCTCTGGTGCGAAACTGGACAAAGAAAAGGGGAGTGACCACTCCCCTGACCAGTACCTCCCAGGGGAGGTGCCCAGAGCTCCTCCAGTGTGTCCCAAACCTCTGCCATCTTGGATTCAGAGGTGTTGGGTCACAATGGACTGCTCTAAGTGGCCAGTGCCAGCAGGTGACGTCAGAGACCCCTCCTGATAGGTGCTTACCTCTATTGGTAGCCAAACCTCCTTTCTCAGTAGCCAAACCTCCTTTTGTGGTTATTTAGGGTCTCTCCTTGGGGCTATTCCTCAGATAACGAATGCAAGAGCTCACCAGAGTTACTGTGCACTTCCCTCTTCGACTTCTTCCAAGGATCGACCGCTGACTGTTCCAGGACGCCTGCGAAACCGCAACAAAGTAGCAAGACGACTACCAGCAACATTGTAGCGCCTCATCCTGCCGGCTTTCTCAACTGTTTCCTGGTGGTGTGTGCTCTGAGGGCTGTCTGCCTTCACCCTGCACTGGAAGATAAGAAGAAATCTCCTGTGGGTCGACGGAATCTTCCCCCTGTCAACGCAGGCACCAAACTTCTGCATCACTGGTCCTCTGGGTCCCCTCTCATCCTGATGAGCATGGTCCCTGGAACACAGTAGCTGGGTCCAAGTGTCTGCCACAGTCCAGTGGCCCTTCTGTCCAAATTTGGTGGGGGTAAGTACTTGCCTCCCCATGCCAGACAGCAAACCTGTGTACTGCGTGATTTGCAGCTGCTGCGGCTTCTGTGCACTTTTCCAAGGATTCCGTTGTGCACAGCCTATCCTGGGTTGAAATCCGACGTTGTGGGACCCTCCTTTTGTGACTCTGAGTTTACAGATATTCTAAGTGCCTGTTCTGGTACTTCTGCGGGTGCTGCCTGCTTCTGCTGGGGCTCTCTGAGTTGCTGAGCGCCCCCTCTGTCTCCTCCTCCAAGGGGCGACATCCTTGACCTTCCTGGTCCCCAGCAGCATCCAAAATTCTCAACTGTGACTCTTTCAGCTAGCAAAGCGTTGTTTGTGGTATTGCTGCCTGGAAACACTTCTGCAACCTCCAGCACGCCGTGGGACATCTGCCATCCAAAGGAGAAGTTCCTAGCCCTTTTCGTTGTTGCAGAATCTTCGCCTTCTTCCACCCGGAGGCAGCCCTTTTGCAACTTCATCCGGGGTTTTGTGGGCTCCTGCCCCCTGGACACTTGTGTGACTCTTGGACTTGGTCCCCTTCCTTTACAGGTCCTCAGGTCCAGGAATCCATCTTCAGTGTTTTGCTAGTGCTAGTAGGGTAAATTAACTCTTACTTTTCAGGGTCTTGGGGTGGGGTATCTTGGACACCCTGACTGTTTTATTACAGTCGCAGCGACCCTCTACAAGCTCCCATAGGTCTGGGGTCCATTCATGATTCGCATTCCATTTTTGGAGTATATGGTTTGTGTTGCCCCTAGACCTATATTTACCTATTGCATCCTATTGTGATCCTACATTGTTTGCACTACTTTTCTTACTGTTACTTACCTGTTTTGGGTTTGTGAACATATAACTTGTGTATATTACTCACCTTCTAAGTGAGGGTATTCTCTGAGATACTTTGGCATATTGTCATAAAAATAAAGTACCTTTATTTTTAGTAACTCTGAGTATTGTGTTTTCTTATGATATTGTGCAATATGATATAAGTGGTCGGAGCTTTGCATGTCTCCTAGTTCAGCCTAAGCTGCTCTGCTATAGCTACCTCTAACAGCCTAAGCTGCTAGAACACCTCTATTCTACTAATAAGGGCTCACTGGACCTGGCACAGGGTGTAAGTACCCCAAGGTACCCACTATAAGCCAGGCCAGCCTCCTACATTGGTGGTGCAGTGGTGGGATAAGTACTTGTTAATGCTTTACCACTTTGCTATTTGGTGCTTTTCATAAGAAAATCATATACCAAATAGTTCAGTATATGTACACTTAACCAAAACTGTTTGTTTTTCTACTCTAAAACTTTTAACAAAGTTTCTGAAAAGTTTTGAAAACTTCTAAAAGTTTTTCCAAAGTTTGAAAAAGTTTTCTCTCTGTACTTTTTAAAGTTCTAAAACTTTTTCTCTCACTATCCTTAAACCTTTACTATCATGTCTTCCGTAGAGCCCACTCCCAAAACTGTTAATGCAACATATGAGAGATTAAACTATAAAAGTTTGAGGGGTCTCTGCCTGGATAGAGGTTTGAGTATCGGTAAGAATCCTACAAAAGAGTTTCTCTTTAACATGCTCATTGTAGATGACCGGAACCAGTCTGGCCCACCTCAGGAGAGGTTAGAAAATGCGAAAGCTTCCCAGTCAGACTCAGAGGAGTTCCATGAAGAAGCTGGGGAGGGTTCTTACAAGGTCCTGCCCCCTAGCAGGGCACCTAGTGACTCTGGTAGTGTTAGAGGGTCCCACACCAGTAGGGCATCTTTCACCCCTAGAGGCCAGGTTACTAGGGTCCAGACAGTTAGGGACAGGTCCCCCTCTGAAACGCCCCACATTTCCTCTGTGTCTAAACATTCCCAACCCACTCACCCTGAGGATAACTCAATGGAAATGGAACTCAGAAAGCTGAGGGTAGAAGAGACCAGACTGAAGCTTAACCAGCAGCAGCTGGCCTTAGAAAGGGAATCCCCAGACATAGAGAGGGAAAGACAGAGGTTGGGGTTAGTTCCCCATAGTGGCAGCAGCAGTGTTTCAGATAGTAATCATGTTAGAGAGCAAAACTCCAGAAACCTGCATAAGATAGTCCCCCCTTACAAGGAGGGGGATGACATTAATAAGTGGTTTGCTGCACTTGAGAGGGCCTGTATGGTACAGTTGGTCCCTCAAAGGCAGTGGGCTGCTATCTTGTGGCTATCTTTCAATGGAAAGGGTAGGGATAGGCTCCTTACTGTGAAGGAAAGTGATGCCAATAATTTTGCAGTTTTGAAGGATGCACTCTTGGATGGATTTGGCTTAACCACTGAACAATACAGGATTAAGTTCAGAGACACCAGAAAAGAGTCCTCTCAAGACTGGACAGATTTTGTGGACTGTTCAGTGAAGGCCTTGGAAGGGTGGTTGCATGGCAGTAATGATTCTGACTATGAAAGCCTGTATAATCTGATCCTGAGAGAGCATATTCTTAACAATTGTGTGTCTGACTTGTTGCACCAATATCAAGTAGACTCTGATCTGACCTCTCCCCAAGAATTGGGAAAGAAGGCAGACAAATGGGTCAGAACAAGGGTGAACAGAAATGTTCATATAGGGGGTGACAAGGATGGCAAGAAGAAAGATGGTGAGAAATTTCAGGATAAGCATGGGGATAAAGGTAAAACTAAAGATCCTTCAAATCGTAAACACTCTTCGGGGGTGGGGATAAATCATCTTCTTCCTCTTCTTCACAACCCACACACATTAAAAAGCCTTGGTGCTATGTGTGTGAAAATAAAGGCCATAGATCACGGGATAAGTCCAGCCCAGGTAAACCCCCTGAGCCTACCACCACTAATACATCAAACTCTAGTGCCCCTAGCAGTAGTGGTACTAGTGGTGGGACTGCTGGCAACAGTCAAAATAAGGGTGTAGTTGGGTTCACTTATGGGTCCATCATAGAAACTGGGGTAGTCAGTCCCAAGACAGTTTCTGTCTCACCTGGTGGCATTGGCCTTGCCTCACTGGCTGCTTGTCCCCTTACAATGGATAAGTGTAGGAGGCTGGCCTGGCTTGTAGTGAGTACCAAGGGGTACTTACACCTTGCACCAGGCCCAGGTATCCCTTATTAGTGTAGAAGAGGTGTTTCTAGCAGCTTAGGCTGGTAGAAAAGGTAGCTTAGCAGAGCAGCTTAGGCTGAACTAGGAATTGGGGTGACAATTCCATGATCTTAGACATGTTACATGGCCATGTTCGGAGTTACCATTGTGACGCTATACATATGTAGTGACATATGTATAGTGCACGCGTGTAATGGTGTACCCGCACTCACAAAGTCCGGGGAATTTGCCCTGAACAATGTGGGGGCACCTTGGCAAGTGCCAGGGTGCCCACATACTAAGTAACTTATCACCCAACCTTTACCAGGTAAAGGTTAGAAATATAGGTGACTTATAAGTTACTTAAGTGCAGTGGTAATGGCTGTGAAATAACGTGGACGTTATTTCACTCAGGCTGCAATGGCAGGCCTGTGTAAGAATTGTCAGAGCTCCCTGTGGGTGGCAAAAGAAATGCTGCAGCCCATAAGGATCTCCTGGAACCCCAATACCCTGGGTACCTTAGTACCATATACTAGGGAATTATAAGGGTGTTCCAGTATGCCAATGTAAAATGGTGAAATTGGTCACTAGCCTGTTAGTGACAATTTGGAAAGAAATGAGAGAGCATAACCACTGAGGTTCTGGTTAGCAGAGCCTCAGTGAGACAGTTAGTCATAACACAGGTAACACATGCAGGGCAAACTTATGAGCACTGGGGCCCTGGCTGGCAGGGTCCAAGTGACACATACAACTAAAACAACATATATACAGTGAAATATGGGGGTAAAATGCCAGGCAAGATGGTACTTCCCTACAATAAGTACAGGCAGAGAGTTTCAATAAATGGTGTTGATGCCCAGGCCTACAGGGACACAGGTGCCAGTATCACTTTGGTGACTGAAAACCTAGTGTCTCCTGAACAACACATCATTGGACAACAGTACTGTAGGAGGCTGGCCTGGCTTGTAGTGGCTTGTAGTGGGTACCAAGGGTACTTACACTCTGTGCCAGGTCCAGTTATCCCTTATTAGTGTAGAAGAGGTGTTTCTAGCAGCTTAGGCTTATAGAAGGTAGCTATGGCAAAGCAGCTTAGGATGAACTAGGAGACATGTAAAGCTCCTACTATACCACTGGTGTCATATGCACAATATCATAAGAAAACACAATACACAGAAGAACTAAAAATAAAGGTACTCTATTTTTATGACAATATGCCAAAAGTATCTCAGTGAGTACCCTCAGTATGAGGATAAGTTATATACACAGGACATATGTACACAAACCAAAATTAGGTAATTAATAGCAAGAAAAGTAATGCAAACAGTGTAGAATTACAATATGTTGCAATAGGAACACATAGGGATAGGGGCAACACAAACCATATACTCCAAAAGTGGAATGCGAACCACAAATGGACCCCAGACCTATGTGAGCTTGTAGAGGGTCTCTGGGACTGTAAAACAGTGAGGGTTAGAAAAATATCCCACCCCAAGACCCTGAAAAGTAGGAGTAAAGTACACCTACTACCCCCAGAGAGCACAGAAGTTGTGATTGGGGGTTTGTGCAGGAAGAACAAACACCAGCAAACAGTGGATTTGCGGACCTGAGTACCTGTAAGAGAAAGGGACCAAGTCCAATAGTGGCGACAGTGCCGAGAGTGGGCAGGAGCCCAGGAGATGCCAGCTGAGGGTGCAAGGAAGCTGCCACCTGTTGGAATAAGCTTGGAGTTCTTTAAGAAAGAAGAGAGCTAGGGACTTCTCCTTTGGAAGATGGATGTACCACGTCATGATGAAGCTTGCAGAGGTGTTCCCACGCAGAAAGACTGCAAATAAGCCTTGCTATCTGCAAGGGTCGCGGTAGAGATTTTTGGGTGCTGCTGTGGCACAGGAGAGACCAGGATCTCGCCACTTGGAGGAGGAGACATAGAGGGCACCCAGCAACTCACGGAGCCCTCACAGAAGCAGGCAGCACTCGTAGAGGTACCTGAAAAGGCACTTAGAAGAAAAGTGAACCAGAGTCCACCCGAAGTCACAAAAGGGAGTCCCACGACGCCGGACGACAACTCAGAAGGTTGTGCACTGCAGGAAGGACTGTCAGGGACCCAGGCTTGGCTGTGCACAAAGGAAATCCTGGAAGAGTGCACAGGAGCCGGAGCAGCTGCAAATCACGCCTTACCCAGCAATGCAGTCTGGCGTGGGGAGGCAAGGACTTACCTCCACCAAACTTGGACTGAAGAGTCACTGGACTGTGGGAGTCACTTGGACAGAGTTGCTGAGTTCCAGGGACCACGCTGGTTGTGCTTAGAGGGGACCCAGAGGACCAGTGATGGAGTCGTTTGGTGCCTGCGGTTGCAGGGGGAAGATTCTGTCGACCCACTGGAGATTTCTTCAGAGCTTCTGGTGCAGGGAGGAGGCAGGCTACCCCCAGAGCATGCACCACCTGGAAACAGTCGAGAAAGCCGGCAGGATGGAGCGATACAAGGTTACTAGTAGTCATCTTGCTACTTTGTTGTGGTTTTGCAGGCGTCCTGAGCAGTCAGCGGTCGATCCTTTGAAAGAAGGTGAAGAGGGAGATGCAGAAGAAACGCTGATGAGCTCTTGCATTCGTTACCTAAAGAATTCCCCAAAGCAGAGAGCCTAAATAGCCAGAAAAAGAGGTTTGGCTACCAAGTTCGGAGGATTAGCTACCAAGAGAGGTAAGAGCCTATCAGAAGGAGCCTCTGACGTCACCTGCTGGCACTGGCCACTGAGAGCAGTCCAGTGTGCCAGCAACACCTCTGAATCCAAGATGGCAGAGGTCTGGGGCACACTGGAGGAGCTCTGGGCACCTCCCCTGGGAGGTGCATGTCAGGGGAGTGGAACTCCCCTTTCCTTTGTCCAGTTTCGCGCCAGAGCAGGGCTGGGGGATCCCTGAACCAGTGTAGACTGGCTTATGCAGAGATGGGCAGCATCTGTGCCCAACAAAGCATTTCCAGAGGCTGGGGGAGGCTACTCCTCTCCAGCCTTTCTCACCTTTTCCAAAGGGAGAGAATGTAACACCCTCTCTCTGAGGAAGTCCTTTGTTCTGCCTTCTTGGGCCAGGGCTGCCTGGACCCCAGGAGGGCAGAAACCTGTCTGAGGGTTTGGCAGCAGCTGCAGCTGCAGTAAAACCCCGGAAAGGCAGTTTGGCAGTACCCGGGATCTGTGCTAGAGACCCGGGGGATCATGGAATTGTCTCCCCAATACCAGAATGGTATTGGGGTGACAATTCCATGATCTTAGACATGTTACATGGCCATGTTCGGAGTTACCATTGTGACGCTACACATAGGTAGGGCCCTATGTGTAGGGCACGCGTGTAATGGTGTCCCCGCACTCACAAAGTCCGGGGAAATTGCCCTGAACAATGTGGGGGCACCTTGGCTAGTGCCAGGGTGCCCGACACACTAAGTAACTTTGCACCCAACCTTCACCAGGTGAAGGTTAGACATATAGGTGACTTATGAGTTACTTATGCGCAGTGTAAAACGGCTGTGAAATAATGTGGCCATTATTTCACTCAGGCTGCAGTGGCAGTCCTTTGTAAGAATTGTCAGAGCTCCCTATGGGTGGCAAAAGAAATGCTGCAGCCCATAGGGATCTCCTGGAACCCCAATACCCTGGGTACCTCAGTATCATATACAAGGGAATTATATGGGTGTACCAGTATGCCGACGTGAATTGGTAAATTTAGTCACTAGCCTGTTAGCGACAAATTTGGAAAGCAGAGAGAGCATAACCACTGAGGTTCTGGTTAGCAGAGCCTCAGTGAGATAGTTAGGCATCACACAGGGAACACATACAGGGCACATACGTATGGGCACTGGGGCCCTGCCTGGCAGGTCCCAGTGACACATGGACTAAAACAACATACATATAGTGAAATATGGGGGTAACATGCCAGGCACGATGGTACTTTCCTACACAACCTCCCCCCCCCCCCCCCAAACGAAGGACAATAAGACTAGCCCTGACGTGATGAGTCTTCATTGTCTAAGTTGAAATATCTGGAGAGTCCATCTGCATTGGAGTGGGTACTCCCTGGTCTATGTTCCACTTCCACTGTATAGTCCATTCCCTGTAGAGATATGGACCACCTCAACAATTTAGGGTTTTCACCTTTCATTTGTTTTAGCCAAAGTAGAGGTTTGTGGTCTGTCTGAACAATAAAGGGAGTGCCAAACAGGTATGGCCTCAACTTTTTTAGTGTCCAGACCACAGCAAAGGCCTCCCTCTCTATGGCAGACCAACGCTTTCCTCTAGGGGTCAACCTTCTGCTGATAAAAGCAACTGGTTGATCCTGGCCCTCAGAACTCAGTTGTGATAAGACTGCCCCTACCCCTAATTCAGATGCATCAGTTTGAACAATGAAGTTCTTGGAGTAACTTGGGCTTTTCAGGACAGGTGCAGAGCACATGGCCTGTTTCAGCTCCTCAATAGCTTTGTGACAGCTAGCTGTCCATAATACCTTTTTAGGCATCTTTTTACTAGTGAGATCATTAAGAGGGGCTGCTATGGAGCCATAGTTTTTAATGAATCTCCTGTAATACCCTGTGAGGCCTAAGAAGGCTCTCACCTGGGTCTGTGTTGTACTGGGAACCCAATCCATGATTGTCTGGATTTTCCCTTGTAGTGGTGCAATCTGTTCTCCACCTACCAGGTGTCCCAGATAAACCACCTTTCCCTGCCCTATCTGGCACTTTGAGGCCTTGATAGTGAGGCCTGCCTTTTGCAGGGCCTCCAAAACTTTCCAAAGGTGGACCAGGTGCTCATCCCAGGTGGAGCTAAAGACAGCAATATCATCTAGATATGCTGCACTGAAAGCTTCCAACCCTTGCAGGACTGTGTTCACCAACCTATGAAAAGGGCATCACTGTAAATTGGTGGTGCCCTCCTATAGTTGAAAATGCAGTTTTAGGTTTAGCATCCTTAGCCAATTTGATCTGCCAATACCCTGCAGTCAAATCAAAGGTGCTTAGATACTTGTCAGATGCCAGTGTATCAATAAGCTCATCTGCCCTGGGTATAGGGTGAGCATCAGTTTTTGTTACCTGATTGAGACCTCTGTAGTCTACACAAAACGTCATCTCCTTTTTTCCATCATTTGAGTGAGGCTTTGGTACAAGCACCACTGGAATTGCCCATGGGCTTTCAGAAGGTTCAACCATTCCTAGATCAAGCATTTTCTGCACCTCTTGTTTTATGCAGTCCCTGACATGGTCAGGCTGCCTATAAATCTTACTTTTGACAGGCAAGCTGTCTTCAGCATCAATTGTGTGTTCACACCAGGATGTGGTACCTGGCACAATTGAAAAGAGGTCAGAGAATTGTCGAAGGAGATTTATGCAGTTGTCTTTCTGTTCTGCAGTAAGACAGTCTGCCAAAACTACTCCCTCCAGTAAAGCATCCTCTTCAGTGGAGGAGAAGAGATCAGGGAGAGGGTCACTCTCTTCTTCCTGTCCTTCATCTGTTGCCATGAGCAGGGTGAGATCAGCCCTGTCATAGTAGGGTTTTAGGCGGTTGACATGACTCACCCTAAGGGGACTTCTGGCAGTGCCCAGGTCTACCAAATAGGTAACCTCACCCTTTTTCTCAAGAATTAGATGGGGTTCACTCCATTTGTCTTGAAGTGCTCTTGGGACCACAGGCTCCAATACCCACACCTTCTGTCCTGGTTGGTACTGGATCAGAACAGCCTTCTGGTCATGCCATTGCTTTTGGAGCTCTTGGCTGGCCTGAAGGTTTTTACTGGCCTTTTTCATGTACTCAGCCATTCTGGATCTTAGGCCAAGTACATAGTACACTATGGGGGTCATTTTGACCTTGGCGGACGGCGGAGGCCGTCCGCCAAGGTACCGCCGCTGAATGACCGCACCGCGGTCAAAAGACCGCGGCGGCCATTCAGACATTTCCTCTGGGCCGGCGGGCGCTCTCCAAAAGAGCGCCCGCCGACCCAGAGAAAATGCCCCTGCAACGAGGACGCCAGCTCAGAATTGAGCCGGCGTAGTTGCAGGGGTGCGACGGGTGCAGTTGCACCCGTCGCGTATTTCAGTGTCTGCTTAGCAGACACTGAAATACTTTGCGGGGCCCTCTTACGGGGGCCCCTGCAGTGCCCATGCCATTGGCATGGGAACTGCAGGGGCCCCCAGGGGCCCCGCGGCACCCCCTACCGCCATCCTGTTCCTGGCGGGAGACCCGCCAGGAACAGGATGGCGGTAGGGGGTGTCAGAATCCCCATGGCTGCGGAGCGCGCTCCGCAGCCATGGAGGATTCACAAGGGCAGTGGTAAACCGGCGGGAGACCGCCGGTTTACCCTTTCTGGCCGCGGCTGAACCGCCGCGGTCAGAATGCCCTCGGGAGCACCGCCAGCCTGTTGGCGGTGCTCCCGTGGTCAGTGACCCTGGCGGTCACCGGCCGCCAGGGTCAGAATGACCCCCTATGTCCTGTTTGGGAGCTTTTAAAGGTTGTTCCCAACCCTCCTTCACAAGTGTTAGTGGACCTCTTACAGGGTGTCCAAAGAGGAGTTCAAAGGGGCTGAAGCCCACTCCTTTCTGGGGTACCTCCCTGTAAGCAAAAAGGAGGCAAGGTAACAGGACATCCCATCTCCTCCTGAGTTTTTCAGGGAGTCCCATTATCATAACTTTGAGAGTTTTATTAAACCTCTCTACCAGTCCATTAGTTTGTGGAAGATAAGGTGTGGTGAATTTGTAGGTTACACCACATTCCTTCCACATTGCTTTCAAGTATGCAGACATGAAGTTGCTACCTCTGTCTGATACTACATGTTTAGGGAAACCCATCCTGGAAAAAGATTCCCAGGAGGGCCTTTGCCACTGCAGGGGCTGTATTGGTCCTTAGAGAAATTGCTTCAGGATATCTTGTGGCATGGTCCACAACCTCCAAGATAAACCTATTGCCTGAAGCAGTAGGAGGGTCAAGGGGGCCAACTATGTCAACCCCTACCCTTTCAAAAGGTACCCCAACCACAGGGAGTGGAATAACGGGAGCCTTTGGAGTGCCACCAGTCTTGCCACTGGCTTGGCAGGTCACACAAGACTTGAAGAAGTCTTTAGTGTCCTCTGACATCCTAGGCCAGTGAAACAAGGGGACAAGTCTTTCCCATGTTTTGATCTGGCCCAAATGCCCAGCCAAAGGAATGTCATGTGCAAGAGTTAGGAGGAACTCTCTGTACTGCAGCGGAATGACCAATCTCCTGGCTGCTCCAGGTTTTATGTACCTTGCCTCGGTGTACAAGAGGTTGTCCTCCCAGTAAACTCTATGTGAGTCACTGACATCCCCATTTTGCTGTTTGACAGCTTGCTGTTTGAGACCCTCCAATGTGGGACAGGTATGCTGTGCCACACTCAGCTCTTCCCTGGAAGGCCCCCCTCCACCCAAAAGCTCAGCAGTGTCTGCTGCCAGCTCATCTGTTGAAGGTTCTGCATAGGAAGGAAATTCTTCTACCTCAGAAGGAGAATCATCTGTAGAGGGAGGGATAGTGGGTAGGGATTTACCCTTTCTACCCCTAGCTTTAGGGAGCACTTGGTCCATTGTTCCAGGATCCAAGTTACACTGTCCTTTTTGCTTTTTTGGCCTGAGCCCTGGTTAAAGCAAAAATATGCCCAAGAATGCCCAGCATTGCTGCATAAGCCTCCAACTCCACTTCTGCCCAAGCTGATGTCTCTAAATCATTCCCTAGTAGACAGTCTACAGGTAAATCTGAGGCAACCACAACTTTCTTTGGACCAGTAAACCCCCCCCCCCCCAGTTGAGATTCACAACAGCCATGGGGTGGCTAAGAGTGTTGTTGTGAGCGTCTGCCACTTGGTATTGCTGACCAAGTAGGTGTTGTTCAGGGTGGACCAGTTTCTCTATCATCATGGTAACACTGACTCCTGTATCCCTGTAGGCCTGGACCTCAACACCATTTATTAGGGGAAGTTGCTTGTACTTATCCATATTAAGGGGACAAGCAACCAAGGTGGCCAAATCAATGGTACCTTCTGAGACTAAAACAGCCTCTGTGGTCTCCTTAACAAGTCCAACCCCAACTACATTGCCGATAGTGAGCCCAGCTACACACTTGGTTTGGCTATTTGTAGGTTTGCTCCCACCACCACTACTATTACTAGGGGCACTAGAATTTGCAGCAGGGGTTGTGGTAGTGGGAGGTTTGGTGTTTTTCTTTGGACTAGCATCAGTTGTCCAATGGCCTTTGACTTTACACAAATAACACCAAGGCTTTTAAGGTTGATTGTTAGAAGAGGATTTAGATCCACCACCCCCACCAGAGGATTTTTGTGGGCCTGATGAAGACTCATTAGTTTTACATTTGTCCCCACCCTTGTCAGAAGACTTACCATCCTTCTTCTTGCCATCCTTGTCACCCCCTGTATGTATGTTTCTGTTCACCCTTGTTCTGACCCATTTGTCTGCCTTCTTTCCCAATTCTTGGGGAGAGGTCAGATCTGAGTCCACTAGATATTGGTGTAACAAGTCAGACACACAGTTATTTAGAATATGCTCTCTCAGAATAAGATTATACAGGCTGTCATAGTCAGATACTTTACTGCCATGTAACCACCCCTCCAAGGCCTTCACGGAACAGTCCACAAAATCTGTCCAGTTTTGAGTGGACTCTTTTTTTTTGGTGTCTCTGAACTTAATCCTGTATTGTTCAGTGGTTAAGCCAAATCCATCCAAGAGTGCATCCTTCAATACTGTGAAATTGTTAGCTTCACTTTCTCTAACAGTAAGGAGCCTATCCCTACCCTTTCCAGTGAAAGATAGCCACAAAAGAGCAGTCCACTGACTTTGAGGGACCCCCTGTACCATACAGGCACTCTCAAGTGCAGCAAACCATTTGTTGATGTCTTCCCCCTCCTTGTAAGGGGGGACTATCTTGTGCACATTCCTGGAATCATGCTCTCTAACAGGATTACTATCAGGAATACTGCTGCTGCCACCATGGGGTCCTAACCCCAACCTCTGTCTTTCTTTCTCAATGTCTAGGGATTCCCTAGCTAAGGCCAGCTGTTGCTGTTTAAGCTTCAGTCTGGTCTCTTCAACCCTCAACTTTTTGAGTTCCCTTTCTAACAAGTTATCCTCAGGGTGAGTGGGTTGGGAATGCGTTGACACAGAAGACAAGTTTGAAACAGCAGAGTGGGACCTGTCCCTAACGATGGACCCTTGTAACTTGGCCTCTAGGAATAAAGGATGCCCTGCTATGATGGGAACCTACATTACTACCATCATTACTGGGTGTCCTGCTAGGGGGCAGGCCCTGATCAGAACCCTCCCCACCCTTCTGAGGGACCCCTCCTGAATCAGACTGGCAAGTTTCTATATGTTCCTGCCTCTCATTTGATGGACCAACCTGGTTCTCATCATCTACAACAAGCATATTGAACAGAAACTCTTTTGTAGGGTGCTTTCCTATAACTAAACCTCTATCTAGGCAGAGACTCCTTAAGCTCTTGCTATTTAAAATGTCATAAGTAGCATTGACAATTTTGGTAGCAGAATCTACCACAGACATGGTGGCAAAAGGTTTAGAGATAGTGAGAAAGAGAGAAAAAGTTTCAGAACTTTTTAAAGAACAGAAAAAAACTTTTTCTATCTTTTAGAAAACTTTTAGAAGTTTTAGAGTACTTTTCAGAACTTTGTAAAAACTTTTAAGGATAAAAAAGCAAACTTTTTGGTTATGTGTACATACACTGAACTGTTTGATATATTTTTCTCTCATGAAAAGTACACAATGACAAAGTGGTAAGTAGTTGCAAGTACTTATCCCACCGCTGCACAACCAATGTAGGAGGCTGGCGTGGCTTATAGTGGGTGCCAAGGTACCTGAGTACATGTAAGACAAGGGGACCAAGTCCAATAGTCGCGACAGTGCCGAGAGTGGGCAGGAGCCCAGGAAATGCCAGCTGAGGGTGGAAGGAAGCCGCCACCTGTTGGAAGAAGCTTGGAGTTCTGCAAGAATGAAGAGAGCTAGGGACTTCTCCTTCGAAAGATGGATTTCTCACGTCCCAATGAAGCTTGCAGAGGTGTTTCCACGCAGAAAAACTGCAAACAAGCCTTGCTAGCCGCAAGGGTTGTGGTAGAGGTTTTTGGGTGCAGCTGTAGCCCAGGAGGGACCAGGATGTTGCCACTTGGAGGAGGAGACAGAGGGGGCACCCAGCAACTCAGGGAGCCCTTAAAGAAGCAGGCAGCACCAGCAGAAGTACCTGAACAGGCACTTAGAAGAAAGGTGAACCGGAGTCCCCCTGAAGTCACAAAAGGGAGTCCTACGTCGCCGGAGGACAACTCAGAAGGTTGTGCACTGCAGGTTAGAGTGACAGGGACCCATGCTTGGCTGTGCATGAAGGAAATCCTGGAAGAGTGCACAGGAGCCGGAGCAGCTGCAAATCATGCGGTACCCAGCAATGCAGTCTAGCGTGGGGAGGCAAGGACTTACCTCCACCAAACTTGGACTGAAGAGTCACTGGACTGTGGGAGTCACTTAGACAGAGTTGCTGAGCTCCAGGGACCACGCTCGTTGTACTGAGAGGGGACCCAGTGGACCGGTGATGCAGCCTTTTGGTGCCTGCGGTTGCACGGGGAAGATTCCGTCGACCCACAGGAGATTTCTTCAGAGCTTCTGGTGCAGGGAGGAGGCAGACTACCCCCAGAGCACGCACCACCTGGAAACAGTCGAGAAAGCCGGCAGGATGAAGCGATACAAGGTTGCTAGTAGTCATCTTGCAACTCTGTTGTGGTTTTGCAGGCATCCTGAGCAGTCAGCGGGGGCTCTCTGAGTTGCTGAGCGCCCCCTCTGTCTCCTCCTCCAAGGGGCGACATCCTGGTCCTTCCTGGTCCCAAGCAGCACCCAAAAACCTCTAATCTGACCCTTGCAGCTAGCAAGGCTTGTTTGCTGTATTTCTGCAAGGAAACACTTCTGAAACATCCAGCACGCCATGGGACATCTTCCATCCAAAGGAGAAGTTCCTAGCCCTTTTCGTTGTTGCGAATCTTTGGATTCTTCCACCCAGAGGTAGCCCTTTTGCACCTTCATCTGGGGTTCATCTGGGGTTTCCTGGGCTCCTGCCCCCCCGGATACTATTGCAACTCTTGGACTAGGTCCCCTTGCTTTGCAGGTCCTCACGTCCAGGAATCCGTCTTCAGTGTTTTGCTGGTGCTTGTGGTTCTTGCAGAATCCCCCTATCACGACTATTGTGTCCTTTTGGGGTAGTAGGGTAACTTTACTCCTACTTTTCAGGGTCTTGGGGTGGGGTATCTTGGACACCCTGACTGTTTTATTACAGTCCCAGAACCCTCTACAAGCTCCCATAGCTCTGGGGTCCATTCGTGATTTGCATTCCACTTTTGGAGTATATGGTTTGTGTTGACCCTAGACCCATGTTTACCTATTGCATCCTACATTGTTTGCACTACTTTTCTTACTGTTACTTACCTGTTTTGGGTTTGTGTACATATAACTTGTGTATTTTACTTACCTTCTAAGTGAGGGTATTCTCTGAGATACTTTTGGCATATTGTCATAAAAATAAATTACCTTTATTTTTAGTAATTCTGAGTATTGTGTTTTCTTATGATATTGTGCTATATAATATAAGTGGCATATCAGGAGCTTTGCATGTCTCCTAGTTCAGCTTAAGCTGCTTTGCCATAGCTACCTTCTATCAGCCTAAGCTGCTAGAAACACCTTTATTCTACTAATAAGGGATAACTGGACCTGGCCCAGGGTGTAAGTACCACAAGTTACCCACTATGAGCCAGGCCAGCCTCCTACATAAATAGCATATCTAAGGGTGTAGCAAGGCTCACCATTGGTATTGTAGTTGGGGTTGGTCTTGTTAGGGAGACCACAGAGGCTGTTTTAGTTTCTGATGGTGGTATTGATTTTGCCACCTTGGTTGTTGGTCCCGTTATTATGGGTAAGTACAAACAACTTCCCCTAATAAATGGTCTTGAGGTTGAGACCTACAGGGACACAGGTGCCAGTGTAACTATGAGGATAGAGAAACTGGTTCACCCTGGTCAGCACCTACTTGGTCAGCAGTACCAAGTGACTGATGCTCATAACAACACTCTTAGCCACCCCATGGCTGTTGTGAATCTCAACTGGGGGGTTACTGGTCCAAAGAAAGTTGTGGTAGCTACTGAATTATTTGTAGATTGCTTACTAGGCAATGATTTGGAGACATCAGCTTGGGCTGAAGTGGAGTTGGAGGCTCAAGCAGCAATGCTGGGCATTCCTGGGCATATCTTTGCTTTGACAAGGGCTCAGGCCAAGAAGCAAAAAGGACAGGGAAAATTGGATCCTGGAACAATAGACTAAGTGCTCCCAAAAGCTAGGGGTAGTAAGGGTAAATCCTTGCCCACTATCCCTCCCTCTCCAGAAGATTCCCCTTTTGAGAAAGAGGAATCTTCCCCCTGTGCAGAACCTACACCAGAGGAGCGGGCATCAGACACTGCTGAGCTTTTGAGTGCAGAGGGACCTGTCCCACACTAGAGGGTTTGAGACAGCAAGCTGTCAAACAGCAGAATGGGGATGTCAGTCATAGCCATTAGGTGTATTGGGAAGACAACCTCCAGAATACTGAATCATGGGACACAAAACCTGGAGCTGCCAGGAGACTGGTCATCCCTTTGCAGTATAGGGAGATTCTTCTTACCTTGGCACATGGCATTCCTTTGGCTGGGCATTTGGGCCAGAGTAAAACTTGGGACAGGCTTGTTCCATTGTTCCACTGGCCTCATATGTCAGAGGACACTAAAGAGTTTTGTCGCTCTTGTGTGACCTGCCAAGCCAGTGGCAAGACTGGTGGCACACCAAAGGCCCTGCTAATTCCACTTCCTGTGGTTGGGGTGCCCTTTGAAAGGGTAGGGGTTGACATAGTTGGCCCCCTTGACCCTCCAACAGCGTCAGGCTATAGGTTTATCATGGTGGACCATGCCACTAGGTATCCTGAAGCAACCCCCTTAAGGACCACTACAGCTCCTGCAGTTGCAAAGGCCCTCCTGGGACTCTTTTCCAGAGTGGGATTCCCTAAGGAAGTGGTGTCAGACTGAGGTAGTAACTTCATGTCTGCATAACTCAAAGCTATGTGGAAGAAGTGTTGTGTAACTTACAAGTTCACAACTCCTTACCATCCACCAAAAAATGGTCTGGTTGAGAGGTTTAATAAAACTCTTAAAGGTATGATTATGGGACTCCCTAAAAAACTCAGAAGGAGATGGGATGTCCTGTTGCCATGCCTCCTTTTTGCTTACAGGGAGGTACCCCAAAAAGGAGTGGACTTTAGCCCCTTTGAACTCCTCTTTGGGCACCCTGTGAGAGCTCCCCTTGCACTTGTGAAGGAGGGTGGGAACAACCTTTAAACGTTCCTAAACAGGACATTGTGGACTATGTACTTGGCCTAAGATCAAGAATGGCTGAGTACATGAAAAAGGGCAGTAAAAACATTCATGCCAGCCAGGAGCTCCAAAAACAATGGCAATACCAGAAGGCTGTCCTGACCCAGTACCCCCCAGGACAGAAGGTGTGAGTATTGGACCCTGTGGCCCCAAGGGCACTCTAGGACAAATGGAGTGGACCCCATCTCATTGTTGAGAAAAAGAGTGAGGTTACCTATTTGGTAGACCTGGGCACTGCCAGGAGTCCCCTTAGGGTGCTCCATGTCAGCAGCCTAAAACCCTACTATGACAGGGTTGACTTAACCCTGCTCATTGCAAATGATGAGGGACAGGAAAAAGAGAGTGACCCTCTCCCTGATCTCTTCACCACCACTAAAGCTGATGGCTTAGTGGAGGGAGTGGTGCTTGCAGATTGCCTTACTGCTGAGCAGGACAACTGCATTAATCTCCTATGATAATTTTCTGACCTCTTCTCACTGATACCAGGTACAGATAACTGATGTGAGCACAGAATAAATACTGGAGACAGTTTACCTGTCAAGAGTAAAATGTATAGTCAGCCTGACCATGTCAGGGATTGCATAAAACAAGAGGTGCAGAAGATGCTGGACTTAGGAGTGATTGAGCCTTCAGAACGCCCATGGGCTATCCCAGTGGTGTTTGTCCCAAAACCTCACAGGAAGGATGGTAAAAGAGAGATGATGTTTTGTATTGACTATCGAGGTCTCAATCAAGTAACCAAGACATATGTTCACCCTATACCCAGGGCACATGAGCTAATAGATACACTGACTTCTGCCAAGTATCTAAGCACTTTTGATTTAACTGCAGGGTATTGGCAGATTACATTATCAGAAGATGCTAAACCTAAAACTGTATTTTCCACCATTGGAGGGCACTGTCAGTTCATTGTGATGCCCTTTGGTTTGAAAAATGCACCTGCCACTTTTTAAAGGTTGGTGAATATAGTCCTGCAAGGTTTGGAAGCTTTTAGTGCAGCATATCTAGATGATATAGCTGTCTTTAGCTCCACCTTTGATGAGCACCTGGTCCACCTATGGAAAGTTGTGGAGGCCCTGCAAAAGGCAGGCCTCACTATCAAGGCTTCAAGTGCCAGATAGGGCAGGGGAAAGTGGTTTATCTGGGCCACCTGGTAGGTGGGGAACAGATTGCACCACTGCAAGGGAAGATCCAGACCATTATGGAATGGGTTCCCCCTACAACTCAAACCCAGGTGAGAGCCTTTCTAGCTCTAGGGTACTATAGGAGGTTCATTAACAATTATGGCTCATTTCAGCTCCTCTTAATGACCTCACTAGTAGGAAGATGCCTAAAAAGTATTGTGGGCAGCTAGCTGTCAAAAAGCTTTTGATGAGCTCAAACAGGCAGTGTGCTCTGCACCTATCCTAAAAAGCCCTTGCTACTCCAAAAGGTTCATAGTCCAGACTGATGCTTCTGAATTGGGGGTTGGGTCATTGCTATCACAACTTAATTCTGAGGGCCGGGATCAACCTGTTGCTTTTATCAGCAGGAGTTTGACCCCTAGAGAAAAGCGTTGGTCTGCCATAGAGAGGGAGGCCTTTGCTGTGCTCTGGGCACTGAAAAAGTTGAGACCAAACCTGTTTGGTACTTTTCACTTTATTTTTCAGAAAGACCACAAACCCCTATTATGGCTTAAACAAATGAAAGGTGAAAACCCTAAATTGTTGAGGTGGTCCATCTCCCTACAAAGAATGGACTATACAGTGGAACATAGACCTGGGAGTACCTACCCCAATGCAGATGGACTCTCTAGATATTTCCACTTAGACAATGAAGACTCATCTGGACAAGGTTACCCTTGTTGTCCCTCGTTTGGGGGGGTTGTGTAGGAAAGTACCATCTTGCCTGGCATGTTACCCCCATTTTTACATGTATGTAAGTTTGTTTTTGCCTGTCTCACTGGGATCCTGCTATCCAGGACCCCAGTGCTTATAGTTTGTGGCCTGAATGTGTGTACCTGTGTAGGGACTAACTGTGTCTCTGAGGCTCTGCTAACCAGAACCTCAGTGCTTATGCTCTATCTGCCTTTAAATTTGTCACTATAGGCTAGTGACCATTTTTACCAATTCTAATTGGCATACTGGGACACCCTTATAATTCCCTAGTGTATGGTACCTAGGTACCCAGGGTATTCGGGTTCCAGGAGATCCCTATGGGCTACAGCATTTCTTTTGCCACCCATAGGGAGTCAGACAATTCTTGCACAGGACTGCCACTGCAGCCTGAGTGAAATAACATCCACGTTATTTCACACCCATTTTCACTGCACATATGTAACTTATAAGTCACCTATATGTCTAGTCTTCACTTGATGAAGGTTAGGTGCAAAGTTCCTAAGTGTGAGGGCACCCTTGCACTAGCAAAGGTGCCCCCACATAGTTCAGGGCAATTTCCCCGGACTTTGTGAGTGCGGGGACACCATTACACACGTGCACAATGGTAACTCCAAATATGGTAATGTAACGTGTCTAAGATCATGGAATCGTCCCCCATGCCAAAATCTGGTATTGGGGAGCCAATTCCATGCATCCCCGGGGCTCCACCATGGACCCCGGGTACTGCCAAACCAGCTCTCTGGGGTTTTCTCTTTAGCTACCGCTGACGCCACCCCATAGACAGGGTTCTGCCCTCCTGGGGTCTGGGCAGCCCAGTACTTAACCTCATCTCTCTCTTGCCATCTTTTGTATGAGGTTTGGGGACCAAGACCACAGGGCTAGCCCAGGGACTGTCAGATTGCTCAATCACTCCTAACTCCAGCATCTTGTGGCCTTCCTTGACTTGGTCAGACTGTCTGAATATTTTATTTTTGACAGGCATACTGTCTCCTGTGTCCACATCATGGGTACACAGGTGTGTCTGACCATGGGTCAAAGAAAAGAGCTCAGCAAACAGCTGGAGGACTTAACTGCAGTCATCTTGCTGTTGGCCAGAGAGGGTGTCTGAATAGATCACTCCATCTACTGAGCCATCTTTAGGGTCAGTGGAGAGGAGATCAGGGAGAGATTTACCTTTCTGCTTCCTGATACTCATCTGTAACCATTAACATGTTTACATCTGCACTATCATGAAAGAGTTTAAGGCGGTTCACATGGATCACCCTCTTGGGGGTCCTGCTAGTGCCTAGATCCTCCAGGTAAGTGACCTGACTCTTTTTCTTAAGTTCTGGGTAAGGGCCACTCCATCTGTCTTGAAGTGCCCTGGGAGCCACAGGCTCCAGAACCCAGACTTTCTGCCCTGGCTGAAACTCAACCATAGCAGCCTTTTGGTCATATCACAACTTCTGGAGTTGTTGGCTGGCCTCAAGGTTTTTGCTTGCCTTTTCCATGTACTCTGCCATCCTTGAACGTAGGCCTAGTACAGAGTCCACCACATATTGTTTAGGCTCATGGAGAGGTCTCACCCAGCCTTCTTTTGCAGGTGCCATGGGTCCCTTACAGGATGGCCAAACAGAAGCTCAAAGGGGGAAAACCCTACTAGGCGAAAAGCAGACATGGCAAGAGGACATCCCATCTCTTTATGAGTTTTTCAGGGAGCCTTATGATCATGCCCTTCAATGTCTTGCTAACTCTCTCCACAAGACCATTGGTTTGTGGATAGTATGGTGTGGTGAATTTATAAGTCACCCCACACTCATTCCTCATGTGTTTTAGGTTAGCTGGCATGAAGTTTGTACCTCTGTCGGAAACCACTTCCGTAAGGAAATCCCACTCTGGTAAAAATACCAATGAGTGTTTTTGCTACTACAGGGACAGTAGTGGACCTAAGGGGTATTGCCTCAGGGTACCTAGTAGCATGATCCACTACTACTGGGATATACTGGTTCCCTGATGCTGTGGGATGTTCCAGTGGACCCACTATGTCCACTCCAACTCTTTCAAAGGAGACCGCCACCACTGGAAGTGGAATGAGGGGGGCCTTTGGATGGCCACCTGTCTTACCACTGACTTGACAGATGACAGAGGAGGTGCAAAACTCCTTTACCTTCTGGGTCATATTGGGCCAGTAGACATGGTTGACTAATCTTTCCCATTTCTTGGTTTGTCCCAAATGCCCAGCAAGGGGAATGTCATGTGCTAAGGTCAGAATGAACTCCCTAAACTCCTCCTGAGGCATTACCACTCTCCTAGTGGCACCAAGTTTTGGATCTCTTACCTCAGTGTAAAGGAGCCCATCTTCCCAATAGACCCTGTGGGTACCACTTAGACCTTTTTTTTCTTGCTCAGCTGCTTGCTGTCTTAGGCCTTCAAGAGAGGGACAGGTATCTTGCCCCTTACACAGCTGTTCCTTTGAGGGTCCCCCTGGGCCCAAGAGT
The DNA here is from genome assembly GCF_031143425.1 of Pleurodeles waltl. Lineage (NCBI taxonomy): Eukaryota > Metazoa > Chordata > Amphibia > Caudata > Salamandridae > Pleurodeles > Pleurodeles waltl. The sequence continues at coordinate 7,247,281 of NC_090438.1, read as the reverse complement.
TCAACCTGGTAAGGCTCCAACTCCATGGAGTCAGTTCCCTCAGGGGATAGAACATCTTCCTGGGAAGAGAGGTTCTATTTATTTTGCTGTGTTGAAGCCGGTTCCCCAGTCTTTTTTAATTTTCTCTTGGAAGGTTGGGCCATTATTTCAGACTCCAACACTTCTTTTTACCCCTGAGCCCTGCTTTTTGCCCTTGTCTTGACACACACCAGTTCAGTGATACCCAGCATGACTGCATGGGTTTTGAGCTCTACCTCAGCCCATGCTGAGACTCCAGATCATTCCCTAGCAGACATTCTACTGGAATTGCAGAGGAGGCTACCACCTATTTCAGGCCAGTGACCCCTCCCCATTCTAAAGTTACCATTGCCACGGAATGGACTTTAGTCTGATTGTCAGCATTTGTGACTGGATATGTCTGTCCGGCTGGGTACTGTCCTGGGGAAACCAGTTTGTCTGTCACCATTGTGACACTGGCACCTGTATCCCTCAGGGCTTCTACTCTAGTCCCATTGATTAAGAGCTGCTGCCTGTATTTTTGCATGTTAGGTGGCCAGGCAGCAAGTGAGGCTAAATCCACCCCATCCTCAGAGACTAATGTAGCTTCAGTGTGAACCCTGATTTCCTCTGGGCACACTGTTGATCCCACCTGGAGACTGCCTATTCCAATGCTAACTGGAGTAGTATTAGTTGTCTAACTTTCTTGGGACAGGCCTTGCCTCCAGTTTGGTGTCCATGCTGAGTACAGATGCGACACCAGGCCTTCTTGGGATCAAAGTTTTTACCTTAAACCCATTTGAGGACTGTAAAGAGGCCCAGGGACCACCCTCCTGAGCAGGTTTTTTGGGGCCCTGTAGAAGACTCAATATTTTTTTCCTTGGATGTCTCAACACTCTTCCCCTGGGAAGGCTGTGTTACCCCTTTTTTTTGGTCACCCCCTGTGGAAGTCTTGGTCACCCTAGTCTTGACCTAATGGTCTGCCTTCTTTCCAAATTATTGGGGAGAAATTGGACCTAGGTCTACCAGATGCTGATGCAGTTAGTCATTGAACCAATTACTTAACAGATGTTCTTTCATAAACAAGCTATGCAGCCCATCATAATCATTTACACCACTGCCAGTTAACCAACCATCTGGTGTTTTGACTGAGAAGTCCACAAAATCAATCCAGGTCTGGCTCGAGGATTTTTGAGCCCCCTGAACCTAATCCTGTACTCCTTAGTTGAGAATCCAAAGCCCTCAATCAGGGTAGCCTTCGAGAGGTCATAGGATTCTGCATCTTTACCAGAGAGTGTGAGGAGTCTATCCCTACACTTTCCAGTAAACATTTCCCAAAGGAGAGCACCCCAGTGCGATTTGTTTACTTTTCTGGTTGCACAAGCCCTCTCAAAAGCTGTGAACCATTTGGTGAGATCATCACCATCTTCATATTTGTTACAATCCCTTTGGGGATTTGTAGGATGTCAGTATTCTCTCTCACCCTGTAGGAGGCTGGACTGGCTTGTAGTGAGTACCAAGGGGTACTTGCACCTTGCACCAGGCCCAGTTATCCCTTGTTAGTGTATAGGGTGTCTAGCAGCATAGGCTGATAGATAATGGTAGCTTAGCAGAGCAGCTTAGGCTGAACTAGGAGACGAGTGAAGCTCTTACAGTACCACTAGTGTCACTTGCACAATATCATAAGAAAACACAATACACAGTTATACTAAAAATAAAGGTACTTTATTTTTATGACAATATGCCAAAGTATCTCAGAGTGCACCCTCAGTGAGAGGATGGGAAATATACACAAGATATATGTACACAATACCAAAAATATACAGTATAGTCTTAGAAAACAGTGCAAACAATGTATAGTTACAATAGGATGCAATGGGGACACATAGGGATGGGGCAACACAAACCATATACTCCAAAAGTGGAATGCGAACCACGAATGGCCCCCAAACCTATGTGACCTTGTAGAGGGTCGCTGGGACTATTAGAAAATAGTGAGGGTTAGAAAAATAGCCCACCCCAAGACCCTGAAAAGTGAGTGCACTAAAGTTCCCCAAAGGACATAGAAGTCGTGATAAGGGAATTCTGCAGGAAAGACACAAACCAGCAATGCAACAACAATGGATTTCCAGTCGAGGGTACCTGTGGAACAAGGGGACCAAGTCCAAAAGTCACAAGCAAGTCGGAGATGGGCAGATGCCCAGGAAATGCCAGCTGTGGGTGCAAAGAAGCTGCTACTGGACAGTAGAAGCTTAGGTTTCTGCAGGAACAACATAAGCTAGAGACTTCCCCTTTGGAGGACGGATCCTCCACGCCGTGGAGATTTGTACAGAAGTGTTTTCCCGCCGAAGGACAGCCAACAAGCCTTGCTAGCTGCAAATCGTGCAGTTAGTGTTTTTGGATGCTGCTGTGGCCCAGGAGGGACCAGAATGTCGCAAATTGTGCCAGGAGACAGAAGGGACATCGAGCAAGACAACGAGCTCTCTCAGCAGCAGGTAGCACCCGCAGAAGTGCCAGAAACAGGCACTACGAGGATGCGTGAAACAGTGCTCACCCGAAGTTGCACAAAGGAGTCCCACGTCACCTAGACCAACTTAGAAAGTCGTGCAATGCAGGTTAGAGTGCCGTGGACCCAGGCTTGGCTGTGCACAAAGGATTTCCGCCGGAAGTGCACAGAGGCCGGAGTAGCTACAAAAGTCACGGTTCCCAGCAATGCAGTCTGGCGTGGGAAGGCAAGGACTTACCTCCACCAAACTTGGACTGAAGAGTCACTGCACTGTGGGGTTCACTTGGACACAGTTGCTGGATTCGAGGGACCTCGCTCGTCGTGCTGAGAGGAGACCCAAGGGACCAGTGATGCAGTTCTTTGGTGCCTGCGGTGGCAGGGGGACGATTCCGTCGACCCACGGGAGATTTCTTCGGAGCTTCTAGTGCAGAGAGGAGGCAGACTACCCCCACAGCATGCACCACCAGGAAAACAGTCGAGAAGGCGGCAGGATCAGCGTTACAGAGTTGCAGTAGTCGTCTTTGCTACTGTGTTGCAGTTTTGCAGGCTTCCAGCGCGGTCAGCAGTCGATTCCTTGGCAGAAGGTGAAGAGAGAGATGCAGAGGAACTCGGATGAGCTCTTGCATTCGTTATCTAAAGTTTCCCCAGAGACAGAGACCCTAAATAGCCAGAAAAGAGGGTTTGGCTACCTAGGAGAGAGGATAGGCTAGTAACACCTGAAGGAGCCTATCAGAAGGAGTCTCTGACGTCACCTGGTGGCACTGGCCACTCAGAGCAGTCCAGTGTGCCAGCAGCACCTCTGTTTCCAAGATGGCAGAGGTCTGGAGCACACTAGAGGAGCTCTGGACACCTCCCAGGGGAGGTGCAGGTCAGGGGAGTGGTCACTCCCCTTTCCTTTGTCCAGTTTCGCGCCAGAGCAGGGCTAAGGGGTCCCTGAACCGGTTTAGACTGGCTTATGCAGAAATGGGCACCAAAAGTGCCCATGAAAGCATTTCCAGAGGCTGGGGGAGTTGGCAGCAGCAGCAGCTGCAGTGAAACCCCAGGAAAGGTAGTTTGGCAGTACCAGGGACTGTCCTACAGACCACTGGGATCATGGGATTGTGCCAACTATGCCAGGATGGCATAGAGGGGGCAATTCCATGATCATAGACATGTTACATGGCCATATTCGGAGTTACCATTGTGAAGCTACATATAGGTAGTGACCTATATGTAGTGCACGCGTGTAATGGTGTCCCCGCACTCACAAAGTCCGGGGAATTGGCCCTGAACAATGTGGGGGCACCTTGGCTAGTGCCAGGGTGCCCTCACACTGAGTAACTTTGCACCCAACCTTTACCAGGTAAAGGTTAGACATATAGGTGACTTATAAGTTACTTAAGTGCAGTGTAAAATGGCTGTGAAATAACGTGGACGTTATTTCACTCAGGCTTCAGTGGCAGGCCTGTGTAAGAATTGTCAGAGCTCCCTATGGGTGGCAAAAGAAATGCTGCAGCCCATAGGGATCTCCTGGAACCCCAATACTCTGGGTACCTTAGTACCATATACTAGGGAATTATAAGGGTGTTCCAGTAAGCCAATGTAAATTGGTAAAATTGGTCACTAGCCTGTTAGTGACAATTTGGAAAGAAATGAGAGAGCATAACCACTGAGGTTCTGGTTAGCAGAGCCTCAGTGAGACAGTTAGGCACCACACAGGGAACACATACATATAGGCCACAAACTTATGAGCACTGGGGTCCTGACCAGCAGGGTCCCAGTGACACATAACAAACATACTGAAAACATAGGGTTTTCACTATGAGCACTGGGCCCTGGCTAGCAGGATCCCAGTGAGACAGTGAAAACACCCTAACATACACTCACAAACAGGCCAAAAGTGGGGGTAACAAGGCTAGAAAGAGGCTACTTTCTCACAGGAAGTCTCTAGCCCTTGTCGTTCCTGCAGAAACCTCAGCTTCTACTGTCCAGTAGCAGCTTCTTTGCACCCACAGCTGGCATTTCCTGGGCATCTGCCCATCTCCGACTTGCTTGTGACTTTTGGACTTGGTCCCCTTGTTCCACAGGTACCCTCGACTGGAAATCCATCGTTGTTGCATTGCTGGTTTGTGTCTTTCCTGTAGAAATCCCCTATCACGACTTCTTAGTCCTTTGGGGAATTTTAGTGCACTTTGCACTCACTTTACAGGGTCTTGGGGTGGCTAGAAAAACGTTTTCTCACTTTTTCTATCACTTAAACACTGTCTAAAATGTCTGGCACAGGCCAAACTGTTGATCTGTCCAAACTTGCTTATGATAACCTTAGCTGGAAAGAAGCAAGGAATCTCTGCATAGATAGGGGTAAGGAAGAATCCCTCTAGAGAACTGTTAGTGAATATGCTTGTTGAACAGGATAAGGCCACAGCTGGCACTCCTGTTGAGAAGTTAGCTGATGGTTCCCAATCTGACCCTGGGGCACCCCTAGCTAAAGGGTTAGAAAGTAAACTTCCTAGCCTGTCCCTTAGCAGACAACCTAGCATAGCTGGCACAGATGTTGAGTCACATAATACTGATAGTGTGGTCTCACATCACAGTAAGAGTATTCACTCTCACCATAGTAGAAATGCTGTTTCTATTAGCCAGGCTATTAGGGTTCCATCTGTTAGGGCCAGGTCTCCTTCTGTTCAATCTCAGCATACTTCTGTTTCTAGACATGCCTCTCCCACCCACCCTGATGACAGAATGTTAGAAAGGGAGCTCAATAGATTGAGAGTGGAACAATCCAGACTGAAGCTCAAGCAGCAACAGCTGGATTTAGATATGCAGTCCTTAGAAGTAGAAAAAGAAAGACAGATCTAAATTGGGTTTAGAAACTCATGGTGGCAGCAGCAGTATTTCCCATAGTCATCCTGCAAGAGAGCATGATTCCAGGAATCTGCACAAGATAGTTCCCCCTTATAAGGAGGGGGGTGACATTAACAAGTGGTTTGCTGCACTTGAGAGGGCCTGTATGGTACAGGGGGTCCCTCAAAGGCAGTGGGCTGCTATCCTATGGCTATCATTTAGTGGAAAGGGTAGGGATAGGCTCCTTACTGTGAAAGAAAGTGATGCCAATAATTTTACAGTTCTTAAGAATGCTCTCTTGGATGGTTATGGCTTAACCACTGAACAGTACAGGATGAAGTTCAGAGAGACCAAAAAGGAGTCTTCACAAGACTGGGTAGACTTTGTCGACCATTCAGTGAAGGCCTTGGAGGGGTGGTTACATGGCAGTAAAGTTACTGATTATGAAAGCCTGTATAACTTGATCCTGAGAGAGCATATTCTTAATAATTGTGTGTCTGATTTGTTGCACCAGTATCTAGTGGACTCAGATCTGACCTCTCCCTAAGAATTGGGAAAGAAGGCAGACAAATGGGTCAGAACAAGAGTGAACAGAAAAGTTCATACAGGTGGTGACAAGGATGGCAAGAAGAAAGATGGTGAGAAATCTCAAGATAAGCATGGGGATAAGGGTAAAACCAAAGATCCCACTTCAAATCTTAAACACTCTTCAGGGGGTGGGGATAAAACAAATTCTTCCTCTTCTTCTCAACCTACACAAGTTAAAAAGCCTTGGTGCTTTGTGTGTAAAAACAGAGGCCATTGGCCAGGGGATAAGTGCTGTCCAGGTAAACCCCCTGAGCCTACCACCACTAATACTTCAAGCTCTAGTGCCCCTAGCAGTAGTGGTACTAGTGGTGGGACTGCTGGCAACAGTCAAGTTAAGGGTGTAGTTGGGTTCACTTATGGGTCCATAATAGAAACTGGGGTAGTCAGTCCCAAGACAGTTTCTGTCACGCCTAGTGGCATTGGCCTTGCCACACTGGCTGCTTGTCCCCTTACAATGGATAAGTACAGACAGACAGTTTCAATAAATGGTGTTGAGGCCTTGGCCTACAGGGACACAGGTACCAGTATCACTTTGGTGACTGAAAACCTAGTGCATCCTGAACAACACATCATTGGACAACAGTATAAGATTATTGATGTCCATAACTCCACTAAGTTTCTTCGCTTAGCTATAATTCAGTTTAGTTGGGGTGGAGTTACTGGCCCTAAGCAGGTGGTGGTATCACCTAGCTTACCTGTATACTGTCTCTGAGGTAATGACCTAGAGGCCTCAGGTTGGGCTGATGTAGAGTTCTATGCCCATGCAGCCATGCTGGGCATCCCAGAGGAATTGTTCCCTCTCATTTCTACTGATCCCTCTCCATCAACAGGTAAAAAGGGTATCACAGTATCCCCTAACCACCCTACCATTCAGGATACCATTCCTGTGGTGGGAGAAACCTCTCCTGGGGTGGCACCTGTTCCAAGGGAATCATCAGCTGGCAAAGCTGTACTCCCAGAGGTGGAAGTACCTCTCTGTGGGATAACTAACATTGGTGAGAAAAAGAGCACCATTTTAGTTAACATGGAGCATCCCTCCAACCCTCCCAGAGAAACTTTAGTGCAGAAACCCTGCACTGCCTCCCAACACTTAGGACAGCATCCCTGCCCTAATGTGGAGCTCATAGGACAGCATCCCTGCCCTGCTCCAAATCAAGAGAAACAGCATCCCTGTTCTCTCTTCCAGCCATATGGACAACGTTTTTGCCCAGCTATGGCTTTATTGAGACAGCATCCCTGTCTGGCATTTTCATCACTAAAAATAGGTTCAGTGGACAATTCCCACTGCTCTAAACTAAAACTTACTGATAGAAACTCTGAAAATACATCTTCACATTGTTGCTTAGCTAAAAAACTTCAAACAGGATGGTTTACATCCCGACAGGGAAGTAATCAGATAGTGGATGATAAAGGGAGTCACCAGTCTATTGCAGAGCTACTCTCTACTTATCACCACTTAGACAATAAAGTCTCAACTGGCCAAGGCTAGACTTATTGTCCTTCGTTTGGGGGGGGGGGGCTGTGTGAGAAAGTAGCCTCTTTCTAGCCTTGTTACCCCCACTTTTGGCCTGTTTGTGAGTGTATGCCAGGGTGTTTTCACTGTCTCACTGGGATCCTGCTAGCCAGGGCCCATTGCTCATGGTGAAAACCCTATGTTTTCAGTATGTTTGTTATGTGTCACTGGGACCCTGCTAGCCAGGACCCCAGTGTAGGAGGCTGGACTGGCTTGTAGTGAGTACCAAGGGGTACTTGCACCTTGCACCAGGCCCAGTTATCCCTTATTAGTGTATAGGGTGTCTAGCAGCATAGGCTGGTAGATAATGGTAGCTTAGCAGAGCAGCTTAGGCTGAACTAGGAGACGAGTGAAGCTCCTACAGTACCACTTAGTGTCATATGCACAATATCATAAGAAAACACAATACACAGTTATACTAAAAATAAAGGTACTTTATTTTTATGACAATATGCCAAAGTATCTCAGAGTGTACCCTCAGTGAGAGGATAGGAAATATACACAAGATATATGTACACAATACCAAAAATGTGCAGTATAGTCTTAGAAAACAGTGCAAACAATGTATAGTTACAATAGGATGCAATGGGGACACATAGGGATAGGGGCAACACAAACCATATACTCCAAAAGTGGAATGCGAACCACGAATGGACCCCAAACCTATGTGACCTTGTAGAGGGTTGCTGGGACTATTAGAAAATAGTGAGGGTTAGAAAAATAGCCCACCCCAAAACCCTGAAAAGTGAGTGCAAAGTGCACTAAAGTTCCCCAAAAGACATAGAAGTCGTGATAGGGGAATTCTGCAGGAAAGAAACAAACCAGCAATGCAACAATGATGGATTTCCAGTCGAGGGTACCTGTGGAACAAGGGGACCAAGTCCAAAAGTCACAAGCAAGTCGGAGATGGGCAGATGCCCAGGAAATGCCAGCTGTGGGTGCAAAGAAGCTGCTACTGGACAGTAGAAGCTTAGGTTTCTGCAGGAACGACAAGGGATAGAGACTTCCCCTTTGGAGGACGGATCCCTCACGCTGTGGAGAGTCGTGCAAAAGTGTTTTTCCGCCGAAAACCCACCAACAAGCCTTGCTAGCTGCAAATCGTGCGGTTAGTGTTTTTGGATGCTGCTGTGGCCCAGGAGGGACCAGGACGTCGCAAATTGCGTCAGGAGACAGAAGGTACGTCGAACAAGACAAGGAGCCCTCTCAGCAGCAGAAAGCTCCCGAGAAGTGCCAGAAACAGGCACTACGAGGATGCATGAAATGGTGCTCACCCGAAGTTGCACAAAGGAGTCCCACGTCGCCGGAGACCAACTTAGAAAGTCGTGCAATGCAGGTTAGAGTGCTGTGGACCCAGGCTTGGCTGTGCACAAAGGATTTCCACCGGAAGTGCACAGAGGCCGGAGTAGCTGCAAAAGTCGCAGTTCCCAGCAATGCAGTCTGGCGTGGGGAGGCAAGGACTTACCTCCACCAAACTTGGACTGAAGAGTCACTGGACTGTGGGTTCACTTGGACACAGTTGCTGGATTCGAGGGACCTCGCTCGTCGTGCTGAGAGGAGACCCAAGGGACCGGTGATGCAGTTCTTTGGTGCCTGCGGTTGCAGGCGGACGATTCCGTCGATGCACTACCAGGAAAACAGTCGAGAAGGCGGCAGGATCAGCGTTACAGAGTTGCAGTAGTCGTCTTTGCTACTATGTTGCAGTTTTGCAGGCTTCCAGCGCGGTCAGCAGTCGATTCCTTGGCAGAAGGTGAAGAGAGAGATGCAGAGGAACTCGGATGAGCTCTTGGATTTGTTATCTAAGGAATCCCAAGAGACAGAGACCCTAAATAGCCAGAAAAGAGAGTTTGGCTACCTAGGAGAGAGGATAGGCTAGCAACACCTGAAGGAGCCTATCAGAAGGAGTCTCTGACGTCACCTGATGGCACTGGCCACTCAGAGCAGTCCAGTGTGCCAGCAGCACCTCTGTTTCCAAGATGGCAGAGGTCTGGAGCACACTGGAGGAGCTCAGGGCACCTCCCAGGGGAGGTACAGGTCAGGGGAGTGGTCACTCCCCTTTCCTTTGTCCAGTTTCGCGCCAGAGCAGGGCTAAGGGGTCCCTGAACCGGTGTAGACTGGCTTATGCAGAAATGGGCACCAAATGTGCACATGAAAGCATTTCCAGAGGCTGGGGGAGGCTACTCCTCCCCTGCCTTCACACCATTTTCCAAAGGGAGAGGGTGTAACACCCTCTCTCAGAGGAAGTCCTTTGTTCTGCCATCCTGGGCCAGGCCTGGCTGGACCCCAGGAGAGCAGAAGCCTGTCTGAGGGGTTGGCAGCAGCAGCAGCTGCAGTGAAACCCCGGGAAAGGCAGTTTGGCAGTACCAGGGTCTGTGCTACAGACCACTGGGATCATGAGAATGTGCCAACTATGCCAGGATGGCATAGGGGGGGCAATTCCATGATCATAGACATGTTACATGGCCATATTCGGAGTTACCATTGTGAAGCTACATATAGGTAGTGACCTATATGTAGTGCACGCATGTAATGGTGTCCCCGCACTCACAAATTCTGGAGAATTGGCCCTGAACAATGTGGGGGCACCTTGGCTAGTGCCAGGGTGCCCTCACACTAAGTAACTTTGCACCTAACCTTTACCAGGTAAAGGTTAGACATATAGGTGACTTATAAGTTACTTAAGTGCAGTGTAAAATGGCTGTGAAATAACGTGGACGTTATTTCACTCAGGCTGCAGTGGCAGGCCTGTGTAAGAATTGTCAGAGCTCCCTATGGGTGGCAAAAGAAATGCTGCAGCCCATAGGGATCTCCTGGAAGCCCAATACCCTGGGTACCTCAGTACCATATACTAGGGAATTATAAGGGTGTTCCAGTAATCCAATGTAAATTGGTAAAATTGGTCACTAGCCTGTTAGTGACAATTTGAAAGAAATGAGAGAGCATAACCACTGAGGTTCTGATTAGCAGAGCCTCAGTGAGACAGTTAGGCACCACACAGGGAACACATACATATAGGCCACAAACTTATGAGCACTGGGGTCCTGACTAGCAGGGTCCCAGTGACACATAACAAACATACTGAAAACATAGGGTTTTCACTATGAGCACTGGGCCCTGGCAGGCAGGATGCCAGTGAGACAGTGAAAACACCCTGACATACACTCACTAACAGGCCTAAAGTGGGGGTAACAAGGCTAGAGAGGGCTACTTTCTCACACAACCCCCCCCCCCAAATGAAGGACAATAACGCTAACCTTGGCCAGTTGAGACTTTATTGTCTAAGTGGTGATAAGTAGAGAGTAGCTCTGCAATAGACTGGTTACTCCCTTTATCATCCACTATATGGTTACTTCCCTGTGGGGATGTAAACCACCCTGTTTGAAGTTTTTTAGCTAAGCAACAATGTGAAGATGTATTTTCAAAGTTTCTATCAGTAAGTTTCAATTTAGAGCAGTGGGAATTGTCCACTGAACCTATTTGTAGTGATGGAAATGCCAGACAGGGATGCTGTCTCAGAAAAGCCATAGCTGGGCAAAAACTTTGTCCATATGGCTGGAAGAGAGAACAGGAATGCTGTTTCTCTTGGGTTGGAGCAGGGCAGGGATGCTGTCCTATGAGCTCCACACTAGGGCAGGGATGCTGTCCTAAGTGTTATGAGGCAGTGCAGGGTTTCTGCACTAAAGTTTCTCTGGGAGGGTTGGAGGGATACTCCATGTTAACTAAAATGGTGCTCTTTTTGTCACCAATGTTAGTTATCCCACAGAGAGGTACTTCTACCTCAGAGAGTCCAGCTTTGCCAGCTGATGATTCCCTTGGAACAGGTGCCACCCCATGAGAGGTTTCTCCCACCACAGGAATGGTATCCTGAATGGTAGGGTGGTTAGGGGATACTGTGATACCCTTTTTACCTGTTGATGGAGAGGGATCCTGAGTTTTCAGTCCTTCTCTCCTTTGCTTTTTCATTTCAGTAGAAATGAGAGGGAACAATTCCTCTGGGATGCCCAGCATGGCTGCATGGACATAAAACTCTACATCAGCCCAACCTGAGGCCTCTTTGTCATTAACTAAGAGACAATCTACAGGTAAGCTAGGTGATACCACCAGCTGCTTAGGGCCAGTAACTCCATCCCAACTAAACTGAATTATAGCTAAGGGAAGAAACTTAGTGGAGTTATGGACATCAATAATTGTATACCGTTGTCCAATGATGTGTTGTTCAGGAGCCACTAGGTTTTCAGTCACCAAAGTGATACTGGCACCTGTGTCCCTGTAGGCCAAGGCCTCAACACCATTTATTTAAACTGTCTGACTGTACTTATCCATTGTAAGGGGACAAGCAGCCAGTGTGGCAAGGCCAATGCCACTAGGTGTGACAGAAACTGTCTTGGGACTGACTACCCCAGTTTCTACTATGGACCCATAAGTGAACCCAACTACACTCTTAACTTGACTGTTGCCAGCAGTCCCACCACTAGTACCACTACTGCTAGGGGCACTCGAGCTTGATGTATTAGTGGTGGTAGGCTCAGGGGGTTTACCTGGACAGGACTTATCCCCTTGCCTATGGCCTCTATTTTTACACACAAAGAACCAAGGCTTTTTAAATTGTGTAGGTTGAGAAGAAGAGGAAGAATTTGTTTTATCCCCACCCCCTGAAGAGTGTTTAAGATTTGAAGTGGGATCTTTGGTTTTACCCTTATCCCCATGCTTATCTTGAGATTTTTCACCATCTTTCTTCTTATTGTTCTCTTTGTCACCCCCTGTATGAACTTTTCTGTTCACCCTTGTTCTGACCCATTTGTCTGCCTTCTTTCCCAATTCTTGGGGAGAGGTCAGATCTGAGTCCACTATGTACTGGTGCAACAAATCAGACACACAATTATTAAGAATATGCTCTCTCAGGATCAAGTTATACAGGCTGTCATAATCAGTAACTTTACTGCCATGTAACCACCCCTCCAGGGCCTTCACTGAATGGTCAATGAAATCAACCCAGTCTTGTGAAGACTCCTTTTTGGTCTCTCTGAACTTTATAGTGTATTGTTCAGTGGTTAGGCCATAACCATCCAGGAGTGCATTCTTAAAAACTTTGTAATCATTGGCTTCACTTTCTTTCACAGTAAGGAGCCTATCCCTACCTTTTCCACTAAATGATAGCCATAGGATAGCAGCCCACTGCCTTTGAGGGACATCCTGTACAGCACAGGCCCTCTCAAGTGCAGCAAACCACTTGTTAATGTCATCCCCCTCCTTATAAGGGGGAACTATCTTGTGCAGATTCCTGGAATCATGCTCTTTTGCAGGATGACTATGGGGAATACTGCTGCTGCCACCATGGGTTTCTAAACCCAGTTTCTGCCTCTCATTCTCTACTTCTAAAGTCTGTCTATCCAAATCCAGCTGTTGCTTTTTGAGCTTCAGTCTGGTGTGTTCCACTCTCAATCTATTGAGCTCCCTTTCTAACAATCTGTCATCAGGGTGGGTGGGAGGGACATGCCTTGAAACAGAAGTATGATGAGAATGGACAGAAGGAGACCTGTTCCTTACAGAAGGCACCCTAACAGCTTGGTTAACAGAAACATCACTTCTACTGTTTGTGAGAATGAATGCTCTTGCTATGATGTGAGACAACACTATCTGTATGGTGTGACTCTACATCAGTACCAACTATGCTAGACTGTCTAGTAATGGGCAGGCTCTGAATTTTCTTTCCTGAATCTTTTCCTAGGGGGTCCCTGGATCAGATTGGGAACCATTAGCTGCTTTTTCAACAGATGGGGCCCTTCTGGCCTTATCTTGTTCTCTAAGCATGTTAAGCAATAATTCCAAGGAAGGATTCTTCCCTACACCCAAACCTCTTTCTATACAGAGACTCCTTGCTCCTTTCCAGCTAAGGTGGTCATATGCAAGTTTGGACAGATCAACATTTTGGCCTGTGCCAGACATTTTAGAAAAAGAGTTTAAGTGACAGAAAAAGTGAGAAAAAGGTTTTTAGAGCTTTTAGAAAGACAGAAAAAAAACTTTTTAAACTTTTAAGAACCTTTAGAAAGTTTTAGAAGTACTTTTCAGCACTTTAGAAAAGAGTGAAAAGAGGAAATGCTAATTTTTTTGGTTATGTGTACATACACTGAACTTGTTTTGGATATTTTTCTCTTATGAAAAGTACAATGACAAGAGTGGTAAGTAGTCTCAAAGCACTTATCCCACCGCTGCACAACCAATGTAGGAGGCTGGACAGGCTTGTAGTGACTACCAAGGGGTACTTGCACCTTGCACCAGGCCCAGTTATCCCTTATTAGTGTATAGGGTGTCTAGCAGCATAGGCTGATAGATAATGGTAGCTTAGCAGAGCAGCTTAGGCTGAACTAGGAGACGAGTGAAGCTCCTACAGTACCACTTAGTGTCATATGCACAATATCATAAGAAAACACAATACACAGTTATACTAAAAATAAAGGTACTTTATTTTTATGACAATATGCCAAAGTATCTCAGAGTGTACCCTCAGTGAGAGGATAGGAAATATACACAAGATATATGTACACAATACCAAAAATATGCAGTATAGTCTTAGAAAACAGTGCAAACAATGTATAGTTACAATAGGATGCAATGGGGACACATAGGGATAGGGGCAACACAAACCATATACTCCAAAAGTGGAATGCGAAGCACGAATGGACCCCAAACCTATGTGACCTTGTAGAGGGTCGCTGGGACTATTAGAAAATAGTGAGGGTTAGAAAAATAGCCCACCCCAAGACCCTGAAAAGTGAGTGCAAAGTGCACTAAAGTTCCCCAAAGGACATAGAAGTCGTGATAGGGGAATTCTGCAGGAAAGACACAAACCAGCAATGCAACAACGATGGATTTCCAGTTGAGGGTACCTGTGGAACAAGGGGACCAAGTCCAAAAGTCACAAGCAAGTCGGAGATGGGCAGATGCCCAGGAAATGCCAGCTGTGGGTGCAAAGAAGCTGCTACTGGACAGTAGAAGCTTAGGTTTCTGCAGGAACGACAAGGGCTAGAGACTTCCCCTTTAGAGGACGGATCCCTCACGCCGTGGAAAGTCGTGCAGAAGTGTTTTTCCGCCGATAGACCGCCAACAAGCCTTGCTAGCTGCAAATCGTGCAGTTAGTGTTTTTGGATGCTGCTGTGGCCCAGGAGGGACCAGGATGTCGCAAATTGCGTCAGGAGACAGAGGCTACGTCGAGCAAGGCAAGGAGTCCTCTCAACAGCAGGCAGCACCCGGAGAACTGCCAGAAACAGGCACTACGAGGATGCGTGAAACGATGCTCACCCGAAGTTGCACAAAGGAGTCCCACGTCGCCGGAGACTAACTTAGAAAGTCGTGCAATGCAGGTTAGAGTGCCGTGGACCCAGGCTTGGCTGAGCACAAAGGATTTCCGTCGGAAGTGCACAAAGGCCGGAGTAGCTGCAAAAGTCGCGGTTCCCAGCAATGCAGTCTGGCGTGGGGAGGCAAGGACTTACCTCCACCAAACTTGAACTGAAGAGTCACTGGACTGTGGGGGTCACTTGGACACAGTTGCTGGATTCAAGGGACCTCGCTCGTCATGCTGAGAGGAGACCCAAGGGACCGGTGATGCAGTTCTTTGGTGCCTGCGGTTGCAGGGGGACGATTCTGTCGACCCACGGGAGATTTCTTCGGAGCTTCTAGTGCAGAGAGGAGGCAGACTACCCCCACAGCATGCACCACCAGGAAAACAGTCGAGAAGGCGGCAGGATCAGCGTTACAGAGTTGCAGTAGTCGTCTTTGCTTCTATGTTGCTGTTTTGCAGGCTTCCAGCGCGGTCAGCAGTCGATTCCTTGGCAGAAGGTGAAGAAAGAGATGCAGAGGAACTCGGATGAGCTCTTGCATTCGTTATCTTAGGGATTCCCAAGAGACAGAGACCCTAAATAGCCAGAAAAGAGGGTTTGGCTACCGAGGAGAGAGGATAGGCTAGCAACACCTGAAGGAGCATATCAGAAGGAGTCTCTGACGTCACCTGATGGCACTGGCCACTCAGAGCAGTCCAGTGTGCCAGCAGCACCTCCGTTTCCAAGATGGCAGAGGTCTGGAGCACACTGGAGGAGCTCTGGGCACCTCCCAGTGTAGGTACAGGTCAGGGGAGTGGTCACTCCCCTTTCCTTTGTCCAGTTTCGCGCCAGAGCAGGGCTAAGGGGTCCCTGAACCGGTGTAGACTGGCTTATGCAGAAATTGGCACCAAATGCGCCCATTAAAGCATTTCCAGAGGCTGGGGGAGGCTACTCCTCCCCTGCCTTCACACCATTTTCCAAAGGGAGAGGGTGTAACACCCTCTCTCAGAGGAAGCCCTTTGTTCTGCCATCCTGGGCCAGGCCTGGCTGGACCCCAGGAGGGCAGAAGCCTGTCTGATGGGTTGGCAGCAGCTGCAGTGAAACCCCGGGAAAGGCAGTTTGGCAGTACCAGGGTCTGTGCTACAGACCACTGGGATCATGGGATTGTGCCAACTATGCCAGGATGGCATAGAGGGGGCAATTCCATGATCATAGACATGTTACATGGCCATATTCGGAGTTACCATTGTGAAGCTACATATAGGTAGTGACCTATATGTAGTGCACGCGTGTAATGGTGTCCCCGCACTCGCAAAGTCCGTGGAATCGGCCCTGAACAATGTGGGGGCACCTTGGCTAGTGCCAGGGTGCCCTCACACTAAGTAACTTTGCACCTAACCTTTACCAGGTAAAGGTTAGACATATAGGTGACTTATAAGTTACTTAAGTGCAGTGTAAAATGGCTGTGAAATAACGTGGACGTTATTTCACTCAGGCTGCAGTGGCAGGCCTGTGTAAGAATTGTCAGAGCTCCCTATGCTGCAGCCCATACGGATCTCCTGGAACCCCAATACCCTGGGTACCTCAGTACCTTATACTAGGGAATTATAAGGGTGTTCCAGTAAGCCAATGTAAATTGGTAAAATTGGTCACTAGCCTGTTAGTGACAATTTGAAAGAAATGAGAGAGCATAACCACTGAGGTTCTGGTTAGCAGAGCCTCAGTGAGACAGTTAGGCACCACACAGGGAACACATACATATAGGTCACAAACTTATGAGCACTGGGGTCTTGACTAGCAGGGTCCCAGTGACACATAACAAACATACTGAAAACATAGGGTTTTCACTATGAGCACTGGGCCCTGGCTGGCAGGATCCCAGTGAGACAGTGAAAACACCCTGACATACACTCACAAACAGGCCTAAAGTGTGGGTAACAAGGCTAGAAAGAGGCTACTTTCTCACACCCAGTGCTCATAAGTTTGTGACCTATATGTATATGTTCCCTGTGTGGTGCCTAACTGTCTCACTGAGGCTCTGCTATCCAGAACCTCAGTGGTTATAATCTCATAGTTGAGAAAAAGGGTGAGGTTACCTACTTGGTAGACCTGGGCACTGCCAGGAGTCCTCTTAGGGTGCTCCATGTCAACCCCCTAAAACCCTACTATGACAGGGCTGATTTAACCCTGATCATGGCAACTGATGAGGGACAGGAGGAAGAGAGTGACCCTCTCCCTGATCTCTTCTCCACCACTGAAGCTGATGGTAAGTGGAGGGAGTGGTGCTAGCAGATTGCCTTACTGCTGAGCAGAAGGACAACTGCATTAATCTCCTAGGACAATTTTATGACCTTTTCTCATTGATACCAGGTACCACTAGTTGGTGTGAGCACACAATCAATACTGGAGACAGATTGTCTGTCAAAAGTAAGATTTATAGGCAGCCTGACCCTGTCAGGGACGGCATAAAACAAGAGGTACAGAAAATGCTGGACTTAGGAGTGATTGAGCATTCAGAAAGCCCATGGGCTAGCCCAAAACCTCAGAGTAAGGATGGTAAAAGATAAATTAGGTTTTGAGTTGACTACAGAGGTCTCAATCAAGTAACAAAGACAGATGCTCACCCTATACCCAGGGCAGATGGGCTAATAGATACACTGGCTTCTGCCAAGTATCTAAGCACTTTTGATTTAACTGCAGGGTATTGGCAGATTAAATTATCAGAAGATGCTAAACCTAAAACTGCATTTTCCACCATTGGAGGGCACTATCAGTTCACGGTGATGCCCTTTGGTTTGAAGAGTGCACCTGCCACTTTTCTGAGGTTGGTGAACACAGTCCTGCAAGGTTTCGAAGCTTTTAGTGCAGCATATCTAGTTGATATAACTGTCTTTAGCTCCAGCTGGGATGAGCACCTGGTCCACCTATGGAAAGTTATGGAGGCCCTGCAAAAGGCAGGCCTCACTATCAAGGCTTCAAATTGCCAGATAGGGCGGTAGAAAGTGGTTTATCTGGGCCACCTGGTAGGTGGGGAACAGATTGCACCACTACAGGGGAAGATCTAGACCATTATGGAATGGGCTCCCCCTACAACTCAAACCCAGGTGAGAGCCTTTCTAGGCCTCACAGAGTACTATAGGAGGTTCATCAAGAATTATGACTCCATTGCAGCTCCTCTTAATGACCTCACTAGTAAGAAGATGCTTAAAAAGGTATTGTGGACAGCTAGCTAGCTAGTGGGAGCTTTGCATGTCTCCTAGTTCAGCCTAAGCTGCTCTGCTATAGCTACCTTCTATCAGCCTAAGCTGCTAGAAACACCTCTTCTACAATAATAAGGGATAACTGGACCTGGTACAAGGTGTAAGTACCTCTGGTACCCACTACAAGCCAGGCCAGCCTCCTACAGCCATGTTCGGAGTTAACATTGTGAAGCTAGATATCAGTATTGACCTATCGGTAGTGCACACGTGTAATGGTGTCCCCGCACTCACAAAGTCCGGTGAATTTGCCCTGAATGATGTGGGGGGCAACCTGGCTACTGCCAGGGTGCCCACACAATAAGGGCCTGATTACAACTTTGGAGGAGGTGTTAATCCGTCCCAAATGTGACGGATATCCCACCAGCCGTATTACGAGTTCCATAGGATATAATGGACTCGTAATATGGCTTGTGGTATATCCGTCACTTTACCGTCACTTTTGGGACGGATTAACACCTCCTCCAAAGTTGTAATCAGGCCCTTAGTAACTTTGCACCCAACCTTCACCAGGTGAAGGTTAGACATATAGGTGACTTATAGGTTACTTAAGTGCAGTGGTAAATGGCTGTGAAATAACGTGGATGTTATTTCATGCAGGCTGCACTGGCAGGCTTGTGTAAGAATTGTCAGAGCTCCCTATGGGTGGCAAAAGAAATGCTGCAACCCATAGGGATCTCCTGGAACCCCAATACTCTGGGTACCTCAGTACCATATACTAGGGAATTATAAGGGTGTACCAGTATGCCAATGTGAATTGGTAAATTTAGTCACTAGCCTGTTCGTGACAAATTTGGAAAGCAGAGAGAGCATAACCACTGAGGTTCTGGTTAGCAGAGCCTCAGTGAGACAGTTAGGCATCACACAGGGAACACATATAGGCCACAAACGTATGAGCACTGGGGTCCTGGCTAGCAGGGTCCCAGTGACACATAACAAACACACTGACAACATAGGGTTTTCACTATGAGCAATGGGCCCTGGCTAGCAGGATCCCAGTGAGACATTGAAAAAACCCTGACATATACTCACAAACAGGCCAAAAGTAGGGTAGCAACGCTAGGAAGAGGCTACTTTCTCACAATGGCCATGTATCATGTCTAAGATCATGCAATTGTCCCCCCATGCCAAATCTGGTATTGAGGTGCCAATCCCATGCATCCCCGGGGCTCCAGCATGGACCCCGGGTATTGCTAAACCAGCTCTCTGGGATTTTCACTGCATCTTGAATGCAGAGGTGTGAGGGCACAATGGAGGCCCCTGAGGGGCCAGTGCCAGCAGGTGATGTCAGAGGCCCCTCCTGATAGGTGCTTACCTGGTTAGGTGGCCAATCCTCCTCTGAGGGCTGTTTAGGGCTCTCTCCTGTGGGTTTCTCTTCAGATAATGAATGCAAGAGCTCACCAGAGTTCCTCTGCATCTCTCTCTTCGACTTCTGCCAAGGATCGACCGCTGACTGCTCCAGGACGCCTGCAAAACTGCAACAAAGTAGCAAGATGACTACCAGCAACATTGTAGCACCTAATCCTGCCAGCTTTCTCGACTGTTTCCTGGTGGTGCATGCTCTGGGGGCTGTCTGCCTTCACCCTGCACTGGAAGCCAAGAAGAAATCTCCTGTGGGTCGACAGAATCTTCCCCTTGCTAACGCAGGCACCAGACATCTGCATCACTGGTCCTCTTGGTCCCCTCTCATCTCGACGAGCGTGGTCCCTGGAACACAGGAGCTGCATCCAATTGACCCCGACTGTCCAGTGGTCCTTCTGTCCAAATTTGTTGGAGGTAAGTGTCTGCCTCCCCACGCCAGACAGTAATCCTGTTTACTGCGTGAACTGCAGCTGCTAGTGCTTTTGTGCACTTTTGCAAGGAATCCTTCATGCACAGCATAGCCCAGGTCCCCAGCACTCCGTTCTGCATTGCTCAACTCGCTGAGTTGACCACCGACTTCGTGGGACCCTCCTTTGTAGTGTTGAGACGAATGTCGTCCTCAGATTTCTTGAATGCCTGTTCAAGTGCTTCTGCGGGTGCTGCCTACTTCTGTGTGAGCTCTCTGTGCTGCTGAGCGCTTCCTCTGTCTCCTCCTTGAAGGGGCGACCTCCTGGTCCTTCCTGGGCCTAGGCAGTACCCATTTTCTCCAACCGCATCTCTTGCAGCTAGCAAGGCTTGTTTGCAGTCTTTCTGCGTGGAAACAACTCTGCATCCTCCAGCTCTCCGTAGGACATCTTCTGTGCAAAGGAGAAGTTCCTGGCATCTTCTGTTAATGCAGAATCTTCAGCTTCTTCCACCCAGAGGCAGCCCTTTTGCACCTTCATCCGGGGTTTAGTGGGCTCCTGCCCCCCCTGGACACTTTCGTGACTCTTGGACTTGGTTCCCTTCCTTTACAGGTCCTCAGGTCCAGGTATCCATAATCAGTGCTTTGCAGTCAGTTTTTGTCTTTGCAGAATCTCCTATCACGACTTTAGTGTGTTTCTGGGGAAGTAGGGTAACTTTACTCATACTTTTCAGGGTCTTGGGGTGGGGTATCTTGGGCACCATTAGTGTTTTCTTACACTCCCCACGACCCTCTACACACTACACTAGGCCTGGGGTCCCTAAGTGGTTTGCATTCCACTTTCTTAGTATATGGTTTGCAATAGGCCTATTGCATCCCATTGTATTCTACAGTGTTTGCACTACTTTTCCAACTTTTTACTTACCTGATTTTGGTTTGTGTGTATATTTTGTGTATGCTACTCATCTCCTAAGGGAGTATATCCTCTGAGATGTTTTTGGCACATTGTCACTAAAATAAAGTACCTTTATTTTTAGTAACTCTGAGTATTGTGATTCTTATGATATAGTGCTACATGATATAAGTGGTATAGTGGGAGCTTTGCGTGTCTCCTATTTCAGCCTAAGCTGCTCTGCTATAGCTACTTCTAACAGCCTAAGCTGCTAGAACACTACTAATCTACTAATAAGGGATACCTGGACCTGGCACAAGGTGTAAGTACTATCAGTTACCCACTATAAGCCAGGCCAGCCTCCTTCAGGCAGCACCACTGATTGTGCCACCCTCAAAAGCCATGCATCCAGATGCACCCAGCACTGCCACAGGAGGCTGAGTGTCCTGGAGCAAACCTAAAATACAAACTTGACATGGCACACTCTCTGTGCGCCCTGTACAACCTATACTATGTATGTTATGGGTAAGTCACCCCTATAGCAGGCCTTCCAGCCCTAAGGCAGGGTGCACCATACTAGATGTGTGGGCATAATTGCATGAGCAATATGCCCCTACTGTGCCCTTGCCAAAGCTGGGACATAGTTAGTGAACAGAGCAGCCCTTTTAATATATGTGCTGGACACTGGTCAATACAAGTTTCACAGCTACATAATGGCTACTCTGAACCCTGGGTTGTTTGATATCAAACAACTCAGAATGATAAATCCCAACTGCTACCAGTACTGGATTTATTATAAAAAGTACCCAGGGGTCACCTTGGAGGTGCCCCTGAAAAAGCTAACAATCTTAGCATGGTTGCTGACTGGTTCCAGAAAGCCTGCCACATCCAGACGGCCAATACACAAACTGTGGGGGAGAGCCCTATCTCTCTGGTTTTTGAAACAAAGCCCTTCCTGGGTGGAGGAGCTAACTTCCCCTCCCTCAGGAATATGCACTGCCCTGGCAGTGAGCTTCAAAGTGAAACTCGACCCACGGGACTGCTGCTAGCAGTCGATGGCCTCCCCCCTTGTAAGCCCCTACTTCTGGAGGGAGCAAAAGTGGGAAACCCCACAAAGGGTAGGAGGAGTGGCCGCACCTAGCCTGCACCACCCCTAGGGGCTTGCAGGTGAAGTGGACCCTTCATTTAATTTTTCTCCATCTTGGAATGGAGGGAAATAGCCAATTAGGTTTAGGGAAGTGACTCTTCCCACAGGAAGTGGTCACTGTAGTGGGTGCAGCCACCCAAGGGTAAGTGTCTCTTTGGACGCTTCCAGGTTAAATTCAGTATTTAAGGAGCTCAGCTAGACCAAGAATTTAGATTTGAAAAGGATTCAAAGAGAAAAGGAACACCAACAACAAAGAAGACCACAGGAAGAGAACAGAGGACCTGCTGCACAAGAAAAGGCGCCAAACCCTGCCTGCTGCACCCAGGACCCGAAAATCGCTGGCGCAGAGGAGCTGGACACTGGACCGACCCCAAGAAACCCAAGGGACCTCCAGGTTTCAAGAATAACCCAAGATCTTTCTCCTGAGTGGAGTCACCACTCAACAAAATCAAGAAATCTGCAAAGGACCAACAAACCAGTGAGGGTCACTTCATATAATCGCCGATATCTCAGTGACCGGAAGTCACAGTCAGACCTGAAAAAACACCAATGACTGCCCAGATGTGACCTACAACTGTGGCAAGTTTTGTGGCACTGCACCCTCTAGTGGCTGAGTTACGCCAATACCCTGGTTACTGGTCAGCTGACTTTGGACAAGCAGGAAAACAGCTCCCTGTAGGAGGCTGGCCTGGCTTGTAGTGGGTACCAGAGGTACCTACACCTTGTGCCAGGTCCAGTTATCGCTTATTAGTGTAGAAGAGGTGTTTCTAGCAGCTTAGGCTGATAGAAGGTAGCTATGGCAAAGCAGCTTAGGCTGAACTAGGAGACATGTAAAGCTCCTACTATACCACTGGTGTCATATGCACAGTATCATAAGAAAACACAATACACAGAAGTACTACAAATAAAGGTAGTTTATTTTTATGACAATATGCCAAAAGTATCTCAGTTAGTACCCTCAGTATGAGGATAAGATATATATACAAGATATATGTACACAAACCAAAATTATGCAGGTAATAGCAAGAAAAGTAATGCAAGCAGTGTAAAGTTACAATAGATTGCAATAGGAGCACATAGGTAGAGGGGCAACACAAACCATATACTCCAAAATTGGAATGCGAACCACAAATGGACCCCAAGCCTATGTGAGCTTGTAGAGGGTCGCTGGGACTGTAAGAAAACAGTGAGGGTTAGAAAAATAGCCCACCCCAAGACCCTGAAAGGTAGATGTAACGTGCACCTACTACCCCCAGAGAGCACAGAAGTCGTGATAGGGGGATTCTGCAGGAAGAACAAACATCAGCAATGCACCAACACTGGATTTCTGGACCTGAGTACCTGTAAGACAAGGGGACCAAGTCCAATAGTCATGACAGTGTCGAGAGTGGGCAGGAGCCCAAGAAATGCCAGCTGAGGGTGCAAGGAAGCTGCCATCTGTTGGAAGAAGCTTGGAGTTCTGCAAGAAAGAAGAGGACTAGGAACTTCCCCTTTGGAGGATGGATGTCCCACGTCGCGATGAAGCTTGCAGAGGTATTCCCATGCAGAAAGACCGCATACAAGCCTTGCTAGCTGCAAGGGTCGCAGTAGAGGTTTTTGGATGCTGCTGTGGCCCAGGAGGGACCAGGATGTCGCCACTTGGAGGAAGAGACACGTCCCACGACGCCGGAGGACAACTCAGAAGGTTGTGCACTTAGAGTGTCGGGGACCCAGGCTTGGCTGTGCACAAAGGAAATCCTGGAAGAGTGCACAGGAGCCGGAGCAGCTGCAAATCACATGGTACCCAGCAATGCAGTCTAGCGTGGGGAGGCAAGGACTTACCTCCACCAAACTTGGACTGAAGAGTCACTGGACTGTTGGAGTCACTTGGACAGAGTTGCTGAGTTCCAGGGACCACGATCGTCGTGCTGAGAGGGGACCCAGAGGACCAGTGATGCAGTCTTTTGGTGCCTGCGGTAGCAGGGGGAAGATTCCGTCGACCCACAGGAGATATCTTCAGAGCTCCTGGTGCAGAGAGGAGGCAGACTAACCCCAGAGCATGCACCACCTGGAAACAGTTGAGAAAGCCGGCAGGATGAAGCGATACAAGGTTGCTAGCATTCGTCTTGCTACTTTGTTGCGGTTTTGCAGGCGTCCTGAGCAGTCAGAGGTCGATCCTTTGGTAGAAGGTGAAGAGGGAGATGTAGAGGAACTCTGATGAGCTCTTGCATTTCGTTATCTGAAGAATTCCCAAAAGCAGAGACCCTAAATAGCCAGAAAAGGCAGTTTGGCTACCTAGGATGGAGGATTGGCTACCAAGAGAGGTAAGAGCCTATCAGAAGGAGCCTCTGACGTCACCTGCTGGCACTGGCCACTCAGAGCAGTCCAGTGTGCCACAGACACCTTTGTTTCCAAGATGGCAGAGGTCTGGGACACACTGGAGGAGCTCTGGGCACTCCCCCTGGGAGGTGCAGGCCAGGGGAGTGGTGGCTCCCCTTTCCTTTGTCCAGTTACGTGCCAGAGCAGGGCTGGGGGATCCCTAAGCCAGTGTAGACTTGCTTATGTAGAGATGGGCACCATCTGTGCCCATCAAAGCATTTCCAGAGGCTGGGGGAGGCTACTCCTCCCCAGCCTTCACACCTATTTCCAAAGGGAGAGGGTGTTACACCCTCTCTCAGAGGACGTCCTTTGTTCTGCCTTCCTGGGACAGGGCTGTTTGGACCCCAGGAGGGCAGAAACCTGTCCCGGGGGACTTGGCAGCAGCAGCACCTGCAGTGGAGACCCCGGAAAGGCAGTTTGGCAGTACCCAGGTACTATGCTACAGACCCAGGGGATCATGGAATTGTCCCCCCAATGCCAGAATGGCATTGGGGTGACAATTCCATGATCTTAGAAATGTTACATGGCCATGTTTGGATTTACTAATGTGACGCTGTACATAGGTAGTGACCTATGTATAGTGCACACGTGTAATGGTGTCCCCGCACTCACAAAGTCCGGGAAATTTGCCCTGAACGATGTGGGGGCATGTTGGCTAGTGCCAGGGTGGCCACACACTAAGTAACTTTGCACCCAACCTTCACTAGGTGAAGGTTAGACACATAGGTGACTTATAAGTTACTTAAGTGCAGTGGTAAATGGCTGTGAAATAACGTGGACGTTATTTCACTCAGGCTGCAGTGGCAGGCCTGTGTAAGAATTGTCAGAGCTCCCTATGGGTGGCAAAAGAAATGCTGCAGCCCATATGGATCTCCTGGAACCCCAATACCCTGGGTACCTCAGTACCATATACTAGGGAATTATAAGGGTGTTCCAGTATGCCAATGTGAATTGGTGAAATTGGTCACTAACCTGTTAGTGACAATTTGGAAAGAAATGAGAGAGCATAACCACTGAGGTTCTGGATAGCAGAGCCTCAGTGAGACAGTTAGTCATAACACAGGTAACACATACAGGGCACACTTATGAGCACTGGGGCCCTGGCTGGCAGGGTCCCAGTGACACATACAACTAAAACAACATATATACAGTGAAATATGGGGGTAACATGCCAGACAAGATGGTACTCTCCTACATTGTGTGATTATGGTTGAGGGGGGTGTTATGGGTATGTGCAGTAAGCATGCTTTAGTGATGGGTGTCCATGCTTAGTTTTGTCATGCAGGGCTTAGTGTTGGGATGTGTGGTTTGTGTTATTAGTACATTACTGAGGAGTTGGAGTGATTGGGGAGGGGTGAGGGTGGGGGTGTGTGATAGCATGCAGGTAGGGTGGGGGATATGATAGTTAAGATTTGACTTACCAGTGTCCATTCCTCCACCGACTCCTCCGAGGCCCTCTGGATGCATGATGGTCAAGACCTGCTCCTCCCATGTTGTTAGTTGTGAGGGAGGAGGTGGGGGTCCGCCGCCAGTCTGCTGAATTGCGATGTTGTGCCTGGAGACCACTGAACGCACCTTCCCCCGTAGGTCGTTCCACCTCTTCCTGATGTCCTCCCGATTTCTTGGATGCTATCCCACAGCGTTGACCCTGTCGACGATTCTTCGCCATAGCCCCATCTTCCAAGCTATAGAGGTGTGCTGCACCTGTGATCCAAATAGCTATGGCTCTACCCGTACGATTTCCTCCACCATGACCCTGAGCTCCTCCTCTGAAAACCTGGGGTGTCTTTGGCATGACATGGGGTGGTGTAGGTGATGTGTGGGGTGTGTGGTGTTTTGTGCGTGGATGTTGTATGGGTGATGGTGTTGTGTGCCTCTGTGTGGTGGGGTTGTCTATTGCTGTGCTCTCTGTCTGTCGCCTTCATCTATAAGTTTTGTTCGTAGGGGTTTGTGGGTGATGTGGGTGTATGTTTTATATTGTGTTGGGTGTGTGGGAGTGGTGTTTGTATGTGTATCAGGTGTGTGTATTTTGAATTGTCCAATGTGGCGGTGTTTTGGAGATGTGTGTGTATTTTGAGCGCGGTGGTGTGTACCGCCAATGGAATACCGCGGTTGAAAGATCGCCGCGTGGATTCGTGGGTCGTGATAGCATCGGCATGTTTCTATTGGCGTGACAGTGGAGGATTTTTTTCCGCCAGTTTATCACTGACCTTTGGTGTGGCGGACTTGTGTGGGTGTCTGAATTTCGGCGGAATCCGAGATGTGGGTCATAATGACCGTGGCAGAATTCCGCGGTCGCAGCAGTGTGTTGGCGGTCTTCTGCGCGGTGGTAAGCGGCTTTTACCGATGATGTTGTAATGACCCCCATACACCTTATTTATATCCCATATCATTTTGAATCTTCTTTATTGCTTAATCGCAAAAAGTTAAAAGTAAATCCCTTTATTTAATAACAACCTATCAGTGCCAAATCTTTATCAAAATAAATATGAACCCCAATTACTGTCTTGACTTAGCAATTAATCTAATTTATACTGATATATTCTAATCTCATATTTTTAGTCCATTATAAGGAACAGTACCAATATTTTAATTTCCTACCCTATTTATTAAATTGTTCATTACTAAATAGCCTTAAGGAGTCTTCTTATTTTAAAATCCTCATTGTACATTAACACACCTACTGAGGATCGTATAACTAAATCATCTGTCTCCCAAAAAGTACTCCATCTCATAGTCTGAATTTAAGCCATGCTCCACCGCTCCTAGGCGCATGATCCACATTGATTCATTCCTCCTCAATGTTAATTCTCGATTGCCCCCTCTTGGATTTTACATTGTTCAAAACCAATAAATCTAAAATCTTTATGTTCTCCCTGTGCTTCACAAGATCTCATATGTAAAGCAATGGGATACCGTTCATCCTCTTGCCTAATTGTTCTCCAATGCTCTGCTATCCGCACCTTAAGGGGACGGATAGTGCTTCCCACATAGATCTTAACACATTTACAAATTATCATATATATGCCATATTTAGTATTACAATTAATATGAGTTTTTATGTTAAATTTCTTATTATCAAACCCTTGCGATTCTTTCTTAGCATCCCATGCCCACCTGCACATCGCACAATTACCACATTTGTAAACGCCTAAGCCATACGTATCCAGCCAATTTGGTTTGGTTCTTTCCTTTAAGTAACTCGGACTTATAATATTATTCAATGTGATTCCTCTTCTATAAATTACATCGGGTTTACTTTTGATATATTTAGTTATCATCTCATCTTGCAATAAAATTGACCAATGTCTCCTCATGATTTTGAGTAATAGATCTGAATGATCAGTGTAGTCTAATATTATCCTAACCTTTTTGTCCTCTCCCTTGTTTCTATTGCTTGTCTTGACTTGTTGCAAAAGTGTATGTGATCATGGTAACTTTGATGCTTTCAATTGGGATCTTTTTACAACATCCAAAGAATAACCTCTATCCTTAAATCTCTCACCCATATCTTCAATACATTTCTTAAATTCTTCATTACTGCTACAATTACGTCTCGCCCTAACCATTTCCCCAAATGGTATCGCATTTATCTGTACCTTGGGATGTGCACTGATAGCATGTAACAAAGTATTACAAGATGTTAATTTCCGGAATAATCTGCTCTCAATTCTATTGTCCTTTATATATAATTCAACATCCAAAAAATCAATAGATTTAGTACTATATTTGTATGTGAACTTGATATTAACTTCATTACTATTGAGATAAGTACACAAATCCCGTAAGCTCTCTTCATTACCTGCCCAAATCATTAGACAATCGTCTATATATCTTCCCCAATATACAATATGTGTTTCAAACCACCACATTGAGAACAAATTTGGATGATTAGGATCAAGTGATAAATGCTTGGAACATAAAGACCGGGACAAAGCTTTATACAAATTGGATGGTTTGGAAAATGGAGTAAACGCTTGAATTCATGAATAATTTGGACACAAGATGGAAGCAAAAGTATGAGAACATTTGGAGGATTGGGAGAATGTAAAGAACAATTTGGACTTAAGAATTTCAAGGAAGGAGAAAGACAATTAATTTGAATTTATGGAATAAAATATGATTTATGGACATTGAACACAATTGAACAACATACAGGATAGTACACCTCCCCACAGGGAAGGAACCACATAGTGGATGATAATGGGAGTAACCATTCTATTATTGAGCTACTCTCTACTTATCACCACTTAGACAATAAAGTCTCTAATGGCCAAGGTTAGCATTATTGTCCTTTGTTTGAGGGAGGGAGTGTAGGAAAGTAGCCCTTCTCTATACATGTTACCCTCACGTTTGTCTGTTTGTCAATGTGTTTGACTCTGTTCACTGGGATCCTGCTAACAAGGACCTTAGTGAACATGCTCTCTCCCTTACAACTTGGTTATTAGACTGTATTTCACTCTACAATTGGCAAACTGGTGCCCCATTATGAGTCCTTAGTAGTTAGCAGGGCATTGGGGTTCCAGGGGATCCCTATGGGCTGCAGCATATATTTTGCCACCCATAAGGAGCCCAATCAAAGTGTTTTGCAGGACTGCCATTGGAGCCATCAAACACTGCACCAGGTCACTTATAAGTCAACCCTATGGCAGGCCTTCCAGCCCAGAGGGCAGGGGGGAAAGTACCTGTGTGTGAGGGCACCCCTGCACTAGCACAGGTGCCCCCATGAACTCCAGGCACTTTTTCCTGGACTCAAGCCCAGGAAGACAGAACAAGGGATTTCCTTTGGGAGAGGGGTGTTACACCCTCTCCCTTTGGAAATAGGTGTTACAGGCTTGGGAGGGGTAGTCTCCTCAAGAAACTGGTAATGCTTTGAAGGGGACATTTGGTGCCCTCCTTGCATAAACCAGTCTACACCAGTTCAGGGACCCCCACTCCCTGCTCTGGCACAAAACTGGAAAAGGAAAGGGGAGTGACCACTTCCCTGTCCATCACCACCCCAGGGGTGGTACTCAGAGCTCCTCCAGAGGGTCCCTGTGTTTTGATATCTTGGAAACAAGGTTGTCAGGGAACTCTGGGAGCATCTGAGCAGCCAGGCCAGGCAGGTAACATCAGAGCCCCCTTAAGATTGGTGCTTACCTGGTTACGTGACCAATCCCCCTTTCAGGGCTATTTAGGGTATCTTTCTTGGGTGATTCCTCAGATTCAGCTTGAAAGACTCCAGCAGGACTCCTCTGCAGCCTTCACTTTGACTTCTGGCTAAAGAAACTGTATCCAGCTGCTCCAGGACCCAACAAGCTGCCTGAAACATTGTATCTCCGGCTCCTGCATGCAATTGCAAAATTTTCCCAGCCGTCCATTCTCTGAAGACTGCCCGTCGAAACTGTGCACAAGAAAAAAGAAGGAATCTCCCTTGGGGTGAAGGAGTCACTCCTCTGCATCAGCAGGCACAATCTGCAATGACAACTGGCTGTGTGGATCCCAACTCCTGATGCGCTGCCTGCGTCCTGCAACACGGGTAATGGACTGAAGTGTTCCCAATGGTCCTGTCTTCCAACTGTCCAACTGTGCACGATTGCAATATGTTTGACTGCGAGCAAACTTTTTCCTTTTGTGTCTCTCCCGCTCATGCTTATGGCGGCCGTGGCGCTTTGAAACGGCTCGCTTATGTCAACTGTTGTACTTTTAATTTTCAATCTATGTGGCAAGAAAAGTTCAGTTAGGAAGTTACAATGCTAATCGTTCTAACTCGAACAAAGGGGAGGCCCATTGCATTGAAAATGCTTGCTAGGATTGTATTCACTGCTGTGTACAAAGGACGGGGACATATGTAATTGTAACCTCTGTCCTGCCTAGATTATTATGGTCCCTTCGCTCTGCTCTTCCGACAAGGAGAAGGAGCAGAAAGGTCAGAAAGCAGCACTCACGCTTCCATGGAATCCCACAAATGAGGACTCCTGATGGAGACGGTGTAGGAAAGTACCGTCTTGCCTGGCATGTTACCCCCATTTTTCACTGTATATATGTTGTTTTAGTTGTATGTGTCACTGGGACCCTGCCAGCCAGGGCCCCAGTGCTCATAAGTGTGCCTGAATGTGTTACCTGTGTAGTGACTAACTGTCTCACTGAGGCTCTGCTATCCAGAACCTCAGTGGTTATGCTCTCTCATTTCTTTCAAATTGTCACTAACAGGTTAGTGACCAATTTTACCAATTTACATTGGCTTACTGGAACACCCTTATAATTCCCTAGTATATGGTACTAAGGTACCCAGGGTATTGGGGTTCCAGGAGATCCCTATGGGCTGCAGCAATTCTTTTGCCACCCATAGGGAGCTCTGACAATTCTTACACAGGCCTGCCACTGCAGCCTGAGTGAAATAACGTCCACGTTATTTCACAGCCATTTTACACTGCACTTAAGTAACTTATAAGTCACCTACATGTCTAACCTTTACCTGGTAAAGGTTAGGTGCAAAGTTACTTAGTGTGAGGGCACCCTGGCACTAGCCAAGGTGCCCCCACATTGTTCAGGGCCAATTCCCCGGACTTTGTGAGTGCGGGGACACCATTACACACGTGCACTACATATAGGTCACTATGGTAACTCCGAATATGGCCATGTAACATGTCTATGATCATGGAATTGCCCCCTCCATGCCATCCTGGCATAGTTGGCACAATCCCATGATCCCAGTGGTCTGTAGCACAAACCCTGGTACTGCCAAACTGCATTTCCTGGGGTTTCGCTGCTGCTGCTGCCAACCCCTCAGACAGGTTTCTGCCCTCCTAGGGGTCAGCCAGGCTTGGCCCAGGATGGCAGAACAAAGGACTTCCTCTGAGAGAGGGTGTTACACCCTCTCCCTTTGGAAAATGGTGTGAAGGCAGGGGAGGAGTAGCCTCCCCCAGCCTCTGGAAATGCTTTCATGGGCACACATGGTGCCCATTTCTGCATAAGCCAGTCTACACCGGTTCAGGGACCCCTTAGCCCTGCTCTGGCGCGAAACTGGACAAAGGAAAGGGGAGTGACCACTCCCCTGACCTGCACCTCCCCTGGGAGGTGTCCAGAGCTCCTCCAGTGTGCTCCAGACCTCTGCCATCTTGGAAACAGAGGTGCTGCTGGCACACTGGACTGCTCTGAGTGGCCAGTGCCACCAGGTGACGTCAGAGACTCCTTCTGATAGGCTCCTTCAGGTGTTGCTAGCCTATCCTCTCTCCTAGGTAGCCAAATCCTCTTTTCTGGCTATTTAGGGTCTCTGTCTCTGGGGATTCCTTAGATAATGAATGCAAGAGCTCATCCGAGTTCCTCTGCATCTCTCTCTTCACCTTCTGCCAAGGAATCGACTGCTGACCGCGCTAGAAGCCTGCAAAACTGCAACAAAGTAGCAAAGACGACTACTACAACTCTGTAACGCTGATCCTGCTGCCTTCTCGACTGTTTTCCTGGTGGTGCATGCTGTGGGGGTAGTCTGCATCCTCTCTGCAGTAGAAGCTCAGAAGAAAACTCCTGTGGGTCGACGGAATCGTCCCCCTGCAACCGCAGGCACCAAAGAACTGCATCACCGGTCCCCTGGGTCTCCTCTCAGCACGACGAGCGAGGTCCCTTGAATTCAGCAACTCTGTCCAAGTGACTCCCACAGTCCAGTGACTCTTCAGTCCAAGTTTGGTGGAGGTAAGTCCTTGCCTCCCTACGCCAGACTGCATTGCTGGCAACCGCGACTTTTGCAGCTCCTCCGGCCTCCGTGCACTTCCGGCGGAATTCCTTTGTGCACGGTCCAGCCTGCGTCCACGGCACTCTAACCTGCACTGCAAGACTTCCCAAGTTGTCCTCCGGAGACGTGGGACTCCTTTGTGCGACTTCGGGTGAGCACCGTTTCACGCATCCTTGTAGTGCCTGTTTCTGGCACTTCTGCGTGTGCTACCTGCTGCTGATAGGGCTTCTTTTCTTCCGCGATGCCCTCTCTGTCCCCAGATGCAATTGGCAACATCCTGGTCCCTCCTGGGCCACAGCAACATCCAAAAACCCTTATAGCACAATTTGCAGCTAGCAAGGCTTGTTGGTGGTCTTTCGGCAAGAAAGCACTTCTACACGACTCTCCATGGCGTGGGGGATCCATCCTCCAAAACTGAAGTCTCTAGCCCTTGTCGTTCCTGCAGAATCCTCACCTTCTACTGTCCAGTAGCAGCTTCTTTGCACCCACAGCTGGCATTTCCTGGGCATCTACCCATCTCCGACTTGCTTGTGACTTTTGGACTTGGTCCCCTTGTTCCACAGGTACCCTCGACTGGAAATCCATTGTTGTTGCATTGCTGGTTTGTGTCTTTCCTGCAGAATTCCCCTATCACGACTTCTATGTCCTTTGGGGAACTTTAGTGCACTTTGCACTCACTTTCAGGGTCTTAGGGTGGGCTATTTTTCTAACCCTTACTATTTTCTAATAGTCCCAGCGACCCTCTACAAGGTCACATAGGTTTGGGGTCCATTCGTGGTTCGCATTCCACTTTTGGAGTATATGGTTTGTGTTGCCCCTATCCCTATGTGTCCCCATTGCATCCTATTGTAACTATACATTGTTTGCACTGTTTTCTAATACTATTACTGCATATTTTGGTATTGTGTACATATATCTTGTGTATATTTGCTATCCTCATACTGAGGGTACACTCTGAGATACTTTGGCATATTGTCATAAAAATAAAGTACCTTTATTTTTAGTATATCTGTGTATTGTGTTTTCTTATGATATTGTGCAAGTGACACTAGTGGTACTGTAGGAGCTTCACTCGCCTCCTAGTTCAGCCTAAGCTGCTCTGCTAAGCTACCATTATTTATCAGCCTATGCTGCTAGACACCCTATACACTAATAACGGATAACTGGGCCTGGTGGAAGGTGCAAGTACCCCTAGGTACTCACTACAAACCAGTCCAGCCTCCTACATTGGTTGTACAGCGGTGGGATAAGTGCTTTGAGACTACTTACCACTCTTGTCATTGTACTTTTCATAAGAGAAAAATATACAAAACAAGTTCAGTGTATGTACACCTAACCAAAAAGTTTTGCATTTCCTCTTTCACTCTTTTCTAAGTGCTGAAAAGTACCTCTAAACTTTCTAAAAGTTCTTAAAAGTTTTAAAAAAAAATGTTCCGTCTTTCTAAAAGTTCTGAAAAACTTTTTTTTTTTCACGTTTCTATTACTTAAACTCTTTCTAAAATGTCTGGCACAGGCCAAAATGTGGATCTGTCCAAACTTGCCTATGACCACCTGTGAGAAGGTAGCCTCTTTCTAGCCTTGTTACCCCCACTTTTGGCCTGTTTGTGAGTGTATGTCAGGGTTTTGTCACTGTTTTCACTGTCTCACTGGGATCCTGATAGCCATGCCTCAGTGCTCATAGTGAAAACACTATGTTTTCAGTATGTTTGTTATGTGTCACTGGGATCCTGCTGGTCAGGACCCCAGTGCTCATAAGTTTGTGGCCTATATGTATGTGTCACTGGGACCCTGTCACACAGGACCCCAGTGCTCATAGGTGTGCATGTATATGTTCCCTGTGTGGTGCCTAACTGTCTCACTGAGGCTCTGCTAACCAGAACCTCAGTGGTTATGCTCTCTCATTACTTTCAAATTGTCACTGACAGGCTAGTGACCATTTTTTACCAATTTACATTGGCTTACTGGAACACCCTTATAATTCCCTAGTATATGGTACTGAGGTACCCAGGGTATTGGGGTTCCAGGAGATCCCTATGGACTGCAGCATTGCTTTTGCCACCCATAGGGAGCTCTGACAATTCTTACACAGGCCTGCCACTGCAGCCTGAGTGAAATAACGTCCACGTTATTTCACAGCCATTTTACACTGCACTTAAGT
This sequence comes from Pleurodeles waltl, assembly GCF_031143425.1. Classification (NCBI taxonomy): domain Eukaryota; kingdom Metazoa; phylum Chordata; class Amphibia; order Caudata; family Salamandridae; genus Pleurodeles; species Pleurodeles waltl. The sequence goes on along the minus strand of NC_090438.1, from coordinate 7,213,253 downwards.
AACTTATAAGTCACCTATATGTCTAACCTTTACCTGGTAAAGGTTAGGTGCAAAGTTACTTAGTGTGAGGGCACCCTGGCACTAGCCAAGGTGCCCCCACATTGTTCAGAGCCAATTCACTGAACTTTGTGAGTGCGGGGACACCATTACACGCGTGCACTACATATAGGTCACTACCTATATGTAGCTTCACCATGGTAACTCCGAATATGGCCATGTAAAATGTCTATGATCGTGGAATTGCCCCCTCTATGCCATCCTGGCATTGTTGGTACAATTCCATGATCCCAGTGGTCTGTAGCACAGACCCTGGTACTGCCAGACTGCCCTTCCTGGGGTTTCTCTGCAGCTGCTGCTGCTGCCAACCCCTCAGACAGGCAGCTGCCCTCCTGGGGTCCAGCCAGGCCTGGCCCAGGATGGCAGAACAAAGAACTTCCTCTGAGAGAGGGTGTGACACCCTCTCCCTTTGGAAAATGGTGTGAAGGCAGGGGAGGAGTAGCCTCCCCCAGCCTCTGGAAATGCTTTGTTGGGCACAGATGTGCCCAATTCTGCATAAGCCAGTCTACACCGGTTCAGGGACCCCTTAGCCCCTGCTCTGGCGCGAAACTGGACAAAGGAAAGGGGAGTGACCACTCCCCTGACCTGCACCTCCCCTGGGAGGTGTCCAGAGCTCCTCCAGTGTGCTCCAGACCTCTGCCATCTTCGAAACAGAGGTGCTGCTGGCACACTGGACTGCTCTGAGTGGCCAGTGCCACCAGGTGACGTCAGAGACTCCTGCTGATAGGCTCCTTCAGGTGTTAGTAGCCTTTCCTCTCTCCAAGGTAGCCAAACCCTCTTTTCTGGCTATTTAGGGTCTCTGTCTCTGGGGAAACTTTAGATAACGAATGCACGAGCTCAGCCGAGTTCCTCTGCATCTCCCTCTTCACCTTCTGATAAGGAATCGACCGCTGACCGCGCTGGAAGCCTGCAAACCTGCAACATAGTAGCAAAGACGACTACTGCAACTCTGTAACGCTGATCCTGCCGCCTTCTCGACTGTTTTCCTGCTTGTGCATGCTGTGGGGGTAGTCTGCCTCCTCTCTGCACCAGAAGCTCCGAAGAAATCTCCCGTGGGTCGACGGAATGTTCCCCCTGCAACCGCAGGCACCAAAAAAGCTGCATTACCGGTCCCTTGGGTCTCCTCTCAGCACGACGAGCGAGGTCCCTCGAATCCAGCGACACCGTCCAAGAGACCCCCACAGTCCAGTGACTCTTCAGCCCAAGTTTGGTGGAGGTAAGTCCTTGCCTCACCTCGCTGGGCTGCATTGCTGGGAACCGCGACTTTGCAAGCTTCTCCGGCCCCTGTGCACTTCCGGCGGAAATCCTGTGTGCACAGCCAAGCCTGGGTCCACGGCACTCTAACCTGCATTGCACGACTTTCTAAGTTGGTCTCCGGCGACGTGGGACTCCTTTGTGCAACTTCGGCAAGCACCGTTTCACGCATCCTCGTAGTGCCTGTTTCTGGCATTTCTCCGGGTGCTACCTGCTTCAGTGAGGGCTCTTTATCTTGCTCGACGTCCCCTCTCTCTGCAGGTCCAATTTGCGACCTTCTGGTCCCTCCTGGGCCCCAGCAGCGTCCAAAAACGCCAAACGCACGATTTGCGTGTAGCAAGGCTTGTTGGCGTCCATCCGGCGGGAAAACACTTCTGCACGACTCTCCAAGGCGTGGGGGATCCATCCTCCAAAGGGGAAGTCTCTAGCCCTTGTCGTTCCTGCAGTATTCACAGTTCTTCAGCCTAGTAAGAGCTTCTTTGCACCAACCGCTGGCATTTCTTGGGCATCTGCCCATCTCCGAGCTGCTTGTGACTTTTGGACTTGGTCCCCTTGTTCCACAGGTACCCTCAGTCAGGAATCCATCGTTGTTGCATTACTGATTTGTGTTTTCCTTGCATTTTCCCTCTAACACGACTATTTTGTCCTTAGGGGAACTTTAGTGCACTTTGCACTCACTTTTCAGGGTCTTGGGGAGGGTTATTTTGCTAACTCTCACTATTTTCTAATAGTCCCAGCGACCCTCTACAAGGTCACATAGGTTTGGGGTCCATTCGTGGTTCGCATTCCACTTCTAGAGTATATGGTTTGTGTTGCCCCTATCCCTATGTTTCCCCATTGCATCCTATTGTAACTATACATTGTTTGCACTGTTTTCTAAGACTATACTGCATATTTTTGCTATTGTGTATATATATCTTGTGTATATTTCCTATCCTCTCACTGAGGGTACACTCTAAGATACTTTGGCATATTGTCATAAAAATAAAGTACCTTTATTTTTAGTATAACTGTGTATTGTGTTTTCTTATGATATTGTGCATATGACACTAAGTGGTACTGTAGTAGCTTCACACGTCTCCTAGTTCAGCCTGAGCTGCTTTGCTAAGCTACCATTATCTATCAGCCTAAGCTGCTAGACACCCTATACACTAATAATGGATAACTGGGCCTGGTGCAAGGTGCAAGTACCCCTTGGTACTCACTACAAGCCAGTCCAGCCTCCTACATTGGTTGTGCAGCGGTGGGATAAGTGCTTTGAGACTACTTACCACTCTTGTCATTGTACTTTCCATAAGAGAAAAATATACAAAACAAGGTCAGTGTATATACACATAGCCAAAAAGTTTTGCATTTCCTCTTTTCACTCTTTTCTAAGTGCTGAAAAGTACTTCTAAACTTTCAAAAAGTTCTTAAAAGTTTAAAAAGTTTTTTCTGTCTTTCCAAAAAGTTCTGAAAACTTTTTTCTCTTTGTCTATCACTTTAACTCTCTCTAAAAAATGTCTGGCACAGGCCAAAAAGTTGAACTGTCCAAACTTGCATATGATCACCTTAGCTGGAAAGGAGCAAGGAGTCTCTGCATAGAGAGAGGTTTGAGTGTAGGGAAGAATCCTTCCTTAGAACTGTTAATTAATATGCTTAGAGTACAGGATAAGGCCATAAGTGCCCAATCTGTAGAAAAAGTAGCTAATGGTTCTCAATCTGATCCAGGGACTCCCCCAGGAAAAGGTTCAGGAAAGAAACTTCTCAGCCTGCCCATTACTAGACAGTCTAGCATAGTTGGTACAGAGGTTGAATCACACCATACTGATGGTGTGCTCTCACATTATACTGGTAGCCAAGCTGTTAGGGTGCCCTCTGTAAGGGACAGGTCTCCTTCTGTTCATTCCCATCATACCTCTGTATCTAGAAATGTCCCTCCCACCCACCCTGATGACAGATTGTTAGAAAGGGAGCTCAATAGATTGAGAGTGGAGCAAACCAGACTGAAGCTCAAGAAGCAACAGCTGGATTTGGATAGACAGTCTTTAGAAATAGAGAGGGAAAGACAGAAGATGGGTTTAGATACCCATGGTGGCAGCAGCAGTATTCCCCATAGTCATCCTGCAAAAGAGCATGATTCCAGGAATCTGCATAAGATAGTTCCCCCTTACAAGGAGGGGGATGACATTAACAAGTGGTTTGCTGCACTTGAGAGGGCCTGTGTTGTACAGGATGTCCCTCAAAAGCAGTGGGCTGCTATCCTATGGCTATCATTTACTGGAAAAGGTAGGGATAGGCTCCTTACTGTAAAAGAAAATGATGCTAACAATTTCCAAGTTCTTAAGAATGCACTCCTGGATGGTTATGGCTTAACCACTGAACAGTACAGGATAAAGTTCAGAGATACCAAAAAGGAGTCTTCACAAGACTGGGTTGATTTCATTGACCAGGCAGTGAAGGCCTTGGAGGGGTGGTTACATGGCAGTAAAGTTACTGATTATGACAGCCTGTATAACTTGATCCTGAGAGAGCATATTCTTAATAATTGTGTGTCTGATTTGTTGCACCAGTACCTGGTAGACTCTGATCTGACCTCTCCCCAAGAATTGGGAAAGAAGGCAGACAAATGGGTCAGAACAAGGGTGAACAGAAAAGTTCATACAGGGGGTGACAAAGATGGCAATAAGAAGAAAGATGGTGAAAAATCTCAAGATAAGCATGGGGATAAGGGTAAAACCAAAGATCCCACTTCAAATCTTAAACACTCTTCAGAGGGTGGGGATAAAACAAATTCTTCCTCTTCTTCCCAACCTGCACACATTAAAAAGCCTTGGTGCTTTGTGTGTAAAAACAGAGGCCATAGGCCAGGGGATAAGTCCTGTCCAGGTAAACCCCCTGAGCCTACCACCACTAATACATCAAGCTCTAGTGCCCCTAGCAGTAGTGGTACTAGTGGTGGGACTGCTGGCAACAGTCAAGCAAAGGGTGTAGTTGGGTTCACTTATGGGTCCATAGTGGAAACTGATGTAATCAGTCCCAAGACAGTTTCTGTCACACCTAGTGGCATGGCCTTGCCACACTGGCTGCTTGTCCCCTTACAATGGATAAGTACAGGTAGACAATTTCAATAAATGGTGTTGAGGCCTTGGCCTACAGGGACACAGGTGCCAGTTTCACTTTGGTGACTGAAAACCTAGTGCACCCTGATCAACACATCATTGGACAACAGTATAAGATTATTGATGTCCATAACTCCACTAAGTTTCTTCCCTTAGCTATAATTCAGTTTAGTTGGGGTGGAGTTACTGGCCCTAAGCAGGTGGTGGTATCACCTAGCTAACCTGTAGACTGTCTCTTAGGTAATGACCTAGAGGCCTCAGGTTGGGCTGATGTAGAGTTTTATGCCCATGCAACCATGCTGGGCATCCCTGAGGAATTGTTCCCTCTCATTTCAAGTGAAATGAAAAAGCAAAGGAGAGAAGGCCTGAAAACTCAGGATCCCTCTCCATCAACAGGTAAAAAGGGTATCACAGTATCCCCTAACCACCCTACCATTCAGGATACCATTCCTGTGGTGGGAGAAACCTCTCCTGGGGTGGCACCTGTTCCAAGGGAATCATCAGTTGGCAAAACTGTACTCCCTGAGGTGGAAGTACCTCTCTGTGGGATAACTAACATTGGTGAGAAAAAGAGCACCATTTTAGTTAACATGGAGCATCCCTCCAACCCTCCCAGAGAAACTTTAGGGCAGAAACTCTGCACTGCCTCACAACACTTAGGACAGCATCCCTGCCCTAGTGTGGAGCTGATAGGACAGCATCCCTGCCCTGCTCCAACCCAAGAGAAACAGCATCCCTGTTCTCTCTTCCAGCCATATGGACAAAGTTTTTGCCCAGCTATGGCTTTACTGAGACAGCATCCCTGTCTGGCATTTCCATCACTACAAATAGGTTCAGTGGATAATTCCCACTGCTCTAAACTAAAACTTACTGATAGAAACTCTGAAAATACATCTTCACATTGTTGCTTAGCTAAAAAACTTCAAACAGGGTGCTTTACATCCCCACAGGGAAGTAACCATATAGTGGATGATAAAGGGAGTAACCAGTCTATTGCAGAGCTACTCTCTACTTATCACCACTTAGACAATAAAGTCTCAACTGGCCAAGGTTAGCCTTATTGTCCTTCGTTTGGGGGGGGGTTGTGTGAGAAGGTAGCCTCTTTCTAGCCTTGTTACCCCCACTTTTGGCCTGTTTGTGAGTGTATGTCAGGGTTTTGTCACTGTTTTCACTGTCTCACTGGGATCCTGATAGCCAGGCCTCAGTGCTCATAGTGAAAACACTATGTTTTCAGTATGTTTGTTATGTGTCACTGGGATCCTGCTGGTCAGGACCCCAGTGCTCATAAGTTTGTGGCCTATATGTATGTGTCACTGGGACCCTGTCACACAGGACCCCAGTGCTCATAGGTGTGCATGTATATGTTCCCTGTGTGGTGCCTAACTGTCTCACTGAGGCTCTGCTAACCAGAACCTCAGTGGTTATGCTCTCTCATTACTTTCAAATTGTCACTGACAGGCTAGTGACCATTTTTTACCAATTTACATTGGGTTACTGGAACACCCTTATAATTCCCTAGTATATGGTACTGAGGTACCCAGGGTATTGGGGTTCCAGGAGATCCCTATGGACTGCAGCATTGCTTTTGCCACCCATAGGGAGCTCTGACAATTCTTACACAGGCCTGCCACTGCAGCCTGAGTGAAATAACGTCCACGTTATTTCACAGCCATTTTACACTGCACTTAAGTAACTTATAAGTCACCTATATGTCTAACCTTTACCTGGTAAAGGTTAGGTGCAAAGTTACTTAGTGTGAGGGCACCCTGGCACTAGCCAAGGTGCCCCCACATTGTTCAGAGCCAATTCACTGAACTTTGTGAGTGCGGGGACACCATTACACGCGTGCACTACATATAGGTCACTACCTATATGTAGCTTCACCATGGTAACTCCGAATATGGCCATGTAAAATGTCTATGATCATGGAATTGCCCCCTCTATGCCATCCTGGCATTGTTGGTACAATTCCATGATCCCAGTGGTCTGTAGCACAGACCCTGGTACTGCCAGACTGCCCTTCCTGGGGTTTCTCTGCAGCTGCTGCTGCTGCCAACCCCTCAGACAGGCAGCTGCCCTCCTGGGGTCCAGCCAGGCCTGGCCCAGGATGGCAGAACAAAGAACTTCCTCTGAGAGAGGGTGTGACACCCTCTCCCTTTGGAAAATGGTGTGAAGGCAGGCGAGGAGTAGCCTCCCCCAGCCTCTGTAAATGCTTTGTTGGGCACAGATGTGCCCAATTCTGCATAAGCCAGTCTACACCGGTTCAGGGACCCCTTAGCCCCTGCTCTGGCGCGAAACTGGACAAAGGAAAGGGGAGTGACCACTCCCCTGACCTGCACCTCCCCTGGGAGGTGTCCAGAGCTCCTCCAGTGTGCTCCAGACCTCTGCCATCTTGGAAACAGAGGTGCTGCTGGCACACTGGACTGCTCTGAGTGGCCAGTGCCACCAGGTGACGTCAGAGACTCCTGCTGATAGGCTCCTTCAGGTGTTAGTAGCCTTTCCTCTCTCCTAGGTAGCCAAACCCTCTTTTCTGGCTATTTAGGGTCTCTGTCTCTGGGGAAACTTTAGATAACGAATGCACGAGCTCAGCCGAGTTCCTCTGCATCTCCCTCTTCACCTTCTGATAAGGAATCGACCGCTGACCGCGCTGGAAGCCTGCAAACCTGCAACATAGTAGCAAAGACGACTACTGCAACTCTGTAACGCTGATCCTGCCGCCTTCTCGACTGTTTTCCTGCTTGTGCATGCTGTGGGGGTAGTCTGCCTCCTCTCTGCACCAGAAGCTCCGAAGAAATCTCCCGTGGGTCGACGGAATCTTCCCCCTGCAACCGCAGGCACCAAAAAAGCTGCATTACCGGTCCCTTGGGTCTCCTCTCAGCACGACGAGCGAGGTCCCTCGAATCCAGCGACACCGTCCAAGTGACCCCCACAGTCCAGTGACTCTTCAGCCCAAGTTTGGTGGAGGTAAGTCCTTGCCTCACCTCGCTGGGCTGCATTGCTGGGAACCGCGACTTTGCAAGCTTCTCCGGCCCCTGTGCACTTCCGGCGGAAATCCTGTGTGCACAGCCAAGCCTGGGTCCACGGCACTCTAACCTGCATTGCACGACTTTCTAAGTTGGTCTCCGGCGACGTGGGACTCCTTTGTGCAACTTCGGCGAGCACCGTTTCACGCATCCTCGTAATGCCTGTTTCTGGCACTTCTCCGGGTGCTACCTGCTTCAGTGAGAGCTCTTTGTCTTGCTCGACGTCCCCTCTCTCTGCAGGTCCAATTTGCGACTTTCTGGTCCCTCCTGGGCCCCAGCAGCGTCCAAAAACGCCAAACGCACGATTTGCGTGTAGCAAGGCTTGTTGGCGTCCATCCGGCGGGAAAACACTTCTGCACGACTCTCCAAGGCGTGGGGGATCCATCCTCCAAAGGGGAAGTCTCTAGCCCTTGTCGTTCCTGCAGTATTCACAGTTCTTCAGCCTAGTAAGAGCTTCTTTGCACCAACCGCTGGCATTTCTTGGGCATCTGCCCATCTCCGAGCTGCTTGTGACTTTTGGACTTGGTCCCCTTGTTCCACAGGTACCCTCAGTCAGGAATCCATCGTTGTTGCATTACTGATTTGTGTTTTCCTTGCATTTTCCCTCTAACACGACTATTTTGTCCTTAGGGGAACTTTAGTGCACTTTGCACTCACTTTTCAGGGTCTTGGGGAGGGTTATTTTGCTAACTCTCACTATTTTCTAATAGTCCCAGCGACCCTCTACAAGGTCACATAGGTTTGGGGTCCATTCGTGGTTCGCATTCCACTTCTAGAGTATATGGTTTGTGTTGCCCCTATCCCTATGTTTCCCCATTGCATCCTATTGTAACTATACATTGTTTGCACTGTTTTCTAAGACTATACTGCATATTTTTGCTATTGTGTATATATATCTTGTGTATATTTCCTATCCTCTCACTGAGGGTACACTCTAAGATACTTTGGCATATTGTCATAAAAATAAAGTACCTTTATTTTTAGTATAACTGTGTATTGTGTTTTCTTATGATATTGTGCATATGACACTAAGTGGTACTGTAGTAGCTTCACACGTCTCCTAGTTCAGCCTGAGCTGCTTTGCTAAGCTACCATTATCTATCAGCCTAAGCTGCTAGACACCCTATACACTAATAAGGGATAACTGGGCCTGGTGCAAGGTGCAAGTACCCCTTGGTACTCACTACAAGCCAGTCCAGCCTCCTACACCACCTTAGCTGGAAAGGAGCAAGGAGTCTCTGTATAGAAAGAGGTTTGAGTGTAGGGAAGAATCCTTCCTTGGAATTATTGCTTAATATGCTTAGAGAACAAGATATGGCCAAAAGGGCCCCATCTGTTAGAAAAAGTAGCTAGTGGTTCCCAATCTGATCCAGGGACCCCCCTAGGAAAAGATTCAGGAAAGTAACTTCAGAGCCTGCCCATTACTAGACAGTCTAGCATAGTTGGTACTGATGTAGTCACACCATACAGATAGTGTTGTCTCACATCATAGCAAGAGCATTCATTCTCACCACAGTAGAAGTGATGTTTCTGTTAACCAAGCTGTTAGGGTGCCTTCTGTAAGGGACAGGTCTCCTTCTGTCCATTCTCACCATACTTCTGTTTCAAGGCATGTCCCTCCCACCCACCCTGATGACAGATTGTTAGAAAGGGAGCTCAATAGATTGAGAGTGGAACAAACCAGACTGAAGCTCAAGAAGCAACAGCTGGATTTGGATAGACAGACCTTAGAAATAGAGAAGGAAAGACAGAAATTGGGTTTAGAAACCCATGGTGGCAGCAGCAGTATTAACCATAGTCATCCTGCAAAAGAGCATTATTCCAGGAATCTGCACAAGATAGTTCCCCCTTATAAGGAGGGGATGACATTAACAAGTGGTTTGCTGCACTTGAGAGGGCCTGTGCTGTACAGGATGTCCCTCAAAGGCAATAGGCTGCTATCCTATGGCTATCATTTAGTGGAAAAGGTAGGGATAGGCTCCTTACTGTGAAAGAAAATGAAGCCAATGATTGCAAAGTTCTTAAGAATGCACTTCTGGATGGTTATAGCTTAACCACTGAACAATACAGGATAAAGTTCAGAGAGACCAAAAAGGAGTCTTCACAAGACTGGGTTGATTTCATTGACCATTCAGTGAAGGCCTTGGAGGGGTGGTTACATGGCTGTAAAGTTACTGATTATGACAGCCTGTATAACTTGATCCTGAGAGAGCATATTCTTAATAATTGTGTGTCTGATTTGTTGCACCAGTACTTGGTGGACTCTGATCTGACCTCTCCCCAATAATTGGGAAAGAAGGCAGACAAATGGGTCAGAACAAGGGTGAACAGAAAAGTTCATACATGGGGTGACAAAGATGGCAACAAGAAGAAGGATGGTAAGTCTTCTGACAAGGGTGGGGACAAATCTAAAAATGAGTCTTCATCAGGCCCACAAAAACACTCTGGTGGGGGTGGTGGGCCCAAATCCTCTTCTAATCAAAAGAAAGAAAATAAACCATGGTGCTATTTATGTAAAATAAAATGCCATTGGACAACAGATCCCAGTTGTCCAAAGAAAAGCACCAAGCCTCCTACCACTACAACCCCTACTGCTACACCTAGTGTCCCTACTAATAGCAGTGGTGGTGGGAGCAAACCTACTAATAGCCAATCCAAGGGAGTAGCTGGGCTCACTTTTGGTAACTTAGTTGGGGTTGGTCTTGTTAGGGAGACCACAGAGGCTGTGTTAGTCTCTGAGGGGGCTATTGATTTAGCCACCTTAGTTGCTTGTCCCCTTAATATGGATAAGTACAAGCAGCTACCCCTAATAAATGGTGTTGAGGTTCAGGCCTACAGGGACACAGGTGCCAGTGTGACAATGGTGATAGAGAAACTGGTCCACCCTGAACAACACCTACTTGGTCACCAGTACCAAGTAACCGATGCTCACAACAACACACTTAGCCACCCCATGGCTGTTGTAAATCTCAACTGGGGGGGAGGTTACTGGTCCAAAGAAAGTTGTGGTAGCCTCAGATTTACCTGTAGACTGTCAACTAGGAAATGATTTAGAGACATCAGCTGGTCAGATGTGGAGTTGGAGGCTAATGCAGCAATGCTGGGCATCCCAGGGCATATTTTTGCTTTAACCAGGGCTCAGGCCAAAAAGCAAAAAGGACAGGGAAGCTTGGATCCTGGAACAATGGACCAAGTGCTCCCTAAAGCCAGGGCTAGTAGAAGTAAAGCACTTCCTACTATCCCTCCCTCTACAGTGGATTCTAATTCTGAGGAAGAAGAATTTCCACCCTGTGCAGAACCTACACCAGAGGAGCTGGAAGCAGACACTGCTGAGCTTTTGGGTGAAGGGGGGCCTGCCAGGGAGGAGCTGAGTGTGGCACAGTAAACCTGTCCCACACTAGAGGGTCTAAGACAGCAAGCTGTCAAACAAGCTAATGGGGATGTCAGTGACTCTCACAGAGTTTACTGGGAGGACAACCTTTTGTACACTGAAGCAAGGGATCCAGTACTGCCAGGAGGTTAGTGATTCCTCAGGAGTACAGAAAGTTCCTCCTAACTCTAGCCCACGACATTCCCCTAGCTGGACATTTGGGACAAATGAAAACTTGGGACAGACTTGTTCCCTTGTTTCATTGGCCTAGAATGTCTGAGGACACAAAGGAATTTTGTAAGTCCTGTGAAACCTGTCAAGCCAGTGGCAAGACAGGTGGCACCCCAAAGGCACCCCTTATTCCACTGCCTGTGGTTGGGGTTCCCTTTGAAAGGGATGGGGGTGACACAGTTGGCCCCCTTGACCCTCCTACTGCTTCAGGCAATAGGTTTATCTTGGTGGTAGTGGACCATGCCACATGATATCCTGAAGCAATTCCTCTAAGGACCACTACAGCACCTGCAGTGGCAAACACCCTCCTGGGAATATTTTCTAGGGTGGGCTTCCCAAAGGAAGTAGTATCAGACAGGGGAAGCAATTTCATGTCTGCATACTTAAAGGCCATGTGGAAGGAGTGTGGTATGACTTACAAGTTCACCATACCCTATAATCCACAAACAAATGGACTGTTGGAAGGAGTGTGGTATGACTTACAAGTTCACCACACACTATCATCCACAAACAAATGGACTGGTGGAGAGATTTAACAAAACTCTCAAAGGCATGATTATGGGTCTCCCTGAAAAACTCCGCAGGAGATGGGATATCCTGTTACCATGCCTCCTTTTTGCCTACAGGGAGGTACCCCAGAAAGGAGTAGGCTTCAGCCCCTTTGAACTCCTCTTTGGACACCCTGTTAGGGGTCCACTAACACTTGTCAAGGAGGGTTGGGAACAACCTTTAAAAGCTCCAAAGCAAGATATTGTGGATTATGTGCTTGGCCTCAGATCAAGGATGGCTGAGTACATGAAAAAGGACAGTAAAAACCTTCAGGCCAGCCAAGAGCTCCAGAAGCAATGGCATGACCAGAAGGCTGTTTTGGTTCAGTACCAACCAGGGCAGAAAGTGTGGGTCTTGGAGCCTTTGGCCCCAAGAGCACTCCAAGATAAATGGAGTGGACCCCACACAATTGTTGAGAAAAAGGGTGAAGTCACCTACTTAGTTGACTTAGGCACTGCCAGGAGTCCCCTTAGGGTTCTCCATGTCAATCGCCTGAAACCCTACTATGACAGGGCTGATCTCACCCTGCTCATGGCAACTGATGAGGGACAGGAAGAAGACAGTGATCCTCTACCTGATCTCTTCTCTTCCACAGAACAAGATGCTCTGGTGGAAGGTGTAGTTTTGGCTGATTGTCTTACTGCTAAGCAGAAAGACCATTGCATAAATCTCCTGGGTCAGTTTTCTGAACTCTTCTCTACTGTGCCAGGTACCACTTCTTGGTGTGAGCACACTATAGATACTGGAGACAGCTTGCCTGTCAAAAGTAAGATCTTTAGGCAGCCTGACCATGTCAGGGACTGCATAAAGCAAGAGGTGCAGAAAATGTTAGAACTGGAAGTGGTTGAGCAATCTGAAAGTCCATGGGCTTCTCCTGTGGTACTTGTACCAAAACCTCATTCCAAAGATGTAAAGAAGGAAATGTGGTTTTGTGTAGACTACAGAGGTCTCAACCAGGTAACCAAAACTGATGCTCACCCTATACCCAGGGCAGATGAGCTCATAGATACACTGGCATCTGCCAAGTATCTAAGCACTTTTGATTTGACTGCAGGGTATTGGCAGATCAAATTATCAGAAGATGCTAAACCTAAAACTGCATTTTCAACCATTGGAGGCAATTACCAATTCACAGTAATGCCTTTTGGATTGAAAAATGCACCTGCCACTTTTCAGAGGTTGGTGAACACAGTCCTGCAAGGGCTGGAAGCTTTTAGTGCAGCATATTTGGACGATATAGCTGTATTTAGCTCCAGCTGGGATGATCACCTGGTCCACCTATGGAAAGTTTTGGAGGCCCTGCAAAAGGCAGGCCTCACTATCAAGGCTTCAAAGTGCCAGATAGGGCAGGGTAAGGTGGTTTATCTGGGACACCTTGTTGGTGGGGAACAGATTGCACCACTACAGGGGAAAATCCAAACTATTATAGATTGGGTTCCCCCTACTACTCAGACTCAGGTGAGAGCCTTCCTATGCTTTACTGGGTATTACAGGAGGTTCATTAAGAACTATGGCTCCATTGCAGCCCCTCTTAATGACCTCACATCCAAGAAAATGACTAAAAAGGTATTATGGACAGCAAACTGTCAGAAAGCTTTTGAGGAGCTGAAGCAGGCCATGTGCTCTGTACCTGTCCTGAAAAACCCTTGTTACTCTAAAAAATTCTATGTCAAAACTGATGCATCTGAATTAGGAGTAGGGGCAGTCCTATCACAACTTAATTCTGAGGGCCAGGATCAACCTGTTGCTTTTATTAGTAGAAGGTTGACCCCTAGAGAAAAGCGTTGGTCTGCCATTGAGAGGGAGGCCTTTGCTGTGGTCTGGGCGCTGAAGAAGTTGAAGCCATACCTGTTTGGCACTCACTTCATTGTTCAGATAGACCACAAACCTCTACTTTGGCTAAAACAAAAGAAAGGTGAAAATCCTAAATTGTTGAGGTGGTCCATATCCCTACAGGGAATGGACTATACAGTGGAACATAGACCTGGGAGTAGCCACTACAATGCAGATGGACTCTCCAGATATTTCCACTTAGACAATGAAGACTCATCAGGTCATGGCTAGTCTTATTGTCCTTCGTTTGGGGGGGGGGGTTGTGTAGGAAAGTACCATCTTGCCTGGCATGTTACCCCCATTTTTCACTGTATATATGTTGTTTTAGTTGTATGTGTCACTGGGACCCTGGTATCCAGGGCACCAGTGCTCATAAGTGTGCCTGAATGTGTTGCCTGTGTAGTGACTAACTGTGTCACTGAGGCTCTGCTAATCAGAACCTCAGTGGTTATGCTCTCTCATTTCTTTCAAATTGTCTCTAACAGGCTAGTGACCAATTTTTCCAATTTACATTGGCTTACTGGAACACCCTTATAATTCCCTAGTATATGGTACTGAGGTACCAGGGTATTGGGGTTCCAGGAGATCCCTATGGGCTGCAGCATTTCTTTTGCCACCCATAGGGAGCTCTGACAATTCTTACACAGGCCTGCCACTGCAGCCTGAGTGAAATAACGTCCACGTTATTTCACAGCCATTTTACACTGCACTTAAGTCACTTATAAGTCACCTATATGTCTAACCTTTACCTGGTAAAGATTAGGTGCAAAGTTACTTAGTGTGAGGGCACCCTAACACTAGCCAAGGTGCCCCCACATTGTTCAGGGCCAATTCCCCGGACTTTGTGAGTGCGGGGACACCATTACACGTGTGCACTACATTTAGGTCATTACCTATATTTAGCTTCACAATGGTAACTCCGAATATGGCCATGTAACATGTCTATGATCAGGGAATTGCCCCCTCTATGCCATCCTGGCATAGCTGGCACAATCACATGATCCCAGTGGTCTGTAGCACAGACCCTGGTACTGCCAAACTGCCTTTCCTGGGGTTTCACTGCAGCTGCTGCTGCTGCCAACCCCTCAGACAGGTTTCTGCCCCCCTGGCGTCAAGCCAGGCTTGTCCCAGGATGGCAAAACAAAGGACTTCCTCTGAAAGAGGGTGTTACACCCTCTCCCTTTGGAAAATGGTGTGAAGGCAGGGGAGGAGTAGCCTCCCCCAGCCTCTGGAAATGCTTTCATGGGCACTTTTGGTGCCCATTTCTGCATAAGCCAGTCTACACCGGTTCAGGGACCCCTTAGCCCTGCTCTGGCGCGAAACTGGACAAAGGAAACGGGAGTGACCACTCCCCTGACCTGCACCTCCCCTGGGAGGTGTCCAGAGCTCCTCCAGTGTGCTCCAGACCTCTGCCATCTTGGAAACAGAGGTGCTGCTGGCACACTGGACTGCTCTGAGGGGCCAGTGCCACCAGGTGACGTCAGAGACTCCTTCTGATAGGCTCCTTCAGGTGTTGCTAGCCTATCCTCTCTCCTAGGTAGCCAAACCCTCTTTTCTGGCTATTTAGGGTCTCTGTCTCTGGGGAAACTTTAGATAACGAATGCAAGAGCTCATCCGAGTTCCTCTGCATCTCTCTCTTCACCTTCTGCCAAGGAATCGACTGCTGACCGCGCTGGAAGCCTGCAAAACTGCAACATAGTAGCAAAGACGAATACTGCAACTCTGTAACGCTGATCCTGCCGCCTTCTCGACTGTTTTCCTGGTGGTGCATGCTGTGGGGGTAGTCTGCCTCCTCTCTGCATTAGAAGCTCCGAAGAAATCTCCTGTGGGTCGACGGAATCTTCCCCCTGCAACCGCAGGCACCAAAAGCTGCATTACCGGTCCTTTGGGTCTCCTCTCAGCACAACGAGCGAGGTCTCTTGAATCCAGCAACTGTGTCCAATTGACCCCCACAGTCCAGTGACTCTTCAGTCCAAGTTTGGTGGAGGTAAGTCCTTGCCTCCCCACGCCAGACTGCATTGCTGGGAACCGTGACTTTTGCAGCTACTCCAGTCCTTGTGCACTTCCGGCGGAAATCCTTTGTGCACAGCCAAGCCTGGGTCCACAGCACTCTAACCTGCATTGCACGACTTTCTAAGTTGGTCTCCGGCGACGTGGGACTCCTTTGTGCAACTTCGGGTGAGCACTGTTTCACGCATCCTTGTAGTGCCTGTTTCTGGCACTTCTCCGGGTGCTACCTGCTGCTGAGAGGGCTCCTTTTCTTGCTCCACGTCCCCTCTGTCTTCTGGCTCAATTTGCGACATCCTGGTCCCTCCTGGGCCACAGCAGCATCCAAAAACACTAACCGCACAATTTGCAGCTAGCAAGGCTTGTTGGCGGTATTTCGGCGGGAAAACACTTCTGCACGGCTTTCCACGGCGTGTGGGATCCGTTTTCCAAAGAGGAAGTCTCTAGCCCTTGTCATTCCTGCAGAAACCTAAGCTTCTACTGTCCAGTAGCAGCTTCTTTGCACCCACAGCTGGCATTTCCTGGGCATCTGCCCATCTCCGACTTGCTTGTGACTTTTGGACTTGGTCCCCTTGTTCTACAGGTACCCTGGACTGGAAATCCATCGTTGTTGCATTGCTGGTTTGTGTCTTTCCTGCAGAATTCCCCTCTCACGACTTCCATGTCCTTTGGGGAACTTTAGTGCACTTTGCACTCACTTTTCAGGGTCTTGAGGTGGGCTATTTTTCTAACCCTTACTATTTTCTAATAGTCCCAGCGACCCTCTACAAGGTCACATAGGTTTGGGGTCCATTCGTGGTTCGCATTCCACTTTTGGAGTATATGGTTTGTGTTGCCCCTATCCCTATGCGTACCCATTGCATCCTATTGTAACTATACATTGTTTGCACTGTTTTCTAAGAGTATACTGCATATTTTTGGTATTGTGTACATATATCTTGTGTATATTTCTTATCCTCATACTGAGGGTACACTCTGAGATACTTTGGCATATTGTCATAAAAATAAAGTACCTTTATTTTTAGCATAACTGTGTATTGTGTTTTCTTATGATATTGTGCAAGTGACACTTGTGGTACTGTAGTAGCTTCACACGTCTCCTAGTTCAGCCTAAGCTGCTCTGCTAAGCTTCCATTATCTATCAGCCTAAGCTGCTAGACACCCCTATACACTAATAAGGGATACCTGGGCCTGGTGCAAGGTGTAAGTACCCCTTGGTACTCACTACAAGCCAGTCCAGCCTCCTACAGACGGGTGGAAAACCGTAAGGGTCGCGCTACAATGCTCTACCCTCTTAACACTTCCCTGAAGCCCCCAGAGACCGCAGAGACGGTAGGGGGGCTTTAAACATAGGAAGAGACTCTAAATCACCAGGATGTGCATCTGAGAGGATCATTTAGCTTGCAGGGTAGACAATAAAATAGCAATATTTTCCAGGACAAGAGACTTCTCCACAGTGCAGGACACCTAGTCCCTTATGTGTAGCTGGGAGAGGAATGGGCACCTAAGAGGCAGCAGCACAGCCAACAATCCCTGCCATGAGTCCCTTCAGTCTGTGAAAACCCAGGGAGAGTGGGTGAAGGAGGTGATGAGCTGATGTGATGTCATAAAGTACACATCTTCACGTTTCAGCAGTGCCCTCTGACACCACAAGAGGGCACTCACAAGCTGCACCATACACTGGAGAACATAACATATGTATGAAAAGAGAAGAGGGACTTGGATAAAACAGAGATGAAGGGCTTCATTCAGGATTTGACAAAAATACACTTACATTAGTATCAGTATCATTACTATCAGTCGCTTCATCTTCAAGTGTAGAAACATCCTGTAGATCTTCCTACAAGACAATTTGAAATACATAGTTAGGGGAAAGAGCAGAAAGGGACACTTCTTTTGCGTCAGATACTATTTCAACTTTCAAAAATAATGTTTGAATTTTTTCCAGAACCTACCTGTTTACCTCAGACGAAAAGGGGGTCATCACATTGTACAATGAGCAAATCACACATAGATGATATAACAACAAGCACTGGCAAAGCCAATAAGTCCCACCTTTTGCACTGGTTTTTAGCGATGCTGTGCCGCATGTCTAAAGAAGAATTAAAAAAAGCTTGATGCAGCTGCTCGTGTCATTTTACCTGTGAGAAATAACAGGCCTTGTTCTCCCTTTTTATTTAGTGAACTTTTTTCTAATAGTGAGTGGTGGGAACCAATACAGGGCAGACACAGCAAGGGAACTCTGCTGGGAGAAGCCGCTTGTTTGGAGTAATCAACACGAGGCGCGGATGGGGGAGCAACTTGGAGGGCTTGGGTGGGGGCAGAGAAAAGCAGACGGTGAAGACAGGGAGCAATACTGAGTGCAGTGGTGAGAAAATCAAATGGATGAGAGAGAAAACAATGTGGGGCTGGGGGAGAAGTAAATAAACAGGAAAGCAAGAAGGAGGGACGGGCGGTTCCTTCATTGGAGCGTAGGGGGCGTTGCCCTCCTGTATTTGTTGCCCCCTGATTAAATCTTTAATTAAAAGCAGATTTTCCCTGTGCTCTGTGCTTTTATTTTAGCAATGGGCTGAGTTGGGTGCCTTTCCTTAAAAGTGGGGCCAGCAGAGGTGGGGCTTAGTTGCCATTTGGTCTGACCTTGCGCATGTCAGGTTGGACTGATACCTTCCTGTGACCAGCCCAAGATGCACACTTGAGCCCTCTTCCTACAGCATAACCCTTAACAAGTCAGGGGATAACAGCCACAGCCCCCAGTGTCCTGAGGAGCACTAGGTTAGCCTGGCACAGCTAATCCTGGTGCTGCTCTCATGCTATTCGCAAACATAAATAGGAAGAGAGCAACATGTGGATTGGCTCAGTAGGCACGGAGAGGCCTCTCTCTGGAAGGAGGTTCAGAATCACAGCACCTGACCAATCGCTATATGGCTTTATGATGAAGCCATGCAGTGACTGGCCATTGTGTGCCCCTCCCCCTCATCACTCTACCTGCCCAGCGCCAGGATGGCATCTCGCAGGATGGAGCGGAAAACATGAGACTCTTCGTATATCTCCACATTGTGCGTCCGGTGTACCCCATGCCGCGCATACCTAAGTACTTCATAGGCTCCTGCTCTTTTCACTTGTTTCATTTGTCTTAGTTCCAGACCGGACCAGGGTTTAGTAACAAGATGCAAACCAAAATACAGGTTTCCTTGCTGCCATGCCACGGCACGACTGACATGGCATTCGTCACACCGCTGTCGTGCTTGTGCACCCAAAAATTGGAATTGACAATTTTGTTTTTGCATTTCCTCACCCAAATAAGGTGTGCGTGTCTTTCCGAAAACAGACTAGTGTTGTATTTAATGTAATCATTTATTTGTTATCAAATTTTGGCGCTAGAGATTTATGAACCTGAGAATTTAAAAGCTGGACATTTTGAGGAGTTCACGGCGGTAATACGCATTCCATTACTGTCAGGCACCCCGTCATTATCGCTCTCAGCCAGGGCACAGGCCCCTTCATCTTTTACTAGGCGCTGCACTGTACCACGAGGTGCCTGCTGTGACTGGGGTCCCTTGTTATCTGCTGGCTCGGAATCGTGACCGCTTACACTGGTGTGCACGGGGAGGGGTGGCTGTGCCCCTGGATCTGCAGAAATCATCCCATCAGTGACACTTGCACGAAGCACTACCTCTGCAAGTTCATGCAGGTATTTCAGGGAAATCCATGTCTCACATACACATACTTTCCATCCGTTTACACTAACACAAGTAATTGTGAATGATTTGTGCAGCCTTTGGTGTTGCAGCACTCAAAAGCACAGTAATACTTGTGCACACATTGGCGAGTGTAGACAGAGTACTGATTGTAGGAAAGTACCATCTTGCCTGGCATGTTACCCCCATATTTCAGCTTATATATGTTGTTTTAGTCTATGTGTCACTGGGACCGTGCCAGGCAGGGCCCCAGTGCTCATAAGTATGTGCCCTGTATGTGTTCCCTGTGTGATGACTAACTGTCTCACTGAGGCTCTGCTAACCAGAACCTCAGTGGTTATGCTCTCTCTGCTTTCCAAATTTCTCACTAACAGGCTAGTGACCAATTTCACCAATTTACATTGGCATACTGGTACACCCATATAATTCCCTAGTATATGGTACTGAGGTACCCAGGGTATTGGGGTTCCAGGAGATCCCTATGGGCTGCAGCATTTCTTTTGCCACCCATAGGGAGCTCTGACAATTCTTACACAGGCCTGCCAGTGCAGCCTGAGTGAAATAACGTCCACGTTATTTCACAGCCATTTACCACTGAACTTAAGTAACATATAAGTCACGTATATGTCTAAACTTCACCTGGTGAAGGTTGGGTGCAAAGTTACTTAGTGCGTGGGCACCCTGGCACTAGCCAAGGTGCCCCCACATCGTTCAGGGCAAATTCCCTGGACTTTGAGAGTGCGGGGACACCATTACACGCGTGCACTGTACATAGGTCACTACCTATGTACAGCGTCACAATGGTAACTCCAAACATGGCCATGTAACATGTCTAAGATCATGGAATTGTCCGACCACTGCCATTCTGGCATTGGGGGACAATTCCATGATTTCCCGGGTCTCTAGCACAGAACCCGGGTACTGCCAAACTGCCTTTCTGGGGTCTCCACTGCAGCTGCTGTTGCTGCCAACCCCTCAGACAGGTTTCTGCCCTCCTGGGGTCCAGACAGCCCTGGCCCAGGAAGGCAGAACAAAGGACTTCCTCAGAGAAAGGGTGTTATACCCTCTCCCTTTGGAAAAGGTGAGAAAGGCTGGGGAGGAGTAGCCTCCCCCAGCCTCTGGAAATGCATTGATGGGCACAGATGGTGCCCATCTCTGCATAAGACAGTCTATAGCGGTTTAGGGATCTCCCAGCCCTGCTCTGGCGCGAAACAGGACAAAGGAGAGGGGAGTGACCACTCCCCTGACCTGCACCTCCCAGGGGAGGTGCCCAGAGCTCCTCCAGTGTGTCCCAGACCTCTGCCAAATTGGAAACAGAGGTGTCTGTGGCACACTGGACTGCTCTGAGTGGCCAGGGCCAGCAGGTGACGTCAGAGGCTCCTTATGATAGGCTCTTACCTCTCTTGGTAGCCAATCCTCCTTCCTAGGTAGCCAAAACTCCTTTTCTGGCTATTTAGGGTCTCTACTTTGGGGAATTCTTCAGATAACGAATGCAAGAGCTCACCAGAGTTCCTCTGCATCTCCCTCTTCAACTTCTGCCAAAGGATCAACCGCTGACTGCTCAGGACGCCGCAAAACCACAACAAAGTAGCAAAGACGACTACTAGCAACCTTGTGTCGCTTCATCCTGCCGGCTTTCTCGACTGTAACCAGGTGGTGCATGCTCTGGGGGCAGCCTGCCTCCTTCTTGCACCAGGAGCTCTGAAGAAATCTCCCGTGGGTCGACTGAAACTTCCCCCTGCAACCGCAGGCAACAAAAGACTGTATTACCGGTCCTCTGGGTCCCCTCTCAGCACGACGAGCGTGGTCCCTTGAACTCAGCAACTCCAAGAGACTTCCACAGTCCAGTGACTCTTCAGTCCAAGTTTGGTGGAGGTAAGTCCTTGCCTCACCACGCTAGACTGCATTGCTGGGTACCGCGTGATTTGCAGCTGCTCCAGCTCCTGTGCACTCTTCCAGGATTTCCTTTGTGCACAGCCAGGCCTGGGTCCCCGACACTTTAATCTGCAGTGCACAACCTTCTGAGTTGTCCTCCGGCGTCGTGGGACTCCCTTTCCTGACTTCGGGTGGACTCCGGTTCACTCTTCTTCCAAGTGCCTGGTCAGGTACTTCTACGGGAGCTGTCTGCTTCTGTGAGGGCTCCCTGACTTGCTGGGTGCCCCCTCTGTCTCCTCATCCAAGTGGCGATATCCTGGTCCCTCCTTGGCCACAGCAGCATCCAAAAACCCTAACCGCAACCCTTGCAGCTAGCAAGGCTTGTTTGCGGTCTTTCTGCGTGAGAATACCTCTGCAAGCTTCTTCACGACTTGGGACATCCATCCTCAAAAGGGGGAGTTCCTAGTCCTCTTCGTTCTTGCAGAACACCAAGCTTCTTCCAACCACTGGCAGCTTCCTTGCACCCTCAGCTGGCATTTCTTGGGCTCCTGCCCACTCTCAACACTGTAGCAACTCTTGGACTTGGTCCCCTTGTCTTACAGGTACACAGGTCCGGAAATCCACTGTTGTTACATTGCTGGTGTTTGTTCTTCCTGCAGAATCCCCCTATCACGACTTCTGTGCTCTCTGGGGGTAGTAAGTGCATTTTACACCTACCTTTCAGGGTCGGGGGTGGGCTATTTTTCTAACCCACACTGTTTTCTTACAGTCCCCGCAACCCTCTACAAGCTCATATAGGTTTGAGGTCCATTCGTGGTTCGCATTCCACTTTTGGAGTATATGGTTTGTGTAGCCCCTATACCTATGTGCTCCTATTGCAATCTATTGTAACTTTACACTGCTTGCATTACTTTTCTTGCTACAACCTGCATAATTTTGGTTTGTGTACATATATCTTGTGTATATTTCTCATCGTCATACTGAGGGTACTCACTGAGATACTTTTTGCATATTGTCATAAAAATAAAGTACCTTTATTTTTAGTATATCTGTGTATTGTGTTTTCTTATGATATTGTGCATATGACACCAGTGATATAGTAGGAGCTTTACATGTCTCCTAGTTCAGCCTAAGCTGCTTTGCCATAGCTACCTTCTATCAGCCTTAGCTGCTAGAAACACCTCTTCTACACTAATAAGGGATAAGTGGACCTGGCACAAGGTGTACGTACCTCTGGTACCCACTACAAGCCAGGCCAGCCTCCTAAACTGATCATGTGCAATTCACAATATGTGCCACGTTGTTAGCTTTACAGAAAATGTTCTTTCAGTATTTCACATCATAGATACTAAACGTGCTCTCCTGCTCCATTAAGACGTCAGCAAGAGGACAGTGACCAATCTATCAATCAAGCAATCAGATATTTGTAAAGTGCAGTTTTTCACTAGGGGTTCTCAAGGCGCTGATCAATCTAAGAGCCAAGTCTTGATGTCCTTCCTGAACTGGGCCAGCGAGGGGGACTGCCTGAGGTGAGTGACCTGTCTCCTGGCTATAAAGTTGGGAAACCTGTAACAATTGTCACCAAGATACAAAGTGCCAGGTACAACAGTGACGTGAGGAAAAAAGCAACAGTTTCTTACCTCTAACTCAAGTTCTCTCATAGGGGAATTCCCATGATAAGTCATAAGCACTGAATAGTCCCGCCCAAGTGTTGGGTCCCCGGAGCATTTCTTTAAAGTGCTCCAGAGTATCTTCTTAAGTGGACGTTTTCACCTTTCTTCAGGAAAGCCTGCAAAGTCACTTACGAAGTGGACAAATAATGCAGCCTATGTACATTTCACTGCGCTGGTTGAACTCTCCATCTTAAATCAAAGGAAAAAGCCAGCACATTCGTCAACAGAATGAATCTCGCTCACAAACCCCTTTTGCATGGTAGACATGAATCAGAGGAGGGCAGAGTAGCCTCATAGGCTAAAAAAGAGACTGTGCCTTTAAGAACTCAGAGCCCACCAGTATCCCATCATGCACAACTGGTGGGAGTTGCTTTTGAAGTTGACTTTAGACTTGTACAGTTTATATCAATACCTCTGTCTCTTCACCTGGGGAGGAGGGGGGGTTGCCAATAACTTATCATGGAAATTCCCCTACAAAAGAACTGGAGTTACAGGTAAGAAACCATTCCTTCTCTCATATGGGATTTCCATGTTTAGTCATAAGCACTGAGTACAATAGCAAGCCCATCCCTATGGAGAGCGGGGGAAGAGACAGAGGATGAACTGGAAAATTTTAAGAGAATACATTTCTGATGGAAGCCTGACCTACTTCAGCATCTGTTCTAGCATCGTAATCTCGTCAGTAGTGTTTAGTGAATGTGTGAACTGATTTCCAGGTCGCCGCTTTGCAAATCTCTGGGATGGGAATATTACACAGTAAAGCAGCAGTAGCTGCTTTCCCTCTAGTAGAGTGCGCTTTTGGTCTAGTAGGGACTATTTTGTTAGCTTTTTTATAGCATAATAAAATACACAACACTATTTATCATGAAATGGATTGCTTAAATGTGGCTAAGCCAGTGCGAAGAGGATCGTAGTCCGATTTGCGAATGCTTCGTGTTTTGTCAAGGTAGAATTTGAGAACTTGTTTTACATCCAGGGAATGGAGAGATCTTTCTGATTGAGGGGAAGGATTCTGAAAAAATGTAGGCAGGGATATGGTTTGGTTGACATGGAAATCCGAAATTACCTTTGGGAGGAATTTTGGATGAGTTCTCATGACTACTTTGTTAGAATGAAATGCGGTGTATGCTCGCGTGAGCGTGCATGGATTTCACTAACTCTGCGGGCAAATGTAATGGCCACAAGGAAAGTGGTTTTCCAAGATAAGTGTTAAGAGAGGGCTTATGTATGGATTCAAAGGGATCTTGCATAAGGTGTGAGAGGAATACATTCAGCTCCCATGAAGGAAAAGGATGCCTAGTAGGAGGAAAGACCTTTTTCAAACCCTCTAAGAAATCCTTGATGACCGGGGTTTTGAAAAAAGAGGTTTGTGAAGGACATTTTCTGTAGGCAGTAAGAGCAGCCAGGTGGAATTTTATAGAAGAGAATTCAAGCCAGATTGTGCCAAATGGAGTAGATATGGGAGAAGACATCTTCCTGGCAGGTGGTAGGGCCTTTGTTTTTAGATGAACACCAATGCAGAATCCCTTCCATTTGAAGGCATATGCAGCTTGTGTGGAAGTTCGCTTTGCTTCTTTAAGAATGTCCATGCAGTCTTGTGGAAGATTCAGGTGTCCATATTGCACCAGCTCAGGAGCCATGCTGCGAAACTCAAAGAGGAGAGATTGGGATGCACCATTTGGCCTCTGAATTTCATCAATAGCTCCAGCCTGCATGACAGCTGGAGATGTGGATAGATGGACTGGTGAAGGAGGTTCCTGGACCATCATTGACATGGACACTCTGGAGCCATGTAAGAGACTGGACTGGCTTGTAGTGAGTACCAAGGGGTACTTACACCTTGCACCAGGCCCAGGTATCCCTTATTAGTGTATAGTGGTGTCTAGCAGCTTAGGCTGATAGAAAATGGTAGCTTAGCAGAGCAGCTTAGGCTGAACTAGGAGACGTGTGAAGCTACTACAGTACCACTTAGTGTCATATGCACAATATCATAAGAAAACACAATACACAGTTATACTAAAAATAAAGGTACTTTATTTTTATGACAATATGCCAAAGTATCTTAGAGTGTACCCTCAGGGAGAGGATAGGAAATATACACAAGAGATATATACACAATAGCAAAAATATGCAGTATAGTCTTAGAAAACAGTGCAAACAATGTATAGTTACAATAGGATGCAATGGGGAAACATAGGGATGGGGGCAACACAAACCATATACTCCAAAAGTGGAATGCGAACCACGAATGGACCCCAAACCTATGTGACCTTGTAGAGGGTCGCTGGGACTATTAGAAAATAGTGAGAGTTAGAAAAATAACCCTCCCCAAGACCCTGAAAAGTGAGTGCAAAGTGCACTAAAGTTCCCCTAAGGACAAAGTAGTCGTGTTAGAGGAATAATGCAGGAAAGACACAAACCAGCAATGCAGCAACTGTGGATTTCCAATCTAGGGTACCTGTGGAACAAGGGGACCAAGTCCAAAAGTCACAAGCAAGTCGGAGATGGGCAGATGCCCAGGAAATGCCAGCTGCGGGTGCAAAGAAGCTTCGACTGGACAGAAGAAGCTGAGGTTTCTGCTAGAACAAAAAGGGCTAGAGACTTCCCCTTTGGTGGACGGATCCCTCTCGCCTTGGAAAGTCGTGCAAAAGTGTTTTCCCGCCAGAAGGAGGCCAACAAGCCTTGCTAGGTGCAAATCGTGCGTTTGGCATTTTTGGACGCTGCTGGGGCCCAGGAGGGACCAGGAAGTCGCAAATTGGACCTGAACAGAGAGGGGACGTCGAGCAAGACAAAGAGCCCTCACTGAAGCAGGTAGCTCCCGGAGAAGTGCCAGAAACAGGCACTACGAGGATGCGTGAAACGGTGCTCGCCGAAGTTGCACAAAGGAGTCCCACGTCGCCGGAGACCAACTTAGAAAGTCGTGCAATGCAGGTTAGAGTGCCGTGGACCAGGCTTGGCTGTGCACAAAGGATTTCCGCCGGAAGTGCACAGGGGCCGGAGTAGCTGCAAATTCGCGGTTCCCAGCAATGCAGCCCAGCGAGGTGAGGCAAGGACTTACCTCCACCAAACTTGGGCTGAAGAGTCACTGGACTGTGGGGGTCACTTGGACAGAGTCGCTGGATTCGAGGTACCTCGCTCGTCGTGCTGAGAGGAGACCCAAGGGACCGGTAATGCAGCTTTTTGGTGCCTGCGGTTGCAGGGGGAAGATTCCGTCGACCCACGGGAGATTTCTTCGGAGCTTCTGGTGCAGAGAGGAGGCAGGCTACCCCCACAGCATGCACAAGCAGGAAAACAGTCGAGAAGGCGGCAGGATCAGCGTTACAGAGTTGCAGTAGTCGTCTTTGCTACTATGTTGCAGGTTTGCAGGCTTCCAGCGCGGTCAGCAGTCGATTCCTTATCAGAAGGTGAAGAGAGAGATGCAGAGGAACTCGGATGAGCTCTTGCATTCGTTATCTGAAGTTTCCCCAGAGACAGAGACCCTAAATAGCCAGAAAAGAGGGTTTGGCTACCTAGGAGAGAGGATAGGCTACTAACACCTGAAGGAGCCTATCAGCAGGAGTCTCTGACGTCACCTGGTGGCACTGGCCACTCAGAGCAGTCCAGTGTGCCAGCAGCACCTCTGTTTCCAAGATGGCAGAGGTCTGGAGCACACTGGAGGAGCTCTGGACACCTCCCAGGGGAGGTGCAGGTCAGGGGAGTGGTCACTCCCCTTTCCATTGTCCAGTTTCGCGCCAGAGCAGGGGCTAAGGGGTCCCTGAACCGGTGTAGACTGGCTTATGCAGAATTGGGCACATCTGTGCCCAAGAAAGCATTTCCAGAGGCTGGGGGAGGCTACTCCTCCCCTGCCTTCACACCATTTTCCAAAGGGAGAGGGTGTCACACCCTCTCTCAGAGGAAGTTCTTTGTTCTGCCATCCTGGGCCAGGCCTGGCTGGACCCCAGGAGGGCAGCTGCCTGTCTGAGGGGTTGGCAGCAGCAGCAGCTGCAGTGAAACCCCAGGAAGGGCAGTTTGGCAGTACCAGGGTCTGTGCTACAGACCACTGGGATCATGGGATTGTGCCAACTATGCCAGGATGGCATAGAGGGGGCAATTCCATGATCATAGACATGTTACATGGCCATATTCGGAGTTACCATTGTGAAGCTACATATAGGTAGTGACCTATATGTAGTGCACGCGTGTAATGGTGTCCCCGCACTCACAAAGTTCAGGGAATTGGCTCTGAACAATGTGGGGGCACCTTGGCTAGTGCCAGGGTGCCCTCACACTAAGTAACTTTGCACCTAACCTTTACCAGGTAAAGGTTAGACATATAGGTGACTTATAAGTTACTTAAGTGCAGTGTAAAATGGCTGTGAAATAACGTGGACGTTATTTCACTCAGGCTGCAGTGGCAGGCCTGTGTAAGAATTGTCAGAGCGCCCTATGGGTGGCAAAAGAAATGCTGCAGCCCATAGGGATCTCCTGGAACCCCAATACCGT
Source organism: Pleurodeles waltl (assembly GCF_031143425.1). NCBI lineage: Eukaryota > Metazoa > Chordata > Amphibia > Caudata > Salamandridae > Pleurodeles > Pleurodeles waltl. Next base: position 7,186,100 of record NC_090438.1, on the reverse strand, counting down.
GGGTACCTCAGTACCATATACTAGGGAATTATAAGGGTGTTCCAGTAAGCCAATGTAAATTGGTAAAATTGGTCACTAGCCTGTTAGTGACAATTTGAAAGTAATGAGAGAGCATAACCACTGAGGTTCTTGTTAGCAGAGCCTCAGTGAGACAGTTAGGCACCACACAGGGAACATATACATGCACACCTATGAGCACTGGGGTCCTGTGTGACAGGGTCCCAGTGACACATACATATAGGCCACAAACCTATGAGCACTGGGGTCCTGACCAGCAGGATCCCAGTGACACATAACAAACATACTGAAAACCTAGTGTTTTCACTATGAGCACTGAGGCCTGGCTATCAGGATCTCAGTGAGACAGTGAAAACAGTGACAAACACCCTGACATACACTCACAAACAGGCCAAAAGTGGGGGTAACAAGGCTAGAAAGAGGCTACCTTCTCACATATCCTCTCTCCTAGGTAGCCAAACCCTCTTTTCTGGCTATTTAGGGTCTCTTTCTCTGGGGAAACTTTAGATAACGAATGCAAGAGCTCATCCGAGTTCCTCTGCATCTCTCTCTTCACCTTCTGATAAGGAAACGACCGCTGACCGCGCTGGAAGCCTGCAAACCTGCAACATAGTAGCAAAGACGACTACTGCAACTCTGTAACGCTGATCCTGCCGCCTTCTCGACTATTTTCCTGCTTGTGCATGCTGTGGGGGTAGCCTGCCTCCTCTCTGCACCAGAAGCTCCGAAGAAATCTCCCGTGGGTCGACGGAATCTTCCCCCTGCAACCGCAGGCACCAAAAAGCTGCATTACCGGTCCCTTGGGTCTCCTCTCAGCACGACGAGCGAGGTCCCTCGAATCCAGCGACTCTGTCCAAGTGACCCCCACAGTCCAGTGACTCTTCAGCCTAAGTTTGGTGGAGGTAAGTCCTTGCCTCCCCTCGCTGGGCTGCATTGCTGGGAACCGCGACTTTGCAGCTACTCCGGCCCCTGTGCACTTCCGGCGGAAATCCTTTGTGCACAGCCAAGCCTGGGTCCACGGCACTCTAACCTGCATTGCACGACTTTCTAAGTTGGTCTCCGGCGACGTGGGACTCCTTTGTGCAACTTCGGCGAGCACCGTTTCACGCATCCTCGTAGTGCCTGTTTCTGGCACTTCTTTGGGTGCTACCTGCTTCAGTGAGGGCTCTTTGTTTTGCTCGACGTCCCCTCTCTCTTCAGGTCCAAATTGCGACCTCCTGGTCCCTCCTGGGCCCCAGCAGCGTCCAAAAACGCCAAACGTACGATTTGCACCTAGCAAGGCTTGTTGGCATTCTTTCGGCGGGAAAACACTTCTGCACGACTCTCCAAGGCGAGAGGGATCCGTCCACCAAAGGGGAAGTCTCTAGCCCTTTTCGTTCCTGCAGAAACCTCAGCTTCTTCTGTCCAGTCAAAGCTTCTTTGCACCCGCAGCTGGCATTTCCTGGGCATCTGCCCATCTCCGACTTGCTTGTGACTTTTGGACTTGGTCCCCTTGTTCCACAGGTACCCTAGATTGGAAATCCACAGTTGTTGCATTGCTGGTTTGTGTCTTTCCTGCATTATTCCTCTAACACGACTACTTTGTCCTTAGGGGAACTTTAGTGCACTATGCACTCACTTTTCAGGGTCTTGGGGAGGGTTATTTTTCTAACTCTCACTATTTTCTAATAGTCCCAGCGACCCTCTACAAGGTCACATAGGTTTGGGGTCCATTCGTGGTTCGCATTCCACTTTTGGAGTATATGGTTTGTGTTGCCCCTATCCCTATGTTTCCCCATTGCATCCTATTGTAACTATACATTGTTTGCACTGTTTTCTAAGACTATACTGCATATTTTTGCTATTGTGTATTTATATCTTGTGTATATTTCCTATCCTCTCACTGAGGGTACACTCTAAGATACTTTGGCATATTGTCATAAAAATAAAGTACCTTTATTTTTAGTATAACTGTGTATTGTGTTTTCTTATGATATTGTGCATATGACACTAAGTGGTACTGTAGTAGCTTCACACGTCTCCTAGTTCAGCCTAAGCTGCTCTGCTAAGCTACCATTATCTATCAGCCTAAGCTGCTAGACACCCTATACACTAATAAGGGATAACTGGGCCTGGTGCAAGGTGCAAGTACCCCTTGGTACTCGCTACAAGCCAGTCCAGCCTCCTACATTGGTTGTGCAGTGGTGGGATAAGTGCTTGAGACTACTTACCACTCTTGTCATTGTACTTTTCATAAGAGAAAAATATACAAAACAAGGTCAGTGTATATACACATAGCCAAAAAGTTTTGCATTTCCTCTTTTCACTCTTTTCTAAGTGCTGAAAAGTACTCCTAAACTTTCAAAAAGTTCTTAAAAGTTTAAAAAGTTTTTTTCTGTCTTTCCAAAAAAGTTCTGAAAACTTTTTCTCTTTTTCTATCACTTTAACTCTCTCTAAAAAATGTCTGGCACAGGCCAAAGTGTTGATCTGTCCAAACTTGCATATGACAACCTTAGGTGGAAAAGAGCAAGGAGTCTCTGTATAGAGAGAGGTTTGAGTGTAGGGAAGAATCCTTCCTTGGAACTGTTACTTAACATGCTTAGAGAACAGGATAAGGCCATAGGTGCCCCATCTGTTGAAAAAGTACCTAATAGTTCCCAATCTGATTCAGGGACTCCCCCAGGAAAAGATTCAGGAAAGAAACTTCCTAGCCTGCCCATTACTAGACAATCTAGCATAGATGGTAATGATGATGAGCCACACCAAATAAATAGTGTTGTCTCACATCATAGCAAAAGCATTTATTCTCACCATACTGGTAGTAATGTTTCTGTAAACCAAGCTGTTAAGTTGGCTTCTGTAAGGGACAGGTCTCCTTCTGTTCATTCCCATCATAGCTCTGTTTCTAGAAATGTCCCTCCCACCAACCCTGATGACAGAATGTTAGAGAGGGGACTCAATAAGTTGAGGGTGGAACAAACCAGACTGAAGCTTAAAAAGCAACAGCTGGATTTGGATAGACAGTCTTTTGAATTAGAGAAGGAAAGACAGAAGTTGGGTTTAGATACCCATGGTGGCAGCAGCAGTATTCCCCATAGTCATCCTGCAAAAGAGCATGATTCCAGGAATCTGCACAAGATAGTTCCCCCTTATAAGGAGGGGGATGACATTAACAAGTGGTTTGCTGCACTTGAGAGGGCCTGTGTTGTACAGGATGTCCCTCAAAGGCAGTGGGCTGCTATCCTATGGCTATCATTTAGTGGAAAAGGTAGGGATAGGCTCCTTACTGTGAAAGAAAATGATGCTAATAATTTCCAAGTTCTTAAGAATGCACTCCTGGATGGTTATGGCTTAACCACTGAACAGTACAGGATAAAGTTCAGAGAGACCAAAAAGGAGTCTTCACAAGACTGGGTTGATTTCATTGACCATTCAGTGAAGGCCTTGGAGGGGTGGTTACATGGCAGTAAAGTTACTGATTATGACAGCCTGTATAACTTGATCCTGAGAGAGCATATTCTTAATAATTGTGTGTCTGATTTGTTGCACCAGTACTTGGTGGACTCTGATCTGACCTCTCCCCAAGAATTGGGAAAGAAGGCAGACAAATGGGTCAGAACAAGAGTGAACAGAAAAGTTCATACAGGGGGTGACAAAGATGGCAACAAAAAGAAGGATGGTAAGTCTTCTGACAAGGGTGGGGACAAATCTAAAAATGAGTCTTCATCAGGCCCACAAAAACACTCTGGTGGGGGTGGTGGGTCCAAATCCTCCTTTAATCAGAACAAGGAAAAGAAACCATGGTGCTATTTATGTAAAATAAAAGGCCATTGGACAACAGATCCCAGATGTCCAAAGAAAGGCACCACAGCTCCTACCACTACAACCCCTACTGCTACACCTAGTGTCCCTACTAATAGCAGTGGTGGTGGGAGCAAACCTACTAATAGCCAATCCAAGGGAGTAGCTGGGCTCACTTTTGGTAATTTAGTTGGGGTTGGTCTGATTAGGGAGACCACAGAGGCTACTTTAGTCTCTGAAGGGGCTATTGATTTAGCCACTTTGGTTGCTTGCCCCCATAACTTGGAGAAGTACAAGCAACTAACCCTAATAAATGGTGTTGAGGTCCAGGCCTACAGGGACACAGGTGCCAGTGTCACAATGGTGATTGAGAAACTGGTGCACCCTGAACAACACATACTTGGACACCAGTACCAAGTAACCGATGCTCACAACATAACACAAAGCCACCCCATGGCTGTTGTAAATCTCAACTGGGGGGGGGTAACTGGTCCAAAGAAAGTTGTGGTAGCTTCAGATTTACCTGTAGACTGTCTATTAGGGAATGATTTGGAGACATCAGCTTGGTCAGATGTGGAGTTGGAGGCCCATGCAGCAATGCTGGGCATCCCAGGGCATATTTTTGCTTTGACAAGGGCTCAGACCAAAAAGCAAAAAGGACAGGGAAGCTTGGATCCTGGAACAATGGACCAAGTGCTCCCTAAAGCTAGGGCTAGTAGAAGCAAAACAATTCCTACTATCCCTCCCTCTACAGTGGATTCTAATTCTGAGGAAGAAGAATTCCCTCCCTGTGCAGAACCTACACCAGAGGAGCTGGAAGCAGACACTGCTGAGCTTTTGGGTGAAGGGGGGCCTGCCAGAGAGGAGCTGAGTGTGGCACAGCAAACCTGTCCCACATTAGAGGGTCTCAGACAGCAAGCTGTCAAACAGGCTAATGGGGATGTCAGTGACTCTCACAGAGTTTACTGGGAGGACAACCTCTTGTACACTGAGCATAGGGATCCTAAACCTGGAGCTGCCAGGAGATTAGTGATTCCTCAGGGGTACAGAAAGTTCCTCCTAACACTGGCACATGACATTCTCTTAGCTGGGCATCTAGGACAAATGAAAACTTGGGACAGACTTGTTCCCCTGTTTCATTGGCCTAGGATGTCTGAGGACACAAAGGAATTTTGTAAGTCCTGTGAAACCTGTCAAGCCAGTGGCAAGACAGGTGGCACCCCAAAGGCACCCCTTATCCCACTGCCTGTGGTTGGGGTTCCCTTTGAAAGGGTAGGGGTTGACATTGTTGGCCCCCTTGACCCTCCTACTCCTTCAGGCAATAGGTTTATCTTGGTGGTAGTGGACCATGCCACAAGATATCCTGAAGCAATTCCTTTAAGGACCACTACAGCTCCTGCAGTGGCAAAGGCCCTCCTGGGAATATTTTCCAGGGTGGGCTTCCCAAAGGAAGTGGTATCAGACAGAGGAAGCAATTTCATGTCTGCATACTTAAAGGCCATGTGGAAGGAGTGTGGTGTAACGTATAAGTTCACAACACCCTATCATCCACAAACAAATGGACTGGTGGAGAGATTTAATAAAACTCTCAAAGGCATGATTATGGGTCTCCCTGAAAAACTCCGCAGGAGATGGGATATCCTTCTACCATGCCTCCTTTTTGCCTACAGGGAGGTACCCCAGAAAGGAGTGGGCTTCAGCCCCTTTGAACTTCTTTTTGGACACCCTGTTAGGGGTCCACTCACACTTGTAAAGGAGGGTTGGGAACAACCTTTAAAAGCTCCTAAGCAGGATATTGTGGATTATGTACTTGGCCTCAGATCAAGGATGGCTGAGTACATGAAAAAGGCCAGTAAAAACTTCAGGCCAGCCAAGAGCTCCAGAAGCAATGGCATGATCAGAAGGCTGTTTTGGTTCAGTACCAACCAGGGCAGAAAGTGTGGGTCTTGGAGCCTGTGGCCCCAAGAGCACTCCAAGATAAATGGAGTGGTCCCCACACAATTGTTGAAAAGAAGGGTGAAGTCACCTACTTGGTTGACTTAGGCACTGCCAGGAGTCCCCTTAGGGTGCTCCATGTCAACCGCCTGAAACCCTACTATGACAGGGCTGATCTCACCCTGCTCATGGCAACTGATGAGGGACAGGAAGAAGACAGTGATCCTCTACCTGATCTCTTCTCTTCCACAGAACAAGATGCTCTTGTGGAAGGTGTAGTTTTGGCTGATTGTCTTACTGCTGAGCAGAAAGATAATTGCATAAATCTCCTAGGACAATTTTCAGAACTCTTCTCTACTGTGCCAGGCACCACTTCTTGGTGTGAGCACACTATAGATACTGGAGACAGTTTACCTGTCAAAAGTAAGATCTATAGGCAGCCTGACCATGTCAGGGACTGCATAAAGCAAGAAGTTCAGAAAATGTTGGAACTAGGAGTGGTTGAGCACTCTGACAGTCCATGGGCTTCTCCTGTGGTACTGGTACCAAAACCCAATTCTAAAGATGGAAAGAAGGAAATGCGGTTTTGTGTAGACTATAGAGGTCTCAACTTGGTAACCAAAACTGATGCTCACCCTATACCCAGGGCAGATGAGCTTATAGATACACTGGCATCTGCCAAGTATCTAAGCACTTTTGATTTGACTGCAGGGTATTGGCAGATCAAATTATCAGAAGATGCTAAACCTAAGACTGCATTTTCGACCATTGGAGGACATTACCAGTTTACTGTAATGCCTTTTGGTTTGAAAAATGCACCTGCCACTTTTCAGAGTTTGGTGAACACAGTCCTGCAAGGGCTGGAAGCTTTCAGTGCAGCATATTTGGACGATATAGCTGTCTTTAGCTCCAGCTGGGATGATCACCTGGTCCACCTATGGAAAGTTTTGGAGGCCCTGCAAAAGGCAGGCCTCACTATCAAGGCTTCAAAGTGCCAGATAGGGCAGGGTAAGGTGGTTTATCTGGGACACCTTGTTGGTGGGGAACAGATTGCACCACTTCAGGGGAAAATCCAAACAATTATTGATTGGGTTACCCCTACCACTCAGACTCAGGTGAGAGCCTTCCTAGGCCTCACTGGGTATTACAGGAGGTTCATTAAGAACTATGGCTCCATTGCAGCCCCTTTTAATGACCTCACATCCAAGAAAATGCCTAAAAAGGTATTATGGACAGCAAACTGTCAGAAAGCTTTTGAGGAGATGAAGCAGGCCATGTGCTCTGCACCTGTCCTGAAAAGCCCTTGTTACTCTAAAAAAATTCTATGTCCAAACTGATGCATCTGAATTAGGAGTAGGGGCAGTCCTATCACAACTTAATTCTGAGGGCCAGGATCAACCTGTTGCTTTTATTAGTAGGAGGTTGACCCCTAGAGAAAAGCGTTGGTCTGCCATTGAGAGGGAGGCCTTTGCTGTGGTCTGGGCTCTGAAGAAGTTGAGGCCATACCTGTTTGGCACTCACTTCATTGTTCAGACAGACCACAAACCTCTACTTTGGCTAAAACAAATGAAAGGTGAAAATCCTAAATTGTTGAGGTGGTCCATATCTCTACAGGGAATGGACTATACAGTGGAACATAGACCTGGGAGTAGCCACTCCAATGCAGATGGACTCTCCAGATATTTCAACTTAGACAATGAAGACTCATCAGGTCATGGCTAGTCTTATTGTCCTTCGTTTGGGGGGGGGTTGTGTAGGAAAGTACCATCTTGCCTGGCATGTTACCCCCATTTTTCACTGTATATATGTTGTTTTAGTTGTATGTGTCACTGGGACCCTGGTAACCCAGGGCCCCAGTGCTCATAAGTGTGCCTGAATGTGTTACCCGTGTAGTGACTAACTGTCTCACTGAGGCTCTGCTAATCAGAACCTCAGTGGTTATGCTCTCTCATTTCTTTCCAAATTGTCACTAACAGGCTAGTGACCATTTTTACCAATTTACATTGGCTTACTGGAACACCCTTATAATTCCCTAGTATATGGTACTGAGGTACCCAGGGTATTGGGGTTCCAGGAGATCCCTATGGGCTGCAGCATTTCTTTTGCCACCCATAGGGAGCTCTGACAATTCTTACACAGGCCTGCCACTGCAGCCTGAGTGAAATAACGTCCACGTTATTTCACAGCCATTTTACACTGCACTTAAGTAACTTATAAGTCAGCTATATGTCTAACCTTTACCTGGTAAAGGTTAGGTGCAAAGTTACTTAGTATGAGGGCACCCTGGCACTAGCCACGGTGCCCCCACATTGTTCAGAGCCAATTCCCTGAACTTTGTGAGTGCGGGGACACCATTACACGCGTGCACTACATATAGGTCACTACCTATATGTAGCTTCACAATGGTAACTCCGAATATGGCCATGTAACATGTCTATGATCATGGAATTGCCCCCTCTATGCCATCCTGGCATAGTTGGCACAATCCCATGATCCCAGTGGTCTGTAGCACAGACCCTGGTACTGCCAAACTGCCCTTCCTGGGGTTTCACTGCAGCTGCTGCTGCTGCCAGCCCCTCAGACAGGCAGCTGCCCTCCTGGGGTCCAGCCAGGCCTGGCCCAGGATGGCAGAACAAAGAACTTCCTCTGAGAGAGGGTGTGACACCCTCTCCCTTTGGAAAATTGTGTGAAGGCAGGGGAGGAGTAGCCTCCCCCAGCCTCTGGAAATGCTTTGTTGGGCACAGAGGTGCCCAATTCTGCATAAGCCAGTCTACACCGGTTCAGGGACCCCTTAGCCCCTGCTCTGGTGCGAAACTGGACAAAGGAAAGGGGAGGGACCACTCCCCTGACCTGCACCTCCCCTGGGAGGTGTCCAGAGCTCCTCCAGTGTGCTCCAGACCTCTGCCATCTTGGAAACAGAGGTGCTGCTGGCACACTGGACTGCTCTGAGTGGCCAGTGCCACCAGGTGACATCAGAGACTCCTTGTGATAGGCTCCTTCAGGTGTTGCTAGCCTATCCTCTCTCCTAGGTAGCCAAACCCTCTTTTCTGGCTATTTAGGGTCTCTGTCTCTGGGGAAACTTTAGATAACAGATGCAAGAGCTCATCAGAGTTCCTCTGCATCTCTCTCTTCACCTTCTGATAAGGAAACGACCGCTGACCGCGCTGGAAGCCTCCAAACCTGCAACATAGTAGCAAAGACGACTACTGCAACTCTGTAACGCTGATCCTGCCGCCTTCTCGACTGTTTTCCTGCTTGTGCATGCTGTGGGGGTAGCCTGCCTCCTCTCTGCACCAGAAGCTCCGAAGAAATCTCCCGTGGGTCGACGGAATCTTCCCCCTGCAACCGCAGGCACCAAAAAGCTGCATTACCGGTCCCTTGGGTCTCCTCTCAGCACGACGAGCGAGGTCCCTCGAATCCAGCGACGCTGTCCAAGTGACCCCCACAGTCCAGTGACTCTTCAGACCAAGTTTGGTGGAGGTAAGTCCTTGCCTCCCCTCGCTGGGCTGCATTGCTGGGAACCGCGACTTTGCAGCTACTCCGGCCCCTGTGCACTTCCGGCAGAAATCCTTTGTGCACAGCCAAGCCTGGGTCCACGGCACTCTAACCTGCATTGCACGACTTTCTAAGTTGGTCTCCGGCGATGTGGGACTCCTTTGTGCAACTTCGGCGAGCACCGTTTCACGCATCCTTGTAGTGCCTGTTTCTGGCACTTCTCCGGGTGCTACCTGCCTTAGTGAGGGCTCTTTGTCTTGCACGACGTCCCCTCTCTCTTGAGGTCCAATTTGCGACCTCCTGGTCCCTCCTGGGCCCCAGCAGCGTCCAAAAACGCCAAACGCACGATTTGCGCCTAGCAAGCCTTGTTGGCGTCCTTTCGGCGGCAAAACACTTCTGCACGACTCTCCAAGGCGAGTGGGATCCGTCCACCAAAAGGGAAGTCTCTAGCCCTTTTCGTTCTTGCAGAAACCTCAGCTTCTTCTGTCCAGTTGAAGCTTCTTTGCACCCGCAGCTGGCATTTCCTGGGCATCTGCCCATCTCCGACTTGCTTGTGACTTTTGGACTTGGTCCCCTTGTTCCACAGGTACCCTAGATTGGAAATCCACAGTTGTTGCATTGCTGGTTTATGTCTTTCCTGCATTATTCCTCTAACACGACTACTTTGTCCTTAGGGGAACTTTAGTGCACTTTGAGGGTATTAGTGTATAGGGTGTCTAGCAGCTTAGGCTGATAGATAATGGTAGCTTAGCAGAGCAGCTTAGGCTGAACTAGGAGACATGTGAAGCTACTACAGTACCACTTAGTGTCATATGCACAATATCATAAGAAAACACAATACACAGTTATACTAAAAATAAAGGTACTTTATTTTTATGACAATATGCCAATGTATCTTAGAGTGTACCCTCAGTGAGAGGATAGGAAATATACACAAGATATATATACACAATAGCAAAAATATGCAGTATAGTCTTAGAAAACAGTGCAAACAATGTATAGTTACAATAGGATGCAATGGGGAAACATAGGGATAGGGGCAACACAAACCATATACTCCAAAAGTGGAATGCGAACCACGAATGGACCCCAAACCTATGTGACCTTGTAGAGGGTCGCTGGGACTATTAGAAAATAGTGAGAGTTAGAAAAATAACCCTCCCCAAGACCCTGAAAAATGAGTGCAAAGCGCACTAAAGTTCCCCTAAGGACAAAAGAGTCGTGCCCATCTCCGACTTGCTTGTGACTTTTGGACTTGGTCCCCTTGTTCCACAGGTACCCTAGATTGGAAATCCATTGTTGTTGCATTGCTGGTTTGTGTCTTTCCTGCATTATTCCCCTAACATCACTTCTTTGTCCTTTGGGGAACTTTAGTGCACTTTGCACTCACTTTTCAGGGTCTTGGGTTGGGCTATTTTTCTAACCCTCACTATTTTCTAAAAGTCCCAGCGACCCTCTACAAGGTCACATAGGTTTGGGGTCCATTCGTGGTTCGCATTCCACTTTTGGAGTATATGGTTTGTGTTGCCCCTATCCCTATGTGTCCCCATTGCATCCTATTGTAACTATACATTGTTTGCACTGTTTTCTAAGACTATACTGCATATTTTTGGTATTGTGTACATATATCTTGTGTATATTTCCTATCCTCTCACTGAGGGTACACTCTGAGATACTTTGGCATATTGTCATAAAAATAAAGTACCTTTATTTTTAGTATAACTGTGTATTGTGTTTTCTTATCATATTGTGCAAGTGACACTTGTGGTACTGTAGGAGCTTCACTCGTCTCCTAGTTCAGCCTAAGCTGCTCTGCTAAGCTACCATTATCTATCAGCCTATGCTGCTAGACACCCTATACACTAATAAGGGATAACTGGGCCTGGTGCAAGGTGCAAGTACCCCTTGGTACTCACTACAAGCCAGTCCAGCCTCCTACAGCCTCCAATAGTTGAAACTGCAGTTTTAGGTTTAGCATCTTCGGATAATTTGATCTGCCAATACCCTGCAGTCAAATCAAAAGTGCTTAGATACTTGGCAGATGCCAGTCTATCTATGAACTCATCTTCCCTGGGTATAGGGTGAGCATCAGTTGTGGTTACCTGGTTAACACCTCTGTAGTCTACACAAAACTGCATTTCCTTCTTTCCATCTTTGGAATGAGGTTTTGGTACAAGTACCACAGGAGAGGCCCATGGACTTTCAGAGTGCTCAACCACTCCCACTTCTAACATTTTCTGCACCTCTTGCTTTATGCAGTCCCTGACATGGTCAGGCTGCCTATAGATCTTACTTTGACAGGCAAGCTGTCTCCAGTATCTATAGTGTGCTCACACCAAGAAGTGGTACCTTGCACAGTAGAGAAGAGTTCAGAAAATTGACCCAGGAGATGAATGCAATGGTCTTTCTGCTCAGCAGTAAGACAATCAGCCAAAACTTCACCTTCCACTAGAGCATCTTGTTCTGTGGAAGAGAAGAGATCAGGTAGAGGATGTGAGAAAGTAGCCTCTTTCTAGCCTTGTTACCCCCACTTTTGGCCTGTTTGTGAGTGTATGTCAGGGTTTTTTCACTGTCTCACTGGGATCCTGCTAGCCAGGGCCCAGTGCTCATAGTGAAAACCCTATGTTTTCAGTATGTTTGTTATGTGTCACTGGGACCCTGCTAGTCAGGACCCCAGTGCTCATAAGTTTGTGGCCTATATGTATGTGTTCCCTGTGTGGTGCCTAACTGTCTCACTGAGGCTCTGCTAACCAGAACCTCAGTGGTTATGCTCTCTCATTTCTTTCAAATTGTCACTAACAGGCTAGTGACCAATTTTACCAATTTACATTGGCTTACTGGAACACCCTTATAATTCCCTAGTATATGGTACTGAGGTACCCAGGGTATTGGGGTTCCAGGAGATCCCTATGGGTTGCAGCATTTCTTTTGCCACCCATAGGGAGCTCTGACAATTCTAACACAGGCCTGTCACTGCAGCCTGAGTGAAATAACGTCCACGTTATTTCACAGCCATTTTACACTGCACTTAAGTAACTTATAAGTCACCCACATGTCTAACCTTTACCTGGTAAAGGTTAGGTGCAAAGTTACTTAGTGTGAGGGCACCCTGGCACTAGCCAAGGTGCCCCCACATTGTTCAGAGCCAATTCCCTGAACTTTGTGAGTGCGGGGACACCATTACACGCGTGCACTACATATAGGTCACTACCTATATGTAGCTTCACAATGGTAACTCCGAATATGGCCGTGTAACATGTCTAAGATCATGGAATTGCCCCCTCTATGCCATCCTGGCATTGTTGGCACAATTCCATGATCCCAGTGGTCTGTAGCACAGACCCTGGTACTGCCAAACTGCCTTTCCTGGGGTTTCACTGCAGCTGCTGCTGCTGCCAACCCCTCAGACAGGTTTCTGCCCCCCTGGGGTCAAGCCAGGCTTGTCCAAGGATGGCAGAACAAAGGACTTCCTCTGAGAGAGGGTGTTACACCCTCTCCCTTTGTAAAATGGTGTGAAGGCAGGGGAGGAGTAGCCTCCCCCAGCCTCTGGAAATGCTTTCTTGGGCACAGATGTGCCCAATTCTGCATAAGCCAGTCTACACCGGTTCAGGGACCCCTTAGCCCTGCTCTGGCGCGAAACTGGACAAAGGAAAGGGGAGTGACCACTCCCCTGACCTGCACCTCCCCTGGGAGGTGTCCAGAGCTCCTCCAGTGTGCTCCAGACCTCTGCCATCTTGGAAACAGAGGTGCTGCCAGCACACTGGACTGCTCTGAGTGGCCAGTGCCACCAGGTGACGTCAGAGACTCCTTCTGATAGGCTCCTCCAGGTGTTGCTAGCCTATCCTCTCTCCTAGGTAGCCAAACTCTCTTTTCTGGCTATTTAGGGTCTCTGGGGAAACTTTAGATAACGAATGCAAGAGCTCATCAGAGTTCCTCTGCATCTCTCTCTTCACCTTCTGCCAAGGAATCGACTGCTGACCGCGCTGGAAGCCTGCAAAACTGCAACATACTAGCAAAGACGACTACTGCAACTCTGTAACGTTGATCCTGCCGCCTTCTCGACTGTTTTCCTGGTGGTGCATGCTGTGGGGGTAGTCTGCCTCCTCTCTGCACTAGAAGCTCCGAAGAAATCTCCCGTGGGTCGACGGAATTTTCCCCCTGCAACCGCAGGCACCAAAAAGCTGCATTACCGGTCCCTTGGGTCTCCTCTCAGCATGACGAGCGAGGTCCCTCGAATCCAGCAACTCTGTCCAAGTGACTGCCACAGTCCAGTGACTCTTCAGTCAAAGTTTGGTGGAGGTAAGTCCTTGCCTCCCCACGCCAGACAGCATTGCTGGGAACCGCGACTTTTGCAGCTACTCCGGCCCCTGTGCACTTCCGGCGGAAATCCTTTGTGCACAGCCAAGCCTGGGTCCACGGCACTCTAACCTGCATTGCACGACTTTCTAAGTTGGTCTCCGGCGACATGGGACTCCTTTGTGTAACTTCGGGTGAGCACCGTTTCACGCATCCTTGTAGTGCCTGTTTCTGGCACTTCTCTGGGTGCTACCTGCTGCTGAGAGGGCGCCTTGTCTTGCTAGACATCCCCTCTCTCTCCTGACGCAATGTGCGACATCCTGGTCTCTCCTGGGCTACAGCAGCATCCAAAAACGCTTACTGCACGATTTGCAACTAGCAAGGCTTGTTGGCAGTCTTTCGGTAGGAAAACACTTCTGCACAACTCTTCAAGGCGAGCGAGATCAGTCCTCCAAAGGGGAAGTCTCTAGCCCTTTGCGTTCCTGCAGAAACATCAGCTTCTTCTGTCCAGTTGAAGCTTCTTTGCACCCACAGCTGGCATTTCCTGGGCATCTGCCCATCTCCGACTTGCTTGTGACTTTTGGACTTGGTCCCCTTGTTCCACAGGTACCATAGATTGGAAATCCATTGTTGTTGCATTGCTGGTTTGTGTCTTTCCTGCATTATTCCCCTAACACGACTTCTTTGTCCTTTGGGGAACTTTAGTGCACTTTGCACTCACTTTTCAGGGTCTTGGGGTGGGCTATTTTTCTAACCCTCACTATATTCTAATAGTCCCAGCGACCCTCTACAAGGTCACATATTTTTGGGGTCCATTCGTGGTTCGCATTCCACTTTTGGAGTATATGGTTTGTGTTGCCCCTATCCCTATGTGTCCCCTTTGCATCCTATTGTAACTACACATTGTTTGCACTGTTTTCTAAGACTATACTGCATATTTTTGGTATTGTGTACATATATCTTGTGTATATTTCCTATCCTCTCACTGAGGGTACACTCTGAGATACTTTGGCATATTGTCATAAAAATAAAGTACCTTTATTTTTAGTATAACTGTGTATTTTGTTTTCTTATGATATTGTGCAAGTGACACTTGTGGTACTGTAGGAGCTTCACTCGTCTCCTAGTTCAGCCTAAGCTGCTCTGCTAAGCTACCATTATCTATCAGCCTATGCTGCTAGACACCCTATTCACTAATAAGGGATAACTGGGCCTGGTGCAAGGTGCAAGTACCCCTTGGTACTCACTACAAGGGCCATATTCGGAGTTACCATGGTGAAGTGACCTATATGTAGTGCACGCGTGTAATGGTGTCCCCGCACTCACAAAGTTCAGTGAATTGGCTCTGAACAATGTGGGGGCACCTTGGCTAGTGCCAGGGTGCCCTCACACTAAGTAACTTTGCACCTAACCTTTACCAGGTAAAGGTTAGACATATAGGTGACTTATAAGTTACTTAAGTGCAGTGTAAAATGGCTGTGAAATAACGTGGACGTTATTTCACTCAGGCTGCAGTGGCAGGCCTGTGTAAGAATTGTCAGAGCTCCCTATGGGTGGCAAAAGAAATGCTGCAGCCCATAGGGATCTCCTGGAACCCCAATACCCTGGGTACCTCAGTACCATATACTAGGGAATTATAAGGGTGTTCCAGTAAGCCAATGTAAATTGGTAAAAATGGTCACTAGCCTGTCAGTGACAATTTGAAAGTAATGAGAGAGCATAACCACTGAGGTTCTGGTTAGCAGAGCCTCAGTGAGACAGTTAGGCACCACACAGGGAACATATACATGCACACCTATGAGCACTGGGGCCCTGTGTGACAGGGTCCCAGTGACACATACATATAGGCCACAAACCTATGAGCACTGGGGTCCTGACCAGCAGGATCCCAGTGACACATAACAACCATACTGAAAACATGGTGTTTTCACTATCAGCACTGAGGCCTGGCTATCAGGATCCCAGTGAGACAGTGAAAACAGTGACAAACACCCTGACATACACTCACAAACAGGCCAAAAGTGGGGGTAACAAGGCTAGAAAGAGGCTACCTTCTCACACAACCCCCCCCCAAACGAAGGACAATAATGCTAACCTTGGCCAGTTGAGACTTTATTGTCTAAGTGGTGATAAGTAGAGAGTAGCTCTGCAATAGACTGGTTACTCCCTTTATCATCCACTATATGGTTACTTCCCTGTGGGGATGTAAACCACCCTGTTTGAAGTTTTTTAGCTAAGCAACAATGTGAAGATGTATTTTCAGAGTTTCTATCAGTAAGTTTTAGGTTAGAGCAGTGGGAATTGTCCACTGAACCTATTTGTAGTGATGGAAATGCCAGACAGGGATGCTGTCTCAGAAAAGCCATAGCTGGGCAAAAACTTTGTCCATCTGGCTGGAAGAGAGAACAGGGATACTGTTTCTCTTGAGTTGGAGCAGGGCAGGGATGCTGTCCTATGAGCTCCACACTAGGGCAGGGATGCTGTCCTAAGTGTTGAGAGGTAGTGCAGGGTTTCTGCACTAAAGTTTCTCTGGGAGGGTTGGAGGGATGCTCCATGTTAACTAAAATGGTGCTGTTTTTCTCACCAATGTTAGTTATCCCACAGAGAGGTACTTCCACCTCAGGGAGTCCAGCTTTGCCAGCTGATGATTCCCTTGGAACAGGTGCCACCCCAGGAGAGGTTTCTCCCACCACAGGAATAGTATCCTGAATGGTAGGGTGGTTAGGGGATACTGTGATACCCTTTTTACCTGTTGATGGAGAGGGATCCTGAGTTTTCAGGCCTTCTCTCCTTTGCTTTTTCATTTCACTTGAAATGAGAGGGAACAATTCCTCAGGGATGCCCAGCATGGCTGCATGGGCATAAAACTCTACATCAGCCCAACCTGAGGCCTCTAGGTCATTACCTAAGAGACAGTCTACAGGTAAGCTAGGTGATACCACCACCTGCTTAGGGCCAGTAACTCCACCCCAACTAAACTGAATTATAGCTAAGGGAAGAAACTTAGTGGAGTTATGGACATCAATAATCTTATACTGTTGTCCAATGATGTGTTGTTCAGGAGGCACTAGGTTTTCAGTCACCAAAGTGAAACTGGCACCTGTGTCCCTGTAGGCCAAGGCCTCAACACCATTTATTGAAACTGTCTGCCTGTACTTATCCATTGTAAGGGGACAAGCAGCCAGTGTGGCAAGGCCAATGCCACTAGGTGTGACAGAAACTGTCTTGGGACTGATTACATCAGTTTCCACTATGGACCCATAAGTGAACCCAACTACACCCTTTGCTTGACTGTTGCCAGCAGTCCCACCACTAGTACCACTACTGCTAGGGGCACTAGAGCTTGATGTATTAGTGGTGGTAGGCTCAGGGGGTTTACCTGGACAGGACTTATCCCCTGGCCTATGGCCTCTGTTTTTACACACAAAGCACCAAGGCTTTTTAATGTGTGCAGGTTGGGAAGAAGAGGAAGAATTTGTTTTATCCCCCCCCTCTGAAGAGTGTTTAAGATTTGAAGTGGGATCTTTGGTTTTACCCTTATCCCCATGCTTATCTTGAGATTTTTCACCATCTTTCTTCTTATTGCCATCTTTGTCACCCCCTGTATGAACTTTTCTGTTCACTCTTGTTCTGACCCATTTGTCTGCCTTCTTTCCCAATTCTTGGGGAGAGGTCAGATCAGAGTCCACCAAGTACTGGTGCAACAAATCAGACACACAATTATTAAGAATATGCTCTCTCAGGATCAAGTTATACAGGCTGTCATAATCAGTAACTTTACTGCCATGTAACCACCCCTCCAAGGCCTTCACTGCCTGGTCAATGAAATCAACCCAGTCTTGTGAAGACTCCTTTTTGGTATCTCTGAACTTTATCCTGTACTGTTCAGTGGTTAAGCCATAACCATCCAGGAGTGCATTCTTAAGAACTTGGAAATTGTTAGCATCATTTTCTTTTACAGTAAGGAGCCTATCCCTACCTTTTCCAGTAAATGATAGCCATAGGATAGCAGCCCACTGCTTTTGAGGGACATCCTGTACAGCACAGGCCCTCTCAAGTGCAGCAAACCACTTGTTAATGTCATCCCCCTCCTTGTAAGGGGGAACTATCTTGTGTAGATTCCTGGAATCATGCTCTTTTGCAGGATGACTATGGGGAATACTGCTGCTGCCACCATGGGTATCTAAACCCATCTTCTGTCTTTCCCTCTCTATTTCTAAAGACTGTCTATGCAAATCCAGCTGTTGCTTCTTGAGCTTCAGTCTGGTTTACTCCACTCTCAATCTATTGAGCTCCCTTTCTAACAATCTGTCATCAGGGTGGGTGGGAGGGACATTTCTAGATACAGAGGTATGATGGGAATGAACAGAAGGAGACCTGTCCCTTACCAAGGGCACCCTAACAGCTTGGCTACCAGCATAATGTGAGAGCACATCATCAGTATGATGTGATTCAACCTCTGTACCAACTATGCTAGACTGTCTAGTAATGGGCAGGCTGAGAAGTTTCTTTCCTGAACCTTTTCCTGGGGGAGTCCCTGGATCAGATTGAGAACCATTAGCTACTTTTTCTACAGATTGGGCACTTATGGCCTTATCCTGTACTCTAAGCATATTAATTAACAGTTCTAAGGAAGGATTCTTCCCTACACTCAAACCTCTCTCTATGCAGAGACTCCTTGCTCCTTTCCAGCTAAGGTGATCATATGCAAGTTTGGACAGTTCAACTTTTTGGCCTGTGCCAGACATTTTTAGAGAGAGTTAAAGTGATAGACAAAGAGAAAAAAAAGTTTTCAGAACTTTTTAGAAAGACAGAAAAAACTTTTTAAACTTTTAAGAACTTTTTGAAAGTTTAGAAGTACTTTTCAGCACTTAGAAAAGAGTGAAAAGAGGAAATGCAAAACTTTTTGGCTATGTGTATATACACTGACCTTGTTTTGTATATTTTTCTCTTATGAAAAGTACAATGACAAGAGTGGTAAGTAGTCTCAAAGCACTTATCCCACCGCTGCACAACCAATGTAGGAGGCTGGACTGGCTTGTAGTGAGTACCAAGGGGTACTTGCACCTTGCACCAGGCCCAGTTATCCCTTATTAGTGTATAGGGTGTCTAGCAGCTTAGGCTGATAGATAATGGTAGCTTAGCAAAGCAGCTCAGGCTGAACTAGGAGACGTGTGAAGCTACTACAGTACCACTTAGTGTCATATGCACAATATCATAAGAAAACACAATACACAGTTATACTAAAAATAAAGGTACTTTATTTTTATGACAATATGCCAAAGTATCTTAGAGTGTACCCTCAGTGAGAGGATAGGAAATATACACAAGATATATATACACAATAGCAAAAATATGCAGTATAGTCTTAGAAAACAGTGCAAACAATGTATAGTTACAATAGGATGCAATGGGGAAACATAGGGATAGGGGCAACACAAACCATATACTCCAGAAGTGGAATGCGAACCACGAATGGACCCCAAACCTATGTGACCTTGTAGAGGGTCGCTGGGACTATTAGAAAATAGTGAGAGTTAGAAAAATAACCCTCCCCAAGACCCTGAAAAGTGAGTGCAAAGTGCACCAAAGTTCCCCTAAGGACAAAATAGTCGTGTTAGAGGGAAAATGCAAGGAAAACACAAATCAGCAATGCAACAACGATGGATTCCTGTCTGAGGGTACCTGTGGAACAAGGGGACCAAGTCCAAAAGTCACAAGCAGCTCGGAGATGGGCAGATGCCCAAGAAATGCCAGCGGTTGGTGCAAAGAAGCTCTTACTAGGCTGAAGAACTGTGAATACTGCAGGAACGACAAGGGCTAGAGACTTCCCCTTTGGAGGATGGATCCCCCACGCCTTGGAGAGTCGTGCAGAAGTGTTTTTCCGCCGAATGGACGCCAACAAGCCTTGCTACACGCAAATCGTGCGTTTGGCGTTTTTGGACGCTGCTGGGGCCCAGGAGGGACCAGGAGGTCGCAAATTGGACCTGCAGAGAGAGGGGACGTCGAGCAAGACAAGGAGCCCTCACTGAAGCAGGTAGCACCCGGAGAAGTGCCAGAAACAGGCACTACGAGGATGCGTGAAACGGTGCTCGCCGAAGTTGCACAAAGGAGTCCCACGTCGCCGGAGACCAACTTAGAAAGTCGTGCAATGCAGGTTAGAGTGCCGTGGACCCAGGCTTGGCTGTGCACACAGGATTTCTGCCGGAAGTGCACAGGGGCCGGAGAAGCTTGCAAAGTCGCGGTTCCCAGCAATGCAGCCCAGCGAGGTGAGGCAAGGACTTACCTCCACCAAACTCGGGCTGAAGAGTCACTGGACTGTGGGAGTCACTTGGACGGTGTCGCTGGATTCGAGGGACCTCGCTCGTCGTGCTGAGAGGAGACCCAAGGGACCGGAGATGCAGCTTTTTGGTGCCTGCGGTTGCAGGGGGAAGATTCCGTCGACCCACGGGAGATTTCTTCGGAGCTTCTGGTGCAGAGAGGAGGCAGACTACCCCCACAGCATGCACAAGCAGGAAAACAGTCGAGAAGGCGGCAGGATCAGCGTTACAGAGTTGCAGTAGTCGTCTTTGCTACTATGTTGCAGGTTTGCAGGCTTCCAGCGCGGTCAGCGGTCGATTCCTTATCAGAAGGTGAAGAGGGAGATGCAGAGGAACTCGGCTGAGCTCATGCATTCGTTATCTGAAGTTTCCCCAGAGACAGAGACCCTAAATAGCCAGAAAAGAGGGTTTGGCTACTTAGGAGAGAGGAAAGGCTACTAACACCTGAAGGAGC
Source organism: Pleurodeles waltl (assembly GCF_031143425.1). Classification (NCBI taxonomy): domain Eukaryota; kingdom Metazoa; phylum Chordata; class Amphibia; order Caudata; family Salamandridae; genus Pleurodeles; species Pleurodeles waltl. The sequence goes on along the minus strand of NC_090438.1, from coordinate 7,165,802 downwards.
CTATCACAAGGAGTCTCTGACGTCACCTGGTGGCACTGGCCACTCAGAGCAGTCCACTGTGCCAGCAGCACCTCTGTTTCCAAGATGGCAGAGGTCTGGAGCACACTGGAGGAGCTCTGGACACCTCCCAGGGGAGGTGCAGGTCAGGGGAGTGGTCACTCCCCTTTCCTTTGTCCAGTTTCGCGCCAGAGCAGGGGCTAAGGGGTCCCTGAACCGGTGTAGACTGGCTTATGCAGAATTGGGCACATCTGTGCCCAACAAAGCATTTCCAGAGGCTGGGGGAGGCTACTCCTCCCCTGCCTTCACACCATTTTCCAAAGGGAGAGGGTGTCACACCCTCTCTCAGAGGAAGTTCTTTGTTCTGCCATCCTGGGCCAGGCCTGGCTGGACCCCAGGAGGGCAGCTGCCTGTCTGAGGGGTTGGCAGCAGCAGCAGCTGCAGAGAAACCCCAGCAAGGGCAGTCTGGCAGTACCAGGGTCTGTGCTGCAGACCACTGGGATCATGGAATTGTACCAACAATGCCAGGATGGCATAGAGGGGGCAATTCCATGATCATAGACATGTTACATGGCCATATTCGGAGTTACCATGGTGAAGCTACATATAGGTAGTGACCTATATGTAGTGCACGCGTGTAATGGTGTCCCCGCACTCACAAAGTGCAGTGAATTGGCTCTGAACAATGTGGGGGCACCTTGGCTAGTGCCAGGGTGCCCTCACACTAAGTAACTTTGCACCTAACCTTTACCAGGTAAAGGTTAGACATATAGGTGACTTATAAGTTACTTAAGTGCAGTGTAAAATGGCTGTGAAATAACGTGGACGTTATTTCACTCAGGCTGCAGTGGCAGGCCTGTGTAAGAATTGTCAGAGCTCCCTATGGGTGGCAAAAGAAATGCTGCAGCCCATAGGGATCTCCTGGAACCCCAATACCCTGGGTACCTCAGTACCATATACTAGGGAATTATAAGGGTGTTCCAGTAAGCCAATGTAAATTGGTTAAAATGGTCACTAGCCTGTCAGTGACAATTTGAAAGTAATGAGAGAGCATAACCATTGAGGTTCTGGTTAGCAGAGCCTCAGTGAGACAGTTAGGCACCACACAGGGAACATATACATGCACACCTAGGAGCACTGGGGCCCTGTGTGACAGGGTCCCAGTGACACATACATATAGGCCACAAACCTATGAGCACTGGGGTCCTGACCAGCAGGATCCCAGTGACACATAACAACCATACTGAAAACATGGTGTTTTCACTATGAGCACTGAGGCCTGGCTATCAGGATCCCAGTGAGACAGTGAAAACAGTGACAAACACCCTGACATACACTCACAAACAGGCCAAAAGTGGGGGTAACAAGGCTAGAAAGAGGCTACCTTCTCACACTGATGAAGACTCATTTTTAGATTTGTCCCCTCCCTTGTCAGAAGACTTACCATCCTTCTTCTTGTTGCCATCTTTGTCACCCCTTGTATGAACTTTTCTGTTCACCCTTGTTCTGACCCATTTGTCTGCCTTCTCTCCCAATTCTTGGGGAGAGGTCAGATCAGAGTCCACCAAGTACTGGTGCAACAAATCAGACACACAATTATTAAGAATATGCTCTCTCAGGATCAAGTTATACAGGCTGTCATAATCAGTAATTTTACTGCCATGTAACCACCCCTCCAAGTCCTTCACTGAATGGTCAATGAAATCAACCCAGTCTTGTGAAGACTCCTTTTTGGTCTCTCTGAACTTTATCCTGTACTGTTCAGTGGTTAAGCCATAACCATCCAGGAGTGCATTCTTCAGAACTTTGTAATCATTGGCTTCACTTTCTTTCACAGTAAGGAGCCTATCCCTACCTTTTCCACTAAATGATAGCCATAGGATAGAAGCCCAGTCCCTTTGAGGGACATCCTGTACAGCACAGGCCCTCTCAAGTGCAGCAAACCACTTGTTAATGTCATCCCCCTCCTTATAAGGGGGAACTATCTTGTGCAGATTCCTGGAATCATGCTCTTTTGCAGGATGACTGTGGGGAATACTGCTGCTGTCACCATGGGTTTCTAAACCCAATTTCTGTCTCTCCTTCTCTACTTCTAAGGTCTGTCTATCCAAATCCAGCTGTTGCTTCTTGAGCTTTAGTCTGGTTTGTTCCACTCTCAATCTATTGAGCTCCCTTTCTAACATTCTGTCATCAGGGTGGGTGGGAGGGACATGTGTTGAAATAGAAGTATGGTGAGAATGGACAGAAGGAGACCTATCCCTTATAGAAGGCACCCTAACAGCTTGGTTAACAGAAACATCACTTCTACTGTGGTGAGAAGGAATACTCTTGCTATGATGTGAGACAACACTATCTGTATGGTGTGACTCTACATCAGTACCAACTATGCTAGGCTGTCTAGTAATGGGCAGGCTAGGAAGTTTCTTTCCTGAATCTTTTTCTAGGGGAGTCCCTGGATCAGATTGGGAACCATTAGCTACTTTTTCAACAGATGAGGCCCTTCTGGCCTTATCTTGTTCTTTAAGCATGTTAAGCAATAATTCCAAAGAAGGATTCTTCACTACACTCAAACCTTTTTCTATGCAGAGACTCCTTGCTCCTTTCCAGCTAAGGTGATCATATGCAAGTTTGGACAGATCAACAGTTTGGCGTGTGCCAGACATTTTAGAAAGAGTTAAAGTGACAGAAAAAGTGAGAAAAAGTTTTTCAGAACTTTTAGAAAGACAGAGAAAAAAACTTTTAAAACTTTTTAAGAACTTTTAGAATTTTTAGAGGTACTTTTCAGCACTTAGAAAAGAGTGAAAAGAGGAAATGCAAAACTTTTTGGTTAGGTGTACATACACTGAACTTGTTTTGTATATTTTTCTCTTATGAAAAGTACAATGACAAAAGTGGTAAGTAGTCTCAAAGCACTTATCCCGTCGCTGCTTCCAATGTAGGAGGCTGGAGTGGCTTGTAGTGAGTACCTAGGGGTACTTACACCTTGCACCAGGCCCAGTTATCCCTTATTAGTGTATAGGGTGTCTAGCGGCATAGGCTGATAGATAATGGTAGCTTAGCAGAGCAGCTTAGGCTGAACTAGGAGACGAGTGAAGCTCCTACAGTACCACTAGTATCACTTGCACAATATCATAAGAAAACACAATACACAGATATACTAAAAATAAAGGTACTTTATTTTTATGACAATATGCCAAAGTATCTCAGAGTGTACCCTCAGTATGAGGATAGCAAATATACACAAGATATATGTACACAATACCAAAATATGCAGTAATAGTATTAGAAAACAGTGCAAACAATGTATAGTTACAGTAGGATGCAATGGAGACACATAGGGATAGGGGCAACACAAACCATATACTCCAAAAGTGGAATGCTAACCACGAATGGACCCCAAACCTATTTGACCTTGTAGAGGGTCGCTGGGACTATTAGAAAATAGTAAGGGTTAGAAAAATAGCAAACCCCAAGACCCTGAAAAATGGGTGCAAAGTGCACTAAAGTTCCCCAAAGGACAAAGAAGTCGTGATAGGGGAATTCTGCAGGAAAGACACAAACCAGCAATGTAACAACAATGGATTTCCAGTCGAGGGTACCTGAGGAACAAGGGGACCAAGTCCAAAAGTCACAAGCAAGTTGGAGATGGGCAGATGCCCAGGAAATGCCAGCTGTGGGTGCAAAGAAGCTGCTACTGGACAGTAGAAGCTGAGGATTCTGCAGGAACGACAAGGGCTAGAGACTTCCCCTTTGGAGGATACGTCCCTCACACTATGTAGAGTCGTGAAAAAGTGTTTTCCCGCCAAAAGACCGCCAACAAGCCTTGCTAGCTGCAAATTGTACGGTTAAGGTTTTCGGATGCTGCTGTGGGCCAGGAGGGACCAGGATGTCGCCAATTGCGTCTGGGGACAGAGGAGCCATCGAGTAAGACAAGGAGCCCTCTCAGAAGCAGGCAGCTCCTGCAGAAGTGCCAGAACGTTCACTATGAATAAGAGTGAAACGGTGCTTACCCGAAGTCGCACAAAGGAGTCCCACGTCGCCGGAGGAAAACTTAGAAATTCGTGCAATGCACGTTAAAGTGCGGTGGACCCAGGCTTGGCTGTGCACAAAGGATTTCTGCCGGAAATGCACAGAGGCCGGAGTAGCTGCAAAAGTCGCAGTTCCCAGCAATGCAGTCTGGCGTGGGGAGGCAAGGACTTACCTCCACCAAACTTGGACTGAAGAGTCACTGGACTGTGGGAGTCACTTGGACAGAGTTGCTGGATTCAAGGGACCTCGCTCGTCGTGCTGAGAGGAGACCCAGGGTACCGGTAATGCAGTTCTTTGGTGCCTGCGGTTGCAGGGGGACGATTCAGTCGGCCCACGGGAGATTTTTTCGGAGCTTCTGGTGCAGAGAGGAGGCAGACTACCCCCACAGCATGCACCACCAGGAAAACAGTTGAGAAGGCGGCAGGATCAGCGTTACACAGTTGCAATAGTCGTCTTCGCTACTTTGTTGCAGTTTTGCAGGCTTCCAGCGCGGTCAGCAGTCGATTCCTTGGCAGAAGGTGAAGAGAGAGATGCAGAGGAACTCTGATGAGCTCTTGCATTCGTTATCTAAGGAATTCCCCAAAGCAGAGACCCTAAATAGCCAGAAAAGAGGGTTTGGCTACCTAGGAGAGAGGATAGGCTAGCAACACCTGAAGGAGCCTATCAGAAGGAGTCTCTGACGTCACCTGGTGGCACTGGCCACTCAGAGCAGTCCAGTCTGCTGGCATCACCTCTGTTTCCAAGATGGCAGAGGTCTGGAGCACACTGGAGGAGCTCTGGGCACCTCCCAGGGGAGGTGCAGGTCAGGGGAGTGGTCACTCCCCTTTCCTTTGTCCAGTTTCGCGCCAGAGCCGGGCTAAGGGGTCCCTGAACCGGTGTAGACTGGCTTATGCAGAAATGGGCACCATCTGTGCCAATGAAAGCATTTCCAGAGGCTTGGGGAAGCTACTCCTCCCCTGCCTTCACACCATTTTCCAAAGGGAGAGGGTGTAACACCCTCTCTCAGAGGAAGTCCTTTGTTCTGCCATCCTGGGCCAAGCTTGGCTGGACCCCAGGAGGGCAGAAACCTGTCTGAGGGGTTGGCAGCAACAGCAGCTGCAGTGAAACCCCTGAAAAGGCAGTTTGGCTGTACCAGGGTCTGTGCTACAGGCCACTGGGATCATGGGATTGTGCCAACTATGCCAGGATGGCATAGAGGGGGCAATTCCATGATCATAGACATGTTACATGGCCATATTCGGAGTTACCATTGTGAAGCTACATATAGGTATTGACCTATATGTAGTGCACACGTGTAATGGTGTCCCCGCACTCACAAAGTCAGGGGAATTTGCCCTGAACAATGTGGGGGCACCTTGGCTAGTGCCAGGGTGCCCACACACTAAGTAACTTAGCACCCAACCTTTACCAGGTAAAGGTTAGACATATAGGTGACTTATAAGTTATTTAAGTGCAGTGGTAAATGGCTGTGAAATAACGTGGACGTTATTTCACTCAGGCTGCAGTGGCAGGCCTGTGTAAGAATTGTCAGAGCTCCCTATGGGTGGCAAAAGAAATGCTGCAGCCCATAGGGATCTCCTGGAACCCCAATACCCTGGGTACCTCAGTACCATATACTAGGGAATTATAAGGGTGTTCCAGTATGCCAATGTGAATTGGTGAAATTGGTCACTAGCCTGTTAGTGGCAATTTGGAAAGAAATGAGAGAGCATAACCACTGAGGTTCTGGATAGCAGAGCCTCAGTGAAACAGTTAGTCATAACACAGGTCACACATTCAGGGCACACTTATCAGCACTGGGGCCCTGGCTGGCAGGGTCCCAGTGACACATACAACTAAAACAACATATATGCAGTGAAAAATGGGGGTAACATGCCAGGCAAGATGGTACTTTCCTACACAACCGCCCCCCCCCCCCCAAACGAAGGACAATAAGACTAATCATTACCAGATGGGTCTTCATTGTCTAAGTGGAAATATCTGGAGAGTCCATCTGCATTGGAGTGGGTACTCCCAGGTCTATGAACACTGTATAGTCCATCCCCTGTAGGGATATGGACCACCTCAACAATTTAGGGTTTTCACATTTCATTTGTTTTAGCCAAAGTAGAGGTTTGTGGTCTGTCTGAACAATGAAGTGAGTGCCAAACAGGTATGGCTTCAACTTCTTCAGTGCCCAGAGCACAGCAAAGGCCTCCCTCTCTATGGCAGACCACCGCTTTTCTCTAGGTGTCAACCTCCTGCTGATAAAAGCAGCAGGTTGATCCTGGCCCTCAGAATTAAGTTGTGATAAGAATGCCCCTACCCCTAATTCAGATGCATCAGTTTGGACAATTCATTTCTTGGAGTAACAGGGGCTTTTCAGGACAGGTGCAGAGCACATGGCCTGCTTCAGCTCCTCAAAAGCTTTCTGACGGTTTGCTGTCCATAATACCTTCTTAGGCATTTTCTTTGATGTGAGGTCATTAAGAGGGGCTGCAATGGAGCCATAGTTCTTTATGAACCTCCTATAGTACCCAGTGAGGCCTAAAAAGGCTCTCACCTGAGTCTGAGTAGTAGGGGGAACCCAATCTATAATAGTTTGGATTTTCCCCTGAAGTGGTGCAATCTGTTCTCCACCAACCAGGTGTCCCAGATAAACCACCTTCCCCTGCCCTATCTGGCACTTTGAAGCCTTGATAGTGAGACCTGCCTTTTGCAGGGCCTCCAAAACTTTCCATAGGTGGACCAGGTGATCATCCCAGCTGGAGCTAAAGGCAGCTATATCATCTAGATATGCTGCTCTAAAAACTTCCAGCCCTTGCAGGACTGTATTCACCAACATTTGAAAAGTGGCAGGTGTATTTTTCAATCCAAAAGGCACTACTGTGAATTGGTAATGGCCTCCAATGGTTGAAAATGCAGTTTTTGCTTTTGCATCTTCTGATAATTTGATCTGCCAATACCCTGCAGTCAAATCAAAAGTGCTTAGATACTTGGCAGATGCCAGAGTATCTATGAGCTCATCTGCCCTGGGTATGGGGTGAGCATCAGTTGTGGTTACTTGGTTGAGACCTCTGTAGTCAACACAAAACCGCATTTCCTTCTTTCCATCCTTGGAATGAGGTTTTGGTACAAGTACCACAGGAGAGGCCCATGGACTTTCAGAGTGCTCAACCACTCCCAGTTCAAGCATTTTCTGCACCTCTTGCTTTATGCAGTCTCTGACATGGTCAGGCTGCCTATAGATCTTACTTTTGACAGGCAAGCTGTCTCCAGTATCTATAATGTGCTCACACCAAGAAGTGGTGCCTGGCATAGTAGAGAAGAGTTCAGAAAACTGACCCAGGAGATTTATGCAGTGGTCTTTCTGCTCAGCAGTAAGACAATCTGCTAGTACTACGCCTTCCACTAGAGCATCTTGTTCTGTGGAAGAGAAGAGATCAGTGTAGGAAAGTACCATCTTGCCTGGCATGTTACCCCCATTTTTCACTGTATATATGTTGTTTTAGTTGTATGTGTCACTGGGACCCTGTCATCCAGGGCCCCAGTGCTCATAAGTGTGCCTGAATGTGTTACCTGTGTAGTGACTAACTGTCTCACTGAGGATCTGCTAATCAGAACCTCAGTGGTTATGCTCTCTCATATCTTTCAAATTGTCACTAACAGGCTAGTGACCAATTTTACCAATTTACATTGGCTTACTGGAACACCCTTATAATTCCCTAGTATATGGTACTGAGGTACCCAGGGTATTGGGGTTCCAGGAGATCCCTATGGGCTGCAGCATTTCTTTTGCCGCCCATAGGGAGCTCTGACAATTCTTACACAGGCCTGCCACTGCAGCCTGAGTGAAATAACGTCCACGTTATTTCATAGCCATTTTACACTGCACTTAAGTAACTTATAAGTCACCTATATGTCTAACCTTTACCTGGTAAAGGTTAGGTGCAAAGTTACTTAGTGTGAGGGCACCCTGGCACTAGCCAAGGTGCCCCCACATTGTTCAGGGCCAATTCCCCTGACTTTGTGAGTGCGGGACACCATTACACGCGTGCACTACATATAGGTCACTACCTATATGTAGCTTCACAATGGTAACTCCGAATATGGCCATGTAACATGTCTATGATCATGGAATTGCCCCCTCTATGCCATCCTTGCATAGTTGGCACAATCCCATGATCCCAGTGGTCTGTAGCACAGACCCTGGTACTGCCAAACTGCCTTTTCTGGGGGTTCACTGCAGCTGCTGCTGCTGCCAACCCCTCAGACAGATTTCTGCCCTCCTTGGGTCAAGCCAGGATTGTCCCAGGATGGCAGAACAAAGGACTTCCTCTGAGAGAGGGTGTTACACCCTCTCCCTTTGGAAAATGGTGTGAAGGCAGGTGAGGGGTAGCCTCCCCCAGCCTCTGGAAATGCTTTCATGGGCACAGATGTGCCCAATTCTGCATAAGCCAGTCTACACCGGTTCAGGGGACCCCTTAGCCCTGCTCTGGCGCGAAACTGGACAAAGGAAAGGGGAGTGACCACTCCCCTGACCTGCACCTCCCCTGGGAGGTGTCCAGAGCTCCTCCAGTGTGCTCCAGACCTCTGCCATCTTGGAAACAGAGGTGCTGCTGGCACACTGGACTGCTCTGAAAACAGTCGAGAAGGCGTTCGTTATCTAAAGTTTCCCCAGAGACAGAGACCCTAAATAGCCAGAAAAGAGGGTTTGGCTACCTAGGAGAGAGGAAACTCTACTAACACCTGAAGGAGCCTATCAGCAGGAGTCTCTGACGTCACCTGGTGGCACTGGCCACTCAGAGCAGTCCAGTGTGCCAGCAGCACCTCTGTTTCCAAGATGGCAGAGGTCTGGAGCACACTGGAGGAGCTCTGGACACCTCCCAGGGGAGGTGCAGGTCAGGGGAGTGGTCACTCCCCTTTCCTTTGTCCAGTTTCGCGCCAGAGCAGGGGCTAAGGGGTCCCTGAACCGGTGTAGACTGGCTTATGCAGAAATGGGCACATCTGTGCCCAAGAAAGCATTTCCAGAGGCTGGGGGAGGCTACTCCTCCCCTGCCTTCACACCATTTTCCAAAGGGAGAGGGTGTCACACCCTCTCTCAGAGGAAGTTCTTTGTTCTGCCATCCTGGGCCAGGCCTGGCTGGACCCCAGGAGGGCAGATGCCTGTCTGAGGGGTTGGCAGCAGCTGCAGTGGAACCCCAGGAAGGGCAGTTTGGCAGTATCAGGGTCTGTGCTACAGACCACTGGGATCATGGGATTGTGCCAACTATGCCAGGATGGCATAGAGGGGGCAATTCCATGATCATAGACATGTTACATGGCCATATTCGGAGTTACCATTGTGAAGCTACATATAGACAGTGACCTATATGTAGTGCACGCGTGTAATGGTGTCCCCGCACTCACAAAGTTCAGGGAATTGGCTCTGAACAATGTGGGGGCACCTTGGCTATTGCCAGGGGGCCCTCACACTAAGTAACTTTGCACCTAACCTTTACCAGGTAAAGGTTAGACATATAGGTGACTTATAAGTTACTTAAGTGCAGTGTAAAATGGCTGTGAAATAACGTGGACGTTATTTCACTCAGGCTGCAGTGGCAGGCCTGTGTAAGAATTGTCAGAGCTCCCTATGGGTGGCAAAAGAAATGCTGCAGCCCATAGGGATCTCCTGGAACCCCAATACCCTGGGTACCTCAGTACCATATACTAGGGAATTATAAGGGTGTTCCAGTAAGCCAATGTAAATTGGTAAAATTGGTCACTAGCCTGTTAGTGACAATTTGAAAGTAATGAGAGAGCATAACCACTGAGGTTCTGGTTAGCAGAGCCTCAGTGAGACAGTTAGGCACCACACAGGGAACATATACATGCACACCTATGAGCACTGGGGCCCTGTGTGACAGGGTCCCAGTGACACATACATATAGGCCACAAACCTATGAGCACTGGGGTCCTGACTAGCAGGATCCCAGTGACACATAACAACCATACTGAAAACATAGTGTTTTCACTATGAGCACTGAGGCCTGCCTATCAGGATCTCAGTGAGACAGTGAAAAAAGTGACAAACACCCTGACATACACTCACAAACAGGCCAAAAGTGGGGGTAACAAGGCTAGAAAGAGGCTACCTTCTCACACAACCCCCCCCAAACGAAGGACAATAAGGCTAACCTTGGCCAGTTGAGACTTTATTGTCTAAGTGGTGATAAGTAGAGAGTAGCTCTGCAATAGACTGGTTACTCCCTTTATCATCCACTATATGGTTACTTCCCTGTGGGGATGTAAACCACCCTGTTTGAAGTTTTTTAGCTAAGCAACAATGTGAAGATGTATTTTCAGAGTTTCTATCAGTAAGTTTTAGTTTAGAGCAGTGGGAATTGTCCACTGAACCTATTTGTAGTGATGGAAATGCCAGACAGGGATGCTGTCTTAGAAAAGCCATAGCTGGGCAAAAACTTTGTCCATATGGCTGGAAGAGAGAACAGGGATGCTGTTTCTCTTGGGTTGGAGCAGGGCAGGGATGCTGTCCTATCAGCTCCACACTAGGGCAGGGATGCTGTCCTAAGTGTTGTGAGGCAGTGCAGAGTTTCTGCACTAAAGTTTCTCTGGGAGGGTTTGGAGGGATGCTCCATGTTAACTAAAATGGTGCTGTTTTTCTCACCAATGTTAGTTATCCCACAGAGAGGTACTTCCACCTCAGGGAGTCCAGCTTTTCCAGCTGATGATTCCCTTGGAACAGGTGCCACCCCAGGAGAGGTTTCTCCCACCACAGGAATAGTATCCTGAATGGTAGGGTGGTTAGGGGATACTGTGATACCCTTTTTACCTGTTGATGGAGAGGGGTCCTGAGTTTTCAGGCCTTCTCTCCTTTGCTTTTTCATTTCACTTGAAATGAGAGGGAACAATTCCTCAGGGATGCCCAGCATGGCTGCATGGGCATAAAACTCTACATCAGCCCAACCTGAGGCCTCTAGGTCATTACCTAAGAGACAGTCTACAGGTAAGCTAGGTGATACCACCACCTGCTTAGGGCCAGTAACTCCACCCCAACTAAACTGAATTATAGCTAAGGGAAGAAACTTAGTGGAGTTATGGACATCAATAATCTTATACTGTTGTCCAATGATGTGTTGTTCAGGAGGCACTAGGTTTTCAGTCACCAAAGTGAAACTGGCACCTGTGTCCCTGTAGGCCAAGGCCTCAACACCATTTATTGAAACTGTCTGCCTGTACTTATCCATTGTAAGGGGACAAGCAGCCAGTGTGGCAAGGCCAATGCCACTAGGTGTGACAGAAACTGTCTTGGGACTGATTACATCAGTTTCCACTATGGACCCATAAGTGAACCCAACTACACCCTTTGCTTGACTGTTGCCAGCAGTCCCACCACTAGTACCACTACTGCTAGGGGCACTAGAGCTTGATGTATTAGTGGTGCTAGGCTCAGGGGGTTTACCTGGACAGGACTTATCCCCTGGCCTATGGCCTCTATTTTTACACACAAAGCACCAAGGCTTTTTAATGTGTGCAGGTTGGGAAGAAGAGGAAGAATTTGTTTTATCCCCACCCTCTGAAGAGTGTTTAAGATTTGAAGTGGGATCTTTGGTTTTACCCTTATCCCCATGCTTATCTTGAGATTTTTCACCATCTTTCTTCTTATTGCCATCTTTGTCACCCCCTGTATGAACTTTTCTGTTCACCCTTGTTCTGACCCATTTGTCTGCCTTCTTTCCCAATTCTTGGGGAGAGGTCAGATCAGAGTCTACCAGGTACTGGTGCAACAAATCAGACACACAATTATTAAGTATATGCTCTCTCAGGATTGTGTTATACAGGCTTTCATAATCAGTAACTTTACTGCCATGTAACCACCCCTCCAAGGCCTTCACTGAATGGTCAATGAAATCAACCCAGTCTTGTGAAGACTCCTTTTTGGTCTCTCTGAACTTTATCCTGTACTGTTCAGTGGTTAAGCCATAACCATCCAGGAGTGCATTCTTAAGAACTTGGAAATTATTAGCATCATTTTCTTTCACAGTAAGGAGCCTATCCCTACCTTTTCCACTAAATGATAGCCATAGGATAGCAGCCCACTGCCTTTGAGGGACATCCTGTACAACACAGGCCCTCTCAAGTGCAGCAAACCACTTGTTAATGTCATCCCCCTCCTTATAAGGGGGAACTATCTTGTGCAGATTCCTGGAATCATGCTCTTTTGCAGGATGACTATGGGGAATACTGCTGCTGCCACCATGGGTATCTAAACCCAACTTCTGTCTTTCCTTCTCTAATTCAAAAGACTGTCTATCCAAATCCAGCTGTTGCTTTTTAAGCTTCAGTCTGGTTTGTTCCACCGTCAACTTATTGAGTTCCCTCTCTAACATTCTGTCATCAGGGTTGGTGGGAGGGACATTTCTAGAAACAGAGCTATGATGGGAATGAACAGAAGGAGACCTGTCCCTTACAGAAGCCACCCTAACAGCTTGGTTTACAGAAACATTACTACCAGTATGGTGAGAATAAATGCTTTTGCTATGATGTGAGACAACACTATTTATATGGTGTGGCTCATCATCATTACCATCTATGCTAGATTGTCTAGTAATGGGCAGGCTAGGAAGTTTCTTTCCTGAATCTTTTCCTGGGGGAGTCCCTGAATCAGATTGAGAACTATTAGGTACTTTTTCAACAGATGAGGCACCTATGGCCTTATCCTGTTCTCTAAGCATGTTAAGTAACAGTTCCAAGGAAGGATTCTTCCCTACACTCAAACCTCTCTCTATACAGAGACTCCTTGCTCTTTTCCAGCTAAGGTTGTCATATGCAAGTTTGGACAGATCAACACTTTGGCCTGTGCCAGACATTTTTTTTAGAGAGAGTTTAAAGTGATAGAAAAAGAGAAAAAAGTTTTCAGAACATTTTGGAAAGACAGAAAAAAACTTTTTAAACTTTTAAGAACTTTTTGAAAGTTTAGAAGTACTTTTCAGCACTTAGAAAAGAGTGAAAAGAGGAAATGCAAAACTTTTTGGCTATGTGTATATACACTGACCTTGTTTTGTATATTTTTCTCTTATGAAAAGTACAATCACAAGAGTGGTAAGTAGTCTCAAGCACTTATCCCACCGCTGCCACCAATGTAGGAGGCTGGACTGGCTTGTAGTGAGTACCAAGGGGTACTTGCACCTTGCACCAGGCCCAGTTATCCCTTATTAGTGTATAGGGTGTCTAGCAGCTTAGGCTGATAGATAATGGTAGCTTAGCAGAGCAGCTTAGGCTGAACTAGGAGACGTGTGAAGCTACTACAGTACCACTTAGTGTCATATGCACAATATCATAAGAAAACACAATACACAGTTATACTAAAAATAAAGGTACTTTATTTTTATGACAATATGCCAAAGTATCTTAGAGTGTACCCTCAGTGAGAGGATACGAAATATACACAAGATATATATACACAATAGCAAAAATATGCAGTATAGTCTTAGAAAACAGTGCAAACAATGTATAGTTACAATAGGATGCAATGGGGAAACATAGGGATAGGGGCAACACAAACCATATATTCCAAAAGTGGAATGAGAACCACGAATGGACCCCAAACCTATGTGACCTTGTAGAGGGTCGCTGGGACTATTAGAAAATAGTGAGAGTTAGAAAAATAACCCTCCCCAAGACCCTGAAAAGTGAGTGCAAAGTGCACTAAAGTTCCCCTAAGAACAAAGAAGTCGTGTTAGAGGAATAATGCAGGAAAGACACAAACCAGCAATGCAACAACTGTGGATTTTCAATCTAGGGTACCTGTGGAAAAAGGGGACCAAGTCCAAAAGTCACAAGCAAGTCGGAGATGGGCAGATGCCCAGGAAATGCCAGCTGCGGGTGCAAAGAAGCTTCTACTGGACAGAAGAAGCATTAGGTTTCTGCAGGAACTAAAAGGGCTAGAGACTTTCCCTTTGGTGGACGGATCCCACTTGCCGTGGAAAGTTGTGCAGAAGTGTTTTCCCGCCAAAAGGATACTAACAAGCCTTGCTAGCTGCAAATCGTGCGGTTAGCGTTTTTGGACGCTGCTGGGGCCCAGGAGGGACCAGAAGGTCGCAATTTGGACCTGAAGAGAGAGGGGACGTAGAGCAAGACAAGGAGCCCTCATTAAAGCAGCTAGCATCCGGAGAAGTGCCAGAAACAGGCACTACAAAGATGCGTGAAATGGTGCTCGCCGAAGTTGCACAAAGGAGTCCCACGTCGCCGGAGACCAACTTAGAAAGTCGTGCAATGCAGGTTAGAGTGCCGTGGACCCAGGCTTGGCTGTGCACAAAGGATTTCCGCCGGAAGTTCACAGGGGCCGGAGTAGCTGCAAAGTCGCGGTTCCAAGCAATTCAGCCTAGCGAGGTGAGGCAAGGACTTACCTCCACCAAACTTGGACTGAAGAGTCACTGGACTGTAGGGGTCACTTGGACAGAGTTTCTGGATTCGAGGGACCTCGCTCGTCGTGCTGAGAGGAGACCCAAGGGACCGGTAATGCAGCTTTTTGGTGCCTGCAGTTGCAGGGGGAAGATTCCGTCGACCCACGGGAGATTTCTTCGGAGCTTCTGGTGCAGAGAGGAGGCAGGCTACCCCCACAGCATGCACAAGCAGGAAAACAGTCGAGAAGGCGGCAGGATCAGCGTTACAGAGTTGCAGTAGTCGTCTTTGCTACTATGTTGCAGGTTTGCAGGCTTCCAGCGCGGTCAGCAGTCGATTCCTTATCAGAAGGTGAAGAGAGAGATGCAGAGGAACTCGGATGAGCTCTTGCATTCGTTATCTAAAGTTTCCCCAGAGACAGAGACCCTAAATAGCCAGAAAAGAGGGTTTGGCTACCTAGGAGAGAGGATAGGCTACTAACACCTGAAGGAGCCTATCAGCAGGAGTCTCTGACGTCACCTGGTGGCACTGGCCACTCAGAGCAGTCCAGTGTGCCAGCAGCACCTCTGTTTCCAAGATGGCAGAGGTCTGGAGCACACTGGAGGAGCTCTGGACACCTCCCAGGGGAGGTGCAGGTCAGGGGAGTGGTCACTCCCCTTTCCTTTGTCCAGTTTCGCGCCAGAGCAGGGGCTAAGGGGTCCCTGAACCGGTGTAGACTGGCTTATGCAGAATTGGGCACATCTGTGCCCAAGAAAGCATTTCCAGAGGCTGGGGGAGGCTACTCCTCCCCTGCCTTCACACCATTTTCCAAAGGGAGACGGTGTCACACCCTCTCTTAGAGGAAGTTCTTTGTTCTGCCATCCTGGGCCAGGCCTGGCTGGACCCCAGGAGGGCAGCTGCCTGTCTGAGGGGTTGGCAGCAGCAGCAGCTGCAGTGAAACCCCAGGAAGGGCAGTTTGGCAGTACCAGGGTCTGTGCTACAGACCACTGGGATCATGGGATTGTGCCAACTATGCCAGGATGGCATAGAGGGGGCAATTCCATGATCATAGACATGTTACATGGCCATATTCGGAGTTACCATGGTGAAGCTACATAGAGGTAGTGACCTATATGTAGTGCACGCGTGTAATGGTGTCCCCGCACTCACAAAGTTCAGGGAATTGGCTCTGAACAATGTGGGGGCACCTTGGCTAGTGCCAGGGTGCCTTCACACTAAGTAACTTTGCACCTAACCTTTACCAGGTAAAGGTTAGACATATAGGTGACTTATAAGTTACTTAAGTGCAGTGTAAAATGGCTGTGAAATAACGTGGACGTTATTTCACTCAGGCTGCAGTGGCAGGCCTGTGTAAGAATTGTCAGAGCTCCCTATGGGTGGCAAAAGAAATGCTGCAGCCCATAGGGATCTCCTGGAACCCCAATACCCTGGGTACCTCAGTACCATATACTAGGGAATTATAAGGGTGTTCCAGTAAGCCAATGTAAATTGGTAAAAATGGTCACTAGCCTGTTAGTGACAATTTGGAAAGAAATGAGAGAGCATAACCACTGAGGTTCTGATTAGCAGAGCCTCAGTGAGACAGTTAGTCACTACACAGGTAACACATTCAGGCACACTTATGAGCACTGGGGCCCTGGGTTACCAGGGTCCCAGTGACACATACAACTAAAACAACATATATACAGTGAAAAATGGGGGTAACATGCCAGGCAAGATGGTACTTTCCTACAAGCACTACCTCTGCAAGTTCATGCAGGTATTTCAGGGAAATCCATGTCTCACATACACATACTTTCCATCCGTTTACACTAACACAAGTAATTGTGAATGATGTGTGCAGCCTTTGGTGTTGCAGCACTCAAAAGCACAGTAATACTTGTGTACACATTGGCGAGTGTAGACAGAGTACTGATTGTAGGAAAGTACCATCTTGCCTGGCATGTTACCCCCATATTTCAGCTTATATATGTTGTTTTAGTCTATGTGTCACTGGGACCGTGCCAGGCAGGGCCCCAGTGCTCATAAGTATGTGCCCTGTATGTGTTCCCTGTGTGATGACTAACTGTCTCACTGAGGCTCTGCTAACCAAAACCTCAGTGGTTATGCTCTCTCTGCTTTCCAAATTTCTCACTAACAGGCTAGTGACCAATTTCACCAATTTACATTGGCATACTGGTACACCCATATAATTCCCTAGTATATGGTACTGAGGTACCCAGGGTATTGGGGTCCCAGGAGATTCCCTGTGGGCTGCAGCATTTCTTTTGCCACCCATGGGGAGATCTGACAATTATTACAAAGGCCTGCCAGTGCAGCCTGAGTGAAATAACGTCCACGTTATTTCACAGCCATTTACCACTGAACTTAAGTAACATATAAGTCACGTATATCTCTAAACTTCACCTGGTGAAGGTTGGGTGCAAAGTTACTTAGTGCGTGGGCACCCTGGCACTAGCCAAGGTGCCCCCACATCGTTCAGGGCAAATTCCCTGGACTTTGTGAGTGCGGGGACACCATTACACGTGTGCACTGTACATAGGTCACTACCTATGTACAGCGTCACAATGGTAACTCCAAACATGGCCATGTAACATGTCTAAGATCATGGAATTGTCCGACCACTGCCATTCTGGCATTGGGGGACAATTCCATGATTCCCCGGGTCTCTAGCACAGAACCCGGGTACTGCCAAACTGCCTTTCTGGGGTCTCCACTGCAGCTGCTGTTGCTGCCAACCCCTCAGACAGGTTTCTGCCCTCCTGGGGTCCAGACAGCCCTGGCCCAGGAAGGCAGAACAAAGGACTTCCTCAGAGAAAGGGTGTTACACCCTCTCCCTTTGGAAAAGGTGAGAAAGGCTGGGGAGGAGTAGCCTCCCCCAGCCTCTGGAAATGCATTGATGGGCACAGATGGTGCCCATCTCTGCATAAGACAGTCTATAGCGGTTTAGGGATCTCCCAGCCCTGCTCTGGCGCGAAACAGGACAAAGGAGAGGGGAGTGACCACTCCCCTGACCTGCACCTCCCAGGGGAGGTGCCCAGAGCTCCTCCAGTGTGTCCCAGACCTCTGCCAAATTGGAAACAGAGGTGTCTGTGGCACACTGGACTGCTCTGAGTGGCCAGGGCCAGCAGGTGACGTCAGAGGCTCCTTATGATAGGCTCTTACCTCTCTTCGTAGCCAATCCTCCTTCCTAGGTAGCCAAAACTCCTTTTCTGGCTATTTAGGGTCTCTTCTTTGGGGAATTCTTCAAATAACGAATGCAAGAGCTCACCAGAGTTCCTCTGCATCTCCCTCTTCAACTTCTGCCAAAGGATCAACCGCTGACTGCTCAGGACGCCACAAAACCACAACAAAGTAGCAAAGACGACTACTAGCAACCTTGTGTCGCTTCATCCTGCCGGCTTTCTCGACTGTAACCAGGTGGTGCATGCTCTGGGGGCAGCCTGCCTCCTTCTTGCACCAGGAGCTCTGAAGAAATCTCCCGTGGGTCGACTGAAACTTCCCCCTGCAACCGCAGGCAACAAAAGACTGTATTACCGGTCCTATGGGTCCCCTCTCAGCACGACGAGCGTGGTCCCTTGAACTCAGCAACTCCAAGAGACTTCCACAGTCCAGTGACTCTTCAGTCCAAGTTTGGTGGAGGTAAGTCCTTGCCTCACCACGCTAGACTGCATTGCTGGGTACCGCGTGATTTGCAGCTGCTCCAGCTCCTGTGCACTCTTCCAGGATTTCCTTTGTGCACAGCCAGGCCTGGGTCCCCGACACTTTAATCTGCAGTGCACAACCTTCTGAGTTGTCCTCCGGCGTCGTGGGACTCCCTTTCCTGACTTCGGGTGGACTCCGGTTCACTCTTCTTCCAAGTGCCTGGTCAGGTACTTCTACGGGAGCTGTCTGCTTCTGTGAGGGCTCCCTGACTTGCTGGGTGCCCCCTCTGTCTCCTCATCCAAGTGGCGATATCCTGGTCCCTCCTTGGCCACAGCAGCATCCAAAAACCCTAACTGCAACCCTTGCAGCTAGCAAGGCTTGTTTGCGGTCTTTCTGCGTGAGAATACCTCTGCAAGCTTCTTCACGACGTGGGACATCCATCCTCCAAAGGGGGAGTTCCTAGTCCTCTTCGTTCTTGCAGAACACCAAGCTTCTTCCAACCACTGGCAGCTTCCTTGCACCCTCAGCTGGCATTTCTTGGGCTCCTGCCCACTCTCAACACTGTAGCAACTCTTGGACTTGGTCCCCTTGTCTTACAGGTACACAGGTCCAGAAATCCACTGTTGTTACATTGCTGGTGTTTGTTCTTCCTGCAGAATCCCCCTATCACGACTTCTGTGCTCTCTGGGGGTAGTAAGTGCATTTTACACCTACCTTTCAGGGTCGGGGGGTGGGCTATTTTTCTAACCCTCACTGTTTTCTTACAGTCCCCGCAACCCTCTACAAGCTCATATAGGTTTGAGGTCCATTCGTGGTTCGCATTCCACTTTTGGAGTATATGGTTTGTGTAGCCCCTATACCTATGTGCTCCTATTGCAATCTATTGTAACTTTACACTGCTTGCATTACTTTTCTTGCTACAACCTGCATAATTTTGGTTTGTGTACATATATCTTGTGTATATTTCTCATCGTCATACTGAGGGTACTCACTGAGATACTTTTTGCATATTGTCATAAAAATAAAGTACCTTTATTTTTAGTATATCTGTGTATTGTGTTTTCTTATGATATTGTGCATATGACACCAGTGATATAGTAGGAGCTTTACATGTCTCCTAGTTCAGCCTAAGCTGCTTTGCCATAGCTACCTTCTATCAGCCTTAGCTGCTAGAAACACCTCTTCTACACTAATAAGGGATAAGTGGACCTGGCACAAGGTGTACGTACCTCTGGTACCCACTACAAGCCAGGCCAGCCTCCTAAACTGATCATGTGCAATTCACAATATGTGCCACGTTGTTAGCTTTACAGAAAATGTTCTTTCAGTATTTCACATCATAGATACTAAACGTGCTCTCCTGCTCCATTAAGACGTCAGCAAGAGGACAGTGACCAATCTATCAATCAAGCAATCAGATATTTGTAAAGTGCAGTTTTTCACTAGGGGTTCTCAAGGCGCTGATCATTCTAAGAGCCAAGTCTTGATGTCCTTCCTGAACTGGGCCAGCGAGGGGGACTGCCTGAGGTGAGTGACCTGTCTCCTGGCTATAAAGTTGGGAAACCTGCAACAATTGTCACCAAGATACAAAGTGCCAGGTACAACAGTGACGTGAGGAAAAAAGCAACAGTTTCTTACCTGTAACTCAAGTTCTCTCTTATGGGAATTCCCATGATAAGTCATAAGCACTGAATAGTCCCGCCCAAGTGTTGGGTCCCCGGAGCATTTCTTTAAAGTGCTCCAGAGTATCTTCTTAAGTGGACGTTTTCACCTTTCTTCAGGAAAGCCTGCAAAGTCACTTACGAAGTGGACAGATAATGCAGCCTATGTACATTTCACTGCGCTGGTTGAACTCTCCATCTTGAATCAAAGGAAAAAGCCAGCACATTCGTCAACAGAATGAATCTCGCTCACAAACCCCTTTTGCATGATAGACATGAATCAGAGGAGGGCAGAGTAGCCTCATAGGCTAAAAAAGAGACTGTGCCTTTAAGAACTCAGAGCCCACCAGTATCCCATCATGCACAACTGGTGGGAGTTGCTTTTGAAGTTGACTTTAGACTTGTACAGTTTATATCGATACCTCTGTCTCTTCACCTGGGGAGGAGGGGGGGGGTTGTCAATAACTTATCATGGAAATTCCCCTACAAAAGAACTGGAGTTACAGGTAAGAAACCATTCCTTCTCTCATATGGGATTTCCATGTTTAGTCATAAGCACTGAGTACAATAGCAAGCCCATCCCTATGGAGAGCGGGGGAAGAGACAGAGGATGAACTGGAAAATTTTAAGAGAATACATTTCTGATGGAAGCCTGACCTACTTCAGCATCTGTTCTAGCATCGTAATCTCGTCAGTAGTGTTTAGTGAATGTGTGAACTGATTTCCAGGTCGCCGCTTTGCAAATCTCTGGGATGGGAATATTACACAGTAAAGCAGCAGTAGCTGCTTTCCCTCTAGTAGAGCGCGCTTTTGGTCTAGTAGGGACTATTTTGTTAGCTTTTTTATAGCATAATAAAATACACAACACTATTTATCATGAAATGGATTGCTTAAATGTGGCTAAGCCAGTGCGAAGAGGATCGTAGTCCGATTTGCGAATGCTTCGTGTTTTGTCAAGGTAGAATTTGAGAACTTGTTTTACATCCAGGGAATGGAGAGATCTTTCTGATTGAGGGGAAGGATTCTGAAAAAATGTAGGCAGGGATATGGTTTGGTTGACATGGAAATCCGAAATTACCTTTGGGAGGAATTTTGGATGAGTTCTCATGACTACTTTGTTAGAATGAAATACGGTGTATGCTCGCGTGAGCATGCATGGATTTCACTAACTCTGCGGGCAAATGTAATGGCCACCAGGAAAGTGGTTTTCCAAGATAAGTGTTAAGAGAGGGCTTATGTATGGATTCAAAGGGATCTTGCATAAGGTGTGAGAGGAATACATTCAGCTCCCATGAAGGAAAAGGATGCCTAGTAGGAGGAAAGACCTTTTTCAAACCCTCTAAGAAATCCTTGATGACCGGGGTTTTCAAAAAAGAGGTTTGTGAAGGACCTTTTCTGTAGGCAGTAAGAGCAGCCAGGTGGAATTTTATAGAAGAGAATTCAAGCCAGATTGTGCCAAATGGAGTAGATATGGGAGAAGACATCTTCCTGGCAGGTGGTAGGGCCTTTGTTTTTAGATGAACACCAATGCAGAATCCCTTCCATTTGAAGGCATATGCAGCTTGTGTGGAAGTTCGCTTTGCTTCTTTAAGAATGTCCATGCAGTCTTGTGGAAGATTCAGGTGTCCATAATGCACCAGCTCAGGAGCCATGCTGCGAAACTCAAAGAGGAGAGATTGGGATGCACCATTTGGCCTCTGAATTTCATCAATAGCTCCAGCCTGCATGACAGCTGGAGATGTGGATAGATGGACTGGTGAAGGAGGTTCCTGGACCATCATTGACATGGCCACTCTGGAGCCATGTAAGAGGCTGGACTGGCTTGTAGTGAGTACCAAGGGGTACTTACACCTTGCACCAGGCCCAGGTATCCCTTATTAGTGTATAGTGGTGTCTAGCAGCTTAGGCTGATAGAAAATGGTACCTTAGCAGAGCAGCTTAGGCTGAACTAGGAGACGAGTGAAGCTCCTACAGTACCACTAGTGTCACTTGCACAATATCATAAGAAAACACAATACACAGATATACTAAAAATAAAGGTACTTTATTTTTATGACAATATGCCAAAGTATCTCAGTGAGTACCCTCAGTATGAGGATAACAAATATACACAAGATATATGTACACAATACCAAAATATGCAGTAATAGCAATAGAAAACAGTGCAAACAATGAAAAGTCACAATAGAATGCAATGGGGGCACATAGGGATAATGGCAACACAAACCATATACTCTAGAAGTGGAAGGCGAACCACGAATGGACCCCAAACCTATGTGACCTTGTAGAGGGTCGCTGGGACTGTAAGAAAACAGTGAGGGTTAGAAAAATAGCCCACACCAAGACCCTGAAAAGTGGGTGCAAAGTGCACCCAAGTTCCCCAAAGAGCACAGAAGTCGTGATAGGGGAATTCTGCAGGAAAGACCAACACCAGCAATGCAACAACGATGGATTTCCAGACGAGAGTACCTGTGGAACAAGGGGACCAAGTCCAAAAGTCACGATCAAGTCGGGAGTGGGCAGATGCCCAGGAAATGCCAGCTGTGGGTGCAAAGAAGCTGCCACTGGATGGTAGAAGCTGAGGATTCTGCAAGAACGACAAGGGCTAGAAACTTCCTGTAGGAGGCTGGACTGGCTTGTAGTGAATACCTAGGGGTACTTACACCTTGCACCAGGCCCAGTTATCCCTTATTAGTGTATAGGGTGTCTAGCAGCATAGGCTGATAGATAATGATAGCTTAGCAGAGCAGCTTAGGCTTGTAGGAGGCTGGACTGGCTTGTAGTGAGTACCAAGGGGTACTTGCACCTTGCACCAGGCCCAGTTATCCCTTATTAGTGTATAGGGTGTCTAGCAGCTTAGGCTGATAGATAATGGTAGCTTAGCAGAGCAGCTTAGGCTGAACTAGGAGACGTGTGAAGCTACTACAGTACCACTTAGTGTCACTTGCACAATATCATAAGAAAACACAATACACAGTTATACTAAAAATAAAGGTACTTTATTTTTATGACAATATGCCAAAGTATCTTAGAGTGTACCCTCAGTGAGAGGATAGGAAATATACACAAGATATATATACACAATAGTAAAAATATGCAGTATAGTCTTAGAAAACAGTGCAAACAATGTATAGTTACAATAGGATGCAATGGGGAAACATAGGGATAGGGGCAACACAAACCATATACTCCAAAAGTGGAATGCGAACCACGAATGGACCCCAAACCTATGTGACCTTGTAGAGGGTCGCTGGGACTATTAGAAAATAGTGAGAGTTAGAAAAATAACCCTCCCCAAGACCCTGAAAAGTGAGTGCAAAGTGCACTAAAGTTCCCCTAAGGACAAAGAAGTCGTGTTAGAGGAATAATGCAGGAAAGACACAAACCAGCAATGCAACAACTGTGGATTTCCAATCTAGGGTACCTGTGGAACAAGGGGACCAAGTCCAAAAGTCACAAGCAAGTCGGAGATGGGCAGATGCCCAGGAAATGCCAGCTGCGGGTGCAAAGAAGCTTCTACTGGACAGAAGAAGCTGAGGTTTCTGCAGGAACAAAAAGGGCTAGAGACTTCCCCTATAGTGGACGGATCCCTCTCGCCTTGGAGAGTTGTGCAGAAGTGTTTTCCCGCTGAAAGGACGCCAACAAGCCTTGCTAGTCGCAAATCGTGCGTTTGGCGTTTTTGGACGCTGCTGGGGCCCAGGAGGGACCAGGAGGTGGCAAATTGGACCTGAAGAGAGAGGAGACGTCGAGCAATAGAATGAGCCCTCACTGAAGCAGGTAGCACCCAGAAAAGTGCCAGAAACAGGCACTACGAGGATGCGTGAAACGGTGCTCGCCGAAGTTGCACAAAGGAGTCCCACGTCGCCGGAGACCAACTTAGAAAGTCGTGCAATGCAGGTTAGAGTGCCGTGGACCCAGGCTTGGCTGTGCACAAAGGATTTCCGCCGGAAGTGCACAGGGGCCGGAGTAGCTGCAAAGTCGCGGTTCCCAGCAATGCAGCCCAGCGAGGTGAGGCAAGGACTTACCTCCACCAAACTTGGACTGAAGAGTCACTGGACTGTGGGGGTCACTTGGACAGAGTCGCTGGACCCAAGGGACCGGTAATGCAGCTTTTTGGTGCCTGCGGTTGCAGGGGGAAGATTCCGTCGACCCACGGGAGATTTCTTTGGAGCTTCTGGTGCAGAGAGGAGGCAGGCTACCCCCACAGCATGCACAAGCAGGAAAACAGTCGAGAAGGCGGCAGGATCAGCGTTACAGAGTTGCAGTAGTCGTCTTTGCTACTATGTTGCAGGTTTGCAGGCTTCCAGCGCGGTCAGCGGTCGTTTCCTTATCAGAAGGTGAAGAGGGAGATGCAGAGGGACTCGGCTGAGCTCATGCATTCGTTATCTGAAGTTTCCCCAGAGACAGAGACCCTAAATAGCCAGAAAAGAGGGTTTGGCTACCTAGGAGAGAGGATAGGCTAGCAACACCTGAAGGAGCCTATCACAAGGAGTCTCTGACGTCACCTGGTGGCACTGGCCACTCAGAGCAGTCCAGTGTGCCAGCAGCACCTCTGTTTCCAAGATGGCAGAGGTCTGGAGCACACTGGAGGAGCTCTGAACACCTCCCAGGGGAGGTGCAGGTCAGGGGAGTGGTCACTCCCATTTCCTTTGTCCAGTTTCGCGCCAGAGCAGGGGCTAAGGGGTCCCTGAACCGGTGTAGACTGGCTTATGCAGAATTGGGCACATCTGTGCCCAAGAAAGCATTTCCAGTGGCTGGGGGAGGCTACTCCTCCCCTGCCTTCACACCATTTTCCAAAGGGAGAGGGTGTCACACCCTCTCCCAGAGGAAGTTCTTTGTTCTGCCATCCTGGGCCAGGCCTGGCTGGACCCCAGGAGGGCAGATGCCTGTCTGAGGGGTTGGCAGCAGCTGCAGTGAAACCCCAGGAAGGGCAGTTTGGCAGTACCAGGGTCTGTGCTACAGACCACTGGGATCATGGGATTGTGCCAACTATGCCAGGATGGCATAGAGGGGGCAATTCCATGATCATAGACATGTTACATGGCCATATTCGGAGTTACCATTGTGAAGCTACATATAGGTAGTGACCTATATGTAGTGCACACGTGTAATGGTGTCCCCGCACTCACAAAGTTCAGGGAATTGGCTCTGAACAATGTGGGGGCACCTTGGCTAGTGCCAGGGTGCCCTCACACTAAGTAACTTTGCACCTAACCTTTACCAGGTAAAGGTTAGACATATAGGTGACTTATAAGTTACTTAAGTGCAGTGTAAAATGGCTGTGAAATAACGTGGACGTTATTTCACTCAGGCTGCACTGGCAGGCCTGTGTAAGAATTGTCAGAGCTCCCTATGTGTGGCAAAAGAAATGCTGCAGCCCATAGGGATCTCCTGGAACCCCAAATACCCTGGGTACCTCAGTACCATATACTAGGGAATTATAAGGGTGTTCCAGTAAGCCAATGTAAATTGGTAAAAATGGTCACTAGCCTGTTAGTGACAATTTGAAATAAATGAGAGAGCATAACCACTGAGGTTCTGGTTAGCAGAGCCTCAGTGAGACAGTTAGGCACCACACAGGGAACACATACATGCACACCTATGAGCACTGGGGCCCTGTGTGACAGGGTCCCAGTGACACATACATATAGGCCACAACCTTATGAGCACTGGGGTCCTGACTAGCAGGGTCCCAGTGACACATAACAAACATACTGAAAACATAGTGTTTTCACTATGAGCACTGGGGCCTAGCCATCAGGATCCCAGTGAGACAGTGAAAACAGTGACAAACATCCTGACATACACTCACAAACAGGCCAAAAGTGGGGGTAACAAGGCTAGAAAGAGGCTACTTTCTCACAGACGGATGGAAAACCATAAGGGTCGTGCTGCAATGCCCCACCCTCTGAACACTTCCTGAAGTCCCCAGAGACCGCAGAGACGGTAAGGGGGCTTCAAACATAGGAAGAGACACCAGGATGTGCATCTGAGAGGATCATTTAGTTTGCAAGTTAGACAATAAAATAGCAATATTTTCCAGGACAAGAGACTCCCTCCACAGTGCAGGACACCTAGTCCCTTATGTGTAGCTGGGAGAGGAATGGGCACCTAAGAGGCAGCAGCACAGCCAACAATCCCTGCCATGAGTCCCTTCAGTCTGTGAAAACCCAGGGAGAGTGGGTGAAGGAGGTGATGAGCTGATGTGATGTCATAAAGTACCCAACATCTTCACGTTTCAGCAGTGCCCTCTGACACCACAAGAGGGCACTCACAAGCTGCACCATAAACTGGAGAACATAACATATCTATGAAAAGAGAAGAGGGACTTAGATAAAACAGAGATGAAGGGCTTCATTCAGGATTTGACAAAAATACACTTACATTAGTATCAGTATCATTACTATCAGTCGCTTCATCTTCAAGTGTAGAAACATCCTGTAGATCTTCCTACAAGACAATTTGAAATACATAGTTAGGGGAAAGAGCAGAAAGGGACACTTCTTTTGCGTCAGATACTATTTCAACTTTCAAAAATAATGTTTGAATTTTTTCCAGAACCTACCTGTTTACCTCAGACGAAAAGGGGGTCATCACATTGTACAATGAGCAAATCACACATAGATGATATAACAACAAGCACTGGCAAAGCCAATAAGTCCCACCTTTTGCACTGGTTTTTAGCGATGCTGTGCCGCATGTCTAAAGAAGAATTAAAAAAAGCTTGATGCAGCTGCTCGTGTCATTTTACCTGTGAGAAATAACAGGCATTGTTCTCCCTTTTTATTTAGTGAACTTTTTTCTAATAGTGAGTGGTGGGAACCAATACAGGGCAGACACAGCAAGGGAACTCTGCTGGGAGAAGCCGCTTGTTTGGAGTAATCAACACGAGGCGCGGATGGGGGAGCAACTTGGAGGGCTTGGGTGGGGGCAGAGAAAAGCAGACGGTGAAGACAGGGAGCAATACTGAGTGCAGTGGTGAGAAAATCAAATGGATGAGAGAGAAAACAATGTGGGGCTGGGGGAGAAGTAAATAAACAGGAAAGCAAGAAGGAGGGACGGGCGGTTCCTTCATTGGAGCGTAGGGGGCGTTGCCCTCCTGTATTTGTTGCCCCCTGATTAAATCTTTAATTAAAAGCAGATTTTCCCTGTGCTCTGTGCTTTTATTTTAGCAATGGGCTGAGTTGGGTGCCTTTCCTTAAAAGTGGGGCCAGCAGAGGTGGGGCTTAGTTGCCATTTGGTCTGACCTTGCGCATGTCAGGTTGGACTGATACCTTCCTGTGACCAGCCCAAGATGCACACTTGAGCCCTCTTCCTACAGCATAACCCTTAACAAGTCAGGGGATAACAGCCACAGCCCCCAGTGTCCTGAGGAGCACTAGGTTAGCCTGGCACAGCTAATCCTGGTGCTGCTCTCATGCTATTCGCAAACATAAATAGGAAGAGAGCAACATGTGGATTGGCTCAGTAGGCACGGAGAGGCCTCTCTCTGGAAGGAGGTTCAGAATCACAGCACCTGACCAATCGCTATATGGCTTTATGATGAAGCCATGCAGTGACTGGCCATTGTGTGCCCCTCCCCCTCATCACTCTACCTGCCCAGCGCCAGGATGGCATCTCGCAGGATGGAGCGGAAAACATGAGACTCTTCGTATATCTCCACATTGTGCGTCCGGTGTACCCCATGCCGCGCATACCTAAGTACTTCATAGGCTCCTGCTCTTTTCACTTGTTTCATTTGTCTTAGTTCCAGACCGGACCAGGGTTTAGTAACAAGATGCAAACCAAAATACAGGTTTCCTTGCTGCCATGCCACGGCACGACTGACATGGCATTCGTCACACCGCTGTCGTGCTTGTGCACCCAAAAATTGGAATTGACAATTTTGTTTTTGCATTTCCTCACCCAAATAAGGTGTGCGTGTCTTTCCGAAAACAGACTAGTGTTGTATTTAATGTAATCATTTATTTGTTATCAAATTTTGGCGCTAGAGATTTATGAACCTGAGAATTTAAAAGCTGGACATTTTGAAGAGTTCACGGCGGTAATACGCATTCCATTACTGTCAGGCACCCTGCCATTATCGCTCTCAGCCAGGGCACAGGCCCCTTCATCTTTTACTAGGCGCTGCACTGTACCACGAGGTGCCTGCTGTGACTGGGGTCCTTTGTTATCTGCTGGCTCGGAATCGTGACCGCTTACACTGGTGTGCACGGGGAGGGGTGGCTGTGCCCCTGGATCTGCAGAAATCATCCCATTAGTGACACTTGCACGAAGCACTGTAGGAGGCTGGACTGGCTTGTAGTGAGTACCAAGGGGTACTTGCACCTTGCACCAGGCCAAGTTATCCCTTATTAGTGTATAGGGTGTCTAGCAGCTTAGGCTGATAGATAATGGTAGCTTAGCAGAGCAGCTTAGGCTGAACTAGGAGACGTGTGAAGCTACTACAGTACCACTTAGTGTCATATGCACAATATCATAAGAAAACACAATACACAGTTATACTAAAAATAAAGGTACTTTATTTTTATGACAATATGCCAAAGTATCTTAGAGTGTACCCTCAGTGAGAGGATAGGAAATATACACAAGATATATATACACAATAGCAAAAATATGCAGTATAGTCTTAGAAAACAGTGCAAACAATGTATAGTTACAATAGGATGCAATGGGGAAACATAGGGATAGGGGCAACACAAACCATATACTCCAAAAGTGGAATGCGAACCACGAATGGACCCCAAACCTATGTGACCTTGTAGAGGGTCGCTGGGACTATTAGAAAATAGTGAGAGTTAGAAAAATAACCCTCCCCAAGACCCTGAAAAGTGAGTTCAAAGTGCACTAAAGTTCCCCTAAGGACAAAGAAGTCGTGTTAGAGGAATATTGCAGGAAAGACACAAACCAGCAATGCAACAACTGTGGATTTCCAATCTAGGGTACCTGTGGAACAAGGGGACCAAGTCCAAAAGTCACAAGCAAGTCGGAGATGGGCAGATGCCCAGGAAATGCCAGCTGCGGGTGCAAAGAAGCTTCGACTGGACAGAAGAAGCTGAGGTTTCTGCAGGAACGAAAAGGGCTAGAGACTTCCCCTTTGGTGGACGGATCCCTCTCGCCGTGGAGAGTCGTGCAGAAGTGATTTTCCGCCGAAACGACGCTAACAAGCCTTGCTAGCTGCAAATCGTATGATTAGTGTTTTTGGACGCTGCTGGGGCCCAGAAGGGACCAGGAGGTCGCAAATTGGAACTGAAGAGAGAGGACACGTCAAACAAGACAAAGAGCCCTCACTGAAGCAGGTAGCACCCGGAGAAGTGCCAGAAACAGGCACTACGAGGATGCGTGAAACGTTGCTCGCCGAAGTTGCACAAAGGAGTCCCACGTCGCCGGAGACCAACTTAGAAAGTCGTGCAATGCAGGTTAGAGTGCCGTGGACCCAGGCTTGGCTGTGCACAAAGGATTTCCACCGGAAGTGCACAGGGGCCGGAGTAGCTGCAAAGTCGTGGTTCCCAGCAATGCAGCCCAGCGAGCTGAGGCAAGGACTTACCTCCACCAAACTTGGACTGAAGAGTCACTGGACTGTGGAGGTCACTTGGACAGAGTCGCTGGATTCGAGGGACCTCACTCGTTGTGCTGAGAGGAGACCCAAGGGACCGGTAATGCAGCTTTTTGGTGCCTGCGGTTGCAGGGGGAAGATTCCGTCGACCCACGGGAGATTTCTTCAGAGCTTCTGGTGCAGAGAGGAGGCAGGCTACCCCCACAGCATGCACAAGCAGGAAAACACTCGAGAAGGCGGCAGGATCAGCGTTACAGAGTTGCAGTAGTCGTCTTTGCTACTATGTTGCAGGTTTGCAGGCTTCCAGCGTGGTCAGCAGTCGATTCCTTATCAGAAGGTGAAGAGGGAGATGCAGAGGAACTCGGATGAGCTCTTGCATTCGTTATCTGAAGTTTCCCCAGAGACAGAGACCCTAAATAGCCAGAAAAGAGGGTTTGGCTACCTAGGAGAGAGGATAGGCTACTAACACCTGAAGGAGCCTATCAGAAGGAGTCTCTGACGTCACCTGGTGGCACTGGCCACTCAGAGCAGTCCAGTGTGCCAGCAGCACCTCTGTTTCCAAGATGGCAGAGGTCTGGAGCACACTGGAGGAGCTCTGGACACCTCCCAGGGGAGGTGCAGGTCAGGGGAGTGGTCACTCCCCTTTCCTTTGTCCAGTTTCACGCCAGAGCAGGGCTAAGGGGTCCCCTGAACCGGTGTCGACTGGCTCATGCAGAATTGGGCACATCTGTGCCCAACAAAGCATTTCCAGAGGCTGGGGGAGGCTACTCCTCCCCTGCCTTCACACCATTTTCCAAAGGGAGAGGGTGTCACACCCTCTCTCAGAGGAAGTTCTTTGTTCTGCCATCCTGGGCCAGGCCGGGCTGGACCCCAGGAGGGCAGATGCCTGTCTGAGGGGTTGGCAGCAGCAGCAGCTGCAGTGAAACCCCAGGAAGGGCAGTTTGGCAGTACTAGGGTCTGTGCTACAGACCACTGGGATCATGGAATTGTGCCAACAATGCCAGGATGGCATAGAGGGGGCAATTCCATGATCTTAGACATGTTACATGGCCATATTCGGAGTTACCATTGTGAAGCTACATATAGGTAGTGACCTATATGTAGTGCACGCGTGTAATGGTGTCCCCGCACTCACAAAGTTCAGGGAATTGGCCCTGAACAATGTGGGGGCACCTTGGCTAGTGCCAGGGTGCCCTCACACTAAGTAACTTTGCACCTAACCTTTACCAGGTAAAGGTTAGACATATAGGTGACTTATAAGTTACTTAAGTGCAGTGTAAAATGGCTGTGAAATAACGTGGACGTTATTTCACTCAGGCTGCAGTGGCAGGCCTGTGTAAGAATTGTCAGAGCTCCCTATGGGTGGCAAAAGAAATGCTGCAGCCCATAGGGATCTCCTGGAACCCCAATACCCTGGGTACCTCAGTACCATATACTAGGGAATTATAAGGGTGTTCCAGTAAGCCAATGTAAATTGGTAAAATTGGTCACTAGCCTGTTAGTGACAATTTGAAATACATGAGAGAGCATAACCACTGAGGTTCTGGTTAGCAGAGCCTCAGTGAGACAGTTAGGCACCACACAGGGAACACATACATATAGGCCACAAACTTATGAGCACTGGGGTCCTGACTAGCAGGGTCCCAGTGACACATAACAAACATACTGAAAACATAGGGTTTTCACTATGAGCACTGTGCCCTGGCTAGCAGGATCCCAGTGAGACAGTGAAAACACCCTGACATACACTCACAAACAGGCCAAAAGTGGGGGTAACAAGGCTAGAAAGAGGCTACTTTCTCACACAACCCCCCCCCCAAACGAAGGACAATAAGGCTAACCTTGGCCAGTTGAGACTTTATTGTCTAAGTGGTGATAAGTAGAGAGTAGCTCTGCAATAGACTGGTTACTCCCTTTATCATCCACTATATGGTTACTTCCCTGTGGGGATGTAAACCACCCTGTTTGAAGTTTTTTAGCTAAGCAACAATGTGAAGATGTATTTTCAGAGTTTCTATCAGTAAGTTTTAGTTTAGAGCAGTGGGAATTGTCCACTGAACCTATTTGTAGTGATGGAAATGCCAGACAGGGATGCTGTCTCAGAAAAGCCATGGCTGGGAAAAAACTTTGTCCATATGGCTGGAAGAGAGAACAGGGATGCTGTTTCTCTTGGGTTGGAGCAGAGCAGGGATGCTGTCCTATGAGCTCCACACTAGGGCAGGGATGCTGTCCTAAGTGTTGTGAGGCAGTGCAGGGTTTCTGTACTAAAGTTTCTCTGGGAGGGTTGGAGGGATGCTCCATGTTAACTAAAATGGTGCTCTTTTTCTCACCAATGTTAGTTATCCCACAGAGAGGTACTTCTACCTCAGGGAGTCCAGCTTTGCCAGCTGATGATTCCCTTGGAACAGGTGCCACCCCAGGAGAGGTTTCTCCCACCACAGGAATGCTATCCTGAATGGTAGGGTGGTTAGGGGATACTGTGATACCCTTTTTACCTGTTGATGGAGAGGGATCCTGAGTTTTCAGGCCTTCTCTCCTTTGCTTTTTCATTTCAGTAGAAATGAGAGGGAACAATTCCTCTGGGATGCCCAGCATGGCTGCATGGGCATAAAACTCTACATCAGCCCAACCTGAGGCCTCTAGGTCATTACCTAAGAGACAGTCTACAGGTAAGCTAGGTGATACCACCACCTGCTTAGGGCCAGTAACTCCACCCCAACTAAACTGAATTATAGCTAAGGGAAGAAATTAGTGGAGTTATGGACATCAATAATTTTATACTGTTGTCCAATGATGTGCTGATCAGGGTGCACTAGGTTTTCAGTCACCAAAGTGATACTGGCACCTGTGTCCCTGTAGGCCAAGGCCTCAACACCATTTATTGAAACTGTCTGCCTGTACTTATCCATTGTAAGGGGACAAGCAGCCAGTGTGGCAAGGCCAATGCCACTAGGTGTGACAGAAACTGTCTTGGGACTGACTACCCCATTTTCTACTATGGACCCAAAAGTGAACCCAACTACACCCTTAACTTGACTGTTGCCAGCAGTCCCACCACTAGTACCACTACTGCTAGGGGCACTAGAGCTTGATGTATTAGTGGTGGTAGGCTCAGGGGGTTTACCTGGACAGGACTTATCCCCTGGCCTATGGCCTCTGTTTTTACACACAAAGCACCAAGGCTTTTTAATGTGTGCAGGTTGGGAAGAAGAGGAAGAATTTGTTTTATCCCCACCCTCTGAAGAGTGTTTAAGATTTGAAGTGGGATCTTTGGTTTTACCCTTGTCCCCATGCTTATCTTGAGATTTTTCACCATCTTTCTTCTTATTGCCATCTTTGTCACCCCCTGTATGACCTTTTCTGTTCACCCTTGTTCTGACCCATTTGTCTGCCTTCTTTCCGAATTCTTGGGGAGAGGTCAGATCAGAGTCTACCAGGTACTGGTGCAACAAATCAGACACACAATTATTAAGTATATGCTCTCTCAGGATTGTGTTATACAGGCTTTCATAATCAGTAACTTTACTGCCATGTAACCACCCCTCCAAGGCCTTCACTGAATGGTCAATGAAATCAACCCAGTCTTGTGAAGACTTCTTTTTGGTCTCTCTGAACTTTATACTGTACTGTTCAGTGGTTAAGCCATAACCATCCAGGAGTGCATTCTTAAGAACTTGGAAATTATTAGCATCATTTTCTTTCACAGTAAGGAGCCTATCCCTACCTTTTCCACTAAATGATAGCCATAGGATAGCAGCCCACTGCCTTTGAGGGACATCCTGTACAACACAGGCCCTCTCAAGTGCAGCAAACCACTTGGTAATGTCATCCCCCTCCTTATAAGGGGGAACTATCTTGTGCAGGTTCCTGGAATCATGCTCTTTAACAGGATGACTATGGGGAATACTGCTGCTGCCACCATGGGTATCTAAACCCAACTTCTGTCTTTCCTTCTCTAATTCAAAAGACTGTCTATCCAAATCCAGCTGTTGCTTTTTAAGCTTCAGTCTGGTTTGTTCCACCCTCAACTTATTGAGTTCCCTCTCTAACATTCTGTCTTCAGGGTTGGTGCGAGGGACATTCCTAGAAACAGAGGTATGATGGGAATGAACAGAAGGAGACCTGTCCCTTACAGAAGCCACCTTAACAGCTTGGCTAACAGAAACATTACTACCAGTATGGTGAGAATAAATGCTTTTGCTATGATGTGAGACAACACTATTTGTATGGTGTGGCTCATCATCATTACCAACTATGCTAGACTGTCTAGTAATGGGCAGGCTAGGAATTTTCTTTCCTGAATCTTTTCCTGGGGGAGTCCCTGAATCAGATTGGGAACTATTAGGTACTTTTTCAACAGATGAGGCACCTATGGCCTTATCCTGTTCTCTAAGCATGTTAAGTAACAGTTCCAAGGAAGGATTCTTCCCTACACTCAAACCTCTCTCTATACAGAGACTCCTTGCTCTTTTCCAGCTAAGGTTGTCATATGCAAGTTTGGACAGATCAACATTTTGGCCTGTGCCAGACATTTTTAGAGAGAGTTAAAGTGATAGTAAAAGATAAAAAGTTTGTCAGAGCTTTTAGAAAGACAGAGAAAAAAACTTTTTTAACTTTTTAGAACTTTTTAGAAAGTTAGAAGTACTTTTCAGCACTTAGAAAAGAGTGAAAAGAGGAAATGCAAAACTTTTTGGCTATGTGTATATACACTGACCTTGTTTTGTATATTTTTCTCTTATGAAAAGTACAATGACAAGAGTGGTAAGTAGTCTCAAAGCACTTATCCCACCACTGCACAACCAATGTAGGAGGCTGGACTGGCTTGTAGTGAGTACCAAGGGGTACTTGCACCTTGCACCAGGCCCAGTTATCCCTTATTAGTGTATAGGGTGTCTAGCAGCTTAGGCTGATAGATAATGGTAGCTTAGCAGAGCAGCTTAGGCTGAACTAGGAGACGTGTGAAGCTACTACAGTACCACTTAGTGTCATATGCACAATATCATAAGAAAACACAATACACAGTTATACTAAAAATAAAGGTACTTTATTTTTATGACAATATGCCAAAGTATCTTAGAGTGTACCCTCAGTGAGAGGATAGGAAATATACACAAGATATATATACACAATAGCAAAAATATGCAGTATAGTCTTAGAAAACAGTGCAAACAATGTATAGTTACAATAGGATGCAATGGGGAAACATAGGGATAGGGGCAACACAAACCATATACTCCAAAAGTGGAATGCGAACCACGAATGGACCCCAAACCTATGTGACCTTGTAGAGGGTCGCTGGGACTATTAGAAAATAGTGAGAGTTAGAAAAATAACCCTCCCCAAGACCCTGAAAAGTGAGTGCAAAGTGCACTAAAGTTCCCCTAAGGACAAAGTAGTCGTGTTAGAGGAATAATACAGGAAAGACACAAACCAGCAATGCAACAACTGTGGATTTCCAATCTAGGGTACCTGTGGAACAAGAGGACCAAGTCCAAAAGTCACAAGCAAGTCGGAGATGGGCAGATGCCCAGGAAATGCCAGCTGTGGGTGCAAAGAAGCTTCGACTGGACAGAAGAAGCTGAGGTTTCTGCAAGAACTAAAAAGGCTAGAGACTTCCCCTTTGGTGGACGGATCTGTCTCGCCTTGGAGAGTCGTGCAAAAGTGTTTTCCCACCAGAAGGACGCCAACAAGCCTTGCTAGTTGCAAATCGGTCGTTTGGTGTTTTTGGACGCTGCTGGGGTCCAGGAGGGACCAGGAGGTCGCAAATTGGATCTGAAGAGAGAGGGGACGTCGAGCAAGACAAAGAGCCCTCACTGAAGCAGGTAGCACCCGGAGAAGTGCCAGAAATAGGCACTACAAGGATGCGTGAAACGGTGCTCGCCGAAGTTGCACAAAGGAGTCCCACGTCGCCGGAGACCAACTTAGAAAGTCGTGCAATGCCGGTTAGAGTGCCGTGGACCCAGTCTTGGCTGTGCACAAAGGATTTCTGCCGGAAGTGCATAGGGGCCGGAGTATCTGCAAAGTCGCGGTTCCCAGAAATGCAGGCCAGCGAGGTGAGGCAAGGACTTACCTCCACCAAACTTGGACTGAAGAGTCACTGGACTGTGTGGGTCACTTGGACAGAGTCGCTGGATTCGAGGGACCTCGCTCGTCGTGCTGAGAGGAGACCCAAGGGACCGGTAATGCAGCTTTTTGGTGCCTGCGGTTGCAGGGGGAAGATTCCGTCGACCCACGGGAGATTTCTTCAGGGCTTCTGGTGCAGAGAGGAGGCAGGCTACCCCCACAGCATGCACAAGCAGGAAAACAGTCGAGAAGGCGGCAGGATCAGCGTTACAGAGTTGCAGTAGTCGTCTTTGCTACTATGTTGCAGGTTTGCAGGCTTCCAGCGTGGTCAGCAGTCGATTCCTTATCAGAAGGTGAAGAGGGAGATGCAGAGGAACTCGGATGAGCTCTTGCATTCGTTATCTGAAGTTTCCCCAGAGACAGAGACCCTAAATAGCCAGAAAAGAGGGTTTGGCTACCTAGGAGAGAGGATAGGCTACTAACACCTGAAGGAGCCTATCAGAAGGAGTCTCTGACGTCACCTGGTGGCACTGGCCACTCAGAGCAGTCCAGTGTGCCAGCAGCACCTCTGTTTCCAAGATGGCAGAGGTCTGGAGCACACTGGAGGAGCTCTGGACACCTCCCAGGGGAGGTGCAGGTCAGGGGAGTGGTCACTCCCCTTTCCTTTGTCCAGTTTCGTGCCAGAGCAGGGCTAAGGGGTACCCAGAACCGGTGTAGACTGGCTTATGCAGAATTGGGCACATCTGTGCCCAACAAAGCATTTCCAGAGGCTGGGGGAGGCTACTCCTCCCCTGCCTTCACACCATTTTCCAAAGGGAGAGGGTGTCACACCCTCTCTCAGAGGAAGTTCTTTGTTCTGCCATCCTGGGCCAGGCCGGGCTGGACCCCAGGAGGGCAGATGCCTGTCTGAGGGGTTGGCAGCAGCAGCAGCTGCAGTGAAACCCCAGGAAGGGCAGTTTGGCAGTACTAGGGTCTGTGCTACAGACCACTGGGATCATGGAATTGTGCCAACAATGCCAGGATGGCATAGAGGGGGCAATTCCATGATCTTAGACATGATACATGGCCATATTCGGAGTTACCATTGTGAAGCTACATATAGGTAGTGACCTATATGTAGTGCACGCGTGTAATGGTGTCCCCGCACTCACAAAGTTCAGGGAATTGGCCCTGAACAATGTGGGGGCACCTTGGCTAGTGCCAGGGTGCCGTCACACTAAGTAACCTTGCACCTAACCTTTACCAGGTAAAGGTTAGACATATAGGTGACTTATAAGTTACTTAAGTGCAGTGTAAAATGGCTGTGAAATAACGTGGACGTTATTTCACTCAGGCTGCAGTGGCAGGCCTGTGTAAGAATTGTCAGAGCTCCCTATGGGTGGCAAAAGAAATGCTGCAGCCCATAGGGATCTCCTGGAACCCCAGTACCCTGGGTACCTCAGTACCATATACTAGGGAATTATAAGGGTGTTCCAGTAAGCCAATGTAAATTGGTAAAAATGGTCACTAGCCTGTCAGTGACAATTTGGAAAGAAATGAGAGAGCATAACCACTGAGGTTCTGATTAGCAGAGCCTCAGTGAGACAGTTAGTCACTACACAGGTAACACATTCAGGCACACTTATGAGCACTGGGGCCCTGGGTTACCAGGGTCCCAGTGACACATACAACTAAAACAACATATATACAGTGAAAAATGGGGGTAACATGCCAGGCAAGATGGTACTTTCCTACACAACCCCCCCCCCAAACGAAGGACAATAAGACTAGCCATGACCTGATGAGTCTTCATTGTCTAAGTGGAAATATCTGGAGAGT
Source organism: Pleurodeles waltl (assembly GCF_031143425.1). Taxonomy (NCBI): domain Eukaryota; kingdom Metazoa; phylum Chordata; class Amphibia; order Caudata; family Salamandridae; genus Pleurodeles; species Pleurodeles waltl. Next base: position 7,128,650 of record NC_090438.1, on the reverse strand, counting down.
CCATCTGCATTGGAGTGGCTACTCCCAGGTCTATGTTCCACTGTATAGTCCATTCCCTGTAGGGATATGGACCACCTCAACAATTTAGGATTTTCACCTTTCATTTGTTTTAGCCAAAGTAGAGGTTTGTGGTCTGTCTGAACAATGAAGTGAGTGCCAAACAGGTATGGCCTCAACTTCTTCAGAGCCCAGACCACAGCAAAGGCCTCCCTCTCAATGGCAGACCAACGCTTTTCTCTAGGGGTCAACCTCCTACTAATAAAAGCAACAGGTTGATCCTGGCCCTTAGAATTAAGTTGTGATAGGACTGCCCCTACTCCTAATTCAGATGCATCAGTTTGGACATAGAATTTTTTAGAGTAACAAGGGCTTTTCAGGACAGGTGCAGAGCACATGGCCTGCTTCAGCTCCTCAAAAGCTTTCTGACAGCTTGCTGTCCATAATACCTTTTTAGGCATTTTCTTTGATGTGAGGTCATTAAGAGGGGCTGCAATGGAGCCATAGTTCTTAATGAACCTCCTGTAATACCCAGTGAGGCCTAGGAAGGCTCTCACCTGAGTCTGAGTGGTAGGGGGAACCCAATCAATAATAGTTTGGATTTTCCCCTGAAGTGGTGCAATCTGTTCCCCACCAACAAGGTGTCCCAGATAAACCACCTTACCCTGCCCTATCTGGCACTTTAAAGCCTTGATAGTGAGGCCTGCCTTTTGCAGGGCCTCCAAAACTTTCCATAGGTGGACCAGGTGATCATCCCAGCTGGAGCTAAAGACAGCTATATCGTCCAAATATGCTGCACTGAAAGCTTCCAGCCCTTGCAGGACTGTGTTCACCAACCTCTGAAAAGTGGCAGGTGCATTTTTCAAACCAAAAGGCATTACAGTAAACTGATAATGTCCTCCAATGGTAGAAAATGCAGTCTTAGGTTTAGCATCTTCTGACAATTTGATCTGCCAATACCCTGCAGTCAAATCAAAAGTGCTTAGATACTTGGCAGATGCCAGTGTATCTATGAGCTCATCTGCCCTGGGTATAGGGTGAGCATGAGTTTTGGTTACCAAGTTGAGACCTCTATAGTCTACACAAAACCGCATTTCTTTCTTTCCATCTTTAGAATTGGGTTTTGGTACCAGTACCACAGGAGAAGCCCATGGACTGTCAGAGTGCTCAACCACTCCTAGTTCCAACATTTTCTGAACTTCTTGCTTTATGCAGTCCCTGACATGGTCATGCTGCCTATAGATCTTACTTTTGACAGGTAAACTGTCTCCAGTATCTATAGTGTGCTCACACCAAGAAGTGGTGCCTGGCACAGTAGAGAAGAGTTCTGAAAATTGTCCTAGGAGATTTATGCAATTGTCTTTCTGCTCAGCAGTAAGACAATCAGCCAAAACTACACCTTCCACAAGAGCATCTTGATCTGTGGAAGAGAAGAGATCAGGTAGAGGATCACTGTCTTCTTCCTGTCCCTCATCTGTTGCCATGAGCAGGGTGAGATCAGCCCTGTCATAGTAGGGTTTCAGGCGGTTGACATGGAGCACCCTAAGGGGACTCCTGGCAGTGCCTAAGTCAACTAAATAGGTGACTTCACCCTTCTTTTCAACAATTGTGTGGGGTCCACTCCATTTATCTTGGAGTGCTCTTGGGGCCACAGGCTCCAAGACCCACACTTTCTGCCCTGGTTGATACTGAACCAAAACAGCCTTCTGATCATGCCATTGCTTCTGGAGCTCTTGGCTGGCCTGAAGGTTTTTACTGGCCTTTTTCATGTACTCAGCCATCCTTGATCTGAGGCCAAGTACATAATCCACAATATCCTGCTTAGGAGCTTTTAAAGGTTGTTCCCAACCCTCCTTTACAAGTGTGAGTGGACCCCTAACAGGGTGTCCAAAAAGAAGTTCAAAGGGGCTGAAGCCCACTCCTTTCTGGGGTACCTCCCTGTAGGCAAAAAGGAGGCATGGTAGAAGGATATCCCATCTCCTGCGGAGTTTTTCAGGGAGTCCCATAATCATGCCTTTGAGAGTTTTATTAAATCTCTCCACCAGTCCATTTGTTTGTGGATGATAAGGTGTTGTGAACTTGTACGTTACACCACACTCCTTCCACATGGCCTTTAAGTATGCAGACATGAAATTGCTTCCTCTGTCTGATACTACTTCCTTTGGGAAGCCCACCCTGGAAAATATTCCCAGGAGGGCCTTTGCCACTGCAGGAGCTGTAGTGGTCCTTAAAGGAATTGCTTCAGGGTATCTTGTGGCATGGTCCACTACCACCAAGATAAATCTATTGCCTGAAGCAGTAGGAGGGTCAAGGGGGCCAACTATGTCAACCCCTACCCTTTCAAAGGGAACCCCAACCACAGGCAGTGGGATAAGGCGTGCCTTTGGGGTGCCACCTGTCTTGCCACTGGCTTGACAGGTTTCACAGGACTTGCAAAATTATTTTGTGTCCTCAGACATCCTAGGCCAATGAAACAGGGGAACAAGCCTGTCCCAAGTTTTCATTTGTCCTAGATGCCCAGCTAGGGGAATGTCATGTGCCAGTGTTAGGAGGAACTTTCTGTACTCCTGAGGAATCACTAATCTCCTGGCAGCTCCAGGTTTAGGATCCCTATGCTCAGTGTACAAGAGGTTGTCCTCCCAGTAAACTCTGTGAGAGTCACTGACATCCCCATTAGCCTGTTTGACAGCTTGCTGTCTGAGACCCTCTAATGTGGGACAGGTTTGCTGTGCCACACTCAGCTCCTCTCTGGCAGGCCCCCCTTCACCCAAAAGCTCAGCAGTGTCTGCTTCCAGCTCCTCTGGTGTAGGTTCTGCACAGGGAGGGAATTCTTCTTCCTCAGAAGTAGAATCCACTGTAGAGGGAGGGATAGTAGGAAGTGGTTTGCTTCTACTAGCCCTAGCTTTAGGGAGCACTTGGTCCATTGTTCCAGGATCCAAGCTTCCCTGTCCTTTTTGCTTTTTGGCCTGAGCCCTTGTCAAAGCAAAAATATGCCCTGCTATGCCCAGCATTGCTGCATGGGCCTCCAACTCCACATCTGACCAAGCTGATGTCTCCAAATCATTCCCTAATAGACAGTCTACAGGTAAATCTGAAGCTACCACAACTTTCTTTGGACCAGTTACCCCCCCCCCAGTTGAGATTTACAACAGCCATGGGGTGGCTTTGTGTTATGTTGTGAGCATCGGTTACTTGGTACTGGTGTCCAAGTATGTGTTGTTCAGGGTGCACCAGTTTCTCAATCACCATTGTGACACTGGCACCTGTGTCCCTGTAGGCCTGGACCTCAACACCATTTATTAGGGTTAGTTGCTTGTACTTCTCCAAGTTATGGGGGCAAGCAACCAAAGTGGCTAAATCAATAGCCCCTTCAGAGACTAAAGTAGCCTCTGTGGTCTCCCTAATCAGACCAACCCCAACTAAATTACCAAAAGTGAGCCCAGCTACTCCCTTGGATTGGCTATTAGTAGGTTTGCTCCCACCACCACTGCTATTAGTAGGGACACTAGGTGTAGCAGTAGGGGTTGTAGTGGTAGGAGCTGTGGTGCCTTTCTTTGGACAACTGGGATCTGTTGTCCAATGGCCTTTTATTTTACATAAATAGCACCATGGTTTCTTTTCCTTGTTCTGATTAAAGGAGGATTTGGACCCACCACCCCCACCAGAGTGTTTTTGTGGGCCTGATGAAGACTCATTTTTAGATTTGTCCCCACCCTTGTCAGAAGACTTACCATCCTTCTTTTTGTTGCCATCTTTGTCACCCCCTGTATGAACTTTTCTGTTCACTCTTGTTCTGACCCATTTGTCTGCCTTCTTTCCCAATTCTTGGGGAGAGGTCAGACCAGAGTCCACCAAGTACTGGTGCAACAAATCAGACACACAATTATTAAGAATATGCTCTCTCAGGATCAAGTTATACAGGCTGTCATAATCAGTAACTTTACTGCCATGTAACCACCCCTCCAAGGCCTTCACTGCCTGGTCAATGAAATCAACCCAGTCTTGTGAAGACTCCTTTTTGGTCTCTCTGAACTTTATCCTGTACTGTTCAGTGGTTAAGCCATAACCATCCAGGAGTGCATTCTTAAGAACTTGGAAATTATTAGCATCATTTTCTTTCACAGTAAGGAGCCTATCCCTACCTTTTCCACTAAATGATAGCCATAGGATAGCAGCCCACTGCCTTTGAGGGACATCCTGTACAACACAGGCCCTCTCAAGTGCAGCAAACCACTTGTTAATGTCATCCCCCTCCTTATAAGGGGGAACTATCTTGTGCAGATTCCTTGAATCATGCTCTTTTGCAGGATGACTATGGGGAATACTGCTGCCGCCACCATGGGTATCTAAACCCAACTTCTGTCTTTCCTTCTCTAATTCAAAAGACTGTCTATCCAAATCCAGCTGTTGCTTTTTAAGCTTCAGTCTGGTTTGTTCCACCCTCAACTTATTGAGTTCCCTCTCTAACATTCTGTCATCAGGGTTGGTGGGAGGGACATTTCTAGAAACAGAGCTATGATGGGAATGAACAGAAGGAGACCTGTCCCTTACAGAAGCCAACTTAACAGCTTGGTTTACAGAAACATTACTACCAGTATGGTGAGAATAAATGCTTTTGCTATGATGTGAGACAACACTATTTCTTTGGTGTGGCTCATCATCATTACCATCTATGCTAGATTGTCTAGTAATGGGCAGGCTAGGAAGTTTCTTTCCTGAATCTTTTCCTGGGGGAGTCCCTGAATCAGATTGGGAACTATTAGGTACTTTTTCAACAGATGGGGCACCTCTGGCCTTATCCTGTTCTCTAAGCATGTTAAGTAATAGTTCCAAGGCAGGATTCTTCCCAATACTCAAACCTCTCTCTATACAGAGACTCCTTGCTCTTTTCCAGCTAAGGTTGTCATATGCAAGTTTGGACAGATCAACACTTTGGCCTGTGCCAGACATTTTTTAGAGAGAGTTAAAGTGATAGAAAAAAAAAAAAAAAAAGTTTTCAGAACTTTTTGGAAAGACAGAAAAAAACTTTTTAAACTTTTAAGAACTTTTTGAAAGTTTAGAAGTACTTTTCAGCACTTAGAAAAGAGTGAAAAGAGGAAAATGCACAACTTTTTGGCTATGTGTATATACACTGACCTTGTTTTGTATATTTTTCTCTTATGAAAAGTACAATGACAAGAGTGGTAAGTAGTCTCAAGCACTTATCCCACCACTGCACAACCAATGTAGGAGGCTGGACTGGCTTGTAGTGAGTACCAAGGGGTACTTGCACCTTGCACCAGGCCCAGTTATCCCTTATTAGTGTATAGGGTGTCTAGCAGCTTAGGCTGATAGATAATTGTAGCTTAGCAGAGCAGCTTAGGCTGAACTAGGAGACGTGTGAAGCTACTACAGTACCACTTAGTGTCATATGCACAATATCATAAGAAAACACAATACACAGATATACTAAAAATAAAGGTACTTTATTTTTATGACAATATGCCAAAGTATCTCAGAGTGTACCCTCAGTATGAGGATAGCAAATATACACAAGATATATGTACACAATACCAAAATATGCAGTAATAGTATTAGAAAACAGTGCAAACAATGTATAGTTACAATAGGATGCAATGGGGACACATAGGGATAGGGGCAACACAAACCATATACTCCAAAAGTGGAATGCGAACCACAAATGGACCCCAAACCTATGTGACCTTGTAGAGGGTCGCTGGGACTATTATAAAATAGTAAGGGTTAGAAAAATAGCCCACCCCAAGACCCTGAAAAGTGAGTGCAAAGTGCACTAAAGTTCCCCAAAGGACAAAGAAGTCGTGATAGGGGAATTCTTCACGAAAGACACAAACCAGCAATGCAACAACGATGGATTTCCAGTCGAGGGTACCTGTGGAAGAAGGGGACCAAGTCCAAAAGTCACAAGCAAGTCGGAGATGGGCATATGCCCAGGAAATGCCAGCTGTGGGTGCAAAGAAGCTGCTACTGGACAGTAGAAGCTGAGGATTCTGCAGGAACGACAAGGGCTAGAGACTTCCTGTAGGAAAGTACCATCTTGCCTGGCATGTTACCCCCATTTTTCACTGTATATATGTTGTTTTAGTTGTATGTGTCACTGGGACCCTGGTAACCCAGGGCCCCAGTGCTCATAAGTGTGCCTGTATGTGTTACCTGTGTAGTGACTAACTGTCTCACTGAGGCTCTGCTAATCAGAACCTCAGTGGTTATGCTCTCTCATTTCTTTCCAAATTGTCACTGACAGGCTAGTGACCATTTTTACCAATTTACATTGGCTTACTGGAACACCCTTATAATCCCCTAGTATATGGTACTGAGGTACCCAGGGTATTGGGGTTCCAGGAGATCCCTATGGGCTGCAGCATTTCTTTTGCCACCCATAGGGAGCTCTGACAATTCTTACACAGGCCTGACACTGCAGCCTGAGTGAAATAACGTCCACGTTATTTCACAGCCATTTTACACTGCACTTAAGTAACTTATAAGTCACCTATATGTCTAACCTTTACCTGGTAAATGTTAGGTGCAAAGTTACTTAGTGTGAGGGCACCCTGGCACTAGCCAAGGTGCCCCCACATTGTTCAGAGCCAATTCACTGAACTTTGTGAGTGCGGGGACACCATTACACGCGTGCACTACATATAGGTCACTACCTATATGTAGCTTCACCATGGTAACTCCGAATATGGCCATGTAACATGTCTATGATCATGGAATTGCCCCCTCTATGCCATCCTGGCATTGTTGGGACAATTCCATGATCCCAGTGGTCTGTAGCACAGACCCTGGTACTGCCAGACTGCCCTTCCTGGGGTTTCTCTGCAGCTGCTGCTGCTGCCAACCCCTCAGACAGGCAGCTGCCCTCCTGGGGTCCAGCCAGGCCTGGCCCAGGATGGCAGAACAAAGAACTTCCTCTGAGAGAGGGTGTGACACCCTCTCCCTTTGGAAAATGGTGTGAAGGCAGGGGAGGAGTAGCCTCCCCCAGCCTCTGGAAATGCTTTGTTGGGCACAGAGGTGCCCAATTCTGCATAAGCCAGTCTACACCGGTTCAGGGACCCCTTAGCCCCTGCTCTGGCGCGAAACTGGAGAAAGGAAAGGGGAGTGACCACTCCCCTGACCTGCACCTCCCCTGGGAGGTGTCCAGAGCTCCTCCAGTGTGCTCCAGACCTCTGCCATCTTGGAAACAGAGGTGCTGCTGGCACACTGGACTGCTCTGAGTGGCCAGTGCCACCAGGTGACGTCAGAGACTCCTGCTGATAGGCTCCTTCAGGTGTTAGTAGCCTTTCCTCTCTCCTAGGTAGCCAAACCCTCTTTTCTGGCTATTTAGGGTCTCTGTCTCTGGGGAAATTTTAGATAACGAATGCATGAGCTCAGCCGAGTTCCTCTGCATCTCCCTCTTCACCTTCTGATAAGGAATCGACCGCTGACCGCGCTGGAAGCCTGCAAACCTGCAACATAGTAGCAAAGACGACTACTGCAACTCTGTAACGCTGATCCTGCCGCCTTCTCGACTGTTTTCCTGCTTGTGCATGCTGTGGGGGTAGTCTGCCTCCTCTCTGCACCAGAAGCTCCGAAGAAATCTCCCGTGGGTCGACGGAATCTTCCCCCTGCAACCGCAGGCACCAAAAAGCTGCATCTCCGGTCCCTTGGGTCTCCTCTCAGCACGACGAGCGAGGTCCCTCGAATCCAGCGACACCGTCCAAGTGACCCCCACAGTCCAGTGACTCTTCAGCCCAAGTTTGGTGGAGGTAAGTCCTTGCCTCACCTCGCTGGGCTGCATTGCTGGGAACCGCGACTTTGCAAGCTTCTCCGGCCCCTGTGCACTTCCGGCGGAAATCCTGTGTGCACAGCCAAGCCTGGGTCCACGGCACTCTAACCTGCATTGCACGACTTTCTAAGTTGGTCTCCGGCGACGTGGGACTCCTTTGTGCAACTTCGGCGAGCACCGTTTCACGCATCCTCGTAGTGCCTGTTTCTGGCACTTCTCCGGGTGCTACCTGCTTCAGTGAGGGCTCCTTGTCTTGCTCGACGTCCCCTCTCTCTGCAGGTCCAATTTGCGACCTCCTGGTCCCTCCTGGGCCCCAGCAGCGTCCAAAAACGCCAAACGCACGATTTGCGTGTAGCAAGGCTTGTTGGCGTCCATCCGGCGGGAAAACACTTCTGCACGACTCTCCAAGGCGTGGGGGATCCATCCTCCAAAGGGGAAGTCTCTAGCCTTTGTCGTTCCTACAGTATTCACAGTTCTTCAGCCTAGTAAGAGCTTCTTTGCACCAACCGCTGGCATTTCTTGGGCATCTGCCCATCTCCGAGCTGCTTGTGACTTTTGGACTTGGTCCCCTTGTTCCACAGGTACCCTCAGACAGGAATCCATCGTTGTTGCATTGCTGATTTGTGTTTTCCTTGCATTTTCCCTCTAACACGACTATTTTGTCCTTAGGGGAACTTTGGTGCACTTTGCACTCACTTTTCAGGGTCTTGGGGTGGGTTATTTTGCTAACTCTCACTATTTTCTAATAGTCCCAGCGACCCTCTACAAGGTCACATAGGTTTGGGGTCCATTCGTGGTTCGCATTCCACTTCTGGAGTATATGGTTTGTGTTGCCCCTATCCCTATGTTTCCCCATTGCATCCTATTGTAACTATACATTGTTTGCACTGTTTTCTAAGACTATACTGCATATTTTTGCTATTGTGTATATATATCTTGTGGATATTTCCTATCCTCTCACTGAGGGTACACTCTAAGATACTTTGGCATATTGTCATAAAAATAAAGTACCTTTATTTTTAGTATAACTGTGTATTGTGTTTTCTTATGATATTGTGCATATGACACTAAGTGGTACTGTAGTAGCTTCACACGTCTCCTAGTTCAGCCTAAGCTGCTCTGCTAAGCTACCATTATCTATCAGCCTAAGCTGCTAGACACCCTATACACTAATAAGGGATAACTGGGCCTGGTGCAAGGTGCAAGTACCCCTTGGTACTCACTACAAGCCAGTCCAGCCTCCTACATTGGTTGTGCAGTGGTGGGATAAGTGCTTTGAGACTACTTACCACTCTTGTCATTGTACTTTTCATAAGAGAAAAATATACAAAACAAGGTCAGTGTATATACACATAGCCAAAAAGTTTTGCATTTCCTCTTTTCACTCTTTTCTAAGTGCTGAAAAGTACTTCTAAACTTTCAAAAAGTTCTTAAAAGTTTAAAAAGTTTTTTCTGTCTTTCCAAAAAGTTCTGAAAACTTTTTTCTCTTTGCCTATCACTTTAACTCTCTCTAAAAATGTCTGGCACAGGCCAAAAAGTTGAACTGTCCAAACTTGCATATGATCACCTTAGCTGGAAAGGAGCAAGGAGTCTCTGCATAGAGAGAGGTTTGAGTGTAGGGAAGAATCCTTCCTTAGAACTGTTAATTAATATGCTTAGAGTACAGGATAAGGCCATAAGTGCCCAATCTGTAGAAAAAGTAGCTAATGGTTCTCAATCTGATCCAGGGACTCCCCCAGGAAAAGGTTCAGGAAAGAAACTTCTCAGCCTGCCCATTACTAGACAGTCTAGCATAGTTGGTACAGAGGTTGAATCACATCATACTGATGATGTGCTCTCACATTATGCTGGTAGCCAAGCTGTTAGGGTGCCCTCTGTAAGGGACAGGTCTCCTTCTGTTCATTCCCATCATACCTCTGTATCTAGAAATGTCCCTCCCACCCACCCTGATGACAGATTGTTAGAAAGGGAGCTCAATAGATTGAGAGTGGAGCAAACCAGACTGAAGCTCAAGAAGCAACAGCTGGATTTGGATAGACAGTCTTTAGAAATAGAGAGGGAAAGACAGAAGATGGGTTTAGATACCCATGGTGGCAGCAGCAGTATTCCCCATAATCATCCTGCAAAAGAGCATGATTCCAGGAATCTGCATAAGATAGTTCCCCCTTACAAGGAGGGGGATGACATTAACAAGTGGTTTGCTGCACTTGAGAGGGCCTGTGCTGTACAGGATGTCCCTCAAAGGCAGTGGGCTGCTATCCTATGGCTATCATTTACTGGAAAAGGTAGGGATAGGCTCCTTACTGTAAAAGAAAATGATGCTAACAATTTCCAAGTTCTTAAGAATGCACTCCTGGATGGTTATGGCTTAACCACTGAACAGTACAGGATAAAGTTCAGAGATACCAAAAAGGAGTCTTCACAAGACTGGGTTGATTTCATTGACCAGGCAGTGAAGGCCTTGGAGGGGTGGTTACATGGCAGTAAAGTTACTGATTATGACAGCCTGTATAACTTGATCCTGAGAGAGCATATTCTTAATAATTGTGTGTCTGATTTGTTACACCAGTACTTGGTGGACTCTGATCTGACCTCTCCCCAAGAATTGGGAAAGAAGGCAGACAAATGGGTCAGAACAAGAGTGAACAGAAAAGTTCATACAGGGGGTGACAAAGATGGCAACAAAAAGAAGGATGGTAAGTCTTCTGACAAGGGTGGGGACAAATCTAAAAATGAGTCTTCATCAGGCCCACAAAAACACTCTGGTGGGGGTGGTGGGCCCAAATCCTCCTTTAATCAGAACAAGGAAAAGAAACCATGGTGCTATTTATGTAAGATAAAATGCCATTGGACAACAGATCCCAGTTGTCCAAAGAAAGGCACCACAGCTCCTACCACTACAACCCCTACTGCTACACCTAGTGTCCCTACTAATAGCAGTGGTGGTGGGAGCAAACCTACTAATAGCCAATCCAAGGGAGTAGCTGGGCTCACTTTTGGTAATTTAGTTGGGGTTGGTCTGATTAGGGAGACCACAGAGGCTACTTTAGTCTCTGAAGGGGCTATTGACTTAGCCACTTTGGTTGCTTGCCCCCATAACTTGGAGAAATACAAGCAACTAACCCTAATAAATGGTGTTGAGGTCCAGGCCTACAGGGACACAGGTGCCAGTGTCACAATGGTGATTGAGAAACTGGTGCACCCTGAACAACACATACTTGGACACCAGTACCAAGTAACCGATGCTCACAACATAACACAAAGCCACCCCATGGCTGTTGTAAATCTCAACTGGGGGGGGGTATCTGGTCCAAAGAAAGTTGTGGTAGCTTCAGATTTACCTGTAGACTGTCTATTAGGGAACGATTTGGAGACATCAGCTTGGTCAGATGTGGAGTTGGAGGCCCATGCAGCAATGCTGGGCATCCCAGGGCATATTTTTGCTTTGACAAGGGCTCAGGCCAAAAAGCAAAAAGGACAGGGAAGCTTGGATCCTGGAACAATGGACCAAGTGCTCCCTAAAGCTAGGGCTAGTAGAAGCAAACCACTTCCTACTATCCCTCCCTCTACAGTGGATTCTACTTCTGAGGAAGAAGAATTCCCTCCCTGTGCAGAACCTACACCAGAGGAGCTGGAAGCAGACACTGCTGAGCTTTTGGGTGAAGGGGGGCCTGCCAGAGAGGAGCTGAGTGTGGCACAGCAAACCTGTCCCACATTAGAGGGTCTCAGACAGCAAGCTGTCAAACAGGCTAATGGGGATGTCAGTGACTCACACAGAGTTTACTGGGAGGACAACCTCTTGTACACTGAGAATAGGGATCCTAAACCTGGAGCTGCCAGGAGATTAGTGATTCCTCAGGAGTACAGAAAGTTCCTCCTAACACTGGCACATGACATTCCCTTAGCTGGGCACCTGGGTCAAATGAAAACTTGGGACAGATTGGTACCACTGTTTCATTGGCCTAGGATGTCAGAGGACACAAAAGAATTTTGTAAGTCCTGTGAAACCTGTCAAGCCAGTGGCAAGACAGGTGGCACTCCAAAGGCACCCCTTATCCCACTGCCTGTGGTTGGGGTTCCCTTTGAAAGGGTAGGGGTTGACATAGTTGGCCCCCTTGACCCTCCTACTGCTTCAGGCAATAGATTTATCTTGGTGGTAGTGGACCATGCCACAAGATATCCTGAAGCTATTCCTTTAAGGACCACTACAGCTCCTGCAGTGGCAAAGGCCCTCCTGGGAATATTTTCCAGGGTGGGCTTCCCAAAGGAAGTAGTATCAGACAGAGGAAGCAATTTCATGTCTGCATACTTAAAGGCCATGTGGAAGGAGTGTGGTGTAACTTACAAGTTCACAACACCCTATCATCCACAAACAAATGGACTGGTGGAGAGATTTAATAAAACTCTCAAAGGCATGATTATGGGACTCCCTGAAAAACTCCGCAGGAGATGGGATATCCTTCTACCATGCCTCCTTTTTGCCTACAGGGAGGTACCCCAGAAAGGAGTGGGCTTCAGCCCCTTTGAACTTCTTTTTGGACACTCTGTTAGGGGTCCACTCACACTTGTAAAGGAGGGTTGGGAACAACCTTTAAAAACTCCTAAGCAGGATATTGTGGACTATGTACTTGGCCTCAGATCAAGGATGGCTGAGTACATGAAAAAGGCCAGTAAAAACCTTCAGGCCAGCCAAGAGCTCCAGAAGCAATGGCATGATCAGAAGGCTGTTTTGGTTCAGTACCAACCAGGGCAGAAAGTGTGGGTCTTGGAGCCTGTGGCCCCAAGAGCACTCCAAGATAAATGGAGTGGACCCCACACAATTGTTGAAAAGAAGGGTGAAGTCACCTACTTGGTTGACTTAGGCACTGCCAGGAGTCCCCTTAGGGTGCTCCATGTCAACCGCCTGAAACCCTACTATGACAGGGCTGATCTCACCCTGCTCATGGCAACAGATGAGGGACAGGAAGAAGACAGTGATCCTCTACCTGATCTCTTCTCTTCCACAGAACAAGATGCTCTTGTGGAAGGTGTAGTTTTGGCTGATTGTCTTACTGCTGAGCAGAAAGATAATTGCATAAATCTCCTAGGACAATTTTCAGAACTCTTCTCCATTGTGCCAGGCACCACTTCTTGGTGTGAGCACACTATAGATACTGGAGACAGTTTACCTGTCAAAAGTAAGATCTATAGGCAGCCTGACCATGTCAGGGACTGCATAAAGCAAGAAGTTCAGAAGATGTTGGAACTAGGAGTGGTTGAGCACTCTGACAGTCCATGGGCTTCTCCTGTGGTACTGGTACCAAAACCCAATTCTAAAGATGGAAAGAAGGAAATGAGGTTTTGTGTAGACTATAGAGGTCTCAACTTGGTAACCAAAACAGATGCTCACCCTATACCCAGGGCAGATGAGCTAATAGATACACTGGCATCTGCCAAGTATCTAAGCACTTTTGATTTGACTGCAGGGTATTGGCAGATCAAAATGTCAGAAGATGCTAAACCTAAGACTGCATTTTCTACCATTGGAGGACATTACCAGTTTACTGTAATGCCTTTTGGTTTGAAAAATGCACCTGCCACTTTTCAGAGGTTAGTGAACACAGTCCTGCAAGGGCTGGAAGCTTTCAGTGCAGCATATTTGGATGATATAGCTGTCTTTAGCTCCAGCTGGGATGATCACCTGGTCCACCTTTGGAAAGTTTTGGAGGCCCTGCAAAAGGCAGGCCTCACTATCAAGGCTTCAAAGTGCCAGATAGGGCAGGGTAAGGTGGTTTATCTGGGACACCTTGTTGGTGGGGAACAGATTGCACCACTTCAGGGGAAAATCCAAACTATTATTGATTGGATTCCCCCTACCACTCAGACTCAGGTGAGAGCCTTCCTAGGCCTCACTGGGTATTACAGGAGGTCCATTAAGAACTATGGCTCCATTGCAGCCCCTCTTAATGACCTCACATCCAAGAAAATGCCTAAAAAGGTATTATGGACAGCAAACTGTCAGAAAGCTTTTGAGGAGCTGAAGCAGGCCATGTGCTCTGCACCTGTCCTGAAAAGCCCTTGTTACTCTAAAAAATTCTATGTCCAAACTGATGCATCTGAATTAGGAGTAGGGGCAGTCCTATCACAACTTAATTCTGAGGGCCAGGATCAACCTGTTGCTTTTATTAGTAGAAGGTTGACCCCTAGAGAAAAGCGTTGGTCTGCCATTGAGAGGGAGGCCTTTGCTGTGGTCTGGGCTCTGAAGAAGTTGAGGCCATACCTGTTTGGCACTCACTTCATTGTTCAGACAGACCACAAACCTCTACTTTGGCTAAAACAAATGAAAGGTGAAAATCCTAAATTGTTGAGGTGGTCCATATCCCTACAGGGAATGGACTATACAGTGGAACATAGACCTGGGAGTAGCCACTCCAATGCAGATGGACTCTCCAGATATTTCCACTTAGACAATGAAGACTCATCAGGTAATGGCTAGTCTTATTGTCCTTCGTTTGGGGGGGGGTTGTGTAGGAAAGTACCATCTTGCCTGGCATGTTACCCCCATTTTTCACTGTATATATGTTGTTTTAGTTGTATGTGTCACTGGGACCCTGGTAACCCAGGGCCCCAGTGCTCATAAGTGTGCCTGTATGTGTTACCTGTGTAGTGACTAACTGTCTCACTGAGGCTCTGCTAATCAGAACCTCAGTGGTTATGCTCTCTCATTTCTTTCCAAATTGTCACTGACAGGCTAGTGACCATTTTTACCAATTTACATTGGCTTACTGGAACACCCTTATAATCCCCTAGTATATGGTACTGAGGTACCCAGGGTATTGGGGTTCCAGGAGATCCCTATGGGCTGCAGCATTTCTTTTGCCACCCATAGGGAGCTCTGACAATTCTTACACAGGCCTGACACTGCAGCCTGAGTGAAATAACGTCCACGTTATTTCACAGCCATTTTACACTGCACTTAAGTAACTTATAAGTCACCTATATGTCTAACCTTTACCTGGTAAATGTTAGGTGCAAAGTTACTTAGTGTGAGGGCACCCTGGCACTAGCCAAGGTGCCCCCACATTGTTCAGAGCCAATTCACTGAACTTTGTGAGTGCGGGGACACCATTACACGCGTGCACTACATATAGGTCACTACCTATATGTAGCTTCACCATGGTAACTCCGAATATGGCCATGTAACATGTCTATGATCATGGAATTGCCCCCTCTATGCCATCCTGGCATTGTTGGGACAATTCCATGATCCCAGTGGTCTGTAGCACAGACCCTGGTACTGCCAGACTGCCCTTCCTGGGGTTTCTCTGCAGCTGCTGCTGCTGCCAACCCCTCAGACAGGCAGCTGCCCTCCTGGGGTCCAGCCAGGCCTGGCCCAGGATGGCAGAACAAAGAACTTCCTCTGAGAGAGGGTGTGACACCCTCTCCCTTTGGAAAATGGTGTGAAGGCAGGGGAGGAGTAGCCTACCCCAGCCTCTGGAAATGCTTTGTTGGGCACAGAGGTGCCCAATTCTGCATAAGCCAGTCTACACCGGTTCAGGGACCCCTTAGCCCCTGCTCTGGCGCGAAACTGGACAAAGGAAAGGGGAGTGACCACTCCCCTGACCTGCACCTCCCCTGGGAGGTGTCCAGAGCTCCTCCAGTGTGCTCCAGACCTCTGCCATCTTGGAAACAGAGGTGCTGCTGGCACACTGGACTGCTCTGAGTGGCCAGTGCCACCAGGTGACGTCAGAGACTCCTGCTGATAGGCTCCTTCAGGTGTTAGTAGCCTTTCCTCTCTCCTAGGTAGCCAAACCCTCTTTTCTGGCTATTTAGGGTCTCTGTCTCTGGGGAAATTTTAGATAACGAATGCATGAGCTCAGCCGAGTTCCTCTGCATCTCCCTCTTCACCTTCTGATAAGGAATCGACCGCTGACCGCGCTGGAAGCCTGCAAACCTGCAACATAGTAGCAAAGACGACTACTGCAACTCTGTAACGCTGATCCTGCCGCCTTCTCGACTGTTTTCCTGCTTGTGCATGCTGTGGGGGTAGTCTGCCTCCTCTCTGCACCAGAAGCTCCGAAGAAATCTCCCGTGGGTCGACGGAATCTTCCCCCTGCAACCGCAGGCACCAAAAAGCTGCATCTCCGGTCCCTTGGGTCTCCTCTCAGCACGACGAGCGAGGTCCCTCAAATCCAGCGACACCGTCCAAGTGACCCCCACAGTCCAGTGACTCTTCAGCCCAAGTTTGGTGGAGGTAAGTCCTTGCCTCACCTCGCTGGGCTGCATTGCTGGGAACCACGACTTTGCAAGCTTCTCCGGCCCCTGTGCACTTCCGGCGGAAATCCTGTGTGCACAGCCAAGCCTGGGTCCACGGCACTCTAACCTGCATTGCACGACTTTCTAAGTTGGTCTCCGGCGACGTGGGACTCCTTTGTGCAACTTCGGCGAGCACCGTTTCACGCATCCTCGTAGTGCCTGTTTCTGGCACTTCTCCGGGTGCTACCTGCTTCAGTGAGGGCTCCTTGTCTTGCTCGACGTCCCCTCTCTCTGCAGGTCCAATTTGCGACCTCCTGGTCCCTCCTGGGCCCCAGCAGCGTCCAAAAACGCCAAACGCACGATTTGCGTGTAGCAAGGCTTGTTGGCGTCCATCCGGCGGGAAAACACTTCTGCACGACTCTCCAAGGCGTGGGGGATCCATCCTCCAAAGGGGAAGTCTCTAGCCTTTGTCGTTCCTGCAGTATTCACAGTTCTTCAGCCTAGTAAGAGCTTCTTTGCACCAACCGCTGGCATTTCTTGGGCATCTGCCCATCTCCGAGCTGCTTGTGACTTTTGGACTTGGTCCCCTTGTTCCACAGGTACCCTCAGACAGGAATCCATCGTTGTTGCATTGCTGATTTGTGTTTTCCTTGCATTTTCCCTCTAACACGACTATTTTGTCCTTAGGGGAACTTTGGTGCACTTTGCACTCACTTTTCAGGGTCTTGGGGTGGGTTATTTTGCTAACTCTCACTATTTTCTAATAGTCCCAGCGACCCTCTACAAGGTCACATAGGTTTGGGGTCCATTCGTGGTTCGCATTCCACTTCTGGAGTATATGGTTTGTGTTGCCCCTATCCCTATGTTTCCCCATTGCATCCTATTGTAACTATACATTGTTTGCACTGTTTTCTAAGACTATACTGCATATTTTTGCTATTGTGTATATATATCTTGTGGATATTTCCTATCCTCTCACTGAGGGTACACTCTAAGATACTTTGGCATATTGTCATAAAAATAAAGTACCTTTATTTTTAGTATAACTGTGTATTGTGTTTTCTTATGATATTGTGCATATGACACTAAGTGGTACTGTAGTAGCTTCACACGTCTCCTAGTTCAGCCTAAGCTGCTCTGCTAAGCTACCATTATCTATCAGCCTAAGCTGCTAGACACCCTATACACTAATAAGGGATAACTGGGCCTGGTGCAAGGTGCAAGTACCCCTTGGTACTCACTACAAGCCAGTCCAGCCTCCTACACTTCCCCTTTGGAGAATGGATCCGCCACGCTGTGAAGAGTCGTGCAGATGTGATTTCCCGCCGAAAGACTGCCAACAAGCCTTGCTAGCTGCAAATTGTGCAGGTAGGGTTTTTGGATGCTGCTGTGGGGCAGGAGGGACCAGGATGTCGCCAATTGCGTCTGGGAACAGAGGGGGCATCGAGCAAGACAAAGAGCCCTCTCAAAAGCAGGCAGCAGCTGCAGAAGTGCTAGAACAGGCACTACAAAGAAGAGTGAAATGGTGCTCAACCGAAGTTGCACAAAGGAGTCCCACGTCGCCGGAGGACAACTTAGAAAGTCGTCCCATGCAGGTTAGAGTGCCGTGGACCCAGGCTTGGTTGTGCACAAAGGATTTCCACTGGAAGTGCACAGAGGCCGAAGTAGCTGCAAAAGTCGCGCTTCCCAGCAATGCAGTCTGGCGTGGGGAGGCAAGGACTTACCTCCCCCAAACTTGGACTGAAGAGTCACTGGACTGTGGGAGTCACTTGGACAGAGTTGCTGGATTCAAGGGACCTCGCTCGTTGTTCTGAGAAGAGACCCAGGGTACCAGTAATGCAGTTCTTTGGTGCCTGCGGTTGCAGGGGGACGATTCCGTCGGCCCACGGGAGATTTCTTCGGAGCTTCTAGTGCAGAGAGGAGGCAGACTACCCCCACACCATACACCACCAGGAAAACAGTCGAGAAGGCGGCAGGATCAGCGTTACAGAGTTGCAGTAGTCGTCTTCGCTACTTTGTTGCAGTTTTGCAGGCTTCCAGCGCGGTCAGCAGTCGATTCCTTGGCAGAAGGTGAAGAGAGAAATGCAGAGGAACTCTAATGAGCTCTTGCATTCATTATCTAAGGAATTCCCCAAAGCAGAGACCATAAATAGCCATAAAAGAAGGTTTGGCTACTTAGGAGAGAGGATAGGCTAGCAACATCTGAAGGAGCCTATCAGAAGGAGTCTCTGATGTCACCTGCTGGCCCTGGCCACACAGAGCAGTCCAGTGTGCCAGCAGCACCTCTGTTTCCAAGATGGCAGAGGTCTGGAGCACACTGGAGGAGCTCTGGGCACCTCCCAGGGGAGGTGCAGGTCAGGGGAGTGGTCACTCCCCTTTCCTTTGTCCAGTTTCGCGCCAGAGCAGGGCTAAGGGGTCCCTGAACCGGTGTAGACTGGCTTATGCAGAAATGGGCACCATCTGTGCCCATGAAACCATTTCCAGAGGCTTGGGGAGGCTACTCCTCCCCTGCCTTCACACCATTTTCCAAAGGGAGAGGGTGTAACACCCTCTCTCAGAGGAAGTCCTTTGTTCTGCCATCCTGGGCCAAGCTTGGCTGGACCGCAGGAGGGCAGAAACCTGTCTGAGGGGTTGGCAGCAGCAGCAGCTGCAGTGAACCCCCTGAAAAGGCAGTTTGGCAGTACCAAGGTCTGTGCTACAGACCACTGGGATCATGGGATTGTGCCAACTATGCCAGGATAGCATAGAGGGGGCAATTCCATGATCATAGACATGTTACATGGCCATATTCGGAGTTACCATTGTGAAGCTACACATAGGTAGTGACCTATGTGTAGTGCACATGTGTAATGGTGTCCCCTCAATCACAAAGTCCGGGGAATTTGCCCTGAACAATATGGGGGCACCTTGGCTAGTGCCAGGGTGCCCTCACACTAAGTAACTTTGCACCTAACCTTTACCAGGTAAAGGTTAGACATATAGGTGACTTATAAGTTACTTAAGTGCAGTGGTAAATGGCTGTGAAATAACGTGGACGTTATTTCACTCAGGCTGCAGTGGGAGGCCTGTGTAAGAATTGTCAGAGCTCCCTATGGGTGGCAAAAGAAATGCTGCAGCCCATAGGGATCTCCTGGAACCCCAATACCCTGGGTACCTCAGTACAATATACTAGGG
This sequence comes from Pleurodeles waltl, assembly GCF_031143425.1. Taxonomy (NCBI): domain Eukaryota; kingdom Metazoa; phylum Chordata; class Amphibia; order Caudata; family Salamandridae; genus Pleurodeles; species Pleurodeles waltl. Next base: position 7,109,458 of record NC_090438.1, on the reverse strand, counting down.
AATTATAAGGGTGTTCCAGTAAGCCAATTTAAATTGGTAAAAATTGGTCACTAACCTGTTAGTGACAATTTGAAAGAAATGAGAGAGCATAACCACTGAGGTTCTGGATAGCAGAGCCTCAGTGAGACAGTTAGTCATAACACAGGTAACACATTCAGGCACACTTATGAGCACTGGGGCCCTGGCTGGCAGGGTCCCAGTGACACATACAACTAAAACAACATATATACAGAGAAAAATGGGGGTAACATGCCAGGCAAGATGGTACTTTCCTACACAACCCTCCCCCCCCAAACGAAGGACAATAAGACTATTCATTCCCTGATGGGTCTTCATTGTCTAAGTGGAAATATCTGGAGAGTCCATCTGCATTGGAGTGGGTACTCCCAGGTCTATGTTCCACCGTATAGTCCATTCCCTGTAGGGATATGGACCACCTCAACAATTTAGGATTTTCACCTTTCATTTGTTTTAGCCAAAGTAGAGGTTTGTGGTCTGTCTGAACAATGAAGTGAATGCCAAACAGGTATGGCCTCAACTTCTTCAGTGCCTAGACCACAGCAAACGCCTCCCTCTCAACGGCAGACCAACGCTTTTCTCTAGGGGTCAACCTCCTACTAATAAAAGCAACAGGTTGATCCTGGCCCTCAGAATTAAGTTGTGATAGGTCTGCCCCTACTCCTAATTCAGATGCATCAGTTTGGACATAGAATTTTTTAGAGTAACAAGGGCTTTTCAGGACAGGTGCAGAGCACATGGCCTGCTTCAGCTCCTCAAAAGCTTTCTGACAGTTTGCTGTCCATAAAACCTTTTTAGGCATTTTCTTGGATGTGAGGTCATTAAGAGGGGCTGCAATGGAGCCATAGTTCTTAATGAACCTCCTGTAATACCCAGTGAGGCCTAGGAAGGCTCTCACCTGAGTCTGAGTAGTAGGGGGAACGCAATCTATAATAGTTTGGATTTTCCCCTGAAGTGGTGCAATCTGTTCCCCACCAACAAGGTGTCCCAGATAAACCACCTTTCCCTGCCCTATCTGGCACTTTGAAGCCTTGATAGTGAGGCCTGCCTTCTGCAGAGCCTCTAAAACTTTCCATCGGTGGACCAGATGATCATCCCAGCTGGAGCTAAAGACAGCTATATCGTCCAAATATGCTGCACTAAAAGCTTCCAGCCCTTGTAGGACTGTGTTCACCAACCTCTGAAAAGTGTCAGGTGCATTTTTCAATCCAAAAGGCATTACTGTGACTTGGTAATGGCCCCTGTAGGAAAGTACCATCTTGCCTGGCATGTTACCCCCATTTTTCACTGTATATATGTTGTTTTAGTTGTATGTGTCACTGGGACCCTGGTATCCAGGTCCCCAGTGCTCATAAGTGTGCCTGAATGTGTTACCTGTGTAGTGACTAACTGTCTCACTGAGGCTCTGCTAATCAGAACCTCAGTGGTTATGCTCCCTCATTTCTTTCAAATTGTCACTAACAGGCTAGTGACCAATTTTACCAATTTACATTGGCTTACTGGAACACCCTTATAATTCCCTAGTATATGGTACTAAGGTACCCAGTGTATTGGGGTTCAAGGAGATCCCTATGGGCTGCAGCATTTCTTTTGCCACCCATAGCGAGCTCTGACAATTCTTACACAGGCCTGCCACTGCAGCCTGAAAAATAACGTCCACGTTATTTCACAGCCATTTTACACTGCACTTAAGTAACTTATAAGTCACCTATATGTCTAACCTTTACCTGGTAAAGGTTAGGTGCAAAGTTAATTAGTGTGAGGGCACCCTGGCACTAGCCAAGGTGCCCCCACATTGTTCAGGGCCAATTCCCCGGACTTTGTGAGTGCGGGGACACCATTACACGCGTGCGCTACATATAGGTCACTACCTATATGTAGCTTCACAATGGTAACTCCGAATATGGCCCTGTAACATGTCTATGATCATGGAATTGCCCCCTCTATGCCATCCTGGCACAGTTGGCACAATCCCATGATCCCAGTGGTCTGTAGCACAGACCCTGGTACTGCCAAACTGCCTTACCTGGGGTTTCACTGCAGCTACTGCTGCTGCCAACCCCTCAGACAGGTTTCTGCCCTCCTGGGGTCAAGCCAGGCTTGTCCCAGGATGGCAGAACAAAGGACTTCCTCTGAGAGAGGGTGTTACACCCTCTCCCTCTGGAAAATGGTGTGAAGGCAGGGGAGGAGTAGCCTCCCCCAGCCTCTGGAAATGCTTTCTTGGGCATAGATGTGCCCAATTCTGCATAAGCCAGTCTACACCGGTTCAGGGGACCCCTTAGCCCTGCTCTGGCGCGAAACTGGACAAAGGAAAGGGGAGTGACCACTCCCCTGACCTGCACCTCCTCTGGGAGGTGTCCAGAGCTCCTCCAGTGTGCTCCAGACCTCTGCCATCTTGGAAACAGAGGTGCTGCTGGCACACTGGACTGCTCTGAGTGGCCAGTGCCACCAGGTGACGTCAGAGACTTCTTCTGATAGGCTCCTTCAGGTGTTGCTAGCCTATCCTCTCTCCTAGGTAGCCAAACCCTCTTTTCTGGCTATTTAGGGTCTCTGTCTCTGGGGAAACTTTAGATAACGAATGCAAGAGCTCATCAGAGTTCCTCTGCATCTCTCTCTTCACCTTCTGCCAAGGAATCGACTGCTGACCGCGCTGCAAGCCTGCAAAACTGCAACAAAGTAGCTAAGACGACTTCTGCAACTCTGTAACGCTGATCCTGCCGCCTTCTCGACTGTTTTCCTGGTGGTGCATGCTGTGGGGGTGGTCTGCCTCCTCTCTGCACTAGAAGCTCCGAAGAAATCTCCCGTGGGTCGACGGAATCTTCCCCCTGCAACCACAGGCACCAAAAAGCAGCATTACCGGTCCCTTGGGTCTCCTCTCAGCACGACGAGCGAGGTCCCTCGAATCCATCAACTCTGTCCAAGTGACTCCCACAGTCCAGTGACTCTTCAGTCCAAGTTTGGTGGATGTAAGTCCTTGCCTCCCCACGCCAGACTGCATTGCTGGGAACCGCGACTTTTGCAGCTACTCCGGCCCCTGTGCACTTCCGGTGGAAATCCTTTGTGCAAAGCCAAGCCTGGGTCCACGGCACTCTAACCAGCATTGCACGACTTTCTAAGTTGGTCTCCGGCGACGTGGGACTCCTTTGTGTAACTTCGGGTGAGCACCATTTCATGCATCCTCGTAGTGCCTGTTTCTGGCACGTCTCTGGGTGCTACCTGCTGTTAAGAGAGCTCATTGTCTTGCTCAACGTCCCCACTCTCTCCTGGTCCAATTTGCGACCTCCTGGTCCCTCCTGGGCCGCAGCAGCGTCCAAAAACGCTAACCGCACGATTTGCAGCTAGCAAGTCTTGTTGGCGTACTTTTGGCGGAAAAAAACTTTTGCACAACTCTCCACGGCGAAAGGGATCCGTCCACCAAACGGGAAGTCTCTAGCCTTTTTTGTTCCTGCAGAAACCGCAGCTTCTTCTGTCCAGTAGAAGGTTCTTTGCACCCACAGCTGGCATTTCCTGGGCATTTGCCCATCTCCGACTTGCTTGTGACTTTTGGACTTGGTCCCCTTGTTCCACAGGTACCCTAGATTGGAAATCCACAGCTGTTGCATTGTTGGTTTGTGTCTTTCCTGCATTATTCCTCTATCAAGACTTCTTTGTCTTTTGGGGAACTTTAGTGCACTTTGCACTCACTTTTCAGGGTCTTGGGGAGGGCTAATTTTCTAACTCTCACTATTTTCCAATAGTCCCAGCGACCCTCTACAAGGTCACATAGGTTTGGGGTCCATTCGTGGTTCACATTCCACTTTTGGAGTATATGGTTTGTGTTGCCCCTATCCCTATGTGTTCCCATTGCATCCTATTGTAACTATACATTGTTTGCACTGTTTTCTAAGACTATACTGCATATTTTTGGTATTGTGTACTTATAACTTGTGTATAATTGCTATCCTCATACTGAGGGTACTCACTGAGATACTTTGGCATATTGTCATAAAAATAAAGTACCTTTATTTTTAGTATATCTGTCTATTGTGTTTTCTTATGATATTGTGCAAGTGACACTTGTGGTACTGTAGTAGCTTCACACGTCTCCTAGTTCAGCCTAAGCTCCTCTGCTAAGCTCCCATTATCTATCAGCCTAAGCTGCTAGACACCCTATACTCTAATAAGGGATAACTGGGCCTGGTGCAAGGTGCAAGTACCCCTTGGTACTCACTACAAGCCAGTCCAGCCTCCTACAGAGGATCACTGTCTTCTTCCTGTCCCTCATCAGTTGCCATGAGCAGGGTGACATCAGCCCTGTCATAGTAGGGTTTCAGGCGATTGACATGGAACACCCTAAGGGGACTCCTGGCAGTGCCTAAGTCAACTAAGTAGGTGACCACCATTTTTCTCAACAATTGTGTGGTGTCCACTCTATTTATCTTGGAGTGCTCTTGGGGCCACAGGCTCCAAGACCCACACTTTCTGCCCTGGTTGGTACTGAACCAAAACAGCCTTCTGGTCATGCCATTGCTTCTGGAGCTCTTGGCTGGCCTGAAGGTTTTTACTGGCCTTTTTCATGTACTCAGCCATCCTTGATCTGAGGCCAAGTACATAATCCACAATATCTTGTTTTGGAGCTTTTAAAGGTTGTTCCCAACCCTCCTTGACAAGTGTTAGTGGACCCCTTACAGGGTGTCCAAAGAGGAGCTCATAGGGGCTGAAGCCCACTCCTTTTTGGGGTACCTCCCTGTAGGCAAAAAGGAGGCATGGTAACAGGATATCCCATCTCCTGCTGAGTTTTTCAGGGAGACCCATAATCATGCCTTTGAGAGTTTTGTTAAATCTCTCCACCAGTCCATTTGTTTGTGGATGATAGGGTGTGGTGAACTTGTATGTCACTCCAAACTCCTTCCACATGGCCTTTAAGTATGCAGACATGAAATTGCTTCCTGTGTCTGAAACTACCTCTTTTGGGAAGCCCACCCTGGAAAAGATTCCCAGGAGGGCCTTTGCCACTGCAGGTGCTGTAGTGGTCCTTAGAGGAATTGCTTCAGGATATCTGGTGGCATGGTCCACTACCACCAAGATAAACCTATTGCCTGAAGCAGTAGGAGGGTCAAGGGGGCCAACTAAGTTGACCCCTACCCTTTCAAAGGGAACCCCAACCACAGGCAGTGGAATAAGGGGTGTAGGAAAGTACCATCTTGCCTGGCATGTTACCCCCATTTTTCACTGTATATATGTTGTTTTAGTTGTATGTGTCACTGGGACCCTGGTCTCCAGGGCCCCAGTGCTCATAAGTGTGCCTGAATGTGTTCCCTGTGTAGTGACTAACTGTCTCACTGAGGCTCTGCTAATCAGAACCTCAGTGGTTATGCTCTCTCATTTCTTTCAAATTGTCACTAACAGGCTAGTGACCAATTTTACCAATTTACATTGGCTTACTGGAACACCCTTATAATTCCCTAGTATATGGTACTGAGGTACCCAGGGTATTGGGATTCCAGGAGATCCCTATGGGCTGCAGCATTTCTTTTGCCACCCATAGGGAGCTCTGACAATTCTTACACAGGCCTGCCACTACAGCCTGAGTGAAATAACGTCCACGTTATTTCACAGCCATTTTACACTGCACTTAAGTAACTTATAAGTCACCTATATGTCTAACCTTTACCTGGTAAAGGCTGGGTGCAAAGTTACTTAGTGTGAGGGCACCCTGGCACTAGCTAAGGTGCCCCCACATTGTTCAGGGCCAATTCCCCGGACTTTGTGAGTGCGGGGACACCATTACACGCGTGCACTACATATAGGTCACTACCTATATGTAGCTTCACAATGGTAACTCCGAATATGGCCATGTAACATGTCTAAGATCATGGAATTGCCCCCTCTATGCCATCCTGGCATTGTTGGCACAATCCCATGATCCCAGTGGTCTGTAGCACAGACCCTGGTACTGCCAAACTGCCTCTTTACAGGGGTTTCATTGCAGCTGCTGCCAACCCCTCAGACAGGTTTCTGCCCCCCTGGGGTCAAGCCAGGCTTGTCCTAGGATGGCAGAACAAAGTACTTCCTCTGAGAGAGGGTGTTACACCCTCTCCCTTTGGAAAATGGTGTGAAGGCAGGGGAGGAGTAGCCTCCCCCAGCCTCTGGAAATGCTTTCTTGGGCACAGATGTGCCCAATTCTGCATAAGCCAGTCTACACCGGTTCAGGGGATCCCTTAGCCCTGCTCTGGTGCGAAACTGGACAAAGGAAAGGGGAGTGACCACTCCCCTGACCTGCACCTCCCCTGGGAGGTGTCCAGAGCTCCTCCAGTGTGCTCCAGACCTCTGCCATCTTGGAAACAGAAGTGCTGCTGGCACACTGGACTGCTCTGAGTGGCCAGTGCCACCAGGTGACGTCAGAGACTCCTTCTGATAGGCTCCTTCAGGTGTTAGTAGCCTATCCTCTCTCCTAGGTAGCCAAACCCTCTTTTCTGGCTATTTAGGGTCTCTGTCTCTGGGGAAACTTTAGATAACGAATGCAAGAGCTCATCCGAGTTCCTCTGCATCTCTCTCTTCACCTTCTGCCAAGGAATTGACTGCTGACCGCGCTGGAAGCCTGCAAAACTGCAACATAGTAGTAAAGACGACTACTGCAACTCTGTAACGCTGATCCTGCCGCCTTCTCGACTGTTTTCCTGGTGGTGCATGCTGTGGGGGTAGTCTGCCTCCTCTCTGCACTAGAAGCTCCGAAGAAATCTCCCATGGGTCGACGGAATCTTCCCCCTGCAACCGCAGGCACCAAAAAGCTGCATTACCGGTCCCTTGGGTCTCCTCTCAGCACGACGAGCGAGGTCCCTCGAATCCAGCAACTCTGTCCAAGTGACTCCCACAGTCCAGTGACTCTTCAGTCCAAGTTTGGTGGAGGTAAGTCCTTGCCTCCCCACGCCAGACTGCATTGCTGGGAACCGCGACTTTTGCAGCTACTCCGGCCCCTGTGCACTTCCGGTGGAAATCCTTTGTGCACAGCCAAGCCTGGGTCCACAGCACTCTAACCTGCATTGCACGACTTTCTAAGTTGGTCTCCGGTGACGTGGGACTCCTTTGTGTAACTTCGGGTGAGCACCGTTTCACACATCCTCATAGTGCCTGTTTCTGGCACTTCTCTGGGTGATACCTGCTGCTGAGAGGGCTCCTTGTCTTGCTCGATGTCCCCTCTCTCTCCTGACGCAATTTGCGACATTCCAGTCTCTCCTGGGCTACAGCAGCATCCAAAAACGTTTACTGCACGATTTGCAGCTAGCAAGGTTTGTTGGTGGTCTTTTGGCACGAAAACACTTCTGTACAACTCTACAAGGCAAGAGGGATCTGTCCTCCAAAGGGGAAGTCTCTAACCTTTTGCGTTCCTGCAGAAACCTCAGCTTCTTCTGTCCAGTAGAAGCTTCTTTGCACCCACAGCTGGCATTTCCTGGGCTTCTGCCCATCTCCGACTTGCTTGTGACTTTTTGACTTGGTCCCCTTGTTCCACAGGTACCCTAGATTGGAAATCCATTGTTTTTGCATTGCTGGTTTGTGTCTTTCCTGCATTATTCCCCTAACACGACTTCTTTGTCCTTTGGGGAACTTTAGTGCACTTTGCACTCACTTTTCAGGGTCTTGGGGTGGGCTATTTTTCTAACCCTCACTATTTTCTAAAATTCCCAGCGACCCTCTACAAGGTCACATAGGTTTGGGGTCCATTCGTGGTTCGCATTCCACTTTTGGAGTATATGGTTTGTGTTGCCCCTATCCCTATGTGTCCCCATTGCATCCTATTGTAACTATACATTGTTTGCACTGTTTTCTAAGACTATACTGCATATTTTTGCTATTGTGTACATATATCTTGTGTATATTTCCTATCCTCTCACTGAGGGTACACTCTGAGATACTTTGGCATATTGTCATAAAAATAAAGTACCTTTATTTTTAGTATAACTGTGTATTGTGTTTTCTTATGATATTGTGCAAGTGACACTTGTGGTACTGTAGGAGCTTCACTCGTCTCCTAGTTCAGCCTAAGCTGCTCTGCTAAGCTACCATTATCTATCAGCCTATGCTGCTAGACACCCTATACACTAATAAGGGATAAGTGGGCCTGGTGCAAGGTGCAAGTACCCCTTGGTACTCACTACAAGCCAGTCCAGCTTCCTACATTGGTTGTGCAGCGGTGGGATAAGTGCTTTGAGACTACTTACCACTCTTGTCATTGTACTTTTCATAAGAGAAAAATATACAAAACAAGTTCAGTGTGTGTACACATAACTAAAAAGTTTTGCATTTCCTCTTTTCACTCTTTTCTAAAGTGCTGAAAAGTACTTCTAAACTTTCAAAAAGTTCTTAAAAGTTTAAAAAGTTTTTTCTGTCTTTCTAAAAAGTTCTGACTTTTTTTTCTCTTTTTCTATCACTTTAACTCTCTCTAAAAATGTCTGGCACAGGCCAAAATGTTGACCTGTCTAAGATTGCATATGACCACCTGTAGGAGGCTGGACTGTCTTGTAGTGAGTACCAAGGGGTACTTGCACCTTGCACCAGGCCCAGTTATCCCTTATTAGTGTATAGGGTGTCTAGCAGCTTAGGCTGATAGATAATGGTAGCTTAGCAGAGCAGCTTAGGCTGAACTAGGAGACGTGTGAAGCTACTACAGTACCACAAGTGTCACTTGCACAATATCATAAGAAAACACAATACACAGATATACTAAAAATAAAGGTACTTTATTTTTATGACAATATGCCAAAGTATCTCAGTGAGTACCCTCAGTATGAGGATAGCAATTATACACAAGTTATATGTACACAATACCAAAAATATGCAGTATAGTCTTAGAAAACAGTGCAAACAATGTATAGTTACAATAGGATGCAATGGGGACACATAGGGATAGGGTCAACACAAACCATATACTCCAAAAGTGGAATGTGAACCACGAATGGACCCCAAACCTATGTGACCTTGTAGAGGGTCGCTGGGACTATTAGAAAATAGTGAGAGTTAGAAAATTAGCCCTCCCCAAGACCCTGAAAAGTGAGTGCAAAGTGCACTGAAGTTCCCCAAAACACAAAGAAGTTGTGATAGAGGAATAATGCAGGAAAGACACCAACCAACAATGCAACAACTGTGGATTTCCAATCTAGGGTACCTGTGGAATAAGGGGACCAAGTCCAAAAGTCACAAGCAAGTCGGAGATGGGCAAATGCCCAGGAAATGCCAGCTGTGGGTGCAAAGAAGCTTCTACTGGACGGAAGAAGCTGCGGTTTCTGCAGGAACGAAAAGGGCTAGAGACTTTCCCTTTGGTGGACGGATCCCAAACGCCGTGGAGAGTTGTGCAGAAGTGTTTTCCCGAAAAAAAGAACGCCAACAAGCCTTGCTAGCTGCAAATCGTGAGGTTAGCATTTTTGGAAGCTTCTGCAGCCCAGGAGGGACCAGGAGGTCGCAAATTGGACCAGGAGAGAGAGGGGACGTCGAGCAAGAAAAGGAGCTCTCTCAGCAGCAGGTAGCACCCGGAAAAGTGCCAGAAACAGGCACTACAAAGATGCTTGAAACGGTGCTTGCCAAAGTTGCACAAAGGAGTCCCACGTCGCCGGAGACCAACTTACAAAATCCTGCAATGCAGGTTAGAGTGCGGTGGACCCAGGCTTGGCTGTGCATGAAGGATTTCCGCCGGAAGTGCACAGGGGCCGGAGTAGTTGCAAAAGTCGCGGTTCCCAGCAATGCAGTCTAGCGAGGTGAGGCAAGGACTTACCTCCACCAAACTTGGACTGAAGAGTCACTGGACTGTGGGAGTCACTTGGACAGAGTTGCTGGATTCGAGGGACCTCGCTCGTCGTGCTGAGAGGAGACCCAAGGGACCGGTAATGCAGCTTTTTGGTGCCTGCGGTTGCAGGGGGAAGATTCCGTCGACCCACGGGAGATTTCTTCGGAGCTTCTGGTGCAGAGAGGAGGCAGACTACCCCAACAGCATGCACAAGCAGGAAAACAGTCGAGAAGGCGGCAGGATCAGCGTTACAGAGTTGCAGTAGTCGTCTTTGCTACTATGTTGCAGTTTTGCAGGCTTCCAGCGCGGTCAGCAGTCGATTCCTTGGCAGAAGGTGAAGAGAGAGATGCAGAGGAACTCTGATGAGCTCTTGCATTCGTTATCTAAAGTTTCCCCAGAGACAGAGACCCTAAATAGCCAGAAAAGAGGGTTTGGCTACCTAGGAGAGAGGATAGGCTACTAACACCTGAAGGAGCCTATCAGAAGGAGTCTCTGACGTCACCTGGTGGCACTGGCCACTCAGAGCAGTCCAGTGTGCTGGCAGCACCTCTGTTTCCAAGATGGCAGAGGTTTGGAGCACACTGGAGGAGCTCTGGACACCTCCCAGGGGAGGTGCAGGTCAGGGGAGTGGTCACTCCCCTTTCCTTTGTCCAGTTTCGCGCCAGAGCAGGGGCTAAGGGGTCCCTGAACCGGTGTAGACTGGCTTATGCAGAATTGGGCACATCTGTGCCCAAGAAAGCATTTCCAGAGGCTGGGGGAGGCTACTCCTCCCTTGCCTTCACACCATTTTCCAAAGGGAGAGGGTGTAACACCCTCTCTCAGAGGAAGTCCTTTGTTCTGCCATCCTGGGACAAGCCTGGCTTGACCCCAGGGGGGCAGAAACCTGTCTGAGGGGTTGGCAGCAGCAGCAGCTGCAGTGAAACCCCAGAAAAGGCAGTTTGGCAGTACCAGGGTCTGTGCTACAGACCACTGGGGTTTTGGAATTGTACCAACAATGCCAGGATGGCATAGAGGGGGCAATTCCATGATCTTAGACATGTTACATGGCCATATTCGGAGTTACCATTGTGAAGCTACATATAGGTAGTGACCTATATGTAGTGCACGCGTGTAATGGTGTCCCCGCACTCACAAAGTTCAGGAAATTGGCTCTGAACAATGTGGGGGCACCTTGGCTAGTGCCAGGGTGCCCTCACACTTAGTAACTTTGCACCTAACCTTTACCAGGTAAAGGTTAGACATATAGGTGACTTATAAGTTACATAAGTGCAGTGAAAATGGCTGTGAAATAATGTGTGCATTATTTCACTCAGGCTGCAGTGGCAGGCCTGTGTAAGAATTGTTAGAGCTCCCTATGGGTGGCAAAAGAAATGCTGCAGCCCATAGGGATCTCCTGGAACCCCAATACCCTGGGTACCTCAGTACCATATACTAGGGAATTATAAGGGTGTTCCAGTAAGCCAATGTAAATTGGTAAAATTGGTCACTAGCCTGTTAGTGACAATTTGAAAGAAATGAGAGAGCATAACCACTGAGGTTCTGGTTAGCAGAGCCTCAGTGAGACAGTTAGGCACCACACAGGGAACACATACATATAGGCCACAAACTTATGAGCAATGGGGTCCTGACTAGCAGGGTCCCAGTGACACATAAGAAACAAACTGAAAACATAGGGTTTTCACTATGAGCACTGGGCCCTGGCTAGCAGGATCCCAGTGAGACAGTGAAAACACCCTGACATACACTCACAAACAGGCCAAAAGTGGGGGTAACAAGGCTAGAAAGAGGCTACTTTCTCACACCACCTTAGCTGGAAAGGAGCAAGGAGTCTCTGTGTAGAGAGAGGTTTGAGTGTAGGGAAGAATCCTTCCTTGGAATTGTTACTTAACATGCTTAGAGAACAAGATAAGGCTAAAAGTGCCCCATCTGTTGAAAAAGTAGCTAATGGTTCCCAATCTGATCCAGGGACTCCCCCAGGAAAAGGTTCAGGAAAGAAACTTCTTAGCCTGCCCATTACTAGACAGTCTAGCATAGTTGGTACTGAGGTGGAGTCACATCATACAGATGATGTGCTCTCACATTACACTGTCAGCCAAGCTGTTAGGGTGCCCTCTGTAAGGGACAAGTCTCCTTCTGTTCATTCCCATCATACCTCTGTATCTAGGAATGTCCCTCCCACCAACCCTGATGACAGATTGTTAGAAAGGGAGCTCAATAAGTTGAGAGTGGAACAAACCAGACTGAAGCTTAAAAAGCAACAGCTGGATTTGGATAGACAGTCATTAGAACTAGAGAAGGAAAGACAGAAGTTGGGTTTTGAAACCCATGGTGGCAGCAGCAGTATTCCCCATAGTCATCCTGCAAAAGAGCATGATTCCAGGAATCTGCATAAGATAGTTCCCCCTTATAAGGAGGGGGATGACATTAACACGTGGTTTGCTGCACTTGAGAGGGCCTGTGTTGTACAGGATGTCCCTCAAAGGCAGTGGGCTGCTATCCTATGGCTATCATTTAGTGGAAAAGGTAGGGATAGGCTCCTTACTGTGAAAGAAAGTGATGCCAATAATTTTACAGTTCTTAAGAATGCACTCCTGGATGGTTATGGCTTAACCACTGAACAATACAGGATAAAGTTCAGAGAGACCAAAAAGGAGTCTTCACAAGACTGGGTTGATTTCATTGACCATTCAGTGAAGGCCTTGGAGGGGTGGTTACATGGCAGTAAAGTTACTGATTTTGAAAGCCTGTATAACTTGATCCTGAGAGAGCATATTCTTAATAATTGTGTGTCTGATTTGTTGCACCAGTACTTGGTGGACTCTGATCTGACCTCTCCCCAAGAATTGGGAAAGAAGGCAGACAAATGGGTCAGAACAAGGGTGAACAGAAAAGTTCATACAGGGGGTGACAAAGATGGCAACAAAAAGAAGGATGGTAAGTCTTCTGACAAGGGTGGGGACAAATCTAAAAATGAGTCTTCATCAGGCCCACAAAAACACTCTGGTGGGGGTGGTGGGACCAAATCCTCCTTTAATCAAACAAAGAAAAGAAACCATGGTGCTATTTATGTAAAGTAAAAGGCCATTGGACAACAGATCCCAGTTGTCCAAAGAAAAGCACCAAGCCACCTACCACTACAACCCCTACTGCTACACCTAGTGTCCCTACTAATAGCAGTGGTGGTGGGAGCAAACCTACTAATAGCCAATCCAAGGGAGTAGCTGGGCTCACTTTTGGTAACTTAGTTGGGGTTGGTCTGGTTAGGGAGACCGCAGAGGCTGTGTTAGTCTCTGAGGGGGCTATCGATTTAGCCACCTTAGTTGCTTGTCCCCTTAATATGGATAAGTACAAGCAGCTACCCCTAATAACTGGTGTTGAGGTTCAGGCCTACAGGGACACTGGTGCCAGTGTGACTATGGTCATAGAGAAACTGGTCCAACCTGAACAACACCTACTTGCTCACCAGTACCAAGTAACCGATGCTCACAACAACACACTTAGCCACCCCATGGCTGTTGTAAATCTCAACTGGGGGGGGTTACTGGTCCAAAGAAAGTTGTGGTAGCCACAGATTTACCTGTAGACTGTCTACTAGGAAATGATTTGGAGACATCAGCTTGGTCAGATGTGGAGTTGGAGGCCCATGCAGCAATGCTGGGCAACCAAGGGCATATTTTTGCTTTAACCAGGGCTCAGGCCAAAAAGCAAAAAGGACAGGGAAGATTGGATCCTGGAACAATGGACAAAGTGCTCCCTAATGCTAGGGCTAGTAGAAGCAAACCACTTCCTACTATCCCTCCCTTTACAGTGGATTCAACTTCTGAGGAAGAAGAATTCCCTCCCTGTGCAGAACCTACACCAGAGGAGCTGGAAGCAGACACTGCTGAGCTTTTGGGTGAAGGGGGGCCTGCCAGGGAGGAGCTGAGTGTGGCACAGCAAACCTGTCCCACACTAGAGGGTCTAAGACTGTCAAACAGGCAAGCTGTCAAACAGGCTAATGGGGATGTCAGTGACTCTCACAGAGTTTACTGGGAGGACAACCTCTTGTACACTGAGGCAAGGGATCCTAAACCTGGTGCTGCCAGGAGATTAGTGATTCCTCAGAAGTACAGAAAGTTCCTCCTAACTCTGGGCCACGACATTTCCATAGCTGGGCATCTGGGACAAATGAAAACTTGGGACAGGCTTGTTCCCTTGTTTCATTGGCCTAGAATGTCTGAGGACACAAAAGATTTTTGTAAGTCCTGTGAAACCTGTCAAGCCAGTGGCAAGACAGGTGGCACTCCAAAGGAATCCCTTATTCCACTGCCTGTGGTTGGGGTTCCCTTTGAAAGGGTAGGGGTTGACATAGTTGGCCCCCTTGACCCTCCCACTGCTTCAGGCAATAGGTGTATCTTGGTGGTAGTGGACCATGCCACAAGATATCCTGAAGCAATTCCTTTAAGGACCACTACAGCACCTGCAGTGGCAAAGGCCCTCCTGGGAATATTTTCCAGGGTGGGCTTCCCAAAGGAAGTAGTATCAGACAGGGGAAGCAATTTCATGTCTGCATACTTAAAGACCATGTGGAAGGAGTGTGGTGTAACTTATAAATTCACTACACCCTATCATCCACAAAGAAATGGACTGGTGGAGAGATTTAACAAAACTCTCAAAGGCATGATTATGGGTCTCCCTGAAAAACTCTGCAGGAGATGGGATATCCTGTTACCATGCCTCCTTTTTGCCTACTGGGAGGTACCCCAGAAAGGAGTGGGCTTCAGCCCCTTTGAACTTCTTTTTGGACACCCTGTTAGGGGTCCACTCACACTTGTTAAGGAGGGTTGGGAACAACCTCTAAAAGCTCCAAAACAAGATATTGTGGACTATGTACTTGGCCTCAGATCAAGGATGGCTGAGTATATAAAAAAGGCCAGTAAAAACCTTCAGGCCAGCCAAGAGCTCCAGAAGCAATGGCATGATCAGAAGAATGTTTTGGTTCAGTACCAACCAGGGCAGAAAGTGTGGGTCTTGGAGCCTGTGGCCCCAAGAGCACTCCAAGATAAATGGAGTGGACCCCACACAATTGTTGAGAAAAAGGGTGAAGTCACCTACTTGGTTGACTTAGGCACTGCCAGGAGTCCCCTTAGGGTGTTCCATGTCAACCGCCTGAAACCCTACTATGACAGGGCTGATCTCACCCTGCTCATGGCAACTGATGAGGGACAGGAAGAAGACAGTGATCCTCTACCTGATCTCTTCTCTTCCACAGAACAAGATGCTCTAGTGGAAGGTGTAGTTTTGGCTGATTGTCTTACTGCTGAGCAGAAAGACCATTGCATAAATCTCCTAGATCAATTCTCTGAACTCTTCTCTACTGAGCCAGGTGCCACTTCTTGGTGTGAGCACACTATAGATACTGGAGACAGCTTGCCTGTCAAGAGTAAGATCTATAGGCAGCCTGACCATGTCAGGGACTGCATAAAGCAAGAGGTCCAGAAAATGTTAGAACTAGGAGTGGTTGAGCACTCTGAAAGTCCATGGGCTTCTCCTGTGGTACTTGTACCAAAACCCCATTCCAAAGATGGAAAGAAGGAAATGCGGTTTTGTGTAGACTACAGAGGTGTCAACTTGGTAACCAAAACTGACGCTCACCCTATACCCAGGGCAGATGAGCTCATAGATACACTGGCATCTGCAGGGTATTGGCAGATCAAATTGTCAGAAGATGCTAAACCTAAAACTGCATTTTCAACCATTGGAGGACATTACCAGTTCACTGTAATGCCCGTTGGATTGAAAAATGCACCTGCCACTTTTCAGAGGTTGGTGAAAACAGTCCTGCAAGGGCTGGAAGCTTTCAGTGCAGCATATTTGGACGATATAGCTGTCTTTAGCTCCAGCTGGGATGATCACCTGGTCCACCTATGGAAAGTTTTGGAGGCCCTGCAAAAGGCAGGCCTCACTATCAAAGCTTCAAAGTGCCAGATAGGGCAGGGTAAGGTGGTTTATCTGGGACACCTTGTTGGTGGGGAACAGATTGCACCACTTCAGGGGAAAATCCAAACAATTATGGATTGGGTTCCCCCTACTACTCAGACTCAGGTGAGAGCCTTCCTAGGCCTCACTGGGTATTACAGGAGGTTCATTAAGAACTATGGCTCCATTGCAGCCCCTCTTAATGACCTCACATCCAAGAAAATGCCTAAAAAGGTATTATGGACAGCAAACTGTCAGAAAGCTTTTGAGGAGCTGAAGCAGGCCATGTGCTCTGCACCTGTCCTGAAAAGCCCTTGTTACTCTCAAAAATTCTATGTCCAAACTGATGCATCTGAATTAGGAGTAGGGGCAGTCCTATCACAACTTAATTCTGAGGGCCAGGATCAACCTGTTGCTTTTATTAGTAGGAGGTTGACCCCTAGAGAAAAGCGTTGGTCTGCCATTGAGAGGGAGGCCTTTGCTGTGGTCTGGGCACCGAAGAAGTTGAGGCCATACCTGTTTGGCACTCACTTCATTGTTCAGACAGACCACAAACCTCTACTTTGGCTAAAACAAATGAAAGGTGAAAATCCTAAATTGTTGAGGTGGTCCATATCCCTACAGGGAATGGACTATACAGTGGAACATAGACCTGGGAGTAGCCACTCCAATGCAGATGGACTCTCCTGATATTTCAACTTAGACAATGAAGACTCATCAGGTCATGGCTAGTCTTATTGTCCTTCGTTTGGGGGGGGGTTGTGTAGGAAAGTACCATCTTGCCTGGCATGTTACCCCCATTTTTCACTGCTGTATATATGTTGTTTTAGTTGTATGTGTCACTGGGACCCTGGTCTCCAGGCCCCCAGTGCTCATAAGTGTGCCTGAATGTGTTACCTGTGTAGTGACTAACTGTCTCACTGAGGCTCTGCTAATCAGAACCTCAGTGGTTATGATCTCTCATTTCTTTCAAATTGTCACTAACAGGCTAGTGACCAATTTTACCAATTTACATTGGCTTACTGGAACACCCTTATAATTCCCTAGTATATGGTACTGAGGTACCCAGGGTATTGGGGTTCCAGGAGATCCCTATGGGCTGCAGCATTTCTTTTGCCACCCATAGGGAGCTCTGACAATTCTTACACAGGCCTGCCCCTACAGCCTGAGTGAAATAACGTCCACGTTATTTCACAGCCATTTTACACTGCACTTAAGTAACTTATAAGTCACCTATATGTCTAACCTTTACCTGGTAAAGGTTAGGTGCAAAGTTACTTAGTGTGAGGGCACCCTGGCACTAGCTAAGGTGCCCCCACATTGTTCAGGGCCAATTCCCCGGCCTTTGTGAGTGCGGGGACACCATTACACGCGTGCACTACTTATAGGTCACTACCTATGTGTAGCTTCACAATGGTAACTCTGAATATGGCCATGTAACATGTCTAAGATCATGGAATTGCCCCCTCTATGCCATCCTGGCATTGTTGGCACAATCCCATGATCCCAGTGGTCTGTAGCACAGACCCTGGTACTGCCAAACTGCCTTTTCAGGGGTTTCACTGCAGCTGCTGCTGCTGCCAACCCCTCAGACAGGTTTCTGCCCCCCTGGGGTCATGCCAGGCTTGTCCCAGGAAGGCAGAACAAAGGACTTCCTCTGAGAGAGGATGTTACACCCTCTCCCTTTGGAAAATGGTGTGAAGGCAGGGGAGGAGTAGCCTCCCCCAGCCTCTGGAAATGCTTTCTTGGGCACAGATGTGCCCAATTCTGCATAAGCCAGTCTACACCGGTTCAGGGGACCCCTTAGCCCTGCTCTGGCGCGAAACTGGACAAAGGAAAGGGGAGTGACCACTCCCCTGACCTGCACCTCCCCTGGGACTGCTCTGAGTGGCCAGTGCCACCAGGTGACGACAGAGACTCCTTCTGATAAGCTCCTTCAGGTGTTAGTAGCCTATCCTCTCTCCTAGGTAGCCAAACCCTCTTTTCTGGCTATTTAGGGTCTCTGTCTCTGGGGAAACTTTAGATAACGAATGCAAGAGCTCATCAGAGTTCCTTTGCATCTCTCTCTTCACCTTCTGCCAAGGAATCGACTGCTGACCGCGCTGGAAGCCTGCAAAACTGCAACATAGTAGCAAAGACGACTACTGCAACTCTGTAACGCTGATCCTGCCACCTTCTCGACTGTTTTCCTGGTGGTGCATGCTGTGGGGGTAGTCTGCCTCCTCTCTGCACTAGAAGCTCCGAAGAAATCTCCCGTGGGTCGACGGAATCTTCCCCCTGCAACCGCAGGCACCAAAAAGCTGCATTACCGGTCCCTTGGGTCTCCTCTCAGCATGACGAGCGAGGTCCCTCGAATCCAGCAACTCTGTCCAAGTGACTCCCACAGTCCAGTGACTCTTCAGTCAAAGTTTGGTGGAGGTAAGTCCTTGCCTCCCCACGCCAGACTGCATTGCTTGGAACCGCGACTTTTGCAGCTACTCCGGCCCCTGTGCACTTCCGGCGGAAATCCTTTGTGCACAGCCAAGCCTGGGTCCACGGCACTCTAACCTGCATTGCACGACTTTCTAAGTTGGTCTCCGGCGACGTGGGACTCCTTTGTGTAACTTTGGGTGGGCACCGTTTCACGCATCCTTGTAGTGCCTGTTTCTGGCACTTCTCCGGGTGCTACCTGCTGCTGAGAGGGCGCCTTGTCTTGCTAGACATCCCCTCTCTCTCCTGACGCAATTTGCGACATCCTGGTCTCTCCTGGGCTACAGCAGCATCCAAAAACGCTTACTGCACGATTTGCAACTAGCAAGGCTTGTTGGCGGTCTTTCGGCAGGAAAACACTTCTGCACAACTCTCCAAGGCGAGCGGGATCAGTCCTCCAAAGGGGAAGTCTCTAGCCCTTTGCGTTCCAGCAGAAACCTCAGCTTCTTCTGTCCAGTAGAAGCTTCTTTGCACCCACAGCTGGCATTTCCTGGGCATCTGCCCATCTCCGACTTGCTTGTGACTTTTGGACTTGGTCCCCTTGTTCCACAGGTACCCTAGATTGGAAATCCATTGTTGTTGCATTGCTGGTTTGGGTCTTTCCTGCATTATTCCCCTAACACGACTTCTTTGTCCTTTGGGGAACTTTAGTGCACTTTGCACTCACTTTTCAGGGTCTTGGTGTGGGCTATTTTTCTAACCCTCACTATTTTCTAATAGTCCCAGCGACCCTCTACAAGGTCACATATTTTTGGGGTCCATTTGTGGTTCGCATTCCACTTTTGGAGTATATGGTTTGTGTTGCCCCTATCCCTATGTGTCCCCTTTGCATCCTATTGTAACTACACATTGTTTGCACTGTTTTCTAAGACTATACTGCATATTTTTGGTATTGTGTACATATATCTTGTGTATATTTCCTATCCTCTCACTGAGGGTACACTCTGAGATACTTTGGCATATTGTCATAAAAATAAAGTACCTTTATTTTTAGTATAACTGTGTATTTTGTTTTCTTATGATATTGTGCAAGTGACACTTGTGGTACTGTAGGAGCTTCACTCGTCTCCTAGTTCAGCCTAAGCTGCTCTGCTAAGCTACCATTATCTATCAGCCTATGCTGCTAGACACCCTATTCACTAATAAGGGATAACTGGGCCTGGTGCAAGGTGCAAGTACCCCTTGGTACTCACTACAAGCCAATCCAGCCTCCTACAAGGGGTGCCTTTGGGGTGCCACCTGTCTTGCCACTGGCTTGACAGGTTTCACAGGACTTACAAAACTCTTTTGTGTCCTCAGACATTCTAGGCCAATGAAACAAGGGAACAAGCCTGTCCCAAGTTTTCATTTGCCCCAAATGCCCAGCTAGGGGAATGTCGTGAGCAAGAGTTAGGAGGAACTTTCTGTACTCCTGAGGAATCACTAATCTCCTGGCAGCTCCAGGTTTAGGATCCCTTGCCTCAGTGTACAAGAGGTTGTCCTCCCAGTAAACTCTGTGAGAGTCACTGACATCCCCATTAGCTTGTTTGACAGCTTGCTGTCTTAGACCCTCTAGTGTGGGACAGGTCTGCTGTGCCACACTCAGCTCCTCCCTGGCAGGCCCCCCTTCACCCAAAAGCTCAGCAGTGTCTGCTTCCAGCTCCTCTGGTGTAGGTTCTGCACAGGGTGGAAATTCTTCCTCCTCAGAACAAGAATCCATTGTAGAGGGAGGGATAGTAGGTATTGCTTTACTTCTACTAGCCCTAGCTTTAGGGAGCACTTGGTCCATTGTTCCAGGATCCAAGCCACCCTGTCCTTTTTGCTTTTTGGCCTGAGCCCTGGTCAAAGCAATAATATGCCCAGCATTGCTGCATGAGCCTCCAACTCCACTTCTGCCCAAGCTGATGTCTCTAAATCATTCCCTAATAGACAGTCTTCAGGTAAATCTGAGGCAACCACAACTTTCTTTGGGCCAGTAACCCTCCCCCCCCAGTTGAGATTTACAACAGCCATGGGGTGGCTAAGTGTGTTGTTGTGAGCATCGGTTACTTGGTACTGGTGACCAAGTAGGTGTTGTTCAGGGTGGACCAGTTTCTCTATCACCATTGTGACACTGGCACCTGTGTCCCTGTAGGCCTGAACCTCAATGCCATTTATTAGGGGTAGTTGCTTGTACTTATCCATGTTAAGGGGACAAGCAACCAAGGTGGCTAAATCAATAGCCCCCTCAGAGACTAACACAGCCTCTGTGGTCTCCCTAATCAGACCAACCCCAACTAAGTTACCAAAGGTGAGCCCAGCTACTCCCTTGGATTGGCTATTAGTAGGTTTGCTCCCACCACCACTGCTATTAGTAGGGGCACTAGGTGTAGCAGTAGGGGTTGTACTGGTAGGAGGCTTGGTGCTTTTCTTTGGACAACTGGGATCTGTTGTCCAATGGCCTTTTATTTTACATGAATAGCACCATGGTTTCTTTTCTTTGTTTTTATTAGAAGAGGATTTGGGCCCACCACCCCCACCAGAGTGTTTTTGTGGGCCTGATGAAGACTCATTTTTAGATTTGTCCCCTCCCTTGTCAGAAGACTTACCATCCTTCTTCTTGTTGCCATCTTTGTCACCCCTTGTATGAACTTTTCTGTTCACCCTTGTTCTGACCCATTTGTCTGCCTTCTTTCCCAATTCTTGGGGAGAGGTCAGATCAGAGTCCACCAAGTACTGGTGCAACAAATCAGACACACAATTATTAAGAATATGCTCTCTCAGGATCAAGTTATACAGGCTGTCATAATCAGTAACTTTACTGCCATGTAACCACCCCTCCAAGTCCTTCACTGAATGGTCAATGAAATCAACCCAGTCTTGTGAAGACTCCTTTTTGGTCTCTCTGAACTTTATCCTGTACTGTTCAGTGGTTAAGCCATAACCATCCAGGAGTGCATTCTTCAGAACTTTGTAATCATTGGCTTCACTTTCTTTCACAGTAAGGAGCCTATCCCTACCTTTTCCTCTAAATGATAGCCATAGGATAGCAGCCCACTCCCTTTGAGGGACATCCTGTACAGCACAGGCCCTCTCAAGTGCAGCAAACCACTTGTTAATGTCATCCCCCTCCTTATAAGGGGGAACTATCTTGTGCAGATTCCTGGAATCATGCTCTTTTGCAGGATGACTGTGGGGAATACTGCTGCTGTCACCATGGGTTTCTAAACCCAATTTCTGTCTCTCCTTCTCTACTTCTAAGGTCTGTCTATCCAAATCCAGCTGTTGCTTCTTGAGCTTCAGTCTGGTTTGTTCCACTCTCAATCTATTGAGCTCCCTTTCTAACATTCTGTCATCAGGGTGGGTGGGAGGGACATGTGTTGAAATAGAAGTATGGTGAGAATGGACAGAAGGAGACCTATCCCTTATAGAAGGCACCCTAACAGCTTGGTTAACAGAAACATCACTTCTACTGTGGTGAGAAGGAATACTCTTGCTATGATGTGAGACAACACTATCTGTATGGTGTGACTCTACATCAGTACCAACTATGCTAGGCTGTCTAGTAATGGGCAGGCTAGGAAGTTTCTTTCCTGAATCTTTTTCTAGGGGAGTCCCTGGATCAGATTGGGAACCATTAGCTACTTTTTCAACAGATGAGGCCCTTCTGGCCTTATCTTGTTCTTTAAGCATGTTAAGCAATAATTCCAAAGAAGGATTCTTCACTACACTCAAACCTTTTTCTATGCAGAGACTCCTTGCTCCTTTCCAGCTAAGGTGATCATATGCAAGTTTGGACAGATCAACAGTTTGGCGTGTGCCAGACATTTTAGAAAGAGGTAAAGTGACAGAAAAAGTGAGAAAAAGTTTTTCAGAACTTTTAGAAAGACAGAGAAAAAAACTTTTAAAACTTTTTAAGAACTTTTAGAAATTTTAGAGGTACTTTTCAGCACTTAGAAAAGAGTGAAAAGAAGAAATGCAAAACTTTTTGGTTAGGTGTACATACACTGAACTTGTTTTGTATATTTTTCTCTTATGAAAAGTACAATGACAAAAGTGGTAAGTAGTCTCAAAGCACTTATCCCGTCGCTGCTTCCAATGTAGGAGGCTGGACTGGCTTGTAGTGAGTACCTAGGGGTACTTACACCTTGCACCAGGCCCAGTTATCCCTTATTAGTGTATAGGGTGTCTAGCGGCATAGGCTGATAGATAATGGTAGCTTAGCAGAGCAGCTTAGGCTGAACTAGGAGACAAGTGAAGCTCCTACAGTACCACTAGTATCACTTGCACAATATCATAAGAAAACACAATACACAGATATACTAAAAATAAAGGTACTTTATTTTTATGACAATATGCCAAAGTATCTCAGAGTGTACCCTCAGTATGAGGATAGCAAATATACACAAGATATATGTACACAATACCAAAATATGCAGTAATAGTATTAGAAAACAGTGCAAACAATGTATAGTTACAGTAGGATGCAATGGGGACACATAGGGATAGGGGCAACACAAACCATATACTCCAAAAGTGGAATGCTAACCACGAATGGACCCCAAACCTATTTGACCTTGTAGAGGGTCGCTGGGACTATTAGAAAATAGTAAGGGTTAGAAAAATAGCCCACCCCAAGACCCTGAAAAATGGGAGCAAAGTGCACTAAAGTTCCCCAAAGGACAAAGAAGTCGTGATAGGGGAATTCTGCAGGAAAGACACAAACCAGCAATGTAACAACAATGGATTTCCAGTCGAGGGTACCTGAGGAACAAGGGGACCAAGTCCAAAAGTCACAAGCAAGTCGGAGATGGGCAGATGCCCAGGAAATGCCAGCTGTGGGTGCAAAGAAGCTGCTACTGGACAGTAGAAGCTGAGGATTCTGCAGGAACGACAAGGGCTAGAGACTTCCCCTTTGGAGGATACGTCCCTCACACCACGTAGAGTCGTGAAAAAGTGTTTTCCCGCCAAAAGACCGCCAACAAGCCTTGCTAGCTGCAAATTGTACAATTAAGGTTTTCGGATGCTGCTGTGGGCCAGGAGGGACCAGGATGTCGCCAATTGCGTCTGGGGACAGAGGAGCCATCGAGTAAGACAAGGAGCCCTCTCAGAAGCAGGCAGCTCCTGCAGAAGTGCCAGAAAAGGCACTATGAATAAGAGTGAAACGGTGCTTACCCGAAGTTGCACAAAGGAGCCCCACGTCGCCGGAGGACAACTTAGAAAGTTGTGCAATGCACGTTAAAGTGCCGTGGACCCAGGCTTGGCTGTGCACAAAGGATTTCCGCCGGAAATGCACAGAGGCCGGAGTAGCTGCAAAAGTCGCGGTTCCCAGCAATGCAGTCTGGCGTGGGGAGGCAAGGACTTACCTCCACCAAACTTGGACTGAAGAGTCACTGGACTGTGGGAGTCACTTGGACAGAGTTGCTGGATTCAAGGGACCTCGCTCGTCGTGCTGAGAGGAGACCCAGGGTACCGGTAATGCAGTTCTTTGGTGCCTGCGGTTGCAGGGGGACGATTCCGTCGGCCCACGGGAGATTTTTTCGGAGCTTCTGGTGCAGAGAGGAAGCAGACTACCCCCACAGCATGCACCACCAGGAAAACAGTCGAGAAGGCGGCAGGATCAGCGTTACAGAGTTGCAATAGTCGTCTTCGCTACTTTGTTGCAGTTTTGCAGGCTTCCAGCGCGGTCAGCAGTCGATTCCTTGGCAGAAGGTGAAGAGAGAGATGCAGAGGAACTCTGATGAGCTCTTGCATTCGTTATCTAAGGAATTCCCCAAAGCAGAGACCCTAAATAGCCAGAAAAGAGGGTTTGGCTACCTAGGAGAGAGGATAGGCTAGCAACACCTGAAGGAGCCTATCAGAAGGAGTCTCTGACGTCACCTGGTGGCACTGGCCACTCAGAGCAGTCCAGTGTGCTGGCATCACCTCTGTTTCCAAGATGGCAGAGGTCTGGAGCACACTGGAGGAGCTCTGGGCACCTCCCAGGGGAGGTGCAGGTCAGGGGAGTGGTCACTCCCCTTTCCTTTGTCCAGTTTCGCGCCAGAGCCGGGCTAAGGGGTCCCTGAACCGGTGTAGACTGGCTTATGCAGAAATGGGCACCATCTGTGCCCATGAAAGCATTTCCAGAGGCTTGGGGAGGCTACTCCTCCCCTGCCTTCACACCATTTTCCAAAGGGAGAGGGTGTAACACCCTCTCTCAGAGGAAGTCCTTTGTTCTGCCATCCTGGGCCAAGCTTGGCTGGACCCCAGGAGGGCAGAAACCTGTCTGAGGGGTTGGCAGCAACAGCAGCTGCAGTGAAACCCCTGAAAAGGCAGTTTGGCTGTACCAGGGTCTGTGCTACAGACCACTGGGATCATGGGATTGTGCCAACTATGCCAGGATGGCATAGAGGGGGCAATTCCATGATCATAGACATGTTACATGGCCATATTCGGAGTTACCATTGTGAAGCTACATTTAGGTTTTGACCTATATGTAGTGCACGCGTTTAATGGTGTCCCCGCACTCACAAAGTCAGGGGAATTTGCCCTGAACAATGTGGGGGCACCTTGGCTAGTGCCAGGGTGCCCACACACTAAGTAACTTAGCACCCAACCTTTACCAGGTAAAGGTTAGACATATAGGTGACTTATAAGTTATTTAAGTGCAGTGTTAAATGTCTGTGAAATAACGTGGACGTTATTTCACTCAGGCTGCAGTGGCAGGCCTGTGTAAGAATTGTCAGAGCTCCCTATGGGTGGCAAAAGAAATGCTGCAGCCCATAGGGATCTCCTGGAACCCCAATACCCTGGGTACCTCAGTACCATATACTAGGGAATTATAAGGGTGTTCCAGTATGCCAATGTGAATTGGTGAAATTGGTCACTAGCCTGTTAGTGGCAATTTGGAAAGAAATGAGAGAGCATAACCACTGAGGTTCTGGATAGCAGAGCCTCAGTGAAACAGTTAGTCATAACACAGGTCACACATTCAGGGCACACTTATGAGCACTGGGGCCCTGGCTGGCAGGGTCCCAGTGACACATACAACTAAAACAACATATATGCAGTGAAAAATGGGGGTAACATGCCAGGCAAGATGGTACTTTCCTACACAACCCCCCCCCCTCCCCCAAACGAAGGACAATAAGACTGGTCATTACCTGATGGGTCTTCATTGTCTAAGTGGAAATATCTGGAGAGTCCATCTGCATTGGAGTGGGTACTCCCAGGTCTATGAACACTGTATAGTCCATCCCCTGTAGGGATATGGACCACCTCAACAATTTAGGGTTTTCACATTTCATTTGTTTTAGCCAAAGTAGAGGTTTGTGGTCTGTCTGAACAATGAAGTGAGTGCCAAACAGGTATGGCCTCAACTTCTTCAGTGCCCAGAGCACAGCAAAGGCCTCCCTCTCTATGGCAGACCAACGCTTTTCTCTAGGGGTCAACCTCCTGCTGATAAAAGCAGCAGGTTGATCCTGGCCCTCAGAATTAAGTTGTGATAGGACTGCCCCTACTCCTAATTCAGATGCATCAGTTTGGACAATTCATTTCTTGGAGTAACAGGGGCTTTTCAGGACAGGTGCAGAGCACATGGCCTGCTTCAGCTCCTCAAAAGCTTTCTGACGGTTTGCTGTCCATAATACCTTCTTAGGCATTTTCTTTGATGTGAGGTCATTAAAAGGGGCTGCAATGGAGCCATAGTTCTTTATGAACCTCCTATAGTACCCAGTGAGGCCTAAAAAGGCTCTCACCTGAGTCTGAGTAGTAGGGGGAACCCATTCTATAATAGTTTGGATTTTCCCCTGAAGTGGTGCAATCTGTTCTCCACCAACCAGGTGTCCCAGATAAACCACCTTCCCCTGCCCTATCTGGCACTTTGAAGCCTTGATAGTGAGACCTGCCTTTTGCAGGGCCTCCAAAACTTTCCATAGGTGGACCAGGTGATCATCCCAGCTGGAGCTAAAGGCAGCTATATCATCTAGATATGCTGCACTAAAAACTTCCAGCCCTTGCAGGACTGTATTCACCAACATTTGAAAAGTGGCAGGTGTATTTTTCAATCCAAAAGGCACTACTGTGAATTGGTAATGGCCTCCAATGGTTGAAAATGCAGTTTTTGCTTTTGCATCTTCTGATAATTTGATCTGCCAATACCCTGCAGTCAAATCAAAAGTGCTTAGATACTTGGCAGATGCCAGTGTATCTATGAGCTCATCTGCCCTGGGTATAGGGTGAGCATCAGTTGTGGTTACTTGGTTGAGACCTCTGTAGTCAACACAAAACCGCATTTCCTTCTTTCCATCCTTGGAATGAGGTTTTGGTACAAGTACCACAGGAGAGGCCCATGGACTTTCAGAGTGCTCAACCACTCCCAGTTCAAGCATTTTCTGCACCTCTTGCTTTATGCAGTCTCTGACATGGTCAGGCTGCCTATAGATCTTACTTTTGACAGGCAAGCTGTCTCCAGTATCTATAATGTGCTCACACCAAGAAGTGGTGCCTGGCACAGTAGAGAAGAGTTCAGAAAACTGACCCAGGAGATTTATGCAGTGGTCTTTCTGCTCAGCAGTAAGACAATCTGATAGTACTACGCCTTCCACTAGAGCATCTTGTTCTGTGGAAGAGAAGAGATCAGTGTAGGAAAGTACCATCTTGCCTGGCATGTTACCCCCATTTTTCACTGTATATATGTTGTTTTAGTTGTATGTGTCACTGGGACCCTGTCATCCAGGGCCCCAGTGCTCATAAGTGTGCCTGAATGTGTTACCTGTGTAGTGACTAACTGTCTCACTGAGGATCTGCTAATCAGAACCTCAGTGGTTATGCTCTCTCATATCTTTCAAATTGTCACTAACAGGCTAGTGACCAATTTTACCAATTTACATTGGCTTACTGGAACACCCTTATAATTCCCTAGTATATGGTACTGAGGTACCCAGGGTATTGGGGTTCCAGGAGATCCCTATGGGCTGCAGCATTTCTTTTGCCGCCCATAGGGAGCTCTGACAATTCTTACACAGGCCTGCCACTGCAGCCTGAGTGAAATAACGTCCACGTTATTTCATAGCCATTTTACACTGCACTTAAGTAACTTATAAGTCACCTATATGTCTAACCTTTACCTGGTAAAGGTTAGGTGCAAAGTTACTTAGTGTGAGGGCACCCTGGCACTAGCCAAGGTGCCCCCACATTGTTCAGGGCCAATTCCCCTGACTTTGTGAGTGCGGGACACCATTACACGCGTGCACTACATATAGGTCACTACCTATATGTAGCTTCACAATGGTAACTCCGAATATGGCCATGTAACATGTCTATGATCATGGAATTGCCCCCTCTATGCCATCCTGGCATAGTTGGCACAATCCCATGATCCCAGTGGTCTGTAGCACAGACCCTGGTACTGCCAAACTGCCTTTTCTGGGGGTTCACTGCAGCTGCTGCTGCTGCCAACCCCTCAGACAGATTTCTGCCCTCCTTGGGTCAAGCCAGGATTGTCCCAGGATGGCAGAACAAAGGACTTCCTCTGAGAGAGGGTGTTACACCCTCTCCCTTTGGAAAATGGTGTGAAGGCAGGTGAGGGGTAGCCTCCCCCAGCCTCTGGAAATGCTTTCATGGGCACAGATGTGCCCAATTCTGCATAAGCCAGTCTACACCGGTTCAGGGGACCCCTTAGCCCTGCTCTGGCGCGAAACTGGACAAAGGAAAGGGGAGTGACCACTCCCCTGACCTGCACCTCCCCTGGGAGGTGTCCAGAGCTCCTCCAGTGTGCTCCAGACCTCTGCCATCTTGGAAACAGAGGTGCTGCTGGCACACTGGACTGCTCTGAGTGGCCAGTGCCACCAGGTGACGTCAGAGACTCCTTCTGATAGGCTCCTTCAGGTGTTGCTAGCCTATCTTCTCTCCTAGGTAGCCAAACCCTTTTTTCTGGCTATTTAGGGTCTCTGTCTCTGGGGAAACTTTAGATAACGAATGCAAGAGTTCATCAGAGTTCCTCTGCATCTCTCTCTTCACCTTCTGCCAAGGAATCGACTGCTGACCGCGCTGGAAGCCTGCAAAACTGCAACAAAGTAGCTAAGACGACTATTGCAACTCTGTAACGCTGATCCTGCCACCTTCTCAACTGTTTACCTGGTGGTGCATGCTGTGGGGGTAGTCTGCCTCCTCTCTGCACTAGAAGCTCCGAAGAAATCTCCCGTGGGTCGACGGAATCTTCCCCCTGCAACCGCAGGCACCAAAAAGCTGCATTACCGGTCCCTTGGGTCTCCTCTCAGCACGACGAGCAAGGTCCCTCGAATCCAACAACTCTGTCCAAGTGACTCCCACAGTCCAGTGACTCTTCAGTCCAAGTTTGGTGGAGGTAAGTCCTTGCCTCCCCACGTCAGACTGCATTGCTGGGAACCGCGACTTTTGCAGCTACTCCGGCCCCTGTGCACTTCCGGCGGAAATCCTTTGTGCACAGCCAAGCCTGGGTCCACGGCACTCTAACCTGCATTGCACAACTTTCTAAGTTGGTCCCCGGCGACGTGGGACTCCTTTGTGTAACTTCGGGTGAGCACCATTTCACGCATCCTTGTAGTGCCTGTTTCTGGCACTTCTCCGGGTGGTACCTGCTGCTGAGAGGGCTCCTTGTCTTGCTCTACGTCCCCTCTCTCTTCTGACGCAACTTGCGACATCCTGGTCCCTCCTGGGCTAT
Source organism: Pleurodeles waltl (assembly GCF_031143425.1). Lineage (NCBI taxonomy): Eukaryota > Metazoa > Chordata > Amphibia > Caudata > Salamandridae > Pleurodeles > Pleurodeles waltl. The sequence continues at coordinate 7,080,617 of NC_090438.1, read as the reverse complement.
AGCAGCATTCAAAAACGCTTAACGCACAATTTGCAGCTAGCAAGGCTTGTTGGCGGTCTTTCGGCGGGAAAATACTTCTGCACAACTCTCAACGGCGTGAGGGATTTGTCCTCCAAAGGGGAAGCCTCTAGCCCTTTTCGTTCCTGCAGAATCCTCAGCTTCTTCTGTCCCGTAGAAGCTTCTTTGCACCCACAGCTGGCATTTCCTGGGCATCTGCCCATCTCCCACTTGCTTGTGACTTTTGGACTTGGTCCCCTTGTTCCACAGGTACCCTCGACTAGAAATCCATTGTTGTTGCATTGCTGGTTTGTGTCTTTCCTGCAGTATTCCCCTATCACGACTTCTTTGTCCTTTGGGGAACTTTAGTGCACTTTGCACTCACTTTTCAGGGTCTTGGGGTGGGCTATTTTTCTAACCCTCACTATTTTCTAATAGTCCCAGCGACCCTCTACAAGGTCACATAGGTTTGGGGTCCATTCGTGGTTCGCATTCCACTTTTGTAGTATATGGTTTGTGTTGCCCCTATCCCTATGTGTCCCCATTGCATCCTATTGTAACTATACATTGTTTGCACTGTTTTCTAAGAGTATACTGCATATTTTTGGTATCGTGTACATATATCTTGTGTATATTTCCTATCCTCTCACTGAGGGTACACTCTGAGATACTTTGGCATATTGTCATAAAAATAAAGTACCTTTATTTTTAGTATAACTGTGTATTGTGTTTTCTTATGATATTGTGCAAGTGACACTAGTGGTACTGTAGGAGCTTCACTCGTCTCCTAGTTCAGCCTAAGCTGCTCTGCTAAGCTACCATTATCTATCAGCCTATGCTGCTAGACACCCTATACACTAATAAGGGATAACTGGGCCTGGTGCAAGGTGCAAGTACCCCTTGGTACTCACTACAAGCCAGTCCAGCCTCCTACAATCATTGAGAGGGTCACTCTCTGTGAGAAAGTTGCCTCTTTCCAGCCTTGTTACCCCCACTTTTGGCCTGTTTGTGAGTGTATGTCAGGGTGTTTTTACTGTCTCACTGGGATCCTGCTAGCCAGGGCCCAGTGCTCATAGTGAAAACCCTATGGCCCGTATTTATACTTTTTTTAGCGCCGCATTTGCGCCGCTTTTTGACGCAAAACGGCGCAAACCTACAAAATACACTGGCATTTTGCAAGTTTGCGCCGTTTTTGCGTCAAAAAACGCCGCAAATGCGGCGCAAAAACAGTATAAATACGGGCCTATGTTTTCAGTGTGTTTGTTATTTGTCACTGGGACACTGCTAGTCAGGACCCCAGTGCTCATAAGTTTGTGGCCTATATGTATGTGTTCCCTGTGTGGTGCCTAACTGTCTCACTGAGGCTCTGCTAACCAGAACCTCAGTGGTTATGCTCTCTCATTTTTTTCAAATTGTCACTAACAGGCTAGTGACCAATTTTACCAATTTACATTGGCTTACTGGAACACCCTTATAATTCCCTAGTATATGGTACTGAGGTACCCAGGGTATTGGGGTCCCAGGAGATCCCTATGGGCTGCAGCATTTCTTTTGCCACCCATAGGGAGCTCTGACAATTCTTACACAGGCCTGCCACTGCAGCCTGAGTGAAATAACGTCCACGTTATTTCACAGCCATTTTACACTGCACTTAAGTAACTTATAAGTCACCTATATGTCTAACCTTTACCTGGTAAAGGTTAGGTGCAAAGTTACTTAGTGGGAGGGCACCCTGGCACCAGCCAAGGTGCCCCCACATTCTTCAGGGCCAATTCCCCGGACTTTGTGAGTGCGGGGACACCATTATACGCGTGCACTACATATAGGTCACTACCTATATGTAGCTTCACAATGGTAACTCCGAATATGGCCATGTAACATGTCTAAGATCATGGAATTGCCCCCTCTATGCCATCCTGGCATTGTTGGCACAATCCCATGATCCCAGTGGTCTGTAGCACAGACCCTGGTACTGCCAAACTGCCTTTTCAGGGGTTTCACTGCAGCTGCTGCCAACCCCTCAGACGGGTTTCTGCCCCCCTGGGGTCAAGCCAGGCTTGTCCCAGGATGGCAGAACAAAGGACTTCCTCTGAGAGAGGGTGTTACACCCTCTCCCTTTGGAAAATGGTGTGAAGGCAGGGGAGGGGTAGCCTCCCCCAGCCTCTGGAAATGCTTTCATGGGCACAGATGTGCCCAATTCTGCATAAGCCAGTCTACACCGGTTCAGGGGACCCCTTAGCCCTGCTCTGGGGCGAAACTGGACAAAGGAAAGGGGAGTGACCACTCCCCTGACCTGCACCTCCCCTGGGAGGTGTCCAGAGCTCCTCCAGTGTGCTCCAGACCTCTGCCATCTTGGAAACAGAGGTGCTGCCAGCACACTGGACTGCTCTGAGTGGCCAGTGCCACCAAGTGACGTCACAGACTCCTTCTGATAGGCTCCTTCAAGTGTTAGTAGCCTATCCTCTCTCCTAGGTAGCCAAACCCTCTTTTCTGGCTATTTAGGGTCTCTGTCTCTGGGGAAACTTTAGATAACGAATGCAAGAGCTCATCAGAGTTCCTCTGCATCTCTCTCTTCACCTTCTGCCAAGGAATCGACTGCTGACCGCGCTGGAAGCCTGCAAAACTGCAACATAGTAGCAAAGACGACTACTGCAACTCTGTAACACTGATCCTGCCGCCTTCTCGACTGTTTTCCTGGTGGTGCATGCTGTGGGGGTAGTCTGCCTCCTCTCTGCACTAGAAGCTCCGAAGAAATCTCCCGTGGGTCGACGGAATCTTCCCCCTGCTACCGCAGGCACCAAAAAGCTGCATTACCGGTCCCTTGGGTCTCCTCTCAGCATGACGAGCGAGGTCCCTTGAATCCAGCAACTCTGTTCCAGTGACTCCCACAGTCCAGTGACTCTTCAGTCCAAGTTTGGTGGAGGTAAGTCCTTGCCTCCCCACGCCAGACTGCATTGTTGGAAACCGCGTCTTTTGCAACTAGTCCGGCTTCCGTGCATGTCCGGCGGAAATCCTTTGTGCACATCCAAGCCTGGGTCCACGGCACGCTAACCTGCATTGCCCGACTTTCTAAGTTGGTCTCCAGCGACGTGGGACTCCTTTGTGCAACTTCGGCGAGCACCATTTCACGCATCATTGAAGTGCGTGTTTCTGGCACTTCCTTGGGTGCTACCTGCTGCTGAGAGGGCTCCTTTTCTTGCTCGACTACCCTTCTCCCTCCTGGTCCAATTTGCGACCTCCTGGTCCCTCCTGGGCTACAGTAGCGTCCAAAAACACTAACCGCACGATTTGCAACTAGCAAGGCTTGTTGGCATTTTTTCGGCGGGAAATTACTTTTGCACAACTTTCCATGCCGAGAGGAATCAGTCCACCAAAGGGGAAGTCTCTAGCACTTTTCGTTTCTGCAGAAACCTCAGCTTATTCTGTCCAGTAGAAGCTTCTTTGCACCCAAAGTTGGCATTTCCTGGGCATCTGCCCATCTCCGACTTCCTTGTGACTTTTGGACTTGGTCCCCTTGTTCCACAGGTACCCTAGATTGGAAATCCACAGTTGTTGCATTGTTGGTTTGTGTCTTTCCTGCATTATTCCTCTATCACGACTTCTTTGTCTTTTGGGGAACTTCAGTGCACTTTGCACTCACTTTTCAGGGTCTTGGGGTGGGCTATTTTTCTAACCCTAACTATTTTCTAATAGTCCCAGCGACCCTCTACAAGGTCACATAGGTTTGGGGTCCATTCATGGTTCACATTCCACTTTTGGAGTATATGGTTTGTGTTGCCCCTATCCCTATGTGTCCCCATTGCATCCAATTGTAACTATGCATTGTTTGCACTGTTTTCTAAGACTATACTGCATATTTTTGGTATTGTGTACATATAACTTGTGTATATTTGCTATCCTCATACTGAGGGTACACTCTAAGATACTTTGGCATATTGTCATAAAAATAAAGTACCTTTATTTTTAGTATAACTGTGTATAGTGTTTTCTTATGATATTGTGCAAGTGACACTTGTGGTACTGTAGTAGCTTCACACGTCTCCTAGTTCAGCCTAAGCTGCTCTGCTAAGCTACCATTATCTATCAGCCTAAGCTGCTAGACACCCTATACACTAATAAGGGATTCCTGGGCCTGGTGCAAGGTGTAAGTACCCCTTGGTACTCACTACAAGCCAGTCCAGCCTCCTACACTCTCTTCTTCCTGTCCCTCATCTGTTGCCATGAGCAGGGTGAGATCAGCCCTGTCATAGTAGGGTTTCAGGCGATTGACATGGAGCACCCTAAGGGGACTCCTGGCAGTGCCTAAGTCAACTAAGTAGGTAACTTCACCCTTCTTTTCAACAATTATGTGGGGTCCACTCCATTTGTCTTGGAGTGCTCTTGGGGCCACAGGCTCCAAGACCCACACTTTCTGCCCTGGTTGGTACTGAACCAAAACAGCCTTCTGGTCATGCCATTGCTTTTGGAGCTCTTGGCTGGCCTGAAGGTTTTTACTGGCCTTTTTCATGTACTCAGCCATCCTTGATCTGAGGCCAAATACATAGTCCACTATGTCTTGCTTTGGAGCTTTAAAAGGTTGTTCCCAACCCTCCTTAACAAGTGTTAGGAGACCTCTCACAGGGTGTCCAAATAGGAGTTGAAAGGGGCTGAAGCCCACTCCTTTTTGGGGTACCTCCCTGTAAGCAAAAAGGAGGCAAGGTAACAGGATATCCCATCTCCTGCGGAGTTTTTCAGGGAGTCCCATAATCATGCCTTTGAGAGTTTTGTTAAATCTCTCCACCAGTCCATTTGTTTGAGGATGATAGGGTGTGGTGAACTTGTATGTCACACCACACTCCTTCCACATGGCCTTTAAGTAAGCAGACATGAAATTGCTTCCCCTGTCTAATACCACCTCTTTTGGGAAGCCCACCCTGGAAAAGATTCCCAGGAGGGCCTTTGCCACTGCAGGAGCTGTAGTGGTCCTTAGAGGAATTGCTTCAGGATATCTGGTGGCATGGTCTACTACCACCAAGATAAACCTACTGCCTGAAGCAGTAGGAGGGTCAAGGGGGCCAACTATGTCAACCCCTACCCTTTCAAAGGGAACCCCAACCACAGGCAGTGGAATAAGGGGTGCCTTTGGGGTGCCACCTGTCTTGCCACTGGCTTGACAGGTTTCACAGGACTTACAAAATTCCTTTGTGTCCTCTGACATTCTAGGCCAATGAAACAAGGGGACAAGCCTGTCCCAAGTTTTCATTTGCCCCAAATGTCCAGCTAAGGGAATGTTGTGGGCTAGAGTTAGGAGGAACTTTCTGTACTCCTGAGGAATCACCAATCTCATGGCAGCTCCAGGTTTTGGATCCCTTGCTTCAGTGTACAAGAGGTTGTCCTCCCAGTAAACTCTGTGAGAGTCACTGACATCCCCATTTGCTTTTTTGACAGCCTGCTGCCTTAGACCCTCTAGTGTGGGACAGGTATGCTGTGCCACACTCAGCTCCTCCCTGGCAGGCCCCCCCTTCACCCAAAAGCTCAGCAGTGTCTCCTTCCAGCTCCTCTGGTGTAGGTTCTGCACAGGGTAGAAATTCTTCTTCCTCAGAATTAGAATCCACTGTAGAGGGAGGGATAGTATTTAGTGTTTTACCTCTACTAACCCTAGCTTTAGGGAGCACTTGCTCCATTCTTCCAGGATCCAAGTCACCCTGTCCTTTTGGCTTTTTGGCCTGAGCCCTGGTCAAAAGCAAAAATATGCACTGGAATGCCCAGCATTGCTGCATGAGCCTCCAACTCCACGTCTGCCCAAGCTGATGTCTCTAAATCATTTCCTAATAGACAGTCTACAGGTAAATCTGAGGCAACCACAACTTTCTTTGGGCCAGTAACCCCCCCCCAGTTGAGATTCACAACAGCCATGGGGTGGCTAAGGGTGTTGTTATGAGCATCGGTTACTTGGTACTGGTGACCAAGTAGGTGTTGTTCAGGGTGGACCAGTTTCTCTATTACCATTGTAACACTGGCACCTGTGTCCCTGTAGGCCTGAACCTCAACACCATTTATTAGGGGTAGTTGCTTGTACTTATCCATGTTAAGGGGACAAGCAACCAAGGTGGCTAAGTGAATAGCCCCCTCAGAGACTAACACAGCCTATGTGGTCTCCCTAATCAGACCAACCCCAACTAAGTTACCAAAAGTGAGCCCAGCTACTCCCTTGGATTGGCTATTAGTAGGTTTGCTCCCACCACCACTGCTATTATTAGGGGCACTAGGTGTAGCAGCAGGGGTTGTAGTGGGAGGAGGCTTGCTGCTTTTCTTTGGACAACTGGGATCTGTTGTCCAATGGCCTTTTATTTTACATAAATAGCACCATGGTTTCTTTTCTTTGTTTTGATTTGAAGAGGATTTGGGCCCACCACCCCCACCAGAGTGTTTTTGTGGGCCTGATGAAGACTAACTTTTAGATTTGTCCCCACCCTTGTCAGAAGACTTATCATCCTTCTTCTTGCCATCTTTGTCACCCTCTGTATGAACTTTTCTGTTCACCCTTGTTCTGGCTTATTTGTCTGCCTTCTTTCCCAATTCTTGGGGAGAGGTCAGATCAGAGTCCACCAAGTACTGGTGCAACAAATCAGACACACAATTATTAAGAATATGCTCTCTCAGGATTAAGTTATACAGGCTTTCATAATCAGTAACTTTACTGCCATGTAACCACCCCTCCAAGGCCTTCACTGAATGGTCAACAAAGTCTACCCAGTCTTATGAAGACTCCTTTTTGGTCTCTCTGAACTTGATCCTGTACTGTTCAGTGGTTAGGCCATAACCATCAAGGAGTGCATTCTTAAGAACTGCAAAATTATTGGCATCACTTTCTTTCACAGTAAGGAGCCTATCCCTACCCTTTCCACTAAATGATAGCCATAGGATAGCAGCCCACTGCCTTTGAGGGACATCCTGTACAACACAGGCCCTCTCAAGTGCAGCAAACCACTTGTTAATGTCATCCCCCTCCTTATAAGGGGGAACTATCTTGTGCAGATTCCTAGAATCATGCTCTCTTGCAGGATGACTATTGGGAATACTGCTGCTGCCACCATGGGTTTCCAACCCAATTTTCTGTCTTTCTCTTTCAATTTCTAAGGACTGTCTATCTAAATCCAGCTGTTGCTTCTTGAGCTTCAGCCTGGATTGTTCCACTCTCAATCTATTGAGCTCCCTTTCTAACATTCTGTCATCAGGGTGGGTGGGTGGGACATGCCTTGAAACAGAAGTATGGTGAGAATGAACAGAAGGAGACCTGTCCCTAACAGATGGCACCCTAACAGCTTGGCTAACAGAAACAGCACTTCTACTATGATGAGAAGGAATACTCTTACTGTGATGTGAGACAACACTATTACTATGATGTGACTCTACATCAGTACCAGCTATGCTAGGTTGTCTGCTAATGGGCAGGCTAGGAATTTTCCCTTCTAAATCTTTTGCTAGGGGTGCCCCAGGGTCAGATTGGGAACCATCAGCTAATTTCTCAACAGAAGTGCCACCTCTGGCCTTATCCTGTTCAACAAGCATATTAACCAACAGTTCTCTAGAGGGATTCTTCCCTACACTTAAACCTCTTTCTATGCAGAGACTCCTTTCCAGCTAAGGTGATCATAAGCAAGTTTGGACAGATCAACAGTTTGGCCTGTGCCAGACATTTTAGAAAATGTTTAAGTGATAGAAAAAGTGAGAAAAAGTTTTTCAGAACTTTTTGAAAGACAGAAAAAAAATCCTTTTAAACTTTTTAAGAACTTTTTAGAAAGTTTAGAAGTACTTTTCAGCACTTTAGCAAAGAAGTGAAAGGAGAAAAACAAAACTTTTTGGTTAGGTGTACATACACTGAACTTGTTTTGTATATTTTTCTCTTATGAAAAGTACAATGACAAAAGTGATAAGTAGTCACAAAGTACTTATCCCACCGCTGCACAACCAATGTAAGAGTCTGGACTGGCTTGTAGTGAGTACCAAGGGGTACTTAAACCTTGCACCAGGCCCAGGTATCCCTTATTAGTGTATAGTGGTGTCTAGCAGCTTAGGCTGATAGAAAATGGTAGCTTAGCAGAGCAGCTTAGGCTGAACTAGGAGACGAGTGAAGCTCCTACAGTACCACTAGTGTCACTTGCACAATATCATAAGAAAACACAATACACAGATATACTAAAAATAAAGGTACTTTATTTTTATGACAATATGCCAAAGTATCTCAGTGAGTACCCTCAGTATGAGGATAGCAAATATACACAAGATATATGTACACAATACCAAAATATGCAGTAATAGCAATAGAAAACAGTGCAAACAATGAATAGTCACAATAGAATGCAAAGGGGGCACATAGGGATAGGGGCAACACAAACCATATACTCTAGAAGTGGAATGCGAACCACGAATGGACCCCAAACCTATGTGACCTTGTAGAGGGTCGCTGGGACTGTAAGAAAACAGTGAGGGTTAGAAAAATAGCCCACCCCAAGACCCTGAAAAGTGGGTGCAAAGTGCACCCAAGTTCCCCAAAGAGCACAGAAGTCGTGATAGGGGAATTCTGCAGGAAAGACCAACACCAGCAATGCAACAACGATGGATTTCCAGACAAGAGTACCTGTGGAACAAGTGGACCAAGTCCAAAAGCCACAATAAAGTCGGGAGTGGGCAGATGCCCAGGAAATGCCAGCTGTGGGTGCAAAGAAGCTGCCACCGGATGGTAGAAGCTGAGGATTCTGAAAGAACGACAAGGGCTAGAAACTTCCCCTTGGGTGGATGGATGTGCCACGTCGTGAAGAGTCGTGCAGAAGTGTTTTCCCGCAGAAAGACTACAAACAAGCCTTGCTAGCTGCAAAGCTTGCGGTTAGGGTTTTTAGATTCTGCTGTGGCCCAGGAGGGACCAGAATGTCACCAATTGCGTGAGGGGACAGACGGGGTGTCCAGCAAGACAAAGAGCCCTGTCAGAATCAGGCAGCACCCACAGAAGTGCCAGAACAGGCACTACGAACTGGAGTGAAACGGTGCTCACCTGAAGTTGCAAAAGAGAGTCCCACGCCGCCGGAGGACAACTCAGGAGGTCATGCAATGCAGGTTAGAGTGCCGTGGACCCAGGCTTGGCTGTGCACAAAGGAAATCCTGGAAAAGTGCACCTGAGCTAGAGTAGCTGCAAAACATGCGGTTCCCAGCAATGCAGTCTGGCGTGGGGAGGCAAGGACTTACCTCCACCAAACTTGGACTGAAGAGTCACTGGACTGCGGGAGTCACTTGGACAGAGTTGCTGAGTTCAAGGGACCTTGCTCATTGTGCTGAGGAGAGACCCAGAGGACCGGTGATGCAGTTCTTGGGTGCCTGCGGTTGCAGGGGCAAGATTCCGTCGACCCACGGGAGATTCCTTCGCAGCTTCTAGTGCAGAGAGGAGGCAGACTACCCCCACAGCATGCACCACCAGGAAAACAGTCGAGAAGGCGGCTGGATCAGCGTTACAGTGTCGCAGTAGTCGTCTTTGCTACTTTGTTGCAGTTTTGCAGGCTTCCAGCGCGGTCAGCAGTCGATTCCTTGGCAGAAGGTGAAGAGAGAGATGCAGAGGAACTCTGATGAGCTCTTGCATTCGTTATCTACGGTATTCCCCAAAGCTGAGACCCTAAATAGCCAGAAAAGAGGGTTTGGCTACTTAGGAGAGAGGATAGGCTAGCAACACCTGAAGGAGCCTATCAGAAGGAGTCTCTGACGTCACCTGCTGGCCCTGGCCACTCAGAGCAGTCCAGTGTGCCAGCAGCGCCTCTGTTTCCAAGATGGCGGAGGTCTGGAGCACACTGGCGGAGCTCTGGGCACCTCCCAGGGGAGGTGCAGGTCAGGGGAGTGGTCACTCCCCTTTCCTTTGTCCAGTTTCGCGCCAGAGCAGGACTGAGGGGTCCCTGAACCGGTGTAGACTGGCTTATGCAGAAATGGGCACCATCTGTGCCCATGAAAGCATTTCCAGAGGCTGGGGAAGGCTACTCCTCCCCTGCTTTAACACCTTTTTTCAAAGGGAGAGGGTGTAACACCCTCTCTCTGAGGAAGTCCTTTTTTCTGCCTTCCTGGGCCAAGCCTGGCTGGACCCGAGGAGGGCAGAAACCTGTCTGAGGGGTTGGCAGCAGCAGCAGCTGCAGTGAAACCCCTGAAAAGGCAGTTTGGCAGTACCCGCGTCTGTGTTAGAGACCCGTGGGATCATGGGATTGTGCCAACAATGCCAGGATGGCATAGAGGGGGCAATTCCATGATCATAGACATGTTACATGGCCATATTCGGAGTTACCATTGTGAAGCTACACATAGGTAGTGACCTATGTGTAGAGCACGCGTGTAATGGTGTCCCCGCACTCACAAAGTCCGGGGAATTTGCCCTGAACAATGTGGGGGCACCTTGGCTAGTGCCAGGTGTAGGAGGCTGGACTGGCTTGTAGTGAGTACCAAGGGGTACTTGCACCTTGCACCAGGCCCAGTTATCCCTTATAAGTGTATAGGGTGTCTAGCAGCTTAGGCTGATAGATAATGGTAGCTTAGCAGAGCAGCTTAGGCTGAACTAGGAGACGTGTGAAGCTACTACAGTACCACTTAGTGTCATATGCACAATATCATAAGAAAACACAATACACAGTTATACTAAAAATAAAGGTACTTTATTTTTATGACAATATGCCAAAGTATCTTAGAGTGTACCCTCAGTGAGAGGATAGGAAATATACACAAGATATATATACACAATAGCAAAAATATGCAGTATAGTCTTAGAAAACAGTGCAAACAATGTATAGTTACAATAGGATGCAATGGGGAAACATAGGGATAGGGGCAACACAAACCATATACTCCAGAAGTGGAATGCGAACCACGAATGGACCCCAAACCTATGTGACCTTGTAGAGGGTCGCTGGGACTATTAGAAAATAGTGAGAGTTAGAAAAATAACCCTCCCCAAGACCCTGAAAAGTGAGTGCAAAGTGCACTAAAGTTCCCCTAAGGACAAAATAGTCGTGTTAGAGGGAAAATGCAAGGAAAACACAAATCAGCAATGCAACAACGATGGATTCCTGACTGAGGGTACCTGTGGAACAAGTGGACCAAGTCCAAAAGTCACAAGCAGCTCGGAGATGGGCAGATGCCCAAGAAATGCCAGCGGTTGGTGCAAAGAAGCTCTTACTAGGCTGAAGAACTGTGAATACTGCAGGAACGACAAGGGCTAGAGACTTCCCCTTTGGAGGATGGATCCCCCACGCCTTAGAGAGTCGTGCAGAAGTGTTTTCCCGCCGGATGGACGCCAACAAGCCTTGCTACACGCAAATTGTGCGTTTGGCGTTTTTGGACGCTGCTGGGGCCCAGGAGGGACCTGAAGGTCGCAAATTGGACCTGCAGAGATAGGGGACGTCGAGCAAGACAAAGAGCCCTCACTGAAGCAGGTAGCACCCGGAGAAGTGCCAGAAACAGGCACTACGAGGATGCGTGAAACTGTGCTCGCCGAAGTTGCACAAAGGAGTCCCACGTCGCCGGAGACCAACTTAGAAAGTCGTGCAATGCAGGTTAGAGTGCCGTGGACCCAGGCTTGGCTGTGCACAAAGGATTTCCGCCGGAAGTGCACAGGGGCCGGAGTAGCTTGCAAAGTCGCGGTTCCCAGCAATGCAGCCCAGCGAGGTGAGGCAAGGACTTACCTCCACCAAACTTGGGCTGAAGAGTCACTGGACTGTGGGGGTCACTTGGACGGTGTCGCTGGATTCGAGGGACCTCGCTCGTCGTGCTGAGAGGAGACCCAAGGGACCGGTAATGCAGCTTTTTGGTGCCTGCGGTTGCAGGGGGAAGATTCCGTCGACCCACGGGAGATTTCTTCGGAGCTTCTGGTGCAGAGAGGAGGCAGACTACCCCCACAGCATGCACAAGCAGGAAAACAGTCGAGAAGGCGGCAGGATCAGCGTTACAGAGTTGCAGTAGTCGTCTTTGCTACTATGTTGCAGGTTTGCAGGCTTCCAGCGCGGTCAGCGGTCGATTCCTTATCAGAAGGTGAAGAGGGAGATGCAGAGGAACTCGGCTGAGCTCATGCATTCGTTATCTGAAGTTTCCCCAGAGACAGAGACCCTAAATAGCCAGAAAAGAGGGTTTGGCTACCTAGGAGAGAGGAAAGGCTACTAACACCTGAAGGAGCCTATCACAAGGAGTCTCTGACGTCACCTGGTGGCACTGGCCACTCAGAGCAGTCCAGTGTGCCAGCAGCACCTCTGTTTCCAAGATGGCAGAGGTCTGGAGCACACTGGAGGAGCTCTGGACACCTCCCAGGGGAGGTGCAGGTCAGGGGAGTGGTCACTCCCCTTTCCTTTGTCCAGTTTCGCGCCAGAGCAGGGGCTAAGGGGTCCCTGAACCGGTGTAGACTGGCTTATGCAGAATTGGGCACATCTGTGCCCAACAAAGCATTTCCAGAGGCTGGGGGAGGCTACTCCTCCCCTGCCTTCACACCATTTTCCAAAGGGAGAGGGTGTCACACCCTCTCTCAGAGGAAGTTCTTTGTTCTGCCATCCTGGGCCAGGCCTGGCTGGACCCCAGGAGGGCAGCTGCCTGTCTGAGGGGTTGGCAGCAGCAGCAGCTGCAGAGAAACCCCAGGAAGGGCAGTCTGGCAGTACCAGGGTCTGTGCTACAGACCACTGGGATCATGGAATTGTACCAACAATGCCAGGATGGCATAGAGGGGGCAATTCCATGATCATAGACATGTTACATGGCCATATTCGGAGTTACCATGGTGAAGCTACATATAGGTAGTGACCTATATGTAGTGCACGCGTGTAATGGTGTCCCCGCACTCACAAAGTTCAGTGAATTGGCTCTGAACAATGTGGGGGCACCTTGGCTAGTGCCAGGGTGCCCTCACACTAAGTAACTTTGCACCTAACCTTTACCAGGTAAAGGTTAGACATATAGGTGACTTATAAGTTACTTAAGTGCAGTGTAAAATGGCTGTGAAATAACGTGGACGTTATTTCACTCAGGCTGCAGTGGCAGGCCTGTGTAAGAATTGTCAGAGCTCCCTATGGGTGGCAAAAGAAATGCTGCAGCCCATAGGGATCTCCTGGAACCCCAATACCCTGGGTACCTCAGTACCATATACTAGGGAATTATAAGGGTGTTCCAGTAAGCCAATGTAAATTGGTAAAAATGGTCACTAGCCTGTTAGTGACAATTTAGAAAGAAATGAGAGAGCATAACCACTGAGGTTCTGATTAGCAGAGCCTCAGTGAGACAGTTAGTCACTACACAGGTAACACATTCAGGCACACTTATGAGCACTGGGGCCCTGGGTTACCAGGGTCCCAGTGACACATACAACTAAAACAACATATATACAGTGAAAAATGGGGGTAACATGCCAGGCAAGATGGTACTTTCCTACACAACCCCCCCCCAAACGAAGGACAATAAGACTAGCCATTACCTGATGAGTCTTCATTGTCTAAGTGGAAATATCTGGAGAGTCCATCTGCATTGGAGTGGCTACTCCCAGGTCTATGTTCCACTGTATAATCCATTCCCTGTAGGGATATGGACCACCTCAACAATTTTGGATTTTCACCTTTCATTTGTTTTAGCCAAAGTAGAGGTTTGTGGTCTGTCTGAACAATGAAGTGAGTGCCAAACAGGTATGGCCTCAACTTCTTCAGAGCCCAGACCACAGCAAAGGCCTCCCTCTCAATGGCAGACCAACGCTTTTCTCTAGGGGTCAACCTTCTACTAATAAAAGCAACAGGTTGATCCTGGCCCTCAGAATTAAGTTGTGATAGGACTGCCCCTACTCCTAATTCAGATGCATCAGTTTGGACATAGAATTTTTTAGAGTAACAAGGGCTTTTCAGGACAGGTGCAGAGCACATGGCCTGCTTCAGCTCCTCAAAAGCTTTCTGACAGTTTGCTGTCCATAATACCTTTTTAGGCATTTTCTTGGATGTGAGGTCATTAAGAGGGGCTGCAATGGAGCCATAGTTCTTAATGAACCTCCTGTAATACCCAGTGAGGCCTAGGAAGGCTCTCACCTGAGTCTGAGTGGTAGGGGGAATCCAATCAATGATAGTTTGGATTTTCCCCTGAAGTGGTGCAATCTGTTCCCCACCAACAAGGTGTCCCAGATAAACCACCTTACCCTGCCCTATCTGGCACTTTGAAGCCTTAATAGTGAGGCCTGCCTTTTGCAGGGCCTCCAAAACTTTCCATAGGTGGACCAGGTGATCATCCCAGCTGGAGCTAAATACAGCTATATCATCCAAATATGCTGCACTGAAAGCTTCCAGCCCTTGCAGGACTGTGTTCACCAACCTCTGAAAAGTGGCAGGTGCATTTTTCAAACCAAAAGGCATTACAGTAAACTGGTAATGTCCTCCAATGGTAGAAAATGCAGTCTTAGATTTAGCATCTTCTGACAATTTGATCTGCCAATACCCTGCAGTCAAATCAAAAGTGCTTAGATACTTGGCAGATGCCAGTGTATCTATGAGCTCATCTGCCCTGGGTATAGGGTGAGCATCAGTTTTGGTTACCAAGTTGAGACCTCTATAGTCTACACAAAACCTCATTTCCTTCTTTCCATCTTTAGAATTGGGTTTTGTTACCAGTACCACAGGAGAAGCCCATGGACTGTCAGAGTGCTCAACCACTCCTAGTTCCAACATCTTCTGAACTTCTTGCTTCATGCAGTCCCTGACATGGTCAGGCTGCCTATAGATCTTACTTTTGACAGGTAAACTGTCTCCAGTATCTATAGTGTGCTCACACCAAGAAGTGGTGCCTGGCACAATGGAGAAGAGTTCTGAAAATTGTCCTAGGAGATTTATGCAATTATCTTTCTGCTCAGCAGTAAGACAATCAGCCAAAACTACACCTTCCACAAGAGCATCTTGTTCTGTGGAAGAGAAGAGATCAGGTAGAGGATCACTGTCTTCTTCCTGTCCCTCATCTGTTGCCATGAGCAGGGTGAGATCAGCCCTGTCATAGTAGGGTTTCAGGCGGTTGACATGGAGCACCCTAAGGGGACTCCTGGCAGTGCCTAAGTCAACCAAGTAGGTGACTTCACCCTTCTTTTCAACAATTGTGTGGGGTCCACTCCATTTATCTTGGAGTGCTCTTGG
The DNA here is from genome assembly GCF_031143425.1 of Pleurodeles waltl. Classification (NCBI taxonomy): domain Eukaryota; kingdom Metazoa; phylum Chordata; class Amphibia; order Caudata; family Salamandridae; genus Pleurodeles; species Pleurodeles waltl. The sequence continues at coordinate 7,065,480 of NC_090438.1, read as the reverse complement.
GGCCACAGGCTCCAAGACCCACACTTTCTGCCCTGGTTGGTACTGAACCAAAACAGCCTTCTGATCATGCCATTGCTTCTGGAGCTCTTGGCTGGCCTGAAGGTTTTTACTGGCCTTTTTCATGTACTCAGCCATCCTTGATCTGAGGCCAAGTACATAATCCACAATATCCTGCTTAGGAGCTTTTAAAGGTTGTTCCCAACCATCCTTTACAAGTGTGAGTGGACCCCTAACAGGGTGTCCAAAAAGAAGTTCAAAGAGGCTGAAGCCCACTCCTTTCTGGGGTACCTCCCTGTAGGCAAAAAGGAGGCATGGTAGAAGGATATCCCATCTCCTGCGGAGTTTTTCAGGGAGACCCATAATCATGCCTTTGAGAGTTTTATTAAATCTCTCCACCAGTCCATTTGTTTGTGGATGATAGGGTGTTGTGAACTTGTACGTTACACCACACTCCTTCCACATGGCCTTTAAGTATGCAGACATGAAATTGCTTCCCCTGTCTGATACTACTTCCTTTGGGAAGCCCACCCTGGAAAATATTCCCAGGAGGGCCTTTGCCACTGCAGGAGCTGTAGTGGTCCTTAAAGGAATAGCTTCAGGATATCTTGTGGCATGGTCCACTACCACCAAGATAAACCTATTGCCTGAAGCAGTAGGAGGGTCAAGGGGGCCAACTATGTCAACCCCTACCCTTTCAAAGGGAACCCCAACCACAGGCAGTGGGATAAGGGGTGCCTTTGGAGTGCCACCTGTCTTGCCACTGGCTTGACAGGTTTCACAGGACTTACAAAATTCTTTTGTGTCCTCAGACATCCTAGGCCAATGAAACAGTGGTACCAATCTGTCCCAAGTTTTCATTTGACCCAGGTGCCCAGCTAAGGGAATGTCATGTGCCAGTGTTAGGAGGAACTTCCTGTACTCCTGAGGAATCACTAATCTCCTGGCTGCTCCAGGTTTAGGATCCCTATGCTCAGTGTACAAGAGGTTGTCCTCCCAATAAACTCTGTGTGAGTCACTGACATCCCCATTAGCCTGTTTGACAGCTTGCTGTCTGAGACCCTCTAATGTGGGACAGGTTTGCTGTGCCACACTCAGCTCCTCTCTGGCAGGCCCCCCTTCACCCAAAAGCTCAGCAGTGTCTGCTTCCAGCTCCTCTGGTGTAGGTTCTGCACAGGGATGGAATTCTTCTTCCTCAGAAGTAGAATCCACTGTAGAGGGAGGGATAGTAGGAAGTGGTTTGCTTCTACTAGCCCTAGCTTTAGGGAGCACTTGGTCCATTGTTCCAGGATCCAAGCTTCCCTGTCCTTTTTGCTTTTTGGCCTGAGCCCTTGTCAAAGCAAAAATATGCCCTGGGATGCCCAGCATTGCTGCATGGGCCTCCAACTCCACATCTGACCAAGCTGATGTCTCCAAATCGTTCCCTAATAGACAGTCTACAGGTAAATCTGAAGCTACCACAACTTTCTTTGGACCAGATACCCCCCCCAGTTGAGATTTACAACAGCCATGGGGTGGCTTTGTGTTATGTTGTGAGCATCGGTTACTTGGTACTGGTGTCCAAGTATGTGTTGTTCAGGGTGCACCAGTTTCTCAATCACCATTGTGACACTGGCACCTGTGTCCCTGTAGGCCTGGACCTCAACACCATTTATTAGGGTTAGTTGCTTGTACTTCTCCAAGTTATGGGGGCAAGCAACCAAAGTGGCTAAGTCAATAGCCCCTTCAGAGACTAAAGTAGCCTCTGTGGTCTCCCTAATCAGACCAACCCCAACTAAATTACCAAAAGTGAGCCCAGCTACTCCCTTGGATTGGCTATTAGTAGGTTTGCTCCCACCACCACTGCTATTAGTAGGGACACTAGGTGTAGCAGTAGGGGTTGTAGTGGTAGGAGCTGTGGTGCCTTTCTTTGGACAACTGGGATCTGTTGTCCAATGGCCTTTTATCTTACATAAATAGCACCATGGTTTCTTTTCCTTGTTCTGATTAAAGGAGGATTTGGGCCCACCACCCCCACCAGAGTGTTTTTGTGGGCCTGATGAAGACTCATTTTTAGATTTGTCCCCACCCTTGTCAGAAGACTTACCATCCTTCTTTTTGTTGCCATCTTTGTCACCCCCTGTATGAACTTTTCTGTTCACTCTTGTTCTGACCCATTTGTCTGCCTTCTTTCCCAATTCTTGGGGAGAGGTCAGATCAGAGTCCACCAAGTACTGGTGCAACAAATCAGACACACAATTATTAAGAATATGCTCTCTCAGGATCAAGTTATACAGGCTGTCATAATCAGTAACTTTACTGCCATGTAACCACCCCTCCAAGGCCTTCACTGCCTGGTCAATGAAATCAACCCAGTCTTGTGAAGACTCCTTTTTGGTATCTCTGAACTTTATCCTGTACTGTTCAGTGGTTAAGCCATAACCATCCAGGAGTGCATTCTTAAGAACTTGGAAATTGTTAGCATCATTTTCTTTTACAGTAAGGAGCCTATCCCTACCTTTTCCAGTAAATGATAGCCATAGGATAGCAGCCCACTGCTTTTGAGGGACATCCTGTACAGCACAGGCCCTCTCAAGTGCAGCAAACCACTTGTTAATGTCATCCCCCTCCTTGTAAGGGGGAACTATCTTATGCAGATTCCTGGAATCATGCTCTTTTGCAGGATGACTATGGGGAATACTGCTGCTGCCACCATGGGTATCTAAACCCATCTTCTGTCTTTCCCTCTCTATTTCTAAAGACTGTCTATCCAAATCCAGCTGTTGCTTCTTGAGCTTCAGTCTGGTTTGCTCCACTCTCAATCTATTGAGCTCCCTTTCTAACAATCTGTCATCAGGGTGGGTGGGAGGGACATTTCTAGATACAGAGGTGTGATGGGAATGAACAGAAGGAGACCTGTCCCTTACCAAGGGCACCCTAACAGCTTGGCTATCAGCATAATGTGAGAGCACATCATCAGTATGATGTGATTCAACCTCTGTACCAACTATGCTAGACTGTCTAGTAATGGGCAGGCTGAGAAGTTTCTTTCCTGAACCTTTTCCTGGGGGAGTCCCTGGATCTGATTGAGAACCATTAGCTACTTTTTCTACAGATTGGGCACTTATGGCCTTATCTTGTACTCTAAGCATATTAATTAACAGTTCTAAGGAAGGATTCTTCCCTACACTCAAACCTCTCTCTATGCAGAGACTCCTTGCTCCTTTCCAGCTAAGGTGATCATATGCAAGTTTGGACAGTTCAACTTTTTGGCCTGTGCCAGACATTTTTAGAGAGAGTTAAAGTGATAGACAAAGAGAAAAAAGTTTTCAGAACTTTTTGGAAAGACAGAAAAAAACTTTTAAAACTTTTAAGAACTTTTTGAAAGTTTAGAAGTACTTTTCAGCACTTAGAAAAGAGTGAAAAGAGGAAATGCAAAACTTTTTGGCTATGTGTATATACACTGACCTTGTTTTGTATATTTTTCTCTTATGAAAAGTACAATGACAAGAGTGGTAAGTAGTCTCAAAGCACTTATCCCACCGCTGCACAACCAATGTAGGAGGCTGGACTGGCTTGTAGTGAGTACCAAGGGGTACTTGCACCTTGCACCAGGCCCAGTTATCCCTTATTAGTGTATAGGGTGTCTAGCAGCTTAGGCTGATAGATAATGGTAGCTTAGCAGAGCAGCTTAGGCTGAACTAGGAGACGTGTGAAGCTACTACAGTACCACTTAGTGTCATATGCACAATATCATAAGAAAACACAATACACAGTTATACTAAAAATAAAGGTACTTTATTTTTATGACAATATGCCAAAGTATCTTAGAGTGTACCCTCAGTGAGAGGATAGGAAATATACACAAGATATATATTCACAATAGCAAACATATGCAGTATAGTCTTAGAAAACAGTGCAAACAATGTATAGTTACAATAGGATGCAATGGGGAAACATAGGGATAGGGGCAACACAAACCATATACTCCAGAAGTGGAATGCAAACCACGAATGGACCCCAAACCTATGTGACCTTGTAGAGGGTCGCTGGGACTATTAGAAAATAGTGAGAGTTAGAAAAATAACCCTCCCCAAGACCCTGAAAAGTGAGTGCAAAGTGCACTATAGTTCCCCTAAGGACAAAATAGTCGTGTTAGAGGGAAAATGCAAGGAAAACACAAATCAGCAATGCAACAACGATGGATTCCTGACTGAGGGTACCTGTGGAACAAGGGGACCAAGTCCAAAAGTCACAAGCAGCTCGGAGATGGGCAGATGCCCAAGAAATGCCAGCGATTGGTGCAAAGAAGCTCTAACTAGGCTGAAGAACTGTAAATACTGCAGGAACGACAAGGGCTAGAGACTTTTCCTTTGGAGGATGGATCCCCCACGCCTTGGCAAGTCGTGCAGAAGTGTTTTCCCGCCGGATGGACGCCAACAAGCCTTGCTACACGCAAATCGTGCGTTTGGCGTTTTTGGACGCTGCTGGGGCCCAGGAGGGACCAGAAGGTCGCAAATTGGACCTGCAGAGAGAGGGGACGTCGAGCAAGACAAAGAGCCCTCACTGAAGCAGGTAGCACCCGGAGAAGTGCCAGAAACAGGCACTACGAGGATGCGTGAAACGGTGATCGCCGAAGTTGCACAAAGGAGTCCCACGTCGCCGGAGACCAACTTAGAAAGTCGTGCAATGCAGGTTAGAGTGCTGTGGACCCAGGCTTGACTGTGCACGAAGGATTTCCGCCGGAAGTGCACAGGGGCCGGAGTAGCTTGCAAAGTCGCGGTTCCCAGCAATGCAGCCCAGCGAGGTGAGGCAAGGACTTACCTCCACCAAACTTGAGCTGAAGAGTCACTGGACTGTGGGGGTCACTTGGACAGTGTCGCTGGATTCGAGGGACCTCGCTCGTCGTGCTGAGAGGAGACCCAAGGGACCGGTAATGCAGCTTTTTGGTGCCTGCGGTTGCAGGGGGAAGATTCCGTCGACCCACGGGAGATTTCTTCGGAGCTTCTGGTGCAGAGAGGAGGCAGACTACCCCCACAGCATGCACAAGCAGGAAAACAGTCGAGAAGGCGGCAGGATCAGCGTTACAGAGTTGCAGTAGTCGTCTTTGCTACTATGTTGCAGGTTTGCAGGCTTCCAGCGCGGTCAGCGGTCGATTCCTTATCAGAAGGTGAAGAGGGAGATGCAGAGGAACTCGGCTGAGCTCATGCATTCGTTATCTGAAGTTTCCCCAGAGACAGAGACCCTAAATAGCCAGAAAAGAGGGTTTGGCTACCTAGGAGAGAGGAAAGGCTACTAACACCTGAAGGAGCCTATCACAAGGAGTCTCTGACGTCACCTGGTGGCACTGGCCACTCAGAGCAGTCCAGTGTGCCAGCAGCACCTCTGTTTCCAAGATGGCAGAGGTCTGGAGCACACTGGAGGAGCTCTGGACACCTCCCAGGGGAGGTGCAGGTCAGGGGAGTGGTCACTCCCCTTTCCTTTGTCCAGTTTCGCGCCAGAGCAGGGGCTAAGGGGTCCCTGAACCGGTGTAGACTGGCTTATGCAGAATTGGGCACATCTGTGCCCAACAAAGCATTTCCAGAGGCTGGGGGAGGCTACTCCTCCCCTGCCTTCACACCATTTTCCAAAGGGAGAGGGTGTCACACCCTCTCTCAGAGGAAGTTCTTTGTTCTGCCATCCTGGGCCAGGCCTGGCTGGACCCCAGGAGGGCAGCTGCCTGTCTGAGGGGTTGGCAGCAGCAGCAGCTGCAGAGAAACCCCAGGAAGGGCAGTCTGGCAGTACCAGGGTCTGTGCTACAGACCACTGGGATCATGGAATTGTACCAACAATGCCAGGATGGCATAGAGGGAGCAATTCCATGATCATAGACATGTTACATGGCCATATTCGGAGTTACCATGGTGAAGCTACATATAGGTAGTGACCTATATGTAGTGCACGCGTGTAATGGTGTCCCCGCACTCACAAAGTTCAGTGAATTGGCTCTGAACAATGTGGGGGCACCTTGGCTAGTGCCAGGGTGCCCTCACACTAAGTAACTTTGCACCTAACCTTTACCAGGTAAAGGTTAGACATATAGGTGACTTATAAGTTACTTAAGTGCAGTGTAAAATGGCTGTGAAATAACGTGGACGTTATTTCACTCAGGCTGCAGTGGCAGGCCTGTGTAAGAATTGTCAGAGCTCCCTATGGGTGGCAAAAGAAATGCTGCAGCCCATAGGGATCTCCTGGAACCCCAATACCCTGGGTACCTCAGTACCATATACTAGGGAATTATAAGGGTGTTCCAGTAAGCCAATGTAAATTGGTAAAAATGGTCACTAGCCTGTTAGTGACAATTTAGAAAGAAATGAGAGAGCATAACCACTGAGGTTCTGATTAGCAGAGCCTCAGTGAGACAGTTAGTCACTACACAGGTAACACATTCAGGCACACTTATGAGCACTGGGGCCCTGGGTTACCAGGGTCCCAGTGACACATACAACTAAAACAACATATATACAGTGAAAAATGGGGGTAACATGCCAGGCAAGATGGTACTTTCCTACACCAGGGTACCCACACACTAAGTAACTTAGCACCCAACCTTTACCAGGTAAAGGTTAGACATATAGGTGACTTATAAGTTACTTAAGTGCAGTGGTAAATGGCTGTGAAATAACGTGGACGTTATTTCACTCAGGCTGCAGTGGCAGGCCTGTGTAAGAATTGTCAGAGCTCCCTATGGGTGGCAAAAGAAATGCTGCAGCCCATAGGGATCTCCTGGAACCCCAATACCCTGGGTACCTCAGTACCATATACTAGGGAATTATAAGGGTGTTCCAGTATGCCAATGTGAATTGGTGAAATTGGTCACTAGCCTGTTAGTGACAATTTGGAAAGAAATGAGAGAGCATAACCACTGAGGTTCTTGATAGCAGAGCCTCAGTGAGACAGTTAGTCATTACACAGGTAACACATTCAGGCACACTTATGAGCACTGGGGCCCTGGCTGGCAGGGTCCCAGTGACACATACAACTAAAACAACATATATACAGTGAAAATTGGGGGTAACATGCCAGGCAAGATGGTACTTTCCTACAGCTCTCGACTGGGATAGTTTGTTGAGGACTGCTGGAATTAAGAGAATTGGTGGAAAAGTGTAGTGAAATCTGTAAGAGCAATTGATCCATAGGACATTCCCCCGGGTCCCTGGATGGAAGTACCTTGATGCAAAGTTTTGTCATTTGGTGCAGTGGTGAACAAATTGATGGTCGGAGTTCCCCACCACTGAAAGATGTCTTGAACTACATCGTTGTTTAAGACACACTCATTTTTTTCGGGGATGAGTCTGATGAGAGAATCGGCTTGGGTATTTTGCTCTCCTGGAAGATGGGTCACAGTTATCAACAAGTCCCTGGCGAGAAGCCATTTCCAGATTGTCTGGGCTTCGTGAGACAAGGGCCCGTCCCTCCCTGTTTGTTTCGGTAGTACCTGGTTGCAGTATTGTCCATCTGAACAAGCAGGGAGTTGGAGGAGAACGATGGATGTGCGCTGCTCTGAGAGATTATTGTGATAAGTTTACTCTCTCTGTGATCACTTCCCCTGATTTGTAGGTGGTCCATGTGGGCTCCCCATCCTACGAGAGAGGCATCCGTGACTATTGTTTAAACAGGAATGTCCTGATGGAATGGTGTTTCTCGCAGGATATTGGTTGGAGAGCGCCACCATTTCAGTGACAGTTTCGGGTGATGGGAAAGCTGAATCCTGTCATCCCAATTGCCCGTCTGCTGGTCCCACTGGTCCTCGAGCTGTTTATGTAAAGGTCTCATGTGAAGACGAGCATTCAGCGTGAGAAATATGCAGAAGGCCATTGAGGCGAGGAGAAAGGATACTGCCCCATGGTTGGATGAGAGCTTTCATGAGCTCTTGAGATTTCCGAAGTGTTGATAACTGTCTTGCTGTGAGGGTATTGATGGAAGCACCCAAGTACTGTATCCTTTATACTGGGACGGAGGTTGATTTCGCATGGTTGATCTGAAGGCCCAGCCGTCGAAGGAGATCAAAAGTCCAATTGTAGTGCAGTTGAGCCTCTTCAAAGGTGGATGCTTTGATAAGCCAATCATCTAGATATGGGCAGGCGAATACATTGTGTTTTCGGTAAACCTCGTGCCCTAAGATAACTATAACTCACGTCCCCGCCATGCACAGTTTTTTCATAATTTTTTTTACTGCAAATATCACATTGATATTATCAATAATGCTATAAAGATGGCATGATTGCCGTAATTTGGAAGGTATTTTGCAGTGCATGGCAAAGGGTGTGAGTTATAGTTACCTTAAGCACGAGTTATAGTTACTTGAGTTAACTCTCACTATAACTTGTGAATTCCTAGGGTTTTGTATGTTTTAAATTTGAGCCTAACTATAAAGTACCTGTAACCTTTGTTTTTTTTAATGAATTTCTATGTGTTTTTCTAATTCAATTTTGTAACTATAACTTCCTTGTAACCTTTGTTTTTTTACACTGAATTTCTATGTTTTTTTAATGTATAGCCTGGCCTCCAGCTAGGCCCTGAGGCCAACCCCCTAAAAGCACCCAACTGTGCACGTCCTTCACCCATGTGGAGGGGATGTTGCCAGCAACACCTTTCCGGCAGCCAGACCCTGCCGCCAACACTCCCCAACCACCCAAACCCACACTGTGCACAGCCCTTTCGCCGTGCTCAGGGGCAGTTAGCAACAGCTTCTTTGGGTGAGAGAATAGGTGTGAGAGAGTTTATCTGGGAGGTGAGAGTGGTTGTCAGATTGTCTGGGTGTGGGAGTACGTCAGTCTGTGTGCGGGTCTGTGAGTGGCTGCATGGGGGAGTCAGTGGGTCTGTGAGTGGGTATGTGAGTGTCTGAGTTGGTCTGTGAGTGGGTGTGTCAGTGTCTGAGTGGGTCTGTGAGGGGGTGTGTGAGTGTCTGAGTGGGTCTGTGAGTGGGTGTGTGAGTGGAGTGTCTCAATGGTTGTGTGAGTGAGAGAAATTGATTGAAAGAGAGACAGAAAGTGAGAGAAAGTGAGAGAGAAAGAGAGAGTTTTTTCAGGGTTTAATATCTCATATACTTAGAATTAGATATTTTTGTTGGATTTAACAAAAAAGATTATTTAATATATTTTAAAAAGTAGATTTTTTTTTCTTAAATAAAAAAAATAAAAAAATGAGTCCACCTTGTTTCCAACCCCCATAGCTCAGTGTGAAGGACTGCGACCACATTTTATGTATTTATGTATTTAGTAATTTATTTATTTAGTTCTTTTTATTACAAAGCCCTTTACGTGCTATGTGGGACTGCGTGGGAAGAATAAGGTCTCCCCCTGTGGTCCCTACTTTAAAAAAAAAAAAAATTAATACAAAGTCTTTATGGGCTACTTGGCCCTGCGGGGAGCCTTAAGGCTTCCCTTGCAGTGCCAATGCTTCAGCAAGCATGGAAATGCCTAGGCATCAGCTCCCTGCTTGCTGAATCATTTCATCTATGTTCTCTGCACGCATGCAGGGGACAGAGATGAAATGTCAGATTTTGACAGCGGGACCTGCTTTAAAGTTTAAAGATCCTGCCATCAAAACCTGAACTGTTTGCTGTGGCTTGGCTTCAGTGCTGCAACCAAGCCACAGAAAACAGCTATGTGAGACAGTCCCCAGGGCCATCAGAGGCTCCTCAAGGGGAGCCGCATGGCCCCCCTCCAATGTTTGCATAGCCCCAGGGAGGTGGTGGTCCCTGGGGAACGGGTATCCCATAGGGACCCCCCCCTTTTATTTAGTAAACATTTGCCCCAGGGGGTGGTGGTCCCCAGGGTAGCGACGGGGGCCGGAGGGCCCCCACATTAATTAAGAGATCACCCTGGGGTGGTGGTCCCCAGGGCAGCAGGAGGGGGCCAGGAGTCCCCCCTGCTTTTTTTTAAAAAAAGCCCCCAGGACTTGGCCCGCCTGGGGTCATTAGGATAAAGAAGTGCAGGAGCCCGCCCTTCACTTTCCTTTTGATTCACGGGTCTTCTGAGTATCTGCTCGTAAAATAAAAAAAAATGTTTTTATTCGGGAGAGGGTGGGGATGGTCCCTTGGGGACCTCACCCCCAGAGCTATGGGGTCAGAGTGATTCTACCCTGGCCCCTTTTCTGTTCTTTTTTACTTTTTTGGGGGGATTCAGCTGAAGCCAAGTCCGAAGATGGCTGATAACACTTCAACAACTTCTGTTGAAGTGTTGAAGTGTTGTCAGCCAATCAGATCCGAGTACGCGATTGCTAGGGGTCACAAATCCTTTGCGTCCCTAGATATACAAATTAGTTTTTCCCTTAATTTTCCAAAAAGTACTGAAAAGAATAACACCAAAACAAAACAAAAAACAAACACTCTTTCTGGACCAGGTCCTACTTTCCTGCCAAATTCGGTGTAATTCCATCCAGTAGTTTTTGCACTATTGATGTTCAAATTCTCTATCAAAAAATTAATGGGGAAAACCTTTTTAGGGCTGAGCACAAAACGCTCTGTCCCTGGTGTAATCTCTCTCTGGGCTTGTAACCACAACCATGTCACGCTTGTCACTTTCATTGGTTCGTGGGCTTGCCTTTTAAAATTTGCTTGCTTTCACTAGTGAAAGGCATGCATATGTCATGCCTTTTCCGGTGTTTAGCCCTCCTCGAGCGCACCGGACAACTACTGAAAACATACAAGGCTCTGTGTTTTCTGCATGGCTTCTGGACAACTGTTTCGTTTTATTTCCTACACAGCAGGATCTCGCTGGGCAGCAGTCGAACATTCTGCATGAATGGACCCTGTTACATGGATAATAGCACTTTTGCCGGTCACATGGATAATTAGACTTTTGCCAATACCGTTTACTGCGGGCAAACTTCTGTTTACCTTTTTCTGTGTCTGCTTTGTGCTGATGCCGGCCGTCGGCTCGTCTTTTTTGTTGCATGCTTGCCAAAACCAGACCTTAGGCTTTGCTACTGCTTGTTTGATTTAAAAACGCCTCGACGGCCTTTCTCTGCACTCCAGCGCATTTTCAAAAAACTCACATGTCCGCATGTCACAAAGTCATGTTTGCAAAAGACAGATGTTTATTGGAATAGGTTTGTAAATAGATGTAGGAGGCTGGACTGGCTTGTAGTGAGTACCAAGGGGTACTTGCACCTTGCACCAGGCCCAGTTATCCCTTATTAGTGTATAGGGTGTCTAGCAGCTTAGGCTGATAGATAATGGTAGCTTAGCAGAGCAGCTTAGGCTGAACTAGGAGACGTGTGAAGCTACTACAGTACCACAAGTGTCACTTGCACAATATCATAAGAAAACACAATACACGGTTATACTAAAAATAAAGGTACTTTATTTTTATGACAATATGCCAAAGTATCTTAGAGTGTACCCTCAGTGAGAGGATAGGAAATATACACAAGATATGTGTAAACAATACCAAAAATATGCAGTATAGTCTTAGAAAACAGTGCAAACAATGTATAGTTACAATAGGATGCAATGGGGACACATAGGGATGGGGCAACACAAACCATATACTCCAAAAGTGGAATGCGAACCACGAATGGACCCCAAACCTATGTGAACTTGTAGAGGGTCGCTGGGACTATTAGAAAATAGTGAGAGTTAGAAAAATAGCCCTCCCCAAGACCCTGAAAAGTGAGTGCAAAGTGCACTGAAGTTCCCCAAAAGACAAAGAAATCGTGATAGAGGAATAATGCAGGAAAGACACAAACCAACAATGCAACAATGGTGGATTTCCAATCTAGGGTACCTGTGGAACAAGGGGACCAAGTCCAAAAGTCACATGCAAGTCGGAGATGGGCATATGCCCAGGAAATGCCAGCTGTGGATGCAAAGAAGCTTCTACTGGACAGTAGAAGCTTAGGTTTCTGCAGGAACAAAAAGGGCTAGAGACTTTCCCTTTGGAGGACGGATTTACCTCACAGTGTAGAGTTGTGCAAAAGTGTTTTCCCGCCAAAAGAATGCCAACAAGCCTTGCTAGCTGCAAATCATGCGGTTAGCGTTTTTGGACACTGCTGTGGCCCAAGAGGGACCAGGAGGTCACAAATTGGACCAGGAGGTAGAGGGGACATCGAGCAAGACAAGGAGACCTCTCAGCAGCAGGTAGCACCCGGAAAAATGCCAAAAACAGGCACTACAATGATGCGTGAAACAGTGCTCACCCGAAGTTACACAAAGGAGTCACACGTCGCCGGAGACCAACTTAGAAAGTCGTGCAATGCAGGTTAGAGTGCCGTGGACCCAGGCTTGGCTGTGCACAAAGGATTTCCGCTGGAAGTGCACAGGGGCCGGAGTAGCTGCAAAAGTCGCGGTTCCCAGCAATGCAGTCTAGCGAGGTGAGGCAAGGACTTACCTCCACCAAACTTGGACTGAAGAGTCACTGGACTGTGGGGGTCACTTGGACAGAAATGCTGGATTCGAGGGACCTCGCTCGTCGTGCTGAGAGGAGACCCAAGGGACCGGTAATGCAGCTTTTTGGTGCCTACGGTTGCAGGTGGAAGATTCCGTCGACCCACGGGAGATTTCTTCTGAGCTTCTAGTGCAGAGAGGAGGCAGACTACCCCCACAGCATGCACCACCAGGAAAACAGTCGAGAAGGCGGCAGGATCAGCGTTACAGATTTGCAGTAGTCGTCTTTGCTACTATGTTGCAGGTTTGCAGGCTTCCAGCGCGGTCAGCAGTCGATTCCTTGGCAGAAGGTGAAGAGAGAGATGCAGAGGAACTCTGATGAGCTCTTGCATTCGTTATCTAAAGTTTCCCCAGAGATAGAGACCCTAAATAGCCAGAAAAGAGGGTTTGGCTACCTAGGAGAGAGGATAGGCTACTAACACCTGAAGGAGCCTATCAGAAGGAGTCTCTGACGTCACCTGGTGGCACTGGCCACTCAGAGCAGTCCAGTGTGCCAGCAGCACCTCTGTTTCCAAGATGGCAGAGGTCTGGAGCACACTGGAGGAGCTCTGGACACCTCCCAGGAGAGGTGCAGGTCAGGGGAGTGGTCACTCCCCTTTCCTTTGTCCAGTTTCGCGCCAGAGCAGGGCTAAGGGGTCCCCTGAACCGGTGTACACTGGCTTATGCAGAATTGGGCACATCTGTGCCCATGAAAGCATTTCCAGAGGCTGGGGGAGGCTACCCCTCCCCTGCCTTCACACCATTTTGCAAAGGGAGAGGGTGTAACACCCTCTCTCAGAGGAAGTCCTTTGTTCTGCCATCCTGGGACAATCCTGGCTTGACCCCAGGGGGGCAGAAACCTGTCTGAGGGGTTGGCAGCAGCAGCAGCTGCAGTGAAACCCCAGGAAAGGCAGTTTGGCAGTACCAGGGTCTGTGCTACAGACCACTGGGATCATGGGATTGTGCCAACTATGCCAGGATGGCATAGAGGGGGCAATTTCATGATCATAGACATGTTACATGGCCATATTCGGAGTTACCATTGTAAAGCTACATATAGGTAGTGACCTATATGTAGTGCACGCGTGTAATGGTGTCCCCGCACTCACAAAGTCCGGTTAATTGGCCCTGAACAATGTGGGGGCACCTTGGCTAGTGCCAGGGTGCCCTCACACTAAGTTACTTTGCACCTAACCTTTACCAAGTAAAGGTTAGACATATAGGTGACTTATAAGTTACTTAAGTGCAGTGTAAAATGGCTGTGAAATAACGTGGACGTTATTTCACTCAGGCTGCAGTGGCAGGCCTGTGTAAGAATTGTCAGAGCTCCCTATGGGTGGCAAAAGAAATGCTGCAGCCCATAGGGATCTCCTGGAACCCCAATACCCTGGGTACCTCAGTACCATAGACTAGGGAATTATAAGGGTGTTCCAGTAAGCCAATGTAAATCGGTAACATTTGTCACTAGCCTGTTAGTGACAATTTGAAAGAAATGAGAGAGCATAACCACTGAGGTTCTGATTAGCAGAGCCTCAGTGAGACAGTTAGTCATTACACAGGTAACACATTCAGGCACACTTATGAGCACTGGGGCCCTGGATGACAGGGTCCCAGTGACACATACAACTAAAACAACATATATACAGTGAAAATTGGGGGTAACATGCCAGGCAAGATGGTACTTTCCTACAGCTCTCGACTGGGATAGTTTGTTGAGGACTGCTAGAATTAAGAGAATTGGTGGAAAAGTGTAGTGAAATCTGTAAGAGCAATTGATCCAGAGGACATTCCCCCGGGTCCCTGGCTGGAAGTACCTTGATGCAAAGTTTTGTCATTTGGTGCAGTGGCAAACAAATTGATGGTCGGAGTTCTCCACCATTGAAAGATGTCTTGAACTACATCGTTGTTTAAGACCCACTCATGTTTTTCGGGGATGAGTCTGATGAGAGAATCGGCTTGGGTATTTTGCTCTCCTGGAAGATGGGTCGCAGTTATCAACAAGTCCCTGGCGAGAAGCCATTTCCAGATTGTCTGGGCTTCGTGAGACAAGGGCCCGTCCCTCCCTGTTTGTTGAGGTAGTACCTGGTTGCAGTATTGTCCATCTGAACAAGCAGGGAGTTGGAGGAGAACGATGGATGTGCGCTGCTCTGAGAGATTATTTTGATAAATGTAATCTCTCTGTGATCACTTCCCCTGATTTGTAGGTGGCCCATGTGGGCTCCCCATCCTACGAGAGAGGCATCCGTGACTATTGTTCGAACAGGAATGTCCTGATGGAATGGTGTTTCTCGCAGGATATTTGGTTGGAGAGCGCCACCATTTCAGTGACAGTTTCGGGTAATGGGAAAGCTGAATCCTGTCATCCCAATTTCCCGTCTGCTGGTCCCACTGGTCCTCGAGCCGTTCATGTAAAGGTCTCATGTGAAGACGAGCATTCAGCGTGAGAAATATGCAGAAGGCCTTTGAGCCGAGGAGAGAGGATAATGCCCCCATGGTTGGATGAGAGCTTTCATGAGCTCTTGAGATTTCTGAAGTGTTGATAACTGTCTTGCTGTGAGGGTATTGATGAAAGTACCCATTACTGTATCCTTTATACTGGGACGGAGGTTGATTTTGCATGGTTGATCTGAAGGCCCAGCCGTCGAAGGAGATCGGAAGTCCAATTTTAGTGTAGTTGAGCCTCTTCAAATGTGGATGCTTTGATAAGCCAATCGTCTAGATATGGGCAGGCGAATACGTTGTGTTTTCGGTAAACCTCGTGCCCTAAGATAACTATAACTCGCGCCTCCGCCATGTACATTTTTTTCATAATTTTTTTTTACTGCAAATATCACAATGATATGATCAACAATGCTATGTAAGATGGCGTGATTGCTGTAATTTGGAAGGTATTTTGCAGTGCATGGCGAGGGTGCGAGTTATAGTTACCTTAAACACGAGTTATAGTTACTTGAGGTAACTCTCACTATAACTGGTGAATTCCTATGGTTTTGTATGTTTTAAATTTGAGCCTAACTATAAAGTACCTGTAACCTTTGTTTTTTAAGTGAATTTCTATGTTTTTTTTTAATTCAATTTTGTAACTATAACTTCCTTGTAACCTTTGTTTTTTACACTGAATTTCTATGTTTTTTTAACATATAGCCTGGCCTCCAGCTAGGCCTGGGGCCAACCCCCTATAAGCAGCCAACTGTGCACGTCCTTCACCCATGTGGAGGGGACGTTGCCCGCAACACCTTGCCGGCAGCCAGACCCTGCCGCCAACACTCCCCACCCACCTAAACCCACACTGTGCACAGCCCTTTCGCCGTGCGCAGGGGGAGTTAGCAACAGCTTCTCTGGGTGTGAGAATAGGTGTGAGAGAGTTTATCTGGGAGAGTGGCTGTCAGATTGTCTGGGTGTGACAGTACGTCAGTCTGTGTGCGGGTCTGTGAGTGGCTGCATGAGGGAGTCAGTGGGTCTGTGAGTGGGTATGTGAGTGTCTGAGTTGGTCTGTGAGTGGGTGTGTGAGTATCTGAGTGGGTCTGTGAGTGGGTGTGTGAGTATCTGAGTGGGTCTGTGAGGGGGTGTGTGAGTGTCTGAGTGGGTCTGTGAGTGGGTGTGTGAGTGTCTGAGTGGTTGTGTGAGTGGGTGTGTGAGTGTCTGAGTGGGTCTGTGAGTGGGTGTATGAGTGGAGTGTCTCAGTGGTTGTGTGATTGAGAGAAATTGATTGAAAGAGAGACATAAAGTGAGAGAAAGTGAGAGAGAAAGAGAGTTTTTTCAGGGTTTAATATCTCATATACTTAGAATTAGATATTTTTGTTGGATTTAACAAAAAAGATTATTTAATATATTTTAAAAAGTAGATTTTTTTTTCTTAAATAAAAAAAATTAAAAAATGAGTCCACCTTGATTTGAACCCCCATAGCTCAGTGTGAAGGACTGCAACCCTATTTTATGTATTTATTTATTTAGGAATTTATTTATTTAGTTATTTTTATTACAAAGCCCTTTACATGCTATGTGGGACTGCGTGGGAAGAAGAAGGTCTCCCCCTGTGGTCCCTACTTTTTTAATTATTTTTTTTAATACAAAGTTTTTATGGGCTACTTGGCACTGCGGGGAAGCCTTAAGGCTTCCCTTGCAGTGCCAATGCTTCAGCAAGCATGGAAATGCCTAGGCATCAGCTCCCTGCTTGCTGAATCATTTCATCTATGTTCTCTGCACGCATGCAGGGGACAGAGATGAAATGTCAGATTTTGACAGCGGGACCTGCTTTAAAGTTTAAAGATCCTGCCGTCAAAACCCGAACTGTTTGCTGTGGCTTGGCTTCAGTGCTGCAACCAAGCCACAGAAAACAGCTATGTGATGACAGTCCCCAGGGCCTTCAGAGGCTCCTCAAGGGGAGCCGCATGACCCCCTCCAATGTTTGCATAGCCCCTGGGAGGTGGTGGTCCCTGGGGAACGGGTGTCCCATCGGGACCCCCCCTTTAATTTTGTAAACATTTGCCCCAGGGGGTGGTGGTCCCCAGGGTAGCGACGGGGGCCAGAGGGCCCCCGCATTAATTAGGAGATCGCCCTGGGGTGGTGGTCCTCAGGGCAGCAGGAGGGGCCCAGGAGTCCCCCTGCTTTTTTTTTTAAAAAGCCCCCAGGACTTGGCCCACCTGGGGGTATTAGGCTGAAGAAGTGCAGGAGCCCGCCCTTCATTTTCTTTTTGATTCACGGGTCTACTGAGTATCTGCTCGTAAAATAAAAAAAAATGCTTTTATTCTGGAGGGTGTGGGGAGGGTCCCTTGGGGACCTCACGCCCAGAGCTATGGGGTCAGAGTGATTCTACCCTGGCCCCTTTTCTTTTTTACTTTTTTGGGGGGATTCGGCTGAAGCCAAGTCCCAAGATGGCTGATAACACTTCAACAACTTCTGTTGAAGTGTTGAAGTGTTGTCAGCCAATCAGATCCCAGCACGCGATCGCTAGGGGTCACAAATCCTTTGCGTCCCTAGATATACAAATTAGTTTTTCCCTTAATTTCCCAAAAAGTACTGAAAAGAATAACACCAAAACAAAACAAAAAAAAACACTCTTTCTGGACCAGGTCCTACTTTCCTGCCAAATTCGGTGTAATTCCATCCAGTAGTTTTTGCACTATTGCTGTTCAAAATCTCTTTGAAAAAATTAATGGGGAAAACCTTTTTAGGGCTGAGCGCAAAACGCTCTG
This sequence comes from Pleurodeles waltl, assembly GCF_031143425.1. NCBI lineage: Eukaryota > Metazoa > Chordata > Amphibia > Caudata > Salamandridae > Pleurodeles > Pleurodeles waltl. The sequence goes on along the minus strand of NC_090438.1, from coordinate 7,047,900 downwards.
TCCCTGGTGTAATCTCTCTGTGGGCTTGTAATCACAACCATGTCACGCTTGTCACTTTCATTGGTTCGTGGGCTTGCCTTTTAAAATTTGCTTGCTTTCACTAGTGAAAGGCATGCATATGTCATGCCTTTTCCAGTGTTTAGCCCTTCTCGAGCGCACCGGACAACTACTGAAAACATACAAGGCTCTGTGTTTTCTTCCCAGCTTCTGGACAACTGTTTCGTTTTATTTCCTACGCAGCAGGATCTCGCTGGGCAGCAGTCGAGCACTCTGCATGACATGGACCCTGTTACATGGATAATAGCACTTTTGCCGGTCACATGGATAATTGCACTTTTGCCAATACCGTTTACTGCGGGCAAACTTATGTTTCCCTTTTTCTGTGTCTGCTTTGTGCTGATGGCGGCCGTCGGCTCGTCTTTTTTGTTGCATGCTTGCCAAAACCAGACCTTAGGCTTTGCTTGTTTGATTTAGAAACGCCTCGACGGCCATTCTCTGCACTCCAGCGCATTTTCAAAAAACTCACATGTCCGCATGTCACAAAGTCATGTTTGCAAAAGACAGATGTTTATTGGGATAGGTTTGTAAATAGAGGTGATGTGTTGCTGCATGAGTCATTTCTACAAACCACTTTACATATATAAATAGTTATTCCTACTCAAACACAGTGAGTACTTTAGGGGCAAGGCAAGCCTGGGACATAGTTAGTGAACGGAGCAGCCATTTTAATTTATGTGCTGGACACTGGTCAATACTAGTTTCCCAGCTTCATAATGGCTACTCTGAACCCTGGGTTGTTTGATATCAAACAACTCAGAATGATAAATCCAAACTTGTACCAGTACTGAATTTATTATAAAAAGTACCCAAGGGGCACCTTGGAGGTGCCCCCTAAAAAAGCTAACTATCCCGGCATGGTTGCTGACTGGTTCCAGCAAGCCTGCCACATCCAGACGGCCAATACACAAACCGTGGGGGAGAGCCCTGTCTCTCTGGTTTGTGAAACAAAGCCCTTCCTAGGAGGAGGAGCTAACTTCCTCTCCCTCAGGAATGTGCATTGCCCTGGCAGTGAGCTTCAAAGGGCTACCACGCTTGAAACGCGACCCCCAGGCCTGCTGCTAGCAGCAGATGGCCTCCCCCTTTCCAAACCCCCACTTCTGGAGGGAGCAAATGCGGGAAACCACAAAAAGGGTAGGAGGAGTGCCTCACTGAGCATGCACCACCCCTAGGGGCTTGCAGGCGAGGTGGACCCTTCATTTCATTTTTATCCATCTTGGAATGGAGGGAAATAGCCAATTAGGTTTAGGGAAGTGACTATTCCCACAGAAAGTGGTCACTGTAGTGGGTGTAGCCACCCAAGGGTAAGTGTCTCTTTGGACGCTTCCTGGTTAAATTCAGTATTTAAGGGGCTCCGCTAGACCAAGAATTTAGATTTGAAAAGGATTCAAAGAGGAAAGGAAAACCAGCACCAAAATAAGACCACAGCAAGAGAACTGAGGACCTGCTGCACAAGAAAAGGCGCCAAACCCTGCCTGCTGCACCCAGGACCCAAAAATCGCCGCTGCGGAGGAGCTGGACACTAGACTGACTCCAAGAAACCCAGGGGACCTCCAGGCTTCAAGAACTACCCCAGATCTCCCTCCTGAGTGGAGGCACCACTCAAAGAAATTAAGAAACCTGCAAAGCACCAACAAACCAGGGAGGGTCACTTCACTGAATTGCCGATATCTCTGCGACCAGAAGCTACAGCCAGACCCGACAAAACACCGATGACTGCCCAGATGTGACCTACAACTGTGCCAAGTTTGGTGGCACTGCGCCCTCTAGTGGCTGTGTTACACCAATAGCCTGGGTGGTGGTCAGCTGACTTCGGACAAGCAGAAAAACAGCTCCCCCAGAGATGAAAGAGGATCAGGGGGCAGCCGTAATCGAGGGACTTCAGAAACACCCTGGACCTCTGACCAGAGTACCCCCGTTGTCCTGTAAGCTGCCCGCAAAAATACTCACCTCCAGCTCCACTGGACTTTGTTGCGCACAGCATTCAAAACTTTCAAAATAGCCTGCACCTGGCCGCCCTGGGCCTTGCATCACGGGATATGCTGTGCGCCCCGGGTCCCAAACCCCTAACAACCTCATCAGCCCAAGGGGAACCCAGGCACCAACTTTAAGTCTGCAAACTAGCTCATTTTCCAAGTGGCCCATCCAGGTGGCCCTGTGCCTGTGCTAAGAAACTCTCCAACGCTGCTCCCGCCAGAACCTGGAGCTGCTTGAGACTCTCCATCTGGCACAGTGTGCCCACCGACCACTCTGGCCACCCCTCAAGAGAAGAGGCTGGTAACTCAACTGTGTGATTGTTACTGCATTTGTAAAGGTGACTGTGCATTGATTCCAATGGTGCATAATTACGCACAGAAAGACTCACTTTGCAAAAACTTCAAAAAATCATAACTTGAAAAGTATTTTAAAGATCTTAGTCTTAAAACTTATATAAAAGTCTGAAGTATTTTTATAAAATCTGCCTTCAAATTATTCTTTGCGTGTGAGTGGTGCATGATTGGATTTGTGAGTACAACAAATACTTAGCCCATCTCCTGGATTATCCTAACTGCTCGACCAGCTACCTTAAAAACTGGAGCATTAGGTGGTTTAATTTTTACCTCTGGGAACCAACGTGTGGTTGCCTAAATCCTCTGCATAGTGTGCTTGGTTTTGCACACTGCATAGAGGGCCAGCCTCCAACAGTAGTCTCTCCTGACCTACCTGTTGAATGTCTCCTAGGAAATGACCTAGAGACTTCACCATGGGCTGAGGATGAGTTACTTGCCCATGCAGCCATTCTGGGCATCCGCAAACATTTGCCCCCCCCCCTCATCTCCAAGCAGATGAAAGAGCAAGGTAGGGAAGGAGCCCTGGAGCACGAAATAATAGCACAGGATACTCCTAAAATCATAAGCATGGAGGATACTGAGTTATCCCCTGCCCACCCTTTCACTAAGGATAACGTTCCTCTGAAGGAGGATACCACCACCAAGGTGGTACATACACTACACAAGCTTAGCTCCCAGGGGTTGATGAACCCTCTGGTAGGAACATAGGAAAGGACAGAAAACCTGCCCCTTCTTGAAAAGAATGGAGCAACCTTCCTGCCATTCCAGGGAAACTTTAGTGCAAAAACCTTGCACCACCCCTGACACCTTAGGACAGAAACTCTGTCCTCCTTTAGAGCCGATAAATCCATGGTTTTGACCAGCTCTAAACATGCTAAGACAGTGTTGGAAGGTAGCCTCTTTCTAGCATTGTTACCCCCACTTTTGGCCTGTTTGTGAGTGTATGTCAGTGTGTTTTTACTGTCTCAATGGGACCCTGCTAGCCAGGGCCCCAGTGCTCAGAGTGAAAACCCTATTTGTCAGTGTGTTTTGCCTGTCTCACTGGGATCCTGCTAGCCAGGACCCCAGTAATCATAGTTTGTGGCCTGAATGTGTGTCCCTGTGTAGTGACTAACTGTATCACTGAGGCTCCGCTAATCAGAACCCCACTACCCAACCTCTCTCTGCCTTTAAATTTGTCACTATAGGCTAGGGACCACATTTACCAATTTCAATTGGCATACTGAAACACCCTTATAATTCCCTAGACTATGATACCTAGGTACCCAGGGTATTAGGGTTCCAGGAGATCCATATGGGCTGCAGCATTTCTTTTGCCACCCATACGGAGCTCTGACAATTCTTACACAGGCCTGCCACTGCAGCCTGAGTGAAATAACGTCCACGTTATTTCACAGCTATTTTCACTGCACTTAAGTAACTTACAAGTCATCTATATGTCTAACCTTCACTTGCTGAAGGTTAGGTGCAATGTTACTAAGTGTGAGGGCACCCTTGCACTAGCGAAGGTGTCCCCACATAGTTCGGGCCATTACATGCGTGCACTACGTATAAGTCAATACCTATATGTAGCTTTACAATGGTAACTCCGAATATGGCCATGTAACATGTCTAAGATCATGGAATTGTTCCCCCGTTCCAAATCTGGTATTGGGGAGCCAATCCCATGCATCCCTGGGGCTCCAGCATGGACCCCTAGTACTGCCGAACCAGCTCTCTGGGGTTTTCTCTGCAGCTACAGTCGCTGCCACACCACAGACAGGGTTCTGCCCTCCTGGGGGCCTGGGCAGCCCAGTCCCAGGAAGGCAGAACAAAGCATTTTCTCTCTGAGTGTAGGGTGTTACACCCTCTCCCTTTGGACATAGGTGTTACAGGCTGGGGAGGAGTAGCCTCTCCCTGCTTCTGGAAATGCTTTGAAGGGCAGGGATGGTGCCCTCCTTGCATAAGCCAGTCTACACCGGTTTAGGTAACCCCAGTCCCTGCTCTGGCGCGAAACTGGACAAAGGAAAAGGCAGTGACCACTCCCCTGTCCATCACCACCCCAGGGATGGTGCCCCGAGCTCCTCCAGTGTGTCTCAGACCTCTGCCATCTTATTTTCAGAGGTGTGGGGGCACACTGGAGGCCTTTGAGTGGTCAGTGCCAGCAGGTGACGTCAGAGACCCCTCCTGATAGGTGCATACCTTACTAGGTAGCAAATCCTCCTCTGAGGGCTATTTAGGGTCTCTCCAGTGGGCTTTTCCTCAGATTACGACTTCAAGAATTATTTTTAGTAACTCTGAGTATTGTGTTTCTTGTGATATAGTGCTATATGATATAAGTGGTATAGTGGGAGCTTTACATGTCTACTAGTTCAGCCTTGGCTGCTCTGCTATAGCTACCTCAATCAGCCTAAGCTGCTAGAACACTACTAATCTACTTATAAGGGATAACTGGACCTGGCATAAGGTGTAAGTGCCATTGGTACCCACTACAAGCCAGGCCAGCCTCCTACAGACAGCATCCCTGTCTAGCTTTCCAACCCCTAGGACAGCAAACCTGCCCTATTATAGAGCCACAAGGACGGTCACACTGCCCTGCTCTATCACTAGTTCCTAACTTGGGAAATAAGGAGTCACAGGGTCCACAGTTTAATTATACTTCAGGGAAAATTGTTCAACAAACAGGGTGGTACACCTCCCCACAAGGAAGGAACCAAATAGTGGATGATAATGGGAGTAACCATTCTATTATTGAGCCACTCTGTACTTATCACCACTTAGACAATAAAGTCTCAAATGGCCAAGGTTAGCATTATTGTCCTTTGTTTGAGGGAGGGGTTGTAGGAAAGTAGCCCTTCTCTATACTTGTTACCCTCACTTATGCCTGTTTGTCGATGTGTTTGACTCTGTTCACTGGGATGCTGCTAACTAGGACCCTAGTGATTATGCTCCCTCCCTTACAACTTGCTTCGTAGACTGTATTTCACCCCACAATTTGCACACTGGTGCCCCATTATAAGCCCTTAGTAGATGATACCCAGGTAGCAGGGCATTGGGGTTCCAGGGGATCCCTATGGGCTGCAGCATTTCTTTTGCTATCCATAGGGAGCCCATGCAAAGGCTTTTCCAGGACTTCCATTGCAGCCTGTGTGAAATGGTGCAAGCACCCTTTCACTGCCATTTACACTGCACCAGGTCACTTGTAAGTCACCCATATGTCAGGCCTTCCAACCCTGAAGTCTGTGTGCACAGTAACTGAGTGTAAGGGCACCCCTGTACTAGCAGAGGTGCCCCCATCTCGTCCAGGACCATTTTCTCATACTTGGTGAGTGTGGGGACGCCATTCAAGTGTGATGACATGGTGGTTAAATTATACTTTTTGGAGTATGATGTGGCATTTTGTGGCATATAAGGGGAACTTTGAGCGTTTTAGATGTACACTGTGACGGTTTTGGGATTTATGGCAATTTGAGTTTCTTTTTTTGGTCGTACAATGAGACCTTTCGTGACAACAATGACACTTAAAAGTCATTTGATGGCACGCTTGGGAAACGTTTTAACACTTTTGGTGCCTACGAAGGCCACTTAGCTTGGTTTTTGGGGCATATGAAAGCTTTTATGAAACATGCTGGAAGCAGTCTTAGGTGTTAAAGTGTACTAGTGGGTCCATGTGGTACACACATTCCACTGTTTCAGGCCAGGCACAGTCTGAACCACTTACAAACACCTTAGAAGATCCACAGGAATTGCAGGTGGGCTTCAGATTTGCTTACCTATAAGGTTAATCAGCTAGGACTTGTCATAACAAAACCCACTGATTTCAGCAGAATAAACATTGGTTTTGTTGCTTGCCCAATTCCAAGACACTGTAAGTTGAAGCTTTTAACCATGAAGCTTTCAAAAATCCTTTGATGAGATTGGTAAATGCTTTACGTTTGTCCCTTCTTGGGGCAGTTTTTGTTACCGACTTGGACACCGACCCTGTCACATGGATAATTGCACATTGCCGATATGTTTGACTGTGAGAAAACTTCTTTTTCCTTTTGTGTCTCTCGCGCTCATGGCCGCTGTGGCGCTTTGAAACGGCTCGCTTATGTCAACTGTTGTACTTTTAATTTTCAATTTATGTGGCAAGAAAACTCCAGTTAGGAATTTACAACGCTAATCGCTCTAACTCGAACAAAGGCGAGACCCATTGCATTGAAAATGCTTGCTAGGATTGTATTCACTGCTGTGTACAAAGGACGGGGACATATGTAATTGTAACCTCTGTCCTGCCTAGATTATTAGAAACGTGAATTGTGGTCCCTGCGCTCTGCTCTTCCGACAAGGAGAAGGTGCAGAAGGGTCCGAAAGCAGCACTCAGGCTTCCATGGCATCCCACAAATGAGGACTTCTGATGGAGACGGATGGAAAACCATAAGGGTCGTGCTGCAATGTCCCACCCTCTGAACACTTCCTGAAGTCCCCAGAGACCGCAGAGACGGTAGGGGGGCTTCAAACATAGGAAGAGACACCAGGATGTGCATCTGAGAGGATCATTTAGTTTGCAGGGTAGACAATAAAATAGCAATATTTTCCAGGACAAGAGACTTCTCCACAGTGCAGGACACCTAGTCCCTTATGTGTAGCTGGGAGAGGAATGGGCACCTAAGAGGCAGCAGCACAGCCAACAATCCCTGCCATGAGTCCCTTCAGTCTGTGAAAACCCAGGGAGAGTGGGTGAAGGAGGTGATGAGCTGATGTGATGTCATAAAGTACACAACATCTTCACGTTTCAGCAGTGCCCTCTGACACCACAAGAGGGCACTCACAAGCTGCACCATATACTGGAGAACATAACATATGTATGAAAAGAGAAGAGGGACTTAGATAAAACAGAGATGAAGGGCTTCATTCAGGATTTGACAAAAATACACTTACATTAGTATCAGTATCATTACTATCAGTCGCTTCATCTTCAAGTGTAGAAACATCCTGTAGATCTTCCTACAAGACAATTTGAAATACATAGTTAGGGGAAAGAGCAGAAAGGGACACTTCTTTTGCGTCAGATACTATTTCAACTTTCAAAAATAATGTTTGAATTTTTTCCAGAACCTACCTGTTTACCTCAGACGAAAAGGGGGGCATCACATTGTACAATGAGCAAATCACACATAGATGATATAACAACAAGCACTGGCAAAGCCAATAAGTCCCACCTTTTGCACTGGTTTTTAGCGATGCTGTGCCGCATGTCTAAAGAAGAATTAAAAAAAGCTTGATGCAGCTGCTCGTGTCATTTTACCTGTGAGAAATAACAGGCCTTGTTCTCCCTTTTTATTTAGTGAACTTTTTTCTAATAGTGAGTGGTGGGAACCAATACAGGGCAGACACAGCAAGGGAACTCTGCTGGGAGAAGCCGCTTGTTTGGAGTCATCAACACGAGGCGCGGATGGGGGAGCAACTTGGAGGGCTTGGGTGGGGGCAGAGAAAAGCAGACGGTGAAGACAGGGAGCAATACTGAGTGCAGTGGTGAGAAAATCAAATGGATGAGAGAGAAAACAATGTGGGGCTGGGGGAGAAGTAAATAAACAGGAAAGCAAGAAGGAGGGACGGGCGGTTCCTTCATTGGAGCGTAGGGGGCGTTGCCCTCCTGTATTTGTTGCCCCCTGATTAAATCTTTAATTAAAAGCAGATTTTCCCTGTGCTCTGTGCTTTTATTTTAGCAATGGGCTGAGTTGGGTGCCTTTCCTTAAAAGTGGGGCCAGCAGAGGTGGGGCTTAGTTGCCATTTGGTCTGACCTTGCGCATGTCAGGTTGGACTGATACCTTCCTGTGACCAGCCCAAGATGCACACTTGAGCCCTCTTCCTACAGCATAACCCTTAACAAGTCAGGGGATAACAGCCACAGCCCCCAGTGTCCTGAGGAGCACTAGGTTAGCCTGGCACAGCTAATCCTGGTGCTGCTCTCATGCTATTCGCAAACATAAATAGGAAGAGAGCAACATGTGGATTGGCTCAGTAGGCACGGAGAGGCCTCTCTCTGGAAGGAGGTTCAGAATCACAGCACCTGACCAATCGCTATATGGCTTTATGATGAAGCCATGCAGTGACTGGCCATTGTGTGCCCCTCCCCCTCATCACTCTACCTGCCCAGCGCCAGGATGGCATCTCGCAGGATGGAGCGGAAAACATGAGACTCTTCGTATATCTCCACATTGTGCGTCCGGTGTACCCCATGCCGCGCATACCTAAGTACTTCATAGGCTCCTGCTCTTTTCACTTGTTTCATTTGTCTTAGTTCCAGACCGGACCAGGGTTTAGTAACAAGATGCAAACCAAAATACAGGTTTCCTTGCTGCCATGCCACGGCACGACTGACATGGCATTCGTCACACCGCTGTCGTGCTTGTGCACCCAAAAATTGGAATTGACAATTTTGTTTTTGCATTTCCTCACCCAAATAAGGTGTGCGTGTCTTTCCGAAAACAGACTAGTGTTGTATTTAATGTAATCATTTATTTGTTATCAAATTTTGGCGCTAGAGATTTATGAACCTGAGAATTTAAAAGCTGGACATTTTGAGGAGTTCACGGCGGTAATACGCATTCCATTACTGTCAGGCACCCTGCCATTATCGCTCTCAGCCAGGGCACAGGCCCCTTCATCTTTTACTAGGCGCTGCACTGTACCACGAGGTGCCTGCTGTGACTGGGGTCCCTTGTTATCTGCTGGCTCGGAATCGTGACCGCTTACACTGGTGTGCACGGGGAGGGGTGGCTGTGCCCCTGGATCTGCAGAAATCATCCCATTAGTGACACTTGCACGAAGCACTGTAGGAGGCTGGACAGGCTTGTAGTGAGTACCAAGGGGTACTTGCACCTTGCACCAGGCCCAGTTATCCCTTATTAGTGTATAGGGTGTCTAGCAGCTTAGGCTGATAGATAATGGTAGCTTAGCAGAGCAGCTTAGGCTGAACTAGGAGACGTGTGAAGCTACTACAGTACCACTTAGTGTCATATGCACAATATCATAAGAAAACACAATACACAGTTATACTAAAAATAAAGGTACTTTATTTTTATGACAATATGCCAAAGTATCTTAGAGTGTACCCTCAGTGAGAGGATAGGAAATATACACAAGATATATATACACAATAGCAAAAATATGCAGTATAGTCTTAGAAAACAGTGCAAACAATGTATAGTTACAATAGGATGCAATGGGGAAACATAGGGATAGGTGCAACACAAACCATATACTCCAAAAGTGGAATGCGAACCACGAATGGACCCCAAACCTATGTGACCTTGTAGAGGGTCGCTGGGACTATTAGAAAATAGTGAGAGTTAGAAAAATAACCCTCCCCAAGACCCTGAAAAGTGAGTGCAAAGTGCACTAAAGTTCCCTAAGGACAAAGAAGTCGTGTTAGAGGAATAATGCAGGAAAGACACAAACCAGCAATGCAACAACTGTGGATTTCCAATCTAGGGTACCTGTGGAACAAGGGGACCAAGTCCAAAAGTCACAAGCAAGTCGGAGATGGGCAGATGCCCAGGAAATGCCAGCTGCGGGTGCAAAGAAGCTTCGACTGGACAGAAGAAGCTGAGGTTTCTGCAGGAACGAAAAGGGCTAGAGACTTCCGCTTTGGTGGACGGATTCCGCTTGCCGTGTAGAGTCGTGCAGAAGTGTTTTCCCGCCAAAAGGACGCTAACAAGCCTTGCTAGCTGCAATTCGTGTGGTTAGCGTTTTTGGACGCTGCTGGGGCCCAGGAGGGACCAGAAGGTCGCAAATTGGACCTGAAGAGACAGGGAACGTCGAGCAAGACAAAGAGCCCTCACTGAAGCAGGTAGCACCCAGAGAAGTGCCAGAAACAGGCACTACAAGGATGCGTGAAATGGTGCTCGCCGAAGTTGCACAAAGGAGTCCCACGTCGCCGGAGACCAACTTAGAAAGTCGTGCAATGCAGGTTAGAGTGCCGTGGACCCAGGCTTGGCTGTGCACAAAGGATTTCCGCCGGAAGTGCACAGGGGCCGGAGTAGCTGCAAAGTCGCGGTTCCCAGCAATGCAGCCCAGCGAGGTGAGGCAAGGACTTACCTCCACCAAACTTGGACTGAAGAGTCACTGGACTGTGGGGGTCACTTGGACAGAGTTGCTGGATTCGAGGGACCTCGCTCGTCGTGCTGAGAGGAGACCCAAGGGACTGGTAATGCAGCTTTTTGGTGCCTGCGGTTGCAGAGGGAAGATTCCGTCGACCCACAGGAGATTTCTTCGGAGCTTCTGGTGCAGAGAGGAGGCAGGCTACCCCCACAGCATGCACAAGCAGGAAAACAGTCAAGAAGGCGGCAGGATCAGCGTTACAGAGTTGCAGTAGTCGTCTTTGCTACTATGTTGCAGGTTTGCAGGCTTCCAGCGCGGTCAGCGGTCGATTCCTTATCAGAAGGTGAAGAGGGAGATGCAGAGGAACTCGGATGAGCTCTTGCATTCGTTATCTAAAGTTTCCCCAGAGACAGAGACCCTAAATAGCCAGAAAAGAGGGTTTGGCTACCTAGGAGAGAGGATAGGCTACTAACACCTGAAGGAGCCTATCAGCAGGAGTCTCTGACGTCACCTGGTGGCACTGGCCACTCAGAGCAGTCCAGTGTGCCAGCAGCACCTCTGTTTCCAAGATGGCAGAGGTCTGGAGCACACTGGAGGAGCTCTGGACACCTCCCAGGGGAGGTGCAGGTCAGGGGAGTGGTCACTCCCCTTTCCTTTGTCCAGTTTCGCGCCAGAGCAGGGGCTAAGGGGTCCCTGAACCGGTGTAGACTGGCTTATGCAGAATTGGGCACATCTGTGCCCAAGAAAGCATTTCCAGAGGCTGGGGGAGGCTACTCCTCCCCTGCCTTCACACCATTTTCCAAAGGGAGAGGGTGTCACACCCTCTCTTAGAGGAAGTTCTTTGTTCTGCCATCCTGGGCCAGGCCTGGCTGGACCCCAGGAGGGCAGCTGCCTGTCTGAGGGGTTGGCAGCAGCAGCAGCTGCAGTGAAACCCCAGGAAGGGCAGTTTGGCAGTACCAGGGTCTGTGCTACAGACCACTGGGATCATGGGATTGTGCCAACTATGCCAGGATGGCATAGAGGGGGCAATTCCATGATCATAGACATGTTACATGGCCATATTCGGAGTTACCATGGTGAAGCTACATATAGGTAGTGACCTATATGTAGTGCACGCGTGTAATGGTGTCCCCGCACTCACAAAGTTCAGGGAATTGGCTCTGAACAATGTGGGGGCACCTTGGCTAGTGCCAGGGTGCCCTCACACTAAGTAACTTTGCTTACTGGAACACCCTTATAATTCCCTAGTATATGGTACTGAGGTACCCAGGGTATTGGGGTTCCAGGAGATCCCTATGGGCTGCAGCATTTCTTTTGCCACCCATAGGGAGCTCTGACAATCCTTACACAGGCCTGCCACTGCAGCCTGAGTGAAATAACGTCCACGTTATTTCACAGCCATTTTACACTGCACTTAAGTAACTTATAAGTCACCTATATGTCTAACCTTTACCTGGTAAAGGTTAGGTGCAAAGTTACTTAGTGTGAGGGCACCCTGGCACTAGCCAAGGTGCCCCCACATTGTTCAGAGCCAATTCACTGAACTTTGTGAGTGCGGGGACACCATTACACGCGTGCACTACATATAGGTCACTACCTATATGTAGCTTCACCATGGTAACTCCGAATATGGCCATGTAACATGTCTATGATCATGGAATTGCCCCCTCTATGCCATCCTGGCATTGTTGGTACAATTCCATGATCCCAATGGTCTGTAGCACAGACCCTGGTACTGCCAGACTGCCCTTCCTGGGGTTTCTCTGCAGCTGCTGCTGCTGCCAACCCCTCAGACAGGCAGCTGCCCTCCTGGGGTCCAGCCAGGCCTGGCCCAGGATGGCAGAACAAAGAACTTCCTCTGAGAGAGGGTGTGACACCCTCTCCCTTTGGAAAATGGTGTGAAGGCAGGGGAGGAGTAGCCTCCCCCAGCCTCTGGAAATGCTTTGTTGGGCACAGATGTGTCCAATTCTGCATAAGCCAGTTTACACCGGTTCAGGGACCCCTTAGCCCCTGCTCTGGCGCGAAACTGGACAAAGGAAAGGGGAGTGACCACTCCCCTGCACCTCCCCTGGGAGGTGTCCAGAGCTCCTCCAGTGTGCTCCAGACCTCTGCCATCTTGGAAACAGAGGTGCTGCTGGCACACTGGACTGCTCTGAGTGGCCAGTGCCACCAGGTGACGTCAGAGACTCCTGCTGATAGGCTCCTTCAGGTGTTAGTAGCCTTTCCTCTCTCCTAGGTAGCCAAACCCTCTTTTCTGGCTATTTAGGGTCTCTGTCTCTGGGGAAACTTTAGATAACGAATGCATGAGCTCAGCCGAGTTCCTCTGCATCTCCCTCTTCACCTTCTGATAAGGAATCGACCGCTGACCGCGCTGGAAGCCTGCAAACCTGCAACATAGTAGCAAAGACGACTACTGCAACTCTGTAACGCTGATCCTGCCGCCTTCTCGACTGTTTTCCTGCTTGTGCATGCTGTGGGGGTAGTCTGCCTCCTCTCTGCACCAGAAGCTCCGAAGAAATCTCCCGTGGGTCGACGGAATCTTCCCCCTGCAACCGCAGGCACCAAAAAGCTGCATTACCGGTCCCTTGGGTCTCCTCTCAGCACGACGAGCGAGGTCCCTCGAATCCAGCGACACCGTCCAAGTGACTCGCACAGTCCAGTGACTCTTCAGCCCAAGTTTGGTGGAGGTAAGTCCTTGCCTCACCTCGCTGGGCTGCATTGCTGGGAACCGCGACTTTGCAAGCTACTCCGGCCCCTGTGCACTTCCGGCGGAAATCCTTCGTGCACAGCCAAGCCTGGGTCCACGGCACTCTAACCTGCATTGCACGACTTTCTAAGTTGGTCTCCGGCGATGTGGGACTCCTTTGTGCAACTTCGGCAAGCACCGTTTCACGCATCCTCGTAGTGCCTGTTTCTGGCACTCCTCTGGGTGCTACCTGCTTCAGTGAGGGCTCTTTGTCTTGCTCGACGTCTCCTCTCTCTGCAGGTCCAATTTGCGACCTCCTGGTCCCTCCTGGGCCCCAGCAGCGTCCAAAAACGCCAAACGCACGATTTGCGTGTAGCAAGGCTTGTTGGCGTCCATCCGGCGGGAAAACACTTCTGCACAACTCTCCAAGGCGTGAAGGATCCATCCTCCAAAGGGGAAGTCTCTAGCCCTTGTCGTTCCTGCAGTATTCACAGTTCTTCAGCCTAGTAAGAGCTTCTTTGCACCAACCGCTGGCATTTCTTGGGCATCTGCCCATCTCCGAGTTGCTTGTGACTTTTGGACTTGGTGCCCTTGTTCCACAGGTACCCTCAGTCAGGAATCCATCGTTGTTGCATTGCTGATTTGTGTTTTCCTTGCATTTTCCCTCTAACACGACTATTTTGTCCTTAGGGGAACTTTAGTGCACTTTGCACTCACTTTTCAGGGTCTTGGGGAGGGTTATTTTTCTAACTCTCACTATTTTCTAATAGTCCCAGTGACCCTCTACAAGGTCACATAGGTTTGGGGTCCATTCGTGGTTCGCATTCCACTTTTGGAGTATATGGTTTGTGTTGCCCCTATCCCTATGTTTCCCCATTGCATCCTATTGTAACTATACATTGTTTGCACTGTTTTCTAAGACTATACTGCATATTTTTGCTATTGTGTATATATATCTTGTGTATATTTCCTATCCTCTCACTGAGGGTACACTCTAAGATACTTTGGCATATTGTCATAAAAATAAAGTACCTTTATTTTTAGTATAACTGTGTATTGTGTTTTCTTATGATATTGTGCATATGACACTAAGTGGTACTGTAGTAGCTTCACACGTCTCCTAGTTCAGCCTAAGCTGCTCTGCTAAGCTACCATTATCTATCAGCCTAAGCTGCTAGACACCCTATACACTAATAAGGGATAACTGGGCCTGGTGCAAGGTGCAAGTACCCCTTGGTACTCACTACAAGCCAGTCCAGCCTCCTACATTGGTTGTGCAGCGGTGGGATAAGTGGTTTGAGACTACTTACCACTCTTGTCATTGTACTTTTCATAAGAGAAAAATATACAAAACAAGGTCAGTGTATATACACATAGCCAAAAAGTTTTGCATTTCCTCTTTTCACTCTTTTCTAAGTGCTGAAAAGTACTTCTAAACTTTCAAAAAGTTCTTAAAAGTTTAAAAAGTTTTTTTCTGTCTTTCCAAAAAGTTCTGAAAACTTTTTTCTCTTTGTCTATCACTTTAACTCTCTCTAAAAATGTCTGGCACAGGCCAAAAAGTTGAACTGTCCAAACTTGCATATGATCACCTTAGCTGGAAAGGAGCAAGGAGTCTCTGCATAGAGAGAGGTTTGAGTGTAGGGAAGAATCCTTCCTTAGAACTGTTAATTAATATGCTTAGAGTACAGGATAAGGCCATAAGTGCCCAATCTGTAGAAAAAGTAGCTAATGGTTCTCAATCTGATCCAGGGACTCCCCCAGGAAAAGGTTCAGGAAAGAAACTTCTCAGCCTGCCCATTACTAGACAGTCTAGCATAGTTGGTACAGAGGTTGAATCACATCATACTGATGATGTGCTCTCACATTATGCTGGTAGCCAAGCTGTTAGGGTGCTCTTGGTAAGGGACAGGTCTCCTTCTGTTCATTCCCATCATACCTCTGTATCTAGAAATGTCCCTCCCACCCACCCTGATGACAGATTGTTAGAAAGGGAGCTCAATAGATTGAGAGTGGAGCAAACCAGACTGAAGCTCAAGAAGCAACAGCTGGAGTTGGATAGACAGTCTTTAGAAATAGAGAGGGAAAGACAGAAGATGGGTTTAGATACCCATGGTGGCAGCAGCAGTATTCCCCATAGTCATCCTGCAAAAGAGCATGATTCCAGGAATCTGCATAAGATAGTTCCCCCTTACAAGGAGGGGGATGACATTAACAAGTGGTTTGCTGCACTTGAGAGGGCCTGTGTTGTACAGGATGTCCCTCAAAAGCAGTGGGCTGCTATCCTATGGCTATCATTTACTGGAAAAGGTAGGGATAGGCTCCTTACTGTAAAAGAAAATGATGCTAACAATTTCCAAGTTCTTAAGAATGCACTCCTGGATGGTTATGGCTTAACCACTGAACAGTACAGGATAAAGTTCAGAGATACCAAAAAGGAGTCTTCACAAGACTGGGTTGATTTCATTGACCAGGCAGTGAAGGCCTTGGAGGGGTGGTTACATGGCAGTAAAGTTACTGATTATGACAGCCTGTATAACTTGATCCTGAGAGAGCATATTCTTAATAATTGTGTGTCTGATTTGTTGCACCAGTACTTGGTGGACTCTGATCTGACCTCTCCCCAAGAATTGGGAAAGAAGGCAGACAAATGGGTCAGAACAAGAGTGAACAGAAAAGTTCATACAGGGGGTGACAAAGATGGCAACAAAAAGAAGGATGGTAAGTCTTCTGACAAGGGTGGGGACAAATCTAAAAATGAGTCTTCATCAGGCCCACAAAAACACTCTGGTGGGGGTGGTGGGCCCAAATCCTCCTTTAATCAGAACAAGGAAAAGAAACCATGGTGCTATTTATGTAAAATAAAAGGCCATTGGACAACAGATCCCAGTTGTCCAAAGAAAGGCACCACAGCTCCTACCACTACAACCCCTACTGCTAAACCTAGTGTCCCTACTAATAGCAGTGGTGGTGGGAGCAAACCTACTAATAGCCAATCCAAGGGAGTAGCTGGACTCACTTTTGGTAATTTAGTTGGGGTTGGTCTAATTAGGGAGACCACAGAGGCTACTTTAGTCTCTGAAGGGGCTATTGATTTAGCCACTTTGGTTGCTTGCCCCCATAACTTGGAGAAGTACAAGCAACTAACCCTAATAAATTGTGTTGAGGTCCAGGCCTACAGGGACACAGGTGCCAGTGTCACAATGGTGATTGAGAAACTGGTGCACCCTGAACAACACCTACTTGGACACCAGTACCAAGTAACCGATGCTCACAACATAACACAAAGCCACCCCATGGCTGTTGTAAATCTCAACTGGGGGGGGGTATCTGGTCCAAAGAAAGTTGTGGTAGCTTCAGATTTACCTGTAGACTGTCTATTAGGGAATGATTTGGAGACATCAGCTTGGTCAGATGTGGAGTTGGAGGCCCATGCAGCAATGCTGGGCATCCCAGGGCATATTTTTGCTTTGACAAGGGCTCAGGCCAAAAAGCAAAAAGGACAGGGAAGCTTGGATCCTGGAACAATGGACCAAGTGCTCCCTAAAGCTAGGGCTAGTAGAAGCAAACCACTTCCTACTATCCCTCCCTCTACAGTGGATTCTACTTCTGAGGAAGAAGAATTCCCTCCCTGTGCAGAACCTACACCAGAGGAGCTGGAAGCAGACACTGCTGAGCTTTTGGGTGAATGGGGGCCTGCCAGAGAGGAGCTGAGTGTGGCACAGCAAACCTGTCCCACATTAGAGGGTCTCAGACAGCAAGCTGTCAAACAGGCTAATGGGGATGTCAGTGACTCTCACAGAGTTTACTGGGAGGACAACCTCTTGTACACTGAGCATAGGGATCCTAATCCTGGAGCTGCCAGGAGATTAGTGATTCCTCAGGAGTACAGAAAGTTCCTCCTAACACTGGCACATGACATTCCCTTAGCTGGGCACCTGGGTCAAATGAAAACTTGGGACAGATTGGTACCATTGTTTCATTGGCCTAGGATGTCTGAGGACACAAAAGAATTTTGCAAGTCCTGTGAAACCTGTCAAGCCAGTGGCAAGACAGGTGGCACTCCAAAGGCACCCCTTATCCCACTGCCTGTGGTTGGGGTTCCCTTTGAAAGGGTAGGGGTTGACATAGTTGGCCCCCTTGACCCTCCTACTGCTTCAGGCAATAGGTTTATCTTGGTGGTAGTGGACCATGCCACAAGATATCCTGAAGCTATTCCTTTAAGGACCACTACAGCTCCTGCAGTGGCAAAGGCCCTCCTGGGAATATTTTCCAGGGTGGGCTTCCCAAAGGAAGTAGTATCAGACAGGGGAAGCAATTTCATGTCTGCATACTTAAAGGCCATGTGGAAGGAGTGTGGTGTAACTTACAAGTTCACAACACCCTATCATCCACAAACAAATGGACTGGTGGAGAGATTTAATAAAACTCTCAAAGGCATGATTATGGGACTCCCTGAAAAACTCCGCAGGAGATGGGATATCCTTCTACCATGCCTCCTTTTTGCCTACAGGGATGTACCCCAGAAAGGAGTGGGCTTCAGCCCCTTTGAACTTCTTTTTGGACACCCTGTCCACTCACACTTGTAAAGGAGGGTTGGGAACAACCTTTAAAAGCTCCTAAGCAGGATATTGTGGATTATGTACTTGGCCTCAGATCAAGGATGGCTGAGTACATGAAAAAGGCCAGTAAAAACCTTCAGGCCAGCCAAGAGCTCCAGAAGCAATGGCATGATCAGAAGGCTGTTTTGGTTCAGTACCAACCAGGGCAGAAAGTGTGGGTCTTGGAGCCTGTGGCCCCAAGAGCACTCCAAGATAAATGGAGTGGTCCACACACAATTGTTGAAAAGAAGGGTGAAGTCACCTACTTGGTTGACTTGGGCACTGCCAGGAGTCCCCTTAGGGTGCTCCATGTCAACCGCCTGAAACCCTACTATGACAGGGCTGATCTCACCCTGCTCATGGCAACAGATGAGGGACAGGAAGAAGACAGTGATCCTCTACCTGATCTCTTCTCTTCCACAGAACAAGATGCTCTTGTGGAAGGTGTAGTTTTGGCTGATTGTCTTACTGCTGAGCAGAAAGATAATTGCATAAATCTCCTAGGACAATTTTCAGAACTCTTCTCCATTGTGCCAGGCACCACTTCTTGGTGTGAGCACACTATAGATACTGGAGACAGTTTACCTGTCAAAAGTAAGATCTATAGGCAGCCTGACCATGTCAGGGACTGCATAAAGCAAGAAGTTCAGAAGATGTTGGAACTAGGAGTGGTTGAGCACTCTGACAGTCCATGGGCTTCTCCTGTGGTACTGGTACCAAAACCCAATTCTAAAGATGGAAAGAAGGAAATGAGGTTTTGTGTCGACTATAGAGGTCTCAACTTGGTAACCAAAACTGATGCTCACCCTATACCCAGGGCAGATGAGCTCATAGATACACTGGCATCTGCCAAGTATCTAAGCACTTTTGATTTGACTGCAGGGTATTGGCAGATCAAATTGTCAGAAGATGCTAAATCTAAGACTGCATTTTCTACCATTGGAGGACATTACCAGTTTACTGTAATGCCTTTTGGTCTGAAAAATGCACCTGCCACTTTTCAGAGGTTGGTGAACACAGTCCTGCAAGGGCTGGAAGCTTTCAGTGCAGCATATTTGGATGATATAGCTGTCTTTAGCTCCAGCTGGGATGATCACCTGGTCCACCTTTGGAAAGTTTTGGAGGCCCTGCAAAAGGCAGGCCTCACTATCAAGGCTTCAAAGTGCCAGATAGGGCAGGGTAAGGTGGTTTATCTGGGACACCTTGTGGGTGGGGAAAAGATTGCACCACTTCAGGGGAAAATCCAAACTATTATTGATTGGGTTCCCCCTACCACTCAGACTCAAGTGAGAGCCTTCCTAGGCCTCACTGGGTATTACAGGAGGTTCATTAAGAACTATGGCTCCATTGCAGCCCCTCTTAATGACCTCACATCCAAGAAAATGCCTAAAAAGGTACTATGGACAGCAAACTGTCCGAAAGCTTTTGAGGAGCTGAAGCAGGCCATGTGCTCTGCACCTGTCCTGAAAAGCCCTTGTTACTCTAAAAAATTCTATGTCCAAACTGATGCATCTGAATTAGGAGTAGGGGCAGTCCTATCACAACTTAATTCTGAGGGCCAGGATCAACCTGTTGCTTTTATTAGTAGAAGGTTGACCCCTAGAGAAAAGCGTTGGTCTGCCATTGAGAGGGAGGCCTTTGCTGTGGTCTGGGCTCTGAAGAAGTTGAGGCCATACCTGTTTGGCACTCACTTCATTGTTCAGACAGACAACAAACCTCTACTTTGGCTAAAACAAATGAAAGGTGAAAATCCTAAATTGTTGAGGTGGTCCATATCCCTACAGGGAATGGACTATACAGTGGAACATAGACCTGGGAGTAGCCACTCCAATGCAGATGGACTCTCCAGATATTTCCACTTAGACAATGAAGACTCATCAGGTAATGGCTAGTCTTATTGTCCTTCGTTTGGGGGGGGGTTGTGTAGGAAAGTACCATCTTGCCTGGCATGTTACTCCCATTTTTCACTGTATATATGTTGTTTTAGTTGTATGTGTCACTGGGACCCTGGTAACCCAGGGCCCCAGTGCTCATAAGTGTGCCTGAATGTGTTACCTGTGTAGTGACTAACTGTCTCACTGAGGCTCTGCTAATCAGAACCTCAGTGGTTATGCTCTCTCATTTCTTTCCAAATTGTCACTGACAGGCTAGTGACCATTTTTACCAATTTACATTGGCTTACTGGAACACCCTTATAATTCCCTAGTATATGGTACTGAGGTACCCAGGGTATTGGGGTTCCAGGAGATCCCTATGGGCTGCAGCATTTCTTTTGCCACCCATAGGGAGCTCTGACAATCCTTACACAGGCCTGCCACTGCAGCCTGAGTGAAATAACGTCCACGTTATTTAACAGCCATTTTACACTGCACTTAAGTAACTTATAAGTCACCTATATGTCTAACCTTTACCTGGTAAAGGTTAGGTGCAAAGTTACTTAGTGTGAGGGCACCCTGGCACTAGCCAAGGTGCCCCCACATTGTTCAGAGCCAATTCACTGAACTTTGTGAGTGCGGGGACACCATTACACGCGTGCACTACATATAGGTCACTACCTATATGTAGCTTCACCATGGTAACTCCGAATATGGCCATGTAACATGTCTATGATCATGGAATTGCCCCCTCTATGCCATCCTGGCATTGTTGGTACAATTCCATGATCCCAGTGGTCTGTAGCACAGACCCTGGTACTGCCAGACTGCCCTTCCTGGGGTTTCTCTGCAGCTGCTGCTGCTGCCAACCCCTCAGACAGGCAGCTGCCCTCCTGGGGTCCAGCCAGGCCTGGCCCAGGATGGCAGAACAAAGAACTTCCTCTGAGAGAGGGTGTGACACCCTCTTCCTTTGGAAAATGGTGTGAAAGCAGGGGAGGAGTAGCCTCCCCCAGCCTCTGGAAATGCTTTGTTGGGCACAGATGTGCCCAATTCTGCATAAGCCAGTCTACACCGGTTCAGGGACCCCTTAGCCCCTGCTCTGGCGCGAAACTGGACAAAGGAAAGGGGAGTGACCACTCCCCTGACCTGCACCTCCCCTGGGAGGTGTCCAGAGCTCCTCCAGTGTGCTCCAGACCTCTGCCATCTTGGAAACAGAGGTGCTGCTGGCACACTGGACTGCTCTGAGTGGCCAGTGCCACCAGGTGACGTCAGAGACTCCTGCTGATAGGCTCCTTCAGGTGTTAGTAGCCTTTCCTCTCTCCTAGGTAGCCAAACCCTCTTTTCTGGCTATTTAGGGTCTCTGTCTCTGGGGAAACTTTAGATAACGAATGCATGAGCTCAGCCGAGTTCCTCTGCATCTCCCTCTTCACCTTCTGATAAGGAATCGACCGCTGACCGCGCTGGAAGCCTGCAAACCTGCAACATAGTAGCAAAGACGACTACTGCAACTCTGTAACGCTGATCCTGCCGCCTTCTCGACTGTTTTCCTGCTTGTGCATGCTGTGGGGGTAGTCTGCCTCCTCTCTGCACCAGAAGCTCCGAAGAAATCTCCCGTGGGTCGACGGAATCTTCCCCCTGCAACCGCAGGCACCAAAAAGCTGCATTACCGGTCCCTTGGGTCTCCTCTCAGCACGACGAGCGAGGTCCCTCGAATCCAGCGACACCGGCCAAGTGACTCCCACAGTCCAGTGACTCTTCAGCCCAAGTTTGGTGGAGGTAAGTCCTTGCCTCACCTCGCTGGGCTGCATTGCTGGGAACCGCGACTTTGCAAGCTACTCCGGCCCCTGTGCACTTCCGGCGGAAATCCTTCGTGCACAGCCAAGCCTGGGTCCACGGCACTCTAACCTGCATTGCACGACTTTCTAAGTTGGTCTCCGGCGACGTGGGACTCATTTGTGCAACTTCGGCGAGCACCGTTTCACGCATCCTCGTAGTGCCTGTTTCTGGCACTCCTCCGGGTGCTACCTGCTTCAGTGAGGGCTCTTTGTCTTGCTCGACGTTCCCTGTCTCTTCAGGTCCAATTTGCGACCTCCTGGTCCCTCCTGGGAAATATACAAGATATATATATACACAATAGCAAAAATATGCAGTATAGTCTTAGAAAACAGTGCAAACAATGTATAGTTACAATAGGATGCAATGGGGAAACATAGGGATAGGGGCAACACAAACCATCTACTCCAAAAGTGGAATGCGAACCACGAATGGACCCCAAACCTATGTGACCTTGTAGAGGGTCGCTGGGACTATTAGAAAATAGTGAGAGTTAGAAAAATAACCCTCCCCAAGACCCTGAAAAGTGAGTGCAAAGTGCACTAAAGTTCCCCTAAGAACAAAGAAGTCGTGTTAGAGGAATAATGCAGGAAAGACACAAACCAGCAATGCAACAACTGTGGATTTCCAATCTAGGGTACCTGTGGAACAAGGGGACCAAGTCCAAAAGTCACAAGCAAGTCGGAGATGGGCAGATGCCCAGGAAATGCCAGCTGCGGGTGCAAAGAAGCTTCTACTGGACAGAAGAAGCTGAGGTTTCTGCAGGAACGAAAAGGGCTAGAGACTTCCCCTTTGGTGGACGGATCCCACTTGCCGTGGAGAGTTGTGCAGAAGTGTTTTCCCGCCAAAAGGACGCTAACAAGCCTTGCTAGCTGCAAATAGTGCAGTTAGCGTTTTTGGACGCTGCTGAGGCCCAGGAGGGACCAGGAGGTCGCAATTTGGACCTGAAGAGAGAGGGGACGTAGAGCAAGACAAGGAGCCCTCATTGAAGCAGGTAGCATCCGGAGAAGTGCCAGAAACAGGCACTACAAAGATGCGTGAAACGGTGCTCGCTGAAGTTGCACAAAGGAGTCCCACGTCGCCGGAGACCAACTTAGAAAGTCGTGCAATGCAGGTTAGAGTGCCGTGGACCCAGGCTTGGCTGTGCACAAAGGATTTCCGCCGGAAGTTCACAGGGGCCGGAGTAGCTGCAAAGTCGCGGTTCCAAGCAATTCAGCCCAGCGAGGTGAGGCAAGGACTTACCTCCACCAAACTTGGACTGAAGAGTCACTGGACTGTGGGGGTCACTTGGACAGAGTTGCTGGATTCGAGGGACCTCGCTCGTCGTGCTGAGAGGAGACCCAAGGGACCGGTAATGCAGCTTTTTGGTGCCTGCGGTTGCAGGGGGAAGATTCCGTCGACCCACGGGAGATTTCTTCGGAGCTTCTGGTGCAGAGAGGAGGCAGGCTACCCCCACAGCATGCACAAGCAGGAAAACAGTCGAGAAGGCGGCAGGATCAGCGTTACAGAGTTGCAGTAGTCGTCTTTGCTACTATGTTGCAGGTTTGCAGGCTTCCAGCGCGGTCAGCAGTCGATTCCTTATCAGAAGGTGAAGAGAGAGATGCAGAGGAACTCGGATGAGCTCTTGCATTCGTTATCTAAAGTTTCCCCAGAGACAGAGACCCTAAATAGCCAGAAAAGAGGGTTTGGCTATCTAGGAGAGAGGATAGGCTACTAACACCTGAAGGAGCCTATCAGCAGGAGTCTCTGACGTCACCTGGTGGCACTGGCCACTCAGAGCAGTCCAGTGTGCCAGCAGCACCTCTGTTTCCAAGATGGCAGAGGTCTGGAGCACACTGGAGGAGCTCTGGACACCTCCCAGGGGAGGTGCAGGTCAGGGGAGTGGTCACTCCCCTTTCCTTTGTCCAGTTTCGCGCCAGAGCAGGGGCTAAGGGGTCCCTGAACCGGTGTAGACTGGCTTATGCAGAATTGGGCACATCTGTGCCCAAGAAAGCATTTCCAGAGGCTGGGGGAGGCTACTCCTCCCCTGCCTTCACACCATTTTCCAAAGGGAGACGGTGTCATACCCTCTCTTAGAGGAAGTTCTTTGTTCTGCCATCCTGGGCCAGGCCTGGCTGGACCCCAGGAGGGCAGCTGCCTGTCTGAGGGGTTGGCAGCAGCAGCAGCTGCAGTGAAACCCCAGGAAGGGCAGTTTGGCAGTACCAGGGTCTGTGCTACAGACCACTGGGATCATGGGATTGTGCCAACTATGCCAGGATGGCATAGAGGGGGCAATTCCATGATCATAGACATGTTACATGGCCATATTCGGAGTTACCATGGTGAAGCTACATAGAGGTAGTGACCTATATGTAGTGCACGCGTGTAATGGTGTCCCCGCACTCACAAAGTTCAGGGAATTGGCTCTGAACAATGTGGGGGCACCTTGGCTAGTGCCAGGGTGCCTTCACACTAAGTAACTTTGCACCTAACCTTTACCAGGTAAAGGTTAGACATATAGGTGACTTATAAGTTACTTAAGTGCAGTGTAAAATGGCTGTGAAATAACGTGGACGTTATTTCACTCAGGCTGCAATGGCAGGCCTGTGTAAGAATTGTCAGAGCTCCCTATGGGTGGCAAAAGAAATGCTGCAGCCCATAGGGATCTCCTGGAACCCCAATACCCTGGGTACCTCAGTACCATATACTAGGGAATTATAAGGGTGTTCCAGTAAGCCAATGTAAATTGGTAAAAATGGTCACTAGCCTGTTAGTGACAATTTGGAAAGAAATGAGAGAGCTTAACCACTGAGGTTCTGATTAGCAGAGCCTCAGTGAGACAGTTAGTCACTACACAGGTAACACATTCAGGCACACTTATGAGCACTGGGGCCCTGGGTTACCAGGGTCCCAGTGACACATACAACTAAAACAACATATATACAGTGAAAAATGGGGGTAACATGCCAGGCAAGATGGTACTTTCCTACAAGCACTACCTCTGCAAGTTCATGCAGGTATTTCAGGGAAATCCATGTCTCACATACACATACTTTCCATCCGTTTACACTAACACAAGTAATTGTGAATGATGTGTGCAGCCTTTGGTGTTGCAGCACTCAAAAGCACAGTAATACTTGTGTACACATTGGCGAGTGTAGACAGAGTACTGATTGTAGGAAAGTACCATCTTGCCTGGCATGTTACCCCATATTTCAGCTTATATATGTTGTTTTAGTCTATGTGTCACTGGGACCGTGCCAGGCAGGGCCCCAGTGCTCATAAGTATGTGCCCTGTATGTGTTCCCTGTGTGATGACTAACTGTCTCACTGAGGCTCTGCTAACCAGAACCTCAGTGGTTATGCTCTCTCTGCTTTCCAAATTTCTCACTAACAGGCTAGTGACCAATTTCACCAATTTACATTGGCATACTGGTACACCCATATAATTCCCTAGTATATGGTACTGAGGTACCCAGGGTATTGGGGTCCCAGGAGATTCCCTGTGGGCTGCAGCATTTATTTTGCCACCCATGGGGAGATCTGACAATTATTACAAAGGCCTGCCAGTGCAGCCTGAGTGAAATAACGTCCACGTTATTTCACAGCCATTTACCACTGAACTTAAGTAACATATAAGTCACGTATATGTCTAAACTTCACCTGGTGAAGGTTGGGTGCAAAGTTACTTAGTGCGTGGGCACCCTGGCACTAGCCAAGGTGCCCCCACATCGTTCAGGGCAAATTCCCTGGACTTTGTGAGTGCGGGGACACCATTACACGCGTGCACTGTACATAGGTCACTACCTATGTACAGCGTCACAATGGTAACTCCAAACATGGCCATGTAACATGTCTAAGATCATGGAATTGTCCGACCACTGCCATTCTGGCATTGGGGGACAATTCCATGATTCCCCGGGTCTCTAGCACAGAACCCGGGTACTGCCAAACTGCCTTTCTGGGGTCTCCACTGCAGCTGCTGTTGCTGCCAACCCCTCAGACAGGTTTCTGCCCTCCTGGGGTCCAGACAGCCCTGGCCCAGGAAGGCAGAACAAAGGACTTCCTCAGAGAAAGGGTGTTACACCCTCTCCCTTTGGAAAAGGTGAGAAAGGCTGGGGAGGAGTAGCCTGCCCCAGCCTCTGGAAATGCATTGATGGGCACAGATGGTGCCCATCTCTGCATAAGACAGTCTATAGCGGTTTAGGGATCTCCCAGCCCTGCTCTGGCGCGAAACAGGACAAAGGAGAGGGGAGTGACCACTCCCCTGACCTGCACCTCCCAGGGGAGGTGCCCAGAGCTCCTCCAGTGTGTCCCAGACCTCTGCCAAATTGGAAACAGAGGTGTCTGTGGCACACTGGACTGCTCTGAGTGGCCAGGGCCAGCAGGTGACGTCAGAGGCTCCTTATGATAGGCTCTTACCTCTCTTGGTAGCCAATCCTCCTTCCTAGGTAGCCAAAACTCCTTTTCTGGCTATTTAGGGTCTCTTCTTTGGGGAATTCTTCAAATAACGAATGCAAGAGCTCACCAGAGTTCCTCTGCATCTCCCTCTTCAACTTCTGCCAAAGGATCAACCGCTGACTGCTCAGGATGCCACAAAACCACAACAAAGTAGCAAAGACGACTACTAGCAACCTTGTGTCGCTTCATCCTGCAGGCTTTCTCGACTGTAACCAGGTGGTGCATGCTCTGGGGGCAGCCTGCCTCCTTCTTGCACCAGGAGCTCTGAAGAAATCTCCCGTGGGTCGACTGAAACTTCCCCCTGCAACCGCAGGCAACAAAAGACTGTATTACCGGTCCTCTGGGTCCCCTCTCAGCACGACGAGCGTGGTCCCTTGAACTCAGCAACTCCAAGAGACTTCCACAGTCCAGTGACTCTTCAGTCCAAGTTTGGTGGAGGTAAGTCCTTGCCTCACCACGCTAGACTGCATTGCTGGGTACCGCGTGATTTGCAGCTGCTCCAGCTCCTGTGCACTCTTCCAGGATTTCCTTTGTGCACAGCCAGGCCTGGGTCCCCGACACTTTAATCTGCAGTGCACAACCTTCTGAGTTGTCCTCCGGCGTCGTGGGACTCCCTTTCCTGACTTCTGGTGGACTCCGGTTCACTCTTCTTCCAAGTGCCTGGTCAGGTACTTCTACGGGAGCTGTCTGCTTCTGTGAGGGCTCCCTGACTTGCTGGGTGCCCCCTCTGTCTCCTCATCCAAGTGGCGATATCCTGGTCCCTCCTTGGCCACAGCAGCATCCAAAAACCCTAACCGCAACCCTTGCAGCTAGCAAGGCTTGTTTGCGGTCTTTCTGCGTGAGAATACCTCTGCAAGCTTCTTCACGACGTGGGACATCCATCCTCCAAAGGGGGAGTTCCTAGTCCTCTTCGTTCTTGCAGAACACCAAGCTTCTTCCAACCACTGGCAGCTTCCTTGCACCCTCAGCTGGCATTTCTTGGGCTCCTGCCCACTCTCAACACTGTAGCAACTCTTGGACTTGGTCCCCTTGTCTTACAGGTACACAGGTCCGGAAATCCACTGTTGTTACATTGCTGGTGTTTGTTCTTCCTGCAGAATCCCCCTATCACGACTTCTGTGCTCTCTGGGGGTAGTAAGTGCATTTTACACCTACCTTTCAGGGTCGGGGGTGGGCTATTTTTCTAACCCTCACTGTTTTCTTACAGTCCCCGCAACCCTCTACAAGCTCATATAGGTTTGAGGTCCATTCGTGGTTCGCATTCCACTTTTGGAGTATATGGTTTGTGTAGCCCCTATACCTATGTGCTCCTATTGCAATCTATTGTAACTTTACACTGCTTGCATTACTTTTCTTGCTACAACCTGCATAATTTTGGTTTGTGTACATATATCTTGTGTATATTTCTCATCGTCATACTGAGGGTACTCACTGAGATACTTTTTGCATATTGTCATAAAAATAAAGTACCTTTATTTTTAGTATATCTGTGTATTGTGTTTTCTTATGATATTGTGCATATGACATCAGTGATATAGTAGGAGCTTTACATGTCTCCTAGTTCAGCCTAAGCTGCTTTGCCATAGCTACCTTCTATCAGCCTTAGCTGCTAGAAACACCTCTTCTACACTAATAAGGGATAACTGGACCTGGCACAAGGTGTACGTACCTCTGGTACTCACTACAAGCCAGGCCAGCCTCCTAAACTGATCATGTGCAATTCACAATATGTGCCATGTTGTTAGCTATTCAGAAAATGTTCTTTCAGTATTTCACATCATAGATACTAAACGTGCTCTCCTGCTCCATTAAGACGTCAGCAAGAGGACAGTGACCAATCTATCAATCAAGCAATCAGATATTTGTAAAGTGCAGTTTTTCACTAGGGGTTCTCAAGGCGCTGATCATTCTAAGAGCCAAGTCTTGATGTTCTTCCTGAACTGGGCCAGCGAGGGGGACTGCCTGAGGTGAGTGACCTGTCTCCTGGCTATAAAGTTGGGAAACCTGCAACAATTGTCACCAAGATACAAAGTGCCAGGTACAACAGTGACGTGAGGAAAAAAGCAACAGTTTCTTACCTCTAACTCAAGGTCTCTCATAGGGGAATTCCCATGATAAGTCATAAGCACTGAATAGTCCCGCCCAAGTGTTGGGTCCCCGGAGCATTTCTTTAAAGTGCTCCAGAGTATCTTCTTAAGTGGACGTTTTCACCTTTCTTCAGGAAAGCCTGCAAAGTCACTTACGAAGTGGACAGATAATGCAGCCTATGTACATTTCACTGCGCTGGTTGAACTCTCCATCTTGAATCAAAGGAAAAAGCCAGCACATTCGTCAACAGAATGAATCTCGCTCACAAACCCCTTTTGCATGATAGACATGAATCAGAGGAGGGCAGAGTAGCCTCATAGGCTAAAAAAGAGACTGTGCCTTTAAGAACTCAGAGCCCACCAGTATCCCATCATGCACAACTGGTGGGAGTTGCTTTTGAAGTTGACTTTAGACTTGTACAGTTTATATCGATACCTCTGTCTCTTCACCTGGGAGGAGGGGGGGGTTGCCAATAACTTATCATGGAAATTCCCCTACAAAAGAACTGGAGTTACAGGTAAGAAACCATTCCTTCTCTCATATGGGATTTCCATGTTTAGTCATAAGCACTGAGTACAATAGCAAGCCCATCCCTATGGAGAGCGGGGGAAGAGACAGAGGATGAACTGGAAAATTTTAAGAGAATACATTTCTGATGGAAGCCTGACCTACTTCAGCATCTGTTCTAGCATCGTAATCTCGTCAGTAGTGTTTAGTGAATGTGTGAACTGATTTCCAGGTCGCCGCTTTGCAAATCTCTGGGATGGGAATATTACACAGTAAAGCAGCAGTAGCTGCTTTCCCTCTAGTAGAGTGCGCTTTTGGTCTAGTAGGGACTATTTTGTTAGCTTTTTTATAGCATAATAAAATACACAACACTATTTATCATGAAATGGATTGCTTAAATGTGGCTAAGCCAGTGCGAAGAGGATCGTAGTCCGATTTGCGAATGCTTCGTGTTTTGTCAAGGTAGAATTTGAGAACTTGTTTTACATCCAGGGAATGGAGAGATCTTTCTGATTGAGGGGAAGGATTCTGAAAAAATGTAGGCAGGGATATGGTTTGGTTGACATGGAAATCCGAAATTACCTTTGGGAGGAATTTTGGATGAGTTCTCATGACTACTTTGTTAGAATGAAATACGGTGTATGCTCGCGTGAGCGTGCATGGATTTCACTAACTCTGCGGGCAAATGTAATGGCCACCAGGAAAGTGGTTTTCCAAGATAAGTGTTAAGAGAGGGCTTATGTATGGATTCAAAGGGATCTTGCATAAGGTGTGAGAGGAATACATTCAGCTCCCATGAAGGAAAAGGATGCCTAGTAGGAGGAAAGACCTTTTTCAAACCCTCTAAGAAATCCTTGATGACCGGGGTTTTGAAAAAAGAGGTTTGTGAAGGACATTTTCTGTAGGCAGTAAGAGCAGCCAGGTGGAATTTTATAGAAGAGAATTCAAGCCAGATTGTGCCAAATGGAGTAGATATGGGAGAAGACATCTTCCTGGCAGGTGGTAGGGCCTTTGTTTTTAGATGAACACCAATGCAGAATCCCTTCCATTTGAAGGCATATGCAGCTTGTGTGGAAGTTCGCTTTGCTTCTTTAAGAATGTCCATGCAGTCTTGTGGAAGATTCAGGTGTCCATAATGCACCAGCTCAGGAGCCATGCTGCGAAACTCAAAGAGGAGAGATTGGGATGCACCATTTGGCCTCTGAATTTCATCAATAGCTCCAGCCTGCATGACAGCTGGAGATGTGGATAGATGGACTGGTGAAGGAGGTTCCTGGACCATCATTGACATGGCCACTCTGGAGCCATGTAAGAGGCTGGACTGGCTTGTAGTGAGTACCAAGGGGTACTTACACCTTGCACCAGGCCCAGGTATCCCTTATTAGTGTATAGTGGTGTCTAGCAGCTTAGGCTGATAGAAAATGGTACCTTAGCAGAGCAGCTTAGGCTGAACTAGGAGACGAGTGAAGCTCCTACAGTACCACTAGTGTCACTTGCACAATATCATAAGAAAACACAATACACAGATATACTAAAAATAAAGGTACTTTATTTTTATGACAATATGCCAAAGTATCTCAGTGAGTACCCTCAGTATGAGGATAACAAATATACACAAGATATATGTACACAATACCAAAATATGCAGTAATAGCAATAGAAAACAGTGCAAACAATGAAAAGTCACAATAGAATGCAATGGGGGCACATAGGGATAATGGCAACACAAACCATATACTCTAGAAGTGGAAGGCGAACCACGAATGGACCCCAAACCTATGTGACCTTGTAGAGGGTCGCTGGGACTGTAAGAAAACAGTGAGGGTTAGAAAAATAGCCCACACCAAGACCCTGAAAAGTGGGTGCAAAGTGCACCCAAGTTCCCCAAAGAGCACAGAAGTCGTGATAGGGGAATTCTGCAGGAAAGACCAACACCAGCAATGCAACAACGATGGATTTCAAGACGAGAGTACCTGTGGAACAAGGGGACCAAGTCCAAAAGTCACGATCAAGTCGGGAGTGGGCAGATGCCCAGGAAATGCCAGCTGTGGGTGCAAAGAAGCTGCCACTGGATGGTAGAAGCTGAGGATTCTGCAAGAACGACAAGGGCTAGAAACTTCCTGTAGGAGGCTGGACTGGCTTGTAGTGAATACCTAGGGGTACTTACACCTTGCACCAGGCCCAGTTATCCCTTATTAGTGTATAGGGTGTCTAGCAGCATAGGCTGATAGATAATGATAGCTTAGCAGAACAGCTTAGGCTTGTAGGAGGCTGGACTGGCTTGTAGTGAGTACCAAGGGGTACTTGCACCTTGCACCAGGCCCAGTTATCCCTTATTAGTGTATAGGGTGTCTAGCAGCTAGGCTGGTAGATAATGGTAGCTTAGCAGAGCAGCTTAGGCTGAACTAGGAGACGTGTGAAGCTACTACAGTACCACAAGTGTCACTTGCACAATATCATAAGAAAACACAATACACAGTTATACTAAAAATGAAGGTACTTTATTTTTATGACAATATGCCAAAGTATCTTAGAGTGTACCCTCAGCAAGAGGATAGCAAATATACACAAGTTATATGTACACAATACCAAAAATATGCAGTATAGTCTTAGAAAACAGTGCAAACAATGTATAGTTACAATAGGATGCAATGGGGACACATAGGGATAGGGGCAACACAAACCATATACTCCAAAAGTGGAATGTGAACCACGAATGGACCCCAAACCTATGTGACCTTTGTAGGAGGCTGGACTGGCTTGTAGTGAGTACCAAGGGGTACTTGCACCTTGCACCAGGCCCAGTTATCCCTTATTAGTGTATAGGGTGTCTAGCAGCTTAGGCTGATAGATAATGGTAGCTTAGCAAAGCAGCTCAGGCTGAACTAGGAGACGTGTGAAGCTACTACAGTACCACTTAGTGTCATATGCACAATATCATAAGAAAACACAATACACAGTTATACTAAAAATAAAGGTACTTTATTTTTATGACAATATGCCAAAGTATCTTAGAGTGTACCCTCAGTGAGAGGATAGGAAATATACACAAGATATATATACACAATAGCAAAAATATGCAGTATAGTCTTAGAAAACAGTGCAAACAATGTGTAGTTACAATAGGATGCAATGGGGAAACATAGGGATGGGGGCAACACAAACCATATACTCCAAAAGTGGAATGCGAACCACGAATGGACCCCAAACCTATGTGACCTTGTAGAGGGTCGCTGGGACTATTAGAAAATAGTGAGAGTTAGAAAAATAACCCTCCCCAAGACCCTGAAAAGTGAGTGCAAAGTGCACTAAAGTTCCCTTAAGGACAAAATAGTCGTGTTAGAGGAATAATGCAGGAAAGACACAAACCAGCAATGCAACAACTGTGGATTTCCAATCTAGGGTACCTGTGGAACAAGGGGACCAAGTCCAAAAGTCACAAGCAAGTCGGAGATGGGCAGATGCCCAGGAAATGCCAGCTGCGGGTGCAAAGAAGCTTCAACTGGACAGAAGAAGCTGAGGTTTCTGCAGGAACGAAAAGGGCTAGAGACTTCCCCTTTTGTGGACGGATCCCTCTCGCCTTGGAGAGTCGTGCAGAAGTCTTTTCCCGACGGAAGGACGCCAACAAGCCTTGCTACACGCAAATCGTGCGTTTGGCGTTTTTGGACGCTACTGGGGCCCAGGAGGGACCAGGAGGTCGCAAATTAGACGTGCAGAGAGAGGGGACGTCGAGCAAGACAAAGAGCCCTCACTGAAGCAGGTAGCACCCAGAGAAGTGCCAGAAACAGGCACTACGAGGATGCGTGAAACGGTGCTCGCCGAAGTTGCACAAAGGAGTCCCACGTCGCCGGAGACCAACTTAGAAAGTCGTGCAATGCAGGTTAGAGTGCCGTGGACCCAGGCTTGGCTGTGCACAAAGGATTTCCGCCGGAAGTGCACAGGGGCCGGAGTAGCTGCAAAGTCGCGGTTCCCAGCAATGCAGCCCAGCGAGGTGAGGCAAGGACTTACCTCCACCAAACTTGGGCTGAAGAGTCACTGGACTGTGGGGGTCACTTGGACAGCATCGCTGGATTCGAGGGACCTCGCTCGTCATGCTGAGAGGAGACCCAAGGGACCGGTGATGCAGCTTTTTGGTGCCTGCGGTTGCAGGGGGAAGATTCCGTCGACCCACGGGAGATTTCTTCGGAGCTTCTGGTGCAGAGAGGAGGCAGGCTACCCCCACAGCATGCACAAGCAGGAAAACAGTTGAGAAGGCGGCAGGATCAGCGTTACAGAGTTGCAGTAGTCGTCTTTGCTACTATGTTGCAGGTTTGCAGGCTTCCAGCGCGGTCAGCGGTCGATTCCTTATCAGAAGGTGAAGAGAGAGATGCAGAGGAACTCGGCTGAGCTCATGCATTCGTTATCTAAAGTTTCCCCAGAGACAGAGACCCTAAATAGCCAGAAAAGAGGGTTTGGCTACCTAGGAGAGAGGAAAGGCTACTAACACCTGAAGGAGCCTATCACAAGGAGTCTCTGACGTCACCTGGTGGCACTGGCCACTCAGAGCAGTCCAGTGTGCCAGCAGCACCTCTGTTTCCAAGATGGCAGAGGTCTGGAGCACACTGGAGGAGCTCTGGACACCTCCCAGGGGAGGTGCAGGTCAGGGGAGTGGTCACTCCCCTTTCCTTTGTCCAGTTTCGCACCAGAGCAGGGGCTAAGGGGTCCCTGAACCGGTGTAGACTGGCTTATGCAGAATTGGGCACATCTGTGCCCAACAAAGCATTTCCAGAGGCTGGGGGAGGCTACTCCTCCCCTGCCTTCACACCATTTTTCAAAGAGGAAGTTCTTTGTTCTGCCATCCTGGGCCAGGCCTGGCTGGACCCCAGGAGGGCAGCTGCCTGTCTGAGGGGTTGGCAGCAGCAGCAGCTGCAGTGAAACCCCAGGAAGGGCAGTCTGGCAGTACCAGGGTCTGTGCTACAGACCACTGGGATCATGGAATTGTGCCAACAATGCCAGGATGGCATAGAGGGGGCAATTCCATGATCGTAGACATGTTACATGGCCATATTCGGAGTTACCATGGTGAAGCTACATATAGGTAGTGACCTATATGTAGTGCACGCGTGTAATGGTGTCCCCGCACTCACAAAGTTCAGTGAATTGGCTCTGAACAATGTGGGGGCACCTTGGCTAGTGCCAGGGTGCCCTCACACTAAGTAACTTTGCA
Organism: Pleurodeles waltl; assembly: GCF_031143425.1. Classification (NCBI taxonomy): domain Eukaryota; kingdom Metazoa; phylum Chordata; class Amphibia; order Caudata; family Salamandridae; genus Pleurodeles; species Pleurodeles waltl. Next base: position 7,014,214 of record NC_090438.1, on the reverse strand, counting down.
CCTAACCTTTACCAGCTAAAGGTTAGACATATAGGTGACTTATAAGTTACTTAAGTGCAGTGTAAAATGGCTATGAAATAACGTGGACGTTATTTCACTCAGGCTGCAGTGGCAGGCCTGTGTAAGAATTGTCAGAGCTCCCTATGGGTGGCAAAAGAAATGCTGCAGCCCATAGGGATCTCCTGGAACCCCAATACCCTGGGTACCTCAGTACCATATACTAGGGAATTATAAGGGTGTTCCAGTAAGCCAATGTAAATTGGTAAAAATGGTCACTAGCCTGTCAGTGACAATTTGGAAAGAAATGAGAGAGCATAACCACTGAGGTTCTGATTAGCAGAGCCTCAGTGAGACAGTTAGTCACTACACAGGTAACACATTCAGGCACACTTATGAGCACTGGGGCCCTGGGTTACCAGGGTCCCAGTGACACATACAACTAAAACAACATATATACAGTGAAAAATGGGGGTAACATGCCAGGCAAGATGGTACTTTCCTACACAACCCCCCCCCAAACGAAGGACAATAAGACTAGCCATTACCTGATGAGTCTTCATTGTCTAAGTGGAAATATCTGGAGAGTCCATCTGCATTGGAGTGGCTACTCCCAGGTCTATGTTCCACTGTATAGTCCATTCCCTGTAGGGATATGGACCACCTCAACAATTTAGGATTTTCACCTTTCATTTGTTTTAGCCAAAGTAGAGGTTTGTGGTCTGTCTGAACAATGAAGTGAGTGCCAAACAGGTATGGCCTCAACTTCTTCAGAGCCCAGCCCACAGCAAAGGCCTCCCTCTCAATGGCAGACCAACGCTTTTCTCTAGGGGTCAACCTTCTACTAATAAAAGCAACAGGTTGATCCTGGCCCTCAGAATTAAGTTGTGATAGGACTGCCCCTACTCCTAATTCAGATGCATCAGTTTGGACATATAATTTTTTAGAGTAACAAGGGCTTTTCAGGACAGGTGCAGAGCACATGGCCTGCTTCAGCTCCTCAAAAGCTTTCTGACAGCTTGCTGTCCATAATACCTTTTTAGGCATTTTCTTGGAAGTGAGGTCATTAAGAGGGGCTGCAATGGAGCCATAGTTCTTAATGAACCTCCTGTAATACCCAGTGAGGCCTAGGAAGGCTCTCACCTGAGTCTGAGTGGTAGGGGGAACCCAATCAATAATTGTTTGGATTTTCCCCTGAAGTGGTGCAATCTGTTCCCCACCAACAAGGTGTCCCAGATAAACCACCTTACCCTGCCCTATCTGGCACTTTGAAGCCTTGATAGTGAGGCCTGCCTTTTGCAGGGCCTCCAAAACTTTCCAAAGGTGGACCAGGTGATCATCCCAGCTGGAGCTAAAGACAGCTATATCGTCCAAATATGCTGCACTGAAAGCTTCCAGCCCTTGCAGGACTGTGTTCACCAACCTCTGAAAAGTGGCAGGTGCATTTTTTAAACCAAAAGGCATTACAGTAAACTGGTAATGTCCTCCAATGGTAGAAAATGCAGTCTTAGGTTTAGCATCTTCTGACAATTTGATCTGCCAATACCCTGCAGTCAAATCAAAAGTGCTTAGATACTTGGCAGATGCCAGTGTATCTATGAGCTCATCTGCCCTGGGTATAGGGTGAGCATCAGTTTTGGTTACCAAGTTGAGACCTCTATAGTCTACAAAAAACCTAATTTCCTTCTTTCCATCTTTAGAATTGGGTTTTGGTACCAGTACCACAGGAGAAGCCCATGGACTGTCAGAGTGCTCAACCACTCCTAGTTCCAACATTTTCTGAACTTCTTGCTTTATGCAGTCCCTGACATGGTCAGGCTGCCTATAGATCTTACTTTTGACAGGTAAACTGTCTCCAGTATCTATAGTGTGTTCACACCAAGAAGTGGTGCCTGGCACAGTAGAGAAGAGTTCTGAAAATTGTCCTAGGAGATTTATGCAATTATCTTTCTGCTCAGCAGTAAGACAATCAGCCAAAACTACACCTTCCACAAGAGCATCTTGTTCTGTGGAAGAGAAGAGATCAGGTAGAGGATCACTATCTTCTTCCTGTCCCTCATCTGTTGCCATGAGCAGGGTGAGATCAGCCCTGTCATAGTAGGGTTTCAGGCGGTTGACATGGAGCACCCTAAGGGGACTCCTGGCAGTGCCTAAGTCAACCAAGTAGGTGACTTCACCCTTCTTTTCAACAATTGTGTGGGGACCACTCCATTTATCTTGGAGTGCTCTTGGGGCCACAGGCTCCAAGACCCACACTTTCTGCCCTGGTTGGTACTGAACCAAAACAGCCTTCTGATCATGCCATTGCTTCTGGAGCTCTTGGCTGGCCTGAAGGTTTTTACTGGCCTTTTTCATGTACTCAGCCATCCTTGATCTGAGGCCAAGTACATAATCCACAATATCCTGTTTAGGAGCTTTTAAAGGTTGTTCCCAACCCTCCTTTACAAGTGTGAGTGGACCCCTCACAGGGTGTCCAAAAAGAAGTTCAAAGGGGCTGAAGCCCACTCCTTTCTGGGGTACCTCCCTGTAGGCAAAAAGGAGGCATGGTAGAAGGATATCCCATCTCCTGCGGAGTTTTTCAGGGAGACCCATAATCATGCCTTTGAGAGTTTTATTAAATCTCTCCACCAGTCCATTTGTTTGTGGATGATAGGGTGTTGTGAACTTGTACGTTACACCACACTCCTTCCACATGGCCTTTAAGTATGCAGACATGAAATTGCTTCCTCTGTCTGATACTACTTCCTTTGGGAAGCCCACCCTGGAAAATATTCCCAGGAGGGCCTTTGCCACTGCAGGAGCTGTAGTGGTCCTTAAAGGAATTGCTTCAGGATATCTTGTGGCATGGTCCACTACCACTAAGATAAACCTATTGCCTGAAGCAGTAGGAGGGTCAAGGGGGCCAACTATGTCAACCCCTACCCTTTCAAAGGGAACCCCAACCACAGGCAGTGGGATAAGGGGTGCCTTTGGAGTGCCACCTGTCTTGCCACTGGCTTGACAGGTTTCACAGGACTTGCAAAATTCCTTTGTGTCCTCAGACATCCTAGGCCAATGAAACAATGGTACCAATCTGTCCCAAGTTTTCATTTGACCCAGGTGCCCAGCTAAGGGAATGTCATGCGCCAGTGTTAGGAGGAACTTTCTGTACTCCTGAGGAATCACTAATCTCCTGGCAGCTCCAGGTTTAGGATCCCTATGCTCAGTGTACAAGAGGTTGTCCTCCCAGTAAACTCTGTGAGAGTCACTGACATCCCCATTAGCCTGTTTGACAACTTGCTGTCTGAGACCCTCTAATGTGGGACAGGTTTGCTGTGCCACACTCAGCTCCTCCCTGGCAGGCCCCCCTTCACCCAAAAGCTCAGCAGTGTCTGCTTCCAGCTCCTCTGGTGTAGGTTCTGCACAGGGAGGGAATTCTTCTTCCTCAGAAGTAGAATCCACTGTAGAGGGAGGGATAGTAGGAAGTGGTTTGCTTCTACTAGCCCTAGCTTTAGGGAGCACTTGGTCCATTGTTCCAGGATCCAAGCTTCCCTGTCCTTTTTGCTTTTTGGCCTGAGCCCTTGTCAAAGCAAAAATATGCCCTGGGATGCCCAGCATTGCTGCATGGGCCTCCAACTCCACATCTGACCAAGCTGATGTCTCCAAATCATTCCCTAATAGACAGTCTACAGGTAAATCTGAAGCTACCACAACTTTCTTTGGACCAGTTACCCCCCCCCCAGTTGAGATTTACAACAGCCATGGGGTGGCTTTGTGTTATGTTGTGAGCATCGGTTACTTGGTACTGGTGTCCAAGTATGTGTTGTTCAGGGTGCACCAGTTTCTCAATCACCATTGTGACACTGGCACCTGTGTCCCTGTAGGCCTGGACCTCAACACCATTTATTAGGGTTAGTTGCTTGTACTTCTCCAAGTTATGGGGGCAAGCAACCAAAGTGGCTAAGTCAATAGCCCCTTCAGAGACTAAAGTAGCCTCTGTGGTCTCCCTAATTAGACCAACCCCAACTAAATTACCAAAAGTGAGCCCAGCTACTCCCTTGGATTGGCTATTAGTAGGTTTGCTCCCACCACCACTGCTATTAGTAGGGACACTAGGTGTAGCAGTAGGGGTTGTAGTGGTAGGAGCTGTGGTGCCTTTCTTTGGACAACTGGGATCTGTTGTCCAATGGCCTTTTATTTTACATAAATAGCACCATGGTTTATTTTCCTTGTTCTGATTAAAGGAGGATTTGGGCCCACCACCCCCACCAGAGTGTTTTTGTGGGCCTGATGAAGACTCATTTTTAGATTTGTCCCCACCCTTGTCTGAAGACTTACCATCCTTCTTTTTGTTGCCATCTTTGTCACCCCCTGTATGAACTTTTCTGTTCACTCTTGTTCTGACCCATTTGTCTGCCTTCTTTCCCAATTCTTGGGGAGAGGTCAGATCAGAGTCCACCAAGTACTGGTGCAACAAATCAGACACACAATTATTAAGAATATGCTCTCTCAGGATTAAGTTATACAGGCTGTCATAATCAGTAACTTTACTGCCATGTAACCACCCCTCCAAGGCCTTCACTGCCTGGTCAATGAAATCAACCCAGTCTTGTGAAGACTCCTTTTTGGTCTCTCTGAACTTTATCCTGTACTGTTCAGTGGTTAAGCCATAACCATCCAGGAGTGCATTCTTAAGAACTTGGAAATTATTGGCATCATTTTCTTTCACTGTAAGGAGCCTATCCCTACCTTTTCCACTAAATGATAGCCATAGGATAGCAGCCCACTGCTTTTGAGGGACATCCTGTACAGCACAGGCCCTCTCAAGTGCAGCAAACCACTTGTTAATGTCATCCCCCTCCTTATAAGGGGGAACTATCTTGTGCAGATTCCTGGAATCATGCTCTTTTGCAGGATGACTATGGGGAATACTGCTGCTGCCACCATGGGTATCTAAACCCAACTTCTGTCTTTCCCTCTCTATTTCTAAAGACTGTCTATCCAAATCCAGCTGTTGCTTCTTGAGCTTCAGTCTGGTTTGTTCCACTCTCAATCTATTGAGCTCCCTTTCTAACAATCTGTCATCAGGGTGGGTGGGAGGGACATTTCCAGATACAGAGGTATGATGGGAATGAACAGAAGGAGACCTGTCCCTTACAGAGGGCACCCTAACAGCTTGGCTACCAGCATAATGTGAGAGCACACCATCAGTATGGTGTGATTCAACCTCTGTACCAACTATGCTAGACTGTCTAGTAATGGGCAGGCTGAGAAGTTTCTTTCCTGAACCTTTTCCTGGGGGAGTCCCTGGATCAGATTGAGAACCATTAGCTACTTTTTCTACAGATTGGGCACTTATGGCCTTATCCTGTACTCTAAGCATATTAATTAACAGTTCTAAGAAAGGATTCTTCCCTACACTCAAACCTCTCTCTATGCAGAGACTCCTTGCTCCTTTCCAGCTAAGGTGATCATATGCAAGTTTGGACAGTTCAACATTTTTTCCTGTGCCAGACATTTTTTAGAGAGAGTTAAAGTGATAGAAAAAGACAAAAAAGTTTTCAGAACTTTTTGGAAAGACAGAAAAAACTTTTTAAACTTTTAAGAACTTTTTGAAAGTTTAGAAGTACTTTTCAGCACTTAGAAAAGAGTGAAAAGAGGAAATGCAAAACTTTTTGGCTATGTGTATATACACTGACCTTGTTTTGTATATTTTTCTCTTATGAAAAGTACAATGACAAGAGTGGTAAGTAGTCTCAAGCACTTATCCCACCACTGCACAACCAATGTAGGAGGCTGGACTGGCTTGTAGTGAGTACCAAGGGGTACTTGCACCTTGCACCAGGCCCAGTTATCCCTTATTAGTGTATAGGGTGTCTAGCAGCTTAGGCTGATAGATAATGGTAGCTTAGCAAAGCAGCTCAGGCTGAACTAGGAGACGTGTGAAGCTACTACAGTACCACTTAGTGTCATATGCACAATATCATAAGAAAACACAATACACAGTTATACTAAAAATAAAGGTACTTTATTTTTATGACAATATGCCAAAGTATCTTAGAGTGTACCCTCAGTGAGAGGATAGGAAATATACACAAGATATATATACACAATAGCAAAAATATGCAGTATAGTCTTAGAAAACAGTGCAAACAATGTATAGTTACAATAGGATGCAATGGGGAAACATAGGGATAGGGACAACACAAACCATATACTCCAAAAGTGGAATGCGAACCACGAATGGACCCCAAACCTATGTGACCTTGTAGAGGGTCGCTGGGACTATTAGAAAATAGTGAGAGTTAGAAAAATAACCCTCCCCAAGACCCTGAAAAGTGAGTGCAAAGTGCACTAAAGTTCCCCTAAGGACAAAATAGTCGTGTTAGAGGAATAATGCAGGAAAGACACAAACCAGCAATGCAACAACTGTGGATTTCCAATCTAGGGTACCTTTGGAACAAGGGGACCAAGTCCAAAAGTCACAAGCAAGTCGGAGATGGGCAGATGCCCAGGAAATGCCAGCTGCGGGTGCAAAGAAGCTTTGACTGGACAGAAGAAGCTGAAGTTTCTGCAGGAACGAAAAGGGCTAGAGACTTGCCCTTTGGTGGACCGATCCCTCTTGCCTTGGAGAGTCGTGCAGAAGTGTTTTCCCGCCGGAAGGACGCCAACAAGCCTTGCTACACGCAAATCGTGCATTTGGCGTTTTTGGACGCTACTGGGGCCCAGGAGAAACCAGGAGGTCGCAAATTAGACCTGCAGAGAGAGGGGACGTCGAGCAAGACAAAGAGCCCTCACTGAAGCAGGTAGCACCCAGAGAAGTGCCAGAAACAGGCACTACGAGGATGCGTGAAACGGTGCTCGCCGAAGTTGCACAAAGGAGTCCCACGTCGCCGGAGACCAACTTAGAAAGTCGTGCAATGCAGGTTAGAGTGCCGTGGACCCAGGCTTGGCTGTGCACAAAGGATTTCCGCCGGAAGTGCACAGGGGCCGGAGTAGCTGCAAAGTCGCGGTTCCCAGCAATGCAGCCCAGCGAGGTGAGGCAAGGACTTACCTCCACCAAACTTGGGCTGAAGAGTCACTGGACTGTGGGGGTCACTTGGACAGCGTCGCTGGATTCGAGGGACCTCGCTCGTTGTGCTGAGAGGAGACCCAAGGGACCGGTGATGCAGCTTTTTGGTGCCTGCGGTTGCAGGGGGAAGATTCCGTCGACCCACGGGAGATTTCTTCGGAGCTTCTGGTGCAGAGAGGAGGCAGGCTACCCCCACAGCATGCACAAGCAGGAAAACAGTCGAGAAGGCGGCAGGATCAGCGTTACAGAGTTGCAGTAGTCGTCTTTGCTACTATGTTGCAGGTTTGCAGGCTTCCAGCGCGGTCAGCGGTCGATTCCTTATCAGAAGGTGAAGAGAGAGATGCAGAGGAACTCGGCTGAGCTCATGCATTCGTTATCTAAAGTTTCCCCAGAGACAGAGACCCTAAATAGCCAGAAAGAGGGTTTGGCTACCTAGGAGAGAGGAAAGGCTACTAACACCTGAAGGAGCCTATCACAAGGAGTCTCTGACGTCACCTGGTGGCACTGGCCACTCAGAGCAGTCCAGTGTGCCAGCAGCACCTCTGTTTCCAAGATGGCAGAGGTCTGGAGCACACTGGAGGAGCTCTGGACACCTCCCAGGGGAGGTGCAGGTCAGGGGAGTGGTCACTCCCCTTTCCTTTGTCCAGTTTCGCGCCAGAGCAGGGGCTAAGGGGTCCCTGAACCGGTGTAGACTGGCTTATGCAGAATTGGGCACATCTGTGCCCAACAAAGCATTTCCAGAGGCTGGGGGAGGCTACTCCTCCCCTGCCTTCACACCATTTTCCAAAGGGAGAGGGTGTCACACCCTCTCTCAGAGGAAGTTCTTTGTTCTGCCATCCTGGGCCAGGCCTGGCTGGACCCCAGGAGGGCAGCTGCCTGTCTGAGGGGTTGGCAGCAGCAGCAGCTGCAGTGAAACCCCAGGAAGGGCAGTCTGGCAGTACCAGGGTCTGTGCTACAGACCACTGGGATCATGGAATTGTGCCAACAATGCCAGGATGGCATAGAGGGGGCAATTCCATGATCATAGACATGTTACATGGCCATATTCGGAGTTACCATGGTGAAGCTACATATAGGTAGTGACCTATATGTAGTGCACGCGTGTAATGGTGTCCCCGCACTCACAAAGTTCAGTGAATTGGCTCTGAACAATGTGGGGGCACCTTGGCTAGTGCCAGGGTGCCCTCACACTAAGTAACTTTGCACCTAACCTTTACCAGGTAAAGGTTAGACATATAGGTGACTTATAAGTTACTTAAGTGCAGTGTAAAATGGCTGTGAAATAACGTGGACGTTATTTCACTCAGGCTGCAGTGGCAGGCCTGTGTAAGAATTGTCAGAGCTCCCTATGGGTGGCAAAAGAAATGCTGCAGCCCATAGGGATCTCCTGGAACCCCAATACCCTGGGTACCTCAGTACCATATACTAGGGAATTATAAGGGTGTTCCAGTAAGCCAATGTAAATTGGTAAAAATGGTCACTAGCCTGTCAGTGACAATTTGGAAAGAAATGAGAGAGCATAACCACTGAGGTTCTGATTAGCAGAGCCTCAGTGAGACAGTTAGTCACTACACAGGTAACACATTCAGGCACACTTATGAGCACTGGGGCCCTGGGTTACCAGGGTCCCAGTGACACATACAACTAAAACAACATATATACAGTGAAAAATGGGGGTAACATGCCAGGCAAGATGGTACTTTCCTACAACCTTGTAGAGGGTCGCTAGGACTATTAGAAAATAGTGAGGGTTAGAAAAAAAGCCCTCCCCAAGACCCTGAAAAGTGAGTGCAAAGTGCACTAAAGTTCCCCAAAAGACAAAGAAGTCGTGATAGAGGAATAATGCAGGAAAGACACAAACCAACAATGCAACAACTGTGGATTTCCAATCTAGGGTACCTGTGGAACAAGGGGACCAAGTCCAAAAGTCACAAGCAAGTCGGAGATGGGCAAATGCCCAGGAAATGCCAGCTGTGGGTGCAAAGAAGCTTCTACTGGACAGAAGAAGCTGAGGTTTCTGCAGGAACAAAAAGGGCTAGAGACTTCCCCTTTTGTGGACGGATCCGTCTCGCCGTGGAGAGTTGTGCAGAAGTGTTTTCCCGCTGAAAGAATGCCAACAAGCTTTGCTAGCTGCAAATCGTTTGGTTAGCGTTTTTGGAAGTTGCTGCGGCCCAGGAGGGACCAGGAGGTCGCAATTTGGACCAGGAGAGAGAAGGGACGTCGAGCAAGACAAGGAGCTCTCTCAGCAGCAGGTAGCACCCGGAGAAGTGCCAGAAACAGGCACTACAAGGATGCGTGAAACGGTGCTTGCCGAAGTTGCACAAAGGAGTCCCACGTCGCCGGAGACCAACTTAGAAAGTCGTGCAATGCATGTAGGAGGCTGGACTGGCTTGTAGTGAGTACCAAGGGGTACTTGCACCTTGCACCAGGCCCAGTTATCCCTTATTAGTGTATAGGGTGTCTAGCAGCTTAGGCTGATAGATAATGGTAGCTTAGCAGAGCAGCTTAGGCTGAACTAGGAGACGTGTGAAGCTACTACAGTACCACTTAGTGTCATATGCACAATATCATAAGAAAACACAATACACAGTTATACTAAAAATAAAGGTACTTTATTTTTATGACAATATGCCAAAGTATCTTAGAGTGTACCCTTAGTGAGAGGATAGGAAATATACACAAGATATATATACACAATAGCAAAAATATGCAGTATAGTCTTAGAAAACAGTGCAAACAATGTATAGTTACAATAGGATGCAATGGGGAAACATAGGGATAGGGGCAACACAAACCATATACTCCAAAAGTGGAATGCGAACCACGAATGGACCCCAAACCTATGTGACCTTGTAGAGGGTCGCTGGGACTATTAGAAAATAGTGAGAGTTAGAAAAATAACCCTCCCCAAGACCCTGAAAAGTGAGTGCAAAGTGCACTAAAGTTCCCCTAAGGACAAAGTAGTCGTGTTAGAGGAATAATACAGGAAAGACACAAACCAGCAATGCAACAACTGTGGATTTCCAATCTAGGGTACCTGTGGAACAAGGGGACCAAGTCCAAAAGTCACAAGCAAGTCGGAGATGGGCAGATGCCCAGGAAATGCCAGCTGTGGATGCAAAGAAGCTTTGACTGGACAGAAGAAGCTGAGGTTTCTGCAGGAACGAAAAAGGCTAGAGACTTCCTCTTTGGTGGACGGATCCCTCTTGCCTTGGAGAGTCGTGCAGAAGTGTTTTCCCGCCGGAAGGACACCAACAAGCCTTGCTAGTTGCAAATCGTGCGTTTTTGACGTTTTTGGACGCTGCTGGGGCCCAGGACGGACCAGGAGGTCGCAAATTGGACCTGAAGAGAGAGGGGACGTCGAGCAAGACAAGGAGCCCTCACTGAAGCAGGTAGCACCCGGAGAAGTGCCAGAAACAGGCACTATGAGGATGCGTGAAACGGTACTCGCCGAAGTTGCACAAAGGAGTCCCACGTCGCTGGAAACCAACTTAGAAAGTCGTGCAATGCAGGTTAGAGTGCCGTGGACCCAGGCTTGGCTGTGCACAAAGGATTTCCGCCGGAATTGCACAGGGGCCGGAGTAGCTGCAAAGTCGCGGTTCCCAGCAATGCAGCCCAGCGAGGTGAGGCAAGGACTTACCTCCACCAAACTTGGACTGAAGAGTCACTGGACTGTGGGGGTCACTTGGACAGAGTCGCTGGATTCGAGGGACCTCGCTCGTCGTGCTGAGAGGAGACCCAAGGGACCGGTAATGCAGCTTTTTGGTGCCTGCGGTTGCAGGGGGAAGATTCCGTCGACCCACGGGAGATTTCTTCGGAGCTTCTGGTGCAGAGAGGAGGCAGGCTACCCCCACAGCATGCACAAGCAGGAAAACAGTCGAGAAGGCGGCAGGATCAGCGTTACAGAGTTGCAGTAGTCGTCTTTGCTACTATGTTGCAGGTTTGCAGGCTTCCAGCGTGGTCAGCAGTCGATTCCTTATCAGAAGGTGAAGAGGGAGATGCAGAGGAACTCGGATGAGCTCTTGCATTCGTTATCTGAAGTTTCCCCAGAGACAGAGACCCTAAATAGCCAGAAAAGAGGGTTTGGCTACCTAGGAGAGAGGATAGGCTACTAACACCTGAAGGAGCCTATCAGAAGGAGTCTCTGACGTCACCTGGTGGCACTGGCCACTCAGAGCAGTCCAGTGTGCCAGCAGCACCTCTGTTTCCAAGATGGCAGAGGTCTGGAGCACACTGGAGGAGCTCTGGACACCTCCCAGGGGAGGTGCAGGTCAGGGGAGTGGTCACTCCCCTTTCCTTTGTCCAGTTTCGCACCAGAGCAGGGCTAAGGGGTCCCCTGAACCGGTGTAGACTGGCTTATGCAGAATTGGGCACATCTGTGCCCAACAAAGCATTTCCAGAGGCTGGGGGAGGCTACTCCTCCCCTGCCTTCACACCATTTTCCAAAGGGAGAGGGTGTCACACCCTCTCTCAGAGGAAGTTCTTTGTTCTGCCATCCTGGGCCAGGCCGGGCTGGACCCCAGGATGGCAGATGCCTGTCTGAGGGGTTGGCAGCAGCAGCAGCTGCAGTGAAACCCCAGGAAGGGCAGTTTGGCAGTACTAGGGTCTGTTCTACAGACCACTGGGATCATGGAATTGTGCCAACAATGCCAGGATGGCATAGAGGGGGCAATTCCATGATCTTAGACATGTTACGTGGCCATATTCGGAGTTACCATTGTGAAGCTACATATAGGTAGTGACCTATATGTAGTGCACGCGTGTAATGGTGTCCCCGCACTCACAAAGTACAGGGAATTGGCCCTGAACAATGTGGGGGCACCTTGGCTAGTGCCAGGGTGCCCTCACACTAAGTAACTTTGCACCTAACCTTTACCAGGTAAAGGTTAGACATATAGGTGACTTATAAGTTACTTAAGTGCAGTGTAAAATGGCTGTGAAATAACGTGGACGTTATTTCACTCAGGCTGCAGTGGCAGGCCTGTGTAAGAATTGTCAGAGCTCCCTATGGGTGGCAAAAGAAATGCTGCAGCCCATAGGGATCTCCTGGAACCCCAATACCCTGGGTACCTCAGTACCATATACTAGGGAATTATAAGGGTGTTCCAGTAAGCCAATGTAAATTGGTAAAATTGGTCACTAGCCTGTTAGTGACAATTTGAAATACATGAGAGAGCATAACCACTGAGGTTCTGGTTAGCAGAGCCTCAGTGAGACAGTTAGGCACCACACAGGGAACACATACATATAGGCCACAAACTTATGAGCACTGGGGTCCTGACTAGCAGGGTCCCAGTGACACATAACAAACATACTGAAAACATAGGGTTTTCACTATGAGCACTGTGCCCTGGCTAGCAGGATCCCAGTGAGACAGTGAAAACACCCTGACATACACTCACAAACAGGCCAAAAGTGGGGGTAACAAGGCTAGAAAGAGGCTACTTTCTCACAATGCAGGTTAGAGTGCCGTGGACCCAGGCTTGGCTGTGCACAAAGGATTTCCGCCGGAAGTGCACAGGGGCCGGAGAAGTTGCAAAAGTCGCGGTTACCAACAATGCAGTCTGGCGTGGAGAGACAAGGACTTACCTCCACCAAACTTGGACTGAAGAGTCACTGGACTGTGGGAGTCACTTGGACAGAGTTGCTGGATTCAAGGGACCTCGCTCGTTGTGCTGAGAGGAGACCCAAGGGACCGGTAATGCAGCTTTTTGGTGCCTGCGGTAGCAGGGGGAAGATTCTGTCGACCCACGGGAGATTTCTTCGGAGCTTCTGGTGCAGAGAGGAGGCAGACTACCCCCACAGCATGCACAAACAGGAAAACAGTCGAGAAGGCGTCAGGATCAGCGTTACAGAGTTGCAGTAGTCGTCTTTGCTACTATGTTGCAGTTTTGCAGGCTTCCAGCGCGGTCAGCAGTCGATTCCTTGGCAGAAGGTGAAGAGAGAGATGCAGAGGAACTCTGATGAGCTCTTGCATTCGTTATCTAAAGTTTCCCCAGAGACAGAGACCCTAAATAGCCAGAAAAGAGGGTTTGGCTACCTAGGAGAGAGGATAGGCTACTAACAGCTGAAGGAGCCTATCAGAAGGAGTATCTGACGTCACCTGGTGGCACTGGCCACTCAGAGCAGTCCAGTGTGCTGGCAGCACCTCTGTTTCCAAGATGGCAGAGGTCTGGAGCACACTGGAGGAGCTCTGGACACCTCCCAGGGGAGGTGCAGGTCAGGGAAGTGGTCACTCCCCTTTCCTTTGTCCAGTTTCGCGCCAGAGCAGGGGCTAAGGGGTCCCTGAACCGGTGTAGACTGGCTTATGCAGAATTGTGCACATCTGTGCCCAAGAAAGCATTTCCAGAGGCTGGGGGAGGCTACTCCTCCCTTGCCTTCACACCATTTTCTAAAGGGAGAGGGTGTAACACCCTCTCTCAGAGGAAGTCCTTTGTTCTGCCATCCTGGGACAAGCCTGGCTTGACCCCAGGGGGGCAGAAACCTGTCTGAGGGGTTGGCAGCAGCAGCAGCTGCAGGGAAACCCCAGAAAAGGCAGTTTGGCAGTACCAGGGTCTGTGCTACAGACCACTGGGGTCATGGAATTGTACCAACAATGCCAGGATGGCATAGAGGGGGCAATTCCATGATCTTAGACATGTTACATGGCCATATTCGGAGTTACCATTGTGAAGCTACATATAGGTAGTGACCTATATGTAGTGCACGCGTGTAATGGTGTCCCCGCACTCACAAAGTTCAGGGAATTGGCTCTGAACAATGTGGGGGCACCTTGGCTAGTGCCAGGGTGCCCTCACACTTAGTAACTTTGCACCTAACCTTTACCAGGTAAAGGTTAGACATATAGGTGACTTATAAGTTACATAAGTGCAGTGAAAATGGCTGTGAAATAATGTGTGCATTATTTCACTCAGGCTGCAGTGGCAGGCCTGTGTAAGAATTGTTAGAGCTCCCTATGGGTGGCAAAAGAAATGCTGCAGCCCATAGGGATCTCCTGGAACCCCAATACCCTGGGTACCTCAGTACCATATACTAGGGAATTATAAGGGTGTTCCAGTAAGCCAATGTAAATTGGTAAAATTTTGTCACTAGCCTGTTAGTGACAATTTGAAAGAAATGAGAGAGCATAACCACTGAGGTTCTGGTTAGCAGAGCCTCAGTGAGACAGTTAGGCACCACACAGGGAACACATACATATAGGCCACAAACTTATGAGCACTGGGGTCCTGACTAGCAGGGTCCCAGTGACACATAACAAACATACTGAAAACATAGGGTTTTCACTATGAGCACTGGGCCCTGGCTAGCAGGATCCCAGTGAGACAGTGAAAACACCCTGACATACACTCACAAACAGGCCAAAAGTGGGGGTAACAAGGCTAGAAAGAGGCTACTTTCTCACACCACCTTAGCTGGAAAGGAGCAAGGAGTCTCTGTGTAGAGAGAGGTTTGAGTGTAGGGAAGAATCCTTCCTTGGAATTGTTACTTAACATGCTTAGAGAACAAGATAAGGCTAAAAGTGCCCCATCTGTTGAAAAAGTAGCTAATGGTTCCCAATCTGATCCAGGGACTCCCCCAGGAAAAGGTTCAGAAAAGAAACTTCTTAGCCTGCCCATTACTAGACAGTCTAGCATAGTTGGTACTGAGGTGGAGTCACATCATACAGATGATGTGCTCTCACATTACACTGTCAGCCAAGCTGTTAGGGTGCCCTCTGTAAGGGACAAGTCTCCTTCTGTTCATTCCCATCATACCTCTGTATCTAGGAATGTCCCTCCCACCAACCCTGATGACAGATTGTTAGAAAGGGAGCTCAATAAGTTGAGAGTGGAACAAACCAGACTGAAGCTTAAAAAGCAACAGCTGGATTTGGATAGACAGTCATTAGAACTAGAGAAGGAAAGACAGAAGTTGGGTTTTGAAACCCATGGTGGCAGCAGCAGTATTCCCCATAGTCATCCTGCAAAAGAGCATGAATCCAGGAATCTGCATAAGATAGTTCCCCCTTATAAGGAGGGGGATGACATTAACAAGTGGTTTGCTGCACTTGAGAGGGCATGTGTTGTACAGGATGTCCCTCAAAGGCAGTGGGCTGCTATCCTATGGCTATCATTTAGTGGAAAAGGTAGGGATAGGCTCCTTACTGTGAAAGAAAGTGATGCCAATAATTTTACAGTTCTTAAGAATGCACTCCTGGATGGTTATGGCTTAACCACTGAACAATACAGGATAAAGTTCAGAGAGACCAAAAAGGAGTCTTCACAAGACTGGGTTGATTTCATTGACCATTCAGTGAAGGCCTTGGAGGGGTGGTTACATGGCAGTAAAGTTACTGATTTTGAAAGCCTGTATAACTTGATCCTGAGAGAGCATATTCTTAATAATTGTGTGTCTGATTTGTTGCACCAGTACTTGGTGGACTCTGATCTGACCTCTCCCCAAGAATTGGGAAAGAAGGCAGACAAATGGGTCAGAACAAGGGTGAACAGAAAAGTTCATACAGGGGGTGACAAAGATGGCAACAAAAAAAAAGGATGGTAAGTCTTCTGACAAGGGTGGGGACAAATCTAAAAATGAGTCTTCATCAGGCCCACAACAACACTCTGGTGGGGGTGGTGGGTCCAAATCCTCCTTTAATCAAAACAAAGAAAAGAAACCATGGTGCTATTTATGTAAAGTAAAAGGCCATTGGACAACAGATCCCAGTTGTCCAAAGAAAAGCACCAAGCCACCTACCACTACAACCCCTACTGCTACACCTAGTGTCCCTACTAATAGCAGTGGTGGTGGGAGCAAACCTACTAATAGCCAATCCAAGGGAGTAGCTGGGCTCACTTTTGGTAACTTAGTTGGGGTTGGTCTGGTTAGGGAGACCACAGAGGCTGTGTTAGTCTCTGAGGGGGCTATTGATTTAGCCACCTTAGTTGCTTGTCCCCTTAATATGGATAAGTACAAGCAGCTACCCCTAATAACTGGTGTTGAGGTTCAGGCCTACAGGGACACTGGTGCCAGTGTGACTATCGTCATAGAGAAACTGGTCCAACCTGAACAACACCTACTTGCTCACCTGTACCAAGTAACCGATGCTCACAACAACACACTTAGCCACCCCATGGCTGTTGTAAATCTCAACTGGGGGGGGTTACTGGTCCAAAGAAAGTTGTGGTAGCCACAGATTTACCTGTAGACTGTCTACTAGGAAATGATTTGGAGACATCAGCTTGGTCAGATGTGGAGTTGGAGGCCCATGCAGCAATGCTGGGCAACCCAGGGCATATTTTTGCTTTAACCAGGGCTCAGGCCAAAAAGCAAAAAGGACAGGGAAGCTTGGATCCTGGAACAATGGACCAAGTGCTCCCTAATGCTAGGGCTAGTAGAAGCAAACCACTTCCTACTATCCCTCCCTCTACAGTGGATTCAACTTCTGAGGAAGAAGAATTCCCTCCCTGTGCAGAACCTACACCAGAGGAGCTGGAAGCAGACACTGCTGAGCTTTTGGGTGAAGGGGGGCCTGCCAGGGAGGAGCTGAGTGTGGCACAGCAAACCTGTCCCACACTAGAGGGTCTAAGACTGTCAAACAGGCAAGCTGTCAAACAGGCTAATGGGGATGTCAGTGACTCTCACAGAGTTTACTGGGAGGACAACCTCTTGTACACTGAGGCAAGGGATCCTAAACCTGGTGCTGCCAGGAGATTAGTGATTCCTCAGGAGTACAGAAAGTTCCTCCTAACTCTGGGCCACGACATTTCCCTAGCTGGACATCTGGGACAAATGAAAACTTGGGACAGGCTTGTTCCCTTGTTTCATTGGCCTAGAATGTCTGAGGACACAAAAGATTTTTGTAAGTCCTGTGAAACCTGTCAAGCCAGTGGCAAGACAGGTGGCACTCCAAAGGAATCCCTTATTCCACTGCCTGTGGTTGGGGTTCCCTTTGAAAGGGTAGGGGTTGACATAGTTGGCCCCCTTGACCCTCCCACTGCTTCAGGCAATAGGTTTATCTTGGTGGTAGTGGACCATGCCACAAGATATCCTGAAGCAATTCCTATAAGGACCACTACAGCTCCTGCAGTGGCAAAGGCCCTCCTGGGAATATTTTCCAGGGTGGGCTTCCCAAAGGAAGTAGTATCAGACAGGGGAAGCAATTTCATGTCTGCATACTTAAAGGCCAAGTGGAAGGAGTGTGGTGTAACTTATAAATTCACTACACCCTATCATCCACAAACAAATGGACTGGTGGAGAGATTTAACAAAACTCTCAAAGGCATGTGTAGGAAAGTACCATCTTGCCTGGCATGTTACCCCCATTTTTCACTGTATATATGTTGTTTTAGTTGTATGTGTCACTGGGACCCTGGTAACCCAGGGCCCCAGTGCTCATAAGTGTGCCTGAATGTGTTACCTGTGTAGTGACTAACTGTCTCACTGAGGCTCTGCTAATCAGAACCTCAGTGGTTATGCTCTCTCATTTCTTTCCAAATTGTCACTGACAGGCTAGTGACCATTTTTACCAATTTACATTGGCTTACTGGAACACCCTTATAATTCCCTAGTATATGGTACTGAGTTACCCAGGGTATTGGGGTTCCAGGAGATCCCTATGGGCTGCAGCATTTCTTTTGCCACCCTCTTTTCTGGCTATTTAGGGTCTCTGTCTCTGGGGAAACTTTGGATAACGAATGCATGAGCTCAGCCGAGTTCCTCTGCATCTCCCTCTTCACCTTCTGATAAGGAATCGACCGCTGACCGCGCTGGAAGCCTGCAAACCTGCAACATAGTAGCAAAGACGACTACTGCAACTCTGTAACGCTGATCCTGCCGCCTTCTCGACTGTTTTCCTGCTTGTGCATGCTGTGGGGGTAGCCTGCCTCCTCTCTGCACCAGAAGCTCCGAAGAAATCTCCCGTGGGTCGACGGAATCTTCCCCCTGCAACCGCAGGCACCAAAAAGCTGCATTACCGGTCCCTTGGGTCTCCTCTCAGCACGACGAGCGAGGTCCCTCGAATCCAGCGACGCTGTCCAAGTGACCCCCACAGTCCAGTGACTCTTCAGCCCAAGTTTGGTGGAGGTAAGTCCGTGCCTCACCTCGCTGGGCTGCATTGCTGGGAACCGCGACTTTGCAGCTACTCCGGCCCCTGTGCACTTCCGGCGGAAATCCTTCGTGCACAGCCAAGCCTGGGTCCACGGCACTCTAACCTGCATTGCACGACTTTCTAAGTTGGTCTCCGGCGACGTGGGACTCCTTTGTGCAACTTCGGCAAGCACCGTTTCACGCATCTTTGTAGTGCCTGTTTCTGGCACTTCTCCGGGTGCTACCTGCTTCAGTGAGGGCTCTTTGTCGTGCTCGACGTCCCCTCTCTCTGCAAGTCCAATTTTCGACCTCCTGGTCCCTCCTGGGCCCCAGCAGCGTCCAAAAATGACAAACGCACGATTTGCGTGTAGCAAGGCTTGTTGGCGTCCTTCCGGCGGGAAAACACATCTGCACGACTCTCCAAGGAGAGGGAGATCCGTCCACCAAAGGGGAAGTCTCTAGCCCTTTTCGTTCCTGCAGAAACCTCAGCTTCTTCTGTCCAGTCGAAGCTTCTTTGCACCCGCAGCTGGCATTTCCTGGGCATCTGCCCATCTCCGACTTGGTTGTGACTTTTGGACTTGGTCCCCTTGTTCCACAGGTACCCTAGATTGGAAATCCACAGTTGTTGCATTGCTGGTTTGTGTCTTTCCTGCATTATTCCTCTAACACGACTCTTTTGTCCTTAGGGGAACTTTAGTGCACTTTGCACTCACTTTTCAGGGTCTTGGGGAGGGTTATTTTTCTAACTCTCACTATTTTCTAATAGTCCCAGCGACCCTCTACAAGGTCACATAGGTTTGGGGTCCATTCGTGGTTCGCATTCCACTTCTGGAGTATATGGTTTGTGTTGCCCCTATCCCTATGTTTCCCCATTGCATCCTATTGTAACTATACATTGTTTGCACTGTTTTCTAAGACTATACTGCATATTTTTGCTATTGTGTATATATATATCTTGTGTATATTTCCTATCCTCTCACTGAGGGTACACTCTAAGATACTTTGGCATATTGTCATAAAAATAAAGTACCTTTATTTTTAGTATAACTGTGTATTGTGTTTTCTTATGATATTGTGCATATGACACTAAGTGGTACTGTAGTAGCTTCACACGTCTCCTAGTTCAGCCTAAGCTGCTCTGCTAAGCTACCATTATCTATCAGCCTAAGCTGCTAGACACCCTATACACTAATAAGGGATAACTGGGCCTGGTGCAAGGTGCAAGTACCCCTTGGTACTCACTACAAGCCAGTCCAGCCTCCTACAGCATGATTATGGGTCTCCCTGAAAAACTCTGCAGGAGATGGGATATCCTGTTACCATGCCTCCTTTTTGCCTACTGGGAGGTACCCCAGAAAGGAGTGGGCTTCAGCCCCTTTGAACTTCTTTTTGGACACCCTGTTAGGGGTCCACTCACACTTGTTAAGGAGGGTTGGGAACAACCTCTAAAAGCTCCAAAACAAGATATTGTGGACTATGTACTTGGCCTCAGATCAAGGATGGCTGAGTATATAAAAAAGGCCAGTAAAAACCTTCAGGCCAGCCAAGAGCTCCAGAAGCAATGGCATGATCAGAAGAATGTTTTGGTTCAGTACCAACCAGGGCAGAAAGTGTGGGTCTTGGAGCCTGTGGCCCCAAGAGCACGCCAAGATAAATGGAGTGGACCCCACACAATTGTTGAGAAAAAGGGTGAAGTCACCTTAGGGTGTTCCATGTCAACCGCCTGAAACCCTACTATGACAGGGCTGATCTCACCCTGCTCATGGCAACTGATGAGGGACAGGCAGAAGACAGTGATCCTCTACCTGATCTCTTCTCTTAAACAGAACAAGATGCTCTAGTGGGAGGTGTAGTTTTGGCTGATTGTCTTACTGCTGAGCAGAAAGACCATTGCATAAATCTCCTAGATCAATTCTCTGAACTCTTCTCTACTGAGCCAGGTGCCACTTCTTGGTGTGAGCACACTATAGATACTGGAGACAGCTTGCCTGTCAAGAGTAAGATCTATAGGCAGCCTGACCATGTCAGGGACTGCATAAAGCAAGAGGTCCAGAAAATGTTAGAACTAGGAGTGGTTGAGCACTCTGAAAGTCCATGGGCTTCTCCTGTGGTACTTGTACCAAAACCCCATTCCAAAGATGGAAAGAAGGAAATGCGGTTTTGTGTAGACTACAGAGGTGTCAACTTGGTAACCAAAACTGACGCTCACCCTATACCCAGGGCAGATGAGCTCATAGATACACTGGCATCTGCAGGGTATTGGCAGATCAAATTGTCAGAAGATGCTAAACCTAAAACTGCATTTTCAACCATTGGAGGACATTACCAGTTCACTGTAATGCCCGTTGGATTGAAAAATGCACCTGCCACTTTTCAGAGGTTGGTGAACACAGTCCTGCAAGGGCTGGAAGCTTTCAGTGCAGCATATTTGGACGATATAGCGGTCTTTAGCTCCAGCAGGGATGATCACCTGGTCCACCTATGGAAAGTTTTGGAGGCCCTGCAAAAGGCAGGCCTCACTATCAAAGCTTCAAAGTGCCAGATAGGGCAGGGTAAGGTGGTTTATCTGGGACACCTTGTTGGTGGGGAACAGATTGAACCACTTCAGGGGAAAATCCAAACAATTATTGATTGGGTTCTCCCTACTACTCAGACTCAGGTGAGAGCCTTCCTAGGCCTCACTGGGTATTACAGGAGGTTCATTAAGAACTATGGCTCCATTGCAGCCCCTCTTAATGACCTCACATCCAAGAAAATGCCTAAAAAGGTATTATGGACAGCAAACTGTCAGAAAGCTTTTGAGGAGCTGAAGCAGGCCATGTGCTCTGCACCTGTCCTGAAAAGCCCTTGTTACTCTAAAAACTTCTATGTCCAAACTGATGCATCTGAATTAGGAGTAGGGGCAGTCCTATCACAACTTAATTCTGAGGGCCAGGATCAACCTGTTGCTTTTATTAGTAGGAGGTTGACCCCTAGAGAAAAGCGTTGGTCTGCCATTGAGAGGGAGGCCTTTGCTGTGGTCTGGGCACTGAAGAAGTTGAGGCCATACCTGTTTGGCACTCACTTCATTGTTCAGACAGACCACAAACCTCTACTTTGGCTAAAACAAATGAAAGGTGAAAATCCTAAATTGTTGAGGTGGTCCATATCCCTACAGGGAATGGACTATACAGTGGAACATAGACCTGGGAGTAGCCACTCCAATGCAGATGGACTCTCCAGATATTTTCACTTAGACAATGAAGACTCATCAGGTCATGGCTAGTCTTATTGTCCTTCGTTTGGGGGGGGGGGGTTGTGTAGCAAAGTACCATCTTGCCTGGCATGTTACCCCCATTTTTCACTGTATATATGTTGTTTTAGTTGTATGTGTCACTGGGACCCTGGTCTCCAGGCCCCCAGTGCTCATAAGTGTGCCTGAATGTGTTACCTGTGTAGTGACTAACTGTCTCACTGAGGCTCTGCTAATCAGAACCTCAGTGGTTATGATCTCTCATTTCTTTCAAATTGTCACTAACAGGCTAGTGACCAATTTTACCAATTTACATTGGCTTACTGGAACACCCTTATAATTCCCTAGTATATGGTACTGAGGTACCCAGGGTATTGGGGTTCCAGGTGATCCCTATGGGCTGCAGCATTTCTTTTGCCACCCATAGGGAGCTCTGACAATTCTTACACAGGCCTGCCCCTACAGCCTGAGTGAAATAACGTCCACGTTATTTCACAGCCATTTTACACTGCACTTAAGTAACTTATAAGTCACCTATATGTCTAACCTTTACCTGGTAAAGGTTAGGTGCAAAGTTACTTAGTGTGAGGGCACCCTGGCACTAGCTAAGGTGCCCCCACATTGTTCAGGGCCAATTCCCCGGCCTTTGTGAGTGCGGGGACACCATTACACGCGTGCACTACTTATAGGTCCCTACCTATGTGTAGCTTCACAATGGTAACTCCGAATATGGCCATGTAACATGTCTAAGATCATGGAATTGCCCCCTCTATGCCATCCTGGCATTGTTGGCACAATCCCATGATCCCAGTGGTCTGTAGCACAGACCCTGGTACTGCCAAACTGCCTTTTCAGGGGTTTCACTGCAGCTGCTGCTGCTGCCAACCCCTCAGACAGGTTTCTGCCCCCCTGGGGTCAAGCCAGGCTTGTCCCAGGATGGCAGAACAAAGGACTTCCTCTGAGAGAGGATGTTACACCCTCTCCCTTTGGAAAATGGTGTGAAGGCAGGGGAGGAGTAGCCTCCCCCAGCCTCTGGAAATACTTTCTTGGGCACAGATGTGCCCAATTCTGCATAAGCCAGTCTACACCGGTTCAGGGGACCCCTTAGCCCTGCTCTGGCGCGAAACTGGACAAAGGAAAGGGGAGTGACCACTCCCCTGACCTGCACCTCCCCTGGGACTGCTCTGAGTGGCCATTGCCACCAGGTGACGACAGAGACTCCTTCTGATAAGCTCCTTCAGGTGTTAGTAGCCTATCCTCTCTCCTAGGTAGCCAAACCCTCTTTTCTGGCTATTTAGGGTCTCTGTCTCTGGGGAAACTTTAGATAACGAATGCAAGAGCTCATCAGAGTTCCTCTGCATCTCTCTTTTCACCTTCTGCCAAGGAATCGACTGCTGACCGCGCTGGAAGCCTGCAAAACTGCAACATAGTAGCAAAGACGACTACTGCAACTCTGTAACGCTGATCCTGCCACCTTCTCGACTGTTTTCCTGGTGGTGCATGCTGTGGGGGTAGTCTGCCTCCTCTCTGCACTAGAACCTCCGAAGAAATCTCCCGTGGGTCGACGGAATCTTCCCCCTGCAACCGCAGGCACCAAAAAGCTGCATTACCGGTCCATTGGGTCTCCTCTCAGCATGACGAGCGAGGTCCCTCGAATCCAGCAACTCTGTCCAAGTGACTCCCACAGTCCAGTGACTCTTCAGTCAAAGTTTGGTGGAGGTAAGTCCTTGCCTCTCCACGCCAGACTGCATTGCTGGGAACTGCGACTTTTGCAGCTACTCCGGCCCCTGTGCACTTCCGGCGGAAATCCTTTGTGCACAGCCAAGCCTGGGTCCACGGCACTCTAACCTGCATTGCACAACTTTCTAAGTTGGTCTCCGGCGACGTGGGACTCCTTTGTGTAACTTCGGGTGAGCACCGTTTCACGCATCCTTGTAGTGCCTGTTTCTGGCACTTCTCCGGGTGCTACCTGCTGCTGAGAGGGCGCCTTGTCTTGCTAGACATCCCCTCTCTCCCTGACGCAATTTGCGACATCCTGGTCTCTCCTGGGCTACAGCAGCATCCAAAAACGCTTACTGCATGATTTGCAACTAGCAAGGCTTGTTGGCGGTCTTATGGCAGGAAAACACTTCTGCACAACTCTCCAAGGCGAGCGGGATCAGTCCTCCAAAGGGGAAGTCTCTAGCCCTTTGCGTTCCTGCAGAAACCTCAGCTTCTTCTGTCCAGTAGAAGCTTCTTTGCACCCACAGCTGGCATTTCCTGGGCATCTGCCCATCTCCGACTTGCTTGTGACTTTTGGACTTGGTCCCCTTGTTCCACAGGTACCATAGATTGGCAATCCATTGTTGTTGCATTGCTGGTTTGTGTATTTCCTGCATTATTCCCCTAACACGACTTATTTGTCCTTTGGGGAACTTTAGTGCACTTTGCACTCACTTTTCAGGGTCTTGGGGTGGGCTATTTTTCTAACCCTCACTATTTTCTAATAGTCCCAGCGACCCTCTACAAGGTCACATATTTTTGGGGTCCATTCGTGGTTCGCATTCCACTTTTGGAGTATATGGTTTGTGTTGCCCCTATCCCTATGTGTCCCCTTTGCATCCTATTGTAACTACACATTGTTTGCACTGTTTTCTAAGACTATACTGCATATTTTTGGTATTGTGTACATATATCTTGTGTATATTTCCTATCCTCTCACTGAGGGTACACTCTGAGATACTTTGGCATATTGTCATAAAAATAAAGTACCTTTATTTTTAGTATAACTGTGTATTTTGTTTTCTTATGATATTGTGCAAGTGACACTTGTGGTACTGTAGGAGCTTCACTCGTCTCCTAGTTCAGCCTAAGCTGCTCTGCTAAGCTACCATTATCTATCAGCCTATGCTGCTAGACACCCTATTCACTAATAAGGGATAACTGGGCCTGGTGCAAGGTGCAAGTACCCCTTGGTACTCACTACAAGCCAGTCCAGCCTCCTACAAGGGGTGCCTTTGGGGTGCCACCTGTCTTGCCACTGGCTTGACAGGGTTCACAGGACTTACAAAACTCTTTTGTGTCCTCAGACATTCTAGGCCAATGAAACAAGGGAACAAGCCTGTCCCAAGTTTTCATTTGCCCCAAATGCCCAGCTAAGGGAATGTCGTGGGCTAGAGTTAGGAGGAACTTTCTGTACTCCTGAGGAATCACCAATCTCATGGCAGCTCCAGGTTTAGGATCCCTTGCATCAGTGTACAAGAGGTTGTCCTCCCAGTAAACTCTGTGAGAGTCACTGACATCCCCATTAGCTTGTTTGACAGCTTGCTGTCTTAGACCCTCTAGTGTGGGACAGGTCTGCTGTGCCACACTCAGCTCCTCCCTGGCAGGCCCCCCTTCACCCAAAAGCTCAGCAGTGTCTGCTTCCAGCTCCTCTGGTGTAGGTTCTGCACAGGGTGGAAATTATTCCTCCTCAGAACAAGAATCCATTGTAGAGGGAGGGATAGTAGGTAGTGCTTTACTTCTACTAGCCCTAGCTTTAGGGAGCACTTGGTCCATTGTTCCAGGATCCGAAGCCACCCTGTCCTTTTTGCTTTTTGGCCTGAGCCCTGGTCAAAGCAATAATATGCCCAGCATTGCTGCATGAGCCTCCAACTCCACTTCTGCCCAAGCTGATGTCTCTAAATCATTCCCTAATAGACAGTCTACAGGTAAATCTGAGGCAACCACAACTTTCTTTGGGCCAGTAACCCCCCCCCAGTTGAGATTTACAACAGCCATGGGGTGGCTAAGTGTGTTGTTGTGAGCATCGGTTACTTGGTACTGGTGACCAAGTAGGTGTTGTTCAGGGTGGACCAGTTTCTCTATTACCATTGTAACACTGGCACCTGTGTCCCTGTAGACCTGAACCTCAACACCATTTATTAGGGGTAGTTGCTTGTACTTATCCATGTTAAGGGGACAAGCAACCAAGGTGGCTAAATCAATAGCCCCCTCAGAGACTAACACAGCCTATGTGGTCTCCCTAATCAGACCAACCCCAACTAAGTTACCAAAAGTGAGCCCAGCTACTCCCTTGGATTGGCTATTAGTAGGTTTGCTCCCACCACCACTGCTATTATTAGGGGCACTAGGTGTAGCAGCAGGGGTTGTAGTGGGAGGAGGCTTGCTGCTTTTCTTTGGACAACTGGGATCTGTTGTCCAATGGCCTTTTATTTTACATAAATAGCACCATGGTTTCTTTTCTTTGTTTTGATTTGAAGAGGATTTGGGCCCACCACCCCCACCAGAGTGTTTTTGTGGGCCTGATGAAGACTAACTTTTAGATTTGTCCCCACCCTTGTCAGAAGACTTATCATCCTTCTTCTTGCCATCTTTGTCACCCCCTGTATGAACTTTTCTGTTCACCCTTGTTCTGACTTATTTGTCTGCCTTCTTTCCCAATTCTTGGGGAGAGGTCAGATCAGAGTCCACCAAGTACTGGTGCAACAAATCAGACACACAATTATTAAGAATATGCTCTCTCAGGATTAAGTTATACAGGCTTTCATAATCAGTAACTTTACTGCCATGTAACCACCCCTCCAAGGCCTTCACTGAATGGTCAACAAAGTCTACCCAGTCTTATGAAGACTCCTTTTTGGTCTCTCTGAACTTGATCCTGTACTGTTCAGTGGTTAGGCCATAACCATCAAGGAGTGCATTCTTAAGAACTGCAAAATTATTGGCATCACTTTCTTTCACAGTAAAGAGCCTATCCCTACCCTTTCCACTAAATGATAGCCATAGGATAGCAGCCCACTGCCTTTGAGGGACATCCTGTACAACACAGGCCCTCTCAAGTGCAGCAAACCACTTGTTAATGTCATCCCCCTCCTTATAAGGGGGAACTATCTTGTGCAGATTCCTAGAATCATGCTCTCTTGCAGGATGACTATTGGGAATACTGCTGCTGCCACCATGGGTTTCCAACCCAATTTTCTGTCTTTCTCTTTCAATTTCTAAGGACTGTCTATCTAAATCCAGCTGTTGCTTCTTGAGCTTCAGCCTGGATTGTTCCACTCTCAATCTATTGAGCTCCCTTTCTAACATTCTGTCATCAGGGTGGGTGGGTGGGACATGCCTTGAAACAGAAGTATGGTGAGAATGAACAGAAGGAGACCTGTCCCTAACAGATGGCACCCTAACAGCTTGGCTAACAGAAACAGCACGTCTACTATGATGAGAAGGAATACTCTTACTGTGATGTGAGACAACACTATTACTATGATGTGACTCTACATCAGTACCAGCTATGCTAGGTTGTCTGCTAATGGGCAGGCTAGGAATTTTCCCTTCTAAATCTTTTGCTAGGGGTGCCCCAGGGTCAGATTGGGAACCATCAGCTAATTTCTCAACAGAAGTGCCACCTCTGGCCTTATCCTGTTCAACAAGCATATTAACCAACAGTTCTCTAGAGGGATTCTTCCCTACACTTAAACCTCTTTCTATGCAGAGACTCCTTTCCAGCTAAGGTGATTGTAGGAGGCTGGACTGGCTTGTAGTGAGTACCAAGGGGTACTTGCACCTTGCACCAGGCCCAGTTATCCCTTATTAGTGTATAGGGTGTCTAGCAGCTTAGGCTGATAGATAATGGTAGCTTAGCAGAGCAGCTTAGGCTGAACTAGGAGACGTGTGAAGCTACTACAGTACCACTTAGTGTCATATGCACAATATCATAAGAAAACACAATACACAGTTATACTAAAAATAAAGGTACTTTATTTTTATGACAATATGCCAAAGTATCTTAGAGTGTACCCTCAGTGAGAGGATAGGAAATATACACAAGATATATATACACAATAGCAAAAATATGCAGTATAGTCTTAGAAAACAGTGCAAACAATGTATAGTTACAATAGGATGCAATGGGGAAACATAGGGATAGGGGCAACACAAACCATATACTCCAGAAGTGGAATGCGAACCACGAATGGACCCCAAACCTATGTGACCTTGTAGAGGGTCGCTGGGACTATTAGAAAATAGTGAGAGTTAGAAAAATAACCCTCCCCAAGACCCTGAAAAGTGAGTGCAAAGTGCACTAAAGTTCCCCTAAGGACAAAAGAGTCGTGTTAGAGGAATAATGCAGGAAAGACACAAACCAGCAATGCAACAACTGTGGATTTCCAATCTAGGGTACCTGTGGAACAAGGGGACCAAGTCCAAAAGTCACAAGCAAGTCGGAGATGGGCAGATGCCCAGGAAATGCCAGCTGCGGGTGCAAAGAAGCTTCGACTGGACAGAAGAAGCTGAGGTTTCTGCAGGAACGAAAAGGGCTAGAGACTTCCCCTTTGGTGGACGTATCCCACTCGCCTTGGAGAGTCGTGCAAAAGTGTTTTCCCGCCAAAAGGACGTAAACAAGCCTTGCTACACGCAAAACAAGCATTTGGCGTTTTTGGACGCTGCTGGGGCCCAGGAGGGACCAGGAGGTCGCAAATTGGACCTGCAGAGAGAGGGGACATCGAGC
The DNA here is from genome assembly GCF_031143425.1 of Pleurodeles waltl. Classification (NCBI taxonomy): domain Eukaryota; kingdom Metazoa; phylum Chordata; class Amphibia; order Caudata; family Salamandridae; genus Pleurodeles; species Pleurodeles waltl. The sequence goes on along the minus strand of NC_090438.1, from coordinate 6,986,377 downwards.
AAGACAAAGAGCCCTCACTGAAGCAGGTAGCTCCCGGAGAAGTGCCAGAAACAGGCACTACGGAGATGCGTGAAATGGTGCTCGCCGAAGTTGCACAAAGGAGTCCCACGTCGCCGGAGACCAACTTAGAAAGTCGTGCAATGCAGGTTAGAGTGCCGTGGATCCAGGCTTGGCTGTGCACAAAGGATTTCCGCCGGAAGTGCACAGGGGCCGGAGTAGCTGCAAAGTCGCGGTTCCCAGCAATGCAGCCCAGCGAGGTGAGGCAAGGACTTACCTCCACCAAACTTGGGCTGAAGAGTCACTGGACTGTGGGGGTCACTTGGACAGCGTCGCTGGATTCGAGGGACCTCGCTCGTCGTGCTGAGAGGAGACCCAAAGGACAGGTAATGCAGCTTTTTGGTGCCTGCGGTTGCAGGGGGAAGATTCCGTCGACCCACGGGAGATTTCTTCGGAGCTTCTGGTGCAGAGAGGAGGCAGGCTACCCCCACAGCATGCACAAGCAGGAAAACAGTCGAGAAGGCGGCAGGATCAGCGTTACAGAGTTGCAGTAGTCGTCTTTGCTACTATGTTGCAGGTTTGCAGGCTTCCAGCGCGGTCAGCGGTCGATTCCTTATCAGAAGGTGAAGAGGGAGATGCAGAGGAACTCGGCTGAGCTCATGCATTCGTTATCTAAAGTTTCCCCAGAGACAGAGACCCTAAATAGCCAGAAAAGAGGGTTTGGCTACCTAGGAGAGAGGAAAGGCTACTAACACCTGAAGGAGCCTATCAGCAGGAGTCTCTGACGTCACCTGGTGGCACTGGCCATTCAGAGCAGTCCAGTGTGCCAGCAGCACCTCTGTTTCCAAGATGGCAGAGGTCTGGAGCACACTGGAGGAGCTCTGGACACCTCCCAGGGGAGGTGCAGGTCAGGGGAGTGGTCACTCCCCTTTCCTTTGTCCAGTTTCACGCCAGAGCAGGGGCTAAGGGGTCCCTGAACCGGTGTAGACTGGCTTATGCAGAATTGGGCACATCTGTGCCCAACAAAGCATTTCCAGAGGCTGGGGGAGGCTACTCCTCCCCTGCCTTCACACCATTTTCCAAAGGGAGAGGGTGTCACACCCTCTCTCAGAGGAAGTTCTTTGTTCTGCCATCCTGGGCCAGGCCTGGCTGGACCCCAGGAGGGCAGCTGCCTGTCTGAGGGGTTGGCAGCAGCAGCAGCTGCAGTGAAACCCCAGGAAGGGCAGTTTGGCAGTACCAGGGTCTGTGCTACAGACCACTGGGATCATGGGATTGTGCCAACTATGCCAGGATGGCATAGAGGGGGCAATTCCATGATCATAGACATGTTACATGGCCATATTCGGAGTTACCATGGTGAAGCTACATATAGGTAGTGACCTATATGTAGTGCACGCGTGTAATGGTGTCCCCGCACTCACAAAGTTCAGGGAATTGGCTCTGAACAATGTGGGGGCACCTTGGCTAGTGCCAGGGTGCCCTCACACTAAGTAACTTTGCACCTAACCTTTACCAGGTAAAGGTTAGACATATAGGTGACTTATAAGTTACTTAAGTGCAGTGTAAAATGGCTGTGAAATAACGTGGACGTTATTTCACTCAGGCTGCAGTGGCAGGCCTGTGTAAGAATTGTCAGAGCTCCCTATGGGTGGCAAAGGAAATGCTGCAGCCCATAGGGATCTCCTGGAACCCCAATACCCTGGGTACCTCAGTACCATATACTAGGGAATTATAAGGGTGTTCCAGTAAGCCAATGTAAATTGGTAAAAATGGTCACTAGCCTGTCAGTGACAATTTGGAAAGAAATGAGAGAGCATAACCACTGACGTTCTGATTAGCAGAGCCTCAGTGAGACAGTTAGGCACCACACAGGGAACATATACATGCACACCTATGAGCACTGGGGCCCTGTGTGACAGGGTCCCAGTGACACATACATATAGGCCACAAACCTATGAGCACTGGGGTCCTGACCAGCAGGATCCCAGTGACACATAACAAACATACTGCAAACATAGTGTTTTCACTATGAGCACTGAGGCCTGGCTATCAGGATCCCAGTGAGACAGTGAAAACAGTGACAAACACCCTGACATACACTCACAAACAGGCCAAAAGTGGGGGTAACAAGGCTAGAAAGAGGCTACCTTCTCACACAACCCCCCCCCAAACGAAGGACAATAAGGCTAACCTTGGCCAGTTGAGACTTTATTGTCTAAGTGGTGATAAGTAGAGAGTAGCTCTGTAATAGACTGGTTACTCCCTTTATCATCCACTATATGGTTACTTCCCTGTGGGGATGTAAACCACCCTGTTTGAAGTTTTTTAGCTAAGCAACAATGTGAAGATGTATTTTCCGAGTTTCTATCAGTAAGTTTTAGTTTAGAGCAGTGGGAATTGTCCACTGAACCTATTTGTAGTGATGGAAATGCCAGACAGGGATGCTGTCTCAGAAAAGCCATAGCTGGGCAAAAACTTTGTCCATGTGGCTGGAAGAGAGAACAGGGATGCTGTTTCTCTTGGGTTGGAGCAGGGCAGGGATGCTGTCCTATGAGCTCCACACTAGGGCAGGGATGCTGTCCTAAGTGTTGTGAGGCAGTGCAGGGTTTCTGCACTAAAGTTTCTCTGGTAGGGTTGGAGGGATGCTCCATGTTAACTAAAATGGTGCTCTTTTTCTCACCAATGTTAGTTATCCCACAGAGAGGTACTTCCACCTCAGGGAGTCCAGCTTTGCCAGCTGATGATTCCCTTGGAACAGGTACCACCCCAGGAGAGGTTTCTCCCACCACAGGAATGGTATCCTGAATGGTAGGGTGGTTAGGGGATACTGTGATACCCTTTTTACCTGTTGATGGAGAGGGATCCTGAGTTTTCAGGCCTTCTCTCCTTTGCTTTTTCATTTCACTTGAAATGAGAGGGAACAATTCCTCAGGGATGCCCAGCATGGCTGCATGGGCATAAAACTCTACATCAGCCCAACCTGAGGCCTCTAGGTCATTACCTAAGAGACAGTCTACAGGTAAGCTAGGTGATACCACCACCTGCTTAGGGCCAGTAACTCCACCCCAACTACACTGAATTATAGCTAAGGGAAGAAACTTAGTGGAGTTATGGACATCAATAATCTTATACTGTTATCCAATGATGTGTTGTTCAGGAGCCACAAGGTTTTCAGTCACCAAAGTGAAACTGGCACCTGTGTCCCTGTAGGCCAAGGCCTCAACACCATTTATTGAAACTGTCTGCCTGTACTTATCCATTGTAAGGGGACAAGCAGCCAGTGTGGCAAGGCCAATGCCACTAGGTGTGACAGAAACTGTCTTGGGACTGATTACTTCAGTTTCCACTATGGACCCATAAGTGAACCCAACTACACCCTTTGCTTGACTGTTGCCAGCAGTCCCACCACTAGTACCACTACTGCTAGGGGCACTAGAGCTTGATGTATTAGTGGTGGTAGGCTCAGGGGGTTTACCTGGACAGGACTTATCCCCTGGCCTATGGCCTCTGTTTTTACACACAAAGCACCAGGGCTTTTTAATGTGTGCAGGTTGAGAAGAAGAGGAAGAATTATTTTTATCCCCACCCTCTGAAGAGTGTTTAAGATTTGAAGTGGGATCTTTGGTTTTACCCTTGTCCCCATGCTTATCTTGAGATTTTTCACCATCTTTCTTCTTATTGCCATCTTTGTCACCCCCTGTATGAACTTTTCTGTTCACCTTTGTTCTGACCCATTTGTCTGCCTTCTTTCCCAATTCTTGGGGAGAGGTCAGATCAGAGTCTACCAGGTACTGGTGCAACAAATCAGACACACAATTATTAAGTATATGCTCTCTCAGGATTGTGTTATACAGGCTTTCATAATCAGTAACTTTACTGCCATGTAACCACCCCTCCAAGGCCTTCACTGAATGGTCAATGAAATCAACCCAGTCTTGTGAAGACTCCTTTTTGGTCTCTCTGAACTTTATCCTGTACTGTTCAGTGGTTAAGCCATAACCATCCAGGAGTGCATTCTTAAGAACTTGGAAATTATTAGCATCATTTTCTTTTACAGTAAGGAGCCTATCCCTACCTTTTCCACTAAATGATAGCCATAGGATAGCAGCCCACTGCCTTTGAGGGACATCCTGTACAACACAGGCCCTCTCAAGTGCAGCAAACCACTTGTTAATGTCATCCCCCTCCTTATAAGGGGGAACTATCTTGTGCAGATTCCTGGAATCATGCTCTTTTGCAGGATGACTATGGGGAATACTGCTGCTGCCACCATGGGTATCTAAACCCAACTTCTGTCTTTCCTTCTCTAATTCTAAAGACTGTCTATCCAAATCCAGCTGTTGCTTCTTGAGCTTCAGTCTGGTTTGTTCCACTCTCAATCTATTGAGCTCCCTTTCTAACAATCTGTCATCAGGGTGGGTGGGAGGGACATTTCTAGATACAGAGGTATGATGGGAATGAACAGAAGGAGACCTGTCCCTTACAGAGGGCACCCTAACAGCTTGGCTACCAGTATAATGTGAGAGCACACCATCAGTATGGTGTGATTCAACCTCTGTACCAACTATGCTAGACTGTCTAGTAATGGGCAGGCTGAGAAGTTTCTTTCCTGAACCTTTTCCTGGGGGAGTCCCTGGATCAGATTGAGAACCATTAGCTACTTTTTCTACAGATTGGGCACTTATGGCCTTATCCTGTACTCTAAGCATATTAATTAACAGTTCTAAGGAAGGATTCTTCCCTACACTCAAACCTCTCTCTATGCAGAGACTCCTTGCTCCTTTCCAGCTAAGGTGATCATATGCAAGTTTGGACAGTTCAACATTTTTTCCTGTGCCAGACATTTTTTAGAGAGAGTTAAAGTGATAGAAAAAGAGAAAAAAAAGTTTTCAGAACTTTTTGGAAAGACAGAAAAACTTTTTAAACTTTTAAGAACTTTTTGAAAGTTTTTGAAGTACTTTTCAGCACTTAGAAAAGAGTGAAAAGAGGAAATGCAAAACTTTTTGGCTATGTGTATATACACTGACCTTGTTTTGTATATTTTTCTCTTATGAAAAGTACAATGACAAGAGTGGTAAGTAGTCTCAAGCACTTATCCCACCACTGCACAACCAATGTAGGAGGCTGGACTGGCTTGTAGTGAGTACCAAGGGGTACTTGCACCTTGCACCAGGCCCAGTTATCCCTTATTAGTGTATAGGGTGTCTAGCAGCTTAGGCTGATAGATAATGGTAGCTTAGCAGAGCAGCTTAGGCTGAACTAGGAGACGTGTGAAGCTACTACAGTACCACTTAGTGTCATATGCACAATATCATAAGAAAACACAATACACAGTTATACTAAAAATAAAGGTACTTTATTTTTATGACAATATGCCAAAGTATCTTAGAGTGTACCCTCAGTGAGAGGATAGGAAATATACACAAGATATATATACACAATAGCAAAAATATGCAGTATAGTCTTAGAAAACAGTGCAAACAATGTATAGTTACAATAGGATGCAATGGGGAAACATAGGGATAGGGGCAACACAAACCATATACTCCAGAAGTGGAATGCGAACCACGAATGGACCCCAAACCTATGTGACCTTGTAGAGGGTCGCTGGGACTATTAGAAAATAGTGAGAGTTAGAAAAATAACCCTCCCCAAGACCCTGAAAAGTGAGTGCAAAGTGCACTAAAGTTCCCCTAAGGACAAAAGAGTCGTGTTAGAGGAATAATGCAGGAAAGACACAAACCAGCAATGCAACAACTGTGGATTTCCAATCTAGGGTACCTGTGGAACAAGGGGACCAAGTCCAAAAGTCACAAGCAAGTCGGAGATGGGCAGATGCCCAGGAAATGCCAGCTGCGGGTGCAAAGAAGCTTCGACTGGACAGAAGAAGCTGAGGTTTCTGCAGGAACGAAAAGGGATAGAGACTTCCCCTTTGGTGGACGGATCCCTCCTGCCTTGGAGAGTCGTGCAGAAGTGTTTTCCCGCCGAAAGGACGCCAACAAGCCTTGCTACACGCAAAAAGAGCGTTTGGCGTTTTTGGACGCTGCTGGGGCCCAGGAGGGACCAGGAGGTAGCAAGTTGGACCTGCAGAGAGAGGGGACGTCGAGCAAGACAAAAAGCCCTCACTGAAGCAGGTAGCACCCGGAGAAGTTCCAGAAACAGGCACTACGAGGATGCGTGAAACGGTGCTCGCCGAAGTTGCACAAAGGAGTCCCACGTCGCCGGAGACCAACTTAGAAAGTCGTGCAATGCAGGTTAGAGTGCCGTGGACCCAGGCTTGGCTGTGTACAAAGGATTTCCACTGGAAGTGCACAGGGGCCGGAGTAGCTGCAAAGTCGCGGTTCCCAGCAATGCAGCCCAGCGAGGTGAGGCAAGGACTTACCTCCACCAAACTTGGGCTGAAGAGTCACTGGACTGTGGGGGTCACTTGGACAGCGTCGCTGGATTCGAGGGACCTCGCTCGTCGTGCTGAGAGGAGACCCAAGGGACCGGTAATGCAGCTTTTTGGTGCCTGCGGTTGCAGGGGGAAGATTCCGTCGACCCACGGGAGATTTCTTCGGAGCTTCTGGTGCAGAGAGGAGGCAGGCTACCCCCACAGCATGCACAAGCAGGAAAACAGTCGAGAAGGCGGCAGGATCAGCGTTACAGAGTTGCAGTAGTCGTCTTTGCTACTATGTTGCAGGTTTGCAGGCTTCCAGCGCGGTCAGCGGTCGATTCCTTATCAGAAGGTGAAGAGGGAGATGCAGAGGAACTCGGCTGAGCTCATGCATTCGTTATCTAAAGTTTCCCCAGAGACAGAGACCCTAAATAGCCAGAAAAGAGGGTTTGGCTACCTAGGAGAGAGGAAAGGCTACTAACACCTGAAGGAGCCTATCAGCAGGAGTCTCTGACGTCACCTGGTGGCACTGGCCATTCAGAGCAGTCCAGTGTGCCAGCAGCACCTCTGTTTCCAAGATGGCAGAGGTCTGGAGCACACTGGAGGAGCTCTGGACACCTCCCAGGGGAGGTGCAGGTCAGGGGAGTGGTCACTCCCCTTTCCTTTGTCCAGTTTCGCGCCAGAGCAGGGGCTAAGGGGTCCCTGAACCGGTGTAGACTGGCTTATGCAGAATTGGGCACATCTGTGCCCAACAAAGCATTTCCAGAGGCTGGGGGAGGCTACTCCTCCCCTGCCTTCACACCATTTTCCAAAGGGAGAGGGTGTCACACCCTCTCTCAGAGGAAGTTCTTTGTTCTGCCATCCTGGGCCAGGCCTGGCTGGACCCCAGGAGGGCAGCTGCCTGTCTGAGGGGTTGGCAGCAGCAGTAGCTGCAGTGAAACCCCAGGAAGGGCAGTTTGGCAGTACCAGGGTCTGTGCTACAGACCACTGGGATCATGGGATTGTGCCAACTATGCCAGGATGGCATAGAGGGGGCAATTCCATGATCATAGACATGTTACATGGCCATATTCGGAGTTACCATGGTGAAGCTACATATAGGTAGTGACCTATATGTAGTGCACGCGTGTAATGGTGTCCCCGCACTCACAAAGTTCAGGGAATTGGCTCTGAACAATGTGGGGGCACCTTGGCTAGTGCCAGGGTGCCCTCACACTAAGTAACTTTGCACCTAACCTTTACCAGGTAAAGGTTAGACATATAGGTGACTTATAAGTTACTTAAGTGCAGTGTAAAATGGCTGTGAAATAACGTGGATGTTATTTCACTCAGGCTGCAGTGGCAGGCCTGTGTAAGAATTGTCAGAGCTCCCTATGGGTGGCAAAAGAAATGCTGCAGCCCATAGGGATCTCCTGGAACCCCAATACCCTGGGTACCTCAGTACCATATACTAGGGAATTATAAGGGTGTTCCAGTAAGCCAATGTAAATTGGTAAAAATGGTCACTAGCCTGTCAGTGACAATTTGGAAAGAAATGAGAGAGCATAACCACTGACGTTCTGATTAGCAGAGCCTCAGTGAGACAGTTAGGCACCACACAGGGAACATATACATGCACACCTATGAGCACTGGGGCCCTGTGTGACAGGGTCCCAGTGACACATACATATAGGCCACAAACCTATGAGCACTGGGGTCCTGACCAGCAGGATCCCAGTGACACATAACAAACATACTGCAAACATAGGTGGTCATTCTGACCCTGGCGGTCTTTGACCGCCAGGGCGGAGGACCGCGGGAGCACCGCCGACAGGCCGGCGGTGCTCCAATGGGGATTCCGACCGCGGCAGTAAAGCCGCGGTCGGACCGGCACCACTGGCGGGGTCCCGCCAGTGTACCGCGGCCCCATTGAATCCTCCGCGGCGGCGCAGCTTGCTGCACCGCCGCGGGGATTCCGACCCCCCCTACCGCCATCCAGATCCCGGCGGTCGGACCGCCGAGATCCGGATGGCGGTAGGGGGGGTCGCGGGGCCCCTGGGGGCCCCTGCAGTGCCCATGCCACTGGCATGGGCATTGCAGGGGCCCCCGTAAGAGGGCCCCTACATTTATTTCACTGTCTGCTGCGCAGACAGTGAAATACGCGACGGGTGCAACTGCACCCGTCGCACAGCTTCCACTCCGCCGGCTCGATTCCGAGCCGGCTTCATCGTGGAAGCCTCTTTCCCGCTGGGCTGGCTGGCGGTCTGAAGGCGACCGCCCGCCAGCCCAGCGGGAAAGTCAGAATTACCGCCGCGGTCTTTCGACCGCGGAACGGTAACCTGACGGCGGGACTTTGGCGGGCGGCCTCCGCCGCCCGCCAAGGTCAGAATGAGGGCCATAGTGTTTTCACTATGAGCACTGAGGCCTGGCTATCAGGATCCCAGTGAGACAGTGAAAACAGTGACAAACACCCTGACATACACAAACAAACAGGCCAAAAGTGGGGGTAACAAGGCTAGAAAGAGGCTACCTTCTCACAGTGATCATAAGCAAGTTTGGACAGATCAATAGTTTGGCCTGTGCCAGACATTTTAGAAAATGTTTAAGTGATAGAAAAAGTGAGAAAAAGTTTTTCAGAACTTTTTGAAAGACAGAAAAAAAATCCTTTTAAACTTTTTAAGAACTTTTTAGAAAGTTTAGAAGTACTTTTCAGCACTTTAGCAAAGAAGTGAAAGGAGAAAAACAAAACTTTTTGGTTAGGTGTACATACACTGAACTTGTTTTGTATATTTTTCTCTTATGAAAAGTACAATGACAAAAGTGATAAGTAGTTACAAAGTACTTATCCCAACGCTGCACAACCAATGTAAGAGGCTGGACTGGCTTGTAGTGAGTACCAAGGGGTACTTAAACCTTGCACCAGGCCCAGGTATACCTTATTAGTGTATAGTGGTGTCTAGCAGCTTAGGCTGATAGAAAATGGTAGCTTAGCAGAGCAGCTTAGGCTCAACTAGGAGACGAGTGAAGCTCCTACAGTACCACTAGTGTCACTTGCACAATATCATAAGAAAACACAATACACAGATATACTAAAAATAAAGGTACTTTATTTTTATGACAATATGCCAAAGTATCTCAGTGAGTACCCTCAGTATGAGGATAGCAAATATACACAAGATATATGTACACAATACCAAAATATGCAGTAATAGCAATAGAAAACAGTGCAAACAATGAATAGTCACAATAGAATGCAAAGGGGGCACATAGGGATAGGGGCAACACAAACCATATACTCTAGAAGTGGAATGCGAACCACGAATGGACCCCAAACCTATGTGACCTTGTAGAGGGTCGCTGGGACTGAAAGAAAACAGTGAGGGTTAGAAAAATAGCCCACCCCAAGACCCTGAAAAGTGGGTGCAAAGTGCACCCAAGTTCCCCAAAGAGCACAGAAGTCGTGATAGGGGAATTCTGCAGGAAAGACTAACACCAGCAATGCAACATCGATGGATTTCCAGACAAGTGTACCTGTGGAACAAGTGGACCAAGTCCAAAAGCCACAATAAAGTCGGGAGTGGGCAGATGCCCAGGAAATGCCAGCTGTGGGTGCAAAGAAGCTGCCACCGGATGGTAGAAGCTGAGGATTCTGAAAGAACGACAAGGGCTAGAAACTTCCCCTTGGGTGGATGGATGTGCCACGTCGTGAAGAGTCGTGCAGAAGTGTTTTCCCGCAGAAAGACTACAAACAAGCCTTGCTAGCTGCAAAGCTTGCAGTTAGGGTTTTTAGATTCTGCTGTGGCCCAGGAGGGACCAGAATGTCACCAATTGCGTGAGGGGACAGACGGGGTGAACAGCAAGACAAGGAGCCCTGTCAGAATCAGGCAGCACCCACAGAAGTGCCAGAACAGGCACTACGAACTGGAGTGAAACGGTGCTCACCTGAAGTTGCAAAAGAGAGTCCCACGCCGCCGGAGGACAACTCAGGAGGTCATGCAATGCAGGTTAGAGTGCCGTGGACCCAGGCTTGGCTGTGCACAAAGGAAATCCTGGAAAAGTGCACCTGAGCTAGAGTAGCTGCAAAACATGCGGTTCCCAGAAATGCAGTCTGGCGTGGGGATGCAAGGACTTACCTCCACCAAACTTGGACTGAAGAGTCACTGGACTGCGGGAGTCACTTGGACAGAGTTGCTGAGCTCAAGGGACCTTGCTCATTGTGCTGAGGGGAGACCCAGAGGACCGGTGATGCAGTTCTTGGGTGCCTGCGGTTGCAGGGGCAAGATTCCATCGACCCACGGGAGATTCCTTCGCAACTTCTAGTGCAGAGAGGAGGCAGACTACCCCCACAGCATGCACCACCAGGAAAACAGTCGAGAAGGCGGCTGGATCAGCGTTACAGTGTCGCAGTAGTCGTCTTTGCTACTTTGTTGCAGTTTTGCAGGCTTCCAGCGCGGTCAGCAGTCGATTCCTTGGCAGAAGGTGAAGAGAGAGATGCAGAGGAACTCTGATGAGCTCTTGCATTCGTTATCTACGGTATTCCCCAAAGCCGAGACCCTAAATAGCCAGAAAAGAGGGTTTGGCTACTTAGGAGAGAGGATAGGCTAGCAACACCTGAAGGAGCCTATCAGAAGGAGTCTCTGACGTCACCTGCTGGCCCTGGCCACTCAGAGCAGTCCAGTGTGCCAGCAGCGCCTCTGTTTCCAAGATGGCGGAGGTCTGGAGCACACTGGCGGAGCTCTGGGCACCTCCCAGGGGAGGTGCAGGTCAGGGGAGTGGTCACTCCCCTTTCCTTTGTCCAGTTTCGCGCCAGAGCAGGACTGAGGGGTCCCTGAACCGGTGTAGACTGGCTTATGCAGAAATGGGCACCATCTGTGCCCATGAAAGCATTTCCAGAGGCTGGGGAAGGCTACTCCTCCCCTGCCTTAACACCTTTTTTCAAAGGGAGAGGGTGTAACACCCTCTCTCTGAGGAAGTCCTTTTTTCTGCCTTCCTGGGCCAAGCCTGGCTGGACCCGAGGAGGGCACAAACCTGTCTGAGAGGTTGGCAGCAGCAGCAGCTGCAGTGAAACCCCTGAAAAGGCAGTTTGGCAGTACCCGGGTCTGTGTTAGAGACCCGTGGGATCATGGGATTGTGCCAACAATGCCAGGATGGCATAGAGGGGGCAATTCCATGATCATAGACATGTTACATGGCCATATTCGGAGTTACCATTGTGAAGCTACACATAGGTAGTGACCTATGTGTAGAGCACGCGTGTAATGGTGTCCCCGCACTCACAAAGTCTGGGGAATTTGCCCTGAACAATGTGGGGGCACCTTGGCTAGTGCCAGGGTACCCACACACTAAGTAACTTAGCACCCAACCTTTACCAGGTAAAGGTTAGACATATAGGTGACTTATAAGTTACTTAAGTGCAGTGGTAAATGGCTGTGAAATAACGTGGACGTTATTTCACTCAGGCTGCAGTGGCAGGCCTGTGTAAGAATTGTCAGAGCTCCCTATGGGTGGCAAAAGAAATGCTGCAGCCCATAGGGATCTCCTGGAACCCCAATACCCTGGGTACCTCAGTACCATATACTAGGGAATTATAAGGGTGTTCCAGTATGCCAATGTGAATTGGTGAAATTGGTCACTAGCCTGTTAGTGACAATTTGGAAAGAAATGAGAGAGCATAACCACTGAGGTTCTTGATAGCAGAGCCTCAGTGAGACAGTTAGTCGTAACACAGATAACACATTCAGGGCACACTTATAAGCACTGGGGCCCTGGCTGGCAGGGTCCCAGTGACACATACAACTAAAACAACATATATACAGTGAAAAATGGGGGTAACATGCCACGCAAGATGGTACTTTCCTACAAGCCATGACTATCATCTTGGCTCTCTACTGGGATAGCTTGTTGAGGACTGCTGGAATTAAGAGAATTGGTGGAAAAGTGTAGTGAAATCTGTAAGAGCAATTGATCCATAGGACATTCCCCCGGGTCCCTGGATGGAAGTACCTTGATGCAAAGTTTTGTCATTTGGTGCAGTGGTGAACAAATTGATGGTCGGAGTTCCCCACCACTGAAAGATGTCTTGAACTACATCGTTGTTTAAGACACACTCATTTTTTTCGGGGATGAGTCTGATGAGAGAATCGGCTTGGGTATTTTGCTCTCCTGGAAGATGGGTCGCAGTTATCAACAAGTCCCTGGCGAGAAGCCATTTCCAGATTGTCTGGGCTTCATGAGACAAGGGACCGTCCCTCCCTGTTTGTTTCGGTAGTACCTGGTTGCAGTATTGTCCATCTGAACAAGCAGGGAGTTGGAGGAGAACGATGGATGTGCGCTGCTCTGAGAGATTATTGTGATAAGTTTACTCTCTCTGTGATCACTTCCCCTGATTTGTAGGTGGTCCATGTGGGCTCCCCATCCTACGAGAGAGGCATCCGTGACTATTGTTTAAACAGGAATGTCCTGATGGAATGGTGTTTCTCGCAGGATATTGGTTGGAGAGCGCCACCATTTCAGTGACAGTTTCGGGTGATGGGAAAGCTGAATCCTGTCATCCCAATTGCCCGTCTGCTGGTCCCACTGGTCCTCGAGCTGTTTATGTAAAGGTCTCATGTGAAGACGAGCATTCAGTGTGAGAAATATGCAGAAGGCCATTGAGGCGAGGAGAAAGGATACTGCCCCATGGTTGGATGAGAGCTTTCATGAGCTCTAGAGATTTCCGAAGTGTTGATAACTGTCTTGCTGTGAGGGTATTGATGGAAGCACCCAAGTACTGTATCCTTTATACTGGGACGGAGGTTGATTTCGCATGGTTGATCTGAAGGCCCAGCCGTCGAAGGAGATCAAAAGTCCAATTGTAGTGCAGTTGAGCCTCTTCAAAGGTGGATGCTTTGATAAGCCAATCATCTAGATATGGGCAGGCGAATACATTGTGTTTTCGGTAAACCTCGTGCCCTAAGATAACTATAACTCACGTCCCCGCCATGCACAGTTTTTTCATAATTTTTTTTACTGCAAATATCACATTGATATTATCAATAATGCTATAAAGATGGCATGATTGCCGTAATTTGGAAGGTATTTTGCAGTGCATGGCAAAGGGTGTGAGTTATAGTTACCTTAAGCACGAGTTATAGTTACTTGAGTTAACTCTCACTATAACTTGTGAATTCCTAGGGTTTTGTATGTTTTAAATTTGAGCCTAACTATAAAGTACCTGTAACCTTTGTTTTTTTTAATGAATTTCTATGTGTTTTTCTAATTCAATTTTGTAACTATAACTTCCTTGTAACCTTTGTTTTTTTACACTGAATTTCTATGTTTTTTTAATGTATAGCCTGGCCTCCAGCTAGGCCCTGAGGCCAACCCCCTAAAAGCACCCAACTGTGCACGTCCTTCACCCATGTGGAGGGGATGTTGCCAGCAACACCTTTCCGGCAGCCAGACCCTGCCGCCAACACTCCCCAACCACCCAAACCCACACTGTGCACAGCCCTTTCGCCGTGCTCAGGGGCAGTTAGCAACAGCTTCTTTGGGTGAGAGAATAGGTGTGAGAGAGTTTATCTGGGAGGTGAGAGTGGTTGTCAGATTGTCTGGGTGTGGGAGTACGTCAGTCTGTGTGCGGGTCTGTGAGAGGCTGCATGGGGGAGTCAGTGGGTCTGTGAGTGGGTATGTGAGTGTCTGAGTTGGTCTGTGAGTGGGTGTGTCAGTGTCTGAGTGGGTCTGTGAGGGGGTGTGTGAGTGTCTGAGTGGGTCTGTGAGTGGGTGTGTGAGTGGAGTGTCTCAATGGTTGTGTGAGTGAGAGAAATTGATTGAAAGAGAGACAGAAAGTGAGAGAAAGTGAGAGAGAAAGAGAGAGTTTTTTCAGGGTTTAATATCTCATATACTTAGAATTAGATATTTTTGTTGGATTTAACAAAAAAGATTATTTAATATATTTTAAAAAGTAGATTTTTTTTTCTTAAATAAAAAAAATTAAAAAATGAGTCCACCTTGATTCGAACCCCCATAGCCCAGTGTGAAGGACTGCAACCCTATTTTATGTATTTATTTATTTAGGAATTTATTTATTTAGTTCTTTTTATTACAAAGCCCTTTACGTGCTATGTGGGACTGCGTGGGAAGAATAAGGTCTCCCCCTGTGGTCCCTACTTTAAAAAAAAAAAAATTTAATACAAAGTCTTTATGGGCTACTTGGCCCTGCGGGGAGCCTTAAGGCTTCCCTTTCAGTGCCAATGCTTCAGCAAGCATGGAAATGCCTAGGCATCAGCTCCCTGCTTGCTGAATCATTTCATCTATGTTCTCTGCACGCATGCAGGGGACAGAGATGAAATGTCAGATTTTGACAGCGGGACCTGCTTTAAAGTTTAAAGATCCTGCCATCAAAACCTGAACTGTTTGCTGTGGCTTGGCTTCAGTGCTGCAACCAAGCCACAGAAAACAGCTATGTGAGACAGTCCCCAGGGCCATCAGAGGCTCCTCAAGGGGAGCCGCATGGCCCCCCTCCAATGTTTGCATAGCCCCAGGGAGGTGGTGGTCCCTGGGGAACGGGTATCCCATAGGGACCCCCCCCTTTTATTTTGTAAACATTTGCCCCAGGGGGTGGTGGTCCCCAGGGTAGCGACGGGGGCCGGAGGGCCCCCGCATTAATTAAGAGATCACCCTGGGGTGGTGGTCCCCAGGGCAGCAGGAGGGGGCCAGGAGTCCCCCCTGCTTTTTTTTAAAAAAAGCCCACAGGACTTGGCCCGCCTGGGGTCATTAGGATAAAGAAGTGCAGGAGCCCGCCCTTCACTTTCCTTTTGATTCACGGGTCTTCTGAGTATCTGCTCGTAAAATAAAAAAAAATATTTTTATTCGGGAGAGGGTGGGGATGGTCCCTTGGGGACCTCACCCCCAGAGCTATGGGGTCAGAGTGATTCTACCCTGGCCCCTTTTCTGTTCTTTTTTACTTTTTGGGGGGGATTCAGCTGAAGCCAAGTCCAAAGATGGCTGATAACACTTCAACAACTTCTGTTGAAGTGTTGAAGTGTTGTCAGCCAATCAGATCCGAGTACGCGATTGCTCGGGGTCACAAATCCTTTGCGTCCCTAGATATACAAATTAGTTTTTCCCTTAATTTCCCAAAAAGTACTGAAAAGAATAACACCAAAACAAAACAAAAAACAAACACTCTTTCTGGACCAGGTCCTACTTTCCTGCCAAATTCGGTGTAATTCCATCCAGTAGTTTTTGCACTATTGATGTTCAAATTCTCTATCAAAAAATTAATGGGGAAAACCTTTTTAGGGCTGAGCACAAAACGCTCTGTCCCTGGTGTAATCTCTCTCTGGGCTTGTAACCACAACCATGTCACGCTTGTCACTTTCATTGGTTCGTGGGCTTGCCATTTAAAATTTGCTTGCTTTCACTAGTGAAAGGCATGCATATGTCATGCCTTTTCCGGTGTTTAGCCCTCCTCGAGCGCACCGGACAACTACTGAAAACATACAAGGCTCTGTGTTTTCTGCATGGCTTCTGGACAACTGTTTCGTTTTATTTCCTACACAGCAGGATCTCGCTGGGCAGCAGTCCAGCATTCTGCATGAATGGACCCTGTTACATGGATAATAGCACTTTTGCCGGTCACATGGATAATTAGACTTTTGCCAATACCTTTTACTGCGGGCAAACTTCTGTTTACCTTTTTCTGTGTCTGCTTTGTGCTGATGCCGGCCGTCGGCTCGTCTTTTTTGTTGCATGCTTGCCAAAACCAGAACTTAGGCTTTGCTACTGCTTGTTTGATTTAAAAACACCTCGACGGCCTTTCTCTGCACTCCAGCGCATTTTCAAAAAACTCACATGTCCGCATGTCACAAAGTCATGTTTGCAAAAGACAGATGTTTATTGGAATAGGTTTGTAAATAGATGTAGGAGGCTGGACTGGCTTGTAGTGAGTACCAAGGGGTACTTGCACCTTGCACCAGGCCCAGTTATCCCTTATTAGTGTATAGGGTGTCTAGCAGCTTAGGCTGATAGATAATGGTAGCTTAGCAGAGCATCTTAGGCTGAACTAGGAGACGTGTGAAGCTACTACAGTACCACAAGTGTCACTTGCACAATATCATAAGAAAACACAATACACGGTTATACTAAAAATAAAGGTACTTTATTTTTATGACAATATGCCAAAGTATCTTAGAGTGTACCCTCAGTGAGAGGATAGGAAATATACACAAGATATGTGTACACAATACCAAAAATATGCAGTATAGTCTTAGAAAACAGTGCAAACAATGTATAGTTACAATAGGATGCAATGGGGACACATAGGGATGGGGCAACACAAACCATATACTCCAAAAGTGGAATGCGAACCACGAATGGACCCCAAACCTATGTGACCTTGTAGAGGGTCGCTGGGACTATTAGAAAATAGTGAGAGTTAGAAAAATAGCCCTCCCCAAGACCCTGAAAAGTGAGTGCAAAGTGCACTGAAGTTCCCCAAAAGACAAAGAAATCGTGATAGAGGAATAATGCAGGAAAGACACAAACCAACAATGCAACAATGGTGGATTTCCAATCTAGGGAACCTGTGGAACAAGGGGACCAAGTCCAAAAGTCACAAGCAAGTCGGAGATGGGCATATGCCCAGGAAATGCCAGCTGTGGATGCAAAGAAGCTTCTACTGGACAGTAGAAGCTTAGGTTTCTGCAGGAACAAAAAGGGCTAGAGACTTCCCCTTTGGAGGACGGATTTCTCTCACAGTGGAGAGTTGTGCAAAATTGTTTCCCGCCAAAAGAATGCCAACAAGCCTTGCTAGCTGCAAATCATGCGGTTAGCGTTTTTGGACTGCTGTGGCCCAAGAGGGACCAGGAGGTCACAAATTGGACCAGGAGGTAGAGGGGACGTCGCGCAAGACAAGGAGACCTCTCAGCAGCAGGTAGCACCCGGAAAAATGCCAAAAACAGGCACTACAATGATGCGTGAAACAGTGCTCACCCGAAGTTACACAAAGGAGTCCCACGTCGCCGGAGACCAACTTAGAAAGTCGTGCAATGCAGGTTAGAGTGCCGTGGACCCAGGCTTGGCTGTGCACAAAGGATTTCCGCCGGAAGTGCACAGGGGCCGGAGTAGCTGCAAAAGTTGCGGTTCCCAGCAATGCAGTCTAGCGAGGTGAGGCAAGGACTTACCTCCACCAAACTTGGACTGAAGAGTCACTGGACTGTGGGGGTCACTTGGACAGAGTTGCTGGATTCGAGGGACCTCGCTCGTCGTGCTGAGAGGAGACCCAAGGGACCGGTAATGCAGCTTTTTGGTGCCTACGGTTGCAGGTGGAAGATTCCGTCGACCCACGGGAGATTTCTTCTGAGCTTCTAGTGCAGAGAGGAGGCAGACTACCCCCACAGCATGCACCACCAGGAAAACAGTCGAGAAGGCAGCAGGATCAGCGTTACAGATTTGCAGTAGTCGTCTTTGCTACTATGTTGCAGGTTTGCAGGCTTCCAGCGCGGTCAGCAGTCGATTCCTTGGCAGAAGGTGAAGAGAGAGATGCAGAGGAACTCTGATGAGCTCTTGCATTCGTTATCTAAAGTTTCCCCAGAGATAGAGACCCTAAATAGCCAGAAAAGAGGGTTTGGCTACCTAGGAGAGAGGATAGGCTACTAACACCTGAAGGAGCCTATCAGAAGGAGTCTCTGACGTCACCTGGTGGCACTGGCCACTCAGAGCAGTCCAGTGTGCCAGCAGCACCTCTGTTTCCAAGATGGCAGAGGTCTGGAGCACACTGGAGGAGCTCTGGACACCTCCCAGGAGAGGTGCAGGTCAGGGGAGTGGTCACTCCCCTTTCCTTTGTCCAGTTTCGCGCCAGAGCAGGGCTAAGGGGTCCCCTGAACCGGTGTAGACTGGCTTATGCAGAATTGGGCACATCTGTGCCCATGAAAGCATTTCCAGAGGCTGGGGGAGGCTACCCCTCCCCTGCCTTCACACCATTTTGCAAAGGGAGAGGGTGTAACACCCTCTCTCAGAGGAAGTCCTTTGTTCTGCCATCCTGGGACAAGCCTGGCTTGACCCCAGGGGGGCAGAAACCTGTCTGAGGGGTTGGCAGCAGTAGCAGCTGCAGTGAAACCCCAGGAAAGGCAGTTTGGCAGTACCAGGGTCTGTGCTACAGACCACTGGGATCATGGGATTGTGCCAACTATGCCAGGATGGCATAGAGGGGGCAATTCCATGATCATAGACATGTTACATGGCCATATTCGGAGTTACCATTGTAAAGCTACATATAGGTAGTGACCTATATGTAGTGCACGCGTGTAATGGTGTCCCCGCACTCACAAAGTCCGGTTAATTGGCCCTGAACAATGTGGGGGCACCTTGGCTAGTGCCAGGGTGCCCTCACACTAAGTAACTTTGCATCTAACCTTTACCAAGTAAAGGTTAGACATATAGGTGACTTATAAGTTACTTAAGTGCAGTGTAAAATGGCTGTGAAATAACGTGGATGATATTTCACTCAGGCTGCAGTGGCAGGCCTGTGTAAGAATTGTCAGAGCTCCCTATGGGTGGCAAAAGAAATGCTGCAGCCCATAGGGATCTCCTGGAACCCCAATTCCCTGGGTACCTCAGTACCATAGACTAGGGAATTATAAGGGTGTTCCAGTAAGCCAATGTAAATCGGTAAAATTTGTCACTAGCCTGTTAGTGACAATTTGAAAGAAATGAGAGAGCATAACCACTGAGGTTCTGATTAGCAGAGCCTCAGTGAGACAGTTAGTCATTACACAGGTAACACATTCAGGCACACTTATGAGCACTGGGGCCCTGGATGACAGGGTCACAGTGACACATACAACTAAAACAACATATATACAGTGAAAATTGGGGGTAACATGCCAGGCAAGATGGTACTTTCCTACAGCTCTCGACTGGGATAGCTTGTTGAGGACTGCTAGAATTAAGAGAATTGGTGGAAAAGTGTAGTGAAATCTGTAAGAGCAATTGATCCAGAGGACATTCCCCCGGGTCCCTGGCTGGAAGTACCTTGATGCAAAGTTTTGTCATTTGGTGCAGTGGCAAACAAATTGATGGTCGGAGTTCCCCACCACTGAAAGATGTCTTGAACTACATCGTTGTTTAAGACCCACTCATGTTTTTCGGGGATGAGTCTGATGAGAGAATCGGCTTGGGTATTTTGCTCTCCTGGAAGATGGGTCGCAGTTATCAACAAGTCCCTGGCAAGAAGCCCGTTCCAGATTGTCTGGGCTTCGTGAGACAAGGGCCCGTCCCTCCCTGTTTGTTGAGGTAGTACCTGGTTGCAGTATTGTCCATCTGAACAAGCAGGGAGTTGGAGGAGAACGATGGATGTGCGCTGCTCTGAGAGATTATTTTGATAAATTTAATCTCTCTGTGATCACTTCCCCTGATTTGTAGGTGGCCCATGTGGGCTCCCCATCCTACGAGAGAGGCATCCGTGACTATTGTTCGAACAGGAATGTCCTGATGGAATGGTGTTTCTCGCAGGATATTTGGTTGGAGAGCGCCACCATTTCAGTGACACTTTCGGGTAATGGGAAAGCTGAATCCTGTCATCCCAATTTCCCGTCTGCTGGTCCCACTGGTCCTCGAGCCGTTCATGTAAAGGTCTCTTGTGAAGACGAGCATTCAGCGTGAGAAATATGCAGAAGGCCTTTGAGCCGAGGAGAGAGGATAATGCCCCCATGGTTGGATGAGAGCTTTCATGAGCTCTTGAGATTTCTGAAGTGTTGATAACTGTCTTGCTGTGAGGGTATTGATGAAAGTACCCATTACTGTATCCTTTATACTGGGACGGAGGTTGATTTTGCATGGTTGATCTGAAGGCCCAGCCGTCGAAGGAGATCGGAAGTCCAATTTTAGTGTAGTTGAGCCTCTTCAAATGTGGATGCTTTGATAAGCCAATCGTCTAGATATGGGCAGGCGAATACGTTGTGTTTTCGGTAAACCTCGTGCCCTAAGATAACTATAACTCGCGCCTCCGCCATGTACAGTTTTTTCATATTTTTTTTTTACTGCAAATATCACAATGATATGATCAACAATGCTATGTAAGATGGCGTGATTGCTGTAATTTGGAAGGTATTTTGCAGTGCATGGCGAGGGTGCGAGTTATAGTTACCTTAAACACGAGTTATAGTTACTTGAGGTAACTCTCACTATAACTGGTGAATTCCTATGGTTTTGTATGTTTTAAATTTGAGCCTAACTATAAAGTACCTGTAACCTTTGTTTTTTAAGTGAATTTCTATGTTTTTTTTTAATTCAATTTTGTAACTATAACTTCCTTGTAACCTTTGTTTTTTACACTGAATTTCTCTGTTTTTTTAACATATAGCCTGGCCTCCAGCTAGGCCTGGGGCCAACCCCCTATAAGCAGCCAACTGTGCACGTCCTTCACCCATGTGGAGGGGACGTTGCCCGCAACACCTTGCCGGCAGCCAGACCCTGCCGCCAACACTCCCCACCCACCTAAACCCACACTGTGCACAGCCCTTTCGCCGTGCGCAGGGGGAGTTAGCAACAGCTTCTCTGGGTGTGAGAATAGGTGTGAGAGAGTTTATCTGGGAGAGTGGCTGTCAGATTGTCTGGGTGTGACAGTACGTCAGTCTGTGTGCGGGTCTGTGAGTGGCTGCATGAGGGAGTCAGTGAGTCTGTGAGTGGGTATGTGAGTGTCTGAGTTGGTCTGTGAGTGGGTGTGTGAGTATCTGAGTGGGTCTGTGAGTGGGTGTGTGAGTATCTGAGTGGGTCTGTGAGGGGGTGTGTCAGTGTCTGAGTGGGTCTGTGAGTGGGTGTGTGAGAGTCTGAGTGGTTGTGTGAGTGGGTGTGTGAGTGTCTGAGTGGGTCTGTGAGTGGGTGTATGAGTGGAGTGTCTCAGTGGTTGTGTGATTGAGAGAAATTGATTGAAAGAGAGACAGAAAGTGAGAGAAAGTGAGAGAGAAAGAGAGAGTTTTTTCAGGGTTTAATATCTCATATACTTAGAATTAGATATTTTTGTTGGATTTAACAAAAAAGATTATTTAATATATTTTAAAAAGTAGATTTTTTTTTCTTAAATAAAAAAAATTAAAAAATGAGTCCACCTTGATTCGAACCCCCATAGCTCAGTGTGAAGGACTGCAACCCTATTTTATGTATTTATTTATTTAGGAATTTATTTATTTAGTTATTTTTATTACAAAGCCCTTTACATGCTATGTGGGACTGCGTGGGAAGAAGAAGGTCTCCCCCTGTGGTCCCTACTTTTTTAATTATTTTTTTTAATACAAAGTTTTTATGGGCTACTTGGCACTGCGGGGAAGCCTTAAGGCTTCCCTTGCAGTGCCAATGCTTCAGCAAGCATGGAAATGCCTAGGCATTAGCTCCCTGCTTGCTGAATCATTTCATCTATGTTCTCTGCACGCATGCAGGGGACAGAGATGAAATGTCAGATTTTGACAGCGGGACCTGCTTTAAAGTTTAAAGATCCTGCCGTCAAAACCTGAACTGTTTGCTGTGGCTTGGCTTAAGTGCTGCAACCAAGCCACAGAAAACAGCTATGTGATGACAGTCCCCAGGGCCATCAGAGGCTCCTCAAGGGGAGCCGCATGACCCCCTCCAATGTTTGCATAGCCCCTGGGAGGTGGTGGTCCCTGGGGAACGGGTGTCCCATCGTGACCCCCCCTTTAATTTTGTAAACATTTGCCCCAGGGGGTGGTGGTCCCCAGGGTAGCGACGGGGGCCAGAGGGCCCCCGCATTAATTAGGAGATCGCCCTGGGGTGGTGGTCCTCAGGGCAGCAGGAGGGGCCCAGGAGTCCCCCTGCTTTTTTTTTTAAAAAGCCCCCAGGACTTGGCCCACCTGGGGGTATTAGGCTGAAGAAGTGCAGGAGCCCGCCCTTCATTTTCTTTTTGATTCACGGGTCTACTGAGTATCTGCTCGTAAAATAAAAAAAAATGCTTTTATTCTGGAGGGTGTGGGGAGGGTCCCTTGGGGACCTCACCCCCAGAGCTATGGGGTCAGAGTGATTCTACCCTGGCCCCTTTTCTTTTCTTTTTTACTTTTTTGGGGGGATTCGGCTGAAGCCAAGTCCCAAGATGGCTGATAACACTTCAACAACTTCTGTTGAAGTGTTGAAGTGTTGTCAGCCAATCAGATCCCAGCACGCGATCGCTAGGGGTCACAAATCCTTTGCGTCCCTAGATATACAAATTAGTTTTTCCCTTAATTTCCCAAAAAGTACTGAAAAGAATAACACCAAAACAAAACAAAAAAAACCACTCTTTCTGGACCAGGTCCTACTTTCCTGCCAAATTCGGTGTAATTCCATCCAGTAGTTTTTGCAATATTGCTGTTCAAAATCTCTATGAAAAAATTAATGGGGAAAACCTTTTTAGGGCTGAGCGCAAAACGCTCTGTCCCTGGTGTAATCTCTCTGTGGGCTTGTAATCACAACCATGTCACGCTTGTCACTTTCATTGGTTCGTGGGCTTGCCTTTTAAAATTTGCTTGCTTTCACTAGTGAAAGGCATGCATATGTCATGCCTTTTCCAGTGTTTAGCCCTTCTCGAGCGCACCGGACAACTACTGAAAACATACAAGGCTCTGTGTTTTCTTCCCAGCTTCTGGACAACTGTTTCGTTTTATTTCCTACGCAGCAGGATCTCGCTGGGCAGCAGTCGAGCACTCTGCATGACATGGACCCTGTTACATGGATAATAGCACTTTTGCCGGTCACATGGATAATTGCACTTTTGCCAATACCGTTTACTGCGGGCAAACTTATGTTTCCCTTTTTCTGTGTCTGCTTTGTGCTGATGGCGGCCGTCGGCTCGTCTTTTTTGTTGCATGCTTGCCAAAACCAGACCTTAGGCTTTGCTTGTTTGATTTAGAAACGCCTCGACGGCCATTCTCTGCACTCCAGCGCATTTTCAAAAAACTCACATGTCCGCATGTCACAAAGTCATGTTTGCAAAAGACAGATGTTTATTGGAATAGGTTTGTAAATAGATGTAGGAGGCTGGACTGGCTTGTAGTGAGTACCAAGGGGTACTTGCACCTTGCACCAGGCCCAGTTATCCCTTATTAGTGTATAGGGTGTCTAGCAGCTTAGGATGATAGATAATGGTAGCTTAGCAGAGCAGCTTAGGCTGAACTAGGAGACGTGTGAAGCTACTACAGTACCACAAGTGTCACTTGCACAATATCATAAGAAAACACAATACACGGTTATACTAAAAATAAAGGTACTTTATTTTTATGACAATATGCCAAAGTATCTTAGAGTGTACCCTCAGTGAGAGGATAGGAAATATACACAAGATATGTGTACACAATTCCAAAAATATGCAGTATAGTCTTAGAAAACAGTGCAAACAATGTATAGTTACAATAGGATGCAATGGGGACACATAGGGATGGGGCAACACCAACCATATACTCCAAAAGTGGAATGCGAACCACGAATGGACCCCAAACCTATGTGACCTTGTAGAGGGTCGCTGGGACTATTAGAAAATAGTGAGAGTTAGAAAAATAGCCCTCCCCAAGACCCTGAAAAGTGAGTGCAAAGTGCACTGAAGTTCCCCAAAAGACAAAGAAATCGTGATAGAGGAATAATGCAGGAAAGACACAAACCAACAATGCAACAATGGTGGATTTCCAATCTAGGGTACCTGTGGAACAAGGGGACCAAGTCCAAAAGTCACAAGCAAGTCGGAGATGGGCATATGCCCAGGAAATGCCAGCTGTGGATGCAAAGAAGCTTCTACTGGACAGTAGAAGCTTAGGTTTCTGCAGGAACAAAAAGGGCTAGAGACTTCCCCTTTGGAGGAAGGATTTCACTCACAGTGGAGAGTTGTGCAAAAGTGTTTTCCCGCCAAAAGAATGCCAACAAGCCTTGCTAGCTGCAAATCATGCGGTTAGCGTTTTTGGACGCTGCTGTGGCCCAAGAGGGACCAGGAGGTCACAAATTGGACCAGGAGGTAGAGGGGACGTCGAGCAAGACAAGGAGACCTCTCAGCAGCAGGTAGCACCCGGAAAAATGCCAAAAACAGGCACTACAATGATGCGTGAAACAGTGCTCACCCGAAGATACACAAAGGAGTCCCACATCGCCGGAGACCAACTTAGAAAGTCGTGCAATGCAGGTTAGAGTGCCGTGGACCCAGGCTTGGCTGTGCACAAAGGATTTCTGCCGGAAGTGCACAGGGGCCGGAGTAGCTGCAAAAGTCGCGGTTCCCAGCAATGCAGTCTAGCGAGGTGAGGCAAGGACTTACCTCCACCAAACTTGGACTGAAGAGTTACTGGACTGTGGGGGTCACTTGGACAGAGTTGCTGGATTCGAGGGACCTCGCTCGTCGTGCTGAGAGGAGAACCAAGGGACCGGTAATGCAGCTTTTTGGTGCCTACGGTTGCCGGTGGAAGATTCCGTCGACCCACGGGAGATTTCTTCTGAGCTTCTAGTGCAGAGAGGAGGCAGACTACCCCCACAGCATGCACCACCATGAAAACAGTCGAGAAGGCGGCAGGATCAGCGTTACAGATTTGCAGTAGTCGTCTTTGCTACTATGTTGCAGGTTTGCAGGCTTCCAGCGCGGTCAGCAGTCGATTCCTTGGCAGAAGGTGAAGAGAGAGATGCAGAGGAACTCTGATGAGCTCTTGCATTCGTTATCTAAAGTTTCCCCAGAGATAGAGACCCTAAATAGCCAGAAAAGAGGGTTTGGCTACCTAGGAGAGAGGATAGGCTACTAACACCTGAAGGAGCCTATCAGAAGGAGTCTCTGACGTCACCTGGTGGCACTGGCCACTCAGAGCAGTCCAGTGTGCCAGCAGCACCTCTGTTTCCAAGATGGCAGAGGTCTGGAGCACACTGGAGGAGCTCTGGACACCTCCCAGGAGAGGTGCAGGTCAGGGGAGTGGTCACTCCCCTTTCCTTTGTCCAGTTTCGCGCCAGAGCAGGGCTAAGGGGTCCCCTGAACCGGTGTAGACTGGCTTATGCAGAATTGGGCACATCTGTGCCCATGAAAGCATTTCCAGAGGCTGGGGGAGGCTACCCCTCCCCTGCCTTCACACCATTTTGCAAAGGGAGAGGGTGTAACACCCTCTCTCAGAGGAAGTCCTTTGTTCTGCCATCCTGGGACAAGCCTGGCTTGACCCCAGGGGTGCAGAAATCTGTCTGAGGGGTTGGCAGCAGCAGCAGCTGCAGTGAAACCCCAGGAAAGGCAGTTTGGCAGTACCAGGATCTGTGCTACAGACCACTGGGATCATGGGATTGTGCCAACTATGCCAGGATGGCATAGAGGGGGCAATTCCATGATCATAGACATGTTACATGGCCATATTCGGAGTTACCATTGTAAAGCTACATATAGGTAGTGACCTATATGTAGTGCACGCGTGTAATGGTGTCCCCGCACTCACAAAGTCCGGTTAATTGGCCATGAACAATGTGGGGGCACCTTGGCTAGTGCCAGGGTGCCCTCACACTAAGTAACTTTGCACCTAACCTTTACCAAGTAAAGGTTAGACATATAGGTGACTTATAAGTTACTTAAGTGCAGTGTAAAATGGCTGTGAAATAACATGGACGTTATTTCACTCAGGCTGCAGTGGCAGGCCTGTGTAAGAATTGTCAGAGCTCCCTATGGGTGGCAAAATAAATGCTGCAGCCCATAGGGATCTCCTGGAACCCCAATACCCTGGGTACCTCAGTACCATAGACTAGGGAATTATAAGGGTGTTCCAGTAAGCCAATGTAAATCGGTAAAATTTGTCACTAGCCTGTTAGTGACAATTTGAAAGAAATGAGAGAGCATAACCACTGAGGTTCTGATTAGCAGAGCCTCAGTGAGACAGTTAGTCATTACACAGGTAACACATTCAGGCACACTTATGAGCACTGGGGCCCTGGATGACAGGGTCCCAGTGACACATACAACTAAAACAACATATATACAGTGAAAATTGGGGGTAACATGCCAGGCAAGATGGTACTTTCCTACAGCTCTCGACTGGGATAGTTTGTTGAGGACTGCTAGAATTAAGAGAATTGGTGGAAAAGTGTAGTGAAATCTGTAAGAGCAATTGATCCAGAGGACATTCCCCCGGGTCCCTGGCTGGAAGTACCTTGATGCAAAGTTTTGTCATTTGGTGCAGTGGCAAACAAATTGATGGTCGGAGTTCCCCACCACTGAAAGATGTCTTGAACTACATCGTTGTTTAAGACCCACTCATGTTTTTCGGGGATGAGTCTGATGAGAGAATCGGCTTGGGTATTTTGCTCTCCTGGAAGATGGGTCGCAGTTATCAACAAGTCCCTGGCAAGAAGCCATTTCCAGATTGTCTGGGCTTCGTGAGACAAGGGCCCGTCCCTCCCTGTTTGTTGAGGTAGTACCTGGTTGCAGTATTGTCCATCTGAACAAGCAGGGAGTTGGAGGAGAACGATGGATGTGCGCTGCTCTGAGAGATTATTTTGATAAATTTAATCTCTCTGTGATCACTTCCCCTGATTTGTAGGTGGCCCATGTGGGCTCCCCATCCTACGAGAGAGGCATCCGTGACTATTGTTCGAACAGGAATGTCCTGATGGAATGGTGTTTCTCGCAGGATATTTGGTTGGAGAGCGCCACCATTTCAGTGACAGTTTCGGGTAATGGGAAAGCTGAATCCTGTCATCCCAATTTCCCGTCTGCTGGTCCCACTGGTCCTCGAGCCGTTCATGTAAAGGTCTCATGTGAAGACGAGCATTCAGCGTGAGAAATATGCAGAAGGCCTTTGAGCCGAGGAGAGAGGATAATGCCCCCATGGTTCGATGAGAGCTTTCATGAGCTCTTGAGATTTCTGAAGTGTTGATAACTGTCTTGCTGTGAGGGTATTGATGAAAGTACCCATTACTGTATCCTTTATACTGGGACGGAGGTTGATTTTGCATGGTTGATCTGAAGGCCCAGCCGTCGAAGGAGATCGGAAGTCCAATTTTAGTGTAGTTGAGCCTCTTCAAATGTGGATGCTTTGATAAGCCAATCGTCTAGATATGGGCAGGCGAATACGTTGTGTTTTCGGTAAACCTCGTGCCCTAAGATAACTATAACTCGCGCCTCCGCCATGTACAGTTTTTTCATATTTTTTTTTTACTGCAAATATCACAATGATATGATCAACAATGCTATGTAAGATGGCGTGATTGCTGTAATTTGGAAGGTATTTTGCAGTGCATGGCGAGGGTGCGAGTTATAGTTACCTTAAACACGAGTTATAGTTACTTGAGGTAACTCTCACTATAACTGGTGAATTCCTATGGTTTTGTATGTTTTAAATTTGAGCCTAACTATAAAGTACCTGTAACCTTTGTTTTTTAAGTGAATTTCTATGTTTTTTTTTAATTCAATTTTGTAACTATAACTTCCTTGTAACCTTTGTTTTTTACACTGAATTTCTCTGTTTTTTTAACATATAGCCTGGCCTCCAGCTAGGCCTGGGGCCAACCCCCTATAAGCAGCCAACTGTGCACGTCCTTCACCCATGTGGAGGGGACGTTGCCCGCAACACCTTGCCGGCAGCCAGACCCTGCCGCCAACACTCCCCACCCACCTAAACCCACACTGTGCACAGCCCTTTCGCCGTGCGCAGGGGGAGTTAGCAACAGCTTCTCTGGGTGTGAGAATAGGTGTGAGAGAGTTTATCTGGGAGAGTGGCTGTCAGATTGTCTGGGTGTGACAGTACGTCAGTCTGTGTGCGGGTCTGTGAGTGGCTGCATGAGGGAGTCAGTGGGTCTGTGAGTGGGTATGTGAGTGTCTGAGTTGGTCTGTGAGTGGGTGTGTGAGTATCTGAGTGGGTCTGTGAGTGGGTGTGTGAGTATCTGAGTGGGTCTGTGAGGGGGTGTGTCAGTGTCTGAGTGGGTCTGTGAGTGGGTGTGTGAGAGTCTGAGTGGTTGTGTGAGTGGGTGTGTGAGTGTCTGAGTGGGTCTGTGAGTGGGTGTATGAGTGGAGTGTCTCAGTGGTTGTGTGATTGAGAGAAATTGATTGAAAGAGAGACAGAAAGTGAGAGAAAGTGAGAGAGAAAGAGAGAGTTTTTTCAGGGTTTAATATCTCATATACTTAGAATTAGATATTTTTGTTGGATTTAACAAAAAAGATTATTTAATATATTTTAAAAAGTAGATTTTTTTTTCTTAAATAAAAAAAATTAAAAAATGAGTCCACCTTGATTCGAACCCCCATAGCTCAGTGTGAAGGACTGCAACCCTATTTTATGTATTTATTTATTTAGGAATTTATTTATTTAGTTATTTTTATTACAAAGCCCTTTACATGCTATGTGGGACTGCGTGGGAAGAAGAAGGTCTCCCCCTGTGGTCCCTACTTTTTTAATTATTTTTTTTAATACAAAGTTTTTATGGGCTACTTGGCACTGCGGGGAAGCCTTAAGGCTTCCCTTGCAGTGCCAATGCTTCAGCAAGCATGGAAATGCCTAGGCATTAGCTCCCTGCTTGCTGAATCATTTCATCTATGTTCTCTGCACGCATGCAGGGGACAGAGATGAAATGTCAGATTTTGACAGCGGGACCTGCTTTAAAGTTTAAAGATCCTGCCGTCAAAACCTGAACTGTTTGCTGTGGCTTGGCTTAAGTGCTGCAACCAAGCCACAGAAAACAGCTATGTGATGACAGTCCCCAGGGCCATCAGAGGCTCCTCAAGGGGAGCCGCATGACCCCCTCCAATGTTTGCATAGCCCCTGGGAGGTGGTGGTCCCTGGGGAACGGGTGTCCCATCGTGACCCCCCCTTTAATTTTGTAAACATTTGCCCCAGGGGGTGGTGGTCCCCAGGGTAGCGACGGGGGCCAGAGGGCCCCCGCATTAATTAGGAGATCGCCCTGGGGTGGTGGTCCTCAGGGCAGCAGGAGGGGCCCAGGAGTCCCCCTGCTTTTTTTTTTAAAAAGCCCCCAGGACTTGGCCCACCTGGGGGTATTAGGCTGAAGAAGTGCAGGAGCCCGCCCTTCATTTTCTTTTTGATTCACGGGTCTACTGAGTATCTGCTCGTAAAATAAAAAAAAATGCTTTTATTCTGGAGGGTGTGGGGAGGGTCCCTTGGGGACCTCACCCCCAGAGCTATGGGGTCAGAGTGATTCTACCCTGGCCCCTTTTCTTTTCTTTTTTACTTTTTTGGGGGGATTCGGCTGAAGCCAAGTCCCAAGATGGCTGATAACACTTCAACAACTTCTGTTGAAGTGTTGAAGTGTTGTCAGCCAATCAGATCCCAGCACGCGATCGCTAGGGGTCACAAATCCTTTGCGTCCCTAGATATACAAATTAGTTTTTCCCTTAATTTCCCAAAAAGTACTGAAAAGAATAACACCAAAACAAAACAAAAAAAACCACTCTTTCTGGACCAGGTCCTACTTTCCTGCCAAATTCGGTGTAATTCCATCCAGTAGTTTTTGCAATATTGCTGTTCAAAATCTCTATGAAAAAATTAATGGGGAAAACCTTTTTAGGGCTGAGCGCAAAACGCTCTGTCCCTGGTGTAATCTCTCTGTGGGCTTGTAATCACAACCATGTCACGCTTGTCACTTTCATTGGTTCGTGGGCTTGCCTTTTAAAATTTGCTTGCTTTCACTAGTGAAAGGCATGCATATGTCATGCCTTTTCCAGTGTTTAGCCCTTCTCGAGCGCACCGGACAACTACTGAAAACATACAAGGCTCTGTGTTTTCTTCCCAGCTTCTGGACAACTGTTTCGTTTTATTTCCTACGCAGCAGGATCTCGCTGGGCAGCAGTCGAGCACTCTGCATGACATGGACCCTGTTACATGGATAATAGCACTTTTGCCGGTCACATGGATAATTGCACTTTTGCCAATACCGTTTACTGCGGGCAAACTTATGTTTCCCTTTTTCTGTGTCTGCTTTGTGCTGATGGCGGCCGTCGGCTCGTCTTTTTTGTTGCATGTTTGCCAAAACCAGACCTTAGGCTTTGCTTGTTTGATTTAGAAACGCCTCGACGGCCATTCTCTGCACTCCAGCGCATTTTCAAAAAACTCACATGTCCGCATGTCACAAAGTCATGTTTGCAAAAGACAGATGTTTATTGGAATAGGTTTGTAAATAGATGTAGGAGGCTGGACTGGCTTGTAGTGAGTACCAAGGGGTACTTGCACCTTGCACCAGGCCCAGTTATCCCTTATTAGTGTATAGGGTGTCTAGCAGCTTAGGATGATAGATAATGGTAGCTTAGCAGAGCAGCTTAGGCTGAACTAGGAGACGTGTGAAGCTACTACAGTACCACAAGTGTCACTTGCACAATATCATAAGAAAACACAATACACGGTTATACTAAAAATAAAGGTACTTTATTTTTATGACAATATGCCAAAGTATCTTAGAGTGTACCCTCAGTGAGAGGATAGGAAATATACACAAGATATGTGTACACAATTCCAAAAATATGCAGTATAGTCTTAGAAAACAGTGCAAACAATGTATAGTTACAATAGGATGCAATGGGGACACATAGGGATGGGGCAACACCAACCATATACTCCAAAAGTGGAATGCGAACCACGAATGGACCCCAAACCTATGTGACCTTGTAGAGGGTCGCTGGGACTATTAGAAAATAGTGAGAGTTAGAAAAATAGCCCTCCCCAAGACCCTGAAAAGTGAGTGCAAAGTGCACTGAAGTTCCCCAAAAGACAAAGAAATCGTGATAGAGGAATAATGCAGGAAAGACACAAACCAACAATGCAACAATGGTGGATTTCCAATCTAGGGTACCTGTGGAACAAGGGGACCAAGTCCAAAAGTCACAAGCAAGTCGGAGATGGGCATATGCCCAGGAAATGCCAGCTGTGGATGCAAAGAAGCTTCTACTGGACAGTAGAAGCTTAGGTTTCTGCAGGAACAAAAAGGGCTAGAGACTTCCCCTTTGGAGGAAGGATTTCACTCACAGTGGAGAGTTGTGCAAAAGTGTTTTCCCGCCAAAAGAATGCCAACAAGCCTTGCTAGCTGCAAATCATGCGGTTAGCGTTTTTGGACGCTGCTGTGGCCCAAGAGGGACCAGGAGGTCACAAATTGGACCAGGAGGTAGAGGGGACGTCGAGCAAGACAAGGAGACCTCTCAGCAGCAGGTAGCACCCGGAAAAATGCCAAAAACAGGCACTACAATGATGCGTGAAACAGTGCTCACCCGAAGATACACAAAGGAGTCCCACATCGCCGGAGACCAACTTAGAAAGTCGTGCAATGCAGGTTAGAGTGCCGTGGACCCAGGCTTGGCTGTGCACAAAGGATTTCTGCCGGAAGTGCACAGGGGCCGGAGTAGCTGCAAAAGTCGCGGTTCCCAGCAATGCAGTCTAGCGAGGTGAGGCAAGGACTTACCTCCACCAAACTTGGACTGAAGAGTTACTGGACTGTGGGGGTCACTTGGACAGAGTTGCTGGATTCGAGGGACCTCGCTCGTCGTGCTGAGAGGAGAACCAAGGGACCGGTAATGCAGCTTTTTGGTGCCTACGGTTGCCGGTGGAAGATTCCGTCGACCCACGGGAGATTTCTTCTGAGCTTCTAGTGCAGAGAGGAGGCAGACTACCCCCACAGCATGCACCACCATGAAAACAGTCGAGAAGGCGGCAGGATCAGCGTTACAGATTTGCAGTAGTCGTCTTTGCTACTATGTTGCAGGTTTGCAGGCTTCCAGCGCGGTCAGCAGTCGATTCCTTGGCAGAAGGTGAAGAGAGAGATGCAGAGGAACTCTGATGAGCTCTTGCATTCGTTATCTAAAGTTTCCCCAGAGATAGAGACCCTAAATAGCCAGAAAAGAGGGTTTGGCTACCTAGGAGAGAGGATAGGCTACTAACACCTGAAGGAGCCTATCAGAAGGAGTCTCTGACGTCACCTGGTGGCACTGGCCACTCAGAGCAGTCCAGTGTGCCAGCAGCACCTCTGTTTCCAAGATGGCAGAGGTCTGGAGCACACTGGAGGAGCTCTGGACACCTCCCAGGAGAGGTGCAGGTCAGGGGAGTGGTCACTCCCCTTTCCTTTGTCCAGTTTCGCGCCAGAGCAGGGCTAAGGGGTCCCCTGAACCGGTGTAGACTGGCTTATGCAGAATTGGGCACATCTGTGCCCATGAAAGCATTTCCAGAGGCTGGGGGAGGCTACCCCTCCCCTGCCTTCACACCATTTTGCAAAGGGAGAGGGTGTAACACCCTCTCTCAGAGGAAGTCCTTTGTTCTGCCATCCTGGGACAAGCCTGGCTTGACCCCAGGGGTGCAGAAATCTGTCTGAGGGGTTGGCAGCAGCAGCAGCTGCAGTGAAACCCCAGGAAAGGCAGTTTGGCAGTACCAGGATCTGTGCTACAGACCACTGGGATCATGGGATTGTGCCAACTATGCCAGGATGGCATAGAGGGGGCAATTCCATGATCATAGACATGTTACATGGCCATATTCGGAGTTACCATTGTAAAGCTACATATAGGTAGTGACCTATATGTAGTGCACGCGTGTAATGGTGTCCCCGCACTCACAAAGTCCGGTTAATTGGCCATGAACAATGTGGGGGCACCTTGGCTAGTGCCAGGGTGCCCTCACACTAAGTAACTTTGCACCTAACCTTTACCAAGTAAAGGTTAGACATATAGGTGACTTATAAGTTACTTAAGTGCAGTGTAAAATGGCTGTGAAATAACATGGACGTTATTTCACTCAGGCTGCAGTGGCAGGCCTGTGTAAGAATTGTCAGAGCTCCCTATGGGTGGCAAAATAAATGCTGCAGCCCATAGGGATCTCCTGGAACCCCAATACCCTGGGTACCTCAGTACCATAGACTAGGGAATTATAAGGGTGTTCCAGTAAGCCAATGTAAATCGGTAAAATTTGTCACTAGCCTGTTAGTGACAATTTGAAAGAAATGAGAGAGCATAACCACTGAGGTTCTGATTAGCAGAGCCTCAGTGAGACAGTTAGTCATTACACAGGTAACACATTCAGGCACACTTATGAGCACTGGGGCGCTGGATGACAGGGTCCCAGTGACACATACAACTAAAACAACATATATACAGTGAAAATTGGGGGTAACATGCCAGGCAAGATGGTACTTTCCTACAGCTCTCGACTGGGATAGTTTGTTGAGGACTGCTAGAATTAAGAGAATTGGTGGAAAAGTGTAGTGAAATCTGTAAGAGCAATTGATCCAGAGGACATTCCCCCGGGTCCCTGGCTGGAAGTACCTTGATGCAAAGTTTTGTCATTTGGTGCAGTGGCAAACAAATTGATGGTCGGAGTTCCCCACCACTGAAAGATGTCTTGAACTACATCGTTGTTTAAGACCCACTCATGTTTTTCGGGGATGAGTCTGATGAGAGAATCGGCTTGGGTATTTTGCTCTCCTGGAAGATGGGTCGCAGTTATCAACAAGTCCCTGGCAAGAAGCCATTTCCAGATTGTCTGGGCTTCGTGAGACAAGGGCCCGTCCCTCCCTGTTTGTTGAGGTAGTACCTGGTTGCAGTATTGTCCATCTGAACAAGCAGGGAGTTGGAGGAGAACGATGGATGTGCGCTGCTCTGAGAGATTATTTTGATAAATTTAATCTCTCTGTGATCACTTCCCCTGATTTGTAGGTGGCCCATGTGGGCTCCCCATCCTACGAGAGAGGCATCCGTGACTATTGTTCGAACAGGAATGTCCTGATGGAATGGTGTTTCTCGCAGGATATTTGGTTGGAGAGCGCCACCATTTCAGTGACAGTTTCGGGTAATGGGAAAGCTGAATCCTGTCATCCCAATTTCCCGTCTGCTGGTCCCACTGGTCCTCGAGCCGTTCATGTAAAGGTCTCATGTGAAGACGAGCATTCAGCGTGAGAAATATGCAGAAGGCCTTTGAGCCGAGGAGAGAGGATAATGCCCCCATGGTTCGATGAGAGCTTTCATGAGCTCTTGAGATTTCTGAAGTGTTGATAACTGTCTTGCTGTGAGGGTATTGATGAAAGTACCCATTACTGTATCCTTTATACTGGGACGGAGGTTGATTTTGCATGGTTGATCTGAAGGCCCAGCCGTCGAAGGAGATCGGAAGTCCAATTTTAGTGTAGTTGAGCCTCTTCAAATGTGGATGCTTTGATAAGCCAATCGTCTAGATATGGGCAGGCGAATACGTTGTGTTTTCAGTAAACCTCGTGCCCTAAGATAACTATAACTCGCGCCTCCGCCATGTACAGTTTTTTCATAATTTTTTTTTACTGCAAATATCACAATGATATGATCAACAATGCTATGTAAGATGGCGTGATTGCTGTAATTTGGAAGGTATTTTGCAGTGCATGGCGAGGGTGCGAGTTATAGTTACCTTAAACACGAGTTATAGTTACTTGAGGTAACTCTCACTATAACTGGTGAATTCCTATGGTTTTGTATGTTTTAAATTTGAGCCTAACTATAAAGTACCTGTAACCTTTGTTTTTTAAGTGAATTTCTATGTTTTTTTTTAATTCAATTTTGTAACTATAACTTCCTTGTAACCTTTGTTTTTTACACTGAATTTCTCTGTTTTTTTAACATATAGCCTGGCCTCCAGCTAGGCCTGGGGCCAACCCCCTATAAGCAGCCAACTGTGCACGTCCTTCACCCATGTGGAGGGGACGTTGCCCGCAACACCTTGCCGGCAGCCAGACCCTGCCGCCAACACTCCCCACCCACCTAAACCCACACTGTGCACAGCCCTTTCGCCGTGCGCAGGGGGAGTTAGCAACAGCTTCTCTGGGTGTGAGAATAGGTGTGAGAGAGTTTATCTGGGAGAGTGGCTGTCAGATTGTCTGGGTGTGACAGTACGTCAGTCTGTGTGCGGGTCTGTGAGTGGCTGCATGAGGGAGTCAGTGGGTCTGTGAGTGGGTATGTGAGTGTCTGAGTTGGTCTGTGAGTGGGTGTGTGAGTATCTGAGTGGGTCTGTGAGTGGGTGTGTGTGTATCTGAGTGGGTCTGTGAGGGGGTGTGTGAGTGTCTGAGTGGGTCTGTGAGTGGGTGTGTGAGTGTCTGAGTGGTTGTGTGAGTGGGTGTGTGAGTGTCTGAGTGGGTCTGTGAGTGGGTGTATGACTGGAGTGTCTCAGTGGTTGTGTGATTGAGAGAAATTGATTGAAAGAGAGACAGAAAGTGAGAGAAAGTGAGAGAGAAAGAGAGTTTTTTCAGGGTTTAATATCTCATATACTTAGAATTAGATATTTTTGTTGGATTTAACAAAAAAGATTATTTAATATATTTTAAAAAGTAGATTTTTTTTTCTTAAATAAAAAAAATTAAAAAATGAGTCCACCTTGATTCGAACCCCCATAGCCCAGTGTGAAGGACTGCAACCCTATTTTATGTATTTATTTATTTAGGAATTTATTTATTTAGTTATTTTTATTACAAAGCCCTTTACATGCTATGTGGGACTGCGTGGGAAGAAGAAGGTCTCCCCCTGTGGTCCCTACTTTTTTAATTATTTTTTTTAATACAAAGTTTTTATGGGCTACTTGGCACTGCGGGGAAGCCTTAAGGCTTCCCTTGCAGTGCCAATGCTTAAGCAAGCATGGAAATGCCTAGGCATCAGCTCCCTGCTTGCTGAATCATTTCATCTATGTTCTCTGCACGCATGCAGGGGACAGAGATGAAATGTCAGATTTTGACAGCGGGACCTGCTTTAAAGTTTAAAGATCCTGCCGTCAAAACCCGAACTGTTTGCTGTGGCTTGGCTTCAGTGCTGCAACCAAGCCACAGAAAACAGCTATGTGATGACAGTCCCCAGGGCCATCAGAGGCTCCTCAAGGGGAGCCGCATGACCCCCTCCAATGTTTGCATAGCCCCTGGGAGGTGGTGGTCCCTGGGGAACGGGTGTCCCATCGTGACCCCCCCCCTTTAATTTTGTAAACATTTGCCCCAGGGGGTGGTGGTCCCCAGGGTAGCGACGGGGGCCAGAGGGCCCCCGCATTAATTAGGAGATCGCCCTGGGGTGGTGGTCCTCAGGGCAGCAGGAGGGGCCCAGGAGTCCCCCTGCTTTTTTTTTTTAAAAAGCCCCCAGGACTTGGCCCACCTGGGGGTATTAGGCTGAAGAAGTGCAGGAGCCCGCCCTTCATTTTCTTTTTGATTCACGGGTCTACTGAGTATCTGCTCGTAAAATAAAAAAAAATGCTTTTATTCTGGAAGGTGTGGGGAGGGTCCCTTGGGGACCTCACCCCTAGAGCTATGGGGTCAGAGTGATTCTACCCTGGCCCCTTTTCTTTTCTTTTTTACTTTTTTTGGGGGATTCGGCTGAAGCCAAGTCCCAAGATGGCTGATAACACTTCAACAACTTCTGTTGAAGTGTTGAAGTGTTGTCAGCCAATCAGATCCCAGCACGCGATCGCTAGGGGTCACAAATCCTTTGCGTCCCTAGATATACAAATTAGTTTTTCCCTTAATTTCCCAAAAAGTACTGAAAAGAATAACACCAAAACAAAACAAAAAAAAACACTCTTTCTGGACCAGGTCCTACTTTCCTGCCAAATTCGGTGTAATTCCATCCAGTAGTTTTTGCACTATTGCTGTTCAAAATCTCTATGAAAAAATTAATGGGGAAAACCTTTTTAGGGCTGAGCGCAAAACGCTCTGTCCCTGGTGTAATCTCTCTGTGGGCTTGTAATCACAACCATGTCACGCTTGTCACTTTCATTGGTTCGTGGGCTTGCCTTTTAAAATTTGCTTGCTTTCACTAGTGAAAGGCATGCATATGGCATGCCTTTTCCAGTGTTTAGCCCTTCTCGAGCGCACCGGACAACTACTGAAAACATACAAGGCTCTGTGTTTTCTTCCCAGCTTCTGGACAACTGTTTCGTTTTATTTCCTACGCAGCAGGATCTCGCTGGGCAGCAGTCGAGCACTCTGCATGACATGGACCCTGTTACATGGATAATAGCACTTTTGCCGGTCACATGGATAATTGCACTTTTGCCAATACCGTTTACTGCGGGCAAACTTATGTTTCCCTTTTTCTGTGTCTGCTTTGTGCTGATGGCGGCCGTCGGCTCGTCTTTTTTGTTGCATGCTTGCCAAAACCAGACCTTAGGCTTTGCTTGTTTGATTTAGAAACGCCTTGACGGCCATTCTCTGCACTCCAGCGCATTTTCAAAAAACTCACATGTCCGCATGTCACAAAGTCATGTTTGCAAAAGACAGATGTTTATTGGGATAGGTTTGTAAATAGAGGTGATGTGTTGCTGCATGAGTCATTTCTACAAACCACTTTACATATATAAATAGTTATTCCTACTCAAACACAGTGAGTACTTTAGGGGCAAGGCAAGCCCGGGACATAGTTAGTGAACGGAGCAGCTATTTTAATTTATGTGCTGGACACTGGTCAATACTAGTTTCCCAGCTTCATAATGGCTACTCTGATATCAAACAACTCAGAATGATAAATCCAAACTGGTACCAGTACTGAATTTATTATAA
The DNA here is from genome assembly GCF_031143425.1 of Pleurodeles waltl. NCBI lineage: Eukaryota > Metazoa > Chordata > Amphibia > Caudata > Salamandridae > Pleurodeles > Pleurodeles waltl. Next base: position 6,948,585 of record NC_090438.1, on the reverse strand, counting down.
AAAGTACCCAAGGGGCACCTTGGAGGTGCCCCCTAAAAAAGCTAACTATCCTGGCATGGTTGCTGACTGGTTCCAGCAAGCCTGCCACATCCAGACGGCCAATACACAAACCGTGGGGGAGAGCCCTGTCTCTCTGGTTTGTGAAACAAAGCCCTTCCTAGGAGGAGGAGCTAACTTCCTCTCCCTCAGGAATGTGCATTGCCCTGGCAGTGAGCTTCAAAGGGCTACCACCCTTGAAACGCGACCCCCAGGCCTGCTGCTAGCAGCAGATGGCCTCCCCCTTTCCAAACCCCCACTTCTGGAGGGAGCAAATGCGGGAAACCACAAAAAGGGTAGGAGGAGTGCCTCACTGAGCATGCACCACCCCTAGGGGCTTGCAGGCGAGGTGGACCCTTCATTTCATTTTTATCCATCTTGGAATGGAGGGAAATAGCCAATTAGGTTTAGGGAAGTGACTATTCCCACAGAAAGTGGTCACTGTAGTGGGCGTAGCCACCCATGGGTAAGTGTCTCTTTGGACGCTTCCTGGTTAAATTCAGTATTTAAGGGGCTCCGCTAGACCAAGAATTTAGATTTGAAAAGGATTCAAAGAGGAAAGGAAAACCAGCACCAAAAGAAGACCACAGCAAGAGAACTGAGGACCTGCTGCACAAGAAAAGGCGCCAAACCCTGCCTGCTGCACCCAGGACCCAAAAATCGCCGCTGCGGAGGAGCTGGACACTAGACTGACTCCAAGAAACCCAGGGGACCTCCAGGCTTCAAGAACTACCCCAGATCTCCCTCCTGAGTGGAGGCACCACTCAAAGAAATTAAGAAACCTGCAAAGCACCAACAAACCAGTGAGGGTCACTTCACTGAATTGCCGATATCTCTGCGACCAGAAGCTACAGCCAGACCCGACAAAACACCGATGACTGCCCAGATGTGACCTACAACTGTGCCAAGTTTGGTGGCACTGCGCCCTCTAGTGGCTGTGTTACACCAATAGCCTGGGTGGTGGTCAGCTGACTTCGGACAAGCAGAAAAACAGCTCCCCCAGAGATGAAAGAGGATCAGGGGGCAGCCGTAATCGAGGGACTTCAGAAACACCCTGGACCTCTGACCAGAGTACCCCCGTTGTCCTGTAAGCTGCCCGCAAAAATACTCACCTCCAGCTCCACTGGACTTTGTTGCGCACAGCATTCAAAACTTTCAAAATAGCCTGCACCTGGCCGCCCTGGGCCTTGCATCACGGGATATGCTGTGCGCCCCGGGTCCCAAACCCCTAACAACCTCATCAGCCCAAGGGGAACCCAGGCACCAACTTTAAGTCTGCAAACTAGCTCATTTTCCAAGTGGCCCATCCAGGTGGCCCTGTGCCTGTGCTAAGAAACTCTCCAACGCTGCTCCCGCCAGAACCTGGAGCTGCTTGAGACTCTCCATCTGGCACAGTGTGCCCACCGACCACTCTGGCCACCCCTCAAGAGAAGAGGCTGGTAACTCAACTGTGTGATTGTTACTGCATTTGTAAAGGTGACTGTGCATTGATTCCAATGGTGCATAATTACGCACAGAAAGACTCACTTTGCAAAAACTTCAAAAAGTCATAACTTGAAAAGTATTTTAAAGATCTTAGTCTTAAAACTTATATAAAAGTCTGAAGTATTTTTATAAAATCTGCCTTCAAATTATTCTTTGAGTGTGAGTGGTGCATGATTGGATTTGTGAGTACAACAAATACTTAGCCCATCTCCTGGATTATCCTAACTGCTCGACCAGCTACCTTAAAAACTGGAGCATTAGGTGGTTTCATTTTTACCTCTGGGAACCAACGTGTGGTTGCCTAAATCCTCTGCATAGTGTGCTTGGTTTTGCACACTGCATAGAGGGCCAGCCTCCAACAGTAGTCTCTCCTGACCTACCTGTTGAATGTCTCCTAGGAAATGACCTAGAGACTTCACCATGGGCTGAGGATGAGTTACTTGCCCATGCAGCCATTCTGGGCATCCGCAAACATTTGCCCCCCCCCCTCATCTCCAAGCAGATGAAAGAGCAAGGTAGGGAAGGAGCCCTGGAGCACGAAATAATAGCACAGGATACTCCTAAAATCATAAGCATGGAGGATACTGAGTTATCCCCTGCCCATCCTTTCACTAAGGATAACGTTCCTCTGAAGGAGGATACCACCACCAAGGTGGTACATACACTACACAAGCTTAGCTCCCAGGGGTTGATGAACCCTCTGGTAGGAACATAGGAAAGGACAGAAAACCTGCCCCTTCTTGAAACGAATGGAGCAACCTTCCTGCCATTCCAGGGAAACTTTAGTGCAACAACCTTGCACCACCCCTGACACCTTAGGACAGAAACTCTGTCTTCCTTTAGAGCCGATAAATCCATGGTTTTGACCAGCTCTAAACATGCTAAGACAGTGTTAGAAGGTAGCCTCTTTCTAGCATTGTTACCCCCACTTTTGGCCTGTTTGTGAGTGTATGTCAGTGTGTTTTTACTGTCTCACTGGGACCCTGCTAGCCAGGGCCCCAGTGCTCAGAGTGAAAACCCTATTTGTCAGTGTGTTTTGCCTGTCTCACTGGGATCCTGCTAGCCAGGACCCCAGTAATCATAGTTTGTGGCCTGAATGTGTGTCCCTGTGTAGTGACTAACTGTATCACTGAGGCTCCGCTAATCAGAACTTCACTACCCAACCTCTCTCTGCCTTTAAATTTGTCACTATAGGCTAGGGACCACATTTACCAATTTCAATTGGCATACTGAAACACCCTTATAATTCCCTAGACTATGATACCTAGGTACCCAGGGTATTAGGGTTCCAGGAGATCCATATGGGCTGCAGCATTTCTTTTGCCACCCATACGGAGCTCTGACAATTCTTACACAGGCCTGCCACTGCAGCCTGAGTGAAATAACGTCCACGTTATTTCACAGCCATTTTCACTGCACTTAAGTAACTTACAAGTCATCTATATGTCTAACCTTCACTTGCTGAAGGTTAGGTGCAATGTTACTAAGTGTGAGGGCACCCTTGCACTAGCGAAGGTGTCCCCACATAGTTCGGGCCATTACATGCGTGCACTACGTATAAGTCAATACCTATATGTAGCTTTACAATGGTAACTCCGAATATGGCCATGTAACATGTCTAAGATCATGGAATTGTTCCCCCGTTCCAAATCTGGTATTGGGGAGCCAATCCCATGCATCCCTGGGGCTCCAGCATGGACCCCCAGTACTGCCGAACCAGCTCTCTGGGGTTTTCTCTGCAGCTACAGTCGCTGCCACACCACAGACAGGGTTCTGCCCTCCTGGGGGCCTGGGCAGCCCAGTCCCAGGAAGGCAGAACAAAGCATTTTCTCTCTGAGTGTAGGGTGTTACACCCTCTCCCTTTGGACATAGGTGTTACAGGCTGGGGAGGAGTAGCCTCTCCCTGCCTCTGGAAATGCTTTGAAGGGCAGGGATGGTGCCCTCCTTGCATAAGCCAGTCTACACCGGTTTAGGTAACCCCAGTCCCTGCTCTGGCGCGAAACTGGACAAAGGAAAAGGGAGTGACCACTCCCCTGTCCATCACCACCCCAGGGATGGTGCCCCGAGCTCCTCCAGTGTGTCTCAGACCTCTGCCATCTTATTTTCAGAGGTGTGGGGGCACACTGGAGGCCTCTGAGTGGTCAGTGCCAGCAGGTGACGTCAGAGACCCCTCCTGATAGGTGCATACCTTACTAGGTAGCAAATCCTCCTCTGAGGGCTATTTAGGGTCTCTCCAGTGGGCTTTTCCTCAGATTACGACTTCAAGAATTATTTTTAGTAACTCTGAGTATTGTGTTTCTTGTGATATAGTGCTATATGATATAAGTGGTATAGTGGGAGCTTTACATGTCTACTAGTTCAGCCTTGGCTGCTCTGCTATAGCTACCTCAATCAGCCTAAGCTGCTAGAACACTACTAATCTACTTATAAGGGATAACTGGACCTGGCATAAGGTGTAAGTGTCATTGGTACCCACTACAAGCCAGGCCAGCCTCCTACAGACAGCATCCCTGTCTAGCTTTCCAACCCCTAGGACAGCAAACCTGCCCTATTATAGAGCCACAAGGACAGTCACACTGCCCTGCTCTATCACTAGTTCCTAACTTGGGAAATAAGGAGTCACAGGGTCCACAGTTTAATTATACTTCAGGGAAAATTGTTCAACAAACAGGGTGGTACACCTCCCCACAAGGAAGGAACCAAATAGTGGATGATAATGGGAGTAACCATTCTATTATTGAGCCACTCTGTACTTATCAACACTTAGACAATAAAGTCTCAAATGGCCAAGGTTAGCATTATTGTCCTTTGTTTGAGGGAGGGGTTGTAGGAAAGTAGCCCTTCTCTATACCTGTTACCCTCACTTTTGTCTGTTTGTCAGTGTGTTTGACTCTGTTCACTGGGATGTTGCTAACTAGGACCCTAGTGATTATGCTCCCTCCCTTACAACTTGCTTCGTAGACTGTATTTCACCCCACAATTTGCACACTGGTGCCCCATTATAAGCCCTTAGTAGATGATACCCAGGTAGCAGGGCATTGGGGTTCCAGGGGATCCCTATGGGCTGCAGCATTTCTTTTGCTATCCATAGGGAGCCCATCCAAAGGCTTTTCCAGGACTTCCATTGCAGCCTGTGTGAAATGGTGCAAGCACCCTTTCCCTGGCATTTACACTGCACCAGGTCACTTGTAAGTCACCCATATGTCAGGCCTTCCAACCCTGAAGGCTGTGTGCACAGTAACTGAGTGTAAGGGCACCCCTGTACTAGCAGAGGTGCCCCCATCTCGTCCAGGACCATTTTCTCATACTTGGTGAGTGTGGGGACGCCATTCAAGTGTGATGACATGGTGGTTAAATTATACTTTTTGGAGTATGATGTGGCATTTTGTGGCATATAAGGGGAACTTTGAGCGTTTTAGATGTACACTGTGACGGTTTTGGGATTTATGGCAATTTGAGTTTCTTTTTTTGGTCGTACAATGAGACCTTTCGTGACAACAATGACACTTAAAAGTCATTTGATGGCACGCTTGGGAAACGTTTTAACACTTTTGGTGCCTACGAAGGCCACTTAGCTTGTTTTTTGGGGCATATGAAAGCTTTTATGAAACATGCTGGAAGCAGTCTTAGGTGTTAAAGTGTACTAGTGGGTCCATGTGGTACACACATTCCACTGTTTCAGGCCAGGCACAGTCTGAACCACTTACAAACACCTTAGAAGATCCACAGGAATTGCAGGTGGGCTTTCGGATTTGCTTACCTATAAGGTTAATCAGCTAGGACTTGTCATAACAAAACCCACTGATTTCAGCAGAATAAACATTGGTTTTGTTGCTTGCCCAATTCCAAGACACTGTAAGTTGAAGCTTTTAACCATGAAGCTTTCAAAAATCCTTTGATGAGATTGGTAAATGCTTTACGTTTGTCCCTTCTTGGGGCAGTTTTTGTTACCGACTTGGACACCGACCCTGTCACAAGGATAATTGCACATTGCCGATATGTTTGACTGTGAGAAAACTTCTTTTTCCTTTTGTGTCTCTCGCGCTCATGGCCGCTGTGGCGCTTTGAAACGGCTCGCTTATGTCAACTGTTGTACTTTTAATTTTCAATTTATGTGGCAAGAAAACTCCAGTTAGGAATTTACAACGCTAATCGCTCTAACTCGAACAAAGGCGAGACCCATTGCATTGAAAATGCTTGCTAGGATTGTATTCACTGCTGTGTACAAAGGACGGGGACATATGTAATTGTAACCTCTGTCCTGCCTAGATTATTAGAAACGTGAATTGTGGTCCCTGCGCTCTGCTCTTCCGACAAGGAGAAGGTGCAGAAGGGTCCGAAAGCAGCACTCAGGCTTCCATGGCATCCCACAAATGAGGACTTCTGATGGAGACGGATGGAAAACCATAAGGGTCGTGCTGCAATGTCCCACCCTCTGGACACTTCCTGAAGTCCCCAGAGACCGCAGAGACGGTAAGGGGGCTTCAAACATAGGAAGAGACACCAGGATGTGCATCTGAGAGGATCATTTAGTTTGCAAGTTAGACAATAAAATAGCAATATTTTCCAGGACAAGAGACTCCCTCCACAGTGCAGGACACCTAGTCCCTTATGTGTAGCTGGGAGAGGAATGGGCACCTAAGAGGCAGCAGCACAGCCAACAATCCCTGCCATGAGTCCCTTCAGTCTGTGAAAACCCAGGGAGAGTGGGTGAAGGAGGTGATGAGCTGATGTGATGTCATAAAGTACACAACATCTTCACGTTTCAGCAGTGCCCTCTGACACCACAAGAGGGCACTCACAAGCTGCACCATATACTGGAGAACATAACATATGTATGAAAAGAGAAGAGGGACTTGGATAAAACAGAGATGAAGGGCTTCATTCAGGATTTGACAAAAATACACTTACATTAGTATCAGTATCATTACTATCAGTCGCTTCATCTTCAAGTGTAGAAACATCCTGTAGATCTTCCTACAAGACAATTTGAAATACATAGTTAGGGGAAAGAGCAGAAAGGGACACTTCTTTTGCGTCAGATACTATTTCAACTTTCAAAAATAATGTTTGAATTTTTTCCAGAACCTACCTGTTTACCTCAGACGAAAAGGGGGGCATCACATTGTACAATGAGCAAATCACACATAGATGATATAACAACAAGCACTGGCAAAGCCAATAAGTCCCACCTTTTGCACTGGTTTTTAGCGATGCTGTGCCGCATGTCTAAAGAAGAATTAAAAAAAGCTTGATGCAGCTGCTCGTGTCATTTTACCTGTGAGAAATAACAGGCCTTGTTCTCCCTTTTTATTTAGTGAACTTTTTTCTAATAGTGAGTGGTGGGAACCAATACAGGGCAGACACAGCAAGGGAACTCTGCTGGGAGAAGCCGCTTGTTTGGAGTAATCAACACGAGGCGCGGATGGGGGAGCAACTTGGAGGGCTTGGGTGGGGGCAGAGAAAAGCAGACGGTGAAGACAGGGAGCAATACTGAGTGCAGTGGTGAGAAAATCAAATGGATGAGAGACAGAAAACAATGTGGGGCTGGGGGAGAAGTAAATAAACAGGAAAGCAACAAGGAGGGACGGGCGGTTCCTTCATTGGAGCGTAGGGGGCGTTGCCCTCCTGTATTTGTTGCCCCCTGATTAAATCTTTAATTAAAAGCAGATTTTCCCTGTGCTCTGTGCTTTTATTTTAGCAATGGGCCGAGTTGGGTGCCTTTCCTTAAAAGTGGGGCCAGCAGAGGTGGGGCTTAGTTGCCATTTGGTCTGACCTTGCGCATGTCAGGTTGGACTGATACCTTCCTGTGACCAGCCCAAGATGCACACTTGAGCCCTCTTCCTACAGCATAACCCTTAACAAGTCAGGGGATAACAGCCACAGCCCCCAGTGTCCTGAGGAGCACTAGGTTAGCCTGGCACAGCTAATCCTGGTGCTGCTCTCATGCTATTCGCAAACATAAATAGGAAGAGAGCAACATGTGGATTGGCTCAGTAGGCACGGAGAGGCCTCTCTCTGGAAGGAGGTTCAGAATCACAGCACCTGACCAATCGCTATATGGCTTTATGATGAAGCCATGCAGTGACTGGCCATTGTGTGCCCCTCCCCCTCATCACTCTACCTGCCCAGCGCCAGGATGGCATCTCGCAGGATGGAGCGGAAAACATGAGACTCTTCGTATATCTCCACATTGTGCGTCCGGTGTACCCCATGCCGCGCATACCTAAGTACTTCATAGGCTCCTGCTCTTTTCACTTGTTTCATTTGTCTTAGTTCCAGACCGGACCAGGGTTTAGTAACAAGATGCAAACCAAAATACAGGTTTCCTTGCTGCCATGCCACGGCACGACTGACATGGCATTCGTCACACCGCTGTCGTGCTTGTGCACCCCAAAATTGGAATTGACAATTTTGTTTTTGCATTTCCTCACCCAAATAAGGTGTGCGTGTCTTTCCGAAAACAGACTAGTGTTGTATTTAATGTAATCATTTATTTGTTATCAAATTTTGGCGCTAGAGATTTATGAACCTGAGAATTTAAAAGCTGGACATTTTGAGGAGTTCACGGCGGTAATACGCATTCCATTACTGTCAGGCACCCCGTCATTATCGCTCTCAGCCAGGGCACAGGCCCCTTCATCTTTTACTAGGCGCTGCACTGTGCCACGAGGTGCCTGATGTGATTGGGGTCCCTTGTTATCTGCTGGCTCGGAATCGTGACCGCTTTCACTGGTGTGCACGGGGAGGGGTGGCTGTGCCCCTGGATCTGCAGAAATCATCCCATCAGTGACACTTGCACGAAGCACTACCTCTGCAAGTTCATGCAGGTATTTCAGGGAAATCCATGTCTCACATACACATACTTTCCATCCGTTTACACTAACACAAGTAATTGTGAATGATGTGTGCAGCCTTTGGTGTTGCAGCACTCAAAAGCACAGTAATACTTGTGCACACATTGGCGAGTGTAGACAGAGTACTGATTGTAGGAAAGTACCATCTTGCCTGGCATGTTACCCCATATTTCAGCTTATATATGTTGTTTTAGTCTATGTGTCCCTGGGACCATGCCAGGCAGGGCCCCAGTGCTCATAAGTATGTGCCCTGTATGTGTTCCCTGTGTGATGACTAACTGTCTCACTGAGGCTCTGCTATCCAGAACCTCAGTGGTTATGCTCTCTCTGCTTTCCAAATTTCTCACTAACAGGCTAGTGACCAATTTCACCAATTTACATTGGCATACTGGTACACCCATATAATTCCCTAGTATATGGTACTGAGGTACCCTGGGTATTGGGGTTCCAGGAGATCCCTGTGGGCTGCAGCATTTCTTTTGCCACCCATGGGGAGATCTGACAATCCTTATACAGGCCTGCCACTGCAGCCTGAGTGAAATAACGTCCACGTTATTTCACAGCCATTTACCACTGAACTTAAGTAACATATAAGTCACGTATATGTCTAAACTTCACCTGGTGAAGGTTGGGTGCAAAGTTACTTAGTGCTTGGGCACCCTGGCACTAGCCAAGGTGCCCCCACATCGTTCAGGGCAAATTCCCTGGACTTTGAGAGTGCGGGGACACCATTACACGCGTGCACTGTACATAGGTCACTACCTATGTACAGCGTCACAATGGTAACTCCAAACATGGCCATGTAACATGTCTAAGATCATGGAATTGTCCGACCACTGCCATTCTGGCATTGGGGGACAATTCCATGATTCCCCGGGTCTCTAGCACAGAACCCGGGTACTGCCAAACTGCCTTTCTGGGGTCTCCACTGCAGCTGCTGTTGCTGCCAACCCCTCAGACAGGTTTCTGCCCTCCTGGGGTCCAGACAGCCCTGGCCCAGGAAGGCAGAACAAAGGACTTCCTCAGAGAAAGGGTGTTATACCCTCTCCCTTTGGAAAAGGTGAGAAAGGCTGGGGAGGAGTAGCCTCCCCCAGCCTCTGGAAATGCATTGATGGGCACAGATGGTGCCCATCTCTGCATAAGACAGTCTATAGCGGTTTAGGGATCTCCCAGCCCTGCTCTGGCGCGAAACAGGACAAAGGAGAGGGGAGTGACCACTCCCCTGACCTGCACCTCCCAGGGGAGCTGCCCAGAGCTCCTCCAGTGTGTCCCAGACCTCTGCCAAATTGGAAACAGAGGTGTCTGTGGCACACTGGACTGCTCTCAGTGGCCAGGGCCAGCAGGTGACGTCAGAGGCTCCTTATGATAGGCTCTTACCTCTCTTGGTAGCCAATCCTCCTTCCTAGGTAGCCAAAACTCCTTTTCTGGCTATTTAGGGTCTCTACTTTGGGGAATTCTTCAGATAACGAATGCAAGAGCTCACCAGAGTTCCTCTGCATCTCCCTCTTCAACTTCTGCCAAAGGATCAACCGCTGACTGCTCAGGACGCCGCAAAACCACAACAAAGTAGCAAAGACGACTACTAGCAACCTTGTATCGCTTCATCCTGCCGGCTTTCTCGACTGTAACCAGGTGGTGCATGCTCTGGGGGCAGCCTGCCTCCTTCTTGCACCAGGAGCTCTGAAGAAATCTCCCGTGGGTCGACTGAAACTTCCCCCTGCAACCGCAGGCAACAAAAGACTGTATTACCGGTCCTCTGGGTCCCCTCTCAGCACGACGAGCGTGGTCCCTTGAACTCAGCAACTCCAAGAGACTTCCACAGTCCAGTGACTCTTCAGTCCAAGTTTGGTGGAGGTAAGTCCTTGCCTCACCACGCTAGACTGCATTGCTGGGTACCGCGTGATTTGCAGCTGCTCCAGCTCCTGTGCACTCTTCCAGGATTTCCTTTGTGCACAGCCAGGCCTGGGTCCCCGACACTTTAATCTGCAGTGCACAACCTTCTGAGTTGTCCTCCGGCGTCGTGGGACTCCCTTTCCTGACTTCGGGTGGACTCCGGTTCACTCTTCTTCCAAGTGCCTGGTCAGGTACTTCTACGGGAGCTGTCTGCTTCTGTGAGGGCTCCCTGACTTGCTGGGTGCCCCCTCTGTCTCCTCATCCAAGTGGCGATATCCTGGTCCCTCCTTGGCCACAGCAGCATCCAAAAACCCTAACCGCAACCCTTGCAGCTAGCAAGGCTTGTTTGCGGTCTTTCTGCGTGAGAATACCTCTGCAAGCTTCTTCACGACGTGGGACATCCATCCTCCAAAGGGGGAGTTCCTAGTCCTCTTCGTTCTTGCAGAACACCAAGCTTCTTCCAACCACTGGCAGCTTCCTTGCACCCTCAGCTGGCATTTCTTGGGCTCCTGCCCACTCTCAACACTGTAGCAACTCTTGGACTTGGTCCCCTTGTCTTACAGGTACACAGGTCCGGAAATCCACTGTTGTTACATTGCTGGTGTTTGTTCTTCCTGCAGAATCCCCCTATCACGACTTCTGTGCTCTCTGGGGGTAGTAAGTGCATTTTACACCTACCTTTCAGGGTCGGGGGGTGGGCTATTTTTCTAACCCACACTGTTTTCTTACAGTCCCCGCAACCCTCTACAAGCTCATATAGGTTTGAGGTCCATTCGTGGTTCGCATTCCACTTTTGGAGTATATGGTTTGTGTAGCCCTTATACCTATGTGCTCCTATTGCAATCTATTGTAACTTTACACTGCTTGCATTACTTTTCTTGCTACAACCTGCATAATTTTGGTTTGTGTACATATATCTTGTGTATATTTCTCATCGTCATACTGAGGGTACTCACTGAGATACTTTTTGCATATTGTCATAAAAATAAAGTACCTTTATTTTTAGTATATCTGTGTATTGTGTTTTCTTATGATATTGTGCATATGACACCAGTGATATAGTAGGAGCTTTACATGTCTCCTAGTTCAGCCTAAGCTGCTTTGCCATAGCTACCTTCTATCAGCCTTAGCTGCTAGAAACACCTCTTCTACACTAATAAGGGATAAGTGGACCTGGCACAAGGTGTACGTACCTCTGGTACCCACTACAAGCCAGGCCAGCCTCCTAAACTGATCATGTGCAATTCACAATATGTGCCACGTTGTTAGCTTTACAGAAAATGTTCTTTCAGTATTTCACATCATAGATACTAAACGTGCTCTCCTGCTCCATTAAGACGTCAGCAAGAGGACAGTGACCAATCTATCAATCAAGCAATCAGATATTTGTAAAGTGCAGTTTTTCACTAGGGGTTCTCAAGGCGCTGATCATTCTAAGAGCCAAGTCTTGATGTCCTTCCTGAACTGGGCCAGCGAGGGGGACTGCCTGAGGTGAGTGACCTGTCTCCTGGCTATAAAGTTGGGAAACCTGCAACAATTGTCACCAAGATACAAAGTGCCAGGTACAACAGTGACGTGAGGAAAAAAGCAACAGTTTCTTACCTCTAACCCAAGTTCTCTCATAGGGGAATTCCCATGATAAGTCATAAGCACTGAATAGTCCCGTCCAGGTGTTGGGTCCCCTGAGCATTTCTTTAAAGTGCTCCAGAGTATCTTCTTAAGTGGACGTTTTCACCTTTCTTCAGGAAAGCCTGCAAAGTCACTTACGAAGTGGACAGATAATGCAGCCTATGTACATTTCACTGCGCTGGTTGAACTCTCCATCTTAAATCAAAGGAAAAAGCCAGCACATTCGTCAACAGAATGAATCTCGCTCACAAACCCCTTTTGCATGATAGACATGAATCAGAGGAGGGCAGAGTAGCCTCATAGGCTAAAAAAGAGACTGTGCCTTTAAGAACTCAGAGCCCACCAGTATCCCATCATGCACAACTGGTGGGAGTTGCTTTTGAAGTTGACTTTAGACTTGTACAGTTTATATCAATACCTCTGTCTCTTCACCTGGGGAGGAGGGGGGGTTGCCAATAACTTATCATGGAAATTCCCCTACAAAAGAACTGGAGTTACAGGTAAGAAACCATTCCTTCTCTCATATGGGATTTCCATGTTTAGTCATAAGCACTGAGTACAATAGCAAGCCCATCCCTATGGAGAGCGGGGGAAGAGACAGAGGATGAACTGGAAAATTTTAAGAGAATACATTTCTGATGGAAGCCTGACCTACTTCAGCATCTGTTCTAGCATCGTAATCTCGTCAGTAGTGTTTAGTGAATGTGTGAACTGATTTCCAGGTCGCCGCTTTGCAAATCTCTGGGATGGGAATATTACACAGTAAAGCAGCAGTAGCTGCTTTCCCTCTAGTAGAGTGCGCTTTTGGTCTAGTAGGGACTATTTTGTTAGCTTTTTTATAGCATAATAAAATACACAACACTATTTATCATGAAATGGATTGCTTAAATGTGGCTAAGCCAGTGCGAAGAGGATCGTAGTCCGATTTGCGAATGCTTCGTGTTTTGTCAAGGTAGAATTTGAGAACTTGTTTTACATCCAGGGAATGGAGAGATCTTTCTGATTGAGGGGAAGGATTCTGAAAAAATGTAGGCAGGGATATGGTTTGGTTGACATGGAAATCCGAAATTACCTTTGGGAGGAATTTTGGATGAGTTCTCATGACTACTTTGTTAGAATGAAATGCGGTGTATGCTCGCGTGAGCGTGCATGGATTTCACTAACTCTGCGGGCAAATGTAATGGCCACCAGGAAAGTGGTTTTCCAAGATAAGTGTTAAGAGAGGGCTTATGTATGGATTCAAAGGGATCTTGCATAAGGTGTGAGAGGAATACATTCAGCTCCCATGAAGGAAAAGGATGCCTAGTAGGAGGAAAGACCTTTTTCAAACCCTCTAAGAAATCCTTGATGACCGGGGTTTTGAAAAAAGAGGTTTGTGAAGGACATTTTCTGTAGGCAGTAAGAGAAGCCAGGTGGAATTTTATAGAAGAGAATTCAAGCCAGATTGTGCCAAATGGAGTAGATATGGGAGAAGACATCTTCCTGGCAGGTGGTAGGGCCTTTGTTTTTAGATGAACACCAATGCAGAATCCCTTCCATTTGAAGGCATATGCAGCTTGTGTGGAAGTTCGCTTTGCTTCTTTAAGAATGTCCATGCAGTCTTGTTTTCTCTTTCTCTGGGGAAACTTTAGATAACGAATGCAAGAGCTCATCCGAGTTCCTCTGCATCTCTCTCTTCACCTTCTGATAAGGAAACGACCGCTGACCGCGCTGGAAGCCTGCAAACCTGCAACATAGTAGCAAAGACGACTACTGCAACTCTGTAACGCTGATCCTGCCGCCTTCTCGACTGTTTTCCTGCTTGTGCATGCTGTGGGGGTAGCCTGCCTCCTCTCTGCACCAGAAGCTCCGAAGAAATCTCCCGTGGGTCGACGGAATCTTCCCCCTGCAACCGCAGGCACCAAAAAGCTGCATTACCAGTCCCTTGGGTCTCCTCTCAGCACGACGAGCGAGGTCCCTCGAATCCAGCGACGCTGTCCAAGTGACCCCCACAGTCCAGTGACTCTTCAGCCTAAGTTTGGTTTAGGTAAGTCCTTGCCTCCCCTCGCTGGGCTGCATTGCTGGGAACCGCGACTTTGCAGCTACTCCGGCCCCTGTGCACTTCCGGCGGAAATCCTTTGTGCACAGCCAAGCCTGGGTCCACGGCACTCTAACCTGCATTGCACGACTTTCTAAGTTGGTCTCCGGCGACGTGGGACTCCTTTGTGCAACTTCGGCGAGCACCGTTTCACGCATCCTTGTAGTGCCTGTTTCTGGCACTTGTCTGGGTGCTACCTGCTTCAGTGAGGGCTCTTTGTTTTGCTCGACGTCCCCTCTCTCTTCAGGTCCAAATTGCGACCTCCTGGTCCCTCCTGGGCCCCAGCAGCGTCCAAAAACGCCAAACGCACGATTTGCGCCTAGCAAGGCTTGTTGGCGTCCTTTCGGCGGGAAAACACTTCTGCACAACTCTCCAAGGCGAGAGTGATCCGTCCACCAAAGGGAAAGTCTCTAGCCCTTTTTGTTCCTGCAGAAACCTCAGCTTCTTCTGTCCAGTCGAAGCTTCTTTGCACCCGCAGCTGGCATTTCCTGGGCATCTGCCCATCTCCGACTTGCTTGTGACTTTTGGACTTGGTCCCCTTGTTCCACAGGTACCCTAGATTGGAAATCCACAGTTGTTGCATTGCTGGTTTGTGTCTTTCCTGCATTATTCCTCTAACACGAATACTTTGTCCTTAGGGGAACTTTAGTGCACTTTGCACTCACTTTTCAGGATCTTGGGGAGGGTTATTTTTCTAACTCTCACTATTTTCTAATAGTCCCAGCGACCCTCCACAAGGTCACATAGGTTTGGGATCCATTCGTGGTTCGCATTCCACTTTTGGAGTATATGGTTTGTGTTGCCCCTATCCCTATGTTTCCCCATTGCATCCTATTGTAACTATACATTGTTTGCACTGTTTTCTAAGACTATACTGCATATTTTTGCTATTGTGTATATATATCTTGTGTATATTTCCTATCCTCTCACTGAGGGTACACTCTAAGATACTTTGGCATATTGTCATAAAAATAAAGTACCTTTATTTTTAGTATAACTGTGTATTGTGTTTTCTTATGATATTGTGCATATGACACTAAGTGGTACTGTAGTAGCTTCACACGTCTCCTAGTTCAGCCTAAGCTGCTCTGCTAAGCTACCATTATCTATCAGCCTAAGCTGCTAGACACCCTATACACTAATAAGGGATAACTGGGCCTGGTGCAAGGTGCAAGTACCCCTTGGTACTCACTACAAGCCAGTCCAGCCTCCTACATTGGTTGTGCAGTGGTGGGATAAGTGCTTGAGACTACTTACCACTCTTGTCATTGTACTTTTCATAAGAGAAAAATATACAAAACAAGGTCAGTGTATATACACATAGCCAAAAAGTTTTGCATTTCCTCTTTTCACTCTTTTCTAAGTGCTGAAAAGTACTCCTAAACTTTCAAAAAGTTCTTCAAAGTTTAAAAAGTTTTTTTCTGTCTTTCCAAAAATGTTCTGAAAACTTTTTCTCTTTTTCTATCACTTTAACTCTCTCTAAAAAATGTCTGGCACAGGCCAAAGTGTTGATCTGTCCAAACTTGCATATGACAACCTTAGGTGGAAAAGAGCAAGGAGTCTCTGTATAGAGAGAGGTTTGAGTGTAGGGAAGAATCCTTCCTTGGAACTGTTACTTAACATGCTTAGAGAACAGGATAAGGCCATAGGTGCCCCATCTGTTGAAAAAGTACCTAATAGTTCCCAATCTGATTCAGGGACTCCCCCAGGAAAAGATTCTGGAAAGAAACTTCCTAGCCTGCCCATTACTAGACAATCTAGCATAGATGGTAATGATGATGAGCCACACCAAATAAATAGTGTTGTCTCACATCATAGCAAAAGCATTTATTCTCACCATACTGGTAGTAATGTTTCTGTAAACCAAGCTGTTAAGTTGGCTTCTGTAAGGGACAGGTCTCCTTCTGTTCATTCCCATCATAGCTCTGTTTCTAGAAATGTCCCTCCCACCAACCCTGATGACAGAATGTTAGAGAGGGAACTCAATAAGTTGAGGGTGGAACAAACCAGACTGAAGCTTAAAAAGCAACAGCTGGATTTGGATAGACAGTCTTTTGAATTAGAGAAGGAAAGACAGAAGTTGGGTTTAGATACCCATGGTGGCAGCAGCAGTATTCCCCATAGTCATCCTGCAAAAGAGCATGATTCCAGGAATCTGCACAAGATAGTTCCCCCTTATAAGGAGGGGGATGACATTAACAAGTGGTTTGCTGCACTTGAGAGGGCCTGTGTTGTACAGGATGTCCCTCAAAGGCAGTGGGCTGCTATCCTATGGCTATCATTTAGTGGAAAAGGTAGGGATAGGCTCCTTACTGTGAAAGAAAATGATGCTAATAATTTCCAAGTTCTTAAGAATGCACTCCTGGATGGTTATGGCTTAACCACTGAACAGTACAGGATAAAGTTCAGAGAGACCAAAAAGGAGTCTTCACAAGACTGGGTTGATTTCATTGACCATTCAGTGAAGGCCTTGGAGGGGTGGTTACATGGCAGTAAAGTTACTGATTATGACAGCCTGTATAACTTGATCCTGAGAGAGCATATTCTTAATAATTGTGTGTCTGATTTGTTGCACCAGTACTTGGTGGACTCTGATCTGACCTCTCCCCAAGAATTGGGAAAGAAGGCAGACAAATGGGTCAGAACAAGAGTGAACAGAAAAGTTCATACAGGGGGTGACAAAGATGGCAACAAAAAGAAGGATGGTAAGTCTTCTGACAAGGGTGGGGACAAATCTAAAAATGAGTCTTCATCAGGCCCACAAAAACACTCTGGTGGGGGTGGTGGGTCCAAATCCTCCTTTAATCAGAACAAGGAAAAGAAACCATGGTGCTATTTATGTAAAATAAAAGGCCATTGGACAACAGATCCCAGATGTCCAAAGAAAGGCACCACAGCTCCTACCACTACAACCCCTACTGCTACACCTAGTGTCCCTACTAATAGCAGTGGTGGTGGGAGCAAACCTACTAATAGCCAATCCAAGGGAGTAGCTGGGCTCACTTTTGGTAATTTAGTTGGGGTTGGTCTGATTAGGGAGACCACAGAGGCTACTTTAGTCTCTGAAGGGGCTATTGATTTAGCCACTTTGGTTGCTTGCCCCCATAACTTGGAGAAGTACAAGCAACTAACCCTAATAAATGGTGTTGAGGTCCAGGCCTACAGGGATACAGGTGCCAGTGTCACAATGGTGATTGAGAAACTGGTGCACCCTGAACAACACATACTTGGACACCAGTACCAAGTAACCGATGCTCACAACATAACACAAAGCCACCCCATGGCTGTTGTAAATCTCAACTGGGGGGGGGTAACTGGTCCAAAGAAAGTTGTGGTAGCTTCAGATTTACCTGTAGACTGTCTATTAGGGAATGATTTGGAGACATCAGCTTGGTCAGATGTGGAGTTGGAGGCCCATGCAGCAATGCTGGGCATCCCAGGGCATATTTTTGCTTTGACAAGGGCTCAGACCAAAAAGCAAAAAGGACAGGGAAGCTTGGATCCCGGAACAATGGACCAAGTGCTCCCTAAAGCTAGGGCTAGTAGAAGCAAAACAATTCCTACTATCCCTCCCTCTACAGTTGATTCTAATTCTGAGGAAGAAGAATTCCCTCCCTGTGCAGAACCTACACCAGAGGAGCTGGAAGCAGACACTGCTGAGCTTTTGGGTGAAGGGGGGCCTGCCAGAGAGGAGCTGAGTGTGGCACAGCAAACCTGTTCCACATTAGAGGGTCTCAGACAGCAAGCTGTCAAACAGGCTAATGGGGATGTCAGTGACTCTCACAGAGTTTACTGGGAGGACAACCTCTTGTACACTGAGCATAGGGATCCAAAACCTGGAGCTGCCAGGAGATTAGTGATTCCTCAGGAGTACAGAAAGTTCCTCCTAACACTGGCACATGACATTCTCTTAGCTGGGCATCTAGGACAAATGAAAACTTGGGACAGACTTGTTCCCCTGTTTCATTGGCCTAGGATGTCTGAGGACACAAAGGAATTTTGTAAGTCCTGTGAAACCTGTCAAGCCAGTGGCAAGACAGGTGGCACCCCAAAGGCACCCCTTATCCCACTGCCTGTGGTTGGGGTTCCCTTTGAAAGGGTAGGGGTTGACATTGTTGGCCCCCTTGACCCTCCTACTGCTTCAGGCAATAGGTTTATCTTGGTGGTAGTGGACCATGCCACAAGATATCCTGAAGCAATTCCTTTAAGGACCACTACAGCTCCTGCAGTGGCAAAGGCCCTCCTGGGAATATTTTCCAGGGTGGGCTTCCCAAAGGAAGTGGTATCAGACAGAGGAAGCAATTTCATGTCTGCATACTTAAAGGCCATGTGGAAGGAGTGTGGTGTAACGTATAAGTTCACAACACCCTATCATCCACAAACAAATGGACTGGTGGAGAGATTTAATAAAACTCTCAAAGGCATGATTATGGGTCTCCCTGAAAAACTCCGCAGGAGATGGGATATCCTTCTACCATGCCTCCTTTTTGCCTACAGGGAGGTACCCCAGAAAGGAGTGGGCTTCAGCCCCTTTGAACTTCTTTTTGGACACCCTGTTAGGGGTCCACTCACACTTGTAAAGGAGGGTTGGGAACAACCTTTAAAAGCTCCTAAGCAGGATATTGTGGATTATGTACTTGGCCTCAGATCAAGGATGGCTGAGTACATGAAAAAGGCCAGTAAAAACTTCAGGCCAGCCAAGAGCTCCAGAAGCAATGGCATGATCAGAAGGCTGTTTTGGTTCAGTACCAACCAGTGCAGAAAGTGTGGGTCTTGGAGCCTGTGGCCCCAAGAGCACTCCAAGATAAATGGAGTGGTCCCCACACAATTGTTGAAAAGAAGGGTGAAGTCACCTATTTGGTTGACTTAGGCACTGCCAGGAGTCCCCTTAGGGTGCTCCATGTCAACCGCCTGAAACCCTACTATGACAGGGCTGATCTCACCCTGCTCATGGCAACTGATGAGGGACAGGAAGAAGACAGTGATCCTCTACCTGATCTCTTCTCTTCCACAGAACAAGATGCTCTTGTGGAAGGTGTAGTTTTGGCTGATTGTCTTACTGCTGAGCAGAAAGATAATTGCATAAATCTCCTAGGACAATTTTCAGAACTCTTCTCTACTGTGCCAGGCACCACTTCTTGGTGTGAGCACACTATAGATACTGGAGACAGTTTACCTGTCAAAAGTAAGATCTATAGGCAGCCTGACCATGTCAGGGACTGCATAAAGCAAGAAGTTCAGAAAATGTTGGAACTAGGAGTGGTTGAGCACTCTGACAGTCCATGGGCTTCTCCTGTGGTACTGGTACCAAAACCCAATTCTAAAGATGGAAAGAAGGAAATGCGGTTTTGTGTAGACTATAGAGGTCTCAACTTGGTAACCAAAACTGATGCTCACCCTATACCCAGGGCAGATGAGCTTATAGATACACTGGCATCTGCCAAGTATCTAAGCACTTTTGATTTGACTGCAGGGTATTGGCAGATCAAATTATCAGAAGATGCTAAACCTAAGACTGCATTTTCGACCATTGGAGGACATTACCAGTTTACTGTAATGCCTTTTGGTTTGAAAAATGCACCTGCCACTTTTCAGAGGTTGGTGAACACAGTCCTGCAAGGGCTGGAAGCTTTCAGTGCAGCATATTTGGACGATATAGCTGTCTTTAGCTCCAGCTGGGATGATCACCTGGTCCACCTATGGAAAGTTTTGGAGGCCCTGCAAAAGGCAGGCCTCACTATCAAGGCTTCAAAGTGCCAGATAGGGCAGGGGAAGGTGGTTTATCTGGGACACCTTGTTGGTGGGGAACAGATTGCACCACTTCAGGGGAAAATCCAAACAAATATTGATTGGGTTACCCCTACCACTCAGACTCAGGTGAGAGCCTTCCTAGGCCTCACTGGGTATTACAGGAGGTTCATTAAGAACTATGGCTCCATTGCAGCCCCTCTTAATGACCTCACATCCAAGAAAATGCCTAAAAAGGTATTATGGACAGCAAACTGTCAGAAAGCTTTTGAGGAGCTGAAGCAGGCCATGTGCTCTGCACCTGTCCTGAAAAGCCCTTGTTACTCTAAAAAAATTCTATGTCCAAACTGATGCATCTGAATTAGGAGTAGGGGCAGTCCTATCACAACTTAATTCTGAGTGCCAGGATCAACCTGTTGCTTTTATTAGTAGGAGGTTGACCCCTAGAGAAAAGCGTTGGTCTGCCATTGAGAGGGAGGCCTTTGCTGTGGTCTGGGCTCTGAAGAAGTTGAGGCCATACCTGTTTGGCACTCACTTCATTGTTCAGACAGACCACAAACCTCTACTTTGGCTAAAACAAATGAAAGGTGAAAATCCTAAATTGTTGAGGTGGTCCATATCTCTACAGGGAATGGACTATACAGTGGAACATAGACCTGGGAGTAGCCACTCCAATGCAGATGGACTCTCCAGATATTTCAACTTAGACAATGAAGACTCATCAGGTCATGGCTAGTCTTATTGTCCGTCGTTTGGGGGGGGGTTGTGTAGGAAAGTACCATCTTGCCTGGCATGTTACCCCCATTTTTCACTGTATATATGTTGTTTTAGTTGTATGTGTCACTGGGACCCTGGTAACCCAGGGCCCCAGTGCTCATAAGTGTGCCTGAATGTGTTACCCGTGTAGTGACTAACTGTCTCACTGAGGCTCTGCTAATCAGAAACTCAGTGGTTATGCTCTCTCATTTCTTTCCAAATTGTCACTAACAGGCTAGTGACCATTTTTACCAATTTACATTGGCTTACTGGAACACCCTTATAATTCCCTAGTATATGGTACTGAGGTACCCAGGGTATTGGGGTTCCAGGAGATCCCTATGGGCTGCAGCATTTCTTTTGCCACCCATAGGGAGCTCTGACAATTCTTACACAGGCCTGCCACTGCAGCCTGAGTGAAATAACGTCCACGTTATTTCACAGCCATTTTACACTGCACTTAAGTAACTTATAAGTCACCTATATGTCTAACCTTTACCTGGTAAAGGTTAGGTGCAAAGTTACTTAGTAAGAGGGCACCCTGGCACTAGCCACGGTGCCCCCACATTCTTCAGAGCCAATTCCCTGAACTTTGTGAGTGCGGGGACACCATTACACGCGTGCACTACATATAGGTCACTACCTATATGTAGCTTCACAATGGTAACTCCGAATATGGCCATGTAACATGTCTATGATCATGGAATTGCCCCCTCTATGCCATCCTGGCATAGTTGGCACAATCCCATGATCCCAGTGGTCTG
This sequence comes from Pleurodeles waltl, assembly GCF_031143425.1. Classification (NCBI taxonomy): domain Eukaryota; kingdom Metazoa; phylum Chordata; class Amphibia; order Caudata; family Salamandridae; genus Pleurodeles; species Pleurodeles waltl. The sequence continues at coordinate 6,927,340 of NC_090438.1, read as the reverse complement.
TAGCACAGACCCTGGTACTGCCAAACTGCCCTTCCTGGGGTTTCACTGCAGCTGCTGCTGCTGCCAGCCCCTCAGACAGGCAGCTGCCCTCCTGGGGTCCAGCCAGGCCTGGCCCAGGATGGCAGAACAAAGAACTTCCTCTGAGAGAGGGTGTGACACCCTCTCCCTTTGGAAAATTGTGTGAAGGCAGGGGAGGAGTAGCCTCCCCCAGCCTCTGGAAATGCTTTGTTGGGCACAGAGGTGCCCAATTCTGCATAAGCCAGTCTACACCGGTTCAGGGACCCCTTAGCCCCTGCTCTGGCGCGAAACTGGACAAAGGAAAGGGGAGGGACCACTCCCCTGACCTGCACCTCCCCTGGGAGGTGTCCAGAGCTCCTCCAGTGTGCTCCAGACCTCTGCCATCCTGGAAACAGAGGTGCTGCTGGCACACTGGACTGCTCTGAGTGGCCAGTGCCACCAGGTGACGTCAGAGACTCCTTGTGATAGGCTCCTTCAGGTGTTGCTAGCCTATCCTCTCTCCTAGGTAGCCAAACCCTCTTTTCTGGCTATTTAGGGTCTCTGTCTCTGGGGAAACTTTAGATAACGAATGCAAGAGCTCATCAGAGTTCCTCTGCATCTCTCTCTTCACCTTCTGATAAGGAAACGACCGCTGACCGCGCTGGAAGCCTGCAAACCTGCAACATAGTAGCAAAGACGACTACTGCAACTCTGTAACGCTGATCCTGCCACCTTCTCGACTGTTTTCCTGCTTGTGCATGCTGTGGGGGTAGCCTGCCTCCTCTCTGCACCAGAAGCTCCGAAGAAATCTCCCGTGGGTCGACGGAATCTTCCCCCTGCAACCGCAGGCACCAAAAAGCTGCATTACCGGTCCCTTGGGTCTCCTCTCAGCACGACGAGCGAGGTCCCTCGAATCCAGCGACGCTGTCCAAGTGACCCCCACAGTCCAGTGACTCTTCAGCCCAAGTTTGGTTGAGGTAAGTCCTTGCCTCCCCTCGCTGGGCTGCATTGCTGGGAACCACGACTTTGCAGCTACTCCGGCCCCTGTGCACTTCCCGCGGAAATCCTTTGTGCACAGCCAAGCCTGTGTCCACGGCACTCTAACCTGCATTGCACGACTTTCTAAGTTGGTCTCCGGCGATGTGGGACTCCTTTGTGCAACTTCGGCGAGCACCGTTTCACGCATCTTTGTAGTGCCTGTTTCTGGCACTTCTCCGGGTGCTACCTGCTTCAGTGAGGGCTTTTTGTCTTGCTCTACGTCCCCTCTCTCTTCAGGTCCAATTTGCGACCTCCTGGTCCCTCCTGGGCCCCAGCAGCGTCCAAAAACGCCAAACGCACGATTTGCGCCTAGCAAGTCTTGTTGGCGTCCTTTCGGCGGCAAAACACTTCTACACGACTCTCCAAGGCGAGAGGGATCCGTCCACCAAAAGGAAAGTCTCTAGCCCTTTTCGTTCTTGCAGAAACCTCAGCTTCTTCTGTCCAGTTGAAGCTTCTTTGCACCCGCAGCTGGCATTTCCTGGGCATCTGCCCATCTCCGACTTGCTTGTGACTTTTGGACTTGGTCCCCTTGTTCCACAGGTACCCTAGATTGGAAATCCACAGTTGTTGCATTGCTGGTTTGTGTCTTTCCTGCATTATTCCTCTAACACGACTACTTTGTCCTTAGGGGAACTTTAGTGCACTTTGCACTCACTTTTCAGGGTCTTGGGGAGGGTTATTTTTCTAACTCTCACTATTTTCTAATAGTCCCAGCGACCCTCTACAAGGTCACATAGGTTTGGGGTCCATTCGTGGTTCGCATTCCACTTTTGGAGTATATGGTTTGTGTTGCCCCTATCCCTATGTTTCCCCATTGCATCCTATTGTAACTATACATTGTTTGCACTGTTTTCTAAGACTATACTGCATATTTTTGCTATTGTGTATATATATCTTGTGTATATTTCCTATCCTCTCACTGAGGGTACACTCTAAGATACTTTGGCATATTGTCATAAAAATAAAGTACCTTTATTTTTAGTATAACTGTGTATTGTGTTTTCTTATGATATTTTGCATATGACACTAAGTGGTACTGTAGTAGCTTCACACGTCTCCTAGTTCAGCCTAAGCTGCTCTGCTAAGCTACCATAATCTATCAGCCTAAGCTGCTAGACACCCTATACACTAATAAGGGATAACTGGGCCTGGTGCAAGGTGCAAGTACCCCTTGGTACTCACTACAAGCCAGTCCAGCCTCCTACATGCGGTAGCAGGGGGAAGATTCCGTCGACCCACGGGAGATTTCTTCGGAGCTTCTGGTGCAGAGAGGAGGCAGACTACCCCCACAGCATGCACAAACAGGAAAACAGTCGAGAAGGCGTCAGGATCAGCGTTACAGAGTTGCAGTAGTCGTCTTTGCTACTATGTTGCAGTTTTGCAGGCTTCCAGCGCGGTCAGGAGTCGATTCCTTGGCAGAAGGTGAAGAGAGAGATGCAGAGGAACTCTGATGAGCTCTTGCATTCGTTATCTAAAGTTTCCCCAGAGACAGAGACCCTAAATAGCCAGAAAAGAGGGTTTGGCTACCTAGGAGAGAGGATAGGCTACTAACAGCTGAAGGAGCCTATCAGAAGGAGTATCTGACGTCACCTGGTGGCACTGGCCACTCAGAGAAGTCCAGTGTGCTGGCAGCACCTCTGTTTCCAAGATGGCAGAGGTATGGAGCACACTGGAGGAGCTCTGGACACCTCCCAGGGGAGGTGCAGGTCAGGGGAGTGGTCACTCCCCTTTCCTTTGTCCAGTTTCGCGCCAGAGCAGGGGCTAAGGGTCCCTGAACCGGTGTAGACTGGCTTATGCAGAATTGGGCACATCTGTGCCCAAGAAAGCATTTCCAGATTCTGGGGGAGGCTACTCCTCCCCTGCCTTCACACCATTTTCCAAAGGGAAAGGGTGTAACACCCTCTCTCAGAGGAAGTCCTTTGTTCTGCCATCCTGGGACAAGCCTGGCCTGACCCCAGGGGGGCAGAAACCTGTCTGAGGGGTTGGCAGCAGCAGCAGCTGCAGTGAAACCCCAGGAAATGCAGTTTGGCAGTACCAGGGTCTGTGCTACAGACCACTGGGATCTTGGAATTGTCCCAATAATGCCAGGATGGCATAGAGGGGGCAATTCCATGATCTTAGACATGTTACATGGCCATATTCGGAGTTACCATTGTGAAGCTACATATAGGTAGTGACCTATATGTAGTGCACGCGTGTAATGGTGTCCCCGCACTCACAAAGTTCAGGGAATTGGCCCTGAACAATGTGGGGGCACCTTGGCTAGTGCCAGGGTGCCCTCACACTAAGTAACTTTGCACCTAACCTTTACCAAGTAAAGGTTAGACATATAGGTGACTTATAAGTTACTTAAGTGCAGTGTAAAATGGCTGTGAAATAACGTGGACGTTATTTCACTCAGGCTGCAGTGGCAGGCCTGTGTAAGATTTGTCAGAGCTCCCTATGGGTGGCAAAAGAAATGCTGCAGCCCATAGGGATCTCCTGGAACCCCAATACCCTGGGTACCTCAGTACCATATACTAGGGAATTATAAGGGTGTTCCAGTAAGCCAATGTAAATTGGTAAAATTGGTCACTAGCCTGTTAGTGACAATTTGTACAGAGAGAGCATAACCACTGAGGTTCTGGTTAGCAGAGCCTCAGTGAGACAGTTAGGCACCACTCAGGGAACACATACATATAGGCCACAAACCTATGAGCACTGGGGTCCTGACTAGCAGGGTCCCAGTGACACATAACAAACACACTGAAAATATAGGGTTTTCTCTATGAGCACTGGGCCCTGGCTAGCAGGATCCCAGTGAGACAGTGAAAACACCCTGACATACACTCACAAACAGGCCAAAAGTGTGGGTAACAAGGCTAGAAAGAGGCTACTTTCTCACACAACCCCCCCCCAAACGAAGGACAATAAGGCTAACCTTGGCCAGTTGAGACTTTATTGTCTAAGTGGTGATAAGTAGAGAGTAGCTCTGCAATAGACTGGTTACTCCCTTTATCATCCACTATATGGTTACTTCCCAGTGGGGATGTAAACCACCCTGTTTGAAGTTTTTTAGCTTAGCAACAATGTGAAGATATATTTTCAGAGTTTCTATCAGTAAGTTTTAGTTTAGAGCAGTGGGAATTGTCCACTGAACCTATTTGTAGTGATGGAAATGCCAGACAGGGATGCTGTCTCAGGAAAGCCATAGCTGGGCAAAAACGTTTTCCATATGGCTGGAAGAGAGAACAGGGATGCTGTTTCTCTTGAGTTGGAGCAGGGCAGGGATGCTGTCCTATGAGCTCCACACTAGGGCAGGGATGCTGTCCTAAGTGTTGTGAGGTAGTGCAGGGTTTCTGCACTAAAGTTTCTCTGGGAGGTTTGGAGGGATGCTCCATGTTAACTAAAATGGTGCTCTTTTTGTCACCAATGTTAGTTATCCCACAGAGAGGTACTTCTACCTCAGGGAGTCCAGCTTTGCCAGCTGATGATTCCCTTGGAACAGGTGCCACCCCAGGAGAGGTTTCTCCCACCACAGGAATGGTATCCTGAATGGTAGGATGGTTAGGGGATACTGTGATAACCTTTTTACCTGTTGATGGAGAGGGATCCTGAGTTTTCAGGCCTTCTCTCCTTTTCTTTTTCATTTCAGTAGAAATGAGAGGGAACAATTCCTCAGGGATGCCCAGCATGGCTGCATGGGCATAAAACTCTACATCAGCCCAACCTGAGGCCTCTAGGTCATTACCTAAGAGACAGTCTACAGGTAAGCTAGGTGATACTACCACCTGCTTAGGGCCAGTAACTCCACCCCAACTAAACTGAATTATAGCTAAGGGAAGAAACTTAGTGGAGTTATGGACATCAATAATCTTATACTGTTGTCCAATGATGTGTTGATCAGGGTGCACTAGGTTTTCAGTCTTCAAAGTGATACTGGCACCTGTGTCCCTGTAGGCCAAGGCCTCAACACCATTTATTGAAACTGTCTGCCTGTACTTATCCATTGTAAGGGGACAAGCAGCCAGTGTGGCAAGGCCAATGCCACTAGGTGTGACAGAAACTGTCTTGGGATTGACTACCCCAGTTTTCCTCTATGGACCCATAAGTGAACCCAACTACACCCTTAACTTGACTGTTGCCAGCAGTCCCACCACTACTACCAATACTGCTAGGGGCACTAGAGCTTGATGTATTAGTGGTGGTGGGCTCAAGGGGTTTACCTGGACAGGACGTATCCCCTGGCCTATGGCCTTTGTTTTTACACACAAAGCACCAAGGCTTTTTAATGTGTGTGGGTTGAGAAGAAGAGGAAGAATTTGTTTTATCCCCACCCTCTGAAGAGTGTTTAAGATTTGAAGAAGGATCTTTGGTTTTACCCTTATCCCCATGCTTATCTTGAGATTTTTCACCATCTTTCTTCTTATTGCCATCTTTGTCACCCCCTGTATGAACTTTTCTGTTCACCCTTGTTCTGACCCATTTGTCTGCCTTCTTTCCCAATTCTTGGGGAGAGGTCAGATCAGAGTCCACCAAGTACTGGTGCAACAAATCAGACACACAATTATTAAGAATATGCTCTCTCAGGATCAAGTTATACAGGCTGTCATAATCAGTAACTTTACTGCCATGTAACCACCCCTCCAAGGCCTTCACTGAATGGTCAATGAAATCAACCCAGTCTTGTGAAGACTCCTTTTTGGTCTCTCTGAACTTTATCCTGTATTGTTCAGTGGTTAAGCCATAACCATCCAGGAGTGCATTCTTAAGAACTTGGAAATTATTAGCATCATTTTCTTTCACTGTAAGGAGCCTATCCCTACCTTTTCCACTAAATGATAGCCATAGGATAGCAGCCCACTGCCTTTGAGGGACATCCTGTACAACACAGGCCCTCTCAAGTGCAGCAAACCACTTGTTAATGTCATCCCCCTCCTTATAAGGGGGAACTATCTTGTGCAGATTCCTGGAATCATGCTCTTTTGCAGGATGACTATGGGGAATACTGCTGCTGCCACCATGGGTATCTAAACCCAACTTCTGTCTTTCCTTCTCTAATTCAAAAGACTGTCTATCCAAATCCAGCTGTTGCTTTTTAAGCTTCAGTCTGGTTTGTTCCACCCTCAACTTATTGAGCTCCCTCTCTAACATTCTGTCATCAGGGTTGGTGGGAGGGACATTTCTAGAAACAGAGCTATGATGGGAATGAACAGAAGGAGACCTGTCCCTTACAGAAGGCACCCTAACAGCTTGGTTTACAGAAACATTACTACCAGTATGGTGAGAATAAATGCTTTTGCTATGATGTGAGACAACACTATTTATTTGGTGTGGCTCATCATCATTACCATCTATGCTAGATTGTCTAGTAATGGGCAGGCTAGGAAGTTTCTTTCCTGAATCTTTTCCTGGGGGAGTCCCTGAATCAGATTGGGAACTATTAGGTACTTTTTCAACAGATGGGGCACCTATGGCCTTATCCTGTTCTCTAAGCATGTTTAGTAACAGTTCCAAGGAAGGATTCTTCCCTACACTCAAACCTCTCTCTATACAGAGACTCCTTGCTCTTTTCCAGCTAAGGTTGTCATATGCAAGTTTGGACAGATCAACACTTTGGCCTGTGCCAGACATTTTTTAGAGAGAGTTAAAGTGATAGAAAAAGAGAAAAAAGTTTTCAGAACTTTTTGGAAAGACAGAAAAAAACTTTTTAAACTTTTAAGAACTTTTTGAAAGTTTAGAAGTACTTTTCAGCACTTAGAAAAGAGTGAAAAGAGGAAATGCTAAACTTTTTGGCTATGTGTATATACACTGACCTTGTTTTGTATATTTTTCTCTTATGAAAAGTACAATGACAAGAGTGGTAAGTAGTCTCAAGCACTTATCCCACCACTGCACAACCAATGTAGGAGGCTGGACTGGCTTGTAGTGAGTACCAAGGGGTACTTGCACCTTGCACCAGGCCCAGTTATCCCTTATTAGTGTATAGGGTGTCTAGCACCTTAGGCTGATAGATAATGGTAGCTTAGCAGAGCAGCTTAGGCTGAACTAGGAGACGTGTGAAGCTACTACAGTACCACTTAGTGTCATATGCACAATATCATAAGAAAACACAATACACAGTTATACTAAAAATAAAGGTACTTTATTTTTATGACAATATGCCAAAGTAACTTAGAGTGTACCCTCAGTGAGAGGATAGGAAATATACACAAGATATATATACACAATAGCAAAAATATGCAGTATAGTCTTAGAAAACAGTGCAAACAATGTATAGTTACAATAGGATGCAATGGGGAAACATAGGGATAGGGGCAACACAAACCATATACTCCAAAAGTGGAATGCGAACCACGAATGGACCCCAAACCTATGTGACCTTGTAGAGGGTCGCTGGGACTATTAGAAAATAGTGAGAGTTAGAAAAATAACCCTCCCCAAGACCCTGAAAAATGAGTGCAAAGTGCACTAAAGTTCCCCTAAGGACAAAAGAGTCGTGTTAGAGGAATAATGCAGGAAAGACACAAACCAGCAATGCAACAACTGTGGATTTCCAATCTAGGGTACCTGTGGAACAAGGGGACCAAGTCCAAAAGTCACAAGCAAGTCGGAGATGGGCAGATGCCCAGGAAATGCCAGCTGCGGGTGCAAAGAAGCTTCGACCGGACAGAAGAAGCTGAGGTTTCTGCAGGAACGAAAAGGGCTAGAGACTTCCCCTTTGGTGGACGGATCTCTCTCGCCTTGGAGAGTCGTGCAAAAGTATTTTCCCGCCGAAAGAACGCCAACAAGCCTTGCTAGCTGCAAATCGTGCGTTTGGCGTTTTTGGACGCTGCTGGAGCCCAGAAGCGACCAGGAGGTCGCAAATTGGACCTGAAGAGAGAGGGGACGTCGAGCAAGACTAAGTGCCCTCACTGAAGCAGGTAGCACCCGGAGAAGTGCCAGAAACAGGCACTACAAGGATGCGTGAAATGGTGCTTGCCGAAGTTGCACAAAGGAGTGCCACGTCGCCGGAGACCAACTTAGAAAGTCGTGCAATGCAGGTTAGAGTGCCGTGGACCCAGGCTTGGCTGTGCACAAAGGATTTCCGCCGGAAGTTCACAGGGGCCGGAGTAGCTGCAAAGTCGCGGTTCCCAGCAATGCAGCCCAGCGAGGTGAGGCAAGGACTTACCTCCACCAAACTTGGACTGAAGAGTCACTGTACTGTGGGGGTCACTTGGACAGAGTCGCTGGATTCGAGGGACCTCGCTCGTCGTGCTGAGAGGAGACCCAAGGGACAGGTAATGCAGCTTTTTGGTGCCTGCGGTTGCAGGGGGAAGATTCCGTCGACCCACGGGAGATTTCTTCGGAGCTTCTGGTGCAGAGAGGATGCAGACTACCCCCACAGCATGCACAAGCAGGAAAACAGTCGAGAAGGCGGCAGGATCAGCGTTACAGAGTTGCAGTAGTCGTCTTTGCTACAATGTTGCAGGTTTGCAGGCTTCCAGCGCGGTCAGCAGTCGATTCCTTATCAGAAGGTGAAGAGAGAGATGCAGAGGAACTCGGCTGAGCTCATGCATTCGTTATCTGAAGTTTCCCCAGAGGCAGAGACCCTAAATAGCCAGAAAAGAGGGTTTGGCTACCTAGGAGAGAGGATAGGCTACTAACACCTGAAGGAGCCTATCAGCAGGAGTCTCTGACGTCACCTGGTGGCACTGGCCACTCAGAGCAGTCCAGTGTGCCAGCAGCACCTCTGTTTCCAAGATGGCAGAGGTCTGGAGCACACTGGAGGAGCTCTGGACACCTCCCAGGGGAGGTGCAGGTCAGGGGAGTGGTCACTCCCCTTTCCTTTGTCCAGTTTCGCGCCAGAGCAGGGGCTAAGGGGTCCCTGAACCGGTGTAGACTGGCTTATGCAGAATTGGGCACATCTGTGCCCAAGAAAGCATTTCCAGAGGCTGGGGGAGGCTACTCCTCCCCTGCCTTCACACCATTTTCCAAAGGGAGAGGGTGTCACACCCTCTCTCAGAGGAAGTTCTTTGTTCTGCCATCCTGGGCCAGGCCTGGCTGGACCCCAGGAGGGCAGATTCCTGTCTGAGGGGTTGGCAGCAGCAGCAGCTGCAGTGAAACCCCAGGAAGGGCAGTTTGGCAGTACCAGGGTCTGTGCTACAGACCACTGGGATCATGGGATTGTGCCAACTATGCCAGGATGGCATAGAGGGGGCAATTCCATGATCATAGACATGTTACATGGCCATATTCGGAGTTACCATGGTGAAGCTACATATAGGTAGTGACCTATATGTAGTGCACGCGTGTAATGGTGTCCCCGCACTCACAAAGTTCAGTGAATTGGCTCTGAACAATGTGGGGGCACCTTGGCTAGTGCCAGGGTGCCCACACACTAAGTAACTTTGCACCTAACCTTTACCAGGTAAAGGTTAGACATATAGGTGACTTATAAGTTACTTAAGTGCAGTGTAAAATGGCTGTGAAATAACGTGGACGTTATTTCACTCAGGCTGCAGTGGCAGGCCTGTGTAAGAATTGTCAGAGCTCCCTATGGGTGGCAAAAGAAATGCTGCAGCCCATAGGGATCTCCTGGAACCCCAATACCCTGGGTACCTCAGTACCATATACTAGGGAATTATAAGGGTGTTCCAGTAAGCCAATGTAAATTGGTAAAATTGGTCACTAGCCTGTTAGTGACAATTTGAAAGTAATGAGAGAGCATAACCACTGAGGTTCTGGTTAGCAGAGCCTCAGTGAGACAGTTAGGTACCACACAGGGAACATACACATGCACACCTATGAGCACTGGGGCCCTGTGTGACAGGGTCCCAGTGACACATACATATAGGCCACAAACCTATGAGCACTGGGGTCCTGACCAGCAGGATCCCAGTGACACATAACAAACATACTGAAAACATAGTGTTTTCACTATGAGCACTGACGCCTGGCTATCAGGATCCCAGTGAGACAGTGAAAACAGTGACAAACACCCTGACATACACTCACAAACAGGCCAAAAGTGGGGGTAACAAGGCTAGAAAGAGGCTACTTTCTCACAGTCCCCTTGTTCCACAGGTACCCTAGATTGGAAATCCATTGTTGTTGCATTGCTGGTTTGTGTCTTTCCTGCATTATTCCCCTGACTCGACTTCTTTGTCCTTTGGGGAACTTTAGTGCACTTTGCACTCACTTTTCAGGGTCTTGGGGTGGGCTATTTTTCTAACCCTGACTATTTTCTAAAAGTCTCAGCGACCCTCTACAAGGTCACATAGGTTTGGGGTCCATTCGTGGTTCGCATTCCACTTTTGGAGTATATGGTTTGTGTTGCCCCTATCCCTATGTGTCCCCATTGCATCCTATTGTAACTATACATTGTTTGCACTGTTTTCTAAGACTATACTGCATATTTTTGGTATTGTGTACATATATCTTGTGTATATTTCCTATCCTCTCACTGAGGGTACACTCTGAGATACTTTGGCATATTGTCATAAAAATAAAGTACCTTTATTTTTAGTATAACTGTGTATTGTGTTTTCTTATGATATTGTGCAAGTGACACTTGTGGTACTGTAGGAGCTTCACTCGTCTCCTAGTTCAGCCTAAGCTGCTCTGCTAAGCTACCATTATCTATCAGCCTATGCTGCTAGACACCCTATACACTAATAAGGGATAACTGGGCCTGGTGCAAGGTGCAAGTACCCCTTGGTACTCACTACAAGCCAGTCCAGCCTCCTACAGCCTCCAATAGTTGAAACTGCAGTTTTAGGTTTAGCATCTTCGGATAATTTGATCTGCCAATACCCTGCAGTCAAATCAAAAGTGCTTAGATACTTGGCAGATGCCAGTCTATCTATGAACTCATCTTCCCTGGGTATAGGGTGAGCATCAGTTGTGGTTACCTGGTTAAGACCTCTGTAGTCTACACAAAACTGCATTTCCTTCTTTCCATCTTTGGAATGAGGTTTTGGTACAAGTACCACAGGAGAGGCCCATGGACTTTCAGAGTGCTCAACCACTGCCACTTCTAACATTTTCTGCACCTCTTGCTTTATGCAGTCCCTGACATGGTCAGGCTGCCTATAGATCTTACTTTTGACAGGCAAGCTGTCTCCAGTATCTATAGTGTGCTCACACCAAGAAGTGGTACCTGGCACAGTAGAGAAGAGTTCAGAAAATTGACCCAGGAGATGAATGCAATGGTCTTTCTGCTCAGCAGTAAGACAATCAGCCAAAACTACACCTTCCACTAGAGCATCTTGTTCTGTGGAAGAGAAGAGATCAGGTAGAGGATGTGAGAAAGTAGCCTCTTTCTAGCCTTGTTACCCCCACTTTTGGCCTGTTTGTGAGTGTATGTCAGGGTGTTTTCACTGTCTCACTGGGATCCTGCTAGCCAGGGCCCAGTGCTCATAGTGAAAACCCTATGTTTTCAGTATGTTTGTTATGTGTCACTGGGACCCTGCTAGTCAGGACCCCAGTGCTCATAAGTTTGTGGCCTATATGTATGTGTTCCCTGTGTGGTGCCTAACTGTCTCACTGAGGCTCTGCTAACCAGAACCTCAGTGGTTATGCTCTCTCATTTCTTTCAAATTGTCACTAACAGGCTAGTGACCAATTTTACCAATTTACATTGGCTTACTGGAACACCCTTATAATTCCCTAGTATATGGTACTGAGGTACCCAGGGTATTGGGGTTCCAGGAGATCCCTATGGGTTGCAGCATTTCTTTTGCCACTCATAGGGAGCTCTGACAATTCTTACACAGGCCTGTCACTGCAGCCTGAGTGAAATAACGTCCACGTTATTTCACAGCCATTTTACACTGCACTTAAGTAACTTATAAGTCACCCACATGTCTAACCTTTACCTGGTAAAGGTTAGGTGCAAAGTTACTTAGTGTGAGGGCACCCTGGCACTAGCCAAGGTGCCCCCACATTGTTCAGAGCCAATTCCCTGAACTTTGTGAGTGCGGGGACACCATTACACGCGTGCACTACATATAGGTCACTACCTATATGTAGCTTCACCATGGTAACTCCGAATATGGCCGTGTAACATGTCTAAGATCATGGAATTGCCCCCTCTATGCCATCCTGGCATTGTTGGCACAATTCCATGATCCCAGTGGTCTGTAGCACAGACCCTGGTACTGCCAAACTGCCTTTCCTGGGGTTTCACTGCAGCTGCTGCTGCTGCCAACCCCTCAGACAGGTTTCTGCCCCCTGGGGTCAAGCCAGGCTTGTCCAAGGATGGCAGAACAAAGGACTTCCTCTGAGAGAGGGTGTTACACCCTCTCCCTTTGTAAAATGGTGTGAAGGCAGGGGAGGAGTAGCCTCCCCCAGCCTCTGGAAATGCTTTCTTGGGCACAGATGTGCCCAATTCTGCATAAGCCAGTCTACACCGGTTCAGGGACCCCTTAGCCCTGCTCTGGCGCGAAACTGGACAAAGGAAAGGGGAGTGACCACTCCCCTGACCTGCACCTCCCCTGGGAGGTGTCCAGAGCTCCTCCAGTGTGCTCCAGACCTCTGCCATCTTGGAAACAGAGGTGCTGCCAGCACACTGGACTGCTCTGAGTGGCCAGTGCCACCAGGTGACGTCAGAGACTCCTTCTGATAGGCTCCTCCAGGTGTTGCTAGCCTATCCTCTCTCCTAGGTAGCCAAACCCTCTTTTCTGGCTATTTAGGGTCTCTGGGGAAACTTTAGATAACGAATGCAAGAGCTCATCAGAGTTCCTCTGCATCTCTCTCTTCACCTTCTGCCAAGGAATCGACTGCTGACCGCGCTGGAAGCCTGCAAAACTGCAACATACTAGCAAAGACGACTACTGCAACTCTGTAACGTTGATCCTGCCGCCTTCTCGACTGTTTTCCTGGTGGTGCATGCTGTGGGGGTAGTCTGCCTCCTCTCTGCACTAGAAGCTCCGAAGAAATGTCCCGTGGGTCGACGGAATCTTCCCCCTGCAAAAGCAGGCACCAAAAAGCTGCATTACCGGTCCCTTGGGTCTCCTCTCAGCATGACGAGCGAGGTCCCTCGAATCCAGCAACTCTGTCCAAGTGACTGCCACAGTCCAGTGACTCTTCAGTCAAAGTTTGGTGGAGGTAAGTCCTTGCCTCCCCACGCCAGACTGCATTGCTGGGAACCGCGACTTTTGCAGCTACTCCGGCCCCTGTGCACTTCCGGCGGAAATCCTTTGTGCACAGCCAAGCCTGGGTCCACGGCACTCTAACCTGCATTGCACGACTTTCTAAGTTGGTCTCCGGCGACGTGGGACTCCTTTGTGTAACTTCGGGTGAGCACCGTTTCATGCATCCTTGTAGTGCCTGTTTCTGGCACTTGTCCGGGTGCTACCTGCTGCTGAGAGGGCGCCTTGTCTTGCTAGACATCCCCTCTCTCTCCTGACGCAATTTGCGACATCCTGGTCTCTCCTGGGCTACAGCAGCATCCAAAAACGCTTACTGCACGATTTGCAACTAGCAAGGCTTGTTGGCAGTCTTTCGGTAGGAAAACACTTCTGCACAACTCTTCAAGGCGAGGGGGATCAGTCCTCCAAAGGGGAAGTGTCTAGCCCTTTGCGTTCCTGCAGAAACCTCAGCTTCTTCTGTCCAGTAGAAGCTTCTTTGCACCCACAGCTGGCATTTTCTGGGCATCTGCCCATCTCCGACTTGCTTGTGACTTTTGGACTTGGTCCCCTTGTTCCACAGGTACCATAGATTGGAAATCCATTGTTGTTGCATTGCTGGTTTGTGTCTTTCCTGCATTATTCCCCTAACACGACTTCTTTGTCCTTTGGGGAACTTTAGTGCACTTTGCACTCACTTTTCAGGGTCTTGGGGTGGGCTATTTTTCTAACCCTCACTATATTCTAATAGTCCCAGCGACCCTCTACAAGGTCACATATTTTTGGGGTCCATTCGTGGTTCGCATTCCACTTTTGGAGTATATGGTTTGTGTTGCCCCTATCCCTATGTGTCCCCTTTGCATCCTATTGTAACTACACATTGTTTGCACTGTTTTCTAAGACTATACTGCATATTTTTGGTATTGTGTACATATATCTTGTGTATATTTCCTATCCTCTCACTGAGGGTACACTCTGAGATACTTTGGCATATTGTCATAAAAATAAAGTACCTTTATTTTTAGTATAACTGTGTATTTTGTTTTCTTATGATATTGTGCAAGTGACACTTGTGGTACTGTAGGAGCTTCACTCGTCTCCTAGTTCAGCCTAAGCTGCTCTGCTAAGCTACCATTATCTATCAGCCTATGCTGCTAGACACCCTATTCACTAATAAGGGATAACTGGGCCTGGTGCAAGGTGCAAGTACCCCTTGGTACTCACTACAAGCCAGTCCAGCCTCCTACAAGGGGTGCCTTTGGGGTGCCACCTGTCTTGCCACTGGCTTGACAGGTTTCACAGGACTTACAAAACTCTTTTGTGTCCTCAGACATTCTAGGCCAATGAAACAAGGGAACAAGCCTGTCCCAAGTTTTCATTTGCCCCAAATGCCCAGCTAGGGGAATGTCGTGAGCAAGAGTTAGGAGGAACTTTCTGTACTCCTGAGGAATCACTAATCTCCTGGCAGCTCCAGGTTTAGGATCCCTTGCCTCAGTGTACAAGAGGTTGTCCTCCCAGTAAACTCTGTGAGAGTCACTGACATCCCCATTAGCTTGTTTGACAGCTTGCTGTCTTAGACCCTCTAGTGTGGGACAGGTCTGCTGTGCCACACTCATCTCCTCCCTGGCAGGCCCCCCTTCACCCAAAAGCTCAGCAGTGTCTGCTTCCAGCTCCTCTGGTGTAGGTTCTGCACAGGGTGGAAATTCTTCCTCCTCAGAACAAGAATCCATTGTAGAGGGAGGGATAGTAGGTAGTGCTTTACTTCTACTAGCCCTAGCTTTAGGGAGCACTTGGTCCATTGTTCCAGGATCCAAGCCACCCTGTCCTTTTTGCTTTTTGGCCTGAGCCCTGGTCAAAGCAATAATATGCCCAGCATTGCTGCATGAGCCTCCAACTCCACTTCTGCCCAAGCTGATGTCTCTAAATCATTCCCTAATAGACAGTCTACAGGTAAATCTGAGGCAACCACAACTTTCTTTGGGCCAGTAACCCCCCCCCCAGTTGAGATTTACAACAGCCATGGGGTGGCTAAGTGTGTTGTTGTGAGCATCGGTTACTTGGTACTGGTGACAAGTAGGTGTTGTTCAGGGTGGACCAGTTTCTCTATCACCATTGTGACACTGGCACCTGTGTCCCTGTAGGCCTGAACCTCAATGCCATTTATTAGGGGTAGTTGCTTGTACTTATCCATGTTAAGGGGACAAGCAACCAAGGTGGCTAAATCAATAGCCCCCTCAGAGACTAACACAGCCTCTGTGGTCTCCCTAATCAGACCAACCCCAACTAAGTTACCAAAGGTGAGCCCAGCTACTCCCTTGGATTGGCTATTAGTAGGTTTGCTCCCACCACCACTGCTATTAGTAGGGGCACTAGGTGTAGCAGTAGGGGTTGTACTGTAGGAGGCTTGGTGCTTTTCTTTGGACAACTGGGATCTGTTGTCCAATGGCCTTTTATTTTACATAAATAGCACCATGGTTTCTTTTCTTTGTTTTTATTAGAAGAGGATTTGGGCCCACCACCCCCACCAGAGTGTTTTTGTGGGCCTGATGAAGACTCATTTTTAGATTTGTCCCCTCCCTTGTCAGAAGACTTACCATCCTTCTTCTTGTTGCCATCTTTGTCACCCCTTGTATGAACTTTTCTGTTCACCCTTGTTCTGACCCATTTGTCTGCCTTCTTTCCCAATTCTTGGGGAGAGGTCAGATCAGAGTCCACCAAGTACTGGTGCAACAAATCAGACACACAATTATTAAGAATACTGTATGCTCTCTCAGGATCAAGTTATACAGGCTGTCATAATCAGTAATTTTACTGCCATGTAACCACCCCTCCAAGTCCTTCACTGAATGGTCAATGAAATCAACCCAGTCTTGTGAAGACTCCTTTTTGGTCTCTCTGAACTTTATCCTGTACTGTTCAGTGGTTAAGCCATAACCATCCAGGAGTGCATTCTTCAGAACTTTGTAATCATTGGCTTCACTTTCTTTCACAGTAAGGAGCCTATCCCTACCTTTTCCACTAAATGATAGCCATAGGATAGAAGCCCACTCCCTTTGAGGGACATCCTGTACAGCACAGGCCCTCTCAAGTGCAGCAAACCACTTGTTAATGTCATCCCCCTCCTTATAAGGGGGAACTATCTTGTGCAGATTCCTGGAATCATGCTCTTTTGCAGGATGACTGTGGGGAATACTGCTGCTGTCACCATGGGTTTCTAAACCCAATTTCTGTCTCTCCTTCTCTACTTCTAAGGTCTGTCTATCCAAATCCAGCTGTTGCTTCTTGAGCTTTAGTCTGGTTTGTTCCACTCTCAATCTATTGAGCTCCCTTTCTAACATTCTGTCATCAGGGTGGGTGGGAGGGACATGTGTTGAAATAGAAGTATGGTGAGAATGGACAGAAGGAGACCTATCCCTTATAGAAGGCACCCTAACAGCTTGGTTAACAGAAACATCACTTCTACTGTGGTGAGAAGGAATACTCTTGCTATGATGTGAGACAACACTATCTGTATGGTGTGACTCTACATCAGTACCAACTATGCTAGGCTGTCTAGTAATGGGCAGGCTAGGAAGTTTCTTTCCTGAATCTTTTTCTAGGGGAGTCCCTGGATCAGATTGGGAACCATTAGCTACTTTTTCAACAGATGAGGCCCTTCTGGCCTTGTCTTGTTCTTTAAGCATGTTAAGCAATAATTCCAAAGAAGGATTCTTCACTACACTCAAACCTTTTTCTATGCAGAGACTCCTTGCTCCTTTCCAGCTAAGGTGATCATATGCAAGTTTGGACAGATCAACAGTTTGGCGTGTGCCAGACATTTTAGAAAGAGTTAAAGTGACAGAAAAAGTGAGAAAAAGTTTTTCAGAACTTTTAGAAAGACAGAGAAAAAAACTTGTAAAACTTTTTAAGAACTTTTAGAAATTTTAGAGGTACTTTTCAGCACTTAGAAAAGAGTGAAAAGAGGAAATGCAAAACTTTTTGGTTAGGTGTACATACACTGAACTTGTTTTGTATATTTTTCTCTTATGAAAAGTACAATGACAAAAGTGGTAAGTAGTCTCAAAGCACTTATCCCGTCGCTGCTTCCAATGTAGGAGGCTGGACTGGCTTGTAGTGAGTACCTAGGGGTACTTACACCTTGCACCAGGCCCAGTTATCCCTTATTAGTGTATAGGGTGTCTAGCGGCATAGGCTGATAGATAATGGTAGCTTAGCAGAGCAGCTTAGGCTGAAGTAGGAGACGAGTGAAGCTCCTACAGTACCACTAGTATCACTTGCACAATATCATAAGAAAACACAATACACAGATATACTAAAAATAAAGGTACTTTATTTTTATGACAATATGCCAAAGTATCTCAGAGTGTACCCTCAGTATGAGGATAGCAAATATACACAAGATATATGTACACAATACCAAAATATGCAGTAATAGTATTAGAAAACAGTGCAAACAGTGTATAGTTACAGTAGGATGCAATGGGGACACATAGGGATAGGGGCAACACAAACCATATACTCCAAAAGTGGAATGCTAACCACGAATGGACCCCAAACCTATTTGACCTTGTAGAGGGTCGCTGGGACTATTAGAAAATAGTAAGGGTTAGAAAAATAGCAAACCCCAAGACCCTGAAAAATGGGTGCAAAGTGCACTAAAGTTCCCCAAAGGACAAAGAAGTCGTGATAGGGGAATTCTGCAGGAAAGACACAAACCAGCAATGTAACAACAATGGATTTCCAGTCGAGGGTACCTGAGGAACAAGGGGACCAAGTCCAAAATTCACAAGCAAGTCGGAGATGGGCAGATGCCCAGGAAATGCCGGCTGTGGGTGCAAAGAAGCTGCTACTGGACAGTAGAAGCTGAGGATTCTGCAGGAACGACAAGGGCTAGAGACTTCCCCTTTGGAGGATACGTCCCTCACACTATGTAGAGTCGTGAAAAAGTGTTTTCCCGCCAAAAGACCGCCAACAATCCTTGCTAGCTGCAAATTGTACGGTTAAGGTTTTCAGATGCTGCTGTGGGCCAGGAGGGACCAGGATGTCGCCAATTGCGTCTGGGGACAGAGGAGCCATCGAGTAAGACAAGGAGCCTTCTCAGAAGCAGGCAGCTCCTGCAGAAGTGCCAGAACGTTCACTATGAATAAGAGTGAAACGGTGCTTACCCGAAGTCGCACAAAGGAGTCCCACGTCGCCGGAGGAAAACTTAGAAAGTCGTGCAATGCACGTTAAAGTGCCGTAGACCCAGGCTTGGCTGTGCACAAAGGATTTCCGCCGGAAATGCACAGAGGCCGGAGTAGCTGCAAAAGTCGCGGTTCCCAGCAATGCAGTCTGGCGTGGGGAGGCAAGGACTTACCTCCACCAAACTTGGACTGAAGAGTCACTGGACTGTGGGAGTCACTTGGACAGAGTTGCTGGATTCAAGGGACCTCGCTCGTCGTGCTGAGAGGAGACCCAGGGTACCGGTAATGCAGTTCTTTGGTGCCTGCGGTTGCAGGGGGACGATTCCGTCGGCCCACGGGAGATTTTTTCGGAGCTTCTGGTGCAGAGAGGAGGCAGACTACCCCCACAGCATGCACCACCAGGAAAACAGTTGAGAAGGCGGCAGGATCAGCGTTACACAGTTGCAATAGTCGTCTTCGCTACTTTGTTGCAGTTTTGCAGGCTTCCAGCGCGGTCAGCAGTCGATTCCTTGGCAGAAGGTGAAGAGAGAGATGCAGAGGAACTCTGATGAGCTCTTGCATTCGTTATCTAAGGAATTCCCCAAAGCAGAGACCCTAAATAGCCAGAAAAGAGGGTTTGGCTACCTAGGAGAGAGGATAGGCTAGCAACACCTGAAGGAGCCTATCAGAAGGAGTCTCTGACGTCACCTGGTGGCACTGGCCACTCAGAGCAGTCCAGTGTGCTGGCATCACCTCTGTTTCCAAGATGGCAGAGGTCTGGAGCACACTGGAGGAGCTCTGGGCACCTCCCAGGGGAGGTGCAGGTCAGGGGAGTGGTCACTCCCCTTTCCTTTGTCCAGTTTCGCGCCAGAGCCGGGCTAAGGGGTCCCTGAACCGGTGTAGACTGGCTTATGCAGAAATGGGCACCATCTGTGCCCATGAAAGCATTTCCAGAGGCTTGGGGAGGCTACTCCTCCCCTGCCTTCACACCATTTTCCAAAGGGAGAGGGTGTAACACCCTCTCTCAGAGGAAGTCCTTTGTTCTGCCATCCTGGGCCAAGCTTGGCTGGACCCCAGGAGGGCAGAAACCTGTCTGAGGGGTTGGCAGCAACAGCAGCTGCAGTGAAACCCCTGAAAAGGCAGTTTGGCTGTACCAGGGTCTGTGCTACAGACCACTGGGATCATGGGATTGTGCCAACTATGCCAGGATGGCATAGAGGGGGCAATTCCATGATCATAGACATGTTACATGGCCATATTCGGAGTTACCATTGTGAAGCTACATATAGGTATTGACCTATATGTAGTGCACACGTGTAATGGTGTCCCCGCACTCACGAAGTCAGGGGAATTTGCCCTGAACAATGTGGGGACACCTTGGCTAGTGCCAGGGTGCCCACACACTAAGTAACTTAGCACCCAACCTTTACCAGGTAAAGGTTAGACATATAGGTGACTTATAAGTTATTTAAGTGCAGTGGTAAATGGCTGTGAAATAACGTGGACGTTATTTCACTCAGGCTGCAGTGGCAGGCCTGTGTAAGAATTGTCAGAGCTCCCTATGGGTGGCAAAAGAAATGCTGCAGCCCATAGGGATCTCCTGGAACCCCAATACCCTGGGTACCTCAGTACCATATACTAGGGAATTATAAGGGTGTTCCAGTATGCCAATGTGAATTGGTGAAATTGGTCACTAGCCTGTTAGTGGCAATTTGGAAAGAAATGAGAGAGCATAACCACTGAGGTTCTGGATAGCAGAGCCTCAGTGAAACAGTTAGTCATAACACAGGTCACACATTCAGGGCACACTTATGAGCACTGGGGCCCTGGCTGGCAGGGTCCCAGTGACACATACAACTAAAACAACATATATGCAGTGAAAAATGGGGGTAACATGCCAGGCAAGATGGTACTTTCCTACACAACCGCCCCCCCCCCAAACGAAGGACAATAAGACTGGTCATTACCTGATGGGTCTTCATTGTCTAAGTGGAAATATCTGGAGAGTCCATCTGCATTGGAGTGGGTACTCCCAGGTCTATGAACACTGTATAGTCCATCCCCTGTAGGGATATGGACCACCTCAACAATTTAGGGTTTTCACATTTCATTTGTTTTAGCCAAAGTAGAGGTTTGTGGTCTGTCTGAACAATGGAGTGAGTGCCAAACAGGTATGGCTTCAACTTCTTCAGTGCCCAGAGCACAGCAAAGGCCTCCCTCTCTATGGCAGACCACCGCTTTTCTCTAGGGGTCAACCTCCTGCTGATAAAAGCAGCAGGTTGATCCTGGCCCTCAGAATTAAGTTGTGATAAGAATGCCCCTACCCCTAATTCAGATGCATCAGTTTGGACAATTCATTTCTTTGAGTAACAGGGGCTTTTCAGGACAGGTGCAGAGCACATGGCCTGCTTCAGCTCCTCAAAAGCTTTCTGACGGTTTGCTGTCCATAATACCTTCTTAGGCATTTTCTTTGATGTGAGGTCATTAAGAGGGGCTGCAATGGAGCCATAGTTCTTTATGAACCTCCTATAGTACCCAGTGAGGCCTAAAAAGGCTCTCACCTGAGTCTGAGTAGTAGGGGGAACCCAATCTATAATAGTTTGGATTTTCCCCTGAAGTGATGCAATCTGTTCTCCACCAACCAGGTGTCCCAGATAAACCACCTTCCCCTGCCCTATCTGGCACTTTGAAGCCTTGATAGTGAGACCTGCCTTTTGCAGGGCCTCCAAAACTTTCCATAGGTGGACCAGGTGATCATCCCAGCTGGAGCTAAAGGCAGCTATATCATCTAGATATGCTGCACTAAAAACTTCCAGCCCTTGCAGGACTGTATTCACCAACATTTGAAAAGTGGCAGGTGTATTTTTCAATCCAAAAGGCACTACTGTGAATTGGTAATGGCCTCCAATGGTTGAAAATGCAGTTTTTGCTTTTGCATCTTCTGATAATTTGATCTGCCAATACCCTGCAGTCAAATCAAAAGTGCTTAGATACTTGGCAGATGCCAGTGTATCTATGAGCTCATCTGCCCTGGGTATAGGGTGAGCATCAGTTGTGGTTACTTGGTTGAGACCTCTGTAGTCAACACAAAACCGCATTTCCTTCTTTCCATCCTTGGAATGAGGTTTTGGTACAAGTACCACAGGAGAGGCCCATGGACTTTCAGAGTGCTCAACCACTCCCAGTTCAAGCATTTTCTGCACCTCTTGCTTTATGCAGTCTCTGACATGGTCAGGCTGCCTATAGATCTTACTTTTGACAGGCAAGCTGTCTCCAGTATTTATAATGTGCTCACACCAAGAAGTGGTGCCTGGCCTAGTAGAGAAGAGTTCAGAAAACTGACCCAGGAGATTTATGCAGTGGTCTTTCTGCTCAGCAGTAAGACAATCTGCTAGTACTACGCCTTCCACTAGAGCATCTTGTTCTGTGGAAGAGAAGAGATCAGTGTAGGAAAGTACCATCTTGCCTGGCATGTTACCCCCATTTTTCACTGTATATATGTTGTTTTAGTTGTATGTGTCACTGGGACCCTGTCATCCAGGGCCCCAGTGCTCATAAGTGTGCCTGAATGTGTTACCTGTGTAGTGACTAACTGTCTCACTGAGGATCTGCTAATCAGAACCTCAGTGGTTATGCTCTCTCATATCTTTCAAATTGTCACTAACAGGCTAGTGACCAATTTTACCAATTTACATTGGCTTACTGGAACACCCTTATAATTCCCTAGTATATGGTACTGAGGTACCCAGGGTATTGGGGTTCCAGGAGATCCCTATAGGCTGCAGCATTTCTTTTGCCGCCCATAGGGAGCTCTGACAATTCTTACACAGGCCTGCCACTGCAGCCTGAGTGAAATAACGTCCACGTTATTTCATAGCCATTTTACACTGCACTTAAGTAACTTATAAGTCACCTATATGTCTAACCTTTACCTGGTAAAGGTTAGGTGCAAAGTTACTTAGTGTGAGGGCACCCTGGCACTAGCCAAGGTGCCCCCACATTGTTCAGGGCCAATTCCCCTGACTTTGTGAGTGCGGGACACCATTACACGCGTGCACTACATATAGGTCACTACCTATATGTAGCTTCACAATGGTAACTCCGAATATGGCCATGTAACATGTCTATGATCATGGAATTGCCCCCTCTATGCCATCCTGGCATAGTTGGCACAATCCCATGATCCCAGTGGTCTGTAGCACAGACCCTGGTACTGCCAAACTGCCTTTTCTGGGGGTTCACTGCAGCTGCTGCTGCTGCCAACCCCTCAGACAGATTTCTGCCCTCCTTGGGTCAAGCCAGGATTGTCCCAGGATGGCAGAACAAAGGACTTCCTCTGAGAGAGGGTGTTACACCCTCTCCCTTTGGAAAATGGTGTGAAGGCAGGTGAGGGGTAGCCTCCCCCAGCCTCTGGAAATGCTTTCATGGGCACAGATGTGCCCAATTCTGCATAAGCCAGTCTACCCGGTTCAGGGGACCCCTTAGCCCTGCTCTGGCGCGAAACTGGACAAAGGAAAGGGGAGTGACCACTCCCCTGACCTGCACCTCCCCTGGGAGGTGTCCAGAGCTCCTCCAGTGTGCTCCAGACCTCTGCCATCTTGGAAACAGAGGTGCTGCTGGCACACTGGACTGCTCTGAGTGGCCAGTGCCACCAGGTGACGTCAGAGACTCCTTCTGATAGGCTCCTTCAGGTGTTGCTAGCCTATCTTCTCTCCTAGGTAGCCAAACCCTTTTTTCTGGCTATTTAGGGTCTCTGTCTCTGGGGAAACTTTAGATAACGAATGCAAGAGCTCATCAGAGTTCCTCTGCATCTCTCTCTTCACCTTCTGCCAAGGAATCGACTGCTGACCGCGCTGGAAGCCTGCAAAACTGCAACAAAGTAGCTAAGACGACTACTGCAACTCTGTAACGCTGATCCTGCCACCTTCTCGACTGTTTTCCTGGTGGTGCATGCTGTGGGGGTAGTCTGCCTCCTCTCTGCACTAGAAGCTCCGAAGAAATCTCCCGTGGGTCGACGGAATCTTCCCCCTGCAACCGCAGGCACCAAAAAGCTGCATTACCTGTCCCTTGGGTCTCCTCTCAGCACGACGAGCGAGGTCCCTCGAATCCAGCAACTCTGTCCAAGTGACTCCCACAGTCCAGTGACTCTTCAGTCCAAGTTTGGTGGAGGTAAGTCCTTGCCTCCCCATGTCAGACTGCATTGCTGGGAACCGTGACTTTTGCAGCTACTCCGGCCCCTGTGCACTTCCGGCGGAAATCCTTTGTGCACAGCCAAGCCTGGGTCCACGGCACTCTAACCTGCATTGCACGACTTTCTAAGTTGGTCCCCGGCGACGTGGGACTCCTTTGTGTAACTTCGGGTGAGCACCATTTCACGCATCCTTGTAGTGCCTGTTTCTGGCACTTCTCCGGGTGGTACCTGCTGCTGAGAGGGCTCCTTGTCTTGCTCTACGTCCCCTCTCTCTTCTGACGCAATTTGCGACATCCTGGTCCCTCCTGGGCTATAGCAGCATTCAAAAACGCTTACTGCACGATTTGCAGCTAGCAAGGCTTGTTGGCGGTCTTTCGGCGTGAAAATACGTCTGCACAACTCTCAACGGTGTGGGGGATTTGTCCTCCAAAGGGGAAGCCTCTAGCCCTTTTCGTTCCTGCAGAATCCTCAGCTTCTTCTGTCCAGTAGAAGCTTCTTTGCACTCACAGCTGGCATTTCCTGGGCATCTGCCCATCTCCCACTTGCTTGTGACTTTTGGACTTGGTCTCCTTGTTCCACAGGTACCCTCGACTGGAAATCCATTGTTGTTGCATTGCTGGTTTGTGTCTTTCCTGCAGTATTCCCCTATCACGACTTCTTTGTCCTTTGGGGAACTTTAGTGCACTTTGCACTCACTTTTCAGGGTCTTGGGGTGGGCTATTTTTCTAACCCTCACTATTTTCTAATAGTCCCAGCGACCCTCTACAAGGTCACATAGGTTTGGGGTCCATTCGTGGTTCGCATTCCACTTTTGTAGTATATGGTTTGTGTTGCCCCTATCCCTATGTGTCCCCATTGCATCCTATTGTAACTATACATTGTTTGCACTGTTTTCTAAGACTATACTGCATATTTTTGGTATCGTGTACATATATCTTGTGTATATTTCCTATCCTCTCACTGAGGGTACACTCTGAGATACTTTGGCATATTGTCATAAAAATAAAGTACCTTTATTTTTAGTATAACTGTGTATTGTGTTTTCTTATGATATTGTGCAAGTGACACTAGTGGTACTGTAGGAGCTTCACTCGTCTCCTAGTTCAGCCTAAGCTGCTCTGCTAAGCTACCATTATCTATCAGCCTATGCTGCTAGACACCCTATACACTAATAAGGGATAACTGGGCCTGGTGCAAGGTGCAAGTACCCCTTGGTACTCACTACAAGCCAGTCCAGCCTCCTACAATCATTGAGAGGGTCACTCTCTGTGAGAAAGTAGCCTCTTTCCAGCCTTGTTACCCCCACTTTTGGCCTGTTTGTGAGTGTATGTCAGGGTGTTTTTACTGTCTCACTGGGATCCTGCTAGCCAGGGCCCAGTGCTCATA
The DNA here is from genome assembly GCF_031143425.1 of Pleurodeles waltl. Classification (NCBI taxonomy): domain Eukaryota; kingdom Metazoa; phylum Chordata; class Amphibia; order Caudata; family Salamandridae; genus Pleurodeles; species Pleurodeles waltl. The sequence continues at coordinate 6,902,477 of NC_090438.1, read as the reverse complement.
GTGAAAACCCTATGTTTTCAGTGTGTTTGTTATGTATCACTGGGACCCTGCTAGTCAGGACCCCAGTGCTCATAAGTGTGTGGCCTATATGTATGTGTTACCTGTGTGGTGCCTAACTGTCTCACTGAGGCTCTGCTAACCAGAACCTCAGTGGTTATGCTCTCTCATTTTTTTCAAATTGTCACTAACAGGCTAGTGACCAATTTTACCAATTTACATTGGCTTACTGGAACACCCTTATAATTCCCTAGTATATGGTACTGAGGTACCCAGGGTATTGGGGTCCCAGGAGATCCCTATGGGCTGCAGCATTTCTTTTGCCACCCATAGGGAGCTCTGACAATTCTTACACAGGCCTGCCACTGCAGCCTGAGTGAAATAACGTCCACGTTATTTCATAGCCATTTTACACTGCACTTAAGTAACTTATAAGTCACCTATATGTCTAACCTTTACCTGGTAAAGGTTAGGTGCAAAGTTACTTAGTGGGAGGGCACCCTGGCACCAGCCAAGGTGCCCCCACATTCTTCAGGGCCAATTCCCTGGACTTTGTGAGTGCGGGGACACCATTATACGCGTGCAGTACATATAGGTCACTACCTATATGTAGCTTCACAATGGTAACTCCGAATATGGCCATGTAACATGTCTAAGATCATGGAATTGCCCCCTCTATGTCATCCTGGCATTGTTGGCACAATCCCATGATCCCAGTGGTCTGTAGCACAGACCCTGGTACTGCCAAAATACCTTTTCAGGGGTTTCACTGCAGCTGCTGCCAACCCCTCAGACAGGTTTCTGCCCCCCTGGGGTCAAGCCAGGCTTGTCCCAGGATGGCAGAACAAAGGACTTCCTCTGAGAGAGGGTGTTACACCCTCTCCCTTTGGAAAATGGTGTGAAGGCAGGGGAGGGGTAGCCTCCCCCAGCCTCTGGAAATGCTTTCATGGGCACAGATGTGCCCAATTCTGCATAAGCCAGTCTACACTGGTTCAGGGGACCCCTTAGCCCTACTCTGGCGCGAAACTGGACAAAGGAAAGGGGAGTGACCACTCCCCTGACCTGCACCTCCCCTGGGAGGTGTCCAGAGCTCCTCCAGTGTGCTCCAGACCTCTGCCATCTTGGAAACAGAGGTGCTGCCAGCACACTGGACTGCTCTGAGTGGCCAGTGCCACCAGGTGACGTCACAGACTCCTTCTGATAGGCTCCTTCAGGTGTTAGTAGCCTATCCTCTCTCCTAGGTAGCCAAACCCTCTTTTCTGGCTATTTAGGGTCTCTGTCTCTGGGGAAACTTTAGATAACGAATGCAAGAGCTCATCAGAGTTCCTCTGCATCTCTCTCTTCACCTTCTGCCAAGGAATCGACTGCTGACCGCGCTGGAAGCCTGCAAAACTGCAACATAGTAGCAAAGACGACTACTGCAACTCTGTAACACTGATCCTGCCGCCTTCTCGACTGTTTTCCTGGTGGTTCATGCTGTGGGGGTAGTCTGCCTCCTCTCTGCACTAGAAGCTCCGAAGAAATCTCCCGTGGGTCGACGGAATCTTCCCCCTGCTACCGCAGGCACCAAAAAGCTGCATTACCGGTCCCTTGGGTCTCCTCTCAGCATGACGAGCGAGGTCCCTTGAATCCAGCAACTCTGTTCCAGTGACTCCCACATTCCAGTGACTCTTCAGTCCAAGTTTGGTGGAGGTAAGTCCTTGCCTCCCCACGCCAGACTGCATTGTTGGAAACCGCGTCTTTTGCAACTACTCCGGCTTCCGTGCATGTCTGGCGGAAATCCTTTGTGCACATCCAAGCCTGGGTCCACGGCACTCTAACCTGCATTGCACGACTTTCTAAGTTGGTCTCCGGCGACGTGGGACTCCTTTGTGCAACTTCGGCGAGCACTGTTTTACGCATCATTGTAGTGCATGTTTCTGGCACTTCCCCGGGAGCTACCTGCTGCTGAGAGGGCTCTTTTTCTTGCTCGACTACCCTTCTCCCTCCTGGTCCAATTTGCGACCTCCTGGTCCCTCCTGGGCTACCGTAGCGTCCAAAAACGCTAACCGCACGATTTGCAACTAGCAAGGCTTGTTGGCGATTTTTCGGCGGGAAATTTCTTCTGCACAACTTTCCACTCCGAGTGGATTCGGTCCACCAAAGGGGAAGTCTCTAGCCCTTTTCGTTCCTGCAGAAACCTCAGCTTCTTCTGTCCAGTAGAAGCTTCTTTGCACCCACAGCTGGCATTTCCTGGGCATCTGCCCATCTCCGACTTGCTTGTGACTTTTGGACTTGGTCCCCTTGTTCCTCAGGTACCCTAGATTGGAAATCCACAGTTGTTGCATTGTTGGTTTGTGTCTTTCCTGCATTATTCCTCTATCACGACTTCTTTGTCTTTTGGGGAACTTCAGTGCACTTTGCACTCACTTTTCAGGGTCTTGGGGTGGGCTATTTTTCTAACCCTCACTATTTTCTAATAGTCCCAGCGACCCGCTACAAGGTCACATAGGTTTGGGGTCCATTCATGGTTCACATTCCACTTTTGGAGTATATGGTTTGTGTTGCCCCTATCCCTATGTGTCCCCATTGCATCCAATTGTAACTATGCATTGTTTGCACTGTTTTCTAAGACTATACTGCATATTTTTGGTATTGTGTACATATAACTTGTGTATATTTGCTATCCTCATACTGAGGGTACACTCTAAGATACTTTGGCATATTGTCATAAAAATAAAGTACCTTTATTTTTAGTATAACTGTGTATAGTGTTTTCTTATGATATTGTGCAAGTGACACTTGTGGTACTGTAGTAGCTTCACACGTCTCCTAGTTCAGCCTAAAATGCTCTGCTAAGCTACCATTATCTATCAGCCTAAGCTGCTAGACACCCTATACACTAATAAGGGATTCCTGGGCCTGGTGCAAGGTGTAAGTACCCCTTGGTACTCACTACAAGCCAGTCCAGCCTCCTACACTCTCTTCTTCCTGTCCCTCATCTGTTGCCATGAGCAGGGTGAGATCAGCCCTGTCATAGTAGGGTTTCAGGCGATTGACATGGAGCACCCTAAGGGGACTCCTGGCAGTGCCTAAGTCAACTAAGTAGGTAACTTCACCCTTCTTTTCAACAATTATGTGGGGTCCACTCCATTTGTCTTGGAGTGCTCTTGGGGCCACAGGCTCCAAAACCCACACTTTCTGCCCTGGTTGGTACTGAACCAAAACAGCCTTCTGGTCATGCCATTGCTTTTGGAGCTCTTGGCTGGCCTGAAGGTTTTTACTGGCCTTTTTCATGTACTCAGCCATCCTTGATCTGAGGCCAAATACATAGTCCACTATGTCTTGCTTTGGAGCTTTAAAAGGTTGTTCCCAACCCTCCTTAACAAGTGTTAGGAGACCTCTCACAGGGTGTCCAAATAGGAGTTCAAAGGGGCTGAAGCCCACTCCTTTTTGGGGTACCTCCCTGTAAGCAAAAAGGAGGCAAGGTAACAGGATATCCCATCTCCTGCGGAGTTTTTCAGGGAGTCCCATAATCATGCCTTTGAGAGTTTTGTTAAATCTCTCCACCAGTCCATTTGTTTGAGGATGATAGGGTGTGGTATGTCACACCATACTCCTTCCACATGGCCTTTAAGTAAGCAGACATGAAATTGCTTCCCCTGTCTGATACCACCTCTTTTGGGAAGCCCACCCTGGAAAAGATTCCCAGGAGGGCCTTTGCCACTGCAGGAGCTGTAGTGATCCTTAGAGGAATTGCTTCAGGATATCTGGTGGCATGGTCTACTACCACCAAGATAAACCTATTGCCTGAAGCAGTAGGAGGGTCAAGGGGGCCAACTATGTCAACCCCTACCCTTTCAAAGGGAACCCCAACCACAGGCAGTGGAATAAGGGTTGCCTTTGGGGTGCCATCTGTCTTGCCACTGGCTTGACAGGTTTCACAGGACTTACAAAATTCCTTTGTGTCCTCTGACATTCTAGGCCAATGAAACAAGGGGACAAGCCTGTCCCAAGTTTTCATTTGCCCCAAATGTCCAGCTAAGGGAATGTCGTGGGCTAGAGTTAGGAGGAACTTTCTGTACTTCTGAGGAATCACCAATCTCATGGCAGCTCCAGGTTTTGGATCCCTTGCTTCAGTGTACAAGAGGTTGTCTTCCCAGTAAACTCTGTGAGAGTCACTGACATCCCCATTTGCTTTTTTGACAGCCTGCTGCCTTAGACCCTCTAGTGTGGGACAGGTATGCTGTGCCACACTCAGCTCCTCCCTGGCAGGCCCCCCCTTCACCCAAAAGCTCAGCAGTGTCTCCTTCCAGCTCCTCTGGTGTAGGTTCTGCACAGGGTAGAAATTCTTCTTCCTCAGAATTAGAATCCACTGTAGAGGGAGGGATAGTAGGTAGTGTTTTACATCTACTTACCCTAGCTTTAGGGAGCACTTGGTCCATTCTTCCAGGATCCAAGTCACCCTGTCCTTTTGGCTTTTTGGCCTGAGCCCGGGTCAAAAGCAAAAATATGCCCTGGAATGCCCAGCATTGCTGCATGAGCCTCCAACTCCACGTCTGCCCAAGCTGATGTCTCTAAATCATTTCCTAATAGACAGTCTACAGGTAAATCTGAGGCAACCACAACTTTCTTTGGGCCAGTAACCCCCCCCCCAGTTGAGATTCACAACAGCCATGGGGTGGCTAAGGGTGTTGTTATGAGCATCGGTTACTTGGTACTGGTGAACAAGTAGGTGTTGTTCAGGGTGGACCAGTTTCTCTATTACCATTGTAACACTGGCACCTGTGTCCCTGTAGGCCTGAACCTCAACACCATTTATTAGGGGTAGTTGCTTGTACTTATCCATGTTAAGGGGACAAGCAACCAAGGTGGCTAAGTCAATAGCCCCCTCAGAGACTAACACAGCCTATGTGGTCTCCCTAATCAGACCAACCCCAACTAAGTTACCAAAAGTGAGCCCAGCTACTCCCTTGGATTGGCTATTAGTAGGTTTGCTCCCACCACCACTGCTATTATTAGGGGCACTAGGTGTAGCAGCAGGGGTTGTAGTAGGAGGAGGCTTGCTGCTTTTCTTTGGACAACTGGGATCTGTTGTCCAATGGCCTTTTATTTTACATAAATAGCACCATGGTTTCTTTTCTTTGTTTTGATTTGAAGAGGATTTGGGCCCACCACCCCCACCAGAGTGTTTTTGTGGGCCTGATGAAGACTAACTTTTAGATTTGTCCCCACCCTTGTCAGAAGACTTATCATCCTTCTTCTTGCCATCTTTGTCACCCCCTGTATGAACTTTTCTGTTCACCCTTGTTCTGACTTATTTGTCTGCCTTCTTTCCCAATTCTTGGGGAGAGGTCAGATCAGAGTCCACCAAGTACTGGTGCAACAAATCAGACACACAATTTTTAAGAATATGCTCTCTCAGGATTAAGTTATACAGGCTTTCATAATCAGTAACTTTACTGCCATGTAACCACCCCTCCAAGGCCTTCACTGAATGGTCAACAAAGTCTACCCAGTCTTATGAAGACTCCTTTTTGGTCTCTCTGAACTTGATCCTGTACTGTTCAGTGGTTAGGCCATAACCATCAAGGAGTGCATTCTTAAGAACTGCAAAATTATTGGCATCACTTTCTTTCACAGTAAGGAGCCTATCCCTACCCTTTCCACTAAATGATAGCCATAGGATAGCAGCCCACTGCCTTTGAGGGACATCCTGTACAACACAGGCCCTCTCAAGTGCAGCAAACCACTTGTTAATGTCATCCCCCTCCTTATAAGGGGGAACTATCTTGTGCAGATTCCTAGAATCATGCTCTCTTGCAGGATGACTATTGGGAATACTGCTGCTGCCACCATGGGTTTCCAACCCAATTTTCTGTCTTTCTCTTTCAATTTCTAAGGACTGTCTATCTAAATCCAGCTGTTGCTTCTTGAGCTTCAGCCTGGATTGTTCCACTCTCAATCTATTGAGCTCCCTTTCTAACATTCTGTCATCAGGGTGGGTGGGTGGGACATGCCTTGAAACAGAAGTATGGTGAGAATGAACAGAAGGAGACCTGTCCCTAACAGATGGCACCCTAACAGCTTGGCTAACAGAAACAGCACTTCTACTATGATGAGAAGGAATACTCTTATTGTGATGTGAGACAACACTATTACTATGATGTGACTCTACATCAGTACCAGCTATGCTAGGTTGTCTGCTAATGGGCAGGCTAGGAATTTTCCCTTCTAAATCTTTTGCTAGGGGTGCCCCAGGGTCAGATTGGGAACCATCAGCTAATTTCTCAACAGAAGTGCCACCTCTGGCCTTATCCTGTTCAACAAGCATATTAACCAACAGTTCTCTAGAGGGATTCTTCCCTACACTTAAACCTCTTTCTATGCAGAGACTCCTTTCCAGCTAAGGTGATCATAAGCAAGTTTGGACAGATCAACAGTTTGGCCTGTGCCAGACATTTTAGAAAATGTTTAAGTGATAGAAAAAGTGAGAAAAAGTTTTTCAGAACTTTTTGAAAGACAGAAAAAAAATCCTTTTAAACTTTTTAAGAACTTTTTAGAAAGTTTAGAAGTACTTTTCAGCACTTTAGCAAAGAAGTGAAAGGAGAAAAACAAAACTTTTTGGTTAGGTGTACATACACTGAACTTGTTTTGTATATTTTTCTCTTATGAAAAGTACAATGACAAAAGTGATAAGTAGTTACAAAGTACTTATCCCACCGCTGCACAACCAATGTAAGAGGCTGGACTGGCTTGTAGTGAGTACCAAGGGGTACTTAAACCTTGCACCAGGCCCAGGTATCCCTTATTAGTGTATAGTGGTGTCTAGCAGCTTAGGCTGATAGAAAATGGTAGCTTAGCAGAGCAGCTTAGGCTGAACTAGGAGACGAGTGAAGCTCCTACAGTACCACTAGTGTCACTTGCACAATATCATAAGAAAACACAATACACAGATATACTAAAAATAAAGGTACTTTATTTTTATGACAATATGCCAAAGTATCTCAGTGAGTACCCTCAGTATGAGGATAGCAAATATATACAAGATATATGTACACAATACCAAAATATGCAGTAATAGCAATAGAAAACAGTGCAAACAATGAATAGTCACAATAGAATGCAAAGGGGGCCCATAGGGATAGGGGCAACACAAACCATATACTCTAGAAGTGGAATGCGAACCACGAATGGACCCCAAACCTATGTGACCTTGTAGAGGGTCGCTGGGACTGTAAGAAAACAGTGAGGGTTAAAAAAATAGCCCACCCCAAGACCCTGAAAAGTGGGTGCAAAGTGCACCCAAGTTCCCCAAAGAGCACAGAAGTCGTGATAGGGGAATTCTGCAGGAAAGACCAACACCAGCAATGCAACAACGATGGATTTCCAGACAAGAGTACCTGTGGAACAAGGGGACCAAGTCCAAAAGCCACAATAAAGTCGGGAGTGGGCAGATGCCCAGGAAATGCCAGCTGTGGGTGCAAAGAAACTGCCACTGGATGGTAGAAGCTGAGGATTCTGAAAGAACGACAAGGGCTAGAAACTTCCCCTTGGGTGGATGGATGTGTCACGTGGTGAAGAGTCGTGCAGACGTGTTTTCCCGCAGAAAGACTACAAACAAGCCTTGCTAGCTGCAAAGCTTGCGGTTAGGGTTTTTAGATTCTGCTGTGGCCCAGGAGGGACCAGAATGTCACCAATTGCGTGAGGGGACAGACGGGGTGTCCAGCAAGACAAGGAGCCCTATCAGAAGCAGGCAGCACCCACAGAAGTGCCAGAACAGGCACTACGAACTGGAGTGAAACGGTGCTCACCTGAAGTTGCAAAAGAGAGTCCCACGCCGCCGGAGGACAACTCAGGAGGTCATGCAATGCAGGTTAGAGTGCCGTGGACCCAGGCTTGGCTGTGCACAAAGGAAATCCTGGAAAAGTGCACCTGAGCTAGAGTAGCTGCAAAACATGCGGTTCCCAGCAATGCAGTCTGGCGTGGGGAGGCAAGGACTTACCTCCACCAAACTTGGACTGAAGAGTCACTGGACTGCGGGAGTCACTTGGACAGAGTTGCTGAGTTCAAGGGACCTTGCTCATTGTGCTGAGGGGAGACCCAGAGGACTGGTGATGCAGTTCTTGGGTGCCTGCGGTTGCAGGGGCAAGATTCCGTCGACCCACGGGAGATTCCTTCGCAGCTTCTAGTGCAGAGAGGAGGCAGACTACCCCCACAGCATGCACCACCAGGAAAACAGTCGAGAAGGCGGCTGGATCAGCGTTACAGTGTCGCAGTAGTCGTCTTTGCTACTTTGTTGCAGTTTTGCAGGCTTCCAGCGCGGTCAGCAGTCGATTCCTTGGCAGAAGGTGAAGAGAGAGATGCAGAGGAACTCTGATGAGCTCTTGCATTCGTTATCTACGGTATTCCCCAAAGCCGAGACCCTAAATAGCCAGAAAAGAGGGTTTGGCTACTTAGGAGAGAGGATAGGCTAGCAACACCTGAAGGAGCCTATCAGAAGGAGTCTCTGACGTCACCTGCTGGCCCTGGCCACTCAGAGCAGTCCAGTGTGCCAGCAGCGCCTCTGTTTCCAAGATGGCGGAGGTCTGGAGCACACTGGCGGAGCTCTGGGCACCTCCCAGGGGAGGTGCAGGTCAGGGGAGTGGTCACTCCCCTTTCCTTTGTCCAGTTTCACGCCAGAGCAGGACTGAGGGGTCCCTGAACCGGTGTAGACTGGCTTATGCAGAAATGGGCACCATCTGTGCCCATGAAAGCATTTCCAGAGGCTGGGGAAGGCTACTCCTCCCCTGCCTTAACACCTTTTTTCAAAGGGAGAGGGTGTAACACCCTCTCTCTGAGGAAGTCCTTTTTTCTGCCTTCCTGGGCCAAGCCTGGCTGGACCCGAGGAGGGCAGAAACCTGTCTGAGGGGTTGGCAGCAGCAGCAGCTGCAGTGAAACCCCTGAAAAGGCAGTTTGGCAGTACCCGGGTCTGTGTTAGAGACCCGTGGGATCATGGGATTGTGCCAACAATGCCAGGATGGCATAGAGGGGGCAATTCCATGATCATAGACATGTTACATGGCCATATTCGGAGTTACCATTGTGAAGCTACACATAGGTAGTGACCTATGTGTAGAGCACGCGTGTAATGGTGTCCCCGCACTCACAAAGTCCGGGGAATTTGCCCTGAACAATGTGGGGGCACCCTGGCTAGTGCCAGGGTACCCACACACTAAGTAACTTAGCACCCAACCTTTACCAGGTAAAGGTTAGACATATAGGTGACTTATAAGTTACTTAAGTGCAGTGGTAAATGGCTGTGAAATAACGTGGACGTTATTTCACTCAGGCTGCAGTGGCAGGCCTGTGTAAGAATTGTCAGAGCTCCCTATGGGTGGCAAAAGAAATGCTGCAGCCCATAGGGATCTCCTGGAACCCCAATACCCTGGGTACCTCAGTACCATATACTAGGGAATTATAAGGGTGTTCCAGTATGCCAATGTGAATTGGTGAAATTGGTCACTAGCCTGTTAGTGACAATTTGGAAAGAAATGAGAGAGCATAACCACTGAGGTTCTTGATAGTAGAGCCTCAGTGAGACAGTTAGTCGTAACACAGATAACACATTCAGGGCACACTTATAAGCACTGGGGCCCTGGTACGGCAGGGTCCCAGTGACACATACAACTAAAACAACATATATACAGTGAAAAATGGGGGTAACATGCCACGCAAGATGGTACTTTCCTACAAGCCATGACTATCATCTTGGCTCTCTACTGGGATAGCTTGTTGAGGACTGCTGGAATTAAGAGAATTGGTGGAAAAGTGTAGTGAAATCTGTAAGAGCAATTGATCCATAGGACATTCCCCCGGGTCCCTGGATGGAAGTACCTTGATGCAAAGTTTTGTCATTTGGTGCAGTGGTGAACAAATTGATGGTCGGAGTTCCCCACCACTGAAAGATGTCTTGAACTACATCGTTGTTTAAGACACACTCATTTTTTTCGGGGATGAGTCTGATGAGAGAATCGGCTTGGGTATTTTGCTCTCCTGGAAGATGGGTCACAGTTATCAACAAGTCCCTGGCGAGAAGCCATTTCCAGATTGTCTGGGCTTCATGAGACAAGGGCCCGTCCCTCCCTGTTTGTTTCGGTAGTACCTGGTTGCAGTATTGTCCATCTGAACAAGCAGGGAGTTGGAGGAGAACGATGGATGTGCGCTGCTCTGAGAGATTATTGTGATAAGTTTACTCTCTCTGTGATCACTTCCCCTGATTTGTAGGTGGTCCATGTGGGCTCGCCATCCTACGAGAGAGGCATCCGTGACTATTGTTTAAACAGGAATGTCCTGATGTTTCTCGCAGGATATTGGTTGGAGAGCGCCACCATTTCAGTGACAGTTTCGGGTGATGGGAAAGCTGAATCCTGTCATCCCAATTGCCCGTCTGCTGGTCCCACTGGTCCTCGAGCTGTTTATGTAAAGGTCTCATGTGAAGACGAGCATTCAGCGTGAGAAATATGCAGAAGGCCATTGAGGCGAGGAGAAAGGATACTGCCCCATGGTTGGATGAGAGCTTTCATGAGCTCTTGAGATTTCCAAAGTGTTGATAACTGTCTTGCTGTGAGGGTATTGATGGAAGCACCCAAGTACTGTATCCTTTATACTGGGACGGAGGTTGATTTCGCATGGTTGATCTGAAGGCCCAGCCGTCGAAGGAGATCGGAAGTCCAATTTTAGTGTAGTTGAGCCTCTTCAAATGTGGGTGCTTTGATAAGCCAATCGTCTAGATATGGGCAGGCGAATACGTTGTGTTTTCGGTAAACCTCGTGCCCTAAGATAACTATAACTCGCGCCTCCGCCATGTACAGTTTTTTCATAATTTTTTTTTACTGCAAATATCACAATGATATGATCAACAATGCTATGTAAGATGGCGTGATTGCTGTAATTTGGAAGGTATTTTGCAGTGCATGGCGAGGGTGCGAGTTATAGTTACCTTAAACACGAGTTATAGTTACTTGAGGTAACTCTCACTATAACTGGTGAATTCCTATGGTTTTGTATGTTTTAAATTTGAGCCTAACTATAAAGTACCTGTAACCTTTGTTTTTTAAGTGAATTTCTATGTTTTTTTTTAATTCAATTTTGTAACTATAACTTCCTTGTAACCTTTGTTTTTTACACTGAATTTCTATGTTTTTTTAACATATAGCCTGGCCTCCAGCTAGGCCTGGGGCCAACCCCCTATAAGCAGCCAACTGTGCACGTCCTTCACCCATGTGGAGGGAACGTTGCCCGCAACACCTTGCCGGCAGCCAGACCCTGCCGCCATCACTCCCCACCCACCTAAACCCACACTGTGCACAGCCCTTTCGCCGTGCACAGGGGGAGTTAGCAACAGCTTCTCTGGGTGTGAGAATAGGTGTGAGAGAGTTTATCTGGGAGAGTGGCTGTCAGATTGTCTGGGTGTGACAGTACGTCAGTCTGTGTGCGGGTCTGTGAGTGGCTGCATGAGGGACTCAGTGGGTCTGTGAGTGGGTATGTGAGTGTCTGAGTTGGTCTGTGAGTGGGTGTGTGAGTATCTGAGTGGGTCTGTGAGTGGGTGTGTGAGTATCTGAGTGGGTCTGTGAGGGGGTGTGTGAGTGTCTGAGTGGGTCTGTGAGTGGGTGTGTGAGTGTCTGAGTGGTTGTGTGAGTGGGTGTGTGAGTGTCTGAGTGGGTCTGTGAGTGGGTGTATGAGTGGAGTGTCTCAGTGGTTGTGTGATTGAGAGAAATTGATTGAAAGAGAGACAGAAAGTGAGAGAAAGTGAGAGAGAAAGAGAGTTTTTTCAGGGTTTAATATCTCATATACTTAGAATTAGATATTTTTGTTGGATTTAACAAAAAAGATTATTTAATATATTTTAAAAAGTAGATTTTTTTTTCTTAAATAAAAAAAATTCAAAAATGAGTCCACCTTGATTCGAACCCCCATAGCTCAGTGTGAAGGACTGCAACCCTATTTTATGTATTTATTTATTTAGGAATTTATTTATTTAGTTATTTTTATTACAAAGCCCTTTACATGCTATGTGGGACTGCGTGGGAAGAAGAAGGTCTCCCCCTGTGGTCCCTACTTTTTTAATTATTTTTTTTAATACAAAGTTTTTATGGGCTACTTGGCACTGCGGGGAAGCCTTAAGGCTTCCCTTGCAGTGCCAATGCTTCAGCAAGCATGGAAATGCCTAGGCATCAGCTCCCTGCTTGCTGAATCATTTCATCTATGTTCTCTGCACGCATGCAGGGGACAGAGATGAAATGTCAGATTTTGACAGCGGACCTGCTTTAAAGTTTAAAGATCCTGCCGTCAAAACCCGAACTGTTTGCTGTGGCTTGGCTTCAGTGCTGCAACCAAGCCACAGAAAACAGCTATGTGATGACAGTCCCCAGGGCCATCAGAGGCTCCTCAAGGGGAGCCGCATGACCCCCTCCAATGTTTGCATAGCCCCTGGGAGGTGGTGGTCCCTGGGGAACGGGTGTCCCATCGGGACCCCCCCTTTAATTTTGTAAACATTTGCCCCAGGGGGTGGTGGTCCCCAGGGTACCGACGGGGGCCAGAGGGCCCCCGCATTAATTAGGAGATCGCCCTGGGGTGGTGGTCCTCAGGGCAGCAGGAGGGGCCCAGGAGTCCCCCTGCTTTTTTTTTTAAAAAGCCCCCAGGACTTGGCCCACCTGGGGGTATTAGGCTGAAGAAGTGCAGGAGCCCGCCCTTCATTTTCTTTTTGATTCACGGGTCTACTGAGTATCTGCTCGTAAAATTAAAAAAAATGCTTTTATTCTGGAGGGTGTGGGAAGGGTCCCTTGGGGACCTCACCCCCAGAGCTATGGGGTCAGAGTGATTCTACCCTGGCCCTTTTTCTTTTCTTTTTTACTTTTTTGGGGGGATTCGGCTGAAGCCAAGTCCCAAGATGGGTGATAACACTTCAACAACTTCTGTTGAAGTGTTGAAGTGTTGTCAGCCAATCAGATCCCAGCACGCCAAATTCCTGCCAATTTCCTGCCAAATTCGGTGTAATTCCATCCAGTAGTTTTTGCACTATTGCTGTTCAAAATCTCTATGAAAAAATTAATGGGGAAAACCTTTTTAGGGCTGAGCGCAAAACGCTCTGTCCCTGGTGTAATCTCTCTGTGGGCTTGTAATCACAACCATGTCACGCTTGTCACTTTCATTGGTTCGTGGGCTTGCCTTTTAAAATTTGCTTGCTTTCACTAGTGAAAGGCTTGCATATGTCATGCCTTTTCCAGTGTTTAGCCCTTCTCGAGCGCACCGGACAACTACTGAAAACATACAAGGCTCTGTGTTTTCTTCCCAGCTTCTGGACAACTGTTTCGTTTTATTTCCTACACAGCAGGATCTCGCTGGGCAGCAGTCGAGCACTCTGCATGACATGGACCCTGTTACATGGATAATAGCACTTTTGCCGGTCACATGGATAATTGCACTTTTGCCAATACCGTTTACTGCGGGCAAACTTATGTTTCCCTTTTTCTGTGTCTGCTTTGTGCTGATGGCAGCCGTCGGCTCGTCTTTTTTGTTGCATGCTTGCCAAAACCAGACCTTAGGCTTTGCTTGTTTGATTTAGAAACGCCTCGACGGCCATTCTCTGCACTCCAGCGCATTTTCAAAAAACTCACATGTCCGCATGTCACAAAGTCATGTTTGCAAAAGACAGATGTTTATTGGGATAGGTTTGTAAATAGAGGTGATGTGTTGCTGCATGAGTCATTTCTACAAACCACTTTACATATATAAATAGTTATTCCTACTCAAACACAGTGAGTACTTTAGGGGCAAGGCAAGCCTGGGACATAGTTAGTGAACGGAGCAGCCATTTTAATTTATGTGCTGGACACTGGTCAATACTAGTTTCCCAGCTTCATAATGGCTACTCTGAACCCTGGGTTGTTTGATATCAAACAACTCAGAATGATAAATCCAAACTGGTACCAGTACTGAATTTATTATAAAAAGTACCCAAGGGGCACCTTGGAGGTGCCCCCTAAAAAAGCTAACTATCCTGGCATGGTTTCTAACTGGTTCCAGCAAGCCTGCCACATCCAGACGGCCAATACACAAACCGTGGGGGAGAGCCCTGTCTCTCTGGTTTGTGAAACAAAGCCCTTCCTAGGAGGAGGAGCTAACTTCCTCTCCCTCAGGAATGTGCATTGCCCTGGCAGTGAGCTTCAAAGGGCTACCACCCTTGAAACGCGACCCCCAGGCCTGCTGCTAGCAGCAGATGGCCTCCCCCTTTCCAAACCCCCACTTCTGGAGGGAGCAAATGCGGGAAACCACAAAAAGGGTAGGAGGAGTGCCTCACTGAGCATGCACCACCCCTAGGGGCTTGCAGGCGAGGTGGACCCTTCATTTCATTTTTATCCATCTTGGAATGGAGGGAAATAGCCAATTAGGTTTAGGGAAGTGACTATTCCCACAGAAAGTGGTCACTGTAGTGGGTGTAGCCACCCAAGGGTAAGTGTCTCTTTGGACGCTTCCTGGTTAAATTCAGTATTTAAGGGGCTCCGCTAGACCAAGAATTTAGATTTGAAAAGGATTCAAAGAGGAAAGGAAAACCAGCACCAAAAGAAGACCACAGCAAGAGAACTGAGGACCTGCTGCACAAGAAAAGGCGCCAAACCCTGCCTGCTGCACCCAGGACCCAAAAATCGCCGCTGCGGAGGAGCTGGACACTAGACTGACTCCAAGAAACCCAGGGGACCTCCAGGCTTCAAGAACTACCCCAGATCTCCCTCCTGAGTGGAGGCACCACTCAAAGAAATTAAGAAACCTGCAAAGCACCAACAAACCAGTGAGGGTCACTTCACTGAATTGCCGATATCTCTGCGACCAGAAGCTACAGCCAGACCCGACAAAACACCGATGACTGCCCAGATGTGACCTACAACTGTGCCAAGTTTGGTGGCACTGCGCCCTCTAGTGGCTGTGTTACACCAATAGCCTGGGTGGTGGTCAGCTGACTTCGGACAAGCAGAAAAACAGCTCCCCCAGAGATGAAAGAGGATCAGGGGGCAGCCGTAATCGAGGGACTTCAGAAACACCCTGGACCTCTGACCAGAGTACCCCCGTTGTCCTGTAAGCTGCCCGCAAAAATACTCACCTCCAGCTCCACTGGACTTTGTTGCGCACAGCATTCAAAACTTTCAAAATAGCCTGCACCTGGCCGCCCTGGGCCTTGCATCACGGGATATGCTGTGCGCCCCGGGTCCCAAGCCCCTAACAACCTCATCAGCCCAAGGGGAACCCAGGCACCAACTTTAAGTCTGCAAACTAGCTCATTTTCCAAGTGGCCCATCCAGGTGGCCCTGTGCCTGTGCTAAGAAACTCTCCAACGCTGCTCCCGCCAGAACCTGGAGCTGCTTGAGACTCTCCATCTGGCACAGTGTGCCCACCGACCACTCTGGCCACCCCTCAAGAGAAGAGGCTGGTAACTCAACTGTGTGATTGTTACTGCATTTGTAAAGGTGACTGTGCATTGATTCCAATGGTGCATAATTACGCACAGAAAGACTCACTTTGCAAAAACTTCAAAAAGTCATAACTTGAAAAGTATTTTAAAGATCTTAGTCTTAAAACTTATATAAAAGTCTGAAGTATTTTTATAAAATCTGCCTTCAAATTATTCTTTGAGTGTGAGTGGTGCATGATTGGATTTGTGAGTACAACAAATACTTAGCCCATCTCCTGGATTATCCTAACTGCTCGACCAGCTACCTTAAAAACTGGAGCATTAGGTGGTTTAATTTTTACCTCTGGGAACCAACGTGTGGTTGCCTAAATCCTCTGCATAGTGTGCTTGGTTTTGCACACTGCATAGAGGGCCAGCCTCCAACAGTAGTCTCTCCTGACCTACCTGTTGAATGTCTCCTAGGAAATGACCTAGAGACTTCACCATGGGCTGAGGATGAGTTACTTGCCCATGCAGCCATTCTGGGCATCCGCAAACATTTGCCCCCCCCCCCTCATCTCCAAGCATATGAAAGAGCAAGGTAGGGAAGGAGCCCTGGAGCACGAAATAATAGCACAGGATACTCCTAAAATCATAAGCATGGAGGATACTGAGTTATCCCCTGCCCACCCTTTCACTAAGGATAACGTTCCTCTGAAGGAGGATACCACCACCAAGGTGGTACATACACTACACAAGCTTAGCTCCCAGGGGTTGATGAACCCTCTGGTAGGAACATAGGAAAGGACTGAAAACCTGCCCCTTCTTGAAACGAATGGAGCAACCTTCCTGCCATTCCAGGGAAACTTTAGTGCAACAACCTTGCACCACCCCTGACACCTTAGGACAGAAACTCTGTCCTCCTTTAGAGCCGATAAATCCATGGTTTTGACCAGCTCTAAACATGCTAAGACAGTGTTAGAAGGTAGCCTCTTTCTAGCGTTGTTACCCCCACTTTTGGCCTGTTTGTGAGTGTATGTCAGTGTGTTTTTACTGTCTCACTGGGACCCTGCTAGCCAGGGCCCCAGTGCTCAGAGTGAAAACCCTATTTGTCAGTGTGTTTTGCCTGTCTCACTGGGATCCTGCTAGCCAGGACCCCAGTAATCATAGTTTGTGGCCTGAATGTGTGTCCCTGTGTAGTGACTAACTGTATCACTGAGGCTCCGCTAATCAGAACCCCACTACCCAACCTCTCTCTGCCTTTAAATTTGTCACTATAGGCTAGGGACCACATTTACCAATTTCAATTGGCATACTGAAACACCCTTATAATTCCCTAGACTATGATACCTAGGTACCCAGGGTATTAGGGTTCCAGGAGATCCATATGGGCTGCAGCATTTATTTTGCCACCCATAGGGAGCTCTGACAATTCTTACACAGGCCTGCCACTGCAGCCTGAGTGAAATAACGTCCACGTTATTTCACAGCCATTTTCACTGCACTTAAGTGACTTACAAGTCATCTATATGTCTAACCTTCACTTGCTGAAGGTTAGGTGCAATGTTACTAAGTGTGAGGGCACCCTTGCACTAGCGAAGGTGTCCCCACATAGTTCGGGCCATTACATGCGTGCACTACGTATAAGTCAATACCTATATGTAGCTTTACAATGGTAACTCCGAATATGGCCATGTAACATGTCTAAGATCATGGAATTGTTCCCCCGTTCCAAATCTGGTATTGGGGAGCCAATCCCATGCATCCCTGGGGCTCCAGCATGGACCCCCAGTACTGCCGAACCAGCTCTCTGGGGTTTTCTCTGCAGCTACAGTCGCTGCCACACCACAGACAGGGTTCTGCCCTCCTGGGGGCCTGGGCAGCCCAGTCCCAGGAAGGCAGAACAAAGCATTTTCTCTCTGAGTGTAGGGTGTTACACCCTCTCCCTTTGGACATAGGTGTTACAGGCTGGGGAGGAGTAGCCTCTCCCTGCCTCTGGAAATGCTTTGAAGGGCAGGGATGGTGCCCTCCTTGCATAAGCCAGTCTACACCGGTTTAGGTAACCCCAGTCCCTGCTCTGGCGCGAAACTGGACAAAGGAAAAGGGAGTGACCACTCCCCTGTCCATCACCACCCCAGGGATGGTGCCTGAGCTCCTCCAGTGTGTCTCAGACCTCTGCCATCTTATTTTCAGAGGTGTGGGGGCACACTGGAGGCCTCTGAGTGGTCAGTGCCAGCAGGTGACGTCAGAGACCCCTCCTGATAGGTGCATACCTTACTAGGTAGCAAATCCTCCTCTGAGGGCTATTTAGGGTCTCTCCAGTGGGCTTTTCCTCAGATTACGACTTCAAGAATTATTTTTAGTAACTCTGAGTATTGTGTTTCTTGTGATATAGTGCTATATGATATAAGTGGTATAGTGGGAGCTTTACATGTCTACTAGTTCAGCCTTGGCTGCTCTGCTATAGCTACCTCAATCAGCCTAAGCTGCTAGAACACTACTAATCTACTTATAAGGGATAACTGGACCTGGCATAAGGTGTAAGTGTCATTGGTACCCACTACAAGCCAGGCCAGCCTCCTACAGACAGCATCCCTGTCTAGCTTTCCAACCCCTAGGACAGCAAACCTGCCCTATTATAGAGCCACAAGGACAGTCACACTGCCCTGCTCTATCACTAGTTCCTAACTTGGGAAATAAGGAGTCACAGGGTCCACAGTTTAATTATACTTCAGGGAAAATTGTTCAACAAACAGGGTGGTACACCTCCCCACAAGGAAGGAACCAAATAGTGGATGATAATGGGAGTAACCATTCTATTATTGAGCCACTCTGTACTTATCACCACTTAGACAATAAAGTCTCAAATGGCCAAGGTTAGCATTATTGTCCTTTGTTTGAGGGAGGGGTTGTAGGAAAGTAGCCCTTCTCTATACCTGTTACCCTCACTTTTGTCTGTTTGTCAGTGTGTTTGACTCTGTTCACTGGGATGTTGCTAACTAGGACCCTAGTGATTATGCTCCCTCCCTTACAACTTGCTTCGTAGACTGTATTTCACCCCACAATTTGCACACTGGTGCCCCATTATAAGCCCTTAGTAGATGATACCCAGGTAGCAGGGCATTGGGGTTCCAGGGGATCCCTATGGGCTGCAGCATTTCTTTTGCTATCCATAGGGAGCCCATGCAAAGGCTTTTCCAGGACTTCCATTGCAGCCTGTGTGAAATGGTGCAAGCACCCTTTCACTGCCATTTACACTGCACCAGGTCACTTGTAAGTCACCCATATGTCAGGCCTTCCAACCCTGAAGTCTGTGTGCACAGTAACTGAGTGTAAGGGCACCCCTGTACTAGCAGAGGTGCCCCCATCTCGTCCAGGACCATTTTCTCATACTTGGTGAGTGTGGGGACGCCATTCAAGTGTGATGACATGGTGGTTAAATTATACTTTTTGGAGTATGATGTGGCATTTTGTGGCATATAAGGGGAACTTTGAGCGTTTTAGATGTACACTGTGACGGTTTTGGGATTTATGGCAATTTGAGTTTCTTTTTTTGGTCGTACAATGAGACCTTTCGTGACAACAATGACACTTAAAAGTCATTTGATGGCACGCTTGGGAAACGTTTTAACACTTTTGGTGCCTACGAAGGCCACTTAGCTTGGTTTTTGGGGCATATGAAAGCTTTTATGAAACATGCTGGAAGCAGTCTTAGGTGTTAAAGTGTACTAGTGGGTCCATGTGGTACACACATTCCACTGTTTCAGGCCAGGCACAGTCTGAACCACTTACAAACACCTTAGAAGATCCACAGGAATTGCAGGTGGGCTTCAGATTTGCTTACCTATAAGGTTAATCAGCTAGGACTTGTCATAACAAAACCCACTGATTTCAGCAGAATAAACATTGGTTTTGTTGCTTGCCCAATTCCAAGACACTGTAAGTTGAAGCTTTTAACCATGAAGCTTTCAAAAATCCTTTGATGAGATTGGTAAATGCTTTACGTTTGTCCCTTCTTGGGGCAGTTTTTGTTACCGACTTGGACACCGACCCTGTCACAAGGATAATTGCACATTGCCGATATGTTTGACTGTGAGAAAACTTCTTTTTCCTTTTGTGTCTCTCGCGCTCATGGCCGCTGTGGCGCTTTGAAACGGCTCGCTTATGTCAACTGTTGTACTTTTAATTTACAATTTATGTGGCAAGAAAACTCCAGTTAGGAATTTACAACGCTAATCGCTCTAACTCGAACAAAGGCGAGACCCATTGCATTGAAAATGCTTGCTAGGATTGTATTCACTGCTGTGTACAAAGGACGGGGACATATGTAATTGTAACCTCTGTCCTGCCTAGATTATTAGAAACGTGAATTGTGGTCCCTGCGCTCTGCTCTTCCGACAAGGAGAAGGTGCAGAAGGGTCCGAAAGCAGCACTCAGGCTTCCATGGCATCCCACAAATGAGGACTTCTGATGGAGACGGATGGAAAACCATAAGGGTCGTGCTGCAATGTCCCACCCTCTGAACACTTCCTGAAGTCCCCAGAGACCGCAGAGACGGTAGGGGGGCTTCAAACATAGGAAGAGACACCAGGATGTGCATCTGAGAGGATCATTTAGTTTGCAGGGTAGACAATAAAATAGCAATATTTTCCAGGACAAGAGATTTCCTCCACAGTGCAGGACACCTAGTCCCTTATGTGTAGCTGGGAGAGGAATGGGCACCTAAGAGGCAGCAGCACAGCCAACAATCCCTGCCATGAGTCCCTTCAGTCTGTGAAAACCCAGGGAGAGTGGGTGAAGGAGGTGATGAGCTGATGTGATGTCATAAAGTACACAACATCTTCACGTTTCAGCAGTGCCCTCTGACACCACAAGAGGGCACTCACAAGCTGCACCATATACTGGAGAACATAACATATGTATGAAAAGAGAAGAGGGACTTGGATAAAACAGAGATGAAGGGCTTCATTCAGGATTTGACAAAAATACACTTACATTAGTATCAGTATCATTACTATCAGTCGCTTCATCTTCAAGTGTAGAAACATCCTGTAGATCTTCCTACAAGACAATTTGAAATACATAGTTAGGGGAAAGAGCAGAAAGGGACACTTCTTTTGCGTCAGATACTATTTCAACTTTCAAAAATAATGTTTGAATTTTTTCCAGAACCTACCTGTTTACCTCAGACGAAAAGGGGGTCATCACATTGTACAATGAGCAAATCACACATAGATGATATAACAACAAGCACTGGCAAAGCCAATAAGTCCCACCTTTTGCACTGGTTTTTAGCGATGCTGTGCCGCATGTCTAAAGAAGAATTAAAAAAAGCTTGATGCAGCTGCTCGTGTCATTTTACCTGTGAGAAATAACAGGCCTTGTTCTCCCTTTTTATTTAGTGAACTTTTTTCTAATAGTGAGTGGTGGGAACCAATACAGGGCAGACACAGCAAGGGAACTCTGCTGGGAGAAGCCGCTTGTTTGGAGTCATCAACACGAGGCGCGGATGGGGGAGCAACTTGGAGGGCTTGGGTGGGGGCAGAGAAAAGCAGACGGTGAAGACAGGGAGCAATACTGAGTGCAGTGGTGAGAAAATCAAATGGATGAGAGACAGAAAACAATGTGGGGCTGGGGGAGAAGTAAATAAACAGGAAAGCAAGAAGGAGGGACGGGCGGTTCCTTCATTGGAGCGTAGGGGGCGTTGCCCTCCTGTATTTGTTGCCCCCTGATTAAATCTTTAATTAAAAGCAGATTTTCCCTGTGCTCTGTGCTTTTATTTTAGCAATGGGCTGAGTTGGGTGCCTTTCCTTAAAAGTGGGGCCAGCAGAGGTGGGGCTTAGTTGCCATTTGGTCTGACCTTGCGCATGTCAGGTTGGACTGATACCTTCCTGTGACCAGCCCAAGATGCACACTTGAGCCCTCTTCCTACAGCATAACCCTTAACAAGTCAGGGGATAACAGCCACAGCCCCCAGTCTACTGAGGAGCACTAGGTTAGCCTGGCACAGCTAATCCTGGTGCTGCTCTCATGCTATTCGCAAACATAAATAGGAAGAGAGCAACATGTGGATTGGCTCAGTAGGCACGGAGAGGCCTCTCTCTGGAAGGAGGTTCAGAATCACAGCACCTGACCAATCGCTATATGGCTTTATGATGAAGCCATGCAGTGACTGGCCATTGTGTGCCCCTCCCCCTCATCACTCTACCTGCCCAGCGCCAGGATGGCATCTCGCAGGATGGAGCGGAAAACATGAGACTCTTCGTATATCTCCACATTGTGCGTCCGGTGTACCCCATGCCGCGCATACCTAAGTACTTCATAGGCTCCTGCTCTTTTCACTTGTTTCATTTGTCTTAGTTCCAGACCGGACCAGGGTTTAGTAACAAGATGCAAACCAAAATACAGGTTTCCTTGCTGCCATGCCACGGCACGACTGACATGGCATTCGTCACACCGCTGTCGTGCTTGTGCACCCCAACATTGGAATTGACAATTTTGTTTTTGCATTTCCTCACCCAAATAAGGTGTGCGTGTCTTTCCGAAAACAGACTAGTGTTGTATTTAATGTAATCATTTATTTGTTATCAAATTTTGGCGCTAGAGATTTATGAACCTGAGAATTTAAAAGCTGGACATTTTGAGGAGTTCACGGCGGTAATACGCATTCCATTACTGTCAGGCACCCTGCCATTATCGCTCTCAGCCAGGGCACAGGCCCCTTCATCTTTTACTAGGCGCTGCACTGTGCCACGAGGTGCCTGATGTGATTGGGGTCCCTTGTTATCTGCTGGCTCGGAATCGTGACCGCTTACACTGGTGTGCACGGGGAGGGGTGGCTGTGCCCCTGGATCTGCAGAAATCATCCCATCAGTGACACTTGCACGAAGCACTACCTCTGCAAGTTCATGCAGGTATTTCAGGGAAATCCATGTCTCACATACACATACTTTCCATCCGTTTACACTAACACAAGTAATTGTGAATGATTTGTGCAGCCTTTGGTGTTGCAGCACTCAAAAGCACAGTAATACTTGTGCACACATTGGCGAGTGTAGACAGAGTACTGATTGTAGGAAAGTACCATCTTGCCTGGCATGTTACCCCCATATTTCAGCTTATATATGTTGTTTTAGTCTATGTGTCACTGGGACCGTGCCAGGCAGGGCCCCAGTGCTCATAAGTATGTGCCCTGTATGTGTTCCCTGTGTGATGACTAACTGTCTCACTGAGGCTTTGCTAACCAGAACCTCAGTGGTTATGCTCTCTCTGCTTTCCAAATTTCTCACTAACAGGCTAGTGACCAATTTCACCAATTTACATTGGCATACTGGTACACCCATATAATTCCCTAGTATATGGTACTGAGGTACCCAGGGTATTGGGGTTCCAGGAGATTCCCTGTGGGCTGCAGCATTTCTTTTGCCACCCATAGGGAGCTCTGACAATTCTTACACAGGCCTGCCACTGCAGCCTGAGTGAAATAACGTCCACGTTATTTCACAGCCATTTACCACTGAACTTAAGTAACATATAAGTCACGTATATGTCTAAACTTCACCTGGTGAAGGTTGGGTGCAAAGTTACTTAGTGCTTGGGCACCCTGGCACTAGCCAAGGTGCCCCCACATCGTTCAGGGCAAATTCCCTGGACTTTGAGAGTGCGGGGACACCATTACACGCGTGCACTGTACATAGGTCACTACCTATGTACAGCGTCACAATGGTAACTCCAAACATGGCCATGTAACATGTCTAAGATCATGGAATTGTCCGACCACTGCCATTCTGGCATTGGGGGACAATTCCATGATTCCCCGGGTCTCTAGCACAGAACCCGGGTACTGCCAAACTGCCTTTCTGGGGTCTCCACTGCAGCTGCTGTTGCTGCCAACCCCTCAGACAGGTTTCTGCCCTCCTGGGGTCCAGACAGCCCTGGCCCAGGAAGGCAGAACAAAGGACTTCCTCAGAGAAAGGGTGTTATACCCTCTCCCTTTGGAAAAGGTGAGAAAGGCTGGGGAGGAGTAGCCTCCCCCAGCCTCTGGAAATGCATTGATGGGCACAGATGGTGCCCATCTCTGCATAAGACAGTCTATAGCGGTTTAGGGATCTCCCAGCCCTGCTCTGGCGCGAAACAGGACAAAGGAGAGGGGAGTGACCACTCCCCTGACCTGCACCTCCCAGGGGAGGTGCCCAGAGCTCCTCCAGTGTGTCCCAGACCTCTGCCAAATTGGAAACAGAGGTGTCTGTGGCACACTGGACTGCTCTCAGTGGCCAGGGCCAGCAGGTGACGTCAGAGGCTCCTTATGATAGGCTCTTACCTCTCTTGGTAGCCAATCCTCCTTCCTAGGTAGCCAAAACTCCTTTTCTGGCTATTTAGGGTCTCTACTTTGGGGAATTCTTCAGATAACGAATGCAAGAGCTCACCAGAGTTCCTCTGCATCTCCCTCTTCAACTTCTGCCAAAGGATCAACCGCTGACTGCTCAGGACGCCGCAAAACCACAACAAAGTAGCAAAGACGACTACTAGCAACCTTGTATCGCTTCATCCTGCCGGCTTTCTCGACTGTAACCAGGTGGTGCATGCTCTGGGGGCAGCCTGCCTCCTTCTTGCACCAGGAGCTCTGAAGAAATCTCCCGTGGGTCGACTGAAACTTCCCCCTGCAACCGCAGGCAACAAAAGACTGTATTACCGGTCCTCTGGGTCCCCTCTCAGCACGACGAGCGTGGTCCCTTGAACTCAGCAACTCCAAGAGACTTCCACAGTCCAGTGACTCTTCAGTCCAAGTTTGGTGGAGGTAAGTCCTTGCCTCACCACGCTAGACTGCATTGCTGGGTACCGCGTGATTTGCAGCTGCTCCAGCTCCTGTGCACTCTTCCAGGATTTCCTTTGTGCACAGCCAGGCCTGGGTCCCCGACACTTTAATCTGCAGTGCACAACCTTCTGAGTTGTCCTCCGGCGTCGTGGGACTCCCTTTCCTAACTTCGGGTGGACTCCGGTTCACTCTTCTTCCAAGTGCCTGGTTAGGTACTTCTACGGGAGCTGTCTGCTTCTGTGAGGGCTCCCTGACTTGCTGGGTGCCCCCTCTGTCTCCTCATCCAAGTGGCGATATCCTGGTCCCTCCTTGGCCACAGCAGCATCCAAAAACCCTAACCGCAACCCTTGCAGCTAGCAAGGCTTGTTTGCGCACTTTCTGCGTGAGAATACCTCTGCAAGCTTCTTCACGACGTGGGACATCCATCCTCCAAAGGGGGAGTTCCTAGTCCTCTTCGTTCTTGTAGAACACCAAGCTTCTTCCAACCACTGGCAGCTTCCTTGCACCCTCAGCTGGCATTTCTTGGGCTCCTGCCCACTCTCAACACTGTAGCAACTCTTGGACTTGGTCCCCTTGTCTTACAGGTACACAGGTCCGGAAATCCACTGTTGTTACATTGCTGGTGTTTGTTCTTCCTGCAGAATCCCCCTATCACGACTTCTGTGCTCTCTGGGGGTAGTAAGTGCATTTTACACCTACCTTTCAGGGTCGGGGTGGGCTATTTTTCTAACCCT
This sequence comes from Pleurodeles waltl, assembly GCF_031143425.1. Lineage (NCBI taxonomy): Eukaryota > Metazoa > Chordata > Amphibia > Caudata > Salamandridae > Pleurodeles > Pleurodeles waltl. The sequence goes on along the minus strand of NC_090438.1, from coordinate 6,877,525 downwards.
CACTGTTTTCTTACAGTCCCCGCAACCCTCTACAAGCTCATATAGGTTTGAGGTCCATTCGTGGTTCGCATTCCACTTTTGGAGTATATGGTTTGTGTAGCCCCTATACCTATGTGCTCCTATTGCAATCTATTGTAACTTTACACTGCTTGCATTACTTTTCTTGCTACAACCTGCATAATTTTGGTTTGTGTACATATATCTTGTGTATATTTCTCATCGTCATACTGAGGGTACTCACTGAGATACTTTTTGCATATTGTCATAAAAATAAAGTACCTTTATTTTTAGTATATCTGTGTATTGTGTTTTCTTATGATATTGTGCATATGACACCAGTGATATAGTAGGAGCTTTACATGTCTCCTAGTTCAGCCTAAGCTGCTTTGCCATAGCTACCTTCTATCAGCCTTAGCTGCTAGAAACACCTCTTCTACACTAATAAGGGATAACTGGACCTGGCACAAGGTGTACGTACCTCTGGTACTCACTACAAGCCAGGCCAGCCTCCTAAACTGATCATGTGCAATTCACAATATGTGCCACGTTGTTAGCTTTACAGAAAATGTTCTTTCAGTATTTCACATCATAGATACTAAACGTGCTCTCCTGCTCCATTAAGACGTCAGCAAGAGGACAGTGACCAATCTATCAATCAAGCAATCAGATATTTGTAAAGTGCAGTTTTTCACTAGGGGTTCTCAAGGCGCTGATCATTCTAAGAGCCAAATCTTGATGTCCTTCCTGAACTGGGCCAGCGAGGGGGACTGCCTGAGGTGAGTGACCTGTCTCCTGGCTTTAAAGTTGGGAAACCTGCAACAATTGTCACCAAGATACAAAGTGCCAGGTACAACAGTGACGTGAGGAAAAAAGCAACAGTTTCTTACCTCTAACCCAAGTTCTCTCATAGGGGAATTCCCATGATAAGTCATAAGCACTGAATAGTCCCGCCCAAGTGTTGGGTCCCCGGAGCATTTCTTTAAAGTGCTCCAGAGTATCTTCTTAAGTGGACGTTTTCACCTTTCTTCAGGAAAGCCTGCAAAGTCACTTACGAAGTGGACAGATAATGCAGCCTATGTACATTTCACTGCGCTGGTTGAACTCTCCATCTTAAATCAAAGGAAAAAGCCAGCACATTTGTCAACAGAATGAATCTCGCTCACAAACCCCTTTTGCATGATAGACATGAATCAGAGGAGGGCAGAGTAGCCTCATAGGCTAAAAAAGAGACTGTGCCTTTAAGAACTCAGAGCCCACCAGTATCCCATCATGCACAACTGGTGGGAGTTGCTTTTGAAGTTGACTTTAGACTTGTACAGTTTATATCGATACCTCTGTCTCTTCACCTGGGGAGGAGGGGGGGTTGCCAATAACTTATCATGGAAATTCCCCTACAAAAGAACTGGAGTTACAGGTAAGAAACCATTCCTTCTCTCATATGGGATTTCCATGTTTAGTCATAAGCACTGAGTACAATAGCAAGCCCATCCCTATGGAGAGCGGGGGAAGAGACAGAGGATGAACTGGAAAATTTTAAGAGAATACATTTCTGATGGAAGCCTGACCTACTTCAGCATCTGTTCTAGCATCGTAATCTCGTCAGTAGTGTTTAGTGAATGTGTGAACTGATTTCCAGGTCGCCGCTTTGCAAATCTCTGGGATGGGAATATTACACAGTAAAGCAGCAGTAGCTGCTTTCCCTCTAGTAGAGTGCGCTTTTGGTCTAGTAGGGACTATTTTGTTAGCTTTTTTATAGCATAATAAAATACACAACACTATTTATCATGAAATGGATTGCTTAAATGTGGCTAAGCCAGTGCGAAGAGGATCGTAGTCCGATTTGCGAATGCTTCGTGTTTTGTCAAGGTAGAATTTGAGAACTTGTTTTACATCCAGGGAATGGAGAGATCTTTCTGATTGAGGGGAAGGATTCTGAAAAAATGTAGGCAGGGATATGGTTTGGTTGACATGGAAATCCGAAATTACCTTTGGGAGGAATTTTGGATGAGTTCTCATGACTACTTTGTTAGAATGAAATGCGGTGTATGCTCGCGTGAGCGTGCATGGATTTCACTAACTCTGCGGGCAAATGTAATGGCCACCAGGAAAGTGGTTTTCCAAGATAAGTGTTAAGAGAGGGCTTATGTATGGATTCAAAGGGATCTTGCATAAGGTGTGAGAGGAATACATTCAGCTCCCATGAAGGAAAAGGATGCCTAGTAGGAGGAAAGACCTTTTTCAAACCCTCTAAGAAATCCTTGATGACCGGGGTTTTGAAAAAAGAGGTTTGTGAAGGACATTTTCTGTAGGCAGTAAGAGCAGCCAGGTGGAATTTTATAGAAGAGAATTCAAGCCAGATTGTGCCAAATGGAGTAGATATGGGAGAAGACATCTTCCTGGCAGGTGGTAGGGCCTTTGTTTTTAGATGAACACCAATGCAGAATCCCTTCCATTTGAAGGCATATGCAGCTTGTGTGGAAGTTCGCTTTGCTTCTTTAAGAATGTCCATGCAGTCTTGTGGAAGATTCAGGTGTCCATATTGCACCAGCTCAGGAGCCATGCTGCGAAACTCAAAGAGGAGAGATTGGGATGCACCATTTGGCCTCTGAATTTCATCAATAGCTCCAGCCTGCATGACAGCTGGAGATGTGGATAGATGGACTGGTGAAGGAGGTTCCTGGACCATCATTGACATGGCCACTCTGGAGCCATGTAAGAGGCTGGACTGGCTTGTAGTGAGTACCAAGGGGTACTTACACCTTGCACCAGGCCCAGGTATCCCTTATTAGTGTATAGTGGTGTCTAGCAGCTTAGGCTGATAGAAAATGGTAGCTTAGCAGAGCAGCTTAGGCTGAACTAGGAGACGAGTGAAGCTCCTACAGTACCACTAGTGTCACTTGCACAATATCATAAGAAAACACAATACACAGATATACTAAAAATAAAGGTACTTTATTTTTATGACAATATGCCAAAGTATCTCAGTGAGTACCCTCAGTATGAGGATAACAAATATACACAAGATATATGTACACAATACCAAAATATGCAGTAATAGCAATAGAAAACAGTGCAAACAATGAATAGTCACAATAGAATGCAATGGGGGCACATAGGGATAGTGGCAACACAAACCATATACTCTAGAAGTGGAAGGCGAACCACGAATGGACCCCAAACCTATGTGACCTTGTAGAGGGTCGCTGGGACTGTAAGAAAACAGTGAGGGTTAGAAAAATAGCCCACACCAAGACCCTGAAAAGTGGGTGCAAAGTGCACCCAAGTTCCCCAAAGAGCACAGAAGTCGTGATAGGGGAATTCTGCAGGAAAGACCAACACCAGCAATGCAACAACGATGGATTTCCAGACGAGAGTACCTGTGGAACAAGGGGACCAAGTCCAAAAGTCACGATCAAGTCGGGAGTGGGCAGATGCCCAGGAAATGCCAGCTGTGGGTGCAAAGAAGCTGCCACTGGATGGTAGAAGCTGAGGATTCTGCAAGAACGACAAGGGCTAGAAACTTCCTGTAGGAGGCTGGACTGGCTTGTAGTGAATACCTAGGGGTACTTACACCTTGCACCAGGCCCAGTTATCCCTTATTAGTGTATAGGGTGTCTAGCAGCATAGGCTGATAGATAATGATAGCTTAGCAGAGCAGCTTAGGCTTGTAGGAGGCTGGACTGGCTTGTAGTGAGTACCAAGGGGTACTTGCACCTTGCACCAGGCCCAGTTATCCCTTATTAGTGTATAGGGTGTCTAGCAGCTAGGCTGGTAGATAATGGTAGCTTAGCAGAGCAGCTTAGGCTGAACTAGGAGACGTGTGAAGCTACTACAGTACCACAAGTGTCACTTGCACAATATCATAAGAAAACACAATACACAGTTATACTAAAAATAAAGGTACTTTATTTTTATGACAATATGCCAAAGTAGCTTAGAGTGTACCCTCAGCAAGAGGATAGCAAATATACACAAGTTATATGTACACAATACCAAAAATATGCAGTATAGTCTTAGAAAACAGTGCAAACAATGTATAGTTACAATAGGATGCAATGGGGACACATAGGGATAGGGGCAACACAAACCATATACTCCAAAAGTGGAATGTGAACCACGAATGGACCCCAAACCTATGTGACCTTGTAGAGGGTCGCTGGGACTATTAGAAAATAGTGAGGGTTAGAAAAATAGCCCTCCCCAAGACCCTGAAAAGTGAGTGCAAAGTGCACTAAAGTTCCCCAAAAGACAAAGAAGTCGTGATAGAGGAATAATGCAGGAAAGACACAAACCAACAATGCAACAACTGTGGATTTCCAATCTAGGGTACCTGTGGAACAAGGGGACCAAGTCCAAAAGTCACAAGCAAGTCGGAGATGGGCAAATGCCCAGGAAATGCCAGCTGTGGGTGCAAAGAAGCTTCTACTGGACAGAAGAAGCTGAGGTTTCTGCAGGAACAAAAAGGGCTAGAGACTTCCCCTTTAGTGGACGGATCCCTCTCGCCGTGGAGAGTTGTGCAGAAGTGTTTTCCCGCTGAAAGAATGCCAACAAGCTTTGCTAGCTGCAAATCGTTTGGTTAGCGTTTTTGGAAGCTGCTGCGGCCCAGGAGGGACCAGGAGGTCGCAAATTGGACCAGGAGAGAGAAGGGACGTCGAGCAAGACAAGAAGCTCTCTCAGCAGCAGGTAGCACCCGGAGAAATGCCAGAAACAGGCACTACAAGGATGCGTGAAATGGTGCTTGCTGAAGTTGCACAAAGGAGTCCCACGTCGCCGGAGACCAACTTAGAAAGTCGTGCAATGCAGGTTAGAGTGCCGTGGACCCAGGCTTGGCTGTGCACAAAGGATTTCCGCCGGAAGTGCACAGGGGCCGGAGAAGTTGCAAAAGTCGCGGTTACCAACAATGCAGTCTGGCGTGGGGAGGCAAGGACTTACCTCCACCAAACTTGGACTGAAGAGTCACTGGACTGTGGGAGTCACTTGGACAGAGTTGCTGGATTCAAGGGACCTCGCTCGTTGTGCTGAGAGGAGACCCAAGGGACCGGTAATGCAGCTTTTTGGTGCCTGCGGTAGCAGGGGGAAGATTCCGTCGACCCACGGGAGATTTCTTCGGAGCTTCTGGTGCAGAGAGGAGGCAGACTACCCCCACAGCATGCACAAACAGGAAAACAGTCGAGAAGGCGTCAGGATCAGCGTTACAGATTTGCAGTAGTCGTCTTTGCTACTATGTTGCAGTTTTGCAGGCTTCCAGCGCGGTCAGCAGTCGATTCCTTGGCAGAAGGTGAAGAGAGAGATGCAGAGGAACTCTGATGAGCTCTTGCATTCGTTATCTAAAGTTTCCCCAGAGACAGAGACCCTAAATAGCCAGAAAAGAGGGTTTGGCTACCTAGGAGAGAGGATAGGCTACTAACAGCTGAAGGAGCCTATCAGAAGGAGTATCTGACGTCACCTGGTGGCACTGGCCACTCAGAGAAGTCCAGTGTGCTGGCAGCACCTCTGTTTCCAAGATGGCAGAGGTCTGGAGCACACTGGAGGAGCTCTGGACACCTCCCAGGGGAGGTGCAGGTCAGGGGAGTGGTCACTCCCCTTTCCTTTGTCCAGTTTTGCACCAGAGCAGGGGCTAAGGGGTCCCTGAACCGGTGTAGACTAGCTTATGCAGAATTGGGCACATCTGTGCCCAAGAAAGCATTTCCAGAGGCTGGGGGAGGCTACTCCTCCCCTGCCTTCACACCATTTTACAAAGGGAGAGGGTGTAACACCCTCTCTCAGAGGAAGTCCTTTGTTCTGCCATCCTGGGACAAGCCTGGCCTGACCCCAGGGGGGCAGAAACCTGTCTGAGGGGTTGGCAGCAGCAGCAGCTGCAGTGAAACCCCAGGAAAGGCAGTTTGGCAGTACCAGGGTCTGTGCTACAGACCACTGGGATCATGGAATTGTCCCAATAATGCCAGGATGGCATAGAGGGGGCAATTCCATGATCTTAGACATGTTACATGGCCATATTCGGAGTTACCATTGTGAAGCTACATATAGGTAGTGACCTATATGTAGTGCACGCGTGTAATGGTGCCCCCGCACTCACAAAGTTCAGGGAATTGGCCCTGAACAATGTGGGGGCACCTTGGCTAGTGCCAGGGTGCCCTCACACTAAGTAACTTTGCACCTAACCTTTACCAGGTAAAGGTTAGACATAGAGGTTACTTATAAGTTACTTAAGTGCAGTGTAAAATGGCTGTGAAATAACGTGGACGTTATTTCACTCAGGCTGCAGTGGCAGGCCTGTGTAAGATTTGTCAGAGCTCCCTATGGGTGGCAAAAGAAATGCTGCAGCCCATAGGGATCTCCTGGAACCCCAATACCCTGGGTACCTCAGTACCATATACTAGGGAATTATAAGGGTGTTCCAGTAAGCCAATGTAAATTGGTAAAATTGGTCACTAGCCTGTTAGTGACAATTTGTACAGAGAGAGCATAACCACTGAGGTTCTGGTTAGCAGAGCCTCAGTGAGACAGTTAGGCACCACACAGGGAACACATACATATAGGCCACAAACCTATGAGCACTGGGGTCCTGACTAGCAGGGTTCCAGTGACACATAACAAACACACTGAAAACATAGGGTTTTCTCTATGAGCACTGGGCCCTGGCTAGCAGGATCCCAGTGAGACAGTGAAAACACCCTGACATACACTCACAAACAGGCCAAAAGTGGGGGTAACAAGGCTAAAAAGAGGCTACTTTCTCACACAACCCCCCCCCAAACGAAGGACAATAAGGCTAACCTTGGCCAGTAGAGACTTTATTGTCTAAGTGGTGATAAGTAGAGAGTAGCTCTGCAATAGACTGGTTACTCCCTTTATCATCCACTATATGGTTACTTCCCAGTGGGGATGTAAACCACCCTGTTTGAAGTTTTTTAGCTAAGCAACAATGTGAAGATGTATTTTCAGAGTTTCTATCAGTAAGTTTTAGTTTAGAGCAGTGGGAATTGTCCACTGAACCTATTTGTAGTGATGGAAATGCCAGACAGGGATGCTGTCTCAGGAAAGCCATAGCTGGGCAAAAACGTTGTCCATATGGCTGGAAGAGAGAACAGGGATGCTGTTTCTCTTGAGTTGGAGCAGGGCAGGGATGCTGTCCTATGAGCTCCACACTAGGGCAGGGATGCTGTCCTAAGTGTTGTGAGGTAGTGCAGGGTTTCTGCACTAAAGTTTCTCTGGGAGGTTTGGAGGGATGCTCCATGTTAACTAAAATGGTGCTCTTTTTGTCACCAATGTTAGTTATCCCACAGAGAGGTGCTTCTACCTCAGGGAGTCCAGCTTTGCCAGCTGATGATTCCCTTGGAACAGGTGCCACCCCAGGAGAGGTTTCTCCCACCACAGGAATGGTATCCTGAATGGTAGGATGGTTAGGGGATACTGTGATAACCTTTTTACCTGTTGATGGAGAGGGATCCTGAGTTTTCAGGCCTTCTCTCCTTTTCTTTTTCATTTCAGTAGAAATGAGAGGGAACAATTCCTCAGGGATGCCCAGCATGGCTGCATGGGCATAAAACTCTACATCAGCCCAACCTGAGGCCTCTAGGTCATTACCTAAGAGACAGTCTACAGGTAAGCTAGGTGATACTACCACCTGCTTAGGGCCAGTAACTCCACCCCAACTAAACTGAATTATAGCTAAGGGAAGAAACTTAGTGGAGTTATGGACATCAATAATCTTATACTATTGTCCAATGATGTGTTGATCAGGGTGCACTAGGTTTTCAGTCACCAAAGTGATACTGGCACCTGTGTCCCTGTAGGCCAAGGCCTCAACACCATTTATTGAAACTGTCTGCCTGTACTTATCCATTGTAAGGGGACAAGCAGCCAGTGTGGCAAGGCCAATGCCACTAGGTGTGACAGAAACTGTCTTGGGATTGACTACCCCAGTTTCTACTATGGACCCATAAGTGAACCCAACTACACCCTTAACTTGACTGTTGCCAGCAGTCCCACCACTACTACCACCACTGCTAGGGGCACTAGAGCTTGATGTATTAGTGGTGGTGGGCTCAGGGGGTTTACCTGGACAGGACTTATCCCCTGGCCTATGGCCTTTGTTTTTACACACAAAGCACAAAGGCTTTTTAATGTGTGTGGGTTGAGAAGAAGAGGAAGAATTTGTTTTATCCCCACCCTCTGAAGAGTGTTTAAGATTTGAAGAAGGATCTTTGGTTTTACCCTTATCCCCATGCTTATCTTGAGATTTTTCACCATCTTTCTTCTTATTGCCATCTTTGTCACCCCCTGTATGAACTTTTCTGTTCACCCTTGTTCTGACCCATTTGTCTGCCTTCTTTCCCAATTCTTGGGGAGAGGTCAGATCAGAGTCCACCAAGTACTGGTGCAACAAATCAGACACACAATTATTAAGAATATGCTCTCTCAGGATCAAGTTATACAGGCTGTCATAATCAGTAACTTTACTGCCATGTAACCACCCCTCCAAGGCCTTCACTGAATGGTCAATGAAATCAACCCAGTCTTGTGAAGACTCCTTTTTGGTCTCTCTGAACTTTATCCTGTATTGTTCAGTGGTTAAGCCATAACCATCCAGGAGTGCATTCTTAAGAACTGTAAAATTATTGGCATCACTTTCTTTCACAGTAAGGAGCCTATCCCTACCCTTTCCACTAAATGATAGCCATAGGATAGCAGCCCACTGCTTTTGAGGGACATCCTGTACAACACAGGCCCTCTCAAGTGCAGCAAACCACTTGTTAATGTCATCCCCCTCCTTATAAGGGGGAACTATCTTGTGCAGATTCCTTGAATCATGCTCTCTTGCAGGATGACTATGGGAAATACTGCTGCTGCCACCATGGGTTTCAAAACCCAACTTCTGTCTTTCTTTTTCTAGTTCAAAAGACTGTCTATCCAAATCCAGCTGTTGCTTTTTAAGCTTCAGTCTGGTTTATTCCACTCTCAACTTGTTGAGTTCCCTTTCTAACATTCTGTCATCAGGGTTGGTGGGAGGGACATTCTTAGACACAGAAGAATGAACAGAAGGAGACCTGTCCCTTACAGAAGCCACCCTAACAGCTTGGCTAACAGAAACATCACTACCAGTGTGGTGAGAATAAATGCTTTTGCTATGATGTGAGACAACACTATTTGTATGGTGTGGCTCTCCATCATTACCAACTATGCTAGACTTTCTAGTAATGGGCAGGCTAGGGAGTTTCTTTCCTGCATCTTTTCCCGGGGTAGTCCCTGGATCAGATTGGGAACCATTTGCTACTTTTTCAACAGATGTGGCCCCTATGGCCTTATCTTGTTCTCTAAGCATGTTAAGCAATAATTCCAAGGAAGGATTCTTCCCTACACTCAAACCTCTCTCTATGCAGAGATTCCTTGCTCCTTTCTAGCTAAGGTGATCATATGCAAGTTTGGACAGATCAACATTTTGGCCTGTGCCAGACATTTTTAGAGAGAGTTAAAGTGATAGAAAAAGAGAAAAAAGTTTTCAGAACTTTTTAGAAAGACAGAAAAAACTTTTAAACTTTTAAGAACTTTTTGAAAGTTTAGAAGTACTTTTCAGCACTTAGAAAAGAGTGAAAAGAGGAAATGCAAAACTTTTTAGCAATGTGTACACACACTGAACTTGTTTTGTATATTTTTCTCTTATGAAAAGTACAATGACAAGAGTGGTAAGTAGTCTCAAAGCACTTATCCCACCGCTGCACAACCAATGTAGGAGGCTGGACTGGCTTGTAGTGAGTACCAAGGGGTACTTGCACCTTGCACCAGGCCCAGTTATCCCTTATTAGTGTATAGGGTGTCTAGCAGCTAGGCTGGTAGATAATGGTAGCTTAGCAGAGCAGCTTAGGCTGAACTAGGAGACGTGTGAAGCTACTACAGTACCACAAGTGTCACTTGCACAATATCATAAGAAAACACAATACACAGTTATACTAAAAATAAAGGTACTTTATTTTTATGACAATATGCCAAAGTATCTTAGAGTGTACCCTCAGCAAGAGGATAGCAAATATACACAAGTTATATGTACACAATACCAAAAATATGCAGTATAGTCTTAGAAAACAGTGCAAACAATGTATAATTACAATAGGATGCAATGGGGACACATAGGGATAGGGGCAACACAAACCATATACTCCAAAAGTGGAATGTGAACCACGAATGGACCCCAAACCTATGTGACCTTGTAGAGGGTCGCTGGGACTATTAGAAAATAGTGAGGGTTAGAAAAATAGCCCTCCCCAAGACCCTGAAAAGTGAGTGCAAAGTGCACTAAAGTTCCCCAAAAGACAAAGAAGTCGTGATAGAGGAATAATGCAGGAAAGACACAAACCAACAATGCAACAACTTTGGATTTCCAATCTAGGGTACCTGTGGAACAAGGGGACCAAGTCCAAAAGTCACAAGCAAGTCGGAGATGGGCAAATGCCCAGGAAATGCCAGCTGTGGGTGCAAAGAAGCTTCTACTGGACAGAAGAAGCTGAGGTTTCTGCAGGATTGAAAAGGGCTAGAGACCTCCCCTTTTGTGGACGGATACCTCTCGCCGTGGAGAGTCGTGCAGAAGTGTTTCTTTCCGCTGAAAGAACGCCAACAAGCCCTGCTAGCTGCAAATCATTTGGTTAGCATTTTTGGAAGCTGCTGCGGCCCAGGAGGGACCAGGAGGTCGCAAATTGGACCAGGAGAGAGAGGGGACGTCGAGCAAGACAAGGAGCCCTCTCAGCAGCAGGTAGCACCCAGAGAAGTGCCAGAAACAGGCACTACAAGGATGCGTGAAACAGTGCTCGCCGAAGTTGCACAAAGGAGTCCCACGTCGCCGGAGACCAACTTAGAAAGTTGTGCAACGCAGGTTAGAGTGCCGTGGACCCAGGCTTGGCTGTGCACAAAGGATTTCTACCGGAAGTGCACAGGGGCCGGAGAAGTTGCAAAAGTCGCGGTTACCAACAATGCAGTCTGGCGTGGGGAGGCAAGGACTTACCTCCACCAAACTTGGACTGAAGAGTCACTGGACTGTGGGAGTCACTTGGACAGAGTTGCTGGATTCAAGGGACCTCGCTCGTTGTGCTCAGAGGAGACCCAAGGGACCAGTAATGCAGCTTTTTGGTGACTGCGGTAGCAGGGGGAAGATTCCGTCGACCCACGGGAGATTTCTTCGGAGCTTCTGGTGCAGAGAGGAGGCAGACTACCCCCACAGCATGCACAAACAGGAAAACAGTCGAGAAGGCGTCAGGATCAGCGTTACAGAGTTGCAGTAGTCGTCTTTGCTACTATGTTGCAGTTTTGCAGGCTTCCAGCGCGGTCAGCAGTCGATTCCTTGGCAGAAGGTGAAGAGAGAGATGCAGAGGAACTCTGATGAGCTCTTGCATTAGTTATCTAAAGTTTCCCCAGAGACAGAGACCCTAAATAGCCAGAAAAGAGGGTATGGCTACCTAGGAGAGAGGATAGGCTACTAACAGCTGAAGGAGCCTATCAGAAGGAGTCTCTGACGTCACCTGGAGGCAATGGCCACTCAGAGCAGTCCAGTGTGCTGGCAGCACCTCTGTTTCCAAGATGGCAGAGGTCTGGAGCACACTGGAGGAGCTCTGGACACCTCCCAGGGGAGGTGCAGGTCAGGGGAGTGGTCACTCCCCTTTCCTTTGTCCAGTTTCGCGCCAGAGCAGGGGCTAAGGGGTCCCTGAACCGGTGTAGACTGGCTTATGCAGAATTGGGCACATCTGTGCCCAAGAAAGCATTTCCAGAGGCTGGGGGAGGCTACTCCTCCCCTGCCTTCACACCATTTTACAAAGGGAGAGGGTGTAACACCCTCTCTCAGAGGAAGTCCTTTGTTCTGCCATCCTGGGAGAAGCCTGGCTTGACCCCAGGGGGGCAGAAACCTGTCTGAGGGGTTGGCAGGAGCAGCAGCTGCAGTGAAACCCCAGGAAAGGCAGTTTGGCAGTACCAGGGTCTGTGCTACAGACCACTGGGATCATGGAATTGTCCCAATAATGCCAGGATGGCATAGAGGGGGCAATTCCATGATCTTAGACATGTTACATGGCCATATTCGGAGTTACCATTGTGAAGCTACATATAGGTAGTGACCTATATGTAGTGCACGCGTGTAATGGTGTCCCCGCACTCACAAAGTTCAGGGAATTGGCCCTGAACAATGTGGGGGCACCTTGGCTAGTGCCATGGTGCCCTCACACTAAGTAACTTTGCACCTAACCTTTACCAGGTAAAGGTTAGACATATAGGTGACTTATAAGTTACTTAAGTGCAGTGTAAAATGGCTGTGAAATAACTTGGACGTTATTTCACTCAGGCTGCAGTGGCAGGCCTGTGTACGATTTGTCAGAGCTCCCTATGGGTGGCAAAAGAAATGCTGCAGCCCATAGGGATCTCCTGGAACCCCAATACCCTGGGTACCTCAGTACCATATACTAGGTAATTATAAGGGTGTTCCAGTAAGCCAATGTAAATTGGTAAAATTGGTCACTAGCCTGTTAGTGACAATTTGTACAGAGAGAGCATAACCAACTGAGGTTCTGGTTAGCAGAGCCTCAGTGAGACAGTTAGGCACCACACAGGGAACACATACATATAGGCCACAAACCTATGAGCACTGGGGTCCTGACTAGCAGGGTCCCAGTGACACATAACAAACACACTGAAAACATAGGGTTTTCACTATGAGCACTGGGCCCTGGCTAGCAGGATCCCAGTGACACAGTGAAAACACCCTGACATACACTCACAAACAGGCCAAAAGTGGGGGTAACAAGGCTAGAAAGAGGCTACTTTCTCACAAGGCTGAACTAGGAGACGAGTGAAGCTCCTACAGTACCACTAGTAACACCTGCACAATATCATAAGAAAACACTATACACAGATATACTAAAAATAAAGGTACTTTATTTTTATGACAATATGCCAAAGTATCTCAGAGTGTACCCTCAGTATGAGGATAGCAAATATACACAAGATATATGTACACAATACCAAAATATGCAGTAATAGTATTAGAAAACAGTGCAAACAATGTATAGTTACAATAGGATGCAATGGGGACACATAGGGATAGGGGCAACTCAAACCATATACTCCAAAAGTGGAATTCGAACCACGAATGGACCCCAAACCTATGTGACCTTGTAGAGGGTCGCTGGGACTATTATAAAATAGTAAGGGTTAGAAAAATAGCCCACCCCAAGACCCTGAAAAGTGAGTGCAAAGTGCACTAAAGTTCCCCAAAGGACAAAGAAGTCGTGATAGGGGAATTCTGCAGGAAAGACACAAACCAGCAATGCAACAACGATGGATTTCCAGTCGAGGGTACCTGTGGAAGAAGGGGACCAAGTCCAAAAGTCACAAGCAAGTCGGAGGTGGGCAGATGCCCAGGAAATGCCAGCTGTGGGTGCAAAGAAGCTGCTACTGGACAGTAGAAGCTGAGGATTCTGCAGGAACAACAAGGGCTAAAGACTTCCCCTTTGGAGGATGGATCCCCCACGCTGTGAAGAGTCGTGCAGATGTGATTTCCCGCCGAAAGACTGCCAACAAGCCTTGCTAGCTGCAAATTGTTCAGGTAGGGTTTTTGGATGCTGCTGTGGGGCAGGAGGGACCAGGATGTCGCCAATTGCGTCTGGGGACAGAGGGGGCATCGAGCAAGACAAAGAGCCCTCTCAAAAGCAGGCAGCACCTGCAGAAGTGCTAGAACAGGCACTACAAAGAAGAGTGAAATGGTGCTCAACCGAAGTTGCACAAAGGAGTCCCACGTCGCCGGAGGACAACTTAGAAAGTCGTCCAATGCAGGTTAGTGTGCCGTGGACCCAGGCTTGGCTGTGCACAAAGGATTTCCACTGGAAGTGCACAGAGGCCGAAATAGCTGCAAAAGTCGCGCTTCCCAGCAATTCAGTCTGGCGTGGGGATGCAAGGACTTACTTCCCCCAAACTTGGACTGAAGAGTCACTGGACTGTGGGAGTCACTTGGACAGAGTTGCTGGATTCAAGGGACCTCGCTCGTTGTGCTGAGAAGAGACCCAGGGTACCAGTAATGCAGTTCTTTGGTGCCTGCGGTTGCAGGGGGACGATTCCGTCGGCCCACGGGAGATTTCTTCGGAGCTTCTAGTGCAGAGAGGAGGCAGACTACCCCCACACCATACACCACCAGGAAAACAGTCGAGAAGGCGGCAGGATCAGCGTTACAGAGTTGCAGTAGTCGTCTTCGCTACTTTGTTGCAGTTTTGCAGGCTTCCAGCGCGGTCAGCAGTCGATTCCTTGGCAGAAGGTGAAGAGAGAAATGCAGAGGAACTCTAATGAGCTCTTGCATTCGTTATCTAAGGAATTCCCCAAAGCAGAGACCATAAATAGCCATAAAAGAAGGTTTGGCTACTTAGGAGAGAGGATAGGCTAGCAACATCTGAAGGAGCCTATCAGAAGGAGTCTCTGATGTCACCTGCTGGCCCTGGCCACTCAGAGCAGTCCAGTGTGCCAGCAGCACCTCTGTTTCCAAGATGGCAGAGGTCTGGAGCACACTGGAGGAGCTCTGGGCACCTCCCAGGGGAGGTGCAGGTCAGGGGAGTGGTCACTCCCCTTTCCTTTGTCCAGTTTCGCGCCAGAGCAGGGCTAAGGGGTCCCTGAACCGGTGTAGACTGGCTTATGCAGAAATGGGCACCATCTGTGCCCATGAAAGCATTTCCAGAGGCTTGGGGAGGCTCCTCCTCCCCTGCCTTCACACCATTTTCCAAAGGGAGAGGGTGTAACACCCTCTCTCAGAGGAAGTCTTTTGTTCTGCCATCCTGGGCCAAGCTTGGCTGGACCGCAGGAGGGCAGAAACCTGTCTGAGGGGTTGGCAGCAGCAGCAGCTGCAGTGAAACCCCTGAAAAGGCAGTTTGGCAGTACCAGGGTCTGTGCTACAGACCACTGGGATCATGGGATTGTGCCAACTATGCCAGGATAGCATAGAGGGGGCAATTCCATGATCATAGACATGTTACATGGCCATATTCGGAGTTACCATTGTGAAGCTACACATAGGTAGTGACCTATGTGTAGTGCACGCGTGTAATGGTGTCCCCTCAATCACAAAGTCCGGGGAATTTGCCCTGAACAATATGGGGGCACCTTGGCTAGTGCCAGGGTGCCCTCACACTAAGTAACTTTGCACCTAACCTTTACCAGGTAAAGGTTAGACATATAGGTGACTTATAAGTTACTTAAGTGCAGTGGTAAATGGCTGTGAAATAACGTGGACGTTATTTTACTCAGGCTGCAGTGGGAGGCCTGTATAAGAATTGTCAGAGCTCCCTATGGGTGGCAAAAGAAATGCTGCAGCCCATAGGGATCTCCTGGAACCCCAATACCCTGGGTACCTCAGTACAATATAGTAGGGAATTATAAGGGTGTTCCAGTAAGCCAATTTAAATTGGTAAAAATTGGTCACTAACCTGTTAGTGACAATTTGAAAGAAATGAGAGAGCATAACCACTGAGGTTCTGGATAGCAGAGCCTCAGTGAGACAGTTAGTCATAACACAGGTAACACATTCAGGCACACTTATGGGCACTGGGGCCCTGGCTGGCAGGGTCCCAGTGACACATACAACTAAAACAACATATATACAGAGAAAAATGGGGGTAACATGCCAGGCAAGATGGTACTTTCCTACACAACCCTCCCCCCCCAAACGAAGGACAATAAGACTATTTATTCCCTAATGGGTCTTCATTGTCTAAGTGGAAATATCTGGAGAGTCCATCTGCATTGGAGTGGGTACTCCCAGGTCTATGTTCCACCGTATAGTCCATTCCCTGTAGGGATAGGGACCACCTCAACAATTTAGGATTTTCACCTTTCATTTGTTTTAGCCAAAGTAGAGGTTTGTGGTCTGTCTGAACAATGAAGTGAATGCCAAACAGGTATGGCCTCAACTTCTTCAGTGCCTAGACCACAGCAAAGGCCTCCCTCTCAACGGCAGACCAACGCTTTTCTCTAGGGGTCAACCTCCTACTAATAAAAGCAACAGGTTGATCCTGGCCCTCAGAATTAAGTTGTGATAGGTCTGCCCCTACTCCTAATTCAGATGCATCAGTTTGGACATAGAATTTTTTAGAGTAACAGGGGCTTTTCAGGACAGGTGCAGAGCACATGGCCTGCTTCAGCTCCTCAAAAGCTTTCTGACAGTTTGCTGTACATAAAACCTTTTTAGGCATTTTCTTGGATGTGAGGTCATTAAGAGGGGCTGCAATGGAGCCATAGTTCTGAAAGAACCTCCTGTAATACCCAGTGAGGCCTAGGAAGGCTCTCACCTGAGTCTGAGTAGTAGGGGGAACGCAATCTATAATAGTTTGGATTTTCCCCTGAAGTGGTGCAATCTGTTCCCCACCAACAAGGTGTCCCAGATAAACCACCTTTCCCTGCCCTATCTGGCACTTTGAAGCCTTGATAGTGAGGCCTGCCTTCTGCAGGGCCTCTAAAACTTTCCATCGGTGGACCAGGTGATC
This sequence comes from Pleurodeles waltl, assembly GCF_031143425.1. Classification (NCBI taxonomy): domain Eukaryota; kingdom Metazoa; phylum Chordata; class Amphibia; order Caudata; family Salamandridae; genus Pleurodeles; species Pleurodeles waltl. The sequence continues at coordinate 6,861,026 of NC_090438.1, read as the reverse complement.
ATCCCAGCTGGAGCTAAAGACAGCTATATCGTCCAAATATGCTGCACTAAAAGCTTCCAGCCCTTGTAGGACTGTGTTCACCAACCTCTGAAAAGTGGCAGGTGCATTTTTCAATCCAAAAGGCATTACTGTGACTTGGTAATGGCCTCTGTAGGAAAGTACCATCTTGCCTGGCATGTTACCCCCATTTTTCACTGTATATATGTTGTTTTAGTTGTATGTGTCACTGGGACCCTGGTATCCAGGTCCCCAGTGCTCATAAGTGTGCCTGAATGTGTTACCTGTGTAGTGACTAACTGTCTCACTGAGGCTCTGCTAATCAGAACCTCAGTGGTTATGCTCTCTCATTTCTTTCAAATTGTCACTAACAGGCTAGTGACCAATTTTACCAATTTACATTGGCTTACTGGAACACCCTTATAATTCCCTAGTATATGGTACTAAGGTACCCAGGGTATTGGGGTTCCAGGAGATCCCTATGGGCTGCAGCATTTCTTTTGCCACCCATAGGGAGCTCTGACAATTCTTACACAGGCCTGCCACTGCAGCCTGAGTGAAATAACGTCCAAGTTATTTCACAGCCATTTTACACTGCACTTAAGTAACTTATAAGTCACCTATATGTCTAACCTTTACCTGGTAAAGGTTAGGTGCAAAGTTACTTAGTGTGAGGGCACCCTGGCACTAGCCAAGGTGCCCCCACATTGTTCAGGGCCAATTCCCCGGACTTTGTGAGTGCGGGGACACCATTACACGCGTGCGCTACATATAGGTCACTACCTATATGTAGCTTCACAATGGTAACTCCGAATATGGCCCTGTAACATGTCTGTGATCATGGAATTGCCCCCTCTATGCCATCCTGGCACAGTTGGCACAATCCCATGATCCCAGTGGTCTGTAGCACAGACCCTGGTACTGCCAAACTGCATTACCTGGGGTTTCACTGCAGCTGCTGCTGCTGCCAACCCCTCAGACAGGTTTCTGCCCTCCTGTGGTCAAGCCAGGCTTGTCCCTGGATGGCAGAACAAAGGACTTCCTCTGAGAGAGGGTGTTACACCCTCTCCCTCTGGAAAATGGTGTGAAGGCAGGGGAGGAGTAGCCTCCCCCAGCCTCTGGAAATGCTTTCTTGGGCACAGATGTGCCCAATTCTGCATAAGCCAGTCTACACCGGTTCAGGGGACCCCTTAGCCCTGCTCTGGCGTGAAACTGGACAAAGTAAAGGGGAGTGACCGTCCCCTGACCTGCACCTCCCCTGGGAGGTGTCCAGAGCTCCTCCAGTGTGCTCCAGACCTCTGCCATCTTGGAAACAGAGGTGCTGCTGGCACACTGGACTGCTCTGAGTGGCCAGTGCCACCAGGTGACGTCAGAGACTTCTTCTGATAGGCTCCTTCAGGTGTTGCTAGCCTATCCTCTCTCCTAGGTAGCCAAACCCTCTTTTCTGGCTATTTAGGGTCTCTGTCTCTGGGGAAACTTTAGATAACGAATGCAAAAGCTCATCAGAGTTCCTCTGCATCTCTCTCTTCACCTTCTGCCAAGGAATCGACTGCTGACCGCGCTGCAAGCCTGCAAAACTGCAACAAAGTAGCTAAGACGACTACTGCAACTCTGTAACGCTGATCCTGCCGCCTTCTCGACTGTTTTCCTGGTGGTGCATGCTGTGGGGGTGGTCTGCCTCCTCTCTGCACTAGAAGCTCCGAAGAAATCTCCCGTGGGTCGACGGAATCTTCCCCCTGCAACCACAGGCACCAAAAAGCTGCATTACCGGTCCCTTGGGTCTCCTCTCAGCACGACGAGCTAGGTCCCTCGAATCCAGCAACTCTGTCCAAGTGACTCCCACAGTCCAGTGACTCTTCAGTCCAAGTTTGGTGGAGGTAAGTCCTTGCCTCCCCATGCCAGACTGCATTGCTGGGAACCGCGACTTTTGCAGCTACTCCGGCCCCTGTGCACTTCCGGCGGAAATCCTTTGTGCACAGCCAAGCCTGGGTCCACGGCACTCTAACCTTCATTGCACGACTTTCTAAGTTGGTCTCCGGCGACGTGGGACTCCTTTGTGTAACTTCGGGTGAGCACCGTTTCATGCATCCTCGTAGTGCCTGTTTCTGGCACTTCTCTGGGAGCTACCTGCTGCAGATTGGGCTCCTTGTCTTGCTCGACGTCACCTCTCTCTCCTGACGCAATTTGCGACATCCTGGTCCCTCCTGGTCCCTCCTGGGCCATAGCAGCATCCAAAAACGCTTACTGCACGATTTGCAGCTAGCAAGGCTTGTTGGCGGTCTTTCGGTGGGAAAACACTTCTGCACAACTCTCCACGGCAAGACGGATCCGTCCTTCAAAGGGGAAGTCTCTAGCCCTTTGCGTTCCTGCAGAAACCTCAGCTTCTTCTGTCCAGTAGAAGCTTCTTTGCACCCACAGCTGGCATTTCCTGGGCATCTGCCCATCTCCGACTTGCTTGTGACTTTTGGACTTGGTCCCCTTGTTCCACAGGTACCCTAGATTGGAAATCCACAGTTGTTGCATTGCTGGTTTGTGTCTTTCCTGCATTATTCCCCTAACACGACTTCTTTGTATTTGGGGAACTTTAGTGCACTTTGCACTCACTTTTCAGGGTCTTGGGGTGGGCTATTTTTCTAACCCTCACTATTTTCTAAAAGTCCCAGCGACCCTCTACAAGGTCACATAGGTTTGGGGTCCATTCGTGGTTCGCATTCCACTTTTGGAGTATATGGTTTGTGTTGCCCCTATCCCTATGTGTCCCCATTGCATCCTATTGTAACTATACATTGTTTGCACTGTTTTCTAAGACTATACTGCATATTTTTGGTATTGTGTACATATATCTTGTGTATATTTCCTATCCTCTCACTGAGGGTACACTCTGAGATACTTTGGCATATTGTCATAAAAATAAAGTACCTTTATTTTAAGTATAACTGTGTATTGTGTTTTCTTATGATATTGTGAAAGTGACACTTGTGGTACTGTAGGAGCTTCACTCGTCTCCTAGTTCAGCCTTGTAGGAGGCTGGACTGGCTTGTAGTGAGTACCAAGGGGTACTTGCACCTTGCACCAGGCCCAGTTATCCCTTATTAGTGTATAGGGTGTCTAGCAGCTTAGGCTGATAGATAATGGTAGCTTAGCAGAGCAGCTTAGGCTGAACTAGGAGACGTGTGAAGCTACTACAGTACCACTTAGTGTCATATGCACAATATCATAAGAAAACACAATACACAGTTATACTAAAAATAAAGGTACTTTATTTTTATGACAATATGCCAAAGTATCTTAGAGTGTACCCTCAGTGAGAGGATAGGAAATATACACAAGATATATATACACAAAAGCAAAAATATGCAGTATAGTCTTAGAAAACAGTGCAAACAATGTATAGTTAAAATAGGATGCAATGGGGAAACATAGGGATAGGGGCAACACAAACCATATACTCCAGAAGTGGAATGCGAACCACGAATGGACCCCAAACCTATGTGACCTTGTAGAGGGTCGCTGGGACTATTAGAAAATAGTGAGAGTTAGAAAAATAACCCTCCCCAAGACCCTGAAAAGTGAGTGCAAAGTGCACTAAAGTTCCCCTAAGGACAAAATAGTCGTGTTAGAGGGAAAATGCAAAGAAAACACAAATCAGCAATGCAACAACGATGGATTCCTGACTGAGGGTACCTGTGGAACAAGGGGACCAAGTCCAAAAGTCACAAGCAGCTCGGAGATGGGCAGATGCCCAAGAAATGCCAGCGGTTGGTGCAAAGAAGCTCTTACTAGGCTGAAGAACTGTGAATACTGCAGGAACGACAAGGGCTAGAGACTTCCCCTTTGGAGGATGGATCCCCCACGCCTTGGAGAGTCGTGCAGAAGTGTTTTCCCGCAGAATGGACGCCAACAAGCCTTGCTACACGCAAATCGTGCGTTTGGCGTTTTTGGACGCTGCTGGGGCCCAGGAGGGACCAGGAGGTCGCAAATTGGACCTGCAGAGAGAAGGGACGTCGAGCAAGACAAAGAGCCCTCACTGAAGCAGGTAGCACCCGAAGAAGTGCCAGAAACAGGCACTACGAGGATGCGTGAAACGGTGCTCGCCGAAGTTGCACAAAGGAGTCCCACGTCGCCGGAGACCAACTTAGAAAGTCGTGCAATGCAGGTTAGAGTGCTGTGGACCCAGGCTTGGCTGTGCACGAAGGATTTCCGCCGGAAGTGCACAGGGGCCGGAGAAGCTTGCAAAGTCGCGGTTCCCAGCAATGCAGCCCAGCGAGGTGAGGCAAGGACTTACCTCCACCAAACTTGGGCTGAAGAGTCACTGGACTGTGGGGGTCACTTGGACGGTGTCGCTGGATTCGAGGGACCTCGCTCGTCGTGCTGAGAGGAGACCCAAGGGACCGGAGATGCAGCTTTTTGGTGCCTGCGGTTGCAGGGGGAAGATTCCGTCGACCCACGGGAGATTTCTTCGGAGCTTCTGGTGCAGAGAGGAGGCAGACTACCCCCACAGCATGCACAAGCAGGAAAACAGTCGAGAAGGCGGCAGGATCAGCGTTACAGAGTTGCAGTAGTCGTCTTTGCTACTATGTTGCAGGTTTGCAGGCTTCCAGCGTGGTCAGCGGTCGATTCCTTATCAGAAGGTGAAGAGGGAGATGCAGAGGAACTCGGCTGAGCTCATGCATTCGTTATCTAAAGTTTCCCCAGAGACAGAGACCCTAAATAGCCAGAAAAGAGGGTTTGGCTACCTAGGAGAGAGGAAAGGCTACTAACACCTGAAGGAGCCTATCACAAGGAGTCTCTGACGTCACCTGGTGGCACTGGCCACTCAGAGCAGTCCAGTGTGCCAGCAGCACCTCTGTTTCCAAGATGGCAGAGGTCTGGAGCACACTGGAGGAGCTCTGGACACCTCCCAGGGGAGGTGCAGGTCAGGGGAGTGGTCACTCCCCTTTCCTTTGTCCAGTTTCGCGCCAGAGCAGTGGGTAAGGGGTCCCTGAACCGGTGTAGACTGGCTTATGCAGAATTGGGCACATCTGTGCCCAACAAAGCATTTCCAGAGGCTGGGGGAGGCTACTCCTCCCCTGCCTTCACACCATTTTCCAAAGGGAGTAGGTGTCACACCCTCTCTCAGAGGAAGTTCTTTGTTCTGCCATCCTGGGCCAGGCCTGGCTGGACCCCAGGAGGGCAGCTGCCTGTCTGAGGGGTTGGCAGCAGCAGCAGCTGCAGAGAAACCCCAGGAAGGGCAGTATGGCAGTACCAGGGTCTGTGCTACAGACCACTGGGATCATGGAATTGTACCAACAATGCCAGGATGGCATAGAGGGGGCAATTCCATGATCATAGACATGTTACATGGCCATATTCGGAGTTACCATGGTGAAGCTACATATAGGTAGTGACCTATATGTAGTGCACGCGTGTAATGGTGTCCCCGCACTCACAAAGTTCAGTGAATTGGCTCTGAACAATGTGGGGGCACCTTGGCTAGTGCCAGGGTGCCCTCACACTAAGTAACTTTGCACCTAACCTTTACCAGGTAAAGGTTAGACATATAGGTGACTTATAAGTTACTTAAGTGCAGTGTAAAATGGCTGTGAAATAACGTGGACGTTATTTCACTCAGGCTGCAGTGGCAGGCCTGTGTAAGATTTGTCAGAGCTCCCTATGGGTGGCAAAAGAAATGCTGCAGCCCATAGGGATCTCCTGGAACCCCAATACCCTGGGTACCTCAGTACCATATACTAGGGAATTATAAGGGTGTTCCAGTAAGCCAATGTAAATTGGTAAAAGTGGTCACTAGCCTGTCAGTGACAATTTGGAAAGAAATGAGAGAGCATAACCACTGAGGTTCTGATTAGCAGAGCCTCAGTGAGACAGTTAGTCACTACACAGGTAACACATTCAGGCACACTTATGAGCACTGGGGCCCTGGGTTACCAGGGTCCCAGTGACACATACAACTAAAACAACATATATACAGTGAAAAATGGGGGTAACATGCCAGGCAAGATGGTACTTTCCTACACAACCCCCCCCCAAACGAAGGACAATAAGACTAGCCATTACCTGATGAGTCTTCATTGTCTAAGTGGAAATATCTGGAGAGTCCATCTGCATTGGAGTGGCTACTCCCAGGTCTATGTTCCACTGTATAGTCCATTCCCTGTAGGGATATGGACCACCTCAACAATTTAGGATTTTCACCTTTCATTTGTTTTAGCCAAAGTAGAGGTTTGTGGTCTGTCTGAACAATGAAGTGAGTGCCAAACAGGTATGGCCTCAACTTCTTCAGAGCCCAGACCACAGCAAAGGCCTCCCTCTCAATGGCAGACCAACGCTTTTCTCTAGGGGTCAACCTTCTACTAATAAAAGCAACAGGTTGATCCTGGCCCTCAGAATTAAGTTGTGATAGGACTGCCCCTACTCCTAATTCAGATGCATCAGTTTGGACATAGAATTTTTTAGAGTAACAAGTGCTTTTCAGGACAGGTGCAGAGCACATGGCCTGCTTCAGCTCCTCAAAAGCTTTCTGACAGTTTGCTGTCCATAATACCTTTTTAGGCATTTTCTTGGATGTGAGGTCATTAAGAGGGGCTGCAATGGAGCCATAGTTCTTAATGAACCTCCTGTAATACCCAGTGAGGCCTAGGAAGGCTCTCACCTGAGTCTGAGTGGTAGGGGGAACCCAATCAATAATAGTTTGGATTTTCCCCTGAAGTGGTGCAATCTGTTCCCCACCAACAAGGTGTCCCAGATAAACCACCTTACCCTGCCCTATCTGGCACTTTGAAGCCTTGATAGTGAGGCCTGCCTTTTGCAGGGCCTCCAAAACTTTCCATAGGTGGACCAGGTGATCATCCCAGCTGGAGCTAAAGACAGCTATATCATCCAAATATGCTGCACTGAAAGCTTCCAGCCCTTGCAGGACTGTGTTCACCAACCTCTGAAAAATGGCAGGTGCATTTTTCAAACCAAAAGGCATTACAGTAAACTGGTAATGTCCTCCAATGGTAGAAAATGCAGTTTTAGGTTTAGCATCTTCTGACATTTTGATCTGCCAATACCCTGCAGTCAAATCAAAAGTGCTTAGATACTTGGCAGATGCCAGTGTATCTATTAGCTCATCTGCCCTGGGTATAGGGTGAGCATCTGTTTTGGTTACCAAGTTGAGACCTCTATAGTCTACACAAAACCTCATTTCCTTCTTTCCATCTTTAGAATTGGGTTTTGGTACCAGTACCACAGGAGAAGCCCATGGACTGTCAGAGTGCTCAACCACTCCTAGTTCCAACATTTTCTGAACCTCTTGCTTTATGCAGTCCCTGACATGGTCAGGCTGCCTATAGATCTTACTTTTGACAGGTAAACTGTCTCCAGTATCTATAGTGTGCTCACACCAAGAAGTGGTGCCTGGCACAATGGAGAAGAGTTCTGAAAATTGTCCTAGGAGATTTATGCAATTATCTTTCTGCTCAGCAGTAAGACAATCAGCCAAAACTACACCTTCCACAAGAGCATCTTGTTCTGTGGAAGAGAAGAGATCAGGTAGAGGATCACTGTCTTCTTCCTGTCCCTCATCTGTTGCCATGAGCAGGGTGAGATCAGCCCTGTCATAGTAGGGTTTCAGGCGGTTGACATGGAGCACCCTAAGGGGACTCCTGGCAGTGCCTAAGTCAACCAAGTAGGTGACTTCACCCTTCTTTTCAACAATTGTGTGGGGTCCACTCCATTTATCTTGGAGTGCTCTTGGGGCCACAGGCTCCAAGACCCACACTTTCTGCCCTGGTTGGTACTGAACCAAAACAGCCTTCTGATCATGCCATTGCTTCTGGAGCTCTTGGCTGGCCTGAAGGTTTTTACTGGCCTTTTTCATGTACTCAGCCATCCTTGATCTGAGGCCAAGTACATAATCCACAATATCCTGCTTAGGAGCTTTTAAAGGTTGTTCCCAACCCTCCTTTACAAGTGTGAGTGGACCCCTAACAGGGTGTCCAAAAAGAAGTTCAAAGGGGCTGAAGCCCACTCCTTTCTGGGGTACCTCCCTGTAGGCAAAAAGGAGGCATGGTAGAAGGATATCCCATCTCCTGCGGAGTTTTTCCGGGAGTCCCATAATCATGCCTTTGAGAGTTTTATTAAATCTCTCCACCAGTCCATTTGTTTGTGGATGATAGGGTGTTGTGAACTTGTAAGTTACACCACACTCCTTCCACATGGCCTTTAAGTATGCAGACATGAAATTGCTTCCCCTGTCTGATACTACTTCCTTTGGGAAGCCCACCCTGGAAAATATTCCCAGGAGGGCCTTTGCCACTGCAGGAGCTGTAGTGGTCCTTAAAGGAATTGCTTCAGGATATCTTGTGGCATGGTCCACTACCACTAAGATAAACCTATTGCCTGAAGCAGTAGGAGGGTCAAGGGGGCCAACTATGTCAACCCCTACCCTTTCAAAGGGAACCCCAACCACAGGCAGTGGGATAAGGGGTGCCTTTGGAGTGCCACCTGTCTTGCCACTGGCTTGACAGGTTTCACAGGACTTACAAAATTCTTTTGTGTCCTCAGACATCCTAGGCCAATGAAACAATGGTACCAATCTGTCCCAAGTTTTCATTTGACCCAGGTGCCCAGCTAAGGGAATGTCATGTGCCAGTGTTAGGAGGAACTTTCTGTACTCCTGAGGAATCACTAATCTCCTGGCAGCTCCAGGTTTAGGATCCCTATGCTCAGTGTACAAGAGGTTGTCCTCCCAGTAAACTCTGTGTGAGTCACTGACATCCCCATTAGCCTGTTTGACAGCTTGCTGTCTGAGACCCTCTAATGTGGGACAGGTTTGCTGTGCCACACTCAGCTCCTCTCTGGCAGGCCCCCCTTCACCCAAAAGCTCAGCAGTGTCTGCTTCCAGCTCCTCTGGTGTAGGTTCTGCACAGGGAGGGAATTCTTCTTCCTCAGAAGTAGAATCCACTGTAGAGGGAGGGATAGTAGGAAGTGGTTTGCTTCTACTAGCCCTAGCTTTAGGGAGCACTTGGTCCATTGTTCCAGGATCCAAGCTTCCCTGTCCTTTTTGCTTTTTGGCCTGAGCCCTTGTCAAAGCAAAAATATGCCCCGGGATGCCCAGCATTGCTGCATGGGCCTCCAACTACACATCTGACCAAGCTGATGTCTCCAAATCGTTCCCTAATAGACAGTCTACAGGTAAATCTGAAGCTACCACAACTTTCTTTGGACCAGATACCCCCCCCCCAGTTGAGATTTACAACAGCCATGGGGTGGCTTTGTGTTATGTTGTGAGCATCGGTTACTTGGTACTGGTGTCCAAGTATGTGTTGTTCAGGGTGCACCAGTTTCTCAATCACCATTGTGACACTGGCACCTGTGTCCCTGTAGGCCTGGACCTCAACACCATTTATTAGGGTTAGTTGCTTGTACTTCTCCAAGTTATGGGGGCAAGCAACCAAAGTGTCTAAGTCATAGCTCCTTCAGAGACTAAAGTAGCCTCTGTGGTCTCCCTAATCAGACCAACCCCAACTAAATTACCAAAAGTGAGCCCAGCTACTCCCTTGGATTGGCTATTAGTAGGTTTGCTCCCACCACCACTGCTATTAGTAGGGACACTAGGTGTAGCAGTAGGGGTTGTAGTGGTAGGAGCTGTGGTGCCTTTCTTTGGACAACTGGGATCTGTTGTCCAATGGCCTTTTATTTTACATAAATAGCACCATGGTTTCTTTTCCTTGTTCTCATTAAAGGAGGATTTGGGCCCACCACCCCCACCAGAGTGTTTTTGTGGGCCTGATGAAGACTCATTTTTAGATTTGTCCCCACCCTTGTCAGAAGACTTACCATCCTTCTTTTTGTTGCCATCTTTGTCACCCCCTGTATGAACTTTTCTGTTCACTCTTGTTCTGACCCATTTGTCTGCCTTCTTTCCCAATTCTTGGGGAGAGGTCAGATCAGAGTCCACCAAGTACTGGTGCAACAAATCAGACACACAATTATTAAGAATATGCTCTCTCAGGATCAAGTTATACAGGCTGTCATAATCAGTAACTTTACTGCCATGTAACCACCCCTCCAAGGCCTTCACTGCTTGGTCAATGAAATCAACCCAGTCTTGTGAAGACTCCTTTTTGGTATCTCTGAACTTTATCCTGTACTGTTCAGTGGTTAAGCCATAACCATCCAGGAGTGCATTCTTAAGAACTTGGAAATTGTTAGCATCATTTTCTTTTACAGTAAGGAGCCTATCCCTACCTTTTCCAGTAAATGATAGCCATAGGATAGCAGCCCACTGCTTTTGAGGGACATCCTGTACAACACAGGCCCTCTCAAGTGCAGCAAACCACTTGTTAATGTCATCCCCCTCCTTGTAAGGGGGAACTATCTTATGCAGATTCCTGGAATCATGCTCTTTTGCAGGATGACTATGGGGAATACTGCTGCTGCCACCATGGGTATCTAAACCCATCTTCTGTCTTTCCCTCTCTATTTCTAAAGACTGTCTATCCAAATCCAGCTGTTGCTTCTTGAGCTTCAGTCTGGTTTGCTCCACTCTCAATCTTTTGAGCTCCCTTTCTAACAATCTGTCATCAGGGTGGGTGGGAGGGACATTTCTAGATACAGAGGTATGATGGGAATGAACAGAAGGAGACCTGTCCCTTACAGAGGGCACCCTAACAGCTTGGCTACCAGTATAATGTGAGAGCAAACCATCAGTATGGTGTGATTCAACCTCTGTACCAACTATGCTAGACTGTCTAGTAATGGGCAGGCTGAGAAGTTTCTTCCCTGAACCTTTTCCTGGGGGAGTCCCTGGATCAGATTGAGAACCATTAGCTACTTTTTCTACAGATTGGGCACTTATGGCCTTATCCTGTACTCTAAGCATATTAATTAACAGTTCTAAAGAAGGATTCTTCCCTACACTCAAACCTCTCTCTATGCAGAGACTCCTTGCTCCTTTCCAGCTAAGGTGATCATATGCAAGTTTGGACAGTTCAACTTTTTGGCCTGTGCCAGACATTTTTTTAGAGAGAGTTAAAAGTGATAGACAAAGAGAAAAAAAAGTTTTCAGAACTTTTTGGAAAGACAGAAAAAACTTTTTAAACTTTTAAGAACTTTTTGAAAGTTTAGAAGTACTTTTCAGCACTTAGAAAAGAGTGAAAAGAGGAAATGCAAAACTTTTTGGCTATGTGTATATACACTGACCTTGTTTTGTATATTTTTCTCTTATGAAAAGTACAATGACAAGAGTGGTAAGTAGTCTCAAAGCACTTATCCCACCGCTGCACAACCAATGTAGGAGGCTGGACTGGCTTGTAGTGAGTACCAAGGGGTACTTGCACCTTGCACCAGGCCCAGTTATCCCTTATTAGTGTATAGGGTGTCTAGCAGCTTAGGCTGATAGATAATGGTAGCTTAGCAGAGCATCTTAGGCTGAACTAAGAGACGTGTGAAGCTACTACAGTACCACTTAGTGCCATATGCACAATATCATAAGAAAACACAATACACAGTTATACTAAAAATAAAGGTACTTTATTTTTATGACAATATGCCAAAGTATCTTAGAGTGTACCCTCAGTGAGAGGATAGGAAATATACACAAGATATATATACACAATAGCAAAAATATGCAGTATAGTCTTAGAAAACAGTGCAAACAATGTATAGTTACAATAGGATGCAATGGGGAAACATAGGGATAGGGGCAACACAAACCATATACTCCAGAAGTGGAATGCGAACCACGAATGGACCCCAAACCTATGTGACCTTGTAGAGGGTCGCTGGGACTATTAGAAAATAGTGAGAGTTAGAAAAATAACACTCCCCAAGACCCTGAAAAGTGAGTGCAAAGTGCACTAAAGTTCCCCTAAGGACAAAATAGTCGTGTTAGAGGGAAAATGCAAAGAAAACACAAATCAGCAATGCAACAACGATGGATTCCTGACTGAGGGTACCTGTGGAACAAGGGGACCAAGTCCAAAAGTCACAAGCAGCTCGGAGATGGGCAGATGCCCAAGAAATGCCAGCCGTTGGTGCAAAGAAGCTCTTACTAGGCTGAAGAACTGTGAATACTGCAGGAACGACAAGGGCTAGAGACTTCCCCTTTGGAGGATGGATCCCCCACGCCTTGGAGAGTCGTGCAGAAGTGTTTTCCCGCCGACTGGACGCCAACAAGCCTTGCTACACGCAAATCCTACGTTTGGCGTTTTTGGACGCTGCTGGGGCCCAGGAGGGACCAGGAGGTCGCAAATTGGACCTGCAGAGAGAGGGGACGTGGAGCAAGACTAAGAGCCCTCACTAAAGCAGGTAGCACCCGGAGAAGTGCCAGAAACAGGCACTACGAGGATGCGTGAAACGGTGCTCGCCGAAGTTGCACAAAGGAGTCCCACGTCGCCGGAGACCAACTTAGAAAGTCGTGCAATGCAGGTTAGAGTGCCGTGGACCCAGGCTTGGCTGTGCACGAAGGATTTCCGCCGGAAGTGCACAGGGGCCGGAGAAGCTTGCAAAGTCGCGGTTCCCAGCAAAGCAGCCCAGCGAGGTGAGGCAAGGACTTACCTCCACCAAACTTGGGCTGAAGAGTCACTGGACTGTGGGGGTCACTTGGACGGTGTCGCTGGATTCGAGGGACCTCGCTCGTCGTGCTGAGAGGAGACCCAAGGGACCGGAGATGCAGCTTTTTGGTGCCTGCGGTTGCAGGGGGAAGATTCCGTCGACCCACGGGAGATTTCTTCGGAGCTTCTGGTGCAGAGAGGAGGCAGACTACCCCCACAGCATGCACAAGCAGGAAAACAGTCGAGAAGGCGGCAGGATCAGCGTTACAGAGTTGCAGTAGTCGTCTTTGCTACTATGTTGCAGGTTTGCAGGCTTCCAGCGCGGTCAGCGGTCGATTCCTTATCAGAAGGTGAAGAGGGAGATGCAGAGGAACTCGGCTGAGCTCATGCATTCGTTATCTAAAGTTTCCCCAGAGACAGAGACCCTAAATAGCCAGAAAAGAGGGTTTGGCTACCTAGGAGAGAGGAAAGGCTACTAACACCTGAAGGAGCCTATCACAAGGAGTCTCTGACGTCACCTGGTGGCACTGGCCACTCAGAGCAGTCCAGTGTGCCAGCAGCACCTCTGTTTCCAAGATGGCAGAGGTCTGGAGCACACTGGAGGAGCTCTGGACACCTCCCAGGGGAGGTGCAGGTCAGGGGAGTGGTCACTCCCCTTTCCTTTGTCCAGTTTCGCGCCAGAGCAGGGGCTAAGGGGTCCCTGAACCGGTGTAGACTGGCTTATGCAGAATTGGGCACATCTGTGCCCAACAAAGCATTTCCAGAGGCTGGGGGAGGCTACTCCTCCCCTGCCTTCACACCATTTTCCAAAGGGAGAGGGTGTCACACCCTCTCTCAGAGGAAGTTCTTTGTTCTGCCATCCTGGGCCAGGCCTGGCTGGACCCCAGGAGGGCAGCTGACTGTCCGAGGGGTTGGCAGCAGCAGCAGCTGCAGAGAAACCCCAGGAAGGGCAGTATGGCAGTACCAGGGTCTGTGCTACAGACCACTGGGATCATGGAATTGTACCAACAATGCCAGGATGGCATAGAGGGGGCAATTCCATGATCATAGACATGTTACATGGCCATATTCGGAGTTACCATGGTGAAGCTACATATAGGTAGTGACCTATATGTAGTGCACGCGTGTAATGGTGTCCCTGCACTCACAAAGTTCAGTGAATTGGCTCTGAACAATGTGGGGGCACCTTGGCTAGTGCCAGGGTGCCCTCACACTAAGTAACTTTGCACCTAACCTTTACCAGGTAAAGGTTAGACATATAGGTGACTTATAAGTTACTTAAGTGCAGTGTAAAATGGCTGTGAAATAACGTGGACGTTATTTCACTCAGGCTGCAGTGGCAGGCCTGTGTAAGATTTGTCAGAGCTCCCTATGGGTGGCAAAAGAAATGCTGCAGCCCATAGGGATCTCCTGGAACCCCAATACCCTGGGTACCTCAGTACCATATACTAGGGAATTATAAGGGTGTTCCAGTAAGCCAATGTAAATTGGTAAAAGTGGTCACTAGCCTGTCAGTGACAATTTGGAAAGAAATGAGAGAGCATAACCACTGAGGTTCTGATTAGCAGAGCCTCAGTGAGACAGTTAGTCACTACACAGGTAACACATTCAGGCACACTTATGAGCACTGGGGCCCTGGGTTACCAGGGTCCCAGTGACACATACAACTAAAACAACATATATACAGTGAAAAATGGGGGTAACATGCCAGGCAAGATGGTACTTTCCTACAAGCCTAAGCTGCTCTGCTAAGCTACCATTATCTATCAGCCTATGCTGCTAGACACCCTATACACTAATAAGGGATAACTGGGCCTGGTGCAAGGTGCAAGTACCCCTTGGTACTCACTACAAGCCAGTCCAGCCTCCTACAGCCTCCAATGGTTGAAACTGCAGTTTTAGGTTTAGCATCTTCTGATAATTTGATCTGCCAATACCGTGCAGTCAAATCAAAAGTGCTTAGATACTTGGCAGATGCCAGTCTATCTATGAACTCATCTTCCCTGGGTATAGGGTGAGCATCAGTTGTGGTTACCTGGTTAAGACCTCTGTAGTCTACACAAAACTGCATTTCCTTCTTTCCATCTTTGGAATGAGGTTTTGGTACAAGTACCACAGGAGAGGCCCATGGACTTTCAGAGTGCTCAACCACTCCCACTTCTAACATTTTCTGCACCTCTTGCTTTATGCAGTCCCTGACATGGTCAGGCTGCCTATAGATCTTACTTTTGACAGGCAAGCTGTCTCCAGTATCTATAGTGTGCTCACACCAAGAAGTGGTACCTGGCACAGTAGAGAAGAGTTCAGAAAATTGACCCAGGAGATGTATGCAATGGTCTTTCTGCTCAGCAGTAAGACAATCAGCCAAAACTACACCTTCCACTAGAGCATCTTGTTCTGTGGAAGAGAAGAGATCAGGTAGAGGATGTGAGAAAGTAGCCTCTTTCTAGCCTTGTTACCCCCACTTTTGGCCCGTTTGTGAGTGTATGTCAGGGTGTTTTCACTGTCTCACTGGGATCCTGCTAGCCAGGGCCCAGTGCTCATACTGAAAACCCGATCTTTTCAGTATGTTTGTTATGTGTCACTGGGACCCTGCTAGTCAGGACCCCAGTGCTCATAAGTTTGTGGCCTATATGTATGTGTTCCCTGTGTGGTGCCTAACTGTCTCACTGAGGCTCTGCTAACCAGAACCTCAGTGGTTATGCTCTCTCATTTCTTTCAAATTGTCACTAACAGGCTAGTGACCAATTTTACCAATTTACATTGGCTTACTGGAACACCCTTATAATTCCCTAGTATATGGTACTGAGGTACCCAGGGTATTGGGGTTCCAGGAGATCCCTATGGGTTGCAGCATTTCTTTTGCCACCCATAGGGAGCTCTGACAATTCTTACACAGGCCTGTCACTGCAGCCTGAGTGAAATAACGTCCACGTTATTTCACCGCCATTTTACACTGCACTTAAGTAAGTTATAAGTCACCCACATGTCTAACCTTTACCTGGTAAAGGTTAGGTGCAAAGTTACTTAGTGTGAGGGCACCCTGGCACTAGCCAAGGTGCCCCCACATTGTTCAGGGCCAATTCCCTGAACTTTGTGAGTGCGGGGACACCATTACACGCGTGCACTACATATAGGTCACTACCTATATGTAGCTTCACAATGGTAACTCCGAATATGGCCGTGTAACATGTCTAAGATCATGGAATTGCCCCCTCTATGCCATCCTGGCATTGTTGGTACAATTCCATGATCCCAGTGGTCTGTAGCACAGACCCTGGTACTGCCAAACTGCCTTTCCTGGGGTTTCACTGCAGCTGTTGCTGCTGCCAACCCCTCAGACAGGTTTCTGCCCCCCTGGGGTCAAGCCAGGCTTGTCCAAGGATGGCAGAACAAAGGACTTCCTCTGAGAGAGGGTGTTACACCCTCTCCCTTTGTAAAATGGTGTGAAGGCAGGGGAGGAGTAGCCTCCCCCAGCCTCTGGAAATGCTTTCTTGGGCACAGATGTGCCCAATTCTGCATAAGCCAGTCTACACCGGTTCAGGGACCCCTTAGCCCTGCTCTGGCACGAAACTGGACAAAGGAAAGGGGAGTGACCACTCCCCTGACCTGCACCTCCCCTGGGAGGTGTCCAGAGCTCCTCCAGAGTGCTCCAGACCTCTGCCATCTTGGAAACAGAGGTGCTGCCAGCACACTGGACTGCTCTGAGTGGCCAGTGCCACCAGGTGACGTCAGAGACTCCTTCTGATAGGCTCCTCCAGGTGTTGCTAGCCTATCCTCTCTCCTAGGTAGCCAAACCCTC
Organism: Pleurodeles waltl; assembly: GCF_031143425.1. Lineage (NCBI taxonomy): Eukaryota > Metazoa > Chordata > Amphibia > Caudata > Salamandridae > Pleurodeles > Pleurodeles waltl. The sequence continues at coordinate 6,844,688 of NC_090438.1, read as the reverse complement.
TTTTCTGGCTATTTAGGGTCTCTGTCTCTGGGGAAACTTTAGATAACGAATGCAAGAGCTCATCAGAGTTCCTCTGCATCTCTCTCTTCACCTTCTGCCAAGGAATCGACTGCTGACCGCGCTGGAAGCCTGCAAAACTGCAACATAGTAGCAAAGATGACTACTGCAACTCTGTAACGCTGATCCTGCCGCCTTCTCGAATATTTTCCTGGTGGTGCATGCTGTGGGGGTAGTCTGCCTCCTCTCTGCACTAGAAGCTCCGAAGAAATCTCCCGTGGGTCGACGGAATCTTCCCCCTGCTACCGCAGGCACCAAAAAGCTGCATTACCGGTCCCTTGGGTCTCCTCTCAGCATGACGAGCGAGGTCCCTGGAATCCAGCAACTCTGTCCAAGTGACCCCCACAGTCCAGTGACTCTTCAGTCTAAGTTTGGTGGAGGTAAGTCCTTGCCTCCCCACGCCAGACTGCATTGTTGGAAACCGTGACTTTTGCAACTACTCCGGCTTTCGTGCACTTCCGGCGGAAATCCTTTGTGCACATCCAAGCCTGGGTCCACGGCACTCTAACCTGCATTGCACGACTTTCTAAGTTGGTCTCCGGCGACGTGGGACTCCTTTGTGCAACTTCGGCGAGCACCGTTTCACGCATCCTTGTAGTGCCTGTTTCTGGCATTTCTCTGGGAGCTACCTGCTGCTAAGAGAGCTCATTGTCTTGCACAACGTCCCCACTCTCTCCTGGTCCAATTTGCGACCTCCTGGTCCCTCCTGGGCCGCAGCAGCTTCCAAAAACGCTAACCGCATGATTTGCAGCTAGCAAGGCTTGTTGGCATACTTTTGGCGAAAAAACACTTTTGCACGACTCTCCACGGTGAAAGGCATCCGTCCACCAAACGGAAAGTCTCTAGCCTTTTTTGTTCCTGCAGAAACCGCAGCTTCTTCTGTCCAGTAGAAGGTTCTTTGCACCCACAGCTGGCATTTCCTGGGCATTTGCCCATCTCCGACTTGCTTGTGACTTTTGGACTTGGTCCCCTTGTTCCACAGGTACCCTAGATTGGAAATCCACAGTTGTTGCATTGTTGGTTTGTGTCTTTCCTGCATTATTCCTCTATCACGACTTCTTTGTCTTTTGGGGAACTTTAGTGCACTTTGCACTCACTTTTCAGGGTCTTGGGGAGGGCTAATTTTCTAACTCTCACTATTTTCCAATAGTCCCAGCGACCCTCTACAAGGTCACATAGGTTTGGGGTCCATTCGTGGTTCACATTCCACTTTTGGAGTATATGGTTTGTGTTGCCCCTATCCCTATGTGTTCCCATTGCATCCTATTGTAACTATACATTGTTTGCACTGTTTTCTAAGACTATACTGCATATTTTTGGTATTGTGTACATATAACTTGTGTATAATTGCTATCCTCATACTGAGGGTACTCACTGAGATACTTTGGCATATTGTCATAAAAATAAAGTACCTTTATTTTTAGTATATCTGTGTATTGTGTTTTCTTATGATATTGTGCAAGTGACACTTGTGGTACTGTAGTAGCTTCACACGTCTCCTAGTTCAGCCTAAGCTGCTCTGCTAAGCTACCATTATCTATCAGCCTAAGCTGCTAGACACCCTATACTCTAATAAGGGATAACTGGGCCTGGTGCAAGGTGCAAGTACCCCTTGGTACTCACTACAAGCCAGTCCAGCCTCCTACAGAGGATCACTGTCTTCTTCCTGTCCCTCATCAGTTGCCATGAGCAGGGTGACATCAGCCCTGTCATAGTAGGGTTTCAGGCGATTGACATGGAACACCCTAAGGGGACTCCTGGCAGTGCCTAAGTCAACTAAGTAGGTGACCACCATTTTTCTCAACAATTGTGTGGGGTCCACTCCATTTATCTTGGAGTGCTCTTGGGGCCACAGGCTCCAAGACCCACACTTTCTGCCCTGGTTGGTACTGAACCAAAACAGCCTTCTGGTCATGCCATTGCTTCTGGAGCTCTTGGCTGGCCTGAAGGTTTTTACTGGCCTTTTTCATGTACTCAGCCATCCTTGATCTGAGGCCAAGTACATAATCCACAATATCTTGTTTTGGAGCTTTTAAAGGTTGTTCCCAACCCTCCTTGACAAGTGTTAGTGGACCCCTTACAGGGTGTCCAAAGAGGAGCTCATAGGGGCTGAAGCCCACTCCTTTTTGGGGTACCTCCCTGTAGGCAAAAAGGAGGCATGGTAACAGGATAACCCATCTCCTGCTGAGTTTTTCAGGGAGACCCATAATCATGCCTTTAAGAGTTTTGTTAAATCTCTCCACCAGTCCATTTGTTTGTGGATGATAGGGTGTGGTGAACTTGTATGTCACTCCACACTCCTTCCACATGGCCTTTAAGTATGCAGACATGAAATTGCTTCCTCTGTCTGAAACTACCTCTTTTGGGAAGCCCACCCTGGAAAAGATTCACAGGAGGGCCTTTGCCACTGCAGGTGCTGTAGTGGTCCTTAGAGGAATTGCTTCAGGATATCTGGTGGCATGGTCCACTACCACCAAGATAAACCTATTGCCTGAAGCAGTAGGAGGGTCAAGGTGGCCAACTATGTCGACCCCTACCCTTTCAAAGGGAACCCCAACCACAGGCAGTGGAATAAGGGGTGTAGGAAAGTACCATCTTGCCTGGCATGTTACCCCCATTTTTCACTGTATATATGTTGTTTTAGTTGTATGTGTCACTGGGACCCTGGTCTCCAGGGCCCCAGTGCTCATAAGTGTGCCTGAATGTGTTACCTGTGTAGTGACTAACTGTCTCACTGAGGCTCTGCTAATCAGAACCTCAGTGGTTATGCTCTCTCATTTCTTTCAAATTGTCACTAACAGGCTAGTGACCAATTTTACCAATTTACATTGGCTTACTGGAACACCCTTATAATTCCCTAGTATATGGTACTGAGGTACCCAGGGTATTGGGGTTCCAGGAGATCCCTATGGGCTGCAGCATTTCTTTTGCCACCCATAGGGAGCTCTGACAATTCTTACACAGGCCTGCCACTACAGCCTGAGTGAAATAACGTCCACGTTATTTCACAGCCATTTTACACTGCACTTAAGTAACTTATAAGTCACCTATATGTCTAACCTTTACCTGGTAAAGGTTGGGTGCAAAGTTACTTAGTGTGAGGGCACCCTGGCACTAGCTAAGGTGCCCCCACATTGTTCAGGGCCAATTCCCCGGACTTTGTGAGTGCGGGGACACCATTACACGCGTGCACTACATATAGGTCACTACCTATGTGTAGCTTCACAATGGTAACTTCGAATATGGCCATGTAACATGTCTAAGATCATGGAATTGCCCCCTCTATGCCATCCTGGCATTGTTGGCACAATCCCATGATCCCAGTGGTCTGTAGCACAGACCCTGGTACTGCCAAACTGCCTCTTTACAGGGGTTTCATTGCAGCTGCTGCCAACCCCTCAGACAGGTTTCTGCCCCCCTGGGGTCAAGCCAGGCTTGTCCCAGGATGGCAGAACAAAGTACTTCCTCTGAGAGAGGTTGTTACACCCTCTCCCTTTGGAAAATGGTGTGAAGGCAGGGGAGGAGTAGCCTCCCCCAGCCTCTGGAAATTCTTTCTTGGGCACAGATGTGCCCAATTCTGCATAAGCCAGTCTACACCGGTTCAGGGGACCCCTTAGCCCTGCTCTGACGCGAAACTGGACAAAGGAAAGGGGAGTGACCACTCCCCTGACCTGCACCTCCCCTGGGAGGTGTCCAGAGCTCCTCCAGTGTGCTCCAGACCTCTGCCATCTTGGAAACAGAGGTGCTGCTGGCACACTGGACTGCTCTGAGTGGCCAGTGCCACCAGGTGACGTCAGAGACTCCTTCTGATAGGCTCCTTCAGGTGTTAGTAGCCTATCCTCTCTCCTAGGTAGCCAAACCCTCTTTTCTGGCTATTTAGGGTCTCTGTCTCTGGGGAAACTTTAGATAACGAATGCAAGAGCTCAACCGAGTTCCTCTGCATCTCTCTCTTCACCTTCTGCCAAGGAATCGACTGCTGACCGCGCTGGAAGCCTGCAAAACTGCAACATAGTAGTAAAGACGACTACTGCAACTCTGTAACGCTGATCCTACCGCCTTCTCGACTGTTTTCCTGGTGGTGCATGCTGTGGGGGAAGTCTGCCTCCTCTCTGCACTAGAAGCTCCGAAGAAATCTCCCGTGGGTCGACGGAATCTTCCCCCTGCAACCGCAGGCACCAAAAAGCTGCATTATCGGTCCCTTGGGTCTCCTCTCAGCACAACGAGCGAGGTCCCTCGAATCCAGCAACTCTGTCCAAGTGACTCCCACAGTCCAGTGACTCTTCAGTCCAAGTTTGGTGGAGGTAAGTCCTTGACTCCCCACGCCAGACTGCATTGCTGGGAACCGTGACTTTTGCAGCTACTCCGCCCCCTGTGCACTTCCGGTGGAAATCCTTTGTGCACAGCCAAGCCTGGGTCCACGGCAATCTAACCTGCATTGCACGACTTTCTAAGTTGGTCTCCGGTGACGTGGGACTCCTTTGTGTAACTTCGGGTGAGCACCGTTTCACACATCCTCATAGTGCCTGTTTCTGGCACTTCTCTGGGTGCTACCTGCTGCTGAGAGGGCTCCTTGTCTTGCTCGACGTCCTCTCTCTCTTCTGACGCAATTTGCGACATTCCGGTCTCTCCTGGGCTACAGCAGCATCCAAAAACGTTTACCGCACGATTTGCAGCTAGCAAGGTTTGTTGGTGGTCTTTTGGCAGGAAATCACTTCTGTAGAACTCTCCAAGGCAAGAGGGATCTGTCCTCCAAAGGGGAAGTCTCTAGCCTTTTGCGTTCCTGCAGAAACCTCAGCTTCTTCTGTCCAGTAGAAGCTTCTTTGCACCCACAGCTGGCATTTCCTGGGCATCTGCCCATCTCCGACTTGCTTGTGACTTTTGGACTTGGTCCCCTTGTTCCACAGGTACCCTAGATTGGAAATCCATTGTTTTTGCATTGCTGGTTTGTGTCTTTCCTGCATTATTCCCCTAACACGACTTCTTTGTCCTTTGGGGAACTTTAGTGCACTTTGCACTCACTTTTCAGGGTCTTGGGGTGGGCTATTTTTCTAACCCTCACTATTTTCTAAAAGTCCCAGCGACCCTCTACAAGGTCACATATTTTTGGGGTCCATTCGTGGTTCGCATTCCACTTTTGGAGTATATGGTTTGTGTTGCCCCTATCCCTATGTGTCCCCTTTGCATCCTATTGTAACTACACATTGTTTGCACTGTTTTCTAAGACTATACTGCATATTTTTGGTATTGTGTACATATATCTTGTGTATATTTCCTATCCTCTCACTGAGGGTACACTCTGAGATACTTTGGCATATTGTCATAAAAATAAAGTACCTTTATTTTTAGTATAACTGTGTATTTTGTTTTCTTATGATATTGTGCAAGTGACACTTGTGGTACTGTAGGAGCTTCACTCGTCTCCTAGTTCAGCCTAAGCTGCTCTGCTAAGCTACCATTATCTATCAGCCTATGCTGCTAGACACCCTATTCACTAATAAGGGATAACTGGGCCTGGTGCAAGGTGCAAGTACCCCTTGGTACTCACTACAAGCCAGTCCAGCCTCCTACAAGGGGTGCCTTTGAGGTGCCACCTGTCTTGCCACTGGCTTGACAGGTTTCACAGGACTTACAAAACTCTTTTGTGTCCTCAGACATTCTAGGCCAATGAAACAAGGGAACAAGCCTGTCCCAAGTTTTCATTTGCCCCAAATGCCCAGCTAGGGGAATGTTGTGAGCAAGAGTTAGGAGGAACTTTCTGTACTCCTGAGGAATCACTAATCTCCTGGCAGCTCCAGGTTTAGGATCCCTTGCCTCAGTGTACAAGAGGTTGTCCTCCCAGTAAACTCTGTGAGAGTCACTGACATCCCCATTAGCTTGTTTGACAGCTTGCTGTCTTAGACCCTCTAGTGTGGGACAGGTCTGCTGTGCCACACTCAGCTCCTCCCTGGCAGGCCCCCCTTCACCCAAAAGCTCAGCAGTGTCTGCTTCCAGCTCCTCTGGTGTAGGTTCTGCACAGGGTGGAAATTCTTCCTCCTCAGAACAAGAATCCATTGTAGAGGGAGGGATAGTAGGTAGTGCTTTACTTCTACTAGCCCTAGCTTTAGGGAGCACTTGGTCCATTGTTCCAGGATCCAAGCCACCCTGTCCTTTTTGCTTTTTGGCCTGAGCCCTGGTCAAAGCAATAATATGCCCAGCATTGCTGCATGAGCCTCCAACTCCACTTCTGCCCAAGCTGATGTCTCTAAATCATTCCCTAATAGACAGTCTACAGGTAAATCTGAGGCAACCACAACTTTCTTTGGGCCAGTAACCCCCCCCCCAGTTGAGATTTACAACAGCCATGGGGTGGCTAAGTGTGTTGTTGTGAGCATCGGTTACTTGGTTTTGGTGACCAAGTAGGTGTTGTTCAGGGTGGTCCAGTTTCTCTATCACCATTGTGACACTGGCACCTGTGTCCATGTAGGCCTGAACCTCAACGCCATTTATTAGGGGTAGTTGCTTGTACTTATCCATGTTAAGGGGACAAGCAACCAAGGTGGCTAAATCAATAGCCCCCTCAGAGACTAACACAGCCTCTGTGGTCTCCCTAATCAGACCAACCCCAACTAAGTTACCAAAGGTGAGCCCAGCTACTCCCTTGGATTGGCTATTAGTAGGTTTGCTCCCACCACCACTGCTATTAGTAGGGGCACTAGGTGTAGCAGTAGGGGTTGTACTGGTAGGAGGCTTGGTGCTTTTCTTTGGACAACTGGGATCTGTTGTCCAATGGCCTTTTACTTTACATAAATAGCACCATGGTTTCTTTTCTTTGTTTTTATTAGAAGAGGATTTGGGCCCACCACCCCCACCAGAGTGTTTTTGTGGGCCTGATGAAGACTAATTTTTAGATTTGTCCCCTCCCTTGTCAGAAGACTTACCATCCTTCTTCTTGTTGCCATCTTTGTCACCCCTTGTATGAACTTTTCTGTTCACCCTTGTTCTGACCCATTTGTCTGCCTTCTTTCCCAATTCTTGGGGAGAGGTCAGATCAGAGTCCACCAAGTACTGGTGCAACAAATCAGACACACAATTATTAAGAATATGCTCTCTCAGGATCAAGTTATACAGGCTGTCATAATCAGTAACTTTACTGCCATGTAACCACCCCTCCAAGTCCTTCACTGAATGGTCAATGAAATCAACCCAGTCTTGTGAAGACTCCTTTTTGGTCTCTCTGAACTTTTTCCTGTACTGTTCAGTGGTTAAGCCATAACCATCCAGGAGTGCATTCTTCAGAACTTTGTAATCATTGGCTTCAATTTCTTTCACAGTAAGGAGCCTATCCCTACCTTTTCCACTAAATGATAGCCATAGGATAGCAGCCCACTCCCTTTGAGGGACATCCTGTACAGCACAGGCCCTCTCAAGTGCAGCAAACCACTTGATAATGTCATCCCCCTCCTTATAAGGGGGAACTATCTTGTGCAGATTCCTGGAATCATGCTCTTTTGCAGGATGACTGTGGGGAATACTGCTGCTGTCACCATGGGTTTCTAAACCCAATTTCTGTCTCTCCTTCTCTACTTCTAAGGTCTGTCTATCCAAATCCAGCTGTTGCTTCTTGAGCTTCAGTCCGGTTTGTTCCACTCTCAATCTATTGAGCTCCCTTTCTAACATTCTGTCATCAGGGTGGGTGGGAGGGACATGTGTTGAAATAGAAGTATGGTGAGAATGGACAGAAGGAGACCTATCCCTTATAGAAGGCACCCTAACAGCTTGGTTAACAGAAACATCACTTCTACTGTGGTGAGAAGGAATACTCTTGCTATGATGTGAGACAACACTATCTGTATGGTGTGACTCTACATCAGTACCAACTATGCTAGGCTGTCTAGTAATGGGCAGGCGAGGAAGTTTCTTTCCTGAATCTTTTTCTAGGGGAGTCCCTGGATCAGATTGGGAACCATTAGCTACTTTTTCAACAGATGAGGCCCTTCTGGCCTTATCTTGTTCTTTAAGCATGTTAAGCAATAATTCCAAAGAAGGATTCTTCACTACACTCAAACCTTTTTCTATGCAGAGACTCCTTGCTCCTTTCCAGCTAAGGTGATCATATGCAAGTTTGGACAGATCAACAGTTTGGCGTGTGCCAGACATTTTAGAAAGAGTTAAAGTGACAGAAAAAGTGAGAAAAAGTTTTTCAGAACTTTTAGAAAGACAGAGAAAAAAACTTTTAAAACTTTTTAAGAACTTTTAGAAATTTTAGAGGTACTTTTCAGCACTTAGAAAAGAGTGAAAAGAGGAAATGCAAAACTTTTTGGTTAGGTGTACATACACTGAACTTGTTTTGTATATTTTTCTCTTATGAAAAGTACAATGACAAAAGTGGTAAGTAGTCTCAAAGCACTTATCCCGTCGCTGCTTCCAATGTAGGAGGCTGGACTGGCTTGTAGTGAGTACCTAGGGGTACTTACACCTTGCACCAGGCCCAGTTATCCCTTATTAGTGTATAGGGTGTCTAGCAGCATAGGCTGATAGATAATGGTAGCTTAGCAGAGCAGCTTAGGCTGAACTAGGAGACGAGTGAAGCTCCTACAGTACCACTAGTATCACTTGCACAATATCATAAGAAAACACAATACACAGATATACTAAAAATAAAGGTACTTTATTTTTATGACAATATGCCAAAGTATCTCAGAGTGTACCCTCAGTATGAGGATAGCAAATATACACAAGATATATGTACACAATACCAAAATATGCAGTAATAGCAATAGAAAACAGTGCAAACAATGAATAGTCACAATAGAATGCAAAGGGGGCACATAGGGATAGGGGCAACACAAACCATATACTCTAGAAGTGGAATGCGAACCACGAATGGACCCCAAACCTATGTGACCTTGTAGAGGGTCGCTGGGACTGTAAGAAAACAGTGAGGGTTAGAAAAATAGCCCACCCCAAGACCCTGAAAAGTGGGTGCAAAGTGCACCCAAGTGAAGCTACACATAGGTAGTGACCTATGTGTAGAGCACGCGTGTAATGGTGTCCCCGAACTCACAAAGTCCGGGGAATTTGCCCTGAACAATGTGGGTGCACCTTGGCTAGTGCCAGGGTACCCACACACTAAGTAACTTAGCACCCAACCTTTACCAGGTAAAGGTTAGACATATAGGTGACTTATAAGTTACTTAAGGGCAGTGGTAAATGGCTGTGAAATAACGTGGACGTTATTTCACTCAGGCTGCAGTGGCAGGCCTGTGTAAGAATTGTCAGAGCTCCCTATGGGTGGCAAAAGAAATGCTGCAGCCCATAGGGATCTCCTGGAACCCCAATACCCTGGGTACCTCAGTACCATATACTAGGGAATTATAAGGGTGTTCCAGTATGCCAATGTGAATTGGTGAAATTGGTCACTAGCCTGTTAGTGACAATTTGGAAAGAAATGAGAGAGCATAACCACTGAGGTTCTTGATAGCAGAGCCTCAGTGAGACAGTTAGTCGTAACACAGATAACACATTCAGGGCACACTTATAAGCACTGGGGCCCTGGCTGGCAGGGTCCCAGTGACACATACAACTAAAACAACATATATAAAGTGAAAAATGGGGGTAACATGCCACGCAAGATGGTACTTTCCTACAAGCCATGACTATCATCTTGGCTCTCTACTGGGATAGCTTGTTGAGGACTGCTGGAATTAAGAGAATTGGTGGAAAAGTGTAGTGAAATCTGTAAGAGCAATTGATCCATAGGACATTCCCCCGGGTCCCTGGATGGAAGTACCTTGATGCAAAGTTTTGTCATTTGGTGCAGTGGTGAACAAATTGATGGTCGGAGTTCCCCACCACTGAAAGATGTCTTGAACTACATCGTTGTTTAAGACACACTCATGTTTTTCGGGGATGAGTCTGATGAGAGAATCGGCTTGGGTATTTTGCTCTCCTGGAAGATGGGTCACAGTTATCAACAAGTCCCTGGCGAGAAGCCATTTCCAGATTGTCTGGGCTTCATGAGACAAGGGCCCGTCCCTCCCTGTTTGTTTCGGTAGTACCTGGTTGCAGTATTGTCCATCTGAACAAGCAGGGAGTTGGAGGAGAACGATGGATGTGCGCTGCTCTGAGAGATTATTTTGATAAATTTAATCTCTCTGTGATCACTTCCCCTGATTTGTAGGTGGTCCATGTGGGCTCCCCATCCTACGAGAGAGGCATCCGTGACTATTGTTTAAACAGGAATGTCCTGATGGAATGGTGTTTCTCGCAGGATATTGGTTGGAGAGCGCCACCATTTCAGTGACAGTTTCGGGTGATGGGAAAGCTGAATCCTGTCATCCCAATTGCCCGTCTGCTGGTCCCACTGGTCCTCGAGCTGTTTATGTAAAGGTCTCATGTGAAGACGAGCATTCAGCGTGAGAAATATGCAGAAGGCCATTGAGGCGAGGAGAAAGGATACTGCCCCATGGTTGGATGAGAGCTTTCATGAGCTCTTGAGATTTCCGAAGTGTTGATAACTGTCTTGCTGTGAGGGTATTGATGGAAGCACCCAAGTACTGTATCCTTTATACTGGGACGGAGGTTGATTTCGCATGGTTGATCTGAAGGCCCAGCCGTCGAAGGAGATCAAAAGTCCAATTGTAGTGCAGTTGAGCCTCTTCAAAGGTGGATGCTTTGATAAGCCAATCATCTAGATATGGGCAGGCGAATACATTGTGTTTTCGGTAAACCTCGTGCCCTAAGATAACTATAACTCACGTCCCCGCCATGCACAGTTTTTTCATAATTTTTTTTACTGCAAATATCACATTGATATTATCAATAATGCTATAAAGATGGCATGATTGCCGTAATTTGGAAGGTATTTTGCAGTGCATGGCAAAGGGTGTGAGTTATAGTTACCTTAAGCACGAGTTATAGTTACTTGAGTTAACTCTCACTATAACTTGTGAATTCCTAGGGTTTTGTATGTTTTAAATTTGGGCCTAACTATAAAGTACCTGTAACCTTTGTTTTTTTTAATGAATTTCTATGTGTTTTTCTAATTCAATTTTGTAACTATAACTTCCTTGTAACCTTTGTTTTTTTACACTGAATTTCTATGTTTTTTTAATGTATAGCCTGGCCTCCAGCTAGGCCCTGAGGCCAACCCCCTAAAAGCACCCAACTGTGCATGTCCTTCACCCATGTGGAGGGGATGTTGCCAGCAACACCTTTCCGGCAGCCAGACCCTGCCGCCAACACTCCCCAACCACCCAAACCCACACTGTGCACAGCCCTTTCGCCGTGCTCAGGGGCAGTTAGCAACAGCTTCTTTGGGTGAGAGAATAGGTGTGAGAGAGTTTATCTGGGAGGTGAGAGTGGTTGTCAGATTGTCTGGGTGTGGGAGTACGTCAGTCTGTGTGCGGGTCTGTGAGTGGCTGCATGGGGGAGTCAGTGGGTCTGTGAGTGGGTATGTGAGTGTCTGAGTTGGTCTGTGAGTGGGTGTGTCAGTGTCTGAGTGGGTCTGTGAGGGGGTGTGTGAGTGTCTGAGTGGGTCTGTGAGTGGGTGTGTGAGTGGAGTGTCTCAATGGTTGTGTGAGTGAGAGAAATTGATTGAAAGAGAGACAGAAAGTGAGAGAAAGTGAGAGAGAAAGAGAGAGTTTTTTCAGGGTTTAATATCTCATATACTTAGATTTAGATATTTTTGTTGGATTTAACAAAAAAGATTATTTAATATATTTTAAAAAGTAGATTTTTTTTTCTTAAATAAAAAAAATAAAAAAATTAGTCCACCTTGTTTCCAACCCCCATAGCTCAGTGTGAAGGACTGCGACCACATTTTATGTATTTATGTATTTAGTAATTTATTTATTTCGTTATTTTTATTACAAAGCCCTTTACGTGCTATGTGGGACTGCGTGGGAAGAATAAGGTCTCCCCCTGTGGTCCCTACTTTTTTAATTTTTTTTTTTAATACAAAGTCTTTATGAGCTACTTGGCCCTGCGGGGAGCCTTAAGGCTTCCCTTGCAGTGCCAATGCTTCAGCAAGCATGGAAATGCCTAGGCATCAGCTCCCTGCTTGCTGAATCATTTCATCTATGTTCTCTGCACGCATGCAGGGGACAGAGATGAAATGTCAGATTTTGACAGCGGGACCTGCTTTAAAGTTTAAAGATCCTGCCATCAAAACCTGAACAGTTTGCTGTGGCTTGGCTTCAGTGCTGCAACCAAGCCACAGAAAACAGCTATGTGAGACAGTCCCCAGGGCCATCAGAGGCTCCTCAAGGGGAGCCGCATGGCCCCCCTCCAATGTTTGCATAGCCCCAGGGAGGTGGTGGTCCCTGGGGAACGGGTATCCCATAAGGACCCCCCCCTTTTATTTTGTAAACATTTGCCCCAGGGGGTGGTGGTCCCCAGGGTAGCGACGGGGGCCGGAGGGCCCCCACATTAATTAAGAGATCACCCTGGGGTGGTGGTCCCCAGGGCAGCAGGAGGGGGCCAGGAGTCCCCCCTGCTTTTTTTTAAAAAAAGCCCCCAGGACTTGGCCCGCCTGGGGTCATTAGGATAAAGAAGTGCAGGAGCCCGCCCTTCACTTTCCTTTTGATTCACGGGTCTTCTGAGTATCTGCTCGTAAAATAAAATAAAAATTTTTTATTCGGGAGAGGGTGGGGATGGTCCCTTGGGGACCTCACCCCCAGAGCTATGGGGTCAGAGTGATTCTACCCTGGCCCCTTTTCTGTTCTTTTTTACTTTTTTGGGGGGATTCAGCTGAAGCCAAGTCCAAAGATGGCTGATAACACTTCAACAACTTCTGTTGAAGTGTTGTCAGCCAATCAGATCCGAGTACGCGATTGCTAGGGGTCACAAATCCTTTGCGTCCCTAGATATACAAATTAGTTTTTCCCTTAATTTCCCAAAAAGTACTGAAAAGAATAACACCGAAACAAAACAAAAAACAAACACTCTTTCTGGACCAGGTCCTACTTTCCTGCCAAATTCGGTGTAATTCCATCCAGTAGTTTTTGCACTATTGATGTTCAAATTCTCTTTCAAAAAATTAATGGGGAAAACCATTTTAGGGCTGAGCACAAAACGCTCTGTCCCTGGTGTAATCTCTCGCTGGGCTTGTAACCACAACCATGTCACGCTTGTCACTTTCATTGGTTCGTGGGCTTGCCTTTTAAAATTTGCTTGCTTTCACTAGTGAAAGGCATGCATATGTCATGCCTTTTCAGGTGTTTAGCCCTCCTCGAGCGCACCGGACAACTACTGAAAACATACAAGGCTCTGTGTTTTCTGCATGGCTTCTGGACAACTGTTTTGTTTTATTTCCTACACAGCAGGATCTCACTGGGCAGCAGTCGAGCATTCTGCATGAATGGACCCTGTAACATGGATAATAGCACTTTTGCCGGTCACATGGATAATTAGACTTTTGCCAATACCGTTTACTGCGGGCAAACTTCTGTTTACCTTTTTCTGTGTCTGCTTTGTGCTGATGCCGGCCGTCGGCTCGTCTTTTTTGTTGCATGCTTGCCAAAACCAGACCTTAGGCTTTGCTACTGCTTGTTTGATTTAAAAACGCCTCGACGGCCTTTCTCTGCACTCCAGCGCATTTTCAAAAAACTCACATGTCCGCATGTCACAAAGTCATGTTTGCAAAAGACAGATGTTTATTGGAATAGGTTTGTAAATAGATGTAGGAGGCTGGACTGGCTTGTAGTGAGTACCAAGGGGTACTTGCACCTTGCACCAGGCCCAGTTATCCCTTATTAGTGTATAGGGTGTCGAGCAGCTTAGGCTGATAGATAATGGTAGCTTAGCAGAGCAGCTTAGGCTGAACTAGGAGACGTGTGAAGCTACTACAGTACCACTTAGTGTCATATGCACAATATCATAAGAAAACACAATACACAGTTATACTAAAAATAAAGGTAGTTTATTTTTATGACAATATGCCAAAGTATCTCAGAGTGTACCCTCAGTGAGAGGATAGGAAATATACACAAGATATATATACACAATAGTAAAAATATGCAGTATAGTCTTAGAAAACAGTGCAAACACTGTATAGTTACAATAGGATGCAATGGGGACACATAGGGATGGGGCAACACAAACCATATACTCCAAAAGTGGAATGCGAACCACGAATGGACCCCAAACCTATGTGAACTTGTAGAGGGTCGCTGGGACTATTAGAAAATAGTGAGAGTTAGAAAAATAGCCCTCCCCAAGACCCTGAAAAGTGAGTGCAAAGTGCACTGAAGTTCCCCAAAAGACAAAGAAATCGTGATAGAGGAATAATGCAGGAAAGACACAAACCAACAATGCAACAATGGTGGATTTCCAATCTAGGGAACCTGTGGAAGTAGGGGACCAAGTCCAAAAGTCACAAGCAAGTCGGAGATAGGCATATGCCCAGGAAATGCCAGCTGTGGATGCAAAGAAGCTTCTACTGGACAGTAGAAGCTTAGGTTTCTGCAGGAACGAAAAGGGCTAGAGACATCCCCTTTGGAAGACGGATTTCTCTCACAGTGGAGAGTTGTGCAAAAGTGTTTTCCCGCCAAAAGAATGCCAACAAGCCTTGCTAGCTGCAAATCATGCGGTTAGCGTTTTTGGACGCTGCTGTGGCCCAAGAGGGACCAGGAGGTCACAAATTGGACCAGGAGGTAGAAGGAACGTCGTGCAAGACAAGGAGACCTCTCAGCAGCAGGTAGCACCCGGAAAAATGCCAAAAACAGGCACTACAATGATGCGTGAAACAGTGCTCACCTGAAGTTACACAAAGGAGTCCCACGTCGCCGGAGACCAACTTAGAAAGTCGTGCAATGCAGGTTAGAGTGCCGTGGACCCAGGCTTGGCTGTGCACAAAGGATTTCCGCCGGAAGTGCACAGGGGCCAGAGTAGCTGCAAAAGTCGCGGTTCCCAGCAATGCAGTCTAGCGAGGTGAGGCAAGGACTTACCTCCACCAAACTTGGACTGAAGAGTCACTGGACTGTGGGGGTCACTTGGAGAGTTGCTGGATTCGAGGGACCTCGCTCGTCGTGCTGAGAGGAGACCCAAGGGACCAGTAATGCAGCTTTTTGGTGCCTACGGTTGCAGGTGGAAGATTCCGTCGACCCACGGGAGATTTCTTCTGAGCTTCTAGTGCAGAGAGGAGGCAGACTACCCCCACAGCATGCACCACCAGGAAAACAGTCGAGAAGGCGGCAGGATCAGCGTTACAGATTTGCAGTAGTCGTCTTTGCTACTATGTTGCAGGTTTGCAGGCTTCCAGCGCGGTCAGCAGTCGATTCCTTGGCAGAAGGTGAAGAGAGAGATGCAGAGGAACTCTGATGAGCTCTTGCATTCGTTATCTAAAGTTTCCCCAGAGATAGAGACCCTAAATAGCCAGAAAAGAGGGTTTGGCTACCTAGGAGAGAGGATAGGCTACTAACACCTGAAGGAGCCTATCAGAAGGAGTCTCTGACGTCACCTGGTGGCACTGGCCAATCAGAGCAGTCCAGTGTGCCAGCAGCACCTCTGTTTCCAATATGGCAGAGGTCTGGAGCACACTGGAGGAGCTCTGGACACCTCCCAGGAGAGGTGCAGGTCAGGGGAGTGGTCACTCCCCTTTCCTTTGTCCAGTTTCGCGCCAGAGCAGGGCTAAGGGGTCCCCTGAACCGGTGTAGACTGGCTTATGCAGAATTGGGCACATCTGTGCCCATGAAAGCATTTCCAGAGGCTGGGGGAGGCTACCCCTCCCCTGCCTTCACACCATTTTGCAAAGGGAGAGGGTGTAACACCCTCTCTCAGAGGAAGTCCTTTGTTCTGCCATCCTGGGACAAGCCTGGCTTGACCCCAGGGGGGCAGAAACCTGTCTGAGGGGTTGGCAGCAGCAGCAGCTGCAGTGAAACCCCAGGAAAGGCAGTTTGGCAGTACCAGGGTCTGTGCTACAGACCACTGGGATCATGGGATTGTGCCAACTATGCCAGGATGGCATAGAGGGGGCAATTCCATGATCATAGACATGTTACATGGCCATATTCGGAGTTACCATTGTAAAGCTACATATAGGTAGTGACCTATATGTAGTGCACGCGTGTAATGGTGTCCCCGCACTCACAAAGTCTGGTTAATTGGCCCTGAACAATGTGGGGGCACCTTGGCTAGTGCCAGGGTGCCCTCACACTAAGTAACTTTGCACCTAACCTTTACCAAGTAAAGGTTAGACATATAGGTGACTTATAAGTTACTTAAGTGCAGTGTAAAATGGCTGTGAAATAACGTGGACGTTATTTCACTCAGGCTGCAGTGGCAGGCCTGTGTAAGAATTGTCAGAGCTCCCTATGGGTGGCAAAAGAAATGCTGCAGCCCATAGGGATCTCCTGGAACCCCAATACCCTGGGTACCTCAGTACCATAGACTAGGGAATTATAAGGGTGTTCCAGTAAGCCAATGTAAATCGGTAAGATTTGTCACTAGCCTGTTAGTGACAATTTGAAAGAAATGAGAGAGCATAACCACTGAGGTTCTGATTAGCAGAGCCTCAGTGAGACAGTTAGTCATTACACAGGTAACACATTCAGGCACACTTATGAGCACTGGGGCCCTGGATGACAGGGTCCCAGTGACACATACAACTAAAACAACATATATACAGTGAAAATTGGGGGTAACATGCCAGGCAAGATGGTACTTTCCTACAGCTCTCGACTGGGATAGTTTGTTGAGGACTGCTAGAATTAAGAGAATTGGTGGAAAAGTGTAGTGAAATCTGTAAGAGCAATTGATCCAGAGGACATTCCCCCGGGTCCCTGGCTGGAAGTACCTTGATGCAAAGTTTTGTCATTTGGTGCAGTGGCAAACAAATTGATGGTCGGAGTTCCCCACCACTGAAAGATGTCTTGAACTACATCGTTGTTTAAGACCCACTCATGTTTTTCGGGGATGAGTCTGATGAGAGAATCTGCTTGGGTATTTTGCTCTCCTGGAAGATGGGTCGCAGTTATCAACAAGTCCCTGGCAAGAAGCCCGTTCCAGATTGTCTGGGCTTCGTGAGACAAGGGCCCGTCCCTCCCTGTTTGTTGAGGTAGTACCTGGTTGCAGTATTGTCCATCTGAACAAGCAGGGAGTTGGAGGAGAACGATGGATGTGCGCTGCTCTGAGAGATTATTTTGATAAATTTAATCTCTCTGTGATCACTTCCCCTAATTTGTAGGTGGCCCATGTGGGCTCCCCATCCTACGAGAGAGGCATCCGTGACTATTGTTCGAACAGGAATGTCCTGATGGAATGGTGTTTCTCGCAGGATATTTGGTTGGAGAGCGCCACCATTTCAGTGACAGTTTCGGGTAATGGGAAAGCTGAATCCTGTCATCCCAATTTCCCGTCTGCTGGTCCCACTGGTCCTCGAGCCGTTCATGTAAAGGTCTCATGTGAAGACGAGCATTCAGCGTGAGAAATATGCAGAAGGCCTTTGAGCCGAGGAGAGAGGATAATGCCCCCATGGTTGGATGAGAGCTTTCATGAGCTCTTGAGATTTCTGAAGTGTTGATAACTGCCTTGCTGTGAGGGTATTGATGAAAGTACCCATTACTGTATCCTTTATACTGGGACGGAGGTTGATTTTGCATGGTTGATCTGAAGGCCCAGCCGTCGAAGGAGATCGGAAGTCCAATTTTAGTGTAGTTGAGCCTCTTCAAATGTGGATGCTTTGATAAGCCAATCGTCTAGATATGGGCAGGCGAATACGTTGTGTTTTCGGTAAACCTCGTGCCCTAAGATAACTATAACTCGCGCCTCCACCATGTACAGTTTTTTCATAATTTTTTTTTACTGCAAATATCACAATGATATGATCAACAATGCTATGTAAGATGGCGTGATTGCTGTAATTTGGAAGGTATTTTGCAGTGCATGGCGAGGGTGCGAGTTATAGTTACCTTAAACACGAGTTATAGTTACTTGAGGTAACTCTCACTATAACTGGTGAATTCCTATGGTTTTGTATGTTTTAAATTAGGGCCTAACTATAAAGTACCTGTAACCTTTGTTTTTTAAGTGAATTTCTATGTTTTTTTTAAATTCAATTTTGTAACTATAACTTCCTTGTAACCTTTGTTTTTTACACTGAATTTCTATGTTTTTTTAACATATAGCCTGGCCTCCAGCTAGGCCTGGGGCCAACCCCCTATAAGCAGCCAACTGTGCACGTCCTTCACCCATGTGGAGGGGACGTTGCCCGCAACACCTTGCCGGCAGCCAGACCCTGCCGCCAACACTCCCCACCCACCTAAACCCACACTGTGCACAGCCCTTTCGCCGTGCGCAGGGGGAGTTAGCAACAGCTTCTCTGGGTGTGAGAATAGGTGTGAGAGAGTTTATCTGGGAGAGTGGCTGTCAGATTGTCTGGGTGTGACAGTACGTCAGTCTGTGTGCGGGTCTGTGAGTGGCTGCATGAGGGAGTCAGTGGGTCTGTTAGTGGGTATGTGAGTGTCTGAGTTGGTCTGTGAGTGGGTGTGTGAGTATCTGAGTGGGTCTGTGAGTGGGTGTGTGAGTATCTGAGTGGGTCTGTGAGGGGGTGTGTGAGTGTCTGAGTGGGTCTGTGAGTAGGTGTGTGAGTGTCTGAGTGGTTGTGTGAGTGGATGTGTGAGTGTCTGAGTGGGTCTGTGAGTGGGTGTATGAGTGGAGTGTCTCAGTGGTTGTGTGATTGAGAGAAATTGATTGAAAGAGAGACAGAAAGTGAGAGAAAGTGAGAGAGAAAGAGAGAGTTTTTTCAGGGTTTAATATCTCATATACTTAGAATTAGATATTTTTGTTGGATTTAACAAAAAAGATTATTTAATATATTTTAAAAAGTAGATTTTTTTTTCTTAAATAAAAAAAATAAAAAAATGAGTCCACCTTGATTCGAACCCCCATAGCTCAGTGTGAAGGACTGCAACCCTATTTTATGTATTTATTTATTTAGGAATTTATTTATTTAGTTATTTTTATTACAAAGCCCTTTACATGCTATGTGGGACTGCATGGGAAGAAGAAGGTCTCCCCCTGTGGTCCCTACTTTTTTAATTATTTTTTTTAATACAAAGTTTTTATGGGCTACTTGGCACTGCGGGGAAGCCTTAAGGCTTCCCTTGCAGTGCCAATGCTTCAGCAAGCATGGAAATGCCTAGGCATCAGCTCCCTGCTTGCTGAATCATTTCATCTATGTTCTCTGCACGCATGCAGGGGACAGAGATGAAATGTCAGATTTTGACAGCGGGACCTGCTTTAAAGTTTAAAGATCCTGCCGTCAAAACCCGAACTGTTTGCTGTGGCTTGGCTTCAGTGCTGCAACCAAGCCACAGAAAACAGCTATGTGATGACAGTCCCCAGGGCCATCAGAGGCTCCTCAAGGGGAGCCGCATGACCCCCTCCAATGTTTGCATAGCCCCTGGGAGGTGGTGGCCCCTGGGGAACGGGTGTCCCATTGGGACCCCCCCTTTAATTTTGTAAACATTTGCCCCAGGGGGTGGTGGTCCC
The DNA here is from genome assembly GCF_031143425.1 of Pleurodeles waltl. Lineage (NCBI taxonomy): Eukaryota > Metazoa > Chordata > Amphibia > Caudata > Salamandridae > Pleurodeles > Pleurodeles waltl. The sequence goes on along the minus strand of NC_090438.1, from coordinate 6,825,161 downwards.
CAGGGTAGCGACGGGGGCCAGAGGGCCCCCGCATTAATTAGGAGATCGCCCTGGGGTGGTGGTCCTCAGGGCAGCAGGAGGGGCCCAGGAGTCCCCCTGCTTTTTTAAAAAAAAAGCCCCCAGGACTTGGCCCACCTGGGGGTATTAGGCTGAAGAAGTGCAGGAGCCCGCCCTTCATTTTCTTTTTGATTCACGGGTCTACTGAGTATCTGCTCGTAAAATTAAAAAAAAAGCTTTTATTCTGGAGGGTGTGGGGAGGGTCCCTTGGGGACCTCACCCCCAGAGCTATGGGGTCAGAGTGATTCTACCCTGGCCCCTTTTCTTTTCTTTTTTACTTTTTTGGGGGGATTCGGCTGAAGCCAAGTCCCAAGATGGCTGATTACACTTCAACAACTTCTGTTGAAGTGTTGAAGTGTTGTCAGCCAATCAGATCCCAGCACGCGATCGCTAGGGGTCACAAATCCTTTGCGTCCCTAGATATACAAATTAGTTTTTCCCTTAATTTCCCAAAAAGTACTGAAAAGAATAACACCAAAACAAAACAAAAAAAAACACTCTTTCTGGACCAGGTCCTACTTTCCTGCCAAATTCGGTGTAATTGCATCCAGTAGTTTTTGCACTATTGCTGTTCAAAATCTCTATGAAAAAATTAATGGGGAAAACCTTTTTAGGGCTGAGTGCAAAACGCTCTGTCCCTGGTGTAATCTCTCTGTGGGCTTGTAATCACAACCATGTCACGCTTGTCACTTTCATTGGTTCGTGGGCTTGCCTTTTAAAATTTGCTTGCTTTCACTAGTGAAAGGCATGCATATGTCATGCCTTTTCCAGTGTTTAGCCCTTCTCGAGCGCACCGGACAACTACTGAAAACATACAAGGCTCTGTGTTTTCTTCCCAGCTTCTGGACAACTGTTTCGTTTTATTTCCTACGCAGCAGGATCTCGCTGGGCAGCAGTCGAGCACTCTGCATGACATGGACCCTGTTACATGGATAATAGCACTTTTGCCGGTCACATGGATAATTGCACTTTTGCCAATACCGTTTACTGCGGGCAAACTTATGTTTCCCTTTTTCTGTGTCTGCTTTGTGCTGATGGCGGCCGTCGGCTCGTCTTTTTTGTTGCATGCTTGCCAAAACCAGACCTTAGGCTTTGCTTGTTTGATTTAGAAACGCCTCGACGGCCATTCTCTGCACTCCAGCGCATTTTCAAAAAACTCACATGTCCGCATGTCACAAAGTCATGTTTGCAAAAGACAGATGTTTATTGGAATAGGTTTGTAAATAGATGTAGGAGGCTGGACTGGCTTGTAGTGAGTACCAAGGGGTACTTGCACCTTGCACCAGGCCCAGTTATCCCTTATTAGTGTATAGGGTGTCTAGCAGCATAGGCTGATAGATAATGGTAGCTTAGCAGAGCAGCTTAGGCTTGTAGGAAAGTACCATCTTGCCTGGCATGTTACCCCCATTTTTCACTGTATATATGTTGTTTTAGTTGTATGTGTCACTGGGACCCTGGTAACCCTGGGCCCCAGTGCTCATAAGTGTGCCTGAATGTGTTACCTGTGTAGTGACTAACTGTCTCACTGAGGCTCTGCTAATCAGAACCTCAGTGGTTATGCTCTCTCATTTCTTTCCAAATTGTCACTGACAGGCTAGTGACCATTTTTACCAATTTACATTGGCTTACTGGAACACCCTTATAATTCCCTAGTATATGGTACTGAGGTACCCAGGGTATTGGGGCTCCAGGAGATCCCTATGGGCTGCAGCATTTCTTTTGCCACCCATAGGGAGCTCTGACAATTCTTACACAGGCCTGCCACTGCAGCCTGAGTGAAATAACGTCCACGTTATTTCACAGCCATTTTACACTGCACTTAAGTAACTTATAAGTCACCTATATGTCTAACCTTTACCTGGTAAAGGTTAGGTGCAAAGTTACTTAGTGTGAGGGCACCCTGGCACTAGCCAAGGTGCCCCCACATTGTTCAGAGCCAATTCACTGAACTGTGTGAGTGCGGGGACACCATTACACGCGTGCACTACATATAGGTCACTACCTATATGTAGCTTCACCATGGTAACTCCGAATATGGCCATGTAACATGTCTATGATCAGGGAATTGCCCCCTCTATGCCATCCTGTCATTGTTGGTACAATTCCATGATCCCAGTGGTCTGTAGCACAGACCCTGGTACTGCCAGACTGCCCTTCCTGGGGTTTCACTGCAGCTGCTGCTGCTGCCAACCCCTCAGACAGGCATCTGCCCTCCTGGGGTCCAACCAGGCCTGGCCCAGGATGGCAGAACAAAGAACTTCCTCTGAGAGAGGGTGTGACACCCTCTCCCTTTGGAAAATGGTGTGAAGGCAGGGGAGGAGTAGCCTCCCCCAGCCTCTGGAAATGCTTTGTTGGGCACAGATGTGCCCAATTCTGCATAAGCCAGTCTACACCGGTTCAGGGACCCCTTAGCCCCTGCTCTGGCACGAAACTGGACAAAGGAAAGGGGAGTGACCCCTCCCCTGACCTGCACCTCCCCTGGGAGGTGTCCAGAGCTCCTCCAGTGTGCTCCAGACCTCTGCCATCTTGGAAACAGAGGTGCTGCTGGCACACTGGACTGCTCTGAGTGGCCAGTGCCACCAGGTGACGTCAGAGACTCCTGCTGATAGGCTCCTTCAGGTGTTAGTAGCCTTTCCTCTCTCCTAGGTAGCCAAACCCTCTTTTCTGGCTATTTAGGGTCTCTGTCTCTGGGGAAACTTTAGATAACGAATGCAAGAGCTCATCCGAGTTCCTCTGCATCTCTCTCTTCACCTTCTGCCAAGGAATCGACTGCTGACCGCGCTGGAAGCCTGCAAACCTGCAACATAGTAGCAAAGACGACTACTGCAACTCTGTAACGCTGATCCTGCCGCCTTCTCGACTGTTTTCCTGCTTGTGCATGCTGTGGGGGTAGTCTGTCTCCTCTCTGCACCAGAAGCTCCGAAGAAATCTCCCGTGGGTCGACGGAATCTTCCCCCTGCAACCGCAGGCACCAAAAAGCTGCATTACCGGTCCCTTGGGTCTCCTCTCAGCACGACGAGCGAGGTCCCTCGAATCCAGCGACTCTGTCCAAGTGACCCCCACAGTCCAGTGACTCTTCAGTCCAAGTTTGGTGGAGGTAAGTCCTTGCCTCACCTCACTGGGCTGCATTGCTAGGAACCGCGACTTTTGCAGCTACTCCGGCCTCTGTGCACTTCCGGCGGAAATCCTTTGTGCACAGCCAAGCCTGGGTCCACGGCACTCTAACCTGCATTGCACGACTTTCTAAGTTGGTCTCCGGCGACGTGGGACTCCTTTGTGCAACTTCGGCGAGCACCGTTTCACGCATCCTTGTAGTGCCTGTTTCTGGCACTTCTCCGGGTGCGACCGGCTTCAGAGAGGGCTCTTTGTCTTGCTCGACGTCCCTTCTCTCTCCTGGTCCAATTTGCGACCTCCTGGTCCCTTTTGGGCCTCAGCAGCGTCCAAAAACGCTAACCACACGATTTGCAGCTAGCAAGGCTTGTTGGCGTTCTTTCGGCGGGAAAACACTTTTGCACGACTCTTCATGGCGAGAGAGATCCGTCCACCAAAGGGGAAGTCTCTAGCCCTTTTCGTTCCTGCAGAAACCTCAGCTTCTTCTATCCAGTAGAAGCTTCTTTGCACCCGCAGCTGGCATTTCCTGGGCATTTGCCCATCTCCGACTTGCTTGTGACTTTTGGACTTGGTCCCCTTGTTCCACAGGTACCCTAGATTGGAAATCCACAGTTGTTGCATTGCTGGTTTGTGTCTTTCCTGCATTATTCCTCTAACACAACTTCTTTGTCCTTAGGGGAACTTTAGTGCACTTTGCACTCACTTTTCAGGGTCTTGGGGAGGGTTATTTTTCTAACTCTCACTATTTTCTAATAGTCCCAGCGACCCTCTACAAGGTCACATAGGTTTGGGGTCCATTCGTGGTTCACATTCCACTTTTGGAGTATATGGTTTGTGTTGCCCCTATCCCTATGTTTCCCCATTGCATCCTATTGTAACTATACATTGTTTGCACTGTTTTCTAAGACTATACTGCATATTTTTGCTATTGTGTATATATATCTTGTGTATATTTCCTATCCTCTCACTGAGGGTACACTCTAAGATACTTTGGCATATTGTCATAAAAATAAAGTACCTTTATTTTTAGTATAACTGTGTATTGTGTTTTCTTATGATATTGTGCATATGACACTAAGTGGTACTGTAGTAGCTTCACACGTCTCCTAGTTCAGCCTGAGCTTCTCTGCTAAGCTACCATTATCTATCAGCCTAAGCTGCTAGACACCCTATACACTAATAAGGGATAACTGGGCCTGGTGCAAGGTGCAAGTACCCCTTGGTACTCACTACAAGCCAGTCCAGCCTCCTACATTGGTTGTGCAGTGGTGGGATAAGTGCTTGAGACTACTTACCACTCTTGTCATTGTACTTTTCATAAGAGAAAAATATACAAAACAAGGTCAGTGTATATACACATAGCCAAAAAGTTTTGCATTTCCTCTTTTCACTCTTTTCTAAGTGCTGAAAAGTACTTCTAAAACTTTCTAAAAGTTCTTAAAAGTTTAAAAAGTTTTTTCTGTCTTTCCAAAAAGTTCTGAAAACTTTTTTCTCTTTTTCTATCACTTTAACTCTCTCTAAAAAATGTCTGGCACAGGAAAAAATGTTGAACTGTCCAAACTTGCATATGATCACCTTAGCTGGAAAGGAGCAAGGAGTCTCTGCATAGAGAGAGGTTTGAGTGTAGGGAAGAATCCTTCCTTAGAACTGTTAATTAATATGCTTAGAGTACAGGATAAGGCCATAAGTGCCCAATCTGTAGAAAAAGTAGCTAATGGTTCTCAATCTGATCCAGGGACTCCCCCAGGAAAAGGATCAGGAAAGAAACTTCTCAGCCTGCCCATTACTAGACAGTCTAGCATAGTTGGTACAGAGGTTGAATCACACCATACTGATGGTGTGCTCTCACATTATGCTGGTAGCCAAGCTGTTAGGGTGCCCTCTGTAAGGGACAGGTCTCCTTCTGTTAATTCCCATCATACCTCTGTATCTAGAAATGTCCCTCCCACCCACCCTGATGACAGATTGTTAGAAAGGGAGCTCAATAGATTGAGAGTGGAACAAACCAGACTGAAGCTCAAGAAGCAACAGCTGGATTTGGATAGACAGTCTTTAGAAATAGAGAGGGAAAGACAGAAGTTGGATTTAGATACCCATGGTGGCAGCAGCAGTATTCCCCATAGTCAACCTGCAAAAGAGCATGATTCCAGGAATCTGCACAAGATAGTTCCCCCTTATAAGGAGGGGGATGACATTAACAAGTGGTTTGCTGCACTTGAGAGGGCCTGTGCTGTACAGGATGTCCCTCAAAAGCAGTGGGCTGCTATCCTATGGCTATCATTTAGTGGAAAAGGTAGGGATAGGCTCCTTACAGTGAAAGAAAATGATGCCAATAATTTCCAAGTTCTTAAAAATGCACTCCTGGATGGTTATGGCTTAACCACTGAACAGTATAGGATAAAGTTCAGAGAGACCAAAAAGGAGTCTTCACAAGACTGGGTTGATTTCATTGACCATTCAGTGAAGGCCTTGGAGGGGTGGTTACATGGCAGTAAAGTTACTGATTATGAAAGCCTGTATAACACAATCCTGAGAGAGCATATACTTAATAATTGTGTGTCTGATTTGTTGCACCAGTACCTGGTAGACTCTGATCTGACCTCTCCCCAAGAATTGGGAAAGAAGGCAGACAAATGGGTCAGAACAAGGGTGAACAGAAAAGTTCATACAGGGGGTGACAAAGATGGCAATAAGAAGAAAGATGGTGAAAAATCTCAAGATAAGCATGGGGATAAGGGTAAAACCAAAGATCCCACTTCAAATCTTAAACACTCTTCAGAGGGTGGGGATAAAACAAATTCTTCCTCTTCTTCTCAACCTGCACACGTTAAAAAGCCTTGGTGCTTTGTGTGTAAAAACAGAGGCCATAGGCCAGGGGATAAGTCCTGTCCAGGTAAACCCCCTGAGCCTACCACCACTAATACATCAAGCTCTAGTGCCCCTAGCAGTAGTGGTACTAGTGGTGGGACTGCTGGCAACAGTCAAGCAAAGGGTGTAGTTGGGTTCACTTATGGGTCCATAGTGGAAACTGATGTAATCAGTCCCAAGACAGTTTCTGTCACACCTAGTGGCATTGGCCTTGCCACACTGGCTGCTTGTCCCCTTACAATGGATAAGTACAGGCAGACAGTTTCAATAAATGGTGTTGAGGCCTTGGCCTACAGGGACACAGGTGCCAGTTTCACTTTAGTGACTGAAAACCTAGTGCCTCCTGAACAACACATCATTGGACAACAGTATAAGATTATTGATGTCCATAACTCCACTAAGTTTCTTCCCTTAGCTATAATTCAGTTTAGTTGGGGTGGAGTTACTGGCCCTAAGCAGGTGATGGTATCACCTAGCATACCTGTAGACTGTCTCTTAGGTAATGACCTAGAGGCCTCAGGTTGGGCTGATGTAGAGTTTTATGCCCATGCAGCCATGCTGGGCATCACTGAGGAATTGTTCCATCTCATTTCAAGTGAAGTGAAAAAGCAAAGGAGAGAAGGCCTGAAAACTCAGGATCCCTCTCCATCAACAGGTAAAAAGGGTATCACAGTATCCCCTAACCACCCTACCATTCAGGATACTATTCCTGTGGTGGGAGAAACCTCTCCTGGGGTGGCACCTGTTCCAAGGGAATCATCAGCTGGCAAAGCTGGACTCACTGAGGTGGAAGTACCTCTCTGTGGGATAGCTAACATTGGTGAGAAAAACAGCACCATTTTAGTTAACATGGAGCATCCCTCCAACCCTCCCAGAGAAACTTTAGTGCAGAAACCCTGCACTACCTCACAACACTTAGGACAGCATCCCTGCCCTAGTGTGGAGCTCATAGGACAGCATCCCTGCCCTGCTCCAACTCAAGAGAAACAGCATCCCTGTTCTCTCTTCCAGCCAGATGGACAAAGTTTTTGCCCAGCTATGGCTTTTCTGAGACAGCATCCCTGTCTGGCATTTCCATCACTACAAATAGGTTCAGTGGACAATTCCCACTGCTCTAAACTAAAACTTACTGATAGAAACTCTGAAAATACATCTTCACATTGTTGCTTAGCTAAAAAACTTCAAACAGGGTGGTTTACATCCCCACAGGGAAGTAACCGTATAGTGGATGATAAAGGGAGTAACCAGTCTATTGCAGAGCTACTCTCTACTTATCACCACTTAGACAATAAAGTCTCAACTGGCCAAGGTTAGCCTTATTGTCCTTCGTTTGGGGGGGGGTTGTGTGAGAAGGTAGCCTCTTTCTAGCCTTGTTACCCCCACTTTTGGCCTGTTTGTGAGTGTATGTCAGGGTGTTTGTCACTGTTTTCACTGTCTCACTGGGATCCTGATAGCCAGGCCTCAGTGCTCATAGTGAAAACACTATGTTTTCAGTATGGTTGTTATGTGTCACTGGGATCCTGCTGGTCAGGACCCCAGTGCTCATAGGTTTGTGGCCTATATGTATGTGTCACTGGGACCCTGTCACACAGGGCCCCAGTGCTCATAGGTGTGCATGTATATGTTCCCTGTGTGGTGCCTAACTGTCTCACTGAGGCTCTGCTAACCAGAACCTCAGTGGTTATGCTCTCTCATTACTTTCAAATTGTCACTAACAGGCTAGTGACCAATTTTACCAATTTACATTGGCTTACTGGAACACCCTTATAATTCCCTAGTCTATGGTACTGAGGTACCCAGGGTATTGGGGTTCCAGGAGATCCCTATGGGCTGCAGCATTTCTTTTGCCACCCATAGGGAGCTCTGACAATTCTTACACAGGCCTGCCACTGCAGCCTGAGTGAAATAACGTCCACGTTATTTCACAGCCATTTTACACTGCACTTAAGTAACTTATAAGTCACCTATATGTCTAACCTTTACCTGGTAAAGGTTAGGTGCAAAGTTACTTAGTGTGAGGGCACCCTGGCACTAGCCAAGGTGCCCCCACATTGTTCAGAGCCAATTCCCTGAACTTTGTGAGTGCGGGGACACCATTACACGCGTGCACTACATATAGGTCACTACCTATATGTAGCTTCACCATGGTAACTCCGAATATGGCCATGTAACATGTCTATGATCATGGAATTGCCCCCTCTATGCCATCCTGGCATAGCTGGCACAATCCCATGATCCCAGTGGTCTGTAGCACAGACCCTGGTACTGCCAAACTGCCCTTCCTGGGGTTTCACTGCAGCTGCTGCTGCTGCCAACCCCTCAGACAGGCAGCTGCCCTCCTGGGGTCCAGCCAGGCCTGGCCCAGGATGGCAGAACAAAGAACTTCCTCTGAGAGAGGGTGTGACACCCTCTCCCTTTGGAAAATGGTGTGAAGGCAGGGGAGGAGTAGCCTCCCCCAGCCTCTGGAAATGCTTTGTTGGGCACAGATGTGCCCAATTCTGCATAAGCCAGTCTACACCGGTTCAGGGACCCCTTAGCCCCTGCTCTGGCGCGAAACTGGACAAAGGAAAGGGGAGTGACCACTCCCCTGACCTGCACCTCCCCTGGGAGGTGTCCAGAGCTCCTCCAGTGTGCTCCAGACCTCTGCCATCTTGGAAACAGAGGTGCTGCTGGCACACTGGACTGCTCTGAGTGGCCAGTGCCACCAGGTGACGTCAGAGACTCCTGCTGATAGGCTCCTTCAGGTGTTAGTAGCCTATCCTCTCTCCTAGGTAGCCAAACCCTCTTTTCTGGCTATTTAGGGTCTCTGTCTCTGGGGAAACTTTAGATAACGAATGCATGAGCTCAGCCGAGTTCCTCTGCATCTCCCTCTTCACCTTCTGATAAGGAATCGACCGCTGACCGCGCTGGAAGCCTGCAAACCTGCAACATAGTAGCAAAGACGACTACTGCAACTCTGTAACGCTGATCCTGCCGCCTTCTCGACTGTTTTCCTGCTTGTGCATGCTGTGGGGGTAGTCTGCCTCCTCTCTGCACCAGAAGCTCCGAAGAAATCTCCCGTGGGTCGACGGAATCTTCCCCCTGCAACCGCAGGCACCAAAAAGCTGCATTACCGGTTCCTTGGGTCTCCTCTCAGCACGACGAGCGAGGCCCCTCGAATCCAGCGACACCGTCCAAGTGACCCCCACAGTCCAGTGACTCTTCAGCCCAAGTTTGGTGGAGGTAAGTCCTTGCCTCACCTCGCTGGGCTGCATTACTGGGAACCGCAACTTTGCAAGCTACTCCGGCCCCTGTGCACTTCCGGCGGAAATCCTTCGTGTACAGCCAAGCCTGGGTCCACGGCACTCTAACCTGCATTGCACGACTTTCTAAGTTGGTCTCCGGCGACGTGGGACTCCTTTGTGCAACTTCGGCGAGCACCATTTCATGCATCCTCGTAGTGCCTGTTTCTGGCATTTCTCCGGGTGCTACCTGCTTCAGTGAGGGCTCTTTGTCTTGCTCGACGTCCCCTCTCTCTGCAGGTCCAATTTGCGACCTCCTGGTCCCTCCTGGGCCCCAGCAGCGTCCAAAAACGCCAAACGCACGATTTGCGTGTAGCAAGGCTTGTTGGCGTCCATCCGGCGGGAAAACACTTCTGCACGACTCTCCAAGGCGTGGGGGATCCATCCGCCAAAGGGGAAGACTCCAGCCCTTGTCGTTCCTGCAGTATTCATAGTTCTTCAGCCTAGTAAGAGCTTCTTTGCACCAACCGCTAGCATTTCTTGGGCATCTGCCCATCTCCGAGCTGCTTGTGACTTTTGGACTTGGTCCCCTTGTTCCACAGGTACCCTCAGTCAGGAATCCATCGTTGTTGCATTGCTGATTTGTGTTTTCCTTGCATTTTCCCTCTAACACGACTATTTTGTCCTTAGGGGAACTTTGGTGCACTTTGCACTCACTTTTCAGGGTCTTGGGGAGGGTTATTTTTCTAACTCTCACTATTTTCTAATAGTCCCAGCGACCCTCTACAAGGTCACATAGGTTTGGGGTCCATTCGTGGTTCACATTCCACTTTTGGAGTATATGGTTTGTGTTGCCCCTATCCCTATGTTTCCCCATTGCATCCTATTGTAACTATACATTGTTTGCACTGTTTTCTAAGACTATACTGCATATTTTTGCTATTGTGTATATATATCTTGTGTATATTTCCTATCCTCTCACTGAGGGTACACTCTAAGATACTTTGGCATATTGTCATAAAAATAAAGTACCTTTATTTTTAGTATAACTGTGTATTGTGTTTTCTTATGATATTGTGCATATGACACTAAGTGGTACTGTAGTAGCTTCACACGTCTCCTAGTTCAGCCTGAGCTGCTCTGCTAAGCTACCATTATCTATCAGCCTAAGCTGCTAGACACCCTATACACTAATAAGGGATAACTGGGCCTGGTGCAAGGTGCAAGTACCCCTTGGTACTCACTACAAGCCAGTCCAGCCTCCTACACCTATGGCCTCTGTTTTTACACACAAAGCACCAAGGCTTTTTAATGTGTGCAGGTTGGGAAGAAGAGGAAGAATTTGTTTTATCCCCACCCTCTGAAGAGTGTTTAAGATTTGAAGTGGGATCTTTGGTTTTACCCTTATCCCCATGCTTATCTTGAGATTTTTCACCATCTTTCTTCTTATTGCCATCTTTGTCACCCCCTGTATGAACTTTTCTGTTCACCCTTGTTCTGACCCATTTGTCTGCCTTCTTTCCCAATTCTTGGGGAGAGGTCAGATCAGAGTCTACCAGGTACTGGTGCAACAAATCAGACACACAATTATTAAGTATATGCTCTCTCAGGATTGTGTTATACAGGCTTTCATAATCAGTAACTTTACTGCCATGTAACCACCCCTCCAAGGCCTTCACTGAATGGTCAATGAAATCAACCCAGTCTTGTGAAGACTCCTTTTTGGTCTCTCTGAACTTTATCCTGTACTGTTCAGTGGTTAAGCCATAACCATCCAGGAGTGCATTCTTAAGAACTTGGAAATTATTAGCATCATTTTCTTTCACAGTAAGGAGCCTATCCCTACCTTTTCCACTAAATGATAGCCATAGGATAGCAGCCCACTGCCTTTGAGGGACATCCTGTACAACACAGGCCCTCTCAAGTGCAGCAAACCACTTGTTAATGTCATCCCCCTCCTTATAAGGGGGAACTATCTTGTGCAGATTCCTGGAATCATGCTCTTTTACAGGATGACTATGGGGAATACTGCTGCTGCCACCATGGGTATCTAAACCCAACTTCTGTCTTTCCTTCTCTAATTCAAAAGACTGTCTATCCAAATCCAGCTGTTGCTTTTTAAGCTTCAGTCTGGTTTGTTCCACCCTCAACTTATTGAGTTCCCTCTCTAACATTCTGTCATCAGGGTTGGTGGGAGGGACATTTCTAGAAACAGAGCTATGATGGGAATGAACAGAAGGAGACCTGTCCCTTACAGAAGCCAACTTAACAGCTTGGTTTACAGAAACATTACTACCAGTATGGTGAGAATAAATGCTGTTGCTATGATGTGAGACAACACTATTTCTTTGGTGTGGCTCATCCTCATTACCATCTATGCTAGATTGTCTAGTAATGGGCAGGCTAGGAAGTTTCTTTCCTGAATCTTTTCCTGGGGGAGTCCCTGAATCAGATTGGGAACTATTAGGTACTTTTTCAACAGATGGGCCACCTCTGGCCTTATCCTGTTCTCTAAGCATGTTAATTAACAGTTCCAAGGCAGGATTCTTCCCTACACTCAAACCTCTCTCTATACAGAGACTCCTTGCTCTTTTCCAGCTAAGGTTGTCATATGCAAGTTTGGACAGATCAACACTTTGGCCTGTGCCAGACATTTTTTAGAGAGAGTTAAAGTGATAGAGAAAGAGACAAAAGATTTCAGAACTTTTTGGAAAGACAGAAAAAAAACTTTTTAAACTTTTAAGAACTTTTTGAAAGTTTAGGAGTACTTTTCAGCACTTAGAAAAGAGTGAAAAGAGGAAATGCAAAACGTTTTGGCTATGTGTATATACACTGACCTTGTTTTGTATATTTTTCTCTTATGAAAAGTACAATGACAAGAGTGGTAAGTAGTCTCAAGCACTTATCCCACCACTGCACAACCAATGTAGGAGGCTGGACTGGCTTGTAGTGAGTACCAAGGGGTACTTGCACCTTGCACCAGGCCCAGTTATCCCTTATTAGTGTATAGGGTGTCTAGCAGCTTAGGCTGATAGATAATGGTAGCTTAGCAGAGCAGCTTAGGCTGAACTAGGAGACGAGTGAAGCTACCACAGTACCACTTAGTGTCATATGCACAATATCATAAGAAAACACAATACACAGTTATACTAAAAATAAAGGTACTTTATTTTTATGACAATATGCCAAAGTATCTTAGAGTGTACCCTCAGTGAGAGGATAGGAAATATACACAAGATATATATACACAATAGCAAAAATATGCAGTATAGTCTTAGAAAACAGTGCAAACAATGTATAGTTACAATAGGATGCAATGGGGAAACATAGGGATAGGGGCAACACAAACCATATACTCCAAAAGTGGAATGCGAAACACGAATGGACCCCAAACCTATGTGACCTTGTAGAGGGTCGCTGGGACTATTAGAAAATAGTGAGAGTTAGAAAAGTAACCCTCCCCAAGACCCTGAAAAGTGAGTGCAAAGTGCACTAAAGTTCCCCTAAGGACAAAAGAGTCGTGTTAGAGGAATAATGCAGGAAAGACACAAACCAGCAATGCAACAACTGTGGATTTTCAATCTGGGGTACCTGTGGAACAAGGGGACCAAGTCCAAAAGTCACAAGCAAGTCGGAGATGGGCAGATGCCCAGGAAATGCCAGCTGCGGGTGCAAAGAAGCTTCGACTGGACAGAAGAAGCTGAGGTTTCTGCAAGAACGAAAAGGACTAGAGACTTCCCCTTTGGTGGACGGATCCCACTCGCCGTGGAGAGTCGTGCAGAAGTATTTTCCCGCCAAAAGAACGCCAACAAGCCTTGCTAGCTGCAAATCGTGCGGTTAGCGTTTTTGGACGCTGCTGAGGCCCAGGAGGGACCAGGAGGTCGCAAATTGGACCAGCAGAGAGAGGGGACGTCGCGCAAGACAAAGAGCCCTCTCTAAAGCAGGTATCACCCGGAGAAGTGCCAGAAACAGGCACTACAAGGATGCGTGAAACGGTGCTCACCGAAGTTGCACAAAGGAGTCCCACGTCGCCGGAGACCAACTTAGAAAGTCGTGCAATGCAGGTTAGAGTGCCGTGGACCCAGGCTTGGCTGTGCACAAAGGATTTCCGCCGGAAGTGCACAGGGGCCGGAGTAGCTGCAAAATCGCGGTTCCCAGCAATGCAGTCCAGCGAGGTGAGGCAAGGACTTACCTCCACCAAACTTGGGCTGAAGAGTCCCTGGACTGTGGGGGTCACTTGGACAGCATCGCTGGATTCGAGGGACCTCGCTCGTCGTGCTGAGAGGACACCCAAGGGACCGGTAATGCAGCTTTTTGGTGCCTGCGGTTGCAGGGGGAAGATTCCGTCGACCCACGGGAGATTTCTTCGGAGCTTCTGGTGCAGAGAGGAGGCAGACTACCCCCACAGCATGCACAAGCAGGAAAACAGTCGAGAAGGCGGCAGGATCAGCGTTACAGAGTTGCAGTAGTCGTCTTTGCTACTATGTTGCAGGTTTGCAGGCTTCCAGCGCGGTCAGCGGTCGATTCCTTATCAGAAGGTGAAGAGAGAGATGCAGAGGAACTCGGCTGAGCTCATGCATTCGTTATCTAAAGTTTCCCCAGAGACAGAGACCCTAAATAGCCAGAAAAGAGGGTTTGGCTACCTAGGAGAGAGGAAATGCTACTAACACCTGAAGGAGCCTATCAGCAGGAGTCTCTGACGTCACCTGGTGGCACTGGCCACTCAGAGCAGTCCAGTGTGCCAGCAGCACCTCTGTTTCCAAGATGGCAGAGGTCTGGAGCACACTGGAGGAGCTTTGGACACCTCCCAGGGGAGGTGCAGGTCAGGGGAGTGGTCACTCCCCTTTCCTTTGTCCAGATTCGCGCCAGAGCAGGGCTAAGGGGTCCCCTGAACCGGTGTAGACTGGCTTATGCAGAATTGGGCACCTCTGTGCCCAACAAAGCATTTCCAGAGGCTGGGGGAGGCTACTCCTCCCCTGCCTTCACACCATTTTCCAAAGGGAGAGGGTGTCACACCCTCTCTCAGAGGAAGTTCTTTGTTCTGCCATCCTGGGCCAGGCCTGGCTGGACACCAGGAGGGCAGATGCCTGTCTGAGGGGTTGGCAGCAGCAGCAGCTGCAGTGAAACCCCAGGAAGGGCAGTTTGGCAGTACCAGGGTCTGTGCTACAGACCACTGGGATCATGGGATTGTGCCAACTATGCCAGGATGGCATAGAGGGGGCAATTCCATGATCATAGACATGTTACATGGCCATATTCGGAGTTACCATTGTGAAGCTACATATAGGTAGTGACCTATATGTAGTGCACGCGTGTAATGGTGTCCCCGCACTCACAAAGTTCAGGGAATTGGCTCTGAACAATGTGGGGGCACCTTGGCTAGTGCCAGGGTGCCCTCACACTAAGTAACTTTGCACCTAACCTTTACCAGGTAAAGGTTAGACATATAGGTGACTTATAAGTTACTTAAGTGCAGTGTAAAATGGCTGTGAAATAACGTGGACGTTATTTCACTCAGGCTGCAGTGGCAGGCCTGTGTAAGAATTGTCAGAGCTCCCTATGGGTGGCAAAAGAAATGCTGCAGCCCATAGGGATCTCCTGGAACCCCAATACCCTGGGTACCTCAGTACCATATACTAGGGAATTATAAGGGTGTTCCAGTAAGCCAATGTAAATTGGTAAAAATGGTCACTAGCCTGTTAGTGACAATTTGGAAAGAAATGAGAGAGCATAACCACTGAGGTTCTGATTAGCAGAGCCTCAGTGAGACAGTTAGTCACTACACAGGTAACACATTCAGGCACACTTATGAGCACTGGGGCCCTGGGTTACCAGGGTCCCAGTGACACATACAACTAAAACAACATATATACAGTGAAAAATGGGGGTAACATGCCAGGCAAGATGGTACTTTTCTACATGCCCGGAAGCATAAATACAACGCATGGCCGTGTGCGTTGTTTTTTGGACGGGAACGCCTACCCTGCATATCATTAACGCAGGGCGGGTTGCCGCATCCAGAAAATGACGCACACTCCGGATTTTTGTCGTCCGCGGGCTCTGGCGTCAGGGTTTAAATATGAGGCAACGTTTGCGCTGATTGTGCGTCAAATTTTTTCATGCACAATCGGCGCAAACGGAGTATTAATATGCCCTTTAGTGTGTGGGCACCCTGGCACTAGCCAAGGTGCCCCGACATCGTGCAGGGCAAATTCCCCAGACTTTGTGAGTGAGGGGACACCATTACACGCGTGCACTGTACATAGGTCACTACCTATGTACAGCGTCACAATGGTAACTCCGAACATGGCCATGTAACATGTCTAAGATCATGGAATTGTCTCCCCAATGCCATTCTGGCATTGGGGGAACAAATCCATGATCCCACGTGTCTCTAGCACAGGACCCGGGTACTGCCAAACTGCCTTTCCGGGGTCTCCACTGCAGCTGCTGCTGCCAACCCCTCAGACAGGTTTCTGCCCTCCTGGGGTCCAGGCAGCCCTGGCCCAGGAAGGCCGAACAAAGAATTTCCTCTGAGAGAGGGTGTAACACCCTCTCCCTTTGGAAATAGGTGTGAAGGCTGGGAGGAGTTGCCTCCCCAGCCTCTGGAAATGCTTTGATGGGCACAGATGGTGCCCATCTCTGCATAAGCCAGTCTACAGTGGTTTAGGGATCTCCCAGCCCTGCTCTGGCGCGAAACTGGACAAAGGAAAGAGGAGTGACCACTCCCCTGACCTGCACCTCCCAGGGGAGGTGCCCAGAGCTCCTCCAGTGTGTCCCAGACCTCTGCCATCTTGGAAACAGAGGTGTCTGTGACACACTGGACTGCTCTGAGTGGCCAGTGCCAGCAGGTGATGTCAGAGGCTCCTTCTGAGAGGCTCTTACCTCTCTTGGTAGCCAATCCTCCTTCCTATGTAGCCAAACCTCCTTTTCTGGCTATTTAGGGTCTCTGCTTTGGGGAAGTCTTCAGATAACGAATGCAAGAGCTCACCAGAGTTCCTCTGCATCTCCCTCTTCACCTTCTGCCAAAGGATCAACCGCTGACTGCTCAGGATGCCGCAAAACCGCAACAAAGTAGCAAGACGACTATTAGCAACCTTGTGTCGCTTCATCCTGCCGGCTTTCTCGACTGTTTCCAGGTGGTGCATGCTCTGGGGGTAGCCTGTTTCCTTCTTGCACCAGGAGCTCTGAAGAAATCTCCTGTGGGTCGACGGAATCTTCCCCCAACAAAAGACTGCATTACCGGTCCTCTGGGCCCCCTCTCAGCACGACGAGCGTGGTCCCTTGAACTCAGCAACTCTGTCCAAGTGACTCCCACAGTCCAGTGACTCTTCACTCCAATGCATTGCTGGGTACCGAGTGATATGCAGCTTCTCCGGCTCCTGTGCACTCTTACAGGATTTCCTTCATGCACAGCCAAGCCTGGGTACCCGACACTCTAACCTGCAGTGCACAACCTTCTGAGTTGTCCTCCGGCATCGTGGTACTCCCTTTTGTGACTTTGGGTGGACTGTGGTTCACTCTTCTTCCAAGTGCCTGTTCAGGTACTTCTATGGGTGCTGCCTGCTTCTGTGAGGGCTCACTGACTTGCTGGTCGCCTCCTCTGTCTCTTCATCCAAGTGGCGACATCCTGGTCCCTCCTGGGCCACAGCAGCATCCAAAAACCCTAACTTCGACCCTTGCAGCTAACAAGGCTTGTTTGTGGTCTTTCTGCGTAGGAATACCTCTGCAAACTTCTTCATGACGTGGGACATCCATCCTCCAAAGGGGAAGTTCCTAGTCCTCTTCGTTCTTGCAGAACACCAAGCTTCTTCCAACCGGTGGCAGCTTCCTTGCACCCTCAGCTGGCATTTCTTGGGCTCCTGCCCACTCTCGAAACTGTCGCTACTCTTGGACTTGGTCCCCTTGTCTTACAGGTACTCAGGTCCGGAAATCCACTGTTGTTACATTGCTGGTGTTTGTTCTTCCTGCAGAATCCCCCTATCACGACTTCTGTGCTCTCTTGGGGTAGTAGGTTCATTTTACACCTACCTTTCAGGGTCATGGGGTGGGCTATTTTTCTAAACCTCACTGTTTTCTTTCAGTCCCAGCGACCCTCTACAAGGTCATATAGGTTTGGGGTCCATTCGTGGTTCGCATTCCACTTTTGGATTATATGGTTTGTGTTGCCCCTATACCTATGTGCTCCTATTGCAATCTATTGTAACTTTACACTGCTTGCATTACTTTTCTTGCAATAACCTGCATAATTTTGGTTTGTGTACATAGATCTTGTGTATATTTCTCGTCCTCATACTGAGGGTACTCACTGAGATACTTTTGGCATATTGTCATAAAAATAAAGTACCTTTATTTTTAGTATATCTGTGTGTTGTGTTTTCTTATGATATTGTGCATGTGACACCAGTGGTATAGTAGGAGCTTTACATGTCTCCTAGTTCAGCCTAAGCTGCTTTGCCATAGCTACCTTCTATCAGCCTTAGCTGCTAGAAACACCTCTTCTACACTAATAAGGGATAAGTGGACCTGGCACAAGGTGTACGTACCTCTGGTACCCACTACAAGCCAGGCCAGCCTCCTAAACTGATCATGTGCAATTCACAATATGTGCCACGTTGTTAGCTTTACAGAAAATGTTCTTTCAGTATTTCACATCATAGATACTAAACGTGCTCTCCTGCTCCATTAAGACGTCAGCAAGAGGACAGTGACCAATCTATCAATCAAGCAATCAGATATTTGTAAAGTGCAGTTTTTCACTAGGGGTTCTCAAGGCGCTGATCATTCTAAGAGCCAAATCTTGATGTCCTTCCTGAACTGGGACAGCGAGGGGGACTGCCTGAGGTGAGTGACCTGTCTCCTGGCTATAAAGTTGGGAAACCTGCAACAATTGTCACCAAGATACAAAGTGCCAGGTACAACAGTGACGTGAGGAAAAAAGCAACAGTTTCTTACCTGTAACTCAAGTTCTCTCGTAGGGGAATTCCCATGATAAGTCATAAGCACTGAATAGTCCCGTCCAGGTGTTGGGTCCCCTGAGCATTTCTTTAACGTGCTCCAGAGTATCTTCTTAAGTGGACGTTTTCACCTTTCTTCAGGAAGGCCTGCAAAGTCACTTACGAAGTGGACAGATAATGCAGCCTATGTACATTTCACTGCGCTGGTTGAACTCTCCATCTTAAATCAAAGGAAAAAGCCAGCACATTCGTCAACAGAATGAATCTCTCTCACAAACCCCTTTTGCATGATAGACTTGAATCAGAGGAGGACAGAGTAGCTTCATAGGCTGCCATTATATGGCTAAAAAAGAGACTGTGCCTTTAAGAACTCAGAGCCCACCAGTATCCCATCATGCACAACTTGTGGTAGTTGCTTCAGGTCTTTTGAAGTCGACTTTAGACTTGTACAGTTTATATCGATACCTCTGTCTATTCACCAGAGGAGGAGGGGGATTTCCAATGACTTATCATGGAAATTCCCCTACAAGAGAACTGGAGTTACAGGGAAGAAACTGTTTCTTCTCTCGTAGGGGATTTCCATGTTTAGTCATAAGCACTGAGTACAATAGCAAGCCCTTCCCTATGGAGAGCGGGGGAAGAGACAAAGAATGAAATGGAAAATGTTAGGAGAATACATTTCTGAGGGAAGCCTGACCTACTTCAGCATCTGTTCTAGCATCGGAATCTCGTCAGTAGTGTTTAGTGAATGTGTGAACTGATTTCCAGGTCGCCGCTTTGCAAATCTCTGGGATGGGAATATTACACAGTAAAGCAGCAGTAGCTGCTTTCCCTCTAGTAGAGTGCGCTTTTGGTCTCGTAGGGAGTATTTTGTTAGCTTTTTTATATCATAGAAAGTGAGAAAAAGTGAGAGAAAGAGAGAGTTTATGTTTGGCTTTAATATCTCATATACTTAGAATGAGATATTTTTGTTGGATTTAACAAAGCAAATTGTTTAATATATTTTAAAAAGTAGATTTTTTTTAATTAAATTGCAAAAAAAAAGGAGCCCAGCTTGATTCAAACCCCCATATCTCAGTGTGAAGGACTGCGACATTCACACCGAGCTACAGGGATTATCTTTTTTTGCTCTTATTTTTTTTAGCCCTTTGTGTGATATGTGGGACCACAAGAGGGCCCTAAAGGGCTCCCCTGTGGTCCCTATTTTATGTATTTATTTATATATTTTCTTTACAAAGCCCTTTACGGGCTATGTGGGACCGCGTGGGAGCCTTTAAGGGCTTCCCCTGAGGTCCCTACCTGTTTAATTATTTTTCTTTAATACAAAGCCCTTAGCACTGCGGGGGAGCCTGAAGGCTTCCATCACAGTCCCAATGCTTCAGCAAGCATGGAACTGCTTTGGCAGCAGCTGCTTGCTTGCTGAATCATTTCATCTCTGTACTCTGCACGCGTGCAGGGGACAGAATTAAAATGTCAGATTTTGACAGTGGGACCTGATTTAACGTTTAAAGGTCCTGCCGTCAAAACCCAAACTGTTAGCTGTGGCTTGGCTTCAGCGCTGCAACCAAGCCACAGAAAACAGCAATGTGATGGCAGTCCCAGGGCAATCAGAGGAAGCTGCACAGCCCCCCTCCAATGTTTACATAGCGCCAGGGAGGTGGGGGTCCCTGGGGCATGGGAGTCCCATATGGTCCCCCCTTTCTTTTTCTAAACATTTGCCCCGAGTGGTGGTGGTCTCCAGGGCAGCAGGCGTGTCCTGTGGCCCCCCAAAAAATATAGTGTTGCCCTGGGGGTTGGTAATTCCTGCGGTAGCGGGGGGAGCACAGGGCTCCCCAAATTAATTAAGAGATGCCCCTGGGAGGTGGGGGTCCCCGGGGCAGCAGGACTTCTTTTTCTTCTTTTTTTTTACAAAAGCCCCCAGGACTTGGCCCACCCAGGCCATTAGGCTAACAAAGTGCGGGGGCCCGCCCTTCATTTTTCTTTTGATTCGCGGATCCACTGAGAATCTGCTCGTAAAATTTTAAAAAAATGCTTTTTATCCTTGGAGAGGTCCCTTGGGGACCCCACCACCAGAGCTAAGTGTTGAGAGTGATCCCACCCTGGCCCTTTTTGTTTTTGTTTTACTTTTTTGGGGAGATTAGGCTGAAGCCGAGTCCCAAGATGACTGACAACATTTCAACAACTTCTGACCTGGTGCAGTGTAAAAGGCAGTGAATGGGTGCATGCACCTTTTCACACAGGCTGCAATGTCAGTCCTGTAGAAGCCTTTGCATGGGTTCCCTATGGGTTGCAAAAGTAATGCTGCAGCCCATAGGGATCCCTGGAACCCCGATGCCCTGGGTGCACTAGCAGAGGTGCCCCCATGTCGCCCAGGACCATTGTCCCAGACGTCGTGAGTGCGGGGACATGATCTAAGGACTCAATGCTGTGGCATGAAATGCGCCAGAGGTTCCAACAAATACGAGATGTCTAGAACAGATAAAACTCGTGACACAGAAGTTTGCCTTGAGTTAAAAGTATTTACAGCACATTAAATTACAAAATACACAGTGTTAACGAGCACTGCTATGAAATTAAGCTTTATTCGTCAAGTTATTGGTGGAGCGCACAGACATGTCACTCTGAAAAAGCAGTGAGGCAATTAAAAACTTGTGACCTATAATAGCATTATTGGATTTCTGTGAAAAGGTCCTTCAGGTGAGAATATATGTTTTTGTAGATAACTCAAAAATGCAACTTGTTTCTCCAGTGGGGCACATCTGGTATATCTCAGCCAGCCATTTAGCCGACACACTGAGGCGCTTAGAAGAATGCTCTCTTTGCTCATCCACCATCTTTTCCCTTTTAAGACGTTCACACTTTTTAAAAAATGTTTAATTAATAATAACTGTCCCAGAGGCCTGCTAATTGAACATTTTTACTCTGGAAAGCTTCGACACCCAATCACGGAATGCACAGGCACGCCTTGGCCTTGGTGCTTCACTTGAAGTTTCCAGTGGATATTCGGTTCACACAGCTGTAATCATCTGAAAAACCCTGAGGTACCAGAATGAGACTATGGAAACACGTTCAGCTTTGCTTGGTCACCCAGTTCTTCCTGAGATCCCCCGGAGTGTACCTCACTTTTGCTAAAGTGGTAGATGGAAATATGTTCAGCTTCGCTTGGTCACCCAGTTCTTCCTGAGATAGCTCTGTGTTGTAAACTGTTCAATCCCTCTAAATGTTGTTTCTTCTCCCCGGGCTATAGCTCCCACAAGCCTTCAGTGTCTGATTACATTTCAAATTCAAATCAATCTTTATTCGGATTCTACTCAATAAAAGATAAACAATCTCTTTAAAATGGTAAAAATATACAATAAGATACTTCAAGAAAACATTACTGATAAATAAATAAATAAGTAAAAAGCCTTTGCTACTACAAATTGAGCAATTATTCATTCTCATACCGGAGATATTCTAAATACGACAGCTTTTTCCTTTGTTCTATGGCATTTAGGATACATTTTATCACTGCATCACATTTCTCATTGGTATCCAGTTTACATATGTAATTAAAAGCTTCTCTACAATAAAATAATTTGTTAATAACAAATAAAGGTTTTAAAAATTGCTTCCTAATATTGTGATAACATTTACAAGATATAATAAAGTGCATTGTGGATTGTGCAAATCGTCCCACACAGGGGCACTTCGGTAGACTTTTACTCCAAATCCTCACCTTTGGGAAAGCTACCAGAAAGTGCAACATTCTAAAGCGCCTTCGGGTCAGATAAAATCTATCCTGAATGTTTGCTACTATCAGCAAATAATTTGGCATCTCAATATTCTAGTGTAAGGCAATCTTTAATAATCTTTTGGGTAAATGCGTCCCTTCTTTAGACCAGATGCCATGCCGGCCAACAGCGCATTGGTGTATATTAGATCTTCCACATAAGGGCGACCCAACTCCCTGTGTACCATAAATGTGGAGGTAGTAATGTGGTGCAAGTAGTCTGCAAACAAATGTATTCTTGTAATGAATGGATCTTCTTTTTTTCTTTGGTGGTGAAGAAATTTGACATCTGTACTGTTCGAAGAATCAGTTTCTTCTATTATGTCTGTAGGTAATAAAGGGCCTAAGGAGAATCTAGGATCCACCCCAGGACATTTTTCCTTTAGGGATTTTAATTCAGAAATTAAACCTACAGCCTCAGTGCTCACTTCAGTGATAGCCTCATGTAAGACATTTTTTGTTGCCACTAAACGTGCTTCAACATTAATAATTTCTTCATTAATTTTCCCCATTGCATCTGTAAGATAGTTAGTGATCGTATTAGCACTTCTCTGTTTTTTTTTATTAATACCGTTCCCCATTTGGTTTTGCTTTCTTTTCCCCATTATATATATTAAGTATATGGGGTTACTATGTTAAACACTCTTAATCACGACCAAATATATGCAAATCACTAAACCGGATATCAACAGAACGTGCCCAGCCCAACCTCCTCCGGGCTCTGGCAGGCACGAGGCGGGAGCGCAAAAAGGGTTATTAGAGGACTTCCGCCCCTGTCCACAGATCCGGTACCAGCTACAAGCGCAAAGCGGGAGTGCAAAGCAAAAAAGTTATAAGAGGGCTCCTGCCCCTATCCGCAGAGCCGGCACCAGCTACAAGCGCAAAGCGGGAGTGCAAAGAAAAAAGTTATTAGAGGGATCCTGCCCCTGTCCACAGA
Source organism: Pleurodeles waltl (assembly GCF_031143425.1). NCBI lineage: Eukaryota > Metazoa > Chordata > Amphibia > Caudata > Salamandridae > Pleurodeles > Pleurodeles waltl. Next base: position 6,802,238 of record NC_090438.1, on the reverse strand, counting down.
GCCGGCACCAGCTGCAAGCGCAAAGCATGAGTGCAAAGAAAAGAGTTGTTAAAGGGCTCCTGCCCCTGTCCACAGAGCCGGCACCAACTGCGAGCTCAAAGTGGGAGTGCAGAGAAAAAAGTTATTAAAGGGCTCCTGCCCCTGTCTATACAGCCGGCACCAGCTGCAGCTCAGAGTCTTTAAGCGTCCCCTCGTGGCCATATAACACACTGGGTAATGTGGTCCATAGGAGAGGCAGCCTGGAAAAAAGCACGTCCCTACCATATGTAGGTGCCCAAAACCAGTGATTGCCCAAAAAAATAAAGATGTCAGGGGGGTGGCGCAGCACAGCCTCTGTCAGGCGCTGACGGGCGCAGAACAAGCCCGCCCTTGGCCTGGGCTTCGCCCGCGCGTGTCTCGCGGGGCGGGAGCACAAGTTTGTATTTAAAGGGCTCCTGCCCTCATCACTGCTGCCGCCTCCTCCCTTGATTCGCGCTTCCCGCGGGTTGGGAGTGCGAGTTTGTATTTATAGGGCTCCTGCCCTCGTCACTGCTGCCGCCGCCTCCTCCCTTGATTTACACTTCCCGCGGGTGCGCAAGTTCGTATTTAAAGGGCTCCTGCCCTCGTCACTGCTGCCGCCGCCTCCTCCCTTGATTCGCGCTATCCCATTGACTAGTTTTCAACAACTTCCATTTTTGTTTCGTAAAAGGTTTGAGGATAAAAACACCCATGTGCTTTCCCCTCACCCCATTTCTTTCCTCTTTTCCCCAAAGTATGAATAATTCATGTGTCTGCTGACACTACTGTGCCATAGTTAAAATACATTTCTCAGCAATCATGAAGTATATCGCACCACATGCGCGCCACCCGTGAGGTAACCAGGGCTCATGTTTTGCTTGTGGATAATGCCTAGCACAGCATGTCATGTGCACACCATCCGTATGCTGTCTTTTCCCTCGTAACTGGACCACACGCTTCACTCGTTCAATTTGTAGATGCTGAGCTACCCATAGATGCCCTACTCCAAAAAGAGAGCTGGCATGCACCAAGGGATATGCTGCTTGCGTCACAACCAAACGACGCCCCAGGGTAAGCTTCGCTACCCTCTGTGATGTATGCCTGGTTTCTCTTTCATTAAAGTATCACTATTCATCATTATTCCACACCATTTTAGTGACCAGTGACCTCACTGTAGCTGTTCTGTCCTTTGGTATCATTGCCGTCTGTGATTAAAATACCTTCATCAGCTTCATCCCAATTATTTTCAGGGAGAAAAATGGAAGTACTCCGAAGGCCAGGCTCCCATCCACCCCATCCACCAAAATAAAAGTGACATGATGGGGAGCTGTGGCCAACGACCAATAGGTCAAGGGAGCCGTGGGTTGAACAAATTTGTGAACCTCTGCCTTTGGGAACCACTGATGCTGCAGGGGGTGGAAGGTGCCTACGGGGGATGTCGGAGGGAGAGGAGGGAGAGGAGGAGGTAAGGAGCATGAACCATTCACCACATAGTGCCGCAAAGCGTGTGTGGGCTATTTCTTTTGTCCGCGGGCAGAGTCCTGACACCACCTCTCTTCTCCAGGTGTTTCTCATCCCACTCTTACATCACCTTGGGTTTGCAAACCAAGGTCTACTCGGTCCAGTATTTGTGGGTGCAGTAATTCCCAGCCACAAATACTGGGATATTTATAATGGCAAAGGGTAGTATAGTATCCCCCCCAGAAGCCGGGGTCTCCAACCTTTTTGGTAAGGAGAGCGGCGTCTGTTCAATGAAGGCCATCTCGAGCTGCTCATATTATTAGATGTGGAATAATGACCACGTCAGACAGGATCATGTTAGTGGTCCCCATATGCATGAGTACCAGCCCTGGTCACCTCAGTGCATCAGGCATGGCTGCCAGCCAGAATGTAAACAATGCTTTATCAATGGGGAATACTGCCACATAGATAATTTATGAATGAATAAATAGACATTCATAGATCACACACCTAACCCTGGGATTGTCTAGATGCTGTAATGCACATCAGTCACAGCTACAATGCCCCAATAGCAGGTTAACAATAGTGATAGTGCTACCCCGTGCCACACAATTTATCACTCATCCGCTTTGAAGATGCTCAGCACGTATGTATTCACCATGAATGGAGATCATCAGTTCAACAGCAGAAGAACATCTTTAAAGTAAAATTGAATTTAAAATGCATACCACTGGCTTCAGGAAATGGGTGATGTCACCGACTAGAGGCAAACCCAATCCTTCAGGAACCACCGACACAGGACGTGGGCACAGGGAGGGAAAAGACACAGTCAGTGCATTTGCAGACAGTGACGTGTTCTACAAGAAGCATCAGCGCAGATGTGATTCCATGTGAGCTGATTTAGATGCAGTATTGTTGGAAAATAAAAAAACAGCATTGAAACGGCAGAATACCAGTGATGGCATGAAAAGCAAGACACAGAAGAAGCAAAGGTCCATCCCCTGACTCTCCAGAGAGCCGAGACCCTGATGATGTTCCGGAGATCTGCTAGTAAGGATCGCTCATAACCTAGTAAGGCCCCGCGCAGCTGTAGTTTCAGCAGATCTGCTAGTAAGGAGCCCCATAACCCAGGAACGCCAAGCAGTTCCAAGCAGCTGTAGTTCCAGCAGATCAGCTAGTAAGGAGCCCCATAACCAAGGAGCCCCCATAACCAAGGAGCCCCATAACCCAGGAAGTGCAAGCAGCTCCGCGCAGCTGTAGTTCTCGGAGACTTGCTAGTAAGGAGCCCCATAATCAAGGAGCCCCATAACCAAGGAGCCCCATAACCAAGGATCCCCCATAACCAGGTAAGGCTTCAAGCAGCTCCGCGCAGTTGTAGTCCCAGGAGATCTGCTAGTAAGGAGCCCCCATAACCCAGGAGCCCCCATGACCAAGGAGCCCCCATAACCCAGGAAGGCCAAGCAGCTCCGAGCAGCTGTTGTTCAAGGACATCTGCTAGTAAGGAGCCCCATAACCCAGGAAGGCCAAGCAGCTCCGCGCAGCTGTAGTTCCAGGACATCTGCTAGTAAGGAGCCCCATAACCCAAGAGCCCCCATAACCAAGTAAGGCTTCGCACAGTTGTGGTTGAAAGGGACGGATGCACCTTCTGTGGACTTCATTCACCAGACTGACTATTGTTTCTAAGTTTTTCTCTCGATGCCAAAGGTGAAAGGTGCTAATGATCCCCTCGGCAGGATAGCTCAGAAGAAACACCACATGGAGACAATTTCCAGAGTTTATCCTGAGCAAACAGATATCAAGATAATGACAGGAAGGGCTGGAAGCCACAGGGGCTCCAGAGGCCTGTGTTATGCAGCTAACATCCCATATATACATTATTAAAAAAATATATATATATATATATATAGATAGATAGATAGATAGATAGATAGATAGATAGATAGATAGATAGATAGATAGATAGATAGATAGATAGACAGATAGACAGACAGACAGACAGACAGACAGACAGACAGACAGACAGACAGACAGACAGACAGACAGATAGATATCAAGATAATGACAGGGAGGGCTTGAAGCCAAAGGGGCTCCAGAGGCCTGTGTTATGCAGCTAACATCCCATATATACATTAACAAGCATTTGCAATGCAATAGATCTCGCATTAGCAAGAGATAGAGCTGTTGCCGTTGTAAATGATAATGACAACCTCGCATTTGGGATCTTATAAATATTTAGCTATGAGGTACATTAACCCTTTATCAGAGATGAGTGCATTTGTACATTCCTTCATACAATTGGCATTAGACTGGAAGGGTCTGAACAGCCCCTAGAGAGCACCACAGTAAAAATAGCATTTTGAGGAAACACGGTCATATAAACACATATTCAGCCCCTAGAGGGCATAATAACATAACAAATAATAATAAAGATTATTGCAGTGTAATCATATAATCAGCCCCTTGAGCGCATAGTGTATTACACATTTTCAGGCCTAGCAGACCTTTTAAATATCATTTAACTGTGGATTCAGTGGCACAAGGGTGTTGTAAAACGAAAGCTTGCAAAGCATTATGGGTGGAGGTTTCCCGTGTGGCAGTGAATATTGTAGTATTATGTTCTCCCGCTGTGGAGGGAGAGCCTGAGGATTCCTTCCTCGTCGATTTCCTGTTTTATATAGCAAGAAAAAAGTACAAAACAGGTACAACATTACTTGTTATTACTGACTATGTAAAGTAGGGACCCAGTGATAGGCAAACACGGAAAACGAACTGCGCCCATGAACATGAGTGCTGACAAACACGAGAGGCAGGAAACAAAGAAAATGTTGTCCAGTTACGAAACATAAAGGGACACATTTATAACCCACTAGCACCACCTTGCGCCACATTAACGTTGTTTTTTTTAATGATAATGTGGCCCAACGAGGCCAAAATCCTTTGCCATATTTACAAAGTGGCACAATGCATGCATTGCACCACTTTGTAACCCTTTGAGCTACATTATGCCTGCGCCAGGCATGATGTATGTAAACAGGGGCGTTCCCCCGTTAGGGGGGGGCAAAAAATGGTGCAAGGAAATCTATGAGATGTCCTTGCACCATTTATTTTGGCACTTTTAACGCTTGCTCCGAGCAGGCACTAAAAGGGAGCTTCCATTATTTAGAATGGGCCCATATGTTCTCTGCAGGAGTAGCACCAATATTTTGGCGCTACTCCTGTTGAGTACATCAATAGCGTCATGAGAAACTACGCTATTGCCCCCTACCCTGCACCATGGTGCACCATATTTTAAATACGGCGCACACATGGTGGCGATAGAGGGGTGCTAAGGGGGGGCAGGGAAAGTGGTACTATACTAGGTGCAGCGTCACTTTCCATAAATCTGCCCCAAAGTATCTTAACAGCAGGATGGCTCAGTGAGTTAAACGCTCACCTATGACATTTGAAGGATGTGGTTCAAAATCATGAGTAAGGCACTCAGTCTTCCATGGGTAAACTGAGTACGACTAGGCTGGAAATACTGAAATCTGTCATTTGAATCAATTAGAGGTATCAGAAGCGTGGTCTGAAGCTTTGTATCAAAAAACATGTTTTTATCATAAATTGCCTATTCAACCTTTGGGTCAATATAGGTACATAGAGAGGCAAGAATACAGGTCATCGTAATGACACGTGACGTCGGTTACTAGGATATTAGCTTGGAAACAAAGTGAAGTAAACATCAGTTTTTGCATTTCAATGGATCTTGCATTTGTAATGTGCCAATACCATTCACCATTAAAGAGCAAAAGAAAACTAAGGGCCTCATTTGCAAGGCCTTTGTACTACACTACACTGCTCCAGATTTACAAACTGACGCATTAAGCCCTACACCAGGTATAATGATGCAGGGCAGGCGTTCCCATGGGAAAAGCCAAGCAGAACTGATGCAGTGAATTTACATTTAAGTACATCAGAATTTTACAACCTGCTCAGAGCAGGTGTAAAATTGACGCAGGGCTTTTCTCTGTGAGGGTCTCTTTGCATTGCTGGAATAGAGTCATTTTTATGACACTAGTCCAGCAATACGTGAATTTAACGTAAACAGATGCGTCTGAATTTCTGACGCATCTTTGAAAACGTGCTCCATGGAACTCTCTATTGTAAATACAGTGCATCCATTGCATTGCTAGGGGATCGTAGGGCAGAGCAAGAAATCAGACGCATCGGGCCGATGCAATAGATTCTTGTAAATGAGTGCCTAAGAATTTTAGGTTAGATCATTGCTGCAATCTGCTAGATATCCATTGCATTTTCAATTTGTATAACCTGCAGGGCACACTTGCTACTTCTAATGAGATATGAGGTGGGTACGTGATCTTTTTGTAAGGATCTATGTGTAGGTCAAATACGTACCTGGTTAATGCATAATGTGCAGATAATTGTGTATTACCTTCAGTTCATAGTTTTTAATCCACATTTTACACACCAGTGGTCAAGTTTCAGAATTCAGAGACCTGTGCGAAGCCTACATAATCTCAGGGCCTTAACTGGTGGTAGAGAACAGAGATCAGGGAAATCATGTAGACATCTCATTCCCGATGTATTCCTGTAAATATTAAGGCCCAAAATGAGGGTCGGAACCATGGCTGACTGTGTGTCAGTGCTTAATTTTGTAAATAAAAATGTGCCAAAAGCTCTTGTCTGAAAGACGTGGCTGCTGCATTTAAATTTGCAAGCACAAAATAATGAGGCAGCGTAATCTTAAAGCCATCTCAAGCTTCTTTAATCTAATTACAGGCACTCCCTGCCCCTTCAGCTCACTCTTGCAGATTTCTGCTTCCTCCCTTTGTGACTTTGTTTCAATTTTTCTCCGCCTTTTCCATATGTGTGTTTTGCACATAGTAAATGGCTGATACAGAAAACTAAGTGCCGGCCCTCACAAATAAGTGCTGGTGCCCCGCACCAGAAACCACTGGCTCAAATTAAGCACTGCTGTGTGTCCTAATGTATGAATAAAATTTACCGTGGATAAATAGTGATTCATCTAGCTCAAATGTTTTCCAATTGTATTATGATATATTTTTCAGTATACGATTCCTGTGCGGTGAGCCATAGCACTGGTGTCTCAAGGTTCCTCAGCTGCATGTTGTCAGTCCCTCAGAGTGCCTCATTTGCAATTTGTCTTCTCAAAGTGATCAATGTTTCCTACTCAATCTGCACATCTGATATCTTGAACATTTCCAAACACCTGCTCAAGTCAGGTCCTGTCCCTTTTAAAATCCTCTAGGTCTCTTGAAATATGTTTTGAAAACTTATAAACATAAGGTACTGAGAGATTTACCAGAAACATTAATATATAACAGATTACATTCACTGAATATGCAAAGAAAAGCTAAAAATCGACACCATCCTTTTCTCTCATAGCAACTCAAGCTGGATAAGAACTTTTTCAAAATAATTCAGTATTTCTCCTGTATCAAAAATGTTTGGCAACTATTTGTATCTTCCTCATGTATACTCTAAAGGAATTTCTCTATTGCAATCATAATATTGGCAGCATTATGATCCGATTTACAGCTGACAACCTTACTCAAGTTTATCTCGAGTTCTGAAACATTCATAGTGCCCAAGAGTGAAGTGATCCTTCCTCCTTCCCAACCCAACCCGCACTGCAGTCCTCACTCACTGAGTCATCCTACAAATAACCTGCATGCTTGCTCATCCTCGCTATCCGTGCTACTGAGGCCCTCCCGTCCCCTGACAAGAGGCATATTCTCCCTTCCTCAATAACCTCACTTATCAGCTCCATGGCACACCTCAATCAATCAATCAATCAGGAGTTATTTGAGTAGCACAGTTTGTCCAGGCACTTGATGCAGGTGTTTATTTAAAAAGCCAGGTTTTCAGTCCCTTCCTGAAGTGGGTCAGCGAAGGTGTGGATGGGGAGGACGTTCCAGGCTTTCGTTGCCAGATGGGAGAAAGAGCGTCCCCTGGTGTCCTCCGGCGCAGCGTATGCTGATCATTCAAGCATACCTAACATTTCTCACCAGAATACATCACATCTTCCACTAGCATCCCCTCCCACGTGGCAGCATAAAGAGTGCACTAGCCTGAGAGCTCCTAGTGAGTCTGGAGGCGGGGCCCCCAATGTACTTGGAAAGGGGCACCCTCAAGTTTTGTGATGCCAGTACTTGAAGCCTGAACTCACACTTGTAAACAAACCTACCTTACCCTTTCATGTTCCCTCATACCTGTATCTCCAATAGCCTCCCCTCCATTTTTCCATGCATAGGCCTTTCCTCTTACCACTTCCTCTACTTCTCTTCTGTTCTATTCCAAGAGTCCCTTACACATCCTCCAGGTATCACCTCGAATCATGATTCTATCAACTGACGCAAGAAGGCCTCATGTCCAGCACTGGTAACATTTCAGGAAACCAGACATGAAAATGAGAACACGTTTGAGGGTTCAAGATTGCGCAAGTGTCCTTAGAATGGTCCCTCAGGCTTCCGCTCCCTTAAATAATTTAATCAATCAATCAATTAATCAGGTAGTATTTAAAGTGCGCAGCTTGTCACCCGAGTGGGTATCCTGGTGGTTGCTGCAGGTGTTATTATTAGAGTGATGGAGCAGTGCGTAGGTAGAGGTGGAGAGTGTTTCACGGCAATGGCGCATGCGTGGAATCTCTGCGAGGGTGACATCTTCCATTAGACTTAGCACCTGATTTAGATACTCTCCGATGGGTTACTCCAACACAACGGTGACGGCTATCCCGTCCGCCGAAATCTAAATCTCATTATTAACTATGGGACTTAGATTTCGGTGGACTGGATATCCTTCACCGTTGTGACGGGGTAACCCGTCCGCCAATATCTAAATCAGACCTTTTATGATATTTACCCCCAAACTAGACAATTCAACCTTCGACATTCATAGACCAAAGCCCGGAGTATACACAGCAAACACAGCAACTCCCAATGAGGGTGTCGGGGGATGGCTGCGGAAACTATCCATTCAAAATAAAATACAAATAAAAAAACTGAAGAGTTCACTCAAGGCTGTGAGTCAGAAATGCATCTTTGTTTTTGTTTGCACCTGGAATGAAGCATTTTGGCTTATAATTATAGTTATAGTTATATTGTTAGGAAAAAGTATTGTTCCTATAAAAACCAAGTTTAAACTACAAAAGCCTTAAAAATTCCAAAGTTATAGTTATAACTTTCATTTACAGTTCATTCACCGCCTTAACATTATTATGAGTAGCAGACCTCGTTACACACTTTTTTCAGCTCACAGACAAAACTAACTATAACTTGCCATTCGACCATACGTTTTCCTAACTATAACTAAGCTTTAACCTTTAATTTTTTCATCGAATTTCAATGTTTTTATTTATTTATATTCAATAAAAATATATTCCAATGTGTAGAGTCCAGCGTCGCAAGTGGAGATTTTTTATGTGGAGTGTCATACAGTGCAGTGGAGGGTGCTACAAAGTATTTTGTTCTAAACTGGAGTATTATAGACTGTAATCGAGTGGAGTAGAATAGAGTGTAGTGTCGTATGATACACTGCAGTAAAGTGTTACATAGTGTAGTAGCATTGTGTCTCATATAGTGGAGTGAAGTATTGTAGACTGGAGCAGAGATTTGTACAGAGGAATAGCATGTCGACCAGTTCAGTAGGGTGTCGTAGACTGTCATAAAGTGGAGCAGATAATTTGAGAGTGTAGTAGGGTGAAGAAGATTGTCAAAGAATGATGTATCATCAAGTAGAGTGTTGCAGAGTACAGTGTAGGAGAGTGTTATAGAGAGGAGTGCTATGTTATATAGTGGAGAGGCATATCGTACAGAGAATTTAAGTGGTGTGTTGTTGAATGTCATATAGTGTAGTACAGTGGCATAGAGTGGATGGGCATAGAATGGCATAGAGTGTAATAAGTGTTGTAGAGTGGAGTTGTATACAGTGGAGTAGAGTATTCGATAGTTGAGCGGCATAGAGCGGAGTATAGTGCAGTGGAGTAGATTGCGATAAAGTGTATTAGAGTGGAGTATAGTGGAGTGGAGTACCCGGGAGTGGGTTAATGTAGCATGGAGTAAAGTGTCATTGAGTGGAGCGGCGTGTTGTAGACTACAGTGGCGTGGAGTGCAGCAGAGTGAAATAGCATAGCATGCAGTTGAGTAAAGTGTCACAAATTGGATTACAGACTGTAGAGGGGTGTCATACACTATTGAAAAGTTATGTAGAGTACAGTAGAGTACAGTGGCATACATTCTAGTTGATTTTTGTGGGATGGAGTGGTGTACAGTACAGTACAGTGTTGTAGAGTGTGGGACAGTGGATTGCCGTACAGTGTTATAGAGTATAAAGGAAGTGTGTGGTGTAGGGTAGAGTGGTGTACAGTGAAGTAGTGCTGTAGAATGGAGTAATGCTTCAGAGTAAAGTAGAGTAAAGTGGGGAGCAGTGGTCTACAAAGAGTTGCATACAGTGTCAGATAGTGGAGTAGAATATCGTACAGTAGAGTGGAGTCGAATGTTGTACAGTGGCATAAAGTACAGTACTGTACTGTGGAGCGAAGGAATAGCGGCAGGAGTAATGTCAGAGAGTGCCATACCGTGTAGAGGAGTGTTGTAGAGTGGAGTACAGTAGTGTGTGAAACAGTGGAGATGTGTAGAGTAGATTGTTGTTTAGCAGCATAGAGTGAGTCTTGTGCAGTGGAGTAGAGTCACGTGGAGTTATATATCATAGCAGAGAGTACACTAGAGTGGCATAGAGTGGAGTACAATACAGGGGAGAGACATAAAGTGGAATAGTGAAGTACTGCAAACTGGAGTGGCATACAGTGATGTGGATTAGAATGTAGTGGTGTATTGTGGGGAGGAGTAGAGTGTAATAGCATACTGTGGTGTTGTGTACAGTAGAGTGGCAAAGGTTGAAGTTGCGTACAGTAATAGCATGGAATGGAGTGGTGCACTATGGAGTAGCATAAAGTGAAGTACAATGGAGTGGTATAAAGTAGAACAGCATAAAGTAGAATAGTATTGAGAAGAATAGCATAGAGTGGAGTGGCGTGGAATAGACTGGCGTCCAATGGACTACTGTATAATGGAGTGGCGTAGAGTGGAGTAGCTTATAGTGGAGTGACACACAGTGGAATAGCGTAGAGTGGATTGGCATACAGTACAGTGGCAAAGACGAAAATAGCACCTAGTGGAGTAATGTAGAGTACAGTGGTGTACAGTTGAGTGGTGAAGACTGGAGTGGTGTATACTGGGATGAGATAGAGTGTAATAGGATACAGTGGAGTGGAGTACACTAGTGTGGCACAGAATTGAATAGCATACTGTGGAGTGGCATACAGTGGAATAGCGTAGAGTGGAATAGAATTTACTGTAGTAGCATATAGCACAATAGTATACAGTGAAGTAGGGTACACTGAAGAGGTGCCGAGTTGAGTTGCATAGAGTGTAACAGCATGCTGTGGACTGGTGTAGAGTGGAATCATGAACAGTGTAATAGCGTAGAGTGGGGTGGTGTAGAGCAGAATGTTGTACAGTGGAGTGGCGTAGAGTGTAATAGTGTATAGGGGAGTAACATACAGTGAGTGGTGTATAATGGACTGTTTTAGACTGGAGGGTGTACACTGGTGTGGGGTAGAGTGTAATAGCATACACTGGAGTGCAGTACATTGGAGTGGGGATCAATCTAATAGTGTAGAATGAAGTAGCCTAGAGTTGAGTGTCATACACTGGAGTGGTGCAGAGTGGAGTAGCGTACAGTTGAGTGGCACGCAGCGAAATAGCATACAGAGAAGTGCTGTAGAGTGCAGTGGCATACAGTGGGATAGAGTAAAGTGAAGTGTTGAGACAATAACACAGCAAGCGTACTCGCTGCAGACGAACAGACGCCGAAATTCAGATATTATGGCTCCATACTACATTGAGATAGAAACACTACGGAGTACCATTACCGTTTAAAAAAAGAGGTTAATGCAACAAGAGGCATTAGAAGTCAAGAAGAACAGCAATGAAATTCAATGGAACACTAATTATATTATCATAACAGCACAGAAAGGACTCAACAGCCCTGACGAAGTCACGGGGAACACCCCTGACGAAACACGTGTTGGCGGCAATTGGTGGCAACTAGCAAGACATGGATGGAATATTTGATTTGAACTCAAGAAACAACGATTAAAGATGGACTTTAAAGCAGACATTTGTTGGATGTGTGCCTTACATTTCATGAACAGTTTCATCAGTGATCTGGTCACTGAGCAGTAGGAGTTAGGGGTTTCCTATAAGTGCACCATCTGGATTTTCTGGAGTAAGAATCGACAAGCATACTACTGAGAATTGACAGGTAGCGCCATACACTCCTCACAATCACAATCACAATCACCCACCAATGCATAGTTTTTACAGTACAATGACATGAAGTGGAATAGCATCCAGTGGATTGGCATCCAGTGGAGTGACATATACTGGGTGGCATACAGTGGCTCTACTGTATTTGTTGTGTATTTGTTTATTGGCTTACATAACAATGTGACCATAAATGTGTCCTTTAGTTATTTATGTACTAATTCTGAAACTTTACGTATGCAGTCTAGCTTACTATTTGGGCTTTCAGGCTACTTTTAGTAGGATTGTATCACATATGGAGCTCAACGTGAATGAAAAACAAAAATACAATTATTATTTTTTTCCTAATGATGAATTATCATGTTCTCCATATAGTAGTTTGTGTAGCTCACTGCTAGGTCGCCTTTCCCTTTAGTTGCACAGACTATATAGGGAAGATGTTTTTTGTTTGATTTGTTGGGCACAGTTTTATTTTATGAGTCAGAGAATATGCAAAGAAAACCTATGTAGATTATGATGTATTCTATTCATTTATAGATCTCCATAATATGCCCATACGCGGGTCTGTCAGTTGTTTTGTAGTAAATCTGAATGTCTGCATATGCCGTCTGGTTTACTCTTGGGGTTTCCTTGCTCTTTTTCCTTGAGTGTGGTACATATAAGGACAAGGTGAGTGAAAGGCAAGCATTGGTTTTGTTATAAACATTGAGATTATTATCTTTCCTAGTGGCTAATTATTGTATCCTTAAATAGTAGCTAGTGTGCCTCACTGCTGGGGCAATGTTCCATTTGTTAGTCTGGGGTGCATAAGAAAGATGGGTTTTGTTTGGCTTGTGGGGCCAGTTTTAATTTGTGAGCCAGAGTGCATGCAAAGAAAGTGTATGTAGCTAAGGACGTATTCTATTTGTTATGTATTTGTTTATAAGTTTCCATTAGCATGTGACCGTAAATGGGTCTTTTCAGCTGATTCATGTACTAGTCTGAAACTTTACATCTGCAGTATTGTTTATTTTTATTTTTTTGACTTCCTTGCTACTTTTAGTAGCATTGTGCTACAAGATATCACTGGGTTGTTGGCACTTGTAACGTCTCCTCTCAGTTGGGAATTTCAATCATGGAAAAAACCTACTCTGCTGTAATCAGGCATCGAATCACACCCCCGACATACTACGTGTCTCAGATGGACCCTAATGATAAAGCATGCCACCAACTAGTGAGTGTTTGGGACATCACAGAAGTAAGAGACTTGGTTGCATGCTCACTTCTTGTCTAGGAAAAAACTACCAAGTCTCGATATGTTAAAAAACTAGACACCCAGGGGAGTACCGGATTGCGTGACTTTCGTGGTCCCAAAAAGGTTTTCTTACAGTGCTCTGCAAGTCTCAAAAGGTGACTAAAATCACAAATTGTTCTTGAATCCCTGTGCCACATTCTTCCACAAACAGAAATAAGCCACACATTTCCTCCTACCCGGAATTCCCCCTGATTTCCAGATAAAAGTGATACCTCCTTTGTGTGGGTGCGCACAGCAGTCATCCTAAAAATGTATGAAAAAAACCTGCCCCTTTGTACCCTCTTTGGTTCCCCCTCAATTTTGACATGTTTTGGCCTTTCCCTGTCGAAGGCAGGTGGGCCAACTCCACAAGTGAAGTATCATTTTTATCAGGGGAATGGTGAGTAGTAAGAAATGTGTGGATCCCCTCAAATTTCTGCATTTTCCATCACAGAACTGTGAAGAAAATGTGTTTTTAGACACATTTTAAGGTTTGCAAGGGAGTCTGGGTAAGAAACTGTGGTGAGAGCCACACATGTTACCCCATCCTGAATTCCACTAAGTGTCTACTTTAAAAAAATGTACAGGTTTGCTAGGTGTCCGTAGGTGCTACCTGAGCAAGAATCCAAAATCCACAGCTAGGCACATTGCAAAAGAGAAATCAGTTTTCAGTGGAAAGATTTGATGTGTCCACGTTGCGTTTTGGGCCGTTTCCTGTCATGGGCACTAGGCCTACCCACACTAGTGAGGTACCATATTTATCAGGAGACTTGGGGAAATGCTGGGTGGAAGGTAGTATATGGTTCCCCTCATATTTCAGAACTTTGCATCACAGAAATGTGAGAAAAATGTGTTCTGAGATATATTTTGAGGTTTGCAAGGGATTTTGGGTAAGAAAATGTGCTGAGAACGACACAAGTCACCCCATCTTGTATTTCTCTAGGTGTGTGGACTTCAAAAATGTACATGGTTGCTAGGTTTCCGTAGGTGCCGGCTAAGTTAGTGCCGACAATCCACAGATAGGCACATTGCAGAAAAAAACGGGTCCGTTTTCAGTGGAAAAATGTGATGTGTCCACGTTCTGTTTTGGGCCATTTCCTGTCGCGAACACTAAACCCACCCACACAAGTGAGGTACCATTTTTATTGGGAGGCTTGAGGGAATTCTGGGTGGAAGAAAGTTTTGGTTCCCCTCAGATTCCAGAACTTTCCATAACAGAAATATGAGGGAAATGTGTTTTTTATACAAATGTTGAGGTTTGCAAGGAATTCTGTATAAAGAAATGTGTTGAGAGCCACACAAGTCACCCCTGCCTGGATTTCCCTGAGTGTCTAGTTTTAAAAAATGTACAGATTTGCTAGATTTCTCTAGGTGCCAGCTGAGCTAGATCCCAAAATCCACAGCTATGCACATTGCAAAAAAAGGTTCTCCTTTCAGTGGCAAAATGTGATATGTCCACACTGCGTTTTGTGACGTTTCCTGTCTCAGGCACAAGGCTTACCCAAACAAGTGAGGTACCATTTTTATCGGGAGACTTGGGGGTACACGGAATAGCAGAATACGTGTTATTTCAAATTCTCTTTCTCTGCATTTGTGCCTTCCGAATGTAAGACAGCGTGTTAGAAAGAAGTCACTTTGAGAAATGCCCTCTACTTCACACGCTAGTAAGGGTGCTCACAAATTCAGAGATGTGCAAATAACCACTGCTTCTAAACTCCATATATGCCCATTTAGGAAATACATAGGTTTCCTGGATACCCATTTTCATTCTTTAAATTTTACTAATTGGATTGCTGTATTCCCAGTACACAATTAAAACCCATTGCAAGGTGCAGCTCAGTTATTGGCTCTGGGTACCTTTGGTTCTTGGTGAACGTACAAGCCCTATATATACCCACAACCAGAAGAGTCCACGGACGTAACTGTGTATTGCTTTTGAAAATCTGCCATAGTTCAGAAAGTTATAGATGAAAACATAGACAGAAATGGCTGTTTTTTTATCTCAGTTTCAATATTATTTTATTTCAATTTGTACTTTTTTATAAGAAAACCTTGAAGGATCTACACACCCTTTGCTAAATTTGGAACTTTGTCTACTTTTCAGAAATGTATAGCCTTCTCGGATCCACCATTGGTTTCACTCCCATTTCTGACACTAAATGGAAGGAGGCTGAAAGCATAAAAAATAAGAAAATGGGGTATGTCCCAGTAAAATGCCAAAACTGTGTTGAAAATGTTGGTTTTCTGATTCTAGTCTGCCGTTGCTGAAGGCTGGGTATGTGGTGATTGTAGCACCACAAACCCTTCATTAATGCCATTTGCAGGTAATAAAAAGAAACAGATGCTTTCTTCTGCAGCATTTGTTGCCAGTTTTTCCTGAAAAACCCAATGTTTAGCTGTAATTAGGCTACTTTCTCGGTCCTGTACAAGGGAATCCACAAACCCGGGACAGCTTTAGAATCCCCAGGATGTTGGAAAAAAGGACACACATTTGGAATGGATAGCTAATGTGGACACAAAGGTATGGGGGCCTGTTGGAAAATGGGTTATTGGTAGGGCAGGTAGGTACCTACACCTAGCAACAAGCCACTAACCTCCACATAGGTACAGTTAGGTCTCAGTAAATTAATCCCAGCTCAACCCTTGGTAGCTTGGCAACGAGCGTCAAGGCTTAACTTAGGAGACAAAGTGTAAAGCATTCAAATAACACAAAACAGTAATTAAATAAAACACAGGAAACAGTTTAAAAATCCAAAACCAATTTATAAAAATAGTTTATATTTTTATCTTTAAAATGACACAAAAACGATTAAAATCGGTTCAGGGGAACCGTAGATATGAATTTTTAAAGAATTATTACTTTTCTAGCGCTTAGAAACAAAAAGCGCCAATCGGGTCATCTGGTTGCACCTCGACCGGGGCAAAGTCAAACTTTCAGGCCGACCGCAATGGAGCCCTGCTCGGCTACAGGTCGCGGGAGGCCTCGGTTAAAAAGTTACCTTCTGACTTAGTCTTTATTTTGAAGTTTTTCTTCACCGGGACGAACCTGCCAGTTGAATCCGAACTCCTGGAGCCCTTGTCCGGATACGCAATGTGGGTTTCCTCGGTGGAGACTTTTACCTTCGGACTTAGTCGTTTTTTCGAGATGAAAATCCTTCGACCGGGGTAAACCTGGATCTTGATCTGACGTCCATGGAGCCCTTCTCGGATACGATGGCTGGGAGGTCCCGGTCAACTTTTTACGTTCGGACTTAGTCTCTTTTTTGGATGTTTTTCTTTACCGGGACGAACCACGAAGTCAGGCCGGGTCGCGGTTGAGGCAAGCCGGCTAGAATTTCCGCGGCGGGTCGGTCCCTCTCTGGAGCTTTTTTCCAAAAATTCTCAAATCTTTTCCAAACTTCTGGGGCTTCACCGAGATGTTCTTTTAAGGTTCTTTTGGGGTCCACAGCTCACCCCAAGGGTCCAGAAGTTCTGTGATGGTCCTTGGGGGGTGCGGACTTCAACTCCCAGAATGCACCTGGCGCAAACTCCTTTTTGGCCACTGGACAGTGGTCAGCTGGTCGCTTTCTTCAGGAGTTGGTGCAGGGGACTCTGGTTTAGCAATTTTTCACCTGTAGCAAACAGGGAGTCCCTCCTTGAACCAGTTGAAGCCAGGCAAAGTCCTTCTTGTGGTGAAGCCCAAGTGTGCAGCTGGTGCAGTCCTTCTGAGTGCAGGGTCCAGGTGCAGGCCAGGGGTCCAGCAGGGCAGTCCTTCTTCTTCTTTAGTTCCTTTCTTGTTGAATTCTGGAGGGGATCTGAGGTGTGGGTTCAGGTCTGCCAGTTTTATCCTTGCTCCTGGGTGAAAAGCAGGGGGGTCCTGGTTCTCCAATCAGAGACAGGGTCGTCCCCCTGTGATGACCACTTCCTGGGAAGTGTGGCAAAAATTCATCCCAGAAGGCAACAGTCTCTAAAAATCCAACATGGATGAATCTGATTTTTGGAGGTTACATCTGGCTGAGCCCACCCACTGGTGTGGCTAAAAATCATAAACACACCCCTCTCCTGCCCTCTCCTAATCTAATCAAGGGGGCACCTAATTGTCTGGGGTTGCAGGATGTGGGGGTGTTGCTGGGTGCTCCAAATGTCCTTCTCTGCCTTTAAAGACCAGTTTGGCAGCCCTCCCCCTTCCTGTCTCACCATCTGCTGAGGGGAGATTCTCTCCCCCAAGCACATTCCTTTGTGTGAAGCCAGGCCACTTCACACCTCATCAAGGCAGCCTGGCAGAAGCTGCTGCAGGCTGGCCAATCAGAGCACAGCAGCAAAAACAATGCAGAGCTGAAATTGGCAACTTTTTAGGTAAAGTCTAAACTTTTTACCCGGACAAGTTATATTAA
The DNA here is from genome assembly GCF_031143425.1 of Pleurodeles waltl. Classification (NCBI taxonomy): domain Eukaryota; kingdom Metazoa; phylum Chordata; class Amphibia; order Caudata; family Salamandridae; genus Pleurodeles; species Pleurodeles waltl. The sequence goes on along the minus strand of NC_090438.1, from coordinate 6,784,788 downwards.
ATCCCACAACTGGAAGTTGTGGGATTTATTACAACAATCAATTTGATACCAAATTCTTGGTATGTAACATTTAAGGAGACTTTAAAATTTAAAATAAAGTCTGCCCATTCTAGCCTATGAAGGCCCTTTACTTCAATGAGGGAAAAACGAATTTGGCTGTTTTTACCTCACCAGGGCTTATAAATCTATTTTTATAAAGTCCCTGCTTATAGTTACATGGCACCCAGCCCTAGGGGCACATAGGGCACACCTTAGGGGTGACTTATATGTAAAAATAAGGTAGTTTAAGACTTTGGAAGTACCTTTAATTCCAAAGTCGAATTTGCATATAACTTTAATTTAAAAGCAGCCAGCAAGGCAGGCTTGCTTTTAAAATGACACTGGGCACCTCAGCAGTGCACCTAGGTGTGCACCACCTATGCTGTGGTCCCTAAACCTACATGCCCTACCATATACTAGGGACTTAAAGATAGGTTAACTTAGCCAATTATAATTAGCCTAATTTGCATATCCATTTTACACAGAGCACAGGCCCTGGGACTGGTTAGCAGTACCCAGGGCACCATCAAAGTCAGGAAAACACCAGCAAAAAGAGGAAAATGGGGGCAAAAAGTTATGGGGCCTCTGCAATCAGCCCTGTTTTCTCACACAACCCCCCCCAGCCCACACGCCCAGGAGACTCAGCCCAACCCTGGGAGAGTCTTCCTGGCTTGTTAGGCGAGGAAGACAGTGAAGAAAACTAGCTGTCCCTTTGCAGGGCCTACTCTGCCTTATATCCTCCTGTCAGGGTCACTCCCTATGGGTAGTGAAGCCATCCCAACAGTAAAAGGACCCAACTCAAACTGAAACTTCCCTCTAGGGGGGTCTTCCTCCTTTCTCTCTGCCAACTTGGGTAGTGAGGTGCCCACCTCCCCTACTCCAAACTTTGCTAGGGCAACACCTAGCTTACCCAAAGAGGTCACCCAAAACTTGAGCAACCCCACCATGACCAATAGGGTCAGGGGGCCTACTTTGCTATTGGCCCTGGGGTCTGCCTCCCAGGCCAAGTACAGTGCTGCCAGGAAGGCTAGCACCCAGCAGAGGCTACTGACAGCTGTCAGTACCCAGAACCACACCCTAAGCTCTCCACTGACAGGTGGCTGAGCTGCTTTAGGGGCATCTTTGGGGTCCTGGCACCCCTCTTGCTGTCTAGAGTGGGGGGCTACCACCTCCTGTGGCAGACACCCTCCTTCCACTCTCCCTTCTGTCAGTGCAGGGGCAACACCTTGCATCTGGACACCTGCCTGACTACTCAGGACTTCCTTGGGGTCAGGTGAGGCCTCACCAGTGCCAACTCTGGGCTCCCCCCCTACTGGGGCAGAAGGCCCTTGGCTCCCTGGAACTCTCTTTAAGAGTGGCCTACCCTTCCTTTTCTTCTTTCCTTTTCTTGGGGACCCCTGTCTCCTAACTGTAGGGACTGACTCCCCAGGACTTTGGTTTGGGGGGGCGCCCTGGGCGACCACCCCATCTGTGACCAGACTCACCTCTGGGAGGTCATTGCCCAGGATACAATCTAGGGGGAGGTCAGCACTGACTACCACCCTAATCCAGTCAAGGATACCCTCCCTCTCTAGGGGCACTATGGCTACAGGTTTGGAGGTGACCTCCCCTGTGGCTATCCTGACTTTCTTTGTCTTTCCTGGGACATACATGTCTGGCGTCACTAACCGGTCACTCACTATAGTGTGACTGGCACAGGTGTCCCTCAGGCCAGTGGTAGGGATCCCATTCACTTGAATGTGGTGGAAGTGCCTACTCCCACCCTCAGGGATCACCAGCTTACCATCTGGTCCTGTCTCCCAGCTCAATGCTAGGAGGACTTCATCATCTGAGGAATCCTCCTCTATGGCTACACTGGACAGCCCAGTGCTAACCACCTTCTTTGGACTGGCTGCATCTCCTCTGAAGTGACCTGTCTGCTGACAGTCAAAGCAAGCCCTACTGTCCAAGAGTTTTTTTAACCCTGGGTCTCCCTGTCTCTGCTTGTCAGAGTGGGAGTGGGATTTACTCTCCTCCTTCTTAGGGTTCTGGGGTACAGAGGGAGTCTCTGTGGTGGGCTTACCACCTCCCTCCTTAGGTTTTTCCGGACCTGTCCCCCCCTTCTTGGAGTCTCCCCCCTGGGACTTGACAACCACCCTGGTTCTCAACCACTCATCAGCTGCCTCCCCTAGCTCTCTAGGGTTGGTCTGCTTAGAGTCCACTAGATGCTGGCGTAACCTTTCTTGGATACAATTGGTCAAGATGTGCTCTCTCATGATCAGATTGTATAACCCCTCATAAGTATCGACTTTGTTACCAATAATCCAGCCCTCTAGTGCCTTTAGTGAAATGTCCACAAAGTCAACCCAAGACTGGGTACTGACCTTCTGGGTGTCCCTGAACTTCATTCTATATTGCTCTGGGGTCAGACCAAACTTCTTGTATAAGCACCTTTTCATACTAGGGTATGAATCTGCCTCCTCCCCCCTTAAGGTCAGAAGCCTATCCCTCCCTGAGTTGGGGACCAACTCCCACAAAAGGGAACCCCAGTATTGAGGCCTAACCCTTCTCATTTGGAGTGCCCTCTCAAAGGCCTCCAGCCACTTATCTATGTCATCCCCCTCTACATAAGCAGGAACCACCCCCTTGGGTAATCTGGGGCAAACTCCCCCACCCATGGACACCTCAGCTTCTTTATCGCTGCTTCCATCTCTTTTTTCTTTGTATGCCCACTTTTGCTTTTCTAGGGCCAGCTTCTCTGCTTCCAAAGCTATGTATGCTAGCTGGGCCTCCAGCTCTCTTTCTCTGATGGATGGGTTCTCTCCTCCTGAAAGGACCCCTCTCCCACCACTAGCTTTGGGTCTGCCCCTAGTGACTGTATCTACTGAGGACCGTTCTTCCTCATCCTCACTTGGGCTCAGATGCCTTCCCTCCCCTGAGAGGTTAGAGTTAGCATCCTCCCCTTTTTCTTCTCCCTCTGGAGCTTCCTCTGTGCCTAGCTCTTGGGCCTCAGCCCATGCTGTCAGGGATTTAATCAGGATTTGCTTCCTGAGATCAGTGGTTGCAGGCAACCCTCTTTCAAGACACAACCCCCTAAGCTGGACTACTGTCAGTGTGGGTAGGCTAGCCAGATCAAGCTCCATGGTTCCCTAGTTTTGTGTCAACAAAAACTTTTTGCAAAAATTGGAAACAAGAATTTAGAAAAATTAAAAAAATTCAATAATTGAAATTAATCCAAATTAAAAATTAAAAACAATTTTTGCACTAGGACAATTTAAAGGATTTTTAATTTGTTTTACCTAAAACTGTAACGTGATATTGAACACAAGTACAGGATCCCGTCGCTGCTTCCAATTATGTTGGAAAATGGGTTATTGGTAGGGCAGGTAGGTACCTACACCTAGCAACAAGCCACTAACCTCCACATAGGTACAGTTAGGTCTCAGTAAATTAATCCGAGCTCAACCCTTGGTAGCTTGGCAACGAGCGTCAAGGCTTAACTTAGGAGACAAAGTGTAAAGCATTCAAATATCACAAAACAGTAATTAAATAAAACACAGGAAACAGTTTAAAAATCCGAAACCAATTTATAAAAATAGTTTATATTGTTATCTTTAAAATGACACAAAAACTATTAAAATCGTTTCAGGGGAACCGGAGATATGAATTTTTAAAGAATTATTACTTTTCTAGCTCTTAGAAACAAAAAGTGCCAATCGGGTCATCTGGTTGCACCTCGACCGGGGCAAAGTCAAACTTTCAGGCCGACCGCGATGGAGCCCTGCTCGGCTACAGGTCGCGGGAGGCCTCGGTTAGAAAGTTACCTTCTGACTTAGTCTTTATTTTGAAGTTTTTCTTCACCGGGACGAACCTGCCAGTTGAATCCGAACTCCTGGAGCCCTTGTCCGGATACGCAATGTGGGTTTCCTCGGTGGAGACTTTTACCTTCGGACTTAGTCGTTTTTTCGAGATGAAAATCCTTCGACCGGGGTAAACCTGGATCTTGATCCGACGTCCATGGAGCCCTTCTCGGATACGATGGCTGGGAGGTCCCGGTCAACTTTTTACGTTCGGACTTAGTCTCGTTTTTGGATGTTTTTCTTTACCGGGACGAACCACGAAGTCAGGCCGGGTCGCGGTTGAGGCAAGCCGGCTAGAATTTCCGCGGCGGGTCGGTCCCTCTCTGGAGCTTTTTTCCAAAAATTCTCAAATCTTTTCCAAACTTCTGGGGCTTCACCCAGATGTTCTTTTAAGGTTCTTTTGGGGTCCACAGCTCACCCCAAGGGTCCAGAAGTTCTGTGATGGTCCTTGGGGGGGTGCGGACTTCAACTCCCAGAATGCACCTGGCGCAAACTCCTTTTTGGCCACTGGACAGTGGTCAGCTGGTCGCTTTCTTCAGGAGTTGGTGCAGGGGACTCTGGTTTAGCAATTTTTCACCTGTAGCAAACAGGGAGTCCCTCCTTGAACCAGTTGAAGCCAGGCAAAGTCCTTCTTGTGGTGAAGCCCAAGTGTGCAGCTGGTGCAGTCCTTCTGAGTGCAGGGTCCAGGTGCAGGCCAGGGGTCCAGCAGGGCAGTCCTTCTTCTTCTTTAGTTCCTTTCTTGTTGAATTCTGGAGGGGATCTGAGGTGTGGGTGCAGGTCTGCCAGTTTTATCCTTGCTCCTGGGTGAAAAGCAGGGGGGCCCTGGTTCTCCAATCAGGGACAGAGTCGTCCCCCTGTGATGACCACTTCCTGGGAAGTGTGACAAAAATCCATCCCAGAAGGCAACAGTCTCTAAAAATCCAACATGGATGAATCAGATTTTTGGAGGTTACATCTGGCTGAGCCCACCCACTGGTGTGGCTAAAAATCATAAACACACCCCTCTCCTGCCCTCTCCTAATCTAATCAAAGGGGCACCTAATTGTCTGGGGTTGCAGGATGTGGGGGTGTTGCTGGGTGCTCCAAATGTCCTTCTCTGCCTTTGAAGACCAGTTTGGCAGCCCTCCCCCTTCCTGCCTCACCATCTGCCGAGGGGAGATTCTCTACCCCAAGCAGATTCCTTTGTGTGAAGCCTGGCCACTTCACACCTCATCAAGGCAGCCTGGCAGAAGCTGCTGCAGGCTGGCCAATCAGAGCACAGCAGCAAAAACAATGCAGAGCTTAAATTGGCAACTTTTTAGGTAAAGTCTAAACTTTTTACCTGGACAAGTTATATTAAATCCAACAACTGGAAGTTGTGGGATTTATTACAACAATCAATTTGATACCAAATTCTTGGTATGTAACATTTAAGGAGACTTTAAAATTTAAAATAAAGTCTGCCCATTCTAGCCTATGAAGGCCATTTACTTCAATGAGGGAAAAACGAATTTGGCTGTTTTTACCTCACCAGGGCTTATAAATCTATTTTTATAAAGTCCCTGCTTATAGTTACATGGCACCCAGCCCTAGGGGCACATAGGGCACACCTTAGGGGTGACTTATATGTAAAAATAAGGTAGTTTAAGACTTTGGAAGTACCTTTAATTCCAAAGTCGAATTTGCATATAAGTTTAATTTAAAAGCAGCCAGCAAGGCAGGCTTGCTTTTAAAATGACACTGGGCACCTCAGCAGTGCACCTAGGTGTGCACCACCTATGCTGTGGTCCCTAAACCTACATGCCCTACCATATACTAGGGACTTATAGGTAGGTTAACTTAGCCAATTATAATTAGCCTAATTTGCATATCCATTTTACACAGAGCACAGGCCCTGGGACTGGTTAGCAGTACCCAGGGCACCATCAGAGTCAGGAAAACACCAGCAAAAAGTGGAAAATGGGGGCAAAAAGTTATGGGGCCTCTGCAATCAGCCCTGTTTTCTCACAGGGCCTCAACACAAACCACCCCAAATACCCCCCAAAAAGCACGTATGGGGAAGGCCTAGCAGTGTAGGGGTTAATCCGTATATGTAACAAGTGTGATGTGCATAGTTATAGGGTCAACACTCAAAGGATTGTTTAATTCATTGTTTTACAGAATCTATCATTTCAAATGATTATTCCACCCAAGAGAATGACACACCTGCGAGACAGCTTAGGTCCTCGACAGCTGCCCTGGCTCTTATTCCCAGAGTAAAGACGTCTGGATGGGGTGGAAGTTCTCTGGCGTACCGTGGGGCCAAGTTATGGAACTCTTTACCCCTCAGCCTTCGCCTCATCAAACATGAATTTTCCTTTCGGAAAGCATTAAAAACTTGGCTATTCAAGGCTTAATCCCTAAGTCTACTTCTCACTGTTCCGTCTGCAGCGCTGGGAGGCCTATGGGTAGCCGTGCGCTATATAAATATAAATAACATAACATGTTTTATTAGGGTGCTTCTGAAATACTCAGTGCACCTACAGCAATGATCCAATTCCAAGAGGGAGTTGGACCTCTACAGTTGTTCATCCCTTTTAGTGGTGTGAGGACTGTCCCCAGCCCGCTGCATGTTTTATTCTGCTTGGGGGCTCTCTATGACCGACACTTTCACAGACATCACAGAGTCCAGGAGGTTATTTATTTAAAGAGAGGCACATTTAGACCCATGTCTTCTGACCCCCATTCTCTGAGCATAAGAATTACACTTACCAAGGGAGCACAGGACTGCCACCAACAGGAAGGAGAGAGCGGTCTTCATGGCTGAGAGACGGCTGAGTATTGAGATTTAATCTACAAAAGGTCCGCTCTCAAGGTGTCTTTCTAAGCCCAGAGCTCCCACATTTATGCTGGAAGCCGCCTGTCCCTCCCCTCTCAGCAGATCTGATGACAGATCCTGAGGCAGCTCTACCAGTTTGGTTCTTGGCAGGAGGATGAGTCAATGTTGACTAAAAAGGTGACCGTTTCTCCCACCTTCTGTCTCGTGTTTCTTGCAATTAGAGGAGATGAAAACTGCAATTGCCATCTTTCTGTTTGTTGTCCTTAAGGGCAGAGCACGTAAGCCATGGACATTATTCACTATTAAAATAAATTGTTGGCAGCAGTGGCATATGTCAGGGTGCCATCCATTACATCTTGCTGCCCTCAATATACTAGACGTAACTTTTGACATGAAGGGTCCCACATAGTACATAAATAGCAGTATGAGCTAAATTCTGGTAATGGAATATTGTATGCAATGTTTGGGCAAAAGGAACTCCCATTGCCAAATGCCGAGCCTGCCAAAGGAGGTTATGTTGACATATTGGGTGACCAATAGTACATTTTAAAAACATAATTGGGTGTACCCATCTGGACCGTCAGGTTTAATTGAATTTTTAACAAGTGTCTTCTCAAAGCCTATGACTTTTAAACAAATGTATGTATAATTATGCATCAAAATGCACTACTAAAGTCCTGTTTTTTTCCAAACGTTTCTCAGGGGAGAGAAACTTCCACCTTATAATCTCCCTGAGGAGAGCGTAGACTCACTTCTCTTGCTTATTGCAATTCAGGTAACTCTTCTCTTGACATATCGCATCATCACATTCTGTGTTGCTGAGGACCCCCACTGACTTCCCCTCCTTGGTGGAGTCCACCTGGTTCTTCCTGGTCTCCGACAGCTCCACTTTCCGCTAGCCATGAGTTTTGAGTGTGCCAAAGCTTGTTAGCGGAAGTGGAAGACGCAAACCAGACTGAAATCCTCCTTACAGTGTGGGACATCACCTGCATCCTCCAGGAACCCTATGTCATCTTCTTGGGTGTAGTGCTGACTATTCTTCACTGGAAGTTCACTTCTTGTACCTTCATCCTGGTTGGTAGGGGCTCCTGCCCTCCCTGGACTCTGCTGTGCTTCTTCGACTTGGTCCCCTTCTTCCACAGGTCCTCTTGTCCACTTTTTTGTGTCTTGCAGTCTCTTCTGGGCTTTACATAATTATTTTCATAATTATTTTTCTCTGCTCTGTGATCAGGGGAATTTACAGTGATTTACTCCTGCTTTCCTGGTCACTGGGGTGGGTTGTGGTACTTTCCTTTGGACTTTCCTAGTACTCCCAGCTTCCCTCTACACATTACACTTACTTAGGTGGGGGACCGACTTTCGCATTCCATCTTTTTAGTATATGGTTTGTTCTCCCCCTTGGCCTATTTCTCTCTATTGTGATTTTCACTAATTACACTGTTTTCTAACTGTGTTTATGCTTATTTCTGCATACTAAGAGAGTATAGCCTCTATGGTATTTTTGGTATTTGTGTTACCAAAATAAAGTACCTTTATTTTTGTAACACTGGGTGTTTTCTTTCATGTGCATAAGTACTAAGTGTGACTACAGTGGTATTGCATGAGCTTTGAATTTCTCCCAGATAAGCCTTGGCTGCTCTTCCACAACTACCTCTAGAGAGCCTGGCTTCTAGACACTGACTGCACTACACTAATAAGTAGTACCTGGTATAAGGTGTAAGTACCATAGGTACTGACCACACACAAGGCCAGCCTCCTACAGTCAGCTATATCTAAGGGCACATCCTGCCTGGTGGGCACCTGAATGTAGCGTGTGGCTTTCCCAGCAGTGAATGGATATAACTAAGACAAAGGTTGGCGGGACAGTGATTCAGCTGTGGGATGGGTGGCTGAGAAAGTGCATGAGGGCAGAAACAGGGCTGTTTTAATTCTACCAGCTGTTTCAGAACCAGAAGGTGGGCATATGCAAGTCATGATTAGGGGGTAGGAGGAACTCCGCAGAATTTATTCTCAGAAAATTTTATTTAATTCCACGTAATTTTGTGGAGTAAAACTCCACAAGTTCCGCCCACCCCTATTTCAATAGCTTCAACCAGAGGTCTCAAAATTGATTTGTTGCATGAACAATGGCAGTAATATAGTCAAGGCCATGGCAGGTGGTGAACATTTCAAGATTCTGTATTTGGGACATTGCATCAACCTGATTGTGCAGGACTTCCCCAAATGAGAAGACATAGGACCTGATTTAAATGTTGGCAGTAAAGATCCCGTCACTGACATTTCAACTGGAAACTAACCCGCTGCTGCAATGGTCCACCCGCCGTATTTAGATGTTGGCGGCCCCATAAACGAAAAACTGCATTTGACCATCCACTGTGTCTGACAAGAAACACCGCCCATGTGGACGGTTGGAAGGGGAAAAGGGGATGCTGGCAGGACTTCTACCAGCCTTTCCACCGTACAGATATAGATATGCCTTACCACCAAGGAAAACAGGGTGGTCTGACCCCCACTCCTTTGTCGGTGGATTGGAGGGGAAGGGGTGGAAATTCACCTTTATTCTACTTTCTTCCCGCGTCTTTGACTGACTGGACATGACTGGACAAGACCTGCCATCATTGCAGCCACTGACCCACAGAGAAAACACAACCCCCAAACTATGGACTACAAGGTAGGGACTCTACATTGCCAGTGTACGTTGGGTGGACACTGCTTGGGAGGTGGTGACCACTGGAGACATATAGTTGTCACAATAATTTTTTTTTAGCACTGTAACATGCATATGTCAGGGGCGCCAGTGGGACAGACACAGATGGGCCTTCTCCACAAGGGGAGGTGGGTGGGGTGTGTTAATAGATGTGTGTGAGTGTGTGTATGTGGGCAGTGGAAAGCATGACGGGGCTGTCCATGGGGAACCCTGCACTGCCTATGTCAAGTGCATGGGCAGAGCAGGAGCCCCCATGGGGCCCCCGGCACCCCCTTTCCACCAGCCTGTGCATGGTGGGACTATCGCCATGCAAAGGCTGGCAGAAAGGGGACTCGTAATCCCCAATCCTGGAGGATTGGGGCCGCCGAGACCACCAGGCTGTCAACTGGCGGCAACCTGGCGGAGTCGGCAGTCCGAGCCTGGCGCTTTCGCCACAGTCGTAATGTCCTGGTCGGACCACCACTTTGGCGGCGGTCCGACCGTGACCATGGCGGTCTGGTGACCGCCAGGGTCATATAATTGGGGCCATAATGCACATTACATGTACAAATCTGGATTTTGTTAAAGACTCGGAGAGTTATATTATTGCAGTCTTCCCTTATTTGCTGCTCAGAGCAGAACATAGGGGAATATGTACAAGCCCCTTGCACCACCTTCCGTCTCCCTAGCATATTTTTTTTTATGCTAAGGAGGCACTAAGGTGGCCTTTTCCCTACTCAAGATTTACAAAGTGGTGCAATGCGTGCATTCCGCCACTTTGCGACCCCTTGCGCCACATTATGCCTGCGTCAGGCATAATGTATGTAAAGGTGGTGTTCCGACCCAAGGAAGCCCAAAAAAATGGTGCAGTGAAATTTGCATTTCACTACACCATTTTTTCCATCGTTTTTAATGGATGCTGAAGGCAGGCATTAAAATGACGCACCATTAATAACCTATTGGCCTACCTGTGCTTTGCTGCACCAGCGCCAAAATTGTTGACGCTAGTGCAGCAAAACGCCACAATAGCACCAAACATGTTGACTTTATTGTGCTAACGACCGCCATAGTGTGCCATATTATAAATGTGGTGCAACCATGGTGTCGTTAGGTGGTGGTAGGGGGATGCAAGAAAATTGGCGCATCGCGACTTATGAGCCACTTCTTGTAAATATACCTCCTAGAAAATTAACAATATTCCAAATCAATAAAAGCCCAGACACCCAACCATCTTCCTTCTTTTTTGTGTGCTGCAGAACCACATAACACATTCAAAGTTTAACATCAGAAACTGACAAATGTTAAATTCCAAAGTTCAAAGTAACATTTCTCTTGAAAACAATCCAACAGACTTGATTTTCAAGACAAAACCACACTGCTTCCGTCTGCTTCTGATTGCTGCACTCAAATTCAAGAAAAAACAACAACAATAAATACTGGGTTGGGTTAGAGAGAGCGATGATATTAGCCTCAGTGTCTTTAATAAACCCCAGATTTTCAGTCCATGAAAGCGGGGGAAAATGTACATTTTATGGCAAGACCAGAGACTGAAAATACTGCAAGTTTAAAGCATCTCTACTTAACAAGAAATTACATTCACCACAGATTTAAAATAAAGGTTCCTGAAAATTGAATCATTTGACCAATCTGCACATCTTAGAATGTCTTGTAAGGCAGCACCGCCTACAACCTTTTGAAGCAGAAGCACCCCTCACGGAATGAGCACCAAACACATTTACACCCACACCCGCATTCTTCATCACATCTTTCACCCATCGAGCTAAAGAAGCAGCTGAAACCTCTCTGTGTGGAAGTCTAAAAGAAATGAATAACTGATGCTCATCTTAACTGACACATGCGCCTCGCGTACTCTCTCACAATGAACATCACATCACGTGTGATGCTCATCAAAATAAGGAAAAAAATAGATTCTAAGTTTGTCTTTGTTCTTTACTTAAATAAAAACACAATCCTTCAGGACCAAAGACCCTGCTAGAAACATCCAGAGCTCTTACATCTGAAACCCTTCTAAAAGAAAGTAAACAGAGTAAAATAGTCAACTTTTGCAACAACATCTGCAAACTCAAAGCATCATTATTGTCCATGCCTTCTAAGTAGCCAAGGCCCGTATTTATACTCCGTTTGCGCCGAATTTGCGTCGTTTTTTTCGACGCAAATTCGGCGCAAAACTAACGCCATATTTATACTTTGGCGTTAGACGCGTCTAGCGCCAAAGTATTGGCAAATAGCGTCATTTTTTTGCGTGAATGCCTTCCTTGCGTTAATGAGATGCAAGGAAGGCGTTCCCGTCTAAAAACAGACGCACATAGCGGTGCGTGGTATTTATGCTCCAGGGCAAAAATCACTCCCGCGCGGCAGGCGGCCCAAAAAAATGGCGCAAAGCATGAATAGCGTGATATTTTAACGCCTGGGTCAGGGCAGGCGTTAAAATGGGGCAAACACACCTGTACTTAATCAGAACACACAGAACAAACAACAGAGCAGCAGAGCAGCAGAGCAGCAACAGGGAGACATGGAGGTGCTTTTTCTTCAACGTGCACGTAGACGCACAGCCCTGCAGCAACAACAGCAGCCACAACAACAACAGCAGGGACCCCAAAGACAGCGCAGAAGGCAGGAGAGGATATTCCGCCCAAGAACAACCCTGCATGGCCTCAGGGAACGAGACATCATCCAGAGGTACCGGTTGAACTGGCAGGCCATTCAGCAGCTGCTGACAAATATTGAACAGCAATTGGCCCCCACTTTAGTGACTCCACGCACTATCCCAACAGAAACAAAGCTGCTTGCTGTACTTCACATGCTGGCAAGTGGCTCCTTTCAGACAACTGGTGCCCTGGTTGGTGGAATCTCACAACCATCTTTCTCCGCATTCCTGCCTAAAGTACTGGATGCCATCATTGGACTGACACCCCGCCACATCTGCTTCCCTAACACACTGCAGAAGCAGCAGGAAACAAAACAGGGGTTCTACGCCATCAGTGGCTTCCCGCACGTCCTTGGTGCAATCGACTGCACACACGTACGCCTTGTGCCACCTGCTGCGAGTGAACACCTCTACCGCAACAGGAAGCACACACATTCCATCAACGTGCAGGCCATAGTCGATCACCAAGGACTGATCAGCAACATCGTGGCTAAATATCCTGGGAGTGTACATGATGCATTCATCTTCCGTCACTGCACCATCAACCAACACTTCCAGGATGGACGGTATGGCAATGGACTACTTGTTGGTAAGGACAAAAATCTTCTTATATACTCACTGCACAGAAACCCTCTAGGATGAACAACACATACACCACAATAGCAACACCTAGACAGGAACACACTGAGGTACTCACATCACTAGCCATGTGTCACAAGTCACCATTGAACCTCTCACACATTTGAATTTACTCCACAGCTTAGTGTGAAGACATTCATGACTGTGGTTGCCTAAATGTCACCTTGCAAATTGGAAGTCTCACAATAACCTGTACACTAATACAATGCATAACTTTTAAGGGATGGGATGGCCTGGCTATGTTCATATGGACGTTTCTAATACCCTTTCATGTTTCAACTCTGCATGGAACTATCATCACACCCCCAGTAAGGACACATGGACACCTGTGTCACAAGTCACAATGCAAGGGAGGGCACACTGTACTTGAGAAACCAATACATCCTGCTGACAAACAGTTAGACAACAAACACTTGCTCAGCCAAGGAAAATAAACAATGCCAAAGTTTCCACCAACAACCATAGGTTGTCACATTAGTACACAAAATAGTCACAGACAACACAACACAACTACTGCCATCAAAGATACGTACAACAGTGCCTCCTACATCTAATTGATACCATTCTGTGTTTCTCTTTCAGCTGATCAGGGGTATGGCATCCAGCCTTGGATAATGACACCATATGGGAACCCAAATACTGCTGCTGAGCGGGCATACAATGACGCCCACAAGAGGACACGCAGCATTGTGGAGAGGACCTTTGGGATCCTAAAGTCAAGGTTCCGCTGCCTTGACATCACTGGCGGAAGCCTACTATACTCCCCAGAGATGGTATGCAAAATTATACTCACTTGTGCCATATTACACAATATTTGTGTACAAAGGAACATTCCCCTCCTTGAACCGGACCCAGACATGCCTGAGGATGATGATGAGGAGGATGCTGGCCTGCAACAGGAGGGGGAACAACCTAACACCGCAGCAGGAGTGCGTAGGCGCCAACAGCTTGTGAACAATTTTTTTACTTAAGTCATTATCATCACTTGTATTCCACACTTGTAAATAAACACTGATCACAAACACCACATTATGCTTTGGCCTATTCATTTCTGACCACCTTTAGTTTGAAATAGCTGAAGATGAATGTCGTCTCATTGATCAAGAATGCCATTAAAAATCATCACACCAAAAATAAACATCACAACTGTATGCACAGAGGGTAGGATGTGACATGTTACATTACCATACACAGAGCCCAACAAGAGTACAAATGTGACAATTAGACATGCCGGATCCAAACAACTGAAACAGTCTCTCATCCAGCCCAAAATTGGAGATCATTTGAAAGTCACATCACACGGGTTCAGAGACAGGGTGGGACCATCCATGTGTACGTGAACATGTCATCAATGGCTTCTCTCAAGTGTATGATATGAGCAATACACAATTGCAACAACATCAGCTGCCACTAACTCAGGAGGAGACCTTGAAGTTACAGTGACAACATACACCCAGACAGGTCATACTGGATCCACATTCCCACACACATGTACACATATGTCATACAACCAACCTAATATTTGAAAGTAGACCATCACAGTTGTGTCCCAGTTTTAACCTAGCAGGAAGATTGTAACATGACACTAAACCAGTTTATGCAGAAAGGGACACAGACAAGCAAACCAATCTTCGCATTATCACATCGTGAACGCTGAGAGTCTTGCAAACTTAGGGGGTCATTCGGACCCTGGTGGTAATTACCGCCCTGGCGGAGGTCGGCGGTAGCACCGCCAACAGGCTGGCGGTGCACCGATGGGCATTCTGACCGCGGCGGTTCAGCCGCGGCCAGAAACGGACTTCCCGCTGCCCTTGAGAATCCACCATGGCGGCGGAGCGCGCTCCGCCGCCATGGGGATTCTGACACCCCCTACCGCCATCCTGTTCCTGGCGGGTCTTCCGCCAGGAACAGGATGGCGGTAGGGGGTGCCGCGGGGCCCCTGGGGGCCCCTGCAGTGCCCATGCCAATGGCATGGGCACTGCAGGGGCCCCCGTAAGAGGGACCCACAAAGAATTTCAGTGTCTGCTTTGCAGACACAGAAATTCGCCACGGGTGCAACTGCACCCGTCGCACCTTCCCACTCGGCTGGCTCCATTCTGAGCCGGCGTCCTCGTGGGAAGGGTGTTTCCCGCTGGGCTGGCGGGCGGACTTTTGGCGGTTGCCCGCCAGCCCAGTGGGAAAGCCAGAATGACCGCCGCGGTCTTTCGGCGGGAACCGCTTTGCGGGCGGCGACCGCCGCCCGCCGCGGTCAGAATGACCCCCTTAGTCATATGAAAATGGTATGCAACTTAGCTCCAAATCATCAATACTGCAAACGTCAAATGGGCTAATGATATGAATGAATGGTCAACAGTCATTCATACCATTTGGCCTTACATTCGCCCGTTGCTGCAGGTTTGCCAGGATATGATAAAAATACTCCATGGATACAGTAGCTATTCTGGATGGTCAAATCCTAGGGTGCTGGGGGACTAACTCCACCTCTACCACCCCCAAAACATACAGGAATCATGTACTTGTGAACTAAACACATGCATAAGGCACATATGTGGCCTCAATGTCACAAGTCCTACACAAATATGAAACACAAAATCATAATGGGACATGGTCAGCCCCCTAAAAACTGAAAGTGACTCTCCCACTCCCTGTTAGGACTACAGATAAAAGCATCCCCATCATAAAGGTGGGGACATTTTGGAGACGGAATACATAATGGTATCAAAAATCTCATTTCAAAATAGCCATCAGCAATTACACCAAATATGTTGTCAAATATGGTCAATACATTAGTTAACGTATCCCAAACATCACAGTGTGAAGGCCGTCTATACATAAAAGTACGGACATTTGTCAGATACAAACACAAATGTGTCTCACATCGCACCGTTTTACCATGACAAATCACCTTTCCAAAGCTAAACACATGAAGACATTTGGATCAATTTGCTCCATATTCTACGCATACAGCATGGCCGTCATAATTTGTTCATGTACATGAGTGCACACAATGCAGAGTCAGATACAAATGTATCCAAAAGTGTCTTGATATTTCACCTTCAAATTATGATTTACATCCACAATATTTTTGACTCTGCATCGTGTGCACTACTGTACGTGTAATAAAAACCACGCACATGATGTATGCGTGGTCAAAATGACGCTATATGCACTATATGTTGGTCATCTCATGTACATTATCAATATTAATATTCATATCATATTTTTTGACTCCGCATCATGTGCACCACTGTACGTGTAATAAAAACCACGCACATGATGTATGCGTGGTCAAAATGACGCTATATGCACAATATGTTGGTCATCTCATGTACATTATCAATATTAATATTCATATCATATTTTTTGACTCCGCATCATGTGCACCACTGTACGTGTAATAAAAACCACGCACATGATGTATGCGTGGTCAAAATGACGCTATATGCACAATATGTTGGTCATCTCATGTACATTATCAATATTAATATTCATATCATATTCTTTGACTCCGCATCATGTGCACCACTGTACGTGTAATAAAAACCACGCACATGATGTATGCGTGGTCAAAATGACGCTATATGCACAATATGTTGGTCATCTCATGTACATTATCAATTATTAATATTCATATCATATTTTTTGACTCCGCATCATGTGCACCACTGTACGTGAAAAAAAAACGACGCCCATGATGTATGCGTGGTGTAATTGACGCTACATGCACAATATGTTGGTCATCTCATGTACAATTGGAAATATTAATATTCATAGCATATTTTTACACTCCGCATCATGTACACTGTAATGCGTCAAAAAAATATGACGCACATCTGTGTATGCGTGAAAATATGACGCATTACGCGAAAATAAAAACGGCGGCCATTTTATGCAGGAAGTGATGTAATAGGATATCCTGTTTACCAAATCTGTACTGGGAGTTGACTTTCACTTTCACTTTGCAGTCTCAGAGTTATCTAGACTGTGTGGTTGTGTGAAAGGTGTTGTCCTGTGTTTTACTGCTTTAGTGTCCTGTGTGCCTTGTATTTTGTCTTTGTGTCAATCTTTTATTGTTGTCAAACATTGTCTCAGTCTGTTTAGTGTTGTTTGGTCTATACCTGTGATAGTTTGTATTGTCTGTGGGAGTCTGTTGTGGGTAGCATAGTTTGGGGTGTTAGTTGGGCTATTTTTCTCCTTCTTCTTTTTCTTTCACACCTCTACCTTTCCCCATTTCCCACTTTTTCTTTCATTTTTCTTTGTTACTTTTTTCAACCTCGCATCATGTCAGGTAGGCCTCGCCTGTCCAGGATGGGTGAGGACGAATTGGGGGGCTTCATCTGGCTCGTAAGCCATTTCCTCCCACTGATGCTGGAGGCTGGGGGCCGTGTGATACAGGGGTATCACACGGAGGCGAGGAAAATACGTTGGGAGAAGGTGCGCCATCACCTGGTCCGGGTCTACGGGAGTATGAGGAATGTCCATCAACTCAAGCACCGCTGGGCAGATCTGATCTCCAGGGAACAGGACCTGCTGGACCACCTGGGACTCCGGATTGGTGGCTATGTTGGTGAGTAATAATCAATTACATGGGAATAATAGGAATGTGTGCGTGAACATGTGATGATTGGTAGCCAATCTGCAAAATAAGTAGCTGACTGCGTGTTATACTAGGGAAACCTAGGCCCATGGGCATACACATAAATCCCCATTTTTGCTACACATGTACACCCAATAACAGCAGTAAAATGCAACATCTATTAGTATTTTGCTAAGTAGCCCCCTCTCTGCGTCACAAAATGATGCAAATGCTGCGCTACAAAGGTATACATATGTGCCCAAATGTGTATTTGTTGCCGGGTGTGTATGAAGACCTATGCTACCAGGCCGATGCCTTATCTTTGCAACACATACCAGATGGCTGTAGCTGCATGGAATGTAGTGTTGCATTTGTGTCTGAAAAGCAACACGTGAACTGCTCAATTTGTACTCTACTGGTCATAATGGCCAGTGAGTACGTCATGTAGAAACAACATACCTACATATGTAGACGACAATGCTAGACCGAAAATTGCAAACACATGATGATGCAACACCTGTGTGTTGCCTTCACGTCACATGAAGTTAGTCATGTTGTCCACACATATGTCACATGTGTGTCTGGTTGCTGTGTGTTGAACCTGTCCCCATAGCCTGTTTGATGGTGAGTGGTCATGCAGTCCTCATGGAACCAGTTGTGAAATGTTTCTCTCTGTGATGCACATGCTGAGATGTATGGATCACATGATTGTTCGGGCCTACTAATGGAGGAGTAACTTGGACGACACATGACTGTCCTGGCCACTGCATGAGTGTAGTAGGGTGTGTCACTGGAGCAGGAGACTCATCCAATGATAATCTAGAATACAAAGTCAGCCAGGCAGGATGAGCATGTGTGAAAGTGTATCATTACCATGTAATATTCACACACTGTCATTGTAACAGAAATTATTTGTCTGTTCACCCAGTCTGAGTATAATCTTCCTTTCATGCTTTACAGGTGGACCAGCCCCGTACACCGTTGGTGAGGTAGCCCATTTTGACGACCCCGATACCTACAGTGAGTGTTGCCTAAGTGCTATTTACATTGTTTGGAAATGAAGCATGATGGATTACTGTGTGTTCAGGACAATTCATGATATGATGTGCTGGCCGTTCATTGGCTTTGTTGTTTTGGTGTGATATCAAATTGGAATAATGTTTCGGTAAAGCAATCCCTAGTCATCTCTCAGATTGAGTGGCAGTAGGTCATTCAATTAGTGCGACTATTGGGAATAGCATGACTCATTTTGAACACACTGGTCAATGTTAGACTTGGTCAGGAACTTGCCATTAACTGAGTCAGCATATCAGACTGACAGTCTCCCAGATAGCCTAGGCACATGGCTTCGATGACAAGTGCTTCTTCCTAGTTGAGGATGGACTGTGTACACTGTAGGTCGGATCTTCCGGGGGCATGTACTTCCACAAGGTGACCTCGAAGTGTGTGTGACTTGAGTGCAATGGCCTAGGTGTTCTGTTGAATCATGTGAATGGGTGTTCTACCTCCTCTGTGTGTGTTGTAAAACATGCCTCACTAATAGTATGTTATGTTTGGCTAAGTCATATCATTTTGACATGTGTGGACCTGGGATGTGACAAGGTTGGGCTGACTCCAACGTGTTGCTAGCCCTTCATAGGTGTTGTGTGTGAAGGCACATGCTTGTTGCACTTTCTGTACACTCCTGGTTGTTCATTGATCATGGGATTGTTGTTTGTTCTTCCCACACCACCCACAAAGACTGGGATGTTACTGTGAAACAGGGGACCTAGGACTGTAGCAACCAGTATGTTACACGTACTTAACACCTTTTGTGACTTGAGTTTGTACCTAGGTCCAGATGTAGCAAAATGTCTCCACATTGCAAATAGCATAATTTGATGTTAGTGAGTTGCAAACGTCTGTTTCCTAATCCGAAATGTTATTGGTGGTCATGTACATATTCGCAAAATGGTTTTCCAAAGTAAAAAAATAAAGGAGTTTACCAGCCCTACTTGCAAATCACAGTGTTAGGCAATCCCATTTGCTAACGAGTACGTGGTTGCAAAGTGAGTAGCTGTTATCATCCACTTGAAGTGGCTGCTAACCAACTTGCTGACTGGAAGGGGTCCTCATTGTGAACCTTCACCTTTGTGAGTGGACCAAAATACTCCTGCACAAAACAGCCAGTGGTCTAGGGGAGCAATCATTATTGTGTAAATTACGAACAATCAATTGTTGTGAATTTAAACAAATCGCAGCTCATTTTCCTTTCAGATAAAGGGCCTACACTTGGTGAAAAATAACTTGCTTCATTTAAAATCAGTCACGTCTATGGAGTTCTGCTGTTCCCAGCAGGCCTCCATCCCCGTGAGTGCCCATAGTTGCTAAGGTGGTGCAAGTTGGAACCCACATCATTGATGTTCATGAGGTGGGATTTAGGGACCCCATAGTGACTCGCAGACGGTGTCAGAGACACCGTTCAGCTTTGCAATTTGCTAGTTGATTTCCCATCAATTCCTACATCTGGCCCATAGTGTCGACATATGATTCATGGCCAGGGGTTCAATCTTAGCACACAACTATTTCGAAATGCCATTGAGTGAGGAGTGTGATTCTTATCACATAGAATGACATATGTAGTGAAGTCAGTATGCGGACGAGCTGGTGCCATAATGTATAATGGCTTAGGTATGAATTGTAGGAGTAGTTTAGGGTGATGTCATCCATCATGTAGAGACATGGATCTGCTATATGTGATATGCCCTTCAGTATGCATGATTCACATGTACTTCCTCTGAGCCTTCCCGTGACATATGTTGTAACAATTGCTGCAACCAATACATTGCTAGTAATGGTCAAATTACCCATTGTGGTATTCAACCCACTGTAAATTCTATGCTCAATATTTGCCTTTTCCCTTCACAGCTGCAAACCTGAGTGCCGCAGCTCGAAACCAGTTTGAGTGCCGTGCAATGAGGTACAGGCACATCCTGCAGGTGCAGTGTGGGTATCGGAGGATGGCCCGCAGATACAATTCGGAACGGGCCTCCGGGGCGTGGTATGCCACACCACAGGCTCCACCAACGGTGCCACCTACAACCACCAGGTCTGCCCAAGGGGACCCAGCGACGGACCAGCCATCTTCCTCCCGACCTGGACCCAGCCGTGTGTTGGGAGCAGGGCTGTCCCGTGGCCACTCCACTCCAGCAACAATCTCCACCTCCACCGGCACGCAGACCAGCAGTGACCCTCCAATTGACCCTGCAGCCTTCAACGCATTGTCTAGGAAACTGGACACGTTAATTCAAAAGGTTGACAACCTGACGGAGGACATGGCAGAGGTCAAAAAGAAGGTGCGCTCCATCCGGCGCACACTTCAGAGGGCAAATCCTTAGTTATTTTGCCCTCCTGAACTTTTACCCCTCCCCTCTCCCCTCTTTCCTCTTTTCATACTGTTAGTTGGGTTTGGGGGGTTAGTTGTAGGATAAGTATAGGTAATTAGCTTAGTTAGTGTTAGGTAAGAGGGTGGGGGTCCTTATACTTTCTATCTAATATTTTTGTGTGGGTGGGTGGGTGGGGGGCAATGTTGGGATTCCTGTTTGATAAAAAAAAAAAATAATAAAAAAAAAAATATAAAAAAAAAAAAAATACAAAAAAATATATGTTTGTTTAGGATAGTATAGTATGTGTGTAGGTTAGTAAGTGTTGTCCTGCATGTGTCTTGTCTCATAATGGTGGGTGGGGGGTTGATGTTTAGATCGTTTCGTTACATGTGTAGAGTAAGTTTAGCTTAGGTTAGTTAGGGACAGTTGTGGGTTAGTAGTAGTCAGGTTAGATTAGTGTAGGTTTATCTTTCCCTTAGTTGCCTCTTTTCTTACTTATTTGAAATAAAAAATTTGTTAACCCTTTACCAGATGCGTTAGGTGCTACGTTTTCATGGCCTTGACATCAGTGTAGCAGAAAGTTTTAGTATGACATTTGTGTCCTATGCTCGCTATCCCCAGGCTATTGAGGTTTAACATGCCAGCTACCCGTGTGCTAACTTGGTAAGTATCCACCGTGTGGGAGAGCCACCATTGGTAGTCTGCATAGATCATCAAGATTTGGGGTTGGTATGTATCCTACTTCACAAAGAGTGCTTCCAGAGTTGATTTTGTAGGTAAATAGATAGGTCGGACAGCATTGTGAAGTTCAGGGAGAGCTTTGTAGATGAGTATTTGTTCACACTCTTGTCTTGTTGCTGTTATTGCTGACCTACATCATGTGTGTACTGCTTGAGCATGACTTTCCTTCATGGTAGTATACGCTGTAAGGGTGATTGATGCAGTGTAATTTGGTTAACATTCCTTTCATTTTACAGCATAATGTATTGTGTTAGTATCGCAAGGTGCCTACATTTCTCATCCACCATTAGTTGTCTAGAATAGCTATGGATGGGGCCTCATTCTGTCCAACACAGCATGATTGTGTGTGCTTAGTCCCTACATCAGTTATTTTCCTCAGTCTAGTAAAGCTATGATGCAATCCTGGCCACTGCACAGATGTTTCAGTAGACATGAAATCAGGACAGTAGTCTAGAGAATCAACATGGTTGCCACACAGCCACTTTGGAGTTATGTACTGCACAGTGGAAGTGTGAAATGACACAGAGACACAATTGTTGTGCAAGTGATATTTATTTTTAGGTGGAGTAGTGCAAAAAGTCCATTAACAATGTTAGGTGAGTCCGTTCTGGTGCATTCTTAAATGGTGATCCTATTTACAGGGTGTGGATGATGCTCCTGACATGCTGGGGTGATGTCACAGACGGTGCAGAGGAACAGGAATTGCCAAATGGTAGGAGAGAAACATTTACAGCCAATGTGGACAAGTTAAACAGTAGATTGACGAACAGTCATTGAGGGTAGTTGGAGTGAGGCTGGCATGTGTCAAAACGTAGGACCTTGGTCAGAGTGGGGCATGGTGCAGGGACTAGGGCTTCCGGGTACTCTTGCGTGTGAATGTTATCTGTTCCATGTCTTCTTCTTCTGATGTGTGTGTTGCCTGGTGTGTCCTTGTTGTTGTTGGTTTTGAAGGGGCAACACACACCTCAGTGTCAGAAGACATGGAGGCAGACATCCCGGGGGCTGATCCCTGTCCAGTTATGAAGGGCAGTACTGCAGCAAGGAGAGCGTGCTGGTTTTTCAGAATGGCAGCCACATCCCGATGGTAGGCAGCCAGGTCTGCCCTGAGGGGTTCGATGTTGCATTCGTGCACACGCTGACTGGCTTGCTGTTGGAGTTGTTTGGTCAACTGGATGACAGCTGTGCAGATTGCCTTCTGTGTTACTAAAAGTTCCTCCAACAGCGATGTTCTGGCTTGCATTGCAGCTGCCTGATCAGCAGTTGACAGCATGCACGAACGCACTCCCTCAAGGCTGGCTGCCATAGTTTGCATCCCCACCCGCACCTCCTTGGCCAGCTCCCGCTGGACCCCAACGACTGTTCTTTCGAAGCTGGTGCTAGTGTCGTCAGAGTCCTCAGCTGTGTTGGAGCTGGCAGGTCTTACAATTGGGGTGGCGGGTGGTTCTACTGTGGTGGCTGCTTCATCTTGGCTCCTCCTTGTTACTGAAGGGGGGGTTTGGAGGCTTTCGAGGACCATGTCAATGGTCTCTTGTGTGAGGTTGATGTTCTCGTCATCCATGTCATCAGGGAACTCATGGACAGGCATATCGGCAGGAGATCCGTGTTCCTCTGCAAAGAAACAGGGTACAATTAGTGGGTCTGTGTTGAGATCATTTAGCACTAAGATACAAGCCTTTGGATGCCTTTACTTTGTACTCTGATTTTGTCTTGGTATCTGCTGTCTGTCATAGGGCATTGTTGTAGGCCTATGGCCCACCTGTGTGTCACAGATATGATATGGAGCTATCAGACATGCCTGCCAGGACATCTCTAGGTGTTGATTTGTAATTATTTTTGAATATGCATTTTTTTGTCCAACTCCTCTCTCGGTGTTTCACTATTGTTATGGAGGGACATTTGTTTGGGTGGGCTCTCATTATCCTACATGTGATTCTTGGCTTTCTAGGCAGCAGGATAGCTAATGGTGTGGGGGACTAAGTTTGACCCACTTGTAAATAACTCTGTCACCCAGATATTGTATTTAGCTCAGACAGACTAGCAGTGCCTCTGGTCTCCCACAACAGAGGAATGTTTAGAAGTCCAAGCCCATGACATCTTTGGGACTTCTCAGGGAAGTGGTGGTCACTCAGGTCCTACACATTTCTATCTTTTCCGGTATGTTCCCATACACAAATGACACAGACAGTATTTGTTGGATATGAAGTTTCAGTGTACAACTGACTTGTAGGAATTTCGTTGTGAGCCCCAATAACCAAAACAATACACACAGTTAGAACTGAAATAGTCCGCATGAAAGTAATACATTGGTACACAGCTATCATGGTGCCTAACAGTTTCTACTCTCCCTCTGCTTGTTCTATATATAGCACTGCATGTTAAGTTTGGAGCTTGTCTGTCTGAATCACAGGGGAGACATCATCCCTCATATCAGAGGAATGGGCTGGGATCTGGTTGTGCATCAGCAGCAAGGCAGGCAGCATCTAGATGTGATTTTCTGTTTGTAAACTCCCCCATGCGTGTCTTGGGACGAGGAAGTGAATTTAAAAGACATATGTCATGGTGATGACAAAGTTTCCCTACGCAGGAATGGCAAACCTTAACCCCTACCACATCTATCATCAACGAACCAGACGGTATCCTTGACTGGGGCACAGAGTGAATATGTTCTGGCAAACTCCAGTGCAGAAGTAGGCAAAACAGGGTGATTTGACTAATTGCCAACACCTCAGGACTGACTATTTGCTACATTAACTGATAGGAAGGGCAATGAGATTCATTTAGTGCAAAGTGCTCTGAGGCACTTAGATGTGAGCAAATGAGTATAAGTACATTCAGGGTAAGATGCACAAAGGCCTCCAGCCTGAGGCTATTGCGCAAAGTATACGTTTCACTTGCCACGCTACACTTTGACTGACTGTGGGTGTTGTGACTGCCCTGCCAGCACACTTGCCTCACAGGCCCTGCACCATACACTTTTTATTCACATTGCATGATCTGTACATGTTAGGTGGCATGACCTATGTATGTCAATGTTAGGATGTGGTATGGATGTAAACATTGTTGATGTTTGTATCTGATGGGGTCTCGTATGTCTTACTGGATTGGATTGTTTATCGTATGGATGTCCTATTTTTTGGTTAGACTGCGCAGATGTGTTTCATTGACCAGTTGCCTGTGTCCCCTTGTAGGAGGCTGGACTGGCTTGTAGTGAGTACCAAGGGGTACTTGCACCTTGCACCAGGCCCAGTTATCCCTTATTAGTGTATAGGGTGTCTAGCAGCTTAGGCTGATAGATAATGGTAGCTTAGCAGAGCAGCTTAGGCTGAACTAGAAGACGTGTGAAGCTACTACAGTACCACTTAGTGTCATATGCACAATATCATAAGAAAACACAATACACAGTTATACTAAAAATAAAGGTACTTTATTTTTATGACAATATGCCAAAGTATCTTAGAGTGTACCCTCAGTGAGAGGATAGGAAATATACACAAGATATATATACACAATAGTAAAAATATGCAGTATAGTCTTAGAAAACAGTGCAAACAATGTATAGTTACAATAGGATGCAATGGGGAAACATAGGGATAGGGGCAACACAAACCATATACTCCAGAAGTGGAATGCGAACCACGAATGGACCCCAAACCTATGTGACCTTGTAGAGGGTCGCTGGGACTATTAGAAAACAGTGAGAGTTAGAAAAATAACCCTCCCCAAGACCCTGAAAAGTGAGTGCAAAGTGCACTAAAGTTCCCCTAAGGACAAAATAGTCGTGTTAGAGGGAAAATGCAAGGAAAACACAAATCAGCAATGCAACAACGATGGATTCCTGACTGAGGGTACCTGTGGAACAAGGGGACCAAGTCCAAAAGTCACAAGCAACTCGGAAATGGGCAGATGCCCAAGAAATGCCAGCGGTTGGTGCAAAGAAGCTCTTACTAGGCTGAAGAACTGTGAATACTGCAGGAACGACAAGGGCTAGAGACTTCCCCTTTGGAGAATGGATCCCCCACGCCTTGGAGAGTCGTGCAGAAGTGTTTTCCCGCCGGATGGACGCCAACAAGCCTTGCTACACGCAAATTGTGCGTTTGGCGTTTTTGGAAGCTGCTGGGGCCCAGGAGGGACCAGGAGGTCGCAAATTGGACCTGCAGAGAGAGGGGACGTCGACAAAGACAAAGAGTCCTCACTGAAGCAGGTAGCACCCGGAGAAGTGCCAGAAACAGGCACTACGAGGATGCGTGAAATGGTGCTCGCCGAAGTTGCACAAAGGAGTCCCACGTCGCCGGAGACCAACTTAGAAAGTCGTGCAATGCAGGTTAGAGTGCCGTGGACCCAGGCTTGGCTGTGCACGAAGGATTTCCGCCGGAAGTGCACAGGGGCCGGAGTAGCTTGCAAAGTCGCGGTTCCCAGCAATGCAGCCCAGCGAGGTGAGGCAAGGACTTACCTCCACCAAACTTGGGCTGAAGAGTCACTGGACTGTGGGGGTCACTTGGACGGTGTCGCTGGATTCGAGGGACCTCGCTCGTCGTGCTGAGAGGAGACCCAAGGGACCGGTAATGCAGCTTTTTGGTGCCTGCGGTTGCAGGGGGAAGATTCCGTCGACCCACGGGAGATTTCTTCGGAGCTTCTGGTGCAGAGAGGAGGCAGACTACCCCCACAGCATGCACAAGCAGGAAAACAGTCGAGAAGGCGGCAGGATCAGCGTTACAGAGTTGCAGTAGTCGTCTTTGCTACTATGTTGCAGGTTTGCAGGCTTCCAGCGCGGTCAGCGGTCGATTCCTTATCAGAAGGTGAAGAGGGAGATGCAGAGGAACTCGGCTGAGCTCATGCATTCGTTATCTAAAGTTTCCCCAGAGACAGAGACCCTAAATAGCCAGAAAAGAGGGTTTGGCTACCTAGGAGAGAGGAAAGGCTACTAACACCTGAAGGAGCCTATCACAAGGAGTCTCTGACGTCACCTGGTGGCACTGGCCACTCAGAGCAGTCCAGTGTGCCAGCAGCACCTCTGTTTCCAAGATGGCAGAGGTCTGGAGCACACTGGAGGAGCTCTGGACACCTCCCAGGGGAGGTGCAGGTCAGGGGAGTGGTCACTCCCCTTTCCTTTGTCCAGTTTCACGCCAGAGCAGGGGCTAAGGGGTCCCTGAACCGGTGTAGACTGGCTTATGCAGAATTGGGCACATCTGTGCCCAACAAAGCATTTCCAGAGGCTGGGGGAGGCTACTCCTCCCCTGCCTTCACACCATTTTCCAAAGGGAGAGGGTGTCACACCCTCTCTCAGAGGAAGTTCTTTGTTCTGCCATCCTGGGCCAGGCCTGGCTGGACCCCAGGAGGGCAGCTGCCTGTCTGAGGGGTTGGCAGCAGCAGCAGCTGCAGTGAAACCCCAGGAAGGGCAGTCTGGCAGTACCAGGGTCTGTGCTACAGACCACTGGGATCATGGAATTGTACCAACAATGCCAGGATGGCATAGAGGGGGCAATTCCATGATCATAGACATGTTACATGGCCATATTCGGAGTTACCATGGTGAAGCTACATATAGGTAGTGACCTATATGTAATGCACGCGTGTAATGGTGTCCCCGCACTCACAAAGTTCAGTGAATTGGCTCTGAACAATGTGGGGGCACCTTGGCTAGTGCCAGGGTGCCCTCACACTAAGTAACTTTGCACCTAACCTTTACCAGGTAAAGGTTAGACATATAGGTGACTTATAAGTTACTTAAGTGCAGTGTAAAAATGGCTGTGAAATTACGTGGACGTTATTTCACTCAGGCTGCAGTGGCAGGCCTGTGTAAGAATTGTCAGAGCTCCCTATGGGTGGCAAAAGAAATGCTGCAGCCCATAGGGATCTCCTGGAACCCCAATACCCTGGGTACCTCAGTACCATATACTAGGGAATTATAAGGGTGTTCCAGTAAGCCAATGTAAATTGGTAAAAATGGTCACTAGCCTGTCAGTGACAATTTGAAAGTAATGAGAGAGCATAACCACTGAGGTTCTGGTTAGCAGAGCCTCAGTGAGACAGTTAGGCACCACACAGGGAACATATACATGCACACCTATGAGCACTGGGGCCCTGTGTGACAGGGTCCCAGTGACACATACATATAGGCCACAAACCTATGAGCACTGGGGTCCTGACCAGCAGGATCCCAGTGACACATAACAACCATACTGAAAACATGGTGTTTTCACTATGAGCACTGAGGCCTGGCTATCAGGATCCCAGTGAGACAGTGAAAACAGTGACAAACACCCTGACATACACTCACAAACAGGCCAAAAGTGGGGGTAACAAGGCTAGAAAGAGGCTACCTTCTCACACAACCCCCCCCCCAAACGAAGGACAATAAGGCTAACCTTGGCCAGTTGAGACTTTATTGTCTAAGTGGTGATAAGTAGAGAGTAGCTCTGCAATAGACTGGTTTCTCCCTTTATCATCCACTATATGGTTACTTCCCTGTGGGGATGTAAACCACCCTGTTTGAAGTTTTTTAGCTAGGCAACAATGTGAAGATGTATTTTCAGAGTTTCTATCAGTAAGTTTTAGTTTAGAGCAGTGGGAATTGTCCACTGAACCTATTTGTAGTGATGGAAATGCCAGACAGGGATGCTGTCTCAGAAAAGCCATAGCTGGGCAAAAACTCTGTCCATCTGGCTGGAAGAGAGAACAGGGATGCTGTTTCTCTTGAGTTGGAGCAGGGCAGGGATGCTGTCCTATCAGCTCCACACTAGGGCAGGGATGCTGTCCTAAGTGTTGTGAGGCAGTGCAGAGTTTCTGCACTAAAGTTTCTCTGGGAGGGTTGGAGGGATGCTCCATGTTAACTAAAATGGTGCTCTTTTTCTCACCAATGTTAGTTATCCCACAGAGAGGTACTTCCACCTCAGGGAGTCCAGCTTTGCTAGCTGATGATTCCCTTGGAACAGGTGCCACCCCAGGAGAGGTTTCTCCCACCACAGGAATAGTATCCTGAATGGTAGGGTGGTTAGGGGATACTGTGATACCCTTTTTACCTGTTGATGGAGAGGGATCCTGAGTTTTCAGGCCTTCCCTCCTTTGCTTTTTCATTTCACTTGAAATGAGAGGGAACAATTCCTCAGGGATGCCCAGCATGGCTGCATGGGCATAAAACTCTACATCAGCCCAACCTGAGGCCTCTAGGTCATTACCAAAGAGACAGTCTACAGGTAAGCTAGGTGATACCACCACCTGCTTAGGGCCAGTAACTCCACCCCAACTAAACTGAATTATAGCTAAGGGAAGAAACTTAGTGGAGTTATGGACATCAATAATCTTATACTGTTGTCCAATGATGTGTTGTTCAGGAGGCACTAGGTTTTCAGTCACCAAACTGAAACTGGCACCTGTGTCCCTGTAGGCCAAGGCCTCAACACCATTTATTGAAACTGTCTGCCTGTACTTATCCATTGTAAGGGGACAAGCAGCCAGTGTGGCAAGGCCAGTGCCACTAGGTGTGACAGAAACTGTCTTGGGACTGATTACATCAGTTTCCACTATGGACCCATAAGTGAACCCAACTACACCCTTTGCTTGACTGTTGCCAGCAGTCCCACCACTAGTACCACTACTGCTAGGGGCACTAGAGCTTGATGTATTAGTGGTGGTAGGCTCAGGGGGTTTACCTGGACAGGACTTATCCCCTGGCCTATGGCCTCTGTTTTTACACACAAAGCACCAAGGCTTTTTAATGTGTGCAGGTTGAGAAGAAGAGGAAGAATTTGTTTTATCCCCACCCTCTGAAGAGTGTTTAAGATTTGAAGTGGGATCTTTGGTTTTACCCTTATCCCCATGCTTATCTTGAGATTTTTCACCATCTTTCTTCTTATTGCCATCTTTGTCACCCCCTGTATGAACTTTTCTGTTCACCCTTGTTCTGACCCATTTGTCTGCCTTCTTTCCCAATTCTTGGGGAGAGGTCAGATCAGAGTCTACCAGGTACTGGTGCAACAAATCAGACACACAATTATTAAGTATATGCTCTCTCAGGATTGTGTTATACAGGCTTTCATAATCAGTAACTTTACTGCCATGTAACCACCCCTCCAAGGCCTTCACTGAAAGGTCAATGAAATCAACCCAGTCTTGTGAAGACTCCTTTTTGGTCTCTCTGAACTTTATCCTGTACTGTTCAGTGGTTAAGCCATAACCATCCAGGAGTGCATTCTTAAGAACTTGGAAATTATTGGCATCATTTTCTTTCACTGTAAGGAGCCTATCCCTACCTTTTCCACTAAATGATAGCCATAGGATAGCAGCCCACTGCTTTTGAGGGACATCCTGTACAGCACAGGCCCTCTCAAGTGCAGCAAACCACTTGTTAATGTCATCCCCCTCCTTATAAGGGGGAACTATCTTGTGCAGATTCCTGGAATCATGCTCTTTTGCAGGATGACTATGGGGAATACTGCTGCTGCCACCATGGGTATCTAAACCCAACTTCTGTCTTTCCCTCTCTATTTCTAAAGACTGTCTATCCAAATCCAGCTGTTGCTTCTTGAGCTTCAGTCTGGTTTGTTCCACTCTCAATCTATTGAGCTCCCTTTCTAACAATCTGTCATCAGGGTGGGTGGGAGGGACATTTCTAGATACAGAGGTATGATGGGAATGAACAGAAGGAGACCTGTCCCTTACCAAGGGCACCCTAACAGCTTGGCTACCAGCATAATGTGAGAGCACATCATCAGTATGATGTGATTCAACCTCTGTACCAACTATGCTAGACTGTCTAGTAATGGGCAGGCTGAGAAGTTTCTTTCCTGAACCTTTTCCTGGGGGAGTCCCTGGATCAGATTGAGAACCATTAGCTACTTTTTCTACAGATTGGGCACTTATGGCCTTATCCTGTACTCTAAGCATATTAATTAACAGTTCTAAGGAAGGATTCTTCCCTACACTCAAACCTCTCTCTATGCAGAGACTCCTTGCTCCTTTCCAGCTAAGGTGATCATATGCAAGTTTGGACAGTTCAACTTTTTGGCCTGTGCCAGACATTTTTTAGAGAGAGTTAAAGTGATAGTAAAAGATAAAAAAAGTTTTCAGAACTTTTTGGAAAGACAGAAAAAAAACTTTTTAAACTTTTAAGAACTTTTTGAAAGTTTAGAAGTACTTTTCAGCACTTAGAAAAGAGTGAAAAGAGGAAATGCAAAACTTTTTGGCTATGTGTATATACACTGACCTTGTTTTGTATATTTTTCTCTTATGAAAAGTACAATGACAAGAGTGGTAAGTAGTCTCAAAGCACTTATCCCACCGCTGCACAACCAATGTAGGAGGCTGGACTGGCTTGTAGTGAGTACCAAGGGGTACTTGCACCTTGCACCAGGCCCAGTTATCCCTTATTAGTGTATAGGGTGTCTAGCAGCTTAGGCTGATAGATAATGGTAGCTTAGCAGAGCAGCTTAGGCTGCACTAGGAGACGTGTGAAGCTACTACAGTACCACTTAGTGTCATATGCACAATATCATAAGAAAACACAATACACAGTTATACTAAAAATAAAGGTACTTTATTTTTATGACAATATGCCAAAGTATCTTAGAGTGTACCCTCAGTGAGAGGATAGGAAATATACACAAGATATATATACACAATAGTAAAAATATGCAGTATAGTCTTAGAAAACAGTGCAAACAATGTATAGTTACAATAGGATGCAATGGGGAAACATAGGGATAGGGGCAACACAAACCATATACTCCAGAAGTGGAATGCGAACCACGAATGGACCCCAAACCTATGTGACCTTGTAGAGGGTCGCTGGGACTATTAGAAAACAGTGAGAGTTAGAAAAATAACCCTCCCCAAGACCCTGAAAAGTGAGTGCAAAGTGCACTAAAGTTCCCCTAAGGACAAAATAGTCGTGTTAGAGGGAAAATGCAAGGAAAACACAAATCAGCAATGCAACAACGATGGATTCCTGACTGAGGGTACCTGTGGAACAAGGGGACCAAGTCCAAAAGTCACAAGCAACTCGGAGATGGGCAGATGCCCAAGAAATGCCAGCGGTTGGTGCAAAGAAGCTCTTACTAGGCTGAAGAACTGTGAATACTGCAGGAACGACAAGGGCTAGAGACTTCCCCTTTGGAGAATGGATCCCCCACGCCTTGGAGAGTCGTGCAGAAGTGTTTTCCCGCCGGATGGACGCCAACAAGCCTTGCTACACGCAAATCGTGCGTTTGGCGTTTTTGGACGCTGCTGGGGCCCAGGAGGGACCAGGAGGTCGCAAATTGGACCTGCAGAGAGAAGGGACGTCGAGAAAGACAAAGAGCCCTGACTGAAGCAGGTAGCACCCAGAAAAGTGCCAGAAACAGGCACTACGAGGATGCGTGAAATGGTGCTCGCCGAAGTTGCACAAAGGAGTCCCACGTCGCCGGAGACCAACTTAGAAAGTCGTGCAATGCAGGTTAGAGTGCCGTGGACCCAGGCTTGGCTGTGCACGAAGGATTTCCGCCGGAAGTGCACAGGGGCCGGAGTAGCTTGCAAAGTCGCGGTTCCCAGCAATGCAGCCCAGCGAGGTGAGGCAAGGACTTACCTCCACCAAACTTGGGCTGAAGAGTCACTGGACTGTGGGGGTCACTTGGACGGTGTCGCTGGATTCGAGGGACCTCGCTCGTCGTGCTGAGAGGAGACCCAAGGGACCGGTAATGCAGCTTTTTGGTGCCTGCGGTTGCAGGGGGAAGATTCCGTCGACCCACGGGAGATTTCTTCAGAGCTTCTGGTGCAGAGAGGAGGCAGACTACCCCCACAGCATGCACAAGCAGGAAAACAGTCGAGAAGGTGGCAGGATCAGCGTTACAGAGTTGCAGTAGTCGTCTTTGCTACTATGTTGCAGGTTTGCAGGCTTCCAGCGCGGTCAGCGGTCGATTCCTTATCAGAAGGTGAAGAGGGAGATGCAGAGGAACTCGGCTGAGCTCATGCATTCGTTATCTAAAGTTTCCCCAGAGACAGAGACCCTAAATAGCCAGAAAAGAGGGTTTGGCTACCTAGGAGGGAGGAAAGGCTACTAACACCTGAAGGAGCCTATCAGAAGGAGTCTCTGACGTCACCTGGTGGCACTGGCCACTCAGACCAGTCCAGTGTGCCAGCAGCACCTCTGTTTCCAAGATGGCAGAGGTCTGGAGCACACTGGAGGAGCTCTGGACACCTC
The DNA here is from genome assembly GCF_031143425.1 of Pleurodeles waltl. Taxonomy (NCBI): domain Eukaryota; kingdom Metazoa; phylum Chordata; class Amphibia; order Caudata; family Salamandridae; genus Pleurodeles; species Pleurodeles waltl. The sequence continues at coordinate 6,752,265 of NC_090438.1, read as the reverse complement.
CCAGTGGAGGTGCAGGTCAGGGGAGTGGTCACTCCCCTTTCCTTTGTCCAGTTTCGCGCCAGAGCAGGGGCTAAGGGGTCCCTGAACCGGTGTAGACTGGCTTATGCAGAATTGGGCACATCTGTGCCCAACAAAGCATTTCCAGAGGCTGGGGGAGGCTACTCCTCCCCTGCCTTCACACCATTTTCCAAAGGGAGAGGGTGTCACACCCTCTCTCAGAGGAAGTTCTTTGTTCTGCCATCCTGGGCCAGGCCTGGCTGGACCCCAGGAGGGCAGCTGCCTGTCTGAGGGGTTGGCAGCAGCAGCAGCTGCAGTGAAACCCCAGGAAGGGCAGTCTGGCAGTACCAGGGTCTGTGCTACAGACCACTGGGATCATGGAATTGTACCAACAATGCCAGGATGGCATAGAGGGGGCAATTCCATGATCATAGACATGTTACATGGCCATATTCGGAGTTACCATGGTGAAGCTACATATAGGTAGTGACCTATATGTAGTGCACGCGTGTAATGGTGTCCCCGCACTCACAAAGTTCAATGAATTGGCTCTGAACAATGTGGGGGCACCTTGGCTAGTGCCAGGGTGCCCTCACACTAAGTAACTTTGCACCTAACCTTTACCAGGTAAAGGTTAGACATATAGGTGACTTATAAGTTACTTAAGTGCAGTGTAAAAATGGCTGTGAAATAACGTGGACGTTATTTCACTCAGGCTGCAGTGGCAGGCCTGTGTAAGAATTGTCAGAGCTCCCTATGGATGGCAAAAGAAATGCTGCAGCCCATAGGGATCTCCTGGAACCCCAATACCCTGGGTACCTCAGTACCATATACTAGAGAATTATAAGGGTGTTCCAGTAAGCCAATGTAAATTGGTAAAAATGGTCACTAGCCTGTCAGTGACAATTTGAAAGTAATGAGAGAGCATAACCACTGAGGTTCTGGTTAGCAGAGCCTCAGTGAGACAGTTAGGCACCACACAGGGAACATATACATGCACACCTATGAGCACTGGGGCCCTGTGTGACAGGGTCCCAGTGACACATACATATAGGCCACAAACCTATGAGCACTGGGGTCCTGACCAGCAGGATCCCAGTGACACATAACAACCATACTGAAAACATGGTGTTTTCACTATGAGCACTGAGGCCTGGCTATCAGGATCCCAGTGAGACAGTGAAAACAGTGACAAACACCCTGACATACATTCACAAACAGGCCAAAAGTGGGGGTAACAAGGCTAGAAAGAGGCTACCTTCTCACACCCCTCGTCAATGTTGTTGTCTGAGCAGTATGACATTTGTGATGTAGCATTGTTAGGCAGGCACGTGAGGGACCCTGATGTATGCAGCATGTGTGTGTCGTTAGTGCTGTGTGGCTCCTATTGCTGTTTACTTAGGCTTATGTATGTGTCAGTTATGGACATTCGGCATTTAAGTGTACTGGTAGCTTTGTCTTATTTCTAGGAGTAGTTGCAGATGTCATCCTCACCCCCTAATTTAGGAATGTATGTTCCAGGGTGGGATTCCTTCCATTTGGTACTATAGCTGCCCAGAGATGAGAGGTGTTATTGTCAACTGTGGTGGCAGTTAAGTTGCAGTTGTTGTATTTGCTACTGCATTACAGGTAGGGACCTAGTTGATGGGGAATATTTTGTGCAAAACAAGTGCCTGGATGTGGATTCAGGGTAGTGTCCTTCCCACCTGTCACTGGTTTCCCTTGGCTCTCTTGTTGTAATTACAGGATGTCCCCATGGGACTGTAGTGGTGGCAGTATTTTGTCGTGGCCCGGCTATGGTCAGTACTGGGCATTCCCCCCTGCCGTGCCCCTTTCCCCATGCCACTTCATATATGTGCTAAGTTACATGCATTATGTAGTAGGTATCCCCCCCCTGCTTACAGCCCCCATTATTGCATTGTAATTCCCCATGCGACTTACCCTGCATGTGCGTAGTGTCGTGGTAGTCTGCGCTGTCCAGTCCTTGTATCCCTGTGACGATCTCCTCTGGGATGACGGCTGCGACCATCTCCTCCATGTGGTCCAGAGCCTCCTGTTGTGCTGGACTCCCCCCTCCAGTCTGCATTGCTGCCTTCCTGTTCCTGGCCATTTTCTCTTTGGTCCTACGTTTACAGTCATGCCAGCGTTTCTTACACTCAGTGACTGTCTGGCGTTCTTCAGCCACACTGTTTATCTTGTCCACAATTTCTTTCCAGATGGCCTCTCTCCTACTGAGTGGCAATTTTGAGGATATGAAAAGTTGGTGCTGGTGTTCCGTCACCTCTTTCACCAGGATTTCCTGCTCCTCTGCACTGAAGCGACACTTTCTTTTTTTCTTTAACATGTCCTGGTTCCTGTATGCTTCCTCCTGGCTGGGTCCTGGTCTGCTCTCATCCTCCTGGGGTCTGTTGGGGCATCTGGGATCCATTTTGGGTCTCCTCTCCTGTCAGTGCAGTTTTCGCGCAAAAATGACACGCAATAGCGTGAAAAAAAACGGCGTATTCACGATAGCGCTGTCGTAAATCGACCCACAGTGATTTGCGTCACTTTTACGTGGGTTTGCCTTACGACAGACCGACGCTGTTTGCGTCACGAAATAATGACTCCCACCTGTTGGTTGCGCCGCCGTACGTCAAAGTATAAATTTGACGCCCGAATGGCGCATCCAAATGGCGTTAGACGGTGCAATTTTTTTTGACGCAAAACTGCGATGGCGCAGTTTTGCGTCAAAAAGTATAAATATGGGCCCAAGTACTTTAGAAACATCCCAAGGTGAATTGTACCTAAATACTTGTGGTTTGGCAATCCTTATGCTCCTCATTAAACGTCTCACTATAACATCCTGACCTACAGATACACCATTCAGTAAACTATGACCTGCAGCAAGTGCTGATCTATACACATTTATTGTTCCATGTGACAAACCTGACTTAAACAAACTTGACAAATGATTAACCACATCTACAACATCCACTGAAACAGGATTAAAATCCCTTTCCACACACCAGCAAACCCAGTTTTCCCATGCCACTCTATACATGTTCCTGGTACCTGATGCCCAGGATTCTGTAATAATATTCAAATCTACTCGTGAAAGTCCTGGCATCTCCCAGACACGCCTGAAATGTTCTATGCTACCAACCTGAACTGACATAATACTTCCAACTCATGTAATTCTCCTGGAAGGGCCCAACTGAATTTCATGAAATACTGGTAACACAATTGTCATATCTACACACATCTCTAGGAGGACTGGATACCAGAATTGAGATTTCCAAAGAGGTGTTACCAACACCACTGTCTTCTTCCATTTGCGTACCATCAAGGTTCACGAGTGATCATTGAAAACTGAGGAAATGCATATGGTTTTAGACACTCCTCTTCTGCCAGAATGTATCTGAAACTGCTGATTCTGGATCTGGATGCCAACTGAACAATTTCTAAAATTGGGCATTCAATCTGTTTGCAAACAGATCTACCTGTAAAGATCCCCAAATCTCCATCAACCTCTGAAAAACTGATCTGTTCAGCGTCCAATCGCTGGATCCTCAGTAATTCCTTGAATACCAATCTGCCTCTACATTTAACAAACCTGAATGTGTTCTGCCTGCAGTAAAATATTCTGATTCAAAACAAAAAACCTTCACTGGCTCTGCCGGACCCTTTGATTTTGGACCTCCCAGCTTGTACGCACACCTCGTAGCTGACACATTGTCAGCAACACTGTTCACTGTGCCTTGTCCTTCATGAAGCTCCATACTGCCAATAACCCTGACACAACTTCCAGTCAATAAAACTTCTGGTCAATAATATATGGAGCCTGCTTTCCTCCTTCGGCCATAGTTCTCCTGTCATAATATGACCCCAACGTGCTCCCCAGCCTGTCAAACTTGCATCCGTTTCTATCACCAAATCAAAAATAGCCCTTCCATTCAAAGCCTCCATATTTCTGAACCACCACACAAGTTCTCCCTTTGCTTTCCCTGAAAGAACCACCTGTTCCTAATATTTCAAACCATTTCTCAAGTGCCTGGCCTTCACGTCTTATTCTCTTCAACTTCTCTTTTGGCAATTTCAATTGTCCTTGCACTGTGTCCACTATAAACACTAAAAACTGAGGTTCTCACTTACAGGAAACTGGTGCATCTGAATTGATGCATCAGTTTTCTTGTGCTGCCCTGCACCCCTGTAACAATGTTATGGTAGCACTGTATTTACTATAGAGAGCTCCATGGTGCACAGTGTCCACAGATGCCTCAGAAATTCTGATGCAGCTGTGATGCTAAACTGACGCATTGCTGGACTAGCATCAAAAAAGTGACACTAATCCAGCAATGCCAAGAGGCCCCCACTCAAAAACGCTCTGCGTCAGTTTAATGTCTGCTCTAAGCAGGCATTAAAAAAGTGGCACTGCGAAGGGGCAGAACGATGCAGTGAAATCTTGTAGACTCACATAGCACAGCACTCATTTACAACATAGTGAGTAAAAAATACAAAACAACAGAGAGTAGAGATTTAACAAGTTTCAGCGCACTGGGCCATATTTGTAGCGTTAGGCTAACAGAAAAAAATCTGCTGTTTACCTCAGAGGTATAAGAATAGCCCAGGACTGTACGCGGCTCGTGTTACTGCTATTTTATACGAGATTGACACTGAAGCATTGTCGTATGTAGATAATATCTATCTTACAGATGATGAATCAGTACAACATTTAAGACGGGTAGCCCGCATTGTTGTGGGATTTGCTGAATTTGGCCACAAATTCTACTTAAAAAAAAAAAAAAAAATACCCTTACTCAGTGTCCTGTTTTTGGGATATGAGCTATCGAGTGAAGGAAAAGAGCCTAGTGCCACAATTCTTAGAAAAATGCGCACAACTACAACCTCCAAATACAATAAAAAAACTCCAATCTCTAATGGGTTTTCTAAATTTTGGAAGAACTTAAATGTATATGACTTAATACGTCCTTACTTTTCCAATAAATTTTGGACAGTCGAACTCACATGCATACTTATAGAACTGCAGACAGACATGCTTGCAGCCCAGCACCTACATACGAGGGACAACAAGACACATTTGGTCATCAGAGTAATTGCTGGGGCCATTGGTTTCACTTATGTAACATTCAATGAGGGTGAGACCGTCTCAAATACTTACAAATCACATTTGCTCCTACTGAGAAAATTCTCACTGCTGTTCAGATGGCTGTCATTAAAGAAAGACCTCTAGCCCAGGGTAAACGCATGATTGTCGTTTCACCAATCCCAGCACTAGAGGCTGTTACAAAAGCAAGCGTTCCTAACGCTAAAGCATAACATCCACAATGGATACAATGGGCCACGTCTTTGACAGCCACTGATGTAGATTACATTTTTGACCCAAAGTTAGAAACTCAAGAATTTTTGCAGTACGAACTAGCATACCCGGTTCCAGCAAATACATTGCCTATTGAACAATATCATAGAGTCATGTACACCAATGGCTCTGAGCAACCTGCAATTGGCACAAAGCATCATTTCTCCTTTGCTTGAGCAGTCGTAAGCGGCTTTATGGAGGACAATACATTTTGTCCCCTACATACCATTACGCAAACCCTAGCGGATTGCACAGCACAACTAGTAGAGCTGAAAGCTCTGATGATGGCACTGGAACATATGGATACTGCACAGTACACACTGATTGTTTGTGTTTCGTAAAATTGTGTCCAGTCCTTCAATAAATACCCGCATTACTGGCGCCAGAATGGCTTCAGAGATTCTAAAGGCAACACCATTAAACACAGACTTCTGTGGGGGAAAGTAGCGGATCTAAAGGAAACGCTACCAAATGTCCATGATGTACATACACTTGGACAGCAGCACATTGGAATACACGTTGCTGGGAATACATTGGCTGATGAAGCCGCAAAGTTAGCAGTAACTTCTGCTGCTGTTGCTGCAGTAACTCGTTTAAGTATGAAACCAGACGCAGACATATGGGCTGCCGTAAAAGCTACTTCTGATGATACGCCCTACCCAAAAGCATTTCCTGCCAAATATTTCTACAGAATGGGAGGCTGCCCAAACACTGAAGTTAAAATAATAGACGTAGGGGTGCAAGATATTCCCAACAAAGTTATAAGACCAGAATTGATTAAAGCAGCACATGAAGGGGTAGCATCTGCACATGCTGGTGTGGTGGCTACGATAACTATCTTACAAGCCCGCTATTGGTGGCCAGGCTTCTGCAATTAGTCAAAGCAGTATGTCCTTTGTTGTGACATCTGCCAACAAATTAAAGTTTCCACTGCAAAATGCACGCCGCAGACACCCTTCTTGATTTTAAAAAAACCTTTACATTGTGTGTACTTGAACCATTGTGGTCTCCTAACACCGGATAGTGCATACAAATATATCCTAGTCGCTGTCGACTCCTGCTCCAGATTTCTATGGGTGTGGCCAAAACGCCCGGCTGATGCTCAGACTGTTATTAAAGATTTTCTTTATCGGTACATATGCATTTGAGGCTTTCCACTCGGACCAGGGCCCTGCTGTCACCTCAAGGGCTTTCAGGGACACCATGGCTTCGTTGGGGGTCCAACCCCAGTACTCGTCTCCATTTCATCCTGAGGAAAATAGTGTCATGGAGCGATTAAACCATGATTTAAAGCAATCCTTAATAGCCAGAGTCTTAGGCATTGGTCGTAGTTGGCTTAATCACCTTTATGGAGTTCAGAGAGCACTTAACAATCTGCCTAGAAGGTCCCTTCATATGAGTGCCTGTTTGGAACTCAAATGTATGTTCCAGATCTTGATGGTCCTAGAGTGGAGGCGGCAGAAACTCTCTTTGACATAAATGAACGTGCCACTGTCTTACAGGAATTACAACAGTTCTGTGATGACAACTCTTCAGCCAGTGCTGCCTCCACAGGAATGAAGGATGTACCTGTAACGCCTACTGGCTTGATTCCCAGAAAGGGGGATCTAGTACGTGACAAGGTTGCTGTGAAAAAGGAATTTGGTCCTTCTTATTGTGCATCAGTCACAGTCTTGGGAATACACGGTACCAGAACTGTCATTCTACCACCGTTGGCAGATGCCAAGGAATTGTTTTGTCTCCTTCAACAATGTCAAACTACACCATGTGGCCGATCATGCATTGCAGACCAAGAGGAACATCCAGTAGTTCCAGAATCCCTCTAACGGTCAGGACGTTCCTCTACAAGTTGTAAGCAGCAACACCAACACCTCTCCGAGCTTGGGGAGGGTGGAAAATGATCTTGCATTGGTTCCACCAAAAACAAATAATACAGAAATAGTGGATCAATTTGATACAGCTTCAACACAGACCGATGGTGCTATTTATTCTGTGCCACTGCGGGAAACACCAACTACACCAACTAACACAGCTCCAGTCTTTGCACAAACTGCTTCTGGATATTTTGCCGACATCAATGCTGACGTCTCCGATTCATTTGCCTCTTCAACACCTGAACCATCGAAAACACGCAAGCTGATAAACTGGCTTAAAGTAACTTACTTCATCACTTTCTTTTTATTAATACATGATCATTTTCTTCCTGAAAAATCAACAGTTGAACTGGTGGATGAGGTCCTAAAAAGACATTTTTCAGCACACAAAGTCTGTAGTGACTTGTCCTTTGTGAACATTTCCGCTATACCAATTCCTGATGGGATTGTTTGGGATAAAGTAAGATTTGATATATACGGCCCTACGGAGGTCATTCAAATACCATATGTGTTCAAACTTTCAATGAATGATATAATAATACCAGGCATTGTTTCTGATGATTGGGATGTGAAAACAGCTGATTCTATGATGACTGAATTGCAGTATTATACTGTATTTGAAAACAAAGATGTTTATCAATCCAAAGAAAATTATAGTGATATGTTTTGCTATAATCATTATGGGCGCCATATCATCCACAGAGAGAGCAGTCTAAAAACTGTTTTTAATTATACACCATGGGAACATTGTCCGACTCCACTGCAAGGGAGTTCCAAAATGTATTCTGAAAAGTTTACATATTTCTCTGGGCATGATGTTAGAAATGCTGAGTTGTTTTATTTTAAATTGTCACCTACTGAAAACATACGCATATTATTGACAAATACAAAGTTTGTATTTTCGGATTCCTTTGTTTCCCTGTTGACTATAGAAGTCTATGAATATCGGCTGAAGTTGATTGACTTGAAAAGTGTGTAGGGAACTAGACATTGGCAAATTAGGGGGAAGGAAGCTTTATTCAGAGCATGCCTGATACCTGTTCAAATGATATTTTTAAATGAAACTGTACACCAAACAAGTTGTGTAGGCTGAGCAAAGATCAAGGAATTGAACACGCCCAGTATACCTGCCCCTGCAAAATTTTATAAATGACAAAAATATCCAAATACAACAGAAAATGAGCTTGAATGAATGGGTCCAGAATGGTACATTTAAGCTCTTATTACGACCCTGGCGGTCGGCGGTAATTTGGGGAAAGGTACTGCCAACAGGATGACCGTACCTTTTCCCAAATTATGACATTGGCGGTTTGGCTCAAGCCAAACCGCCAATGTAACACTTCGACCACCAGGGTGGTAGAGGCCCCCTGGCTGGAGACTCTGGTCTCCAGCCAGGCGGCCGTCACAATCCCACCTTTGGGATTATGACCCCACCTACCGCCATGGTTTTCATGGCAAGCATACCACCACGAAAACCATGGCTGTAGGCACTATCAGTGCCAGGGAATTCCTTCCCTGGAACTGACAGGGGTCTCACCTGCCCTCCTCCCCATCCCCAGAGTCATCCCCCACCCTCCATTTCCCTCTCCTGCCCCCCCCCCACATTTACACACCGACACGTGCACACATATACACACATAAAAACATGCATACCCACATCCACACACGCATGCATACAGACATACCGCAACACACACCAACACACACCAACATACTTTGTCGCACACATGCATTCACAACACACACCATACACGTTCACTCACATTCAGTCATTTACTCACTCAGTCAACGCAACTCACATCCGCATGCATACCAAAACAGACACACACACCTCCACACCCCCACAACACCCCCACACATGCACGCAACACCCCCCTCTCCTGTCAGAGAACCCGACTTACCTGCTTGCAGGGGGTCCTCTGGCTGGAGACGGGACACAGTGTTGCTGTCAGCAGCAGCATCCGCCAGCAAAACAACACCAGGCCGTATCAGCGCCACCTTATTCCCTTCATCTGCCATGACCGTCGACGGTAGTCCGCCAGCCTTCTGGCGGAATTCCATTGACTGTCATAATGCGGCTGGGCGGCTGGTAGCCACGGCGACAGTATGTTGGCAGCCGTGGCAGTAGGTGGCAGTTACCACCAAAGTTGAAATGAGGGCTATAATGTTTCACTGACACGTCCTGGCGGGTGGTTATTGTTGCCAGTAGATACCAATGGGTGTCACCAACGTTTTATCAACTCCTCGGGGGGTTTTAGAACTAATAGGCCAGACCCTCGCTATATATCATCCGAACATGCGGGTATAGTTACAAAATACAGTGTATGGAAACTGTGCCAGCAATGGTTAAAGAACACCCCAGTCTCCTGTCAAATAATACTGATTTACAGGACTTCCTGTTAGACCCCAGAAAACATTGCAGAACGCGTTTCTTATATGAAGTATATAATGACATTTGGAAGCTTTCCCAACAAGAAGCAGCTGCCCGGTTAAGGCAAATAGACCAGGAAAATCTAAAAAAGGCATTAGCTGTTGTAGATAATGGGATTAATACCCTGTCGGACCGGATATACACCTTAAATAATATTGTCTCTTCTGCTATAGACATGATACAAACAGATATGTCTTCTTTACACCATGGACAGAGTCAGCTAAGGTCCATTATGCAGTTGGGTTGGGCACTTCAAACATAGAAGGCAGGTCGCATTCCCTGGCAACATGTCAGCGCGAAGAAAATATTTTCTTCCTTTAATTTAACGCAACAACAACAACTAATGGCGAAGAAAGAAGAAACTTTTGTCATGCTAAACATAGAAAAATTTGAAAAGTTGCCTTTTACGTTGGCTGAAATACCATCTGCTGAGTGGCTAATACACAGGGTCATTAATCTGCCTATTTCTATACTTCAATTCACCTCCTGTTTAAAACACATTCCGGTAGGCAGATATGAAAGGCTGGAAGATACTTACATCCATGAGGTGTAGGAGCTACCCTTCTCGTACAAATGTCTCAGTGTGAGAAGGTAGCCTCTTTCTAGCCTTGTTACCCCCACTTTTGGCCTGTTTGTGAGTGTATGTCAGGGTGTTTGTCACTGTTTTCACTGTCTCACTGGGATCCTGATAGCCAGGCCTCAGTGCTCATAGTGAAAACACTATGTTTTCAGTATGTTTGTTATGTGTCACTGGGATCCTGCTAGTCAGGACCCCAGTGCTCATAAGGTTGTGGCCTATATGTATGTGTCACTGGGACCCTGTCACACAGGACCCCAGTGCTCATAGGTGTGCATGTATGTGTTCCCTGTGTGGTGCCTAACTGTCTCACTGAGGCTCTGCTAACCAGAACCTCAGTGGTTATGCTCTCTCATTACTTTCAAATTGTCACTAACAGGCTAGTGACCATTTTTACCAATTTACATTGGCTTACTGGAACACCCTTATAATTCCCTAGTATATGGTACTGAGGTACCCAGGGTATTGGGGTTCCAGGAGATCCCTATGGGCTGCAGCATTTCTTTTGCCACCCATAGGGAGCTCTGACAATTCTTACACAGGCCTGCCACTGCAGCCTGAGTGAAATAACGTCCACGTTATTTCACAGCCATTTTTCACTGCACTTAAGTAACTTATAAGTCACCTATATGTCTAACCTTTACCTGGTAAAGGTTAGGTGCAAAGTTACTTAGTGTGAGGGCACCCTGGCACTAGCCAAGGTGCCCCCACATTGTTCAGAGCCAATTCACTGAACTTTGTGAGTGCGGGGACACCATTACACGCGTGCACTACATATAGGTCACTACCTATATGTAGCTTCACCATGGTAACTCCGAATATGGCCATGTAACATGTCTATGATCATGGAATTGCCCCCTCTATGCCATCCTGGCATTGTTGGTACAATTCCATGATCCCAGTGGTCTGTAGCACAGACCCTGGTACTGCCAGACTGCCCTTCCTGGGGTTTCACTGCAGCTGCTGCTGCTGCCAACCCCTCAGACAGGCAGCTGCCCTCCTGGGGTCCAGCCAGGCCTGGCCCAGGATGGCAGAACAAAGAACTTCCTCTGAGAGAGGGTGTGACACCCTCTCCCTTTGGAAAATGGTGTGAAGGCAGGGGAGGAGTAGCCTCCCCCAGCCTCTGGAAATGCTTTGTTGGGCACAGATGTGCCCAATTCTGCATAAGCCAGTCTACACCGGTTCAGGGACCCCTTAGCCCCTGCTCTGGCGCGAAACTGGACAAAGGAAAGGGGAGTGACCACTCCCCTGACCTGCACCTCCCCTGGGAGGTGTCCAGAGCTCCTCCAGTGTGCTCCAGACCTCTGCCATCTTGGAAACAGAGGTGCTGCTGGCACACTGGACTGCTCTGAGTGGCCAGTGCCACCAGGTGACGTCAGAGACTCCTGCTGATAGGCTCCTTCAGGTGTTAGTAGCCTTTCCTCTCTCCTAGGTAGCCAAACCCTCTTTTCTGGCTATTTAGGGTCTCTGTCTCTGGGGAAACTTTAGATAACGAATGCATGAGCTCAGCCGAGTTCCTCTGCATCTCCCTCTTCACCTTCTGATAAGGAATCGACCGCTGACCGCGCTGGAAGCCTGCAAACCTGCAACATAGTAGCAAAGACGACTACTGCAACTCTGTAACGCTGATCCTGCCGCCTTCTCGACTGTTTTCCTGCTTGTGCATGGTGGTAGTCTGCCTCCTCTCTGCACCAGAAGCTCCGAAGAAATCTCCCGTGGGTCGACGGAATCTTCCCCCTGCAACCGCAGGCACCAAAAAGCTGCATCTCCGGTCCCTTGGGTCTCCTCTCAGCACGACGAGCGAGGTCCCTCGAATCCAGCGACACCGTCCAAGTGACCCCCACAGTCCAGTGACTCTTCAGCCCAAGTTTGGTGGAGGTAAGTCCTTGCCTCACCTCGCTGGGCTGCATTGCTGGGAACCGCGACTTTGCAAGCTTCTCCGGCCCCTGTGCACTTCCGGTGGAAATCCTGTGTGCACAGCCAAGCCTGGGTCCACGGCACTCTAACCTGCATTGCACGACTTTCTAAGTTGGTCTCCGGCGACGTGGGACTCCTTTGTGCAACTTCGGCGAGCACCGTTTCACGCATCCTCGTAGTGCCTGTTTCTGGCACTTCTCCGGGTGCTACCTGCTTCAGTGAGGGCTCTTTGTCTTGCTCGACGTCCCCTCTCTCTGCAGGTCCAATTTGCGACCTCCTGGTCCCTCCTGGGCCCCAGCAGCGTCCAAAAACGCCAAACGCACGATTTGCGTGTAGCAAGGCTTGTTGGCGTCCATCCGGCAGGAAAACACTTCTGCACGACTCTCCAAGGCGTGGGGGATCCATCCTCCAAAGGGAAAGTCTCTAGCCCTTGTCGTTCCTGCAGTATTCACAGTTCTTCAGCCTAGTAAGAGCTTCTTTGCACCAACCGCTGGCATTTCTTGGGCATCTGCCCATCTCCGAGCTGCTTGTGACTTTTGGACTTGGTCCCCTTGTTCCACAGGTACCCTCAGTCAGGAATCCATCGTTGTTGCATTGCTGATTTGTGTTTTCCTTGCATTCTCCCTCTAACACGACTATTTTGTCCTTAGGGGAACTTTGGTGCACTTTGCACTCACTTTTCAGGGTCTTGGGGTGGGTTATTTTGCTAACTCTCACTATTTTCTAATAGTCCCAGCGACCCTCTACAAGGTCACATAGGTTTGGGGTCCATTCGTGGTTCGCATTCCACTTCTGGAGTATATGGTTTGTGTTGCCCCTATCCCTATGTTTCCCCATTGCATCCTATTGTAACTATACAGTGTTTGCACTGTTTTCTAAGACTATACTGCATATTTTTGCTATTGTGTATATATATCTTGTGTATATTTCCTATCCTCTCACTGAGGGTACACTCTAAGATACTTTGGCATATTGTCATAAAAATAAAGTACCTTTATTTTTAGTATAACTGTGTATTGTGTTTTCTTATGATATTGTGCATATGACACTAAGTGGTACTGTAGTAGCTTCACACGTCTCCTAGTTCAGCCTAAGCTGCTCTGCTAAGCTACCATTATCTATCAGCCTAAGCTGCTAGACACCCTATACACTAATAAGGGATAACTGGGCCTGGTGCAAGGTGCAAGTACCCCTTGGTACTCACTACAAGCCAGTCCAGCCTCCTACATTGGTTGTGCAGTGGTGGGATAAGTGCTTTGAGACTACTTACCACTCTTGTCATTGTACTTTTCATAAGAGAAAAATATACAAAACAAGGTCAGTGTATATACACAGAGCCAAAAAGTTTTGCATTTCCTCTTTTCACTCTTTTCTAAGTGCTGAAAAGTACTTCTAAACTTTCAAAAAGTTCTTAAAAGTTTAAAAAGTTTTTTCTGTCTTTCCAAAAAGTTCTGAAAACTTTTTTCTCTTTGTCTATCACTTTAACTCTCTCTAAAAAATGTCTGGCACAGGCCAAAAAGTTGAACTGTCCAAACTTGCATATGATCACCTTAGCTGGAAAGGAGCAAGGAGTCTCTGCATAGAGAGAGGTTTGAGTGTAGGGAAGAATCCTTCCTTAGAACTGTTAATTAATATGCTTAGAGTACAGGATAAGGCCATAAGTGCCCAATCTGTAGAAAAAGTAGCTAATGGTTCTCAATCTGATCCAGGGACTCCCCCAGGAAAAGGTTCAGGAAAGAAACTTCTCAGCCTGCCCATTACTAGACAGTCTAGCATAGTTGGTACAGAGGTTGAATCACACCATACTGATGATGTGATCTCACATTATGCTGGTAGCCAAGCTGTTAGGGTGCCCTCTGTAAGGGACAGGTCTCCTTCTGTTCATTCCCATCATACCTCTGTATCTAGAAATGTCCCTCCCACCCACCCTGATGACAGATTGTTAGAAAGGGAGCTCAATAGATTGAGAGTGGAACAAACCAGACTGAAGCTCAAGAAGCAAAAGCTGGATTTGGATAGACAGTCTTTAGAAATAGAGAGGGAAAGACAGAAGTTGGGTTTAGATACCCATGGTGGCAGCAGCAGTATTCCCCATAGTCATCCTGCAAAAGAGCATGATTCCAGGAATCTGCACAAGATAGTTCCCCCTTATAAGGAGGGGGATGACATTAACAAGTGGTTTGCTGCACTTGAGAGGGCCTGTGCTGTACAGGATGTCCCTCAAAAGCAGTGGGCTGCTATCCTATGGCTATCATTTACTGGAAAAGGTAGGGATAGGCTCCTTACTGTAAAAGAAAATGATGCTAACAATTTCCAAGTTCTTAAGAATGCACTCCTGGATGGTTATGGCTTAACCACTGAACAGTACAGGATAAAGTTCAGAGAGACCAAAAAGGAGTCTTCACAAGACTGGGTTGATTTCATTGACCAGGCAGTGAAGGCCTTGGAGGGGTGGTTACATGGCAGTAAAGTTACTGATTATGAAAGCCTGTATAACACAATCCTGAGAGAGCATATACTTAATAATTGTGTGTCTGATTTGTTGCACCAGTACCTGGTAGACTCTGATCTGACCTCTCCCCAAGAATTGGGAAAGAAGGCAGACAAATGGGTCAGAACAAGGGTGAACAGAAAAGTTCATACAGGGGGTGACAAAGATGGCAATAAGAAGAAAGATGGTGAAAAATCTCAAGATAAGCATGGGGATAAGGGTAAAACCAAAGATCCCACTTCAAATCTTAAACACTCTTCAGAGGGTGGGGATAAAACAAATTCTTCCTCTTCTTCTCAACCTGCACACATTAAAAAGCCTTGGTGCTTTGTGTGTAAAAACAGAGGCCATAGGCCAGGGGATAAGTCCTGTCCAGGTAAACCCCCTGAGCCTACCACCACTAATACATCAAGCTCTAGTGCCCCTAGCAGTAGTGGTACTAGTGGTGGGACTGCTGGCAACAGTCAAGCAAAGGGTGTAGTTGGGTTCACTTATGGGTCCATAGTGGAAACTGATGTAATCAGCCCCAAGACAGTTTCTGTCACACCTAGTGGCACTGGCCTTGCCACACTGGCTGCTTGTCCCCTTACAATGGATAAGTACAGGCAGACAGTTTCAATAAATGGTGTTGAGGCCTTGGCCTACAGGGACACAGGTGCCAGTTTCACTTTGGTGACTGAAAACCTAGTGCCTCCTGAACAACACATCATTGGACAACAGTATAAGATTATTGATGTCCATAACTCCACTAAGTTTCTTCCCTTAGCTATAATTCAGTTTAGTTGGGGTGGAGTTACTGGCCCTAAGCAGGTGGTGGTATCACCTAGCTTACCTGTAGACTGTCTCTTAGGTAATGACCTAGAGGCCTCAGGTTGGGCTGATGTAGAGTTTTATGCCCATGCAGCGATGCTGGGCATCCCTGAGGAATTGTTCCCTCTCATTTCAAGTGAAATGAAAAAGCAAAGGAGAGAAGGCCTGAAAACTCAGGATCCCTCTCCATCAACAGGTAAAAAGGGTATCACAGTATCCCCTAACCACCCTACCATTCAGGATACTATTCCTGTGGTGGGAGAAACCTCTCCTGGGGTGGCACCTGTTCCAAGGGAATCATCAGCTGGCAAAGCTGGACTCCCTGAGGTGGAAGTACCTCTCTGTGGGATAACTAACATTGGTGAGAAAAACAGCACCATTTTAGTTAACATGGAGCATCCCTCCAACCCTCCCAGAGAAACTTTAGTGCAGAAACCCTGCACTACCTCACAACACTTAGGACAGCATCCCTGCCCTAGTGTGGAGCTCATAGGACAGCATCCCTGCCCTGCTCCAACTCAAGAGAAACAGCATCCCTGTTCTCTCTTCCAGCCAGATGGACAAAGTTTTTGCCCAGCTATGGCTTTTCTGAGACAGCATCCCTGTCTGGCATTTCCATCACTACAAATAGGTTCAGTGGACAATTCCCACTGCTCTAAACTAAAACTTACTGATAGAAACTCTGAAAATACATCTTCACATTGTTGCTTAGCTAAAAAACTTCAAACAGGGTGGTTTACATCCCCACAGGGAAGTAACCATATAGTGGATGATAAAGGGAGTAACCAGTCTATTGCAGAGCTACTCTCTACTTATCACCACTTAGACAATAAAGTCTCAACTGGCCAAGGTTAGCCTTATTGTCCTTCGTTTGGGGGGGGGTTGTGTGAGAAGGTAGCCTCTTTCTAGCCTTGTTACCCCCACTTTTGGCCTGTTTGTGAGTGTATGTCAGGGTGTTTGTCACTGTTTTCACTGTCTCACTGGGATCCTGATAGCCAGGCCTCAGTGCTCATAGTGAAAACACTATGTTTTCAGTATGTTTGTTATGTGTCACTGGGATCCTGCTAGTCAGGACCCCAGTGCTCATAAGGTTGTGGCCTATATGTATGTGTCACTGGGACCCTGTCACACAGGACCCCAGTGCTCATAGGTGTGCATGTATGTGTTCCCTGTGTGGTGCCTAACTGTCTCACTGAGGCTCTGCTAACCAGAACCTCAGTGGTTATGCTCTCTCAATACTTTCAAATTGTCACTAACAGGCTAGTGACCAATTTTACCAATTTACATTGGCTTACTGGAACACCCTTATAATTCCCTAGTATATGGTACTGAGGTACCCAGGGTATTGGGGTTCCAGGAGATCCCTATGGGCTGCAGCATTTCTTTTGCCACCCATAGGGAGCTCTGACAATTCTTACACAGGCCTGCCACTGCAGCCTGAGTGAAATAACGTCCACGTTATTTCACAGCCATTTTTCACTGCACTTAAGTAACTTATAAGTCACCTATATGGCTAACCTTTACCTGGTAAAGGTTAGGTGCAAAGTTACTTAGTGTGAGGGCACCCTGGCACTAGCCAAGGTGCCCCCACATTGTTCAGAGCCAATTCACTGAACTTTGTGAGTGCGGGGACACCATTACACGCGTGCACTACATATAGGTCACTACCTATATGTAGCTTCACCATGGTAACTCCGAATATGGCCATGTAACATGTCTATGATCATGGAATTGCCCCCTCTATGCCATCCTGGCATTGTTGGTACAATTCCATGATCCCAGTGGTCTGTAGCACAGACCCTGGTACTGCCAGACTGACCTTCCTGTGGTTTCACTGCAGCTGCTGCTGCTGCCAACCCCTCAGACAGGCAGCTGCCCTCCTGGGGTCCAGCCAGGCCTGGCCCAGGATGGCAGAACAAAGAACTTCCTCTGAGAGAGGGTGTGACACCCTCTCCCTTTGGAAAATGGTGTGAAGGCAGGGGAGGAGTAGCCTCCCCCAGCCTCTGGAAATGCTTTGTTGGGCACAGATGTGCCCAATTCTGCATAAGCCAGTCTACACCGGTTCAGGGACCCCTTAGCCCCTGCTCTGGCGCGAAACTGGACAAAGGAAAGGGGAGTGACCACTCCCCTGACCTGCACCTCCCCTGGGAGGTGTCCAGAGCTCCTCCAGTGTGCTCCAGACCTCTGCCATCTTGGAAACAGAGGTGCTGCTGGCACACTGGACTGCTCTGAGTGGCCAGTGCCACCAGGTGACGTCAGAGACTCCTGCTGATAGGCTCCTTCAGGTGTTAGTAGCCTTTCCTCTCTCCTAGGTAGCCAAACCCTCTTTTCTGGCTATTTAGGGTCTCTGTCTCTGGGGAAACTTTAGATAACGAATGCATGAGCTCAGCCGAGTTCCTCTGCATCTCCCTCTTCACCTTCTGATAAGGAATCGACCGCTGACCGCGCTGGAAGCCTGCAAACCTGCAACATAGTAGCAAAGACGACTACTGCAACTCTGTAACGCTGATCCTGCCGCCTTCTCGACTGTTTTCCTGCTTGTGCATGGTGTGGGGGTAGCCTGCATCCTCTCTGCACCAGAAGCTCCGAAGAAATCTCCCGTGGGTCGACGGAATCTTCCCCCTGCAACCGCAGGCACCAAAAAGCTGCATTACCGGTCCCTTGGGTCTCCTCTCAGCACGACGAGCGAGGTCCCTCGAATCCAGCGACGCTGTCCAAGTGACCCCCACAGTCCAGTGACTCTTCAGTCCAAGTTTGGTGGAGGTAAGTCCTTGCCTCACCTCGCTGGGCTGCATTGCTGGGAACCGCGACTTTGCAAGCTTCTCCGGCCCCTGTGCACTTCCGGCGGAAATCCTGTGTGCACAGCCAAGCCTGGGTCCACGGCACTCTAACCTGCATTGCACGACTTTCTAAGTTGGTCTCCGGCGACGTGGGACTCCTTTGTGCAACTTCGGCGAGCACCGTTTCACGCATCCTCGTAGTGCCTGTTTCTGGCACTTCTCCGGGTGCTACCTGCTTCAGTGAGGGCTCTTTGTCTTGCTCGACGTCCCCTCTCTCTGCAGGTCCAATTTGCGACCTCCTGGTCCCTCCTGGGCCCCAGCAGCGTCCAAAAACGCCAAACGCACGATTTGCGTGTAGCAAGGCTTGTTGGCGTCCATCCGGCAGGAAAACACATCTGCACGACTCTCCAAGGCGTGGGGGATCCATCCTCCAAAGGGGAAGTCTCTAACCCTTGTCGTTCCTGCAGTATTCACAGTTCTTCAGCCTAGTAAGAGCTTCTTTGCACCAACCGCTGGCATTTCTTGGGCATCTGCCCATCTCCGAGCTGCTTGTGACTTTTGGACTTGGTCCCCTTGTTCCACAGGTACCCTCAGTCAGGAATCCATCGTTGTTCCATTGCTGATTTGTGTTTTCCTTGCATTCTCCCTCTAACACGACTATTTTGTCCTTAGGGGAACTTTGGTGCACTTTGCACTCACTTTTCAGGGTCTTGGGGTGGGTTATTTTGCTAACTCTCACTATTTTCTAATAGTCCCAGCGACCCTCTACAAGGTCACATAGGTTTGGGGTCCATTCGTGGTTCGCATTCCACTTCTGGAGTATATGGTTTGTGTTGCCCCTATCCCTATGTTTCCCCATTGCATCCTATTGTAACTATACAGTGTTTGCACTGTTTTCTAAGACTATACTGCATATTTTTGCTATTGTGTATATATATCTTGTGTATATTTCCTATCCTCTCACTGAGGGTACACTCTAAGATACTTTGGCATATTGTCATAAAAATAAAGTACCTTTATTTTTAGTATAACTGTGTATTGTGTTTTCTTATGATATTGTGCATATGACACTAAGTGGTACTGTAGTAGCTTCACACGTCTCCTAGTTCAGCCTAAGCTGCTCTGCTAAGCTACCATTATCTATCAGCCTAAGCTGCTAGACACCCTATACACTAATAAGGGATAACTGGGCCTGGTGCAAGGTGCAAGTACCCCTTGGTACTCACTACAAGCCAGTCCAGCCTCCTACATTGGTTGTGCAGCGGTGGGATAAGTGCTTTGAGACTACTTACCACTCTTGTCATTGTACTTTTCATAAGAGAAAAATATACAAAACAAGGTCAGTGTATATACACAGAGCCAAAAAGTTTTGCATTTCCTCTTTTCACTCTTTTCTAAGTGCTGAAAAGTACTTCTAAACTTTCAAAAAGTTCTTAAAAGTTTAAAAAGTTTTTTCTGTCTTTCCAAAAAGTTCTGAAAACTTTTGTCTCTTTCTCTATCACTTTAACTCTCTCTAAAAAATGTCTGGCACAAGCCAAAGTGTTGATCTGTCCAAACTTGCATATGACAACCTTAGCTGGAAAAGAGCAAGGAGTCTCTGTATAGAGAGAGGTTTGAGTGTAGGGAAGAATCCTGCCTTAGAACTATTAATTAATATGCTTAGAGAACAGGATAAGGCCATAGGTGCCCCATCTGTTGAAAAAGTACCTAATAGTTCCCAATCTGATTCAGGGACTCCCCCAGGAAAAGATTCAGGAAAGAAACTTCCTAGCCTGCCCATTACTAGACAATCTAGCATAGATGGTAATGATGATGAGCCACACCAAAGAAATAGTGTTGTCTCACATCATAGCAAAAGCATTTATTCTCACCATACTGGTAGTAATGTTTCTGTAAACCAAGCTGTTAAGTTGGCTTCTGTAAGGGACAGGTCTCCTTCTGTTCATTCCCATCATAGCTCTGTTTCTAGAAATGTCCCTCCCACCAAACCTGATGACAGAATGTTAGAGAGGGAACTCAATAAGTTGAGGGTGGAACAAACCAGACTGAAGCTTAAAAAGCAACAGCTGGATTTGGATAGACAGTCTTTTGAATTAGAGAAGGAAAGACAGAAGTTGGGTTTAGATACCCATGGTGGCAGCAGCAGTATTCCCCATAGTCATCCTGCAAAAGAGCATGATTCCAGGAATCTGCACAAGATAGTTTCCCCTTATAAGGAGGGGGATGACATTAACAAGTGGTTTGCTGCACTTGAGAGGGCCTGTGCTGTACAGGATGTCCCTCAAAGGCAGTGGGCTGCTATCCTATGGCTATCATTTAGTGGAAAAGGTAGGGATAGGCTCCTTACTGTGAAAGAAAATGATGCCAATAATTTTACAGTTCTTAAGAATGCACTCCTGGATGGTTATGGCTTAACCACTGAACAGTACAGGATAAAGTTCAGAGAGACCAAAAAGGAGTCTTCACAAGACTGGGTTGATTTCATTGACCATTCAGTGAAGGCCTTAGAGGGGTGGTTACATGGCAGTAAAGTTACTGATTATGAAAGCCTGTATAACACAATCCTGAGAGAGCATATACTTAATAATTGTGTGTCTGATTTGTTGCACCAGTACCTGGTAGACTCTGATCTGACCTCTCCCCAAGAATTGGGAAAGAAGGCAGACAAATGGGTCAGAACAAGGGTGAACAGAAAAGTTCATACAGGGGGTGACAAAGATGGCAATAAGAAGAAAGATGGTGAAAAATCTCAAGATAAGCATGGGGATAAGGGTAAAACCAAAGATCCCACTTCAAATCTTAAACACTCTTCAGAGGGTGGGGATAAAACAAATTCTTCTTCTTCCCAACTTGCACACATTAAAAAGCCTTGGTGCTTTGTATGTAAAAATAGAGGCCATAGGCCAGGGGATAAGTCCTGTCCAGGTAAACCCCCTGAGCCTACCACCACTAATACATCAAGCTCTAGTGCCCCTAGCAGTAGTGGTACTAGTGGTGGGACTGCTGGCAACAGTCAAGCAAAGGGTGTAGTTGGGTTCACTTATGGGTCCATAGTGGAAACTGATGTAATCAGTCCCAAGACAGTTTCTGTCACACCTAGTGGCATTGGCACTGGCTGCTTGTCCCCTTACAATGGATAAGTACAGGCAGACAGTTTCAATAAATGGTGTTGAGGCCTTGGCCTACAGGGACACAGGTGCCAGTTTCACTTTGGTGACTGAAAACCTAGTGCCCCCTGAACAACACATCATTGGACAACAGTATAAGATTATTGATGTCCATAACTCCACTAAGTTTCTTCCCTTAGCTATAATTCAGTTTAGTTGGGGTGGAGTTACTGGCCCTAAGCAGGTGGTGGTATCACCTAGCTTACCTGTAGACTGTCTCTTAGGTAATGACCTAGAGGCCTCAGGTTGGGCTGATGTAGAGTTTTATGCCCATGCAGCCATGCTGGGCATCCCTGAGGAATTGTTCCCTCTCATTTCAAGTGAAATGAAAAAGCAAAGGAGAGAAGGCCTGAAAACTCAGGATCCCTCTCCATCAACAGGTAAAAAGGGTATCACAGTATCCCCTAACCACCCTACCATTCAGGATACTATTCCTGTGGTGGGAGAAACCTCTCCTGGGGTGGCACCTGTTCCAAGGGAATCATCAGCTGGCAAAGCTGGACTCCCTGAGGTGGAAGTACCTCTCTGTGGGATAACTAACATTGGTGAGAAAAACAGCACCATTTTAGTTAACATGGAGCATCCCTCCAACCCTCCCAGAGAAACTTTAGTGCAGAAACCCTGCACTACCTCACAACACTTAGGACAGCATCCCTGCCCTAGTGTGGAGCTCATAGGACAGCATCCCTGCCCTGCTCCAACTCAAGAGAAACAGCATCCCTGTTCTCTCTTCCAGCCAGATGGACAAAGTTTTTGCCCAGCTATGGCTTTTCTGAGACAGCATCCCTGTCTGGCATTTCCATCACTACAAATAGGTTCAGTGGACAATTCCCACTGCTCTAAACTAAAACCTACTGATAGAAACTCTGAAAATACATATTCACATTGTTTCATATTCACAGTCCAGCCTCCTACAACCAGCCTTCTAAAGCTTCCCCTGTAGTGGCTGAATCTGTTCCCCACCTACTTGGTATCCCAGATAAACCACCTTCCCCTCCCCTATCTGGCACTTTGAAGCCTTGATAGTGAGGCCTTCTTTTTGCAGAGCCTCCAAAACATTCCATAGGTGGACCTGGTGATCACCCTAGGTGACGCTAAAGACAGCTGTAGCATCTAGATATGCTGCAGTATAGGCTTCCAGATCTTGGAAGAATGTGTTCACCAGCCTCTGAAAAGTGGCAGGTACATATTTCAGACCAACGGGCATTACTGTGAATTGATGTTGTGAGTGGAGGCCTCTTTTTGCATGGTTAGCCCCCACCTTTTGCCTGATGTTTATGTGTCCTAGAAGTTGTAATGCCCAGGGCCCCTGCTTACTAGGTTTCCTGGGCCAGAGCTTTTTCCCTAAATCTGCTGTGATGCTTGGCAAAGTTGGATACACTCTTACATATCACTGTAAGAATGTAGTAACTGGTTACCCAAGTACCCAGGGCACGGGATAGTAGTGTTGCGTAGCCATTTTAGCTATAGCTCAATGCATGTTATTTTAACACACTAGGCCAAGCCGCTGTGCACTCTAACCTAGATATATTTTATTTGGCTTTATTTTATTGTTACAATAGCAACTTTTACGGTCTTGTTTTATTTTCTGTTTATCTAACTGTTTTTGCCTAGTCCAGCACTCTGTTCTCAAAAAAGACATTCTTGCTCACTCTGTGTATCTTCCAAGGCTGCAGCAAGGTACATTGCCGGTGAACGTGGTATAAGTTTAGTCTCTGACATTTGTAGAAACAACATATCCTTACGTAGGGACATTTTCTCAGAACATCAGCTGTGTTGTTATAAAAACACTTCCTTGTCCCTTACACGTTAGAGGGAGATTCCAGCCAGAGGACCATGACTGTATGCTGATTGCTGAATGCTTTGCTACAGATGCTAAGGCAGACAACAGGCCTTTGCTCAGATATGGGGGATGATGTCTTCCCAGGGGAACCTGAAGGGCAGAATTAGAGCTTAACACACTGTGCTTTATCATAGCCTAGGTAGGAGTTAGTTTATTGACCATAGTGACAATATGATAGCATTATTTCTATGCTTCACTCTCCTTGTCACAATTTAAATACTGTCATGCTGTGTCGTCCTGGTTATTGCAGCTCATGCTTTGCTATCTAAGATGCAGTCATTTTAATAAAATCATTATTGAAACATATACTGCCTCTGTTTGTCATTTTATATGTGAGACTAAGGTAATTGAGAGAAACGGATGAGACTTGAGTGACCACAGCTTCCCTTAGAAATCAATTATGTCATGCGCTCGGCGGCCCAATCATCCCTGCCCTTGGGTAGGGATGAGGCACTGCTAGCTGCCAGGAGCAGAACCCGGATTGGAGCGACAGGTGTCACCTGCAGTGGGTCAAAATCCAGTAGTCTCATTAAAATAATGAGAGCCTACGCGACAGTAGGAGTAGGCTCCTGAGGGCAGCAATACTGATTGTGTCATCCTCTAGGGCCCTCCACCCAGATGCAACCAGCACTGCCAGTGCTTGCTGAGTTTACTGGGACAAACCTAAAAAGGCAAACTCGACATGGCACACTCCTTGTGTGACCTTTCCACCCTACACTGCATATGATATGGGTAAGTCACCCCTCTGGTAGGCCTTACAACCCTAAGAAAGGGTGCACCATACTATATGTGAGGGTATAATTGCATGAGCGGTGTGCCCCCATAGGTGCAACCTTTCACTGCAATTTACACTGCACCAGGACACTTATAAGTCACCCCTATGGCAGGCCTTCTAGCCCAGGGGGCAGGATGCAAAGTACCTGTGTGTAAGGTCACCCCTGCACTAGCAGAGGTGCCCCATGTACTCCAGGCCCATTTTCCCAGACTTTGTGAGTGGGGGGTGCCATTTTACGTGTGTACTGGACATAGGACAATACCTATGTCCAGCTACATAATGGTAACTCTGAACATAGGCATGTTTGGTCTAAATTTTACCATGTTTGGTATCAAACATGTTGGAATCATACCCCAATGCTTTTGCAAGAATTGGTTGTATGATCTCATGCACTCTGGGGGCTCCTTAGAGGACCCTCAGTATTGCCATTACAGCCTTTTGAGGTTTTCTAGGCAGCCCCAGCTGCTGCCACCTCCCAGACAGGTTTCTTCCCTCCTGTTGTTGTTGGGTCGCATAATGAATGCTACAGCCTATGGGAGACCCCTGCTGTACCAATGCCCTAGGTACCTTTGTACCATTTACCAGGGACTTACAGGTGTACATCAATGTGCTGATTGGGGGGTGTAACGATCACTTACGAAACCAATTTATGGGCGAGAACACTGACACTGGGGTCTTGTTTAGCAGCATCCCAGTGTACTACAGCCAAATACACACTGACACCAGGTAAAAAATGGGGGAAATCATGTGAGAAAGCTCCTACTTTCATACAGGTACCCCCAAATTCAGAGATGTGCAAATAACCACTGCTTCTAAACTCCATATCTTGTTCCCATTTTGGAAATACATAGGTTTCCTTGAAACCTGCTTTTCACTCGGTATTTTTGCTGTATACCAGGTACACAATGAAAAACCATTGCAAAGTGCAGGTCAGTTATTGGCTCTGGGTAGCTTGGGTTCTTGGAAAAACCTGCAAGCTCAATATATCCCTACAACCAAAAGGGTCCAGCGGACGTAACTGTACGTTGTTTAGACACAAATGGTTGTTTTTTTCAACTCAATTTAAGTTTTTTGTATGTCACTTGTTGCTTTCTGGAGGAAAACCTTGAAGGAGCTACACAAATGACCCCTTGCTGAATACAGACTTTTATCTACCTTTCAGAAATGTTTAATTTTCCAGCATCCACCATTGGTTTCACAACCATTTCTGTCACTAACTGGAAGGAGGCTGAAAGCACAAAATATGGGTAGGGTTTGTCCCAGTTAAATATCAAAACTGTACTGATAAATGTGGTTTTCTGAATCAAGTTTGCTTGTTCCTGAAAGCTGGGAAGATGGTGATTTTAGCTCCGCAAAACCTTTGATGCTTTCTGCTGCTGCTCCTTTTTACCATTTTTCCCCAAATCCCAAATTTAGCTGCATTTTGGCTACTTTCTCACTCCCCTCCAGGGAAATAGACAAAAAAAGGCTTAGCATGGGGGGGGGGGGGTTAGCAGCAGAGGGGTTAATTAAAAAAGTAAAGAAAAACATTCAATGCTTTGGGGCAGTGCATTGTGTGTGTTTTCAGACAGTAGCACCAGGTGGTTATTGTCAAGGGACAACATTGGGTTCCCTCATTTTACAATAAACTTAACACATGAGAACTATGTACTTATTGAAGCTGTGTGAAACTAGAGTCCCTAGATTCTCACTGATATCAAACCCCCATGATATGCACAGGAATGCTAAGAGTTGACGGTCAGAGTTTTATATTTTATATTTTTTTCCGTGAGTAGTTCTGTCTCACTTCTGAGTCGTGACTCAATGTGACAGACTTTAATTATCCTGCATAAGTTACATTTACTCATCAAAAAGCATCACTGTGAATGGTCTCCCCAGTAGTCTGACTACCAAGCATGGGGCAGTGTTGAATAATGGGGTCACCTGCTGGACTCTAGAAAAGCTTCCATCTCATGTAGAACATGATCATTAGTAGCACATGTTCACCCGAACAGAGAACCTGCTGTGACCACTGAATGAACATAGACATTGCAGAGCTAATGGATTGCAGTTTTGGGCCAAGCTGTAGGGTTTGCCTGATTTGCTGGTTATGACATGCAAACACATGCATGACATTGTATGCACATGAGTGGAGTCCATGTTGAAATTGGATGCGGGAAAACCACTGAATCAAGAACAGTCCCTTAAGATAGACACAAAATCCATGCAATCATGAGCACGCGGCCTACCCTAAACCCACTCTATGTTAATATCATGTCTTGGAAACAATAAATCTGCCTAAGGGAAGCTAAGACAAGGTGAGTCCTAAAAACATCACATGAGATTCTCCTTCTGATTCAGTGTTCATACACAACAAGGGGTCTTCACAAGGAGGCCACAGCAAATGGAACTCCTATATAACCACAAAAATTACAAAATATCAATTCAGCAGTGACAGTGCAAAATGATTTTAATTGCAATATTGAAGGTAATTACATTATAATATCACTGTTATAGAAAACAAACCCCATGATTAGAGGTCCTAGGAAATGGTCTAGTCTTTAGTGTTAAAAGTTGTTGTGTGACAAGAATCCCACAAGGGGTGAAGGTGGATGGGTAGGTCAACAACGGTGGAAAGCTGAAGTCGCCAATCCATGTTTCGGTGGAGTTCATGGAGTACAGGGTCCACCTCGCTCAAGACAATCCAGGGTAATCGGTGAGACAGGAACTTAAATCTGCCACTGATGAAGCTTAATTTATTGTTGTTTTTAGAGATGACTGGAGCAATTTACTCTACAGTGCATATGAGAATTGCTGAGTTTTACTCAAATGTATATGTTTTGAATATTGTGGGTATAGAAGAGCTCAGTCTGTTGTGACATTATTGCTGGACAGTCTTTTCCATTTCCCCCCACACCCAGACTCTGGTGACATGCACCTCACTGCTAACCACAAACAGAACAATGTTTAAACACATCTCACTTTAGGTTTCTTATACAAGATCACCTTCACCTGGAACCTGCCATAGTTGACTACTAGAGCAGCTGAACAGGCAGCAACTAGCGAAAGGGCATCCATTAGGTACGAGGGAAGTAGCTAGTGATAGGGAGGGCTCAGAGTGATGCGGTGTAGGAGGCTGGACTGGCTTGTAGTGAGTACCAAGGGGTACTTGCACCTTGCACCAGGCCCAGTTATCCCTTATTAGTGTATAGGGTGTCTAGCAGCTTAGGCTGATAGATAATGGTAGCTTAGCAGAGCAGCTTAGGCTGTACTAGGAGACGTGTGAAGCTACTACAGTACCACTTAGTGTCATATGCACAATATCATAAGAAAACACAATACACAGTTATACTAAAAATAAAGGTACTTTATTTTTATGACAATATGCCAAAGTATCTTAGAGTGTACCCTCAGTGAGAGGATAGGAAATATACACAAGATATATATACACAATAGCAAAAATATGCAGTATAGTCTTAGAAAACAGTGCAAACAATGTATAGTTACAATAGGATGCAATGGGGAAACATAGGGATAGGGGCAACACAAACCATATACTCCAAAAGTGGAATGTGAACCACGAATGGACCCCAAACCTATGTGACCTTGTAGAGGGTCGCTGGGACTATTAGAAAATAGTGAGAGTTAGAAAAATAACCCTCCACAAGACCCTGAAAAGTGAGTGCAAAGTGCACTAAAGTTCCCCTAAGGACAAAATAGTCGTGTTAGAGGGAAAATGCAAGGAAAACACAAATCAGCAATGCAACAACGATGGATTCCTGACTGAGGGTACCTGTGGAACAAGGGGACCAAGTCCAAAAGTCACAAGCAGCTCGGAGATGGGCAGATGCCCAAGAAATGCCAGCGGTTGGTGCAAAGAAGCTCTTTCTAGGCTGAAGAGCTGTGAATACTGCAGGAACGACAAGGGCTAGAGACTTCCCCTTTGGAGGATGGATCCCCCACGCCTTGGAGAGTTGTGCAGAAGTGTTTTCCCGCCAGATGGACGCCAACAAGCCTTGCTACACGCAAATTGTGCGTTTGGCGTTTTTGGACGCTGCTGGGGCCCAGGAGGGACCAGGAGGTCGCAAATTGGACCTGCAGAGAGAGGGGACGTCGAGCAAGACAAAGAGCCCTCACTGAAGCAGGTAGCACCCGGAGAAGTGCCAGAAACAGGCACTACGAGGATGCGTGAAACGGTGCTCGCCGAAGTTGCACAAAGGAGTCCCACGTCGCCGGAGACCAACTTAGAAAGTCGTGCAATGCAGGTTAGAGTGCCGTGGACCCAGGCTTGGCTGTGCACGAAGGATTTCCACCGGAAGTGCACAGGGGCCGGAGAAGCTTGCAAAGTCGCGGTTCCCAGCAATGCAGCCCAGCGAGGTGAGGCAAGGACTTACCTCCACCAAACTCGGGCTGAAGAGTCACTGGACTGTGGGAGTCACTTGGACGGTATCGCTGGATTCGAGGGACCTCGCTCGTCGTGCTGAGAGGAGACCCAAGGGACCGGTAATGCAGCTTTTTGGTGCCTGCGGTTGCAGGGGGAAGATTCCGTCGACCCACGGGAGATTTCTTCGGAGCTTCTGGTGCAGAGAGGAGGCAGACTACCCCCACAGCATGCACAAGCAGGAAAACAGTCGAGAAGGCGGCAGGATCAGCGTTACAGAGTTGCAGTAGTCGTCTTTGCTACTATGTTGCAGGTTTGCAGGCTTCCAGCGCGGTCAGCGGTCGATTCCTTATCAGAAGGTGAAGAGGGAGATGCAGAGGAACTCGGCTGAGCTCATGCATTCGTTATCTAAAGTTTCCCCAGAGACAGAGACCCTAAATAGCCAGAAAAGAGGGTTTGGCTACCTAGGAGAGAGGAAAGGCTACTAACACCTGAAGGAGCCTATCAAAAGAAGTCTCTGACGTCACCTCGTGGCACTGGACACTCAGAGCAGTCCAGTGTGCCAGCAGCACCTCTGTTTCCAAGATGGCAGAGGTCTGGAGCACACTGGAGGAGCTCTGGACACCTCCCAGGGGAGGTGCAGGTCAGGGGAGTGGTCACTCCCCTTTCCTTTGTCCAGTTTCGCGCCAGAGCAGGGGCTAAGGGGTCCCTGAACCGGTGTAGACTGGCTTATGCAGAATTGGGCACATCTGTGCCCAACAAAGCATTTCCAGAGGCTGGGGGAGGCTACTCCTCCCCTGCCTTCACACCATTTTCCAAAGGGAGAGGGTGTCACACCCTCTCTCAGAGGAAGTTCTTTGTTCTGCCATCCTGGGCCAGGCCTGGCTGGACCCCAGGAGGGCAGCTGCCTGTCTGAGGGGTTGGCAGCAGCAGCAGCTGCAGAGAAACCCCAGGAAGGGCAGTATGGCAGTACCAGGGTCTGTGCTACAGACCACTGGGATCATGGAATTGTACCAACAATGCCAGGATGGCATAGAGGGGGCAATTCCATGATCATAGACATGTTACATGGCCATATTCGGAATTACCATGGTGAAGCTACATATAGGTAGTGACCTATATGTAGTGCACGCGTGTAATGGTGTCCCCGCACTCACAAAGTTCAGTGAATTGGCTCTGAACAATGTGGGGGCACCTTGGCTAGTGCCAGGGTGCCCTCACACTAAGTAACTTTGCACCTAACCTTTACCAGGTAAAGGTTAGACATATAGGTGACTTATAAGTTACTTAAGTGCAGTGTAAAATGGCTGTGAAATAACGTGGACGTTATTTCACTCAGGCTGCAGTGGCAGGCCTGTGTCAGAATTGTCAGAGCTCCCTATGGGTGGCAAAAGAAATGCTGCAGCCCATAGGGATCTCCTGGAACCCCAATACCCTGGGTACCTCAGTACCATATACTATGGAATTATAAGGGTGTTCCAGTAAGCCAATGTAAATTGGTAAAAATGGTCACTAGCCTGTCAGTGACAATTTGGAAAGAAATGAGAGAGCATAACCACTGAGGTTCTGATTAGCAGAGCCTCAGTGAGACAGTTAGGCACCACACAGGGAACATATACATGCACACCTATGAGCACTGGGGCCCTGTGTGACAGGGTCCCAGTGACACATACATATAGGCCACAAACCTATGAGCACTGGGGTCCTGACCAGCAGGATCCCAGTGACACATAACAAACATACTGAAAACATAGTGTTTTCACTATGAGCACTGGGGCCTGGCTATCAGGATCCCAGTGAGACAGTGAAAACAGTGACAAACACCCTGACATACACTCACAAACAGGCCAAAAGTGGGGGTAACAAGGCTAGAAAGAGGCTACCTTCTCACACAACCCCCCCCCAAACGAAGGACAATAAGGCTAACCTTGGCCAGTTGAGACTTTATTGTCTAAGTGGTGATAAGTAGAGAGTAGCTCTGCAATAGACTGGTTACTCCCTTTATCATCCACTATATGGTTACTTCCCTGTGGGGATGTAAACCACCCTGTTTGAAGTTTTTTAGCTAAGCAACAATGTGAAGATGTATTTTCAGAGTTTCTATCAGTAAGTTTTAGTTTAGAGCAGTGGGAATTGTCCACTGAACCTATTTGTAGTGATGGAAATGCCAGACAGGGATGCTGTCTCAGAAAAGCCATAGCTGGGCAAAAACTTTGTCCATCTGGCTGGAAGAGAGAACAGGGATGCTGTTTCTCTTGAGTTGGAGCAGGGCAGGGATGCTGTCCTATGAGCTCCACACTAGGGCAGGGATGCTGTCCTAAGTGTTGTGAGGTAGTGCAGGGTTTCTGCACTAAAGTTTCTCTGGGAGGGTTGGAGGGATGCTCCATGTTAACTAAAATGGTGCTGTTTTTCTCACCAATGTTAGTTATCCCACAGAGAGGTACTTCCACCTCAGGGAGTCCAGCTTTGCCAGCTGATGATTCCCTTGGAACAGGTGCCACCCCAGGAGAGGTTTCTCCCACCACAGGAAAAGTATCCTGAATGGTAGGGTGGTTAGGGGATACTGTGATACCCGTTTTACCTGTTGATGGAGAGGGATCCTGAGTTTTCAGGCCTTCTCTCCTTTGCTTTTTCATTTCACTTGAAATGAGAGGGAACAATTCCTCAGGGATGCCCAGCATGGCTGCATGGGCATAAAACTCTACATCAGCCCAACCTGAGGCCTCTAGGTCATTACCTAAGAGACAGTCTACAGGTAAGCTAGGTGATACCACCACCTGCTTAGGGCCAGTAACTCCACCCCAACTAAACTGAATTATAGCTAAGGGAAGAAACTTAGTGGAGTTATGGACATCAATAATCTTATACTGTTGTCCAATGATGTGTTGTTCAGGAGGCACTAGGTTTTCAGTCACCAAAGTGAAACTGGCACCTGTGTCCCTGTAGGCCAAGGCCTCAACACCATTTATTGAAACTGTCTGCCTGTACTTATCCATTGTAAGGGGACAAGCAGCCAGTGTGGCAAGGCCAGTGCCACTAGGTGTGACAGAAACTGTCTTGGGACTGATTACATCAGTTTCCACTATGGACCCATAAGTGAACCCAACTACACCCTTTGCTTGACTGTTGCCAGCAGTCCCACCACTAGTACCACTACTGCTAGGGGCACTAGAGCTTGATGTATTAGTGGTGGTAGGCTCAGGGGGTTTACCTGGACAGGACTTATCCCCTGGCCTATGGCCTCTATTTTTACACACAAAGCACCAAGGCTTTTTAATGTGTGCAGGTTGGGAAGAAGAGGAAGAATTTGTTTTATCCCCACCCTCTGAAGAGTGTTTAAGATTTGAAGTGGGATCTTTGGTTTTACCCTTATCCCCATGCTTATCTTGAGATTTTTCACCATCTTTCTTCTTATTGCCATCTTTGTCACCCCCTGTATGAACTTTTCTGTTCACCCTTGTTCTGACCCATTTGTCTGCCTTCTTTCCCAATTCTTGGGGAGAGGTCAGATCAGAGTCTACTAGGTACTGGTGCAACAAATCAGACACACAATTATTAAGAATATGCTCTCTCAGGATTAAGTTATACAGGCTGTCATAATCAGTAACTTTACTGCCATGTAACCACCCCTCCAAGGCCTTCACTGCCTGGTCAATGAAATCAACCCAGTCTTGTGAAGACTCCTTTTTGGTATCTCTGAACTTTATCCTGTACTGTTCAGTGGTTAAGCCATAACCATCCAGGAGTGCATTCTTAAGAACTTGGAAATTGTTAGCATCATTTTCTTTTACAGTAAGGAGCCTATCCCTACCTTTTCCAGTAAATGATAGCCATAGGATAGCAGCCCACTGCTTTTGAGGCACATCCTGTACAGCACAGGCCCTCTCAAGTGCAGCAAACCACTTGTTAATGTCATCCCCCTCCTTGTAAGGGGGAACTATCTTGTGCAGATTCCTGGAATCATGCTCTTTTGCAGGATGACTATGGGGAATACTGCTGCTGCCACCATGGGTATCTAAACCCATCTTCTGTCTTTCCCTCTCTATTTCTAAAGACTGTCTATCCAAATCCAGCTGTTGCTTCTTGAGCTTTAGTCTGGTTTGCTCCACTCTCAATCTATTGAGCTCCCTTTCTAACAATCTGTCATCAGGGTGGGTGGGAGGGACATTTCTAGATACAGAGGTATGATGGGAATGAACAGAAGGAGACCTGTCCCTTACCAAGGGCACCCTAACAGCTTGGCTACCAGCATAATGTGAGAGCACATCATCAGTATGATGTGATTCAACCTCTGTACCAACTATGCTAGACTGTCTAGTAATGGGCAGGCTGAGAAGTTTCTTTCCTGAACCTTTTCCTGGGGGAGTCCCTGGATCAGATTGAGAACCATTAGCTACTTTTTCTACAGATTGGGCACTTATGGCCTTATCCTGTACTCTAAGCATATTAATTAACAGTTCTAAGGAAGGATTCTTCCCTACACTCAAACCTCTCTCTATGCAGAGACTCCTTGCTCCTTTCCAGCTAAGGTGATCATATGCAAGTTTGGACAGTTCAACTTTTTGGCCTGTGCCAGACATTTTTAGAGAGAGTTAAAGTGATAGACAAAGGGAAAAAAGTTTTCAGAACTTTTTGGAAAGACAGAAAAACTTTTTAAACTTTTAAGAACTTTTTGAAAGTTTAGAAGTACTTTTCAGCACTTAGAAAAGAGTGAAAAGAGGAAATGCAAAACTTTTTGGCTATGTGTATATACACTGACCTTGTTTTGTATATTTTTCTCTTATGAAAAGTACAATGACAAGAGTGGTAAGTAGTCTCAAAGCACTTATCCCACCGCTGCCACCAATGTAGGAGGCTGGACTGGCTTGTAGTGAGTACCAAGGGGTACTTGCACCTTGCACCAGGCCCAGTTATCCCTTATTAGTGTATAGGGTGTCTAGCAGCTTAGGCTGATAGATAATGGTAGCTTAGCAGAGCAGCTTAGGCTGAACTAGGAGACGTGTGAAGCTACTACAGTACCACTTAGTGTCATATGCACAATATCATAAGAAAACACAATACACAGTTATACTAAAAATAAAGGTACTTTATTTTTATGACAATATGCCAAAGTATCTTAGAGTGTACCCTCAGTGAGAGAATAGGAAATATACACAAGATATATATAAACAATAGCAAAAATATGCAGTATAGTCTTAGAAAACAGTGCAAACAATGTATAGTTACAATAGGATGCAATGGGGAAACATAGGGATAGGGGCAACACAAACCATATACTCCAAAAGTGGAATGTGAACCACGAATGGACCCCAAACCTATGTGACCTTGTAGAGGGTCGCTGGGACTATTAGAAAATAGTGAGAGTTAGAAAAATAACCCTCCCCAAGACCCTGAAAAGTGAGTGCAAAGTGCACTAAAGTTCCCCTAAGGACAAAATAGTCGTGTTAGAGGGAAAATGCAAGGAAAACACAAATCAGCAATGCAACAACGATGGATTCCTGACTGAGGGTACCTGTGGAACAAGGGGACCAAGTCCAAAAGTCACAAGCAGCTCGGAGATGGGCAGATGCCCAAGAAATGCCAGCGGTTGGTGCAAAGAAGCTCTTTCTAGGCTGAAGAGCTGTGAATACTGCAGGAACGACAAGGGCTAGAGACTTCCCCTTTGGAGGATGGATCCCCCACGCCTTGGAGAGTCGTGCAGAAGTGTTTTCCCGCCGGATGGACGCCAACAAGCCTTGCTACACGCAAATCGTGCGTTTGGCGTTTTTGGACGCTGCTGGGGCCCAGGAGGTCGCAAATTGGACCTGCAGAGAGAGGGGACGTCGAGCAAGACAAAGAGCCCTCACTGAAGCAGGTAACACCCGGAGAAGTGCCAGAAACAGGCACTACGAGGATGCGTGAAACAGTGCTCGCCGAAGTTGCACAAAGGAGTCCCACGTCGCCGGAGACCAACTTAGAAAGTCGTGCAATGCAGGTTAGAGTGCCGTGGACCCAGGCTTGGCTGTGCACGAAGGATTTCCGCCGGAAGTGCACAGGGGCCGGAGAAGCTTGCAAAGTCGCGGTTCCCAGCAATGCAGCCCAGCGAGGTGAGGCAAGGACTTACCTCCACCAAACTCGGGCTGAAGAGTCACTGGACTGTGGGAGTCACTTGGACGGTGTCGCTGGATTCGAGGGACCTCGCTCGTCGTGCTGAGAGGAGACCCAAGGGACCGGTAATGCAGCTTTTTGGTGCCTGCGGTTGCAGGGGGAAGATTCCGTCGACCCACGGGAGATTTCTTCGGAGCTTCTGGTGCAGAGAGGAGGCAGACTACCCCCACAGCATGCACAAGCAGGAAAACAGTCGAGAAGGCGGCAGGATCAGCGTTACAGAGTTGCAGTAGTCGTCTTTGCTACTATGTTGCAGGTTTGCAGGCTTCCAGCGCGGTCAGCGGTCGATTCCTTATCAGAAGGTGAAGAGGGAGATGCAGAGGAACTCGGCTGAGCTCATGCATTCGTTATCTAAAGTTTCCCCAGAGACAGAGACCCTAAATAGCCAGAAAAGAGGGTTTGGCTACCTAGGAGAGAGGAAAGGCTACTAACACCTGAAGGAGCCTATCACAAGAAGTCTCTGACGTCACCTGGTGGCACTGGCCACTCAGAGCAGTCCAGTGTGCCAGCAGCACCTCTGTTTCCAAGATGGCAGAGGTCTGGAGCACACTGGAGGAGCTCTGGACACCTCCCAGGGGAGGTGCAGGTCAGGGGAGTGGTCACTCCCCTTTCCTTTGTCCAGTTTCGCGCCAGAGCAGGGGCTAAGGGGTCCCTGAACCGGTGTAGACTGGCTTATGCAGAATTGGGCACATCTGTGCCCAACAAAGCATTTCCAGAGGCTGGGGGAGGCTACTCCTCCCCTGCCTTCACACCATTTTCCAAAGGGAGAGGGTGTCACACCCTCTCTCAGAGGAAGTTCTTTGTTCTGCCATCCTGGGCCAGGCCTGGCTGGACCCCAGGAGGGCAGCTGCCTGTCTGAGGGGTTGGCAGCAGCAGCAGCTGCAGAGAAACCCCAGGAAGGGCAGTATGGCAGTACCAGGGTCTGTGCTACAGACCACTGGGATCATGGAATTGTACCAACAATGCCAGGATGGCATAGAGGGGGCAATTCCATGATCATAGACATGTTACATGGCCATATTCGGAGTTACCATGGTGAAGCTACATATAGGTAGTGACCTATATGTAGTGCACGCGTGTAATGGTGTCCCCGCACTCACAAAGTTCAGTGAATTGGCTCTGAACAATGTGGGGGCACCTTGGCTAGTGCCAGGGTGCCCTCACACTAAGTAACTTTGCACCTAACCTTTACCAGGTAAAGGTTAGACATATAGGTGACTTATAAGTTACTTAAGTGCAGTGTAAAATGGCTGTGAAATAACGTGGACGTTATTTCACTCAGGCTGCAGTGGCAGGCCTGTGTCAGAATTGTCAGAGCTCCCTATGGGTGGCAAAAGAAATGCTGCAGCCCATAGGGATCTCCTGGAACCCCAATACCCTGGGTACCTCAGTACCATATACTATGGAATTATAAGGGTGTTCCAGTAAGCCAATGTAAATTGGTAAAAATGGTCACTAGCCTGTCAGTGACAATTTGGAAAGAAATGAGAGAGCATAACCACTGAGGTTCTGATTAGCAGAGCCTCAGTGAGACAGTTAGGCACCACACAGGGAACATATACATGCACACCTATGAGCACTGGGGCCCTGTGTGACAGGGTCCCAGTGACACATACATATAGGCCACAAACCTATGAGCACTGGGGTCCTGACCAGCAGGATCCCAGTGACACATGACAAACATACTGAAAACATAGTGTTTTCACTATGAGCACTGGGGCCTGGCTATCAGGATCCCAGTGAGACAGTGAAAACAGTGACAAACACCCTGACATACACTCACAAACAGGCCAAAAGTGGGGGTAACAAGGCTAGAAAGAGGCTACCTTCTCACATGCGGTCACTGTCAGTCACTGGGAATTAAAACCTCTTCTCTTCCTCATCAGGGTTAATAAGGAGGATGGACTGGCATAGCACAACCTGCACCAGTCTCCGATCGATGCTCTGCACCAGGACAGTCAGAAGCTAGGGAATCTTGGAACCTATTGGCTTTTCCAATGCTTTTTGGGGGATTCTGAACAGCATTGACAAAAGCATTGTTTGCCAATGTTGTGCAGCATATGGCAAAAGGAATAAGAAAAGAAAAGCATGATGGTATGGACGCATCGTTCCGAAGATGGGTGCATGTGCTTCCACTGGTGTTAGGCTGTCCCTTCTGTCCTTGCTGCACCTGTGGCTTCTCTAGGTTCCTTCCTTTGCTTTGCTTTCACTGGTGTTAGGCTGTCCCTTCTGTCCTTGCTCCATCTGTGGCATCTCTGGTTCCCTCCTCTGCTTCCACTGGTGTTGGGCTGTCCCTTCTGTCCTTGCTGCACCTGTGGCTTCTCTGGGTGTTCTCCTCTGCTTTGCTTTCACTGGTGTTAGGCTGTCCCTTCTGTCCTTGCTCCATCTGTGGCATCTCTGGTTCCCTTCTCTGCTTCCACTGGTGTGAGGCTGTCCCTTCTATCCTTGCTGCACCTGTGGCTTCTCTGGGTTTTCTCCTCTGCTTTGATCTCACTGGTGTTAGGTTGTCCCTTCTGTCCTTGCTGCATCTGTGGCTTCTCTGGGTGTTCTCCTCTGCTTTGCTTTCGCTGGTGTTGGGCTGTCCCTTCTGTCCATGCTGCATCTCTGGCTTCTCTGGTTCTCTCTTCTGCTTTGCTTTCACTGGTGTTAGGCTGTCCCTTCTGTCCTTGCTGCACCTGTGGCTTCTCTAGGTTCCTTCCTTTGCTTTGCTTTCACTTGTGTTAGGCTGTCCCTCTGTCCTTGCTGCTTCAGTGGCTTCTCTGGGTTCCTTCCTCTGCTTTGCTTTCACTGGTGTTAGGCTGTCCCTTCTGTCCTTGCTGCTTCAGTGGCTTCTCTGGGTTCCCTCCTCTGCTTTCACTGGTGTTAGGCTGTCCCTTCTGTCCTTTCTGCACCTGTGGCTCCTCCGGGTTCCCTCCTCTGTTTTACTCTCACTGGTGTTAGGTTGTCCCTTTTGTCCTTGTTGTATCTGTGGCTTCCCTGGGTTCCCTCCTCTGTTTTACTCTCACTGGTGTTAGGTTGTCCCTTCTGTCCTTGCTGCACCTGTGTCTTCCCTGGTTCCCTCTTCTGCTTTCGCTGGTGTTAGGCTGTCCCTTCTATCCTTGCTGCATCTGTGGCTTCTCTGGTTCCCTCCTGTGCTTTGATCTCACTGGTGTTAGGCTGTCCCTTCTGTCCTTGCTGCACCTGTGTCTTCCCTGGTTCCCTCATCTGCTTTCGCTGGTGTTAGGCTGCCCCTTCTGTCCTTGCTGCACCTGTGACTGTTCTTGGATATGACCCAGATGTGGGGCACTAGTGTACTGGTGTGGGCCATTCTGCTCCTTTGGCCTTCTGTCAGTCTGTTCCATTCACACATTTGACCTTGTGGCTGATGGGCTGCTTCCCTGATTTTCTCGCATTGCACTTTTTTGTGCTGTTGGTTCCCGCCACTGTTCTAATATGTGACCATCTTGCCAGATGTTTTACCCCTATTTTTTATTAACAAATCTCATTTGTTTGCTGCTTCCTCGCCTGGCGGTCTCTCCGGGACCTGGTCAGGTGACCGGCATGATGGCAATCCGTCTCTCTGTGAACCTGTCTCTAGTTTGCTTTCTTGTTTGATAAAAGGTTTGATAAAAGGTCTCTTGTGTTGGTATCAATATACTTTATGAATAATTTTATTTCATTCCATTTTTTATGGTTCTTTCACCTCATTACCATACAGAGTTTGTTAGTCAGTGCTGCTGGTATCTTTACTCTGTGGTATGTTCCTGAGGTACAGTAGATATCACTTGTGTTGTAATTAATGTGCACACCCTCTGCAGTAATGAAAGGAGAGACCCCTTCAACCAGCCGAGCCCCCCACTAACCCCACCTTACCTTCAGAATGAACTCACAGTAATCAGAAGCCACCACTGAATATTGTTCAGCTAGGCTAGAAGGAAAGAAATCCAGTAAGGTGCAATCATATTTATGAGCAGGTTAACAAACGAATGTAATTAGTCCACGTCCAATTACATTTTGCGTGTGGTTAAAGTCACACCCCCTGTCTAGTTTGCAGATTAATATGAAGAATGCCCCATTCTGCATTTGGAGACAGGTTGAAAGATTTCTTATGGCCCGCAAGAAAAAAAAACATGTAGAAAAAAAGCAAGTTGTGTGCTGTTTTGTGACACACCACACTTTCGTGTTTTTGATCAATCCACCCTATTTTCTGCTTCAAGGATGACTACATTTCAAATTACTAATAAAAGATACATGCTTTAGAGCTCTTTATAACATTTGTTTATAGGTAAACCAGTCCCCATTTTCAGAAAGTACCTATTTTTGCTTAGTGTTTTCAAAACTAAGATGTGGGTCTTGCAAAAATGGTGCTAAAACCAAACCTGCGAGAAGAGCTTCCTGTTTTGAGGTTCCAGTGATGGTGTTTTTCTGCCTTGGTTCTTTCCACATGGCAGACAGATGAGTCTGCCACGTGCTGTGGCAGGGTTGAGTAAATTATGCAGCAACAAAACGCAAATTATGAACATATTACGGCTCATTTTGTAATAGTGTTACTTCATGATTTCATAATTTTTTAACTTTGTAACACTGTCTGGACATTGGTTGCACCTGATTACTACCATTTTGGTACCCACATATAGCAGAAAGAAACAACAAGGCGACAAGTCCAGCTTCACAAACGGCCTTTCACTGCGCGGCAAGACGTGTTGCTGCGTTTTTAGTAACTTGTGAACAGTTTGAACTAAAAACACTTTTTTGTGTGAAAAATCTGCAGATTATACGGCACATGATGGATTATGTGGCAAATCTATAATTATGCGACAATCACCACAGCCGCACAATGACATAGTTCAAGTGACCCTGCCAGTAATACAGGGTCTCGCCCATTCATTAAGAGCATTTCATAGTCTGAAGGACCGGCACTCTCTCTACAAAGTGTGTTTGGTGAGTGAGGGTAGGGGAGGCGTAAAAGGCATGACTAAAAAATCAAATTATTCTGTAGCTTTTTTCAGTCTATCATTTTCAGTACATATAAAATAATACACCGCTTAACTGAAAAAAAAAATGCAAGTTGTTAATCAGTGGGAAATGCACTATTGTACATTATGAACTCTTCATTAGTTAATGCACTACGCAGGTCTGTGTCTATACTCAAAGAACCACTGACTCTGGTTGGTGCAGCGGAAAATAGGTACTTGAAAATGTTTAGGTCCCAGTCTGTGACAGAAAGGACTGGGAATATGTGAGTCATTATTTCAAACTTGCATCAGAAGAGTATAAGATAGGCTCTACAAAATGCGCAAAAAGGGTTCAAATTAGAAAAAAGTGTTCCAAACTATAGATTTCAGTAATTCCCATGGGCGTCCGTGGAGCAGTGAAGCTTCTGCAGATGAGGAGTGCACACCCAGCCCGCACCTGCAAGAAATACGTTGAAGATGCACAGTGTACACAACATTGTCAGTCAAGAGCACAAAGAGGGGACCACTTCTAAATTCAGTGACCAACAAAACAAAATAATACTAACAACAATTGTGTCCTGTGTTAATCACAGCAGCCAGGTGCAGTGCACTTCTACTCATCAAAATAACGTAACGGGGGGCAAGATTTTAGCAGAATTGCGCAAGAAGAGTGATTCTGCATTTAGAGTTATTTCCTTAGGGCAAAATACCCTCTCACATCCAAAATGGAGGCAAGAATGCATTCTGCGCTAAGAAAAAGCGCTAAATTTAACAGAACATGAACATCAGTTGCTCATGCTTGCTAAATTTGCATTTACGGCACCATTTTTTTCCTTCAAATTACCGCACGTCCATAACTTTCACTCTTTCATGGGCTTGCCTTTAAAAAAATCCTCCATTATCATCGGTAAATGCTTTATGTTTGTCCGTCCGTGGGGCAGTTTTGTTACCGCCTTCCATACTGCCCCTGGTACGTGGATAATTGCACAATTGCTGATACGTTTGGCTGCAAGTGAACTTCTTTTTCTTTTTGTGTCTCTCCTTCGTGCTCATGCTCATGGCGGCCGTGGCGCTTCGAATCGGCTCGCTTATGTCAACTGTTTTACTTTTCATTTTAAATTTAAGTGGTGAGAAAAGTCCAGTTAGAAATTTACAATGCTAATAGCTCTAACTCGAGTAAATGCGAGACCCATTGCATTGCAAATGCTTGTTGCTTTTCCTATGTGTGCTGCATTTTACAGCACTTATAGGAAGAGCAAACACCATTAATAATTATTTATGTGTCCCTTCCTGCACATACTCATTAAATACTGACGATTTGCTGCTCCTAATTGTGCTGTATTGTGCAGCACACACCATTATTGATTGTTTATGTGCAGGAAGGGACCCCTTCCTGTAAATAAGCAATCATTCCCTGCAGCGCAGGCACAGTTGCACTATACCAGTGCTCTGAAAACACAGGGGTGCGCCGTATTGTATTAAATATGGTGCACCCATGCGTTTATAAATTGACGCAGTGCGGGGCTGCCTAATTTAGTGCAGCGCTGCTCTGCACCACTTCGTACTAAATGAGGCCCTATGTGCCATATTTATGAACCAATTCCGTCGCACTTACACCACGCATAGTGATGCATACAAGAGGCAACTCAAGAATGAGATTTATGTAGCACTTTGCGTGGCCCTGAGCGGCTTAAAAAAAAGGCAGTAAAGCAATGTAGTGTAAATTGCTGCAAGCATTACTCTGCCCCATGGAGGCATTCCATAGGTGTTGCATAAGTGTTCCTGTGCAGTGTTCATGGACTTGACTGATTCCCAGATTTATCAGAAGTGGTAGACATGGAAATGCGCCAAAATGCTATACATAATCCCAGGTGAGGCACAACAAGGAGACAGAGTTTTCTTTCTCCTCTTCTTGTTGTTTCCAGAGTATTGCATCCTCACGATACTTAAGGTGCTGTTCGGTAAATGCCTGCCCCTGCAGTCCCAGAGCTCATTCTGTATACAGAGTAGTACTGGTGTTGAGCAGATCCTGTACAGCAGATTCTTTTATTATTTTGTCCCTTCCTCCTCTGGAAGCCAGCGGCTCTAGGTGTACCTTCCCTGGGTTTTGCGTCTTCCTGAGAGAGAGTGGAGGTCCAGCATCGATTCCAGTGTTGTGTCTGAGGTTTGGAACTAGGTGAGTGCGTGACACACTCCGCGTTGCTCACTTTTCCATGTGCTGCTCTGTCTCAAGTGCTTCTCCCTCTGCAAAACTCTCCTGCCCTGTGTTCTGGCTCACTGTCTCGTGTGATTCCTCCCTGCCCGAGTATTGATCTCTTCCTCATCTGCTGTTTCTCTCACCTCTCCCATCCAGCTTTATTTTTATGTTATCCCCTACTTACTCCCTGTTGTTCCTCACCAGCTCCTCCCTGCAACCTCTCGTCTATTCCCTCAGTTGACTTTTTTTATTTACATTTTTTTAATGTTGCAGCAGCAAATTAGTGCCATCTCCTCTATCTTGAATTTCATTATTTTTTATAAATTATCAATCCATCCTCTATTGTTAAATAAACTAAAAACTACTGGATTGTGAATCACGCACTAGCTATCTGAGTGATTTGAGAGGGGTTGGCATTAAACTTGTACCACACGCACCAGCTGCTGGTTCACCTTCACCCCTAGATGGCTTAGTTTCTACTCAAAAGTGTGTTCTAGCTCCGGTAACAAAATCCTTCCATATACCATCAGCAACTGATTGACTACATACTGACCCACATTTAACAGCGTCCCCGGAGGTCAAACAGGGAGTATTCGATAAGGATACACATCATTGGGAGTCTCGTGTCCTAGGTTCAGAGATGAGGTACTTTGCTTGAAATTATCTATTATGTCCTGGAATTTAGCAGGGCTTAACAGGAAGTTGGGTGCCCCTGGATGGGTCAACTATATTTATAATCAGGATATCTGTCTTTTCAGGAGACTTGCGCCGAGGATCAAGTATATATAGACGGGTTTTTATCATATTGCATTGAGGCTCAACCAGCAGAGAGGGGCTTAGGTCGTGCTAAAGGGGGCCTATTGGTATTGTTAAACAAGAGACTACAGTGTTTCATTCTGTGTCAATAATTTACTCACCCATTTTAATGGGAGTGCAACTTACTTTTGATCGAGATTTCAAGATTACTCTCATTAATGTTTATGCTCGATCTGTCCCACAGGGATTAGAGTCTCAGATTTTGGCACAGTTCTCTGAAGTTTTGGATACCTTACACCCTCTGACAAATTTAGTGATTGCTGGAGACATGAATTGAACCTTCGAACCTTCGTGTTTACAGCAGGATGAAGAAGACGAACCTCGGGGTATTCCAAAATTAATGGATAAACAACTGTGTATTCATTCCTGTGTTGCTCCCCAGTTGATATCCCTATGTCTCAAACATGGCCTTAGGGCTTGCAATGGCCGAACCCCCTCTGATTTGGGCATCGCGCAGACCTTTAAGCCTGGCATGTCTACCAGTGTAATTGATTATATCTTAGTGGATGTTAGGTTATGGCCCTTCCTAATAGATATGAAGGTGGACCCACGTTATGAGAGTGATCATAATCCTTTGATTCTCACTATGCACAGTGATGAATTCAGGAGATCACAGAATGACTATCGCACTTGGGTTCCAGCACCACTGCTGGATAATAGTTCCTTCCGGGTTTGCTGGCCAAAAGTGCCTTTTGATAAAAAGGGATCTATCAGTAGTTTGTTGATGTAATGGCTGTATATGAGAAATATGGAATTAATGATATTCCTACTATTAGCATTCATGGAGATTTACTGAAGAAACTGCAGACTTTGTTTTAGAAAAAGACCAGCACGAAGTATCCTGGCTGTAATTCTAAAACCAATGTGTGATTTAATAAGGATTGTTCTGAGGCAAAATTAGCTCTAACCACCATGAACTCTATCCACTCCGGTGCCCCCTCGGACCCCTGCCCTCACTTCATCTTCAATAAAGCCGACGACATCATCGCCCGCACCTCCAGACCATCATCAACTCCTCATTTTCATCTGCTA
The DNA here is from genome assembly GCF_031143425.1 of Pleurodeles waltl. Classification (NCBI taxonomy): domain Eukaryota; kingdom Metazoa; phylum Chordata; class Amphibia; order Caudata; family Salamandridae; genus Pleurodeles; species Pleurodeles waltl. Next base: position 6,708,761 of record NC_090438.1, on the reverse strand, counting down.
CCTTCCCCGAAAGCTGGAAACACGCCGAAGTCAACGCCCTACTAAAGAAACCTACGGCTGACCCAAGCGACCTGAAGAACTTCCGCCCCATCTCGCTCCTCCCCTTCCCTGCCAAGGTAATAGAGAAGACCATCAACAAACAGCTTACCAACTTCCTGGAAGACAACAACCTTCTCGACCCTTCACAATCCGGATTCCGAACCAACCACAGCACTGAAACTGCCCTCATCTCAGTCACAGACGACATCAGAACCCTGATGGACAATGGTGAAACAGTCGCCCTCATCCTCCTTGACCTCTCGGCTGCCTTCGACACCGTCTGCCACCGCACCCTAATAACCCGGCTCCGCTCCACCGGGATCCAAGTCCAGGCCCTGGACTAGATCGCCTCCTTCCTCTCCAACCGCTCTCAAAGAGTCTACCTCCCACCTTTTCGCTCAGACCCCACCGAGATCATCTGCGGCGTCCCTCAAGGCTCATCGCTCAGCCCGACACTCTTCAATGTCTACATGAGCCCCCTCGCCGACATCGTACTCAAGCACAACATCATCATCACCTCCTACGCCGACGACACTCAACTTATACTTTCCCTCACCAAGGACCCCGCCAGCGCTAAGACCAACCTACAAGATGGCATGAAGGACGTCGCAGATTGGATGAGGCTCAGCCGTCTTAAACTGACCTCTGACAAAACGGAAGTCCTCATCCTCGGCAACACCCCGACCGCATGGGACGACTCCTGGTGGCCCACGGCCCTTGGCACCGCACTGACCCCCTCAGACCATGCCCGCAACCTCGGCTTCATCTTCGACCCTCTCCTCACCATGACCAAACAAGTCAACGCCGTGTCCTCATCCTGCTTCCTCACCCTCCGCATGCTCCACAAGATCTTCCGCTGGATCCCCACCGACACCAGAAAAACCGTGACCCACACCCTAGTCACTAGCCGTCTGGACTACGGCAACACCCTTTATGCTGGGACCACCGCAAAACTCCAAAAACGTCTGCAATGTATTCAAAACGCCTCCGCCCGCCTCATCCTCGACGTACCCCACAACAGCCAAATCTCCGCACACCTGAGACACCTGCATTGGCTCCCAGTCAGCAAAAGGATCACCTTCCGACTTCTCACCCACACACACAAAGCCCTCCACGACAAGGGACCTGAATACCTCAACCGACGCCTCAGTTTCTACGCCCCCCACCGTCTCCTCCATTCCACCGGCCTCGCGCTCGCTGCCGTCCCTCGCATCCTCCGCTCCACGGCGGGTGGGAGGTCTTTCTCCTACCTGGCAGCCAAGACCTGGCACACCCTCCCCACCAGCCTCAGGACCACCCAGGACCACTCCGCATTCCGGAGACTCCTCAAGACCTGGCTTTTCGAGCAGCAGTAACCCCCCTAGCGCCTTGAGACCCGCACGGGTGAGTAGCGCGGTTTATAAATGTTAATGATTTGATTTGATTTAAAACCAGTTGTTGCGAAACGCTCCTAGGGGCAGTACAATCAGCTAGACTTGCCTATAATAAGATCGTAAAGCAAGCAAAGAAAAGCTGTGAAGATTCAGTTTGGCATAACCTGCTTAATGCAATTAAAATTAATGACAACGTGACATTCTGGAAGTTACTGTCAAATAGACAACGAGGGGGCAAGAGAACCGCGAGTAACCATATTCAACCTGAGAGCTGGGCGAGTCACTTCTCTAAACTCTATGCCCTACCTTGTAATTTTCCAACTCACGAACCCTCCTCCCCGCCGATGGCTAGAATGAATTATTCTCTGGGTAACCCAGGACTAAAATGCTTTAATTATGAAGATCCAATTATCTTTACCATGGAGGAAACTATAGCAGTAATCAACTCCCTAAATTCCACCAAAGCCCCAGGGCCGGATAAGATTCCGGGGGATTTATATAAATCTGAACCAATAGTATGCTCCTGGTATATAAACATGATCTTGAACAAAATTGCAGCAGGGGGCCAAATTCCGAGTACGTGGAAAGGGGCCGAAATAATTCTGATTTATAAAAAGGGCAATGTGAGCTCCCCAGCAAATTATAGACCTATCAGCCTTATTGACAATCTCCAATTTCTTTTTCGTGAAACAGTTTTTGGGAAGGCTATTAAGTTGAGTTGAAGATCTCTAAATCTCTGTAAATAAGTATGCTATGTACATGAAATGGGAGTGATTATATTTTTATATTGTCAGATGACTTTTACATTTCCCTATGTTCTTAATTATTTATGCTTTTAAATTGTGCTCTTTACGGTTGCTTTGATGGTTATGTTGACCGAATAAAGCTCGTGTTTACTTACTTACTGAAAGACAACTGGAATATTATAACAGGTGGTCATGTAGCATGCAGTTACTTTCCCTTTTGTTACACTTATGTGCAGCAAACTTTCTTGTACATATTGGTCAAATAAGAAGGTTTCTCTGGTCGCCCCTGGACTTCATTTGGAATAAAATGAAGTCAACAAGCTACATTGTCCTATTTGGAAGAAAATAATATTTGCCAGAATAAGACGGGACCCGGACACACTTTTAATTTCTACCTGCCATCCTTCCTACCTCTAATCTCTGATGTAATTTTATAGATTAAACCTTAAACTTTGGACGCTTATCAGTTGTAAAATAATGCTTATAAAACAACATTTCTGGCATAAATAAAAGCAATCTCTCTGACGGTGAAGAGTGTTTGTGCATCGTACAGACAACTTGGCTTCATCTGCAGCACACCAGACATCCAACACGGATGTCACTTTAAGTCACATGAAGATGACACAAAAAATGAAAAATGTTTGCTGTACATTATCATATTTAATGCTGAGAGCCAGAGTGAAATTTGTTGTAACTCTACACCCTCAGAGTCAGGGAATCAGCCTGTAGATTCAGGAGAGGGCTCTTCCAAGAAGCTTCCCCCAGCAAACCTTCTAGTGTAGCTGGCAGTGGGAGGGTAGTCACTGTGGGAGGGCTCCCCTCACACCCAGAGCTCAGTTCACTAGAGTTACTAAGGTTAGGGAAAGACCTACCTCTGCTCATTCCCACATCACCTCAGTTTCTGAGGGGTCCCACAGGTCCACTCCTGGTGATGGCTCCATAGATAGGGAGCTCAAGAAACTGAGACTGGAGGAGGCCAGGCTGAGGCTGCAGCAGCAACAGATAGCCCTCCCCTAGATGGGGAGGCCTTCGTTGTGGAGAGAGAGAGGCAGGGGTTGGGGTTAGCACCCCATGGTGGCAGCAGCAACAGTTTCAGAAATGATGGTGTTGGGGAGAATACATGTGATTCCAGAAGTCTGCACACAATTGTTCCCCCTTAAAAGGAGGGGGATGACATCTGCAAGTGGTTTGCTGCACTTGAGAGGGCCTGTAAAGTTCAGAGGGTCTCTCAGAGGCAGTGGGCTGATATTCTGTGGTTGTCCTTTTCTGGCAAGGGGAGGGATGAACATCACACTGTCAGGGAGGAAGATTCAGATAATTACAATATTTTGAAGACAGAACTCTTGGATGGATTTGGCTTAATCACTGAACAATATAGAATAAAGTTCAGAGAGACCAGAAAAGAGTCTTCACAAGATTGGATAGACTTTGTGGACTGTTCTGTTCTGTGATGGCAGCAAAGTGTCTGACTATGAGGGTCTTTATTATCTAATTCTGAGAGACAATATTCTGAACAATTGTGTGTCTGACTTGTTGCACTCTCATCCGACCTCTCCCAAAGAATTGGGAAAGAAAGCAGATAAATGGGTCAGAACAAGGGTGAGCAGAAGATCTCATACAGGGGGTTACAAGGACAAGATGAAGGATGGTAAGTCTAATGACAAAGGTGGGGCCAAAACTAAAATGCAAGAGTCTTCATCAGGCTCCCTAAAATCTTCTAGGGGTGGCCCTAAGTCCTCCTCCAACAAGCAGAATAAAAAACCTCTGTGTTGTTGGAGTCTGGCCATCTATGTAGTGTGCAATGCAAGCACACTATGCAGAGGGTTCAGGCAACCACACATTGGCTTCCAGAGGTAAAACTTAGACCATATAATGCTTCAATGTTTAAGGTAACTGGTCACCCAGTTAGGCTAATCCAGGAGATGTGCTAAGCATTTGCTGTGCTCACAAATCCAATCATGCACCACTCACACTCAAAGAATAACTCAAGATCAGAAGTTACAAAAATACTTTAGACTTTTATATAAATTTTAAGACCAAGATCTTTAGAATATGTTAAGTACTTTTTGAGATATGACTTTTCAAAGTTTTAGCAAAATTAGGGCCAGATGTCTCAAGCTTTTTTGCATTCGCAAACGTTGCGAATTGCAAAAATCGTCCGTTTGCAAATGCAAAAATGGTCCCTGCGATGTATGAAAGGCATTCGCAGTGTGAAAATACAGAATCACAAAAATTGTGAATTTTTGCAAATATGACATGGTTTTGTGTGTCGCAATCAGTGTATCACAAACAGTGACATGAAATACCAAATCGCTATTTGCGAGATGCAAACTGCGACACAGTTTAGCGAATTGCAGATAGCGATCCGCACAATCATGGCGTAATTTGCAATACGCTGATTACGACACGCAAAACCATGTCGCAATGGGATGCATAAAAAATTTGCAAATTGCGAAAATTTGCAGAATGGCCTTTTGTACATGCAATTTACCACAAATTGAAATCAGGTGGTAACCAGGAGCAACCTATATAAAGAGGCCCAGAATGCCTCAGCCGCTCTTCCACAATGGCTGAACTCTACGTGATGGTGAGGAGGATGAGGATCTTGGCAGGTTTGAGGAGAGGGAGGGGGAGACAAGAGCACATTTTCAGAGTGCGTATTACCCTTTTTGACCAGACAGAGGAGGAAATCTATGAGAAGTACATGTTAAGGTCAGCCATGATCCTTGACCTGAAAGCAGATCTACAACCCCTACTGCAGTGCAACACACAGAGGACCAATAGCATACCCACCCATGTGCAGGTATTATGCTCCCTGCACCTATTAGCCTCAGGGAGCTATCAAGGGGTCATAGCAGCAGCAGGAGGGGTCTCACAGAGTGCTCTCTCACACTTCTTCAATGCATTTCTCAATGCCGTGCTGAGCAAAATACAGGAGCACTGAAGATTCCCCAACACCCCACAGGAAATCAACAAATGAAAATAATTTTTTATCAGATTGTACAATTCCCTCATGTCATAGGTGCCATCGATGGGACACATGTAGGTATCTGTCCACCATCGGCCACCGAGTATGTTTATTGGAACCGTAAAAAAACATCATTCCATGAACATACAGGTGATTAGCAATGCCTCTAACATCATCACTGATCTTGTGGCCAGATACCCAGGCAGCACACATGACTCCTACATCGTTCGCCACAGAGACATTCATACAAGACTGCTAGCTGGGGAGTTTGGCGAAGGATACTTACTGGTTAAATAATAGATGACTATGTTGCATTGAAATAATAGTGATGTCAGATTCCAACAGTTCTCATTTTACCCTCTGTTCATTCCAGGAGACAATGCCTACGCAGTGCGCACCTACATTCTGACGCCCTACCTGAACCCTGCAATGTCTGCAGAGAGGAGGTACAATGCTGCACACAGGGCAACCCGCAGAGTGGTGGAGCAGACTTTCGGTCTGCTGAAGAGCCGCTTCAGGTGCATCCATAAGAGTGGAGGGGCACTACAGTACAGCCCTTAGACAACATGTAAAATAGTGGCCGCATGTGCAATGTTGCACATAGCAACGAGAACGGGCATACCTGTTGAACCAATGGAGCCGGACTCAGAAGATGGTGATCCCTTACCACCCCTTCACCCAGTAGACAGGACCAGTGAAGCAGAGGGCAGGCAAAGACGTGCAGACATCACGCGCAACCATTTCTAATGTAAGTAATGACAACACCACTGGAATTTTATGTCTTTCTGTAGTTAGCAACTTTATTACCTTGACTTCAGGTAACGTATGTGTCAATAGTATACAGCCATGAAGCATAGGCCACCATGTGCAAATAACAGTGTCACACTATTAGCATCATAGTATAGCTGTACAGCTACATGTTACGGTAGTCCCCTGTAGGCTTTAACATTACTTCCTGCGTCCACGCACTCAACGTGAGTGCTCAGTGGCCTCACTGGCACCTCTTGTAGCGGGTTCACTGGCAGTACTGTGTCTGGTACTGCAACGCCTAGGATCCATCACAGGGGCTGTAAGACTGCTGAGGCTAGAGAACTCCTCACTATCCCCACCACCCAGTACGCTGTTTGTAGCACTGCGTGCTGTCTGCATTGCATCCAGGACATTGGTTATTTGCTCCAAGCCCTATCACAACTTAATTCTGAGGGCCAGGATCAACCTGTTGCTTTTATTAGTAGAAGGTTGACCCCTAGAGAAAAGCGTTGGTCTGCCATTGAGAGGGAGGCCTTTGCTGTGGTCTGGGCACTGAAGAAGTTGAGGCCATACCTGTTTGGCACTCACTTCATTGTTCAGACAGACCACAAACCTCTACTTTGGCTAAAACAAATGAAAGGTGAAAACCCTAAATTGTTGAGGTGGTCCATATCTCTACAGGGAATGGACTATACAGTGGAACATAGACCTGGGAGTACCCACTCCAATGCAGATGGACTCTCCAGATATTTCCACTTAGACAATGAAGACTCATCAGGTCATGGCTAGTCTCATTGTCCTTCGTTTGGGTGGGGGGTTTGTGTAGGAATGTACCATCTTGCCTGGCATGTTACCCCCATATATCACTGTATATATGTTGTTTTAGTTATATGTGTCACTGGGACCCTGCCAGCCAGGGCCCAATGCTCATAAGTGTGCCCTGTATGTGTTACCTGTGTTATGACTAACTGTCTCACTGAGGCTCTGCTAACCAGAACCTCAGTGGTTATGCTCTCTCATTTCTTTCCAAATTGTCACTAACAGGCTAGTGACCAATTTCACCAATTTACATTGGCATACTGGAACACCCTTACAATTCACTAGTATATGGTACTGAGGTACCGAGGGTATTGGGGTTTCAGGAGATCCCTATGGGCTGCAGCATTTTTTTTGCCACCCATAGGGAGCTCTGGCAATTCTTATACAGGCCTACCACAGCAGCCTGAGTGAAATAACGTCCACGTTATTTCACAGCCATTTACCACTGCACTTAAGTAACTTATAAGTCAGCTATATGTCTAACCTTTACCTGGTAAAGGTTGGGTGCTAAGTTACTTAGTGTGTGGGCACCCTGGCACTAGCCAAGGTGCCCCCACATTGTTCAGGGCAAATTCCCCGGACTTTGTGAGTGCGGGGACACCGTTACATGCGTGCACTATACATATGTCACGACATATGTATAGCGTCACAATGGTAACTCCGAACATGGCCATGTAACATGTCTAAGATCATGGAATTGTCACCCCAATACCATTCTGGACAATTCCATGATCCCCCGAGTCTCTAGCACAGACCCGGGTACTGCCAAACTACCTTTACCGGGGTTTCACTGCAGCTGCTGCTGCTGCCAACCCTTCAGACAGGTTTCTGGCCTCCTGGGGTCCAGCCAGGCTTGGCCCAGGAAGGCATATTAAAGGACTTCCTCAGAGAGAGGGTGTTACACCCTCTCCCTTTGGAAAAAGGTGTCAGGGCTGGGGAGGAGTAGCCTCACCCAGCCTCTGGAAATGCTTTGATGGGCACAGATGGTGCCCATCTCTGCATAAGCCAGTCTACACTGGTTCAGGGATCCCCCAGCCCTGCTCTGGCGCGAAACTGGACAAAGGAAAGGGGAGTGACCACTCCCCTGACCTGCACCTCCCCTGGGAGGTGCCCAGAGCTCCTCCAGTGTGCTCCAGACCTCTGCCATCTTGGAAACAGAGGTGCTGCTGGCACACTGGACTGCTCTGAGTGGCCAGTGCCAGCAGGTGACGTCAGAGACTCCTTCTGATAGGCTCTTACCTGTGTTGCTAGCCTATCCTCCTTCCTAGGTAGCCAAACCTCCTTTTCTGGCTATTTAGGGTCTCTGCTTTGGGGAATTCTTCAGATAACGAATGCAAGAGTTCATCAGAGTTCCTCTGCATCCCTCTCTTCACCTTCTGCCACCGAATCGACCGCTGACTGCTCAGGAAGCCTGCAAAACCGCAACAAAGTAGCAAAGACGACTATTGCAACCTTGTATCGCTGATCCTGCCGACTTCTCGACTGTTTTCCTGGTGGTGCATGCTGTGGGGGTAGTCTGCCTCCTCTCTGCACTAGAAGCTCCAAAGAAATCTCCAGTGGGATGACGGAATCCTCCCCCTGCAACCGCAGGCACCAAAAGAACTGCATCACCGGTCATCTGGGTCCCCTCTCAGCCCGACGAGCGTGGTCCCTGGAACTCAGCAACTCTGTCCAAGTGATTCCCACAGTCCAGTGACTCTTCAGTCCAAGTTTGGTGGAGGTAAGTCCTTGCCTCCCCATGCTAGACTGCATTGCTGGGTACCGCGTGATTTGCAGCTGCTCCGGCTCCTGTGCACTCTTCCAGGATTTCCTTTGTGCACACCAAACCCTGGGTCCCCGACACTCTAACCTGCAGTGCACAACCTCCTGAGTTGTCCTCCGGTGTCCTGGGATCTCCTTTTGTGACTTCAGCTGAGCTCCGGTTCACTCTTCTTCGTAGTGCCTGTTCTGGCACTTCTGTGGGTGCTGCCTGCTTCTGTGAGGGCTCCCTATCTTGCTGGGCGCCCCCTCTGTCTCCTCACGCAATTGGCGACATCCTGGTCCCTCCTGGGCCACAGCAGCATCCAAAAACCCTAACCGCGACCCTTGCAGCTAGCAAGGCTTGTTTGCAGTCTTTCTGCGTGGGAACACATCTGCAAGCTTCTTCACGACGTGGGACATCCATCCTCCAAAGGGGAAGTTCCTAGTCCTCTTCGTTCTTCCACAGCTTCTACCTTCCAGTGGCTGCTTCTTTGCATCCTCAGCTGGCATTTTCTGGGCATCTGCTCATCTCGACTTTGTCGCAACACTTGGACTGGGTCCCCTTGTTCCACAGGTACTCTTGTCCGGAAATCCATCTTTGTTGCATTGCTGGTGTTGGTCTTCCTTGCAGAATTCCCCTATCACGAGTTCTGTGCTCTCTGGGGAACTTAGGTGCACTTTACACCTACTTTTCAGGGTCTTGGGGTGGGCTATTTTTCGAACCCTCACTGTTTTCTTACAGTCCCAGCGACCCTCTACAAGGTCACATAGGTTTGGGGTCCATTCGTGGTTCGCATTCCACTTTTGGAGTATATGGTTTGTGTTGACCCTATACCTATGTGCTCTCATTGCAATCTATTGTGACTGTACATTGCTTGCATTGCTTTCTATTGCTATTACTGCATATTTTTGGTATTGTGTAGATATATCTTGTGTATATTTGCTATCCTCATACTGAGGGTACTCACTGAGATACTTTTGGCATATTGTCATAAAAATAAAGTACCTTTATTTTTAGTATATCTGTGTATTGTGTTTTCTTATGATATTGTGCATATGACACTAGTGGTATAGTGGGAGCTTTGCATGTCTCCTAGTTCAGCCTAATCTGCTCTGCTAAGCTAACCTTTTCTATCATCCTAAGCTGCTAGAACACCTCTCCGACACTAATAATGGATAAATGGACCTGGTGCAGAGTGTAAGTACCCCTAGGTACCACTACAAACCAGGCCAGCCTCCTACATTGGTTGTGCAGCGGTGGGATAAGTATTTGCAACTACTTACCACTTTGTCATTTTGTACTTTTCATAAGAGAAAAATATACAAAACAAGTTCAGTGTATGTAAACCTAACCAAAAAGTTTTGCTTTTCTTGCTCTCACTTCTTTGTAAAGTGCTGAAAAGTACCTCTAAACTTTCTAAAAAGTCTCTTAAAAGTTGAAAAAGTTTTTTTTTTCTGTTTCCTTAAAAAAGTTCTGAAACTTTTTCTTTCTTTTTCTGTCCCTTAAACCTTTTTCTATCATGTCTGGTACAGGTCCTACTCTTGATCTGGCCAGCACTGCTTATGACCACCTTAGCTGGAAAGGTGCAAGGAGTCTCTGCATTGATAGAGGTTTAGGGGTAGGAAAGAATCCCTATAGAGAATTGTTGATTAATATGCTTATTGAAAATGATAAGGGCTTAGGTGACACATCTGCTGAGAAATTAGCAGATGGTTCACACTCTGATTCTGGGGTAGCCCCAGTAAGAATGTTAGATGGTATTCTTTCCAACCTGCCACTTAGCAGGCCACCTAGCATCACTTGTACTAATCTGAGCTCTCATCACAGTAGGGGTTTCAATCCTGCAGGCCAGGTTGTTAGAGTGCCAACTAATAGGGAGAGGTCTCCCTCTGTTCATTCACACCATTCTTCTGTGTCTAAGCATGCCAACCCACCCACCCTGATGACAGAATGTTAGAAAGGGAGCTCAATAGATTGAGAGTGGAAGAGACAAGGCTGAAGCTTAAACAGCAACAGCTGGCTCTAGACAGGGAAACTTTAGACTTAGAAAAAGAAAGGCAGAGGTTGGGGTTTGGACCCCATGGTGGCAGCAGCAGTATTACAGACAGTAATCCTCTAAAAGAGCATGATTCTAGGAATCTGCATAAGATAGTTTCCCCTTACAAGGAGGGGGATGACATTAACAAGTGGTTTGCTGCACTTGAGAGGGCCTGTGTTTTGTACAGGGGGTCCCTCAAAGGCAGTGGGCTGCTATCCTATCGCTATCTTTCAGTGGAAAGGGTAGGGATAGGCTCCCTACTGTGAAGGAAAGTGATGCCAATAATTTTACAGTTTTAAAGAATGCACTCCTGGATGGTTATGGCTTAACCACTGAACAATACAGGATTAAGTTCAGAGAAACCAAAAAGGAGTCTTCACAAGACTGGGTAGACTTTGTTGACCATTCAAGGCCTTGAGGGGTGGTTACATGGCAGTAAAGTTTCTCACTATGAAAGCCTGTATAACTTGATCCTGAGAGAGCATATTCTTAATAACTGTGTGTCTGATTTGTTACACTAATATCTAGTGGACTCAGATCTGACCTCTCCCCAAGAATTGGGAAAGAAGGCAGACAAATGGGTCAGAACAAGAGTGAACAGAAAAGTTCATACAGGGGGTGACAAGGACGGCAAGAAGAAGGATGGTAAGTCTTCAGACAAGGGTGGGGACAAATCTAAAAATGAGTCTTCATCAGCCCCACAAAAACACTCTGGTGAGGGTGGTGGGTCCAAATCCTCTTCTAATCAAGTAAAGAAACCATGGTGCTATTTATGTAAAGTAAAAGGCCATTGGACAACTGATGCCAGTTGTCCAAAGAAAAGCACCAAGCCTCCCACTACCACAACCCCTACTGCTACACCTAGTGCCCCTAGTAATAGCAGTGGTGGTGGGAGCAAACCTACCAATAGCCAATCCAAGGGAGTAGTTGGGCTCACTTTTGGTAATTTAGTTGGGGTTGGTCTTGTTAGGGAGACCACAGAGGCTGTGTTAGTCACTGAAGGTGCCATTGATTTGGCCACCTTGGTTGCTTGTCCCCTCAATATGGATGAGTACAAACAACTTCCCCTAATAAATGGTGTAGAGGTTCAGGCCTACAGGGACACAGGTGCCAGTGTTACCATGGTAATAGAGAAACTGGTCCACCCTGAACAACACCTACTTGGTCACAGTACCAAGTGACCGATGCTCATAACAACACTCTTAGCCACCCCATGGCTGTTGTGAATCTCAACTGGGGGGGGGTTACTGGTCCAAAGAAAGTTGTGGTTGCCTCAGATTTACCTGTAGACTGTCTACTAGGGAACGATTTAGAGACATCAGCTTGCGCAGAAGTGGAGTTGGAGGCTCATGCAGCACTGCTGGCCATTCCTGGGCATTTTTTTGCTTTGACAAGGGCTCAGGCCAAAAAGCAAAAAGGACAGGGTGACTTGGATCCTGGAACAATGGACCAAGTGCTCCCTAAAGCTAGGGTTAGTAAAGGTAAATCACTACCTACTATCCCTCCCTCTACAGATGATTCTACTTCTGAGGAAGAAGAATTTCCCCCCTGTGCAGAACCTTCACCAGAGGAGCTGGAAGCAGACACTGCTGAGCTTTTGGGTGGAAGGGGGCCTGCCAGGGAGGAGCTGAGTGTGGCACAGCGGACCTGTCCCACGCTAGAGGGTCTAAGACAACAAGCTGTCAAACAGCAAAATGGGGATGTCAGTGACTCTCACAGAGTTTACTGGGAGGACAACCTCTTGTATACAGAGGCAAGGGACCCAAAACCTGGAGCTGCCAGGAGATTGGTTATTCCCCTGCAATACAGAGAGTTCCTCCTAACTCTAGCCCACGACATTCCCTTGGCTGGACATTTAGGGCAGATGAAAACATGGGACAGGCTTGTCCCCCTGTTTCATTGGCGTAGAATGTCAGAGGACACAAAATAATTTTGTAAGTCCTGTGTCACCTGTCAAGCCAGTGGAAAAACAGTTGGCACCCCAAAGGCTCCCCTTATTCCACTACCTGTGGTTGGGGTCCCCTTTGAAAGGGTAGGGGTTGACATAGTTGCCCCCTTGACCCTCCTACTGCTTCAAGCAATAGGTTTATCTTGGTGGTAGTGGACCATGCCACAAGTTATCCTGAAGCAATTCCTCTTAGGACCACTACAGCACCTGCAGTGGCAAAAGCCCTCCTGGGAATCTTTTCCAGGGTGGGTTTCCCAAAAGAGGTAGTATCAGACAGAGGTAGCAACTTTATGTCTGCATACTTGAAGGCCATGTGGAAGGAACGTGGTGTAACATACAAATTCACCACACCTTATTATCCACAAACAAATGGACTGGTTGAGAGGTTTAACAAAATTCTCAAAGGAATGATAATGGGACTCCCTGAAAAACTCAGGAGGAGATGGGATGTCCTGTTACCTTGCCTCCTTTTTGCTTACAGGGAGGCACCCCAAAAAGGAGTGGGCTTCAGCCCCTTTGAACTCCTATTTGGACACCCTGTAAGAGGTCCTCTAACACTTGTAAAGGAGGGTTGGGAACAACCTTTAAAAGCTCCTAAGCAAGACATAGTGGACTATGTACGTGGCCTAAGATCCAGAATGGCTGAGTATATGAAAAAGGCCAGCAAAAACCTTCAGGCCAGCCAAGAGCTCCAAAAGCAATGGCATGATCAGAAGGCTGATTCAGTACCAACCAGGGCAGAAAGTGTGGGTCTTGGAGCCTGTGGCCCCAAGAGCACTCCAAGACAAATGGAGTGGACCCCACATTATTGTTGAAAAAAAGGGAGAAGTCACCTACTTAGTTGACTTAGGCACTGCCAGGAGCCCCCTTAGGGTGCTTCATGTCAATCGCCTAAAGCCCTACTATGACAGGGCTGATCTCACCCTGCTCATGGCAACAGATGAAGGACAGGAAGAAGAGAGTGACCCTCTCACTGATCTCTTCTCTTCCACAGAACAAGATGCTCTAGTAGAAGTTGTAGTTTTAGCAGATTGTCTTACTGCTGAGCAGAAAGACCACTGCATAAATCTCCTGGGTCAGTTTTCTGAATTATTTTCTACTGTGCCAGGCACCACTTCTTGGTCAGAGCACACTATAGATACTGGTGACAGCTTAGCTGTTAAAAGTAAGATCTATAGGCAGCCTGACCATGTCAGGGACTGCATAAAACAAGAAGTTCAGAAAATGCTTGAACTGGGAGTGGATGAGCACTCTGAAAGTACATGGGCCTCTCCTGTGGTACTTGTACCAAAACCTCATTCCAAAGATGGGAAAAAGGAAATGAGATTTTGTGTGGATTACAGAGGTCTCAACCAGGTAACTAAAACTGATGCTCACCCTATACCCAGGGCAGATGAGCTAATAGATAGACTGGCATCTGCCAAGTATCTAAGCACCTTTGATTTGACTGCAGGATATTGGCAGGTCAAGTTATCAGAGGATGCTAAAGCAAAAACTCCATTTTCAACCATTGGAGGCCATTACCAAATCACAGTAATGCCTTTTGGATTGAAAAATGCACCTGCCACTTTTCAGAGGTTGGTGAATACAGTCCTGCAAGGGTTGGAGCCTTTTATTGCAGAATATCGAGATGATATAGCTGTCTTTAGCTCCACCTGGGATGATCACCTGGTCCACCTATGGAACGTTTTGTTTTGGAGGCCCTGCAAAAGGCAGGCCTCACTATCAAGGCTTCAAAGTGCCAGATAGGGCAGGGGAAATTGGTTTGTCTGGGACACCTTGTAGGTGGAGAACAGATTGCACCACTTCAGGGGAAAATCCAAACTATTATAGATTGGGTTCCGCCTACTACTCAGACCCAGGTGAGAGCCTTCTTAGGCCTCACTGGGTACTACAGGAGGTTCATAAAGAACTATGGCTCCATAGCAGCCCCTCTTAATGACCTCACTTCAAAGAAAATGCCTAAAAAGGTGTTGTGGACAGCTAACTGTCAGAAAGCTTTTGAGGAGCTCAAACAGGCCATGTGCTCTGCACCTGTCCTAAGAAGCCCATGTTACTCCAAGAAATTCATTGTTCAAACTGATGAAGAAACTCAGGGGATCATGGAATTGTCTCCCCAATGCCAGAATGGCATTGGGGTGACAATTCCATGATCTTAGACATGTTACATGGCCATGTTCTGAGCTACCATTGTGACCTATGTATATTGCACGCGAGAAATGGTGTCCCCGCACTCACAAAGTCCGGGGAATTTGGGGTGTGGGGCACCTTAACTAGTGCCAGGGTGCCCACACACTAAGTATCTTTGCACCCAACCTTCACCAGGTGAAGGTTAGACATATAGGTGACTTATAAGTTACTTATGTGCATTGTAAAATGGCTGTGAAATAATGTGGGCATTATTTCACTCAGGCTGCAGTGGCAGGCCTGTGTAAGAATTGTCAGAGCTCCCTATGGGTGGCAAAAGAAATGCTGCAGCCCATAGGGATCTCCTGGAACCCCAATACCCTGGGTACCTCAGTACCATATACTAGGGAATTATAAGGGTGTTCCAGTATGCCAATGTGAATTGGTAAAATTGGTCACTAGCCTGCTAGTGACAATTTAGAAAGAAATGAGAGAGCATAACCACTGAGGTTCTGGTTAGCAGAGCCTCAGTGAGACAGTTAGTCATCACACAGGGAACACATACAGGGCACACTTATGAGCACTGGGGCCCTGGATGGCAGGGTCCCAGTGACACATACACTAAAACAACATATATACAGTGAAATATGGGGGTAACATGCCAGGAAAGATGGTACTTTCCTACAAAGGTTGACCTATTTATGTGACAAGAGCTGGCCCTGCTTGATTGGTTTTCAGTTCCCTCCCTTTTCCTGATTCAGTTCCATTCACTGCGACTGGCTCACACTCCGTTGGCATCTCCTATCGTTCCCAAGAATTGACAAAGGCCCACATTTTAACTTTGGCGGTAAATGCCGCCTACAGCCGCGGTGACGGCTGCCAAAAGACCGCTGCAGCAGCTAACATCCATCCACCATATTCTGACCACAGCCGGATTTCTGCCAGAAGAAGGGCGGAAATCTGGCTGTGGCCATGCTGGTTGACGGTGTTAAGGTGGCGCTGCTACCACCAGCAGCGCCAGGCCAGTAGACCGCCACCAGAAGTATAATGAAAAATAATGTAGCAGCGCCCTGTCCCGTCCCCTGCCGGAAGACCCCCTGGATTCAGATAAGTCGAGCTTCCGACAGGGGAGGGGGTGGGGAATGTTGTGTGGGGGTGTGTGCATGAATGTGTGAGTGTGCGCGTGCATGAGCATGAGTGTGTAGTGTTGCTTGCGTGTGTGTGTGTGTGTGTGTATGAATGCAAATATGAATGCATGTCTGCGTATAAGTTTGGATGTGTGTCCGGATCTGTGCTTGAAAGAATGGATGCCTGTGTGTATGAATGCCTGTATGCCTGTGAGAGTGAGTGTGTGAATGCGTGGTGTGTGCCTGCGAGTGTGTGTGTATGGGGGAGGATAGGAAGGGGGAGAATGGATGGAGGGGTTGTGGGGGGTGGGGGTAGTTTGGGGAGTGTTGGGGGGTAAGCCTCACAGGAATTCCCTTTCACTGGTAAGGCCTACCACCATGGTTTTCATGGCGTTATGAACTCTGTGACAGCCCTAGTGCATGAAATACATGGGACGGTAGACTCCCATCAACATTCTTAGTACACTGCCCCCGGGAACAGGGCTGTGAAATAGTGTCTCCCACCCTTCCTTCTCGACATAGTCTTGTTGTAGCACTGCTAAAGATTATCCATCCTCTTTCGAGAAGCCACTTCTATCTGTCCCGTCTATATAACAATCTCTCCTTGTCCCGTTTTTAGAAGGACTGCTTTCACTCCTGTTACTAAAAGTGACCCCCGCATCCCTACATGATCTAAGTTGAAGAAATCTCTGACGACATGGACCGTCTCTCTCCTGTTTTCTTCAGAAGCAGCTTCTCCATATAGATATATATATTTTTCGCTTGGCTTGTCAATAGAAACAGATTCTCTCTCTATATATATATATATATATATATATATATTTATTCATAGGCTTGTCCACAAAAGCTGCTTCTCTCTATATATATTTATTTACCTTTTGGCTTGTCCACAGAAGAAGCTTCTCTCTCTATATAAATATATTTCTCGGCTTGTCCACAGAAGCAGCTTCTCTGTCTATAGATATATTTCTCTCTAGGCTTGTCCACGGAAGCAGCTTCTCTCCATATATACATATTTCTATTTCAGCTTGTTTACAGAAGAAGAAGCTCTCTCTCTATACATATTGCTCTTTAGGCTTGTCCACAAAAGCAGCTTCTCTATATATATATATTTCTCTCAAGGCATGTCCACAGAAGCAACTTCTCTCTATATATATATTTCTCTATCGCCTTGTCCACAGAAGCAGCTTCTCTCAATATATATTTCTCCCTCACCTTCTCCACAGAGGCAGCTTCTCTATCTATATATATATTTCTTTCTCGTCTTGTCTAGAGAAGCAGAGGCTTCTCTCTATATATATCTGTCTCTCTAGGATTGTCCACAGAAGCAGCTTCTCTCTATATATATCTGTCTGTCTAGGCTTGTCCACAGAAGCAGCTTCTCTCTCTCTCTCTCTCTCTCTCTCTCTCTCTCTCTCTCTCTCTCTCTCTCTCTCTATATATATATATATATATATATATATATTTATCTCTCAGCTTATCCACAGAAGCAGCTTCTCTCTCTATATATATATATTTCAATCTATGGTTTTTACAGAAGCAGTTCTCTCTCTATATATATATAGTTCTGGCTTGGCTTGTCCACAGAAGCAGTTTTTCTCTATATATATATATTTCTCTCTAGGCTTGTCCACAGAAGCAGCTTCTCTCTCTATAAATATATATTTATCTCTCGGCTTGTCCACAGAAGCAGAGCCTCTCTATATATATTTCTTTCTTGGCTTGTCCACAGAAGCAGCTTCTCTCTATATATATATTTCTCTGTCGGCTTGTCCACAGAAGCAACTTCTCTTTCTATATATATATTTCTCTGTCGGCTTGTCCACAGAAGCAGCTCTTCTCTTTATATACACATTTCTCTCTAGGTTTGCCCACAGACACAGCTACTCTCTCTCTATATATGTATATTTCTCTCTAGGTTTCTCCACAGAAGCAGCTTCTATCTCTCTATATATATGTCCCTCTCAGCATGTCCACAGAAGCAGCTTCTGTCTATATATATATTTCTCTCTTGCTTGTACAACAGAAGCAACTTCTATTTCTGTATATATTTTTCTCTCCAGGCTTGTCAACAGAAGCAGATGCTCTCTCTATATATATCTTTTTCCCTCTAGGCTTGTCCACAGAAGCAGCTTCTCTCTCCATATATATATATATTTCCCTCCAGGCTTGTACATGGAACCAGAGGCTCTCTGTAGAGATATATTTCTCTCTCGGCTTGTCCACAGAAGCAGCTTCTTTCTATATATATATTTCTCTCTAGGTTTGTCTGCAGATGCAGCTTCTCTCTCTCTCCCTGTATATATATTTATCTCTTGGCTTCTCCACAGAAGCAGCTTCTCTATATATTTATGTATTTCATCTAGGCATGTCACAGAAGCAGCTTCTGTCTATATATATATTTCTCTCTTGCTTGTCCACAGAAGCAACTTCTATTTCTGTATATATTTTTCTCTCCAGGCTTGTCAACAGAAGCAGATGCTCTCTCTATATATATCTATTTCCCTCTAGGCTTGTCCACAGAAGCAGCTTTTCTCTCTCTCTATATATATATTTCCCTCCAGGCTTGTACATGGAACCAGAGGCTCTCTGTAGATATATATTTCTCTCTCGGCTTGTCCACAGAAGCAGCTTCTTTCTATATATATATTTCTCTCTAGGTTTGTCTGCAGATGCAGCTTCTCTCTCTCTCCCTGTATATATATTTCTCTCTTGTCTTGTCCAGAGAAGCAGGGGCTCTCTCTATATATATTGTTCTCTAGGCTTATCCACAGAATCAGCTTCTCTATATATATTTATTTCTCTCAAGGCTTGTCCACAGAAGCAGCTTCTCTCTCAAATTATATATATTTCACTCTAGGATTGTCCACAGAAGCAGCTTCACTCGCTATATATATGTTTCTCTCTTGGTGTGTCCACAGAATCAGCTAATCTACATATATATGTATTTCTTTCTAGGCTTTTCAACTGAAGCAGCTTCTCTCTCTATATATATATTTCTCCCTAGGCTTGTCACAGAAGGAGATTCTCTCCCTGTATATATATTTCTCTCTAGGCTTGTCCACAGAAACAGCTTCTTTCCCTATATATATATTTCTCTCTCGGCTCGTCCACAGAAGCAGAGGCTCTCTCTATATATGTTTTGTTCTAGGTTTGTCCACAGAAGCAGGATCTCTCTCTATGGAGGTTATTACAACTTTGGAGGAGGTGTTAATCCGTCCCAAAAGTGACGGTAAAGTGACTGATATACCACCAGCCGTATTACGAGTCCATTATATCCCATGGAACTCGTAATACCGCTGGTGGTATATCTGTCACTTTTGGGACGGATTAACACCTCCTCCAAAGTTGTAATAACCCCCTATATATATTTCTCTCTAGGTTTGTCTACAGAAACAGCTTCTCTATATATATATATTTCTTTCTTGGCTTGTCCACAGAAGCAGCTACTCTCTCTATATATACAATTCTCTCTAGGCTTGTCCACAGAAGCAACTGCTCTCTCTATATATCTATTTCTCTCCTAGCTTGTCCACAGAGCCAGTTTCTCTTGCTTTATATATATATTTCTCTCTCAGCTTGTCCACAGAAGCATCTTTTCTCTCTCTATATATATTTCTCTGTCGGCTTGTCCACAGAAGCAGCTTCTCTATAAGTATATATTTCTCGCTAGGCTTGTCCATAGAAGCAGCTTCTCTCTCTCTCTCTCTCTCTCTCTCTCTCTCTCTCTC